>NC_081310.1:108129733-110529733 GCF_026419965.1 Kogia breviceps
TTGTAGAATTTGTATGAGAGCAAACAATATACCTGTGTAGATTTTTAATCTCTTAGAGATAGGCTATAATGTATGAGGTTTCTCAATCTTATTTTCAAAAAATAAGCCTTTTGCAACTACTAAATTATGTGACTAGTGTCCCATGGAATACACTTTGGGAAACACTTTTGTTATATAAATAAAACTATGCTAGTCCCCTGGGCTCTACAAAAAAATGTGCAAGATGAGGATCTGGTCTGTGGGCTAGGATATAGTGGACTTATAACAGAGACTGAGAGTTGGTTAATGGGAATGAAGGCATTTGTTCTTTCAGGGCAGCTGTTCTTAAGTACAGGCAGTTATGTAACTAATACAAGGCCTCTGTTTTTCAACGCCTTGCTAACCATGTGGTTTTACCCGATCTTAGCCTTACTGGTCATTTTGTGAATTTGGGGTTCTACACTGGACACAATAATGTGATAATTCATTTTCAGCCATCTATTGGTCCTAGATACTGGTCTTATTTCTTTATTATCTTTTTTTTTTTTTTTTTTTTTTTTTTTTTTTTTTTTTTTTTTTGCTGTATGCGGGCCTCTCACTGCTGTGGCCTCTCCCGCTGCGGAGCACAGGCTCCGGACGCGCAGGCCCAGCGGCCATGGCTCACGGGCTTAGGTGCTCCGCGGCATGCGGGATCCTCCCGGACCAGGGCACGAACCCGTGACCCCTGCATCGGCAGGCGGACCCCCAACCACTGCGCCACCAGGGAAGCCCCTCTTTATTATCTTTGACCAAACTTGATTTTATATTTGCCCAAGGTATTTAATTCTCAAATATGCCTTTCTATAAACTATCCTGTTGCATCTGAACATGCTCCATTACTCTGTTTTTATTTCAAAGACTAGATATTGAATCCTTGTCAAAGCTGGGGACTGTTAAATCTAAATTCATGTTTGGTATTGTTTCATTTATCATTTTCATTCATTGATAATACATAGTGATCATACATTTCTATAACACCAAGACAGATATTACTCAGCCATAAAAAGAAATGAAATTGAGTTATTTGTAGTGAGGTGGTTGGACCTAGAATCTGTCATACAAAGTGAAGTAAGTCAGAAAGAGAAAAACAAATACTGTATGCTAACACATATATATGGAATCTTAAAAAAAAAAAAAAAAAAAGGTTATGAAGAACCTAGGGGCAAGACAGGAATAAAGACACAGACCTACTAGAGAATGGACTTGAGGATATGGGGAGGGGGAAGGGTAAGCTGGGATAAAGAGAGAGTGGCATAGACATATATACATTACCAAACGTAAAATAGATAGCTAGTGGGAAAGAAGCCGCATAGCACAGGGAGATCAGCTCGGTGGTTTGTGACCACCTAGAGGGGTGGGATAGGGCGGGTGGGAGGGAGGGAGACTCAAGAGGGAAGAGATATGGGGACATATGTATATGTATAACTGATTCATTTTGTTATAAAGCAGAAACTAACACACCATTGTAAAGCAATTATACTCCAATAAAGATGTTAAAAAAACCCAAAATAAAGTAAATATAAGATGCATCTCTCATCTTTAATTACCCAATGTCCATACTATTGTCATTTCAGTATATTGAAGGAAAAGCTACTTAATTAGTAATTCCAAGACAGAGCAAATCCAAAGATCATGTAGCGAATTAAATATTTAAGATTCAGTAGGATTTACTATATTATCTCACCAGTTAAAAAATACTTTTATATATTAATTCCTATAGGTCTGGTAAGTTTTCTACTTCTCAGTTTTCTGGAAAATTAAAACATAAATGAATTTTTATCATTAAAATACTCAGATTTTTGTAATAAATTGATATAATATAGAAAATATGTTTCTGATTTTCTTATAAATTAATATAATATAGAAAATATGCTCCTGTTAAAAATTAATAGAATATAGAAAATATGGTACCTGAAAAGGTATCATAAGGAGCTTTGTGACCATTTTCCCTAGAAAAGCAATCATAATTCGTTAAAATTATTATCAAACATCCCAAGCATGTAGTCTCTAGAAATTATCCTAAGGGCATACAGACAATAGAGAAACATTTATTCAAGAAAGTCTAATAAATTTCACATGACTGTATGCATGTCCAAGGCTGCACCCTCTGGGGAATGGTATCAGATTGCAAACAGAAGAGGTAATAGACCTTACTGAAATAATTGAGGTAGGCGTTACACAAATAGACAAGCAAAGAGTGGCAAGCCCTGAGGTGAGGAGAGATGTAAGAATCCAAAGTTGCTATAATGTATTGTCTAAAATGTCCAGTTTTCAACAAAAACATTATGAGACAAGAAAGAAACAGAAAAGTGTGATCCACACACAGGGGGAAAAAAGTAGAAAATACAAATTGCCTTTGAAAGGGACCAGATGTCAGACAAAAAAAATTTGAGGAATATAGTATAAATAGGTGCAAAGAACTAAAGAAAACCATGCCTAAAGAAGTAAAGGAAGGTGCAGTTGCAGTGTCTCATCAGAGAATATCAATAAAAAGATAGAAAATATTAAAAAATCAAATGAAAATTCTAGATTGAAAAGTAAAATAACCAAAATGAAATATTCACTACATAATATCGGTGCGCCATGCACTATACTAGTCATGTGGAAAACAAAGATAAACTGCCATTCTTGGCCTAGTAGAACAGACACATTGACTCAGAATCACAATGCAGTTTTATAAAATAAGGATACATAGAAGATTACTACAGGAGCGAAGTGGTTGAAATAATTCGGGGAGAATTTCAGGAGGTATTTAAGGAATGATGATATTTATACTTATTGAAAAGGATCCTAAGTACGATGAGAAAAGAAAGATATTCAATGCAAAGGAAATATGCCTATGACAGAGAATTCTGTGTGAAGATGCTTAGCATACAGAGGCAGACAATAATGATGTAGAAAGATTATCTAGGCTGAAATTGTGAAGGATTTATTTACCTGGTATACCATAGATTTTGAATTTCTGGTAGGCAACCAGGAACCACTTTAAGATTTTAGGCAGGGCATGGCCTGCTGAGACATTCATTTTGGAAAAATGCATCTTTAGGCAGTGTGAAGGATAGATTAGGAATGGTGAGAAAATTAAAGTAGGAAAATGAGTTAGGTGGTCACTGCGATTGTCCTGGCAAAAACTGAGGACTGGTTCGGTGGCAGATGATGTAGAGAGTAAAAATAGTTTAAAACGGTGTTCATAGATAAAACCAGTATGATAATTTGGCTCCAAAAGGGGTGAAAGAAAGAACTGACTATGATTTTTAAGTTTCTAGTCTGAGTTGTTACCTGATTGGTAATACAGGAAATACAGGAGGAGGGCAGAGTTGCAGTTTTGTAAGGAAACAAAATTAGTGAGTTCAGTTTGGGACATAAAGAATTTGAGATCTGGGACATTGAGAGGCAGCTCTCTAGTGTGCAGTTTGGTACTTTGGTCAGGACCTTAGGGAACCTTAGATTAAAATGCATCTGAGGCTCATTTATATTATACTGTAAATTAAGTATAATCAGTGACTTCTATATACGAATTCATTTAGTCTACCTGCTACCTCAACTAAACTGAAAAGTCTAGAATAAGAGAAGTTAGTTGAAGTGTAAACTGCTGCCCAGGGCAATTAAATACATGTGCAAGAATATATTAAATATTTTCAGTGAGAACTAATATCTAACAAAATCTTATTATTTTCTTCTTGGCCAAAAAAAAAACACCTCAGAACAAAGGAGGGATCCTTTAATCTAATGAATGTTATAATTTTGATTGTGGTAAGCCATGAATGAAAGCTAATTTATGATACTTAGAGAATGTGGTTTTACTTATTCAAATAACTTTTGTATGCTGCAGTTTAAGTGTTCCTTTTTTTAAACATCTTTATTGGAGTATAATTGCTTTACAATGGTGTGTCAGTTTCTGCTTTACAACAAAGTGAATCAGCTATACATATACATATATTCCCATATCCCCTCTCTCTTGCGTCTCCCTCCCACCATCCCTATTCCACCACTCTAGCTGGTCACAAAGCACCAAACTGATCTCCCTGTGCTATGCAGCTGCTTCCACTAGCTATTTTACATTTGGTAGTGTATATATGTCCATGCCACTTTCTCACTTTATCCCAGCTTACCCTTCCCCTCCCCGCATCCTCAAGTCCATTCTCTACATCTGCGTCTTTATTCCTGTCCTGCCCGCAGGTTCCTCAGAACCATTTTTGTTTTTAGATTCCATATATATGTGTTAGCATGTGGTATTTATTTTTCTCTTTCTGACTTACTTCACTCTGTATGACAGACTCTAGGTCCATCCACCTCACTACAAATAACTCAATTTCGTTTCTTCTTATGGCTGAGTAATATTCCATTGTATATATGTGCCACATTTCTTTATCCATTCATCTGTCAATGGACACTTAGGTTGCTTCCATGTCCTGGCTATTGTAAATAGAACTGCAATGAACATTTTGGTACATGACTCTTTGAATTATGGTTTACTCAGAGTGTGTGCCCAATAGTGGGATTGCTGGGTCGTATGGTAGTTCTATTTTTAGTTTTTTATGGAACCTCCATACTGTTCTCCATAGTGGCTGTATCAACTTACATTTCCACCAACAGTGCAAGAGGGTTCCCTTTTCTCCACACCCTCTCCAGCATTTATTGTTTGTAGATTTTTTGATGACGGCCATTCTGACTGGTGTGAGGTGATACCTCACTGTAGTTTTGATTTACATTTCTCTAATGATTAGTGATATTGAGCATCCTTTCGTGTGTTTGTTAGCAATCTGTATATCTTCTTTGGAGAAATGTCTATTTAGGTCTTGTGCCCATTAGCTTAAGTGTACTTATTTCCTTAAACTTCATGTAAATTAAATTTACATTAGAAAATTAATTCTCTCAAATTTAAATTAATGTTTTATATATATAAGAGAAATTTATGAATAAAATTAGTATTTGCAGTCTTTTTTGTCGAAACCCATTATTTAACATTAATTGAATTTGGAAAAATTTCCATAGTCATGGTACAAGATTCTCCATAAAGCAAGAAAAGTGAATTTAGCATAGAACTACTTTCAAATATATGACAGAAGTACATTTATTCATTCATTCAATATGTATTTATGAAATGCTTAACTCAAGCTGGGCTCTGTTCTAGGTACTGTTGTAGAGAACAAAACTGTTCTGTTCTCATAGAGTCTGCTTCCTAGTGGAATGGATAGCTAACATAATATTAAATAAATAAAATATGTATTTATAAACGTTGTGGTGAAAAGCAGGAAAGAGATTTGGGTTGTGTTTGGAGAAAAAAGGACCCTCTTTTGATCCTGGTAGGGAGATTTAGAAAATAGTAATAATAACTTCTAGACACATTAATTAGCCTAACTACACACCAGTTCTTTCAAAATGATTTCACTGAATAAATGCAAAATTAAAACACTGAAGCATAAAAGTTTCATTACCCAATAAATCTTATTAGAAAGAGAGGAAATAGGAGAAAATATACAATTTTACACAAGAAAAAATAAATTAGATTTAAACATGCTTATGGGAATTTGAATCTGTAAATGTTTCTAGTCTATTCTGAAGATTAAAATATAGTGGGGTCCTAATAAAATGGATGTATAAATAGGGACTTCATAATGACTGTAAAAGTGAATTATGCAGGCATAGAAGGAAGAAAATAAGCTGTTTCTCAACAAATTTGAAAATTGATAATTAAATATTTTTAGGATCTTCAGATTTATTCAAAATACTAAGAAATGCCATGTTTTAATTATAAATGCAAAAACAAACCCTTTCTTTTATCCTCACATTGAAATGCCCATTCTTCACATTCCTTTTTTGTCATGGAATATTTAGCTAAAGCAATCTTGGAGGAGTTCAGGTAGTGTAATTTTCTGTAGATTATATTTTTATAGAAGCACATTTATATTGCACACACTCCTTCTTAGCTTCTGGAGTTTTGAATTTTGGCTTTTGGATGGTCAAATTAGTTTTTCTATTAGTTCTTCCATCTAGCTCTTTTAACAGAAAACTAATCTAAGCTTTTTGTTTTGCAAAAGGTAGAAGCCAGCTCTTCCTTTTCTTTCTTGCCCAAATTCCTAAAGTTAGAAAATTTCCAATATTCATTCATTGACTTCCTTTTCTCTTTACAATGTCTATTCTCTGTCTCTCTCCCCCACTGCACCTCATCTCCATTTTCTCTCTTCAAAATTATTTATTCTGATGAATTCAATAATCTCTTATGGATACTAAATATGTACATGCACATCAATAGATTATCCTAAATACAATTATATGTATCTTTATAAGAGAGGACAAAGGAGTATTCATCAGCATAGAAGATGATGTGAAGATAGAGTAGAGAGATATGGCCACATATCTCTCTGCCAAGGAATGCCAGCAGCCTCTGGAAGCTAGAAGAGTTAAGGAACAGATTGTCCTCTGGAGCTTGTGAAGCAAGCACGGTCCTTCCTACATCTTGATTTCAGATATCTGGCCTCCAGAACTAAGAAAGAATGGACTTCTGTGGTTTTAAGCCACCAACTTTGTGATAATTTGTGGCAGCCACAGGAAACTAATATAAGAATATTGGGATAATTCAGATCTCTTCAGACTGTATTATGCCTTAGGATGGGAGAGTTAATAGAGCCTTGTTCCAGAACTAAATGGATACTGTCATTTATTCTAACTGCATGCAAACCATTACTAATTATTTTTAAAGGATGAAAAAGAATGCGTTTTCCAGAGCAGTAGCTACATAATATATTAATCTGCTCTAGCAAAGATTCCACATTTGTCATGGTGGCTATGATTGGTGCTACTTCTTGTTTGAGTGAAGTAGTCTACTGCCATCCTCCAAGGCCATTCTGGTTTTGCTGAATGTGGACTGGTGAATTAAGTGGATGTAAAGGTACTGCTTCTCTGACATAAAATTTTGGTTTTTTAAAGACTGTATTTTAGGATGGTTTTAAATTTTCAAAATAATGAAGGATTTAGTACAGTGAGTCTCCAAATACCCTCTCACACATTTTCTCTTATAATTAATATCTAACCTTGGTATGGTGCATTTGTTACAAAGAATAAACCAACACTGATACATTATTATTAACAAAAGTCCATATATTATTTTGATTTCTTTAGCTTTTACATATCAGTAAATTCTTTTTTTGTTGTAGGATCCCATCCAGGATACCACCTGGTATTTACTTGTTATGTCTCTAAGCTCCTCTGGGCAGTTTCTCTCAGACTTCCCTTGTTTTTGAAAACCTTGATACGTTTGAGAATTACTTGTCAAGCATTTTGTAGGACACCTTCTATTGGGATTTGTCTGATGGTTTTTCTCATGATTAGATTAAAGTTATTGGTTTGGGGAGGAACACCACATAACTAAAGTGCTGTTTTCATCACATCATATCAAGGGATCATACTTGCAACATGATTTATTACTTTTGATATTGATCTTGATCAACTGGTTGAGGTAGTGTTTGTCAGGTTTTATTGCTATGAAGTTAATCTTTTATCCACTTTTCATTTTGTACTCTTTGGAAGAAGTCACAGTGTGAAGTCTGCACTTTATAAATTTGGATTTATGTTTCTCATTCTCAAGTACAGAGTATGTATATCAATTATTTGGAATTTTTCTCCAAGGGAAGTTTTGTCTCTTCTTCCCCATTTTTTATTTATGCAGTAATTTATTTATGATTTATTTATATAAGTATGGATTCTGGATAGTTATTTCATAATTTGGATTTAGTCCAAAATTACTTTATTTTGTCACTCAACTTGTTCCAGCTTTGACTATTGGGAGCTCTTTCAGTTGGCTCCTGTGTCCCTCTGACATATTCCCATCAGAGTAAGTTTTACCGTTTTTGTTTTGAGACCTTCCTTACTTTCTGGCACTACAATGCTCCAAGGTCATCTTGTATATTTCCTGCCCCAGTTTAGAATCAGCCATTTCTCTAAAGACTTCTGTTTCCTTTTACTGGAGAATGATATTAGAGAGCAAGATCTGGTTGCTAGGTGTGTTCTTTGCTACTGGAGTGCCATTACTTCTAGGCAGTCTCATCTGACAGAGCAAGGAAATATGAATATGCAGGTATTTGTGTGTGTAAATATTCTCATCTGTGACTGTTTCTTTATATACTCATCTGCATTTATATTAAACTAAACATCAGTGCATACTGATGTTTCAACTCTAGTCCATTACCATATGGGTCATCCTAGCATCCTTCCCTTGCTTGTCTGTAAGTTCCCACTCCAACAGTGAGAACCTGGCTCTCAACTTGGCCAGGCATTTTGTTAATTTTTCACATTTTGTGTACTTATATAACAATATCAGAATTGATAACTTGTACCCCTGTGGGAAGCAACTTTATCAACTAAAATACAGAGATTATATGTGATTCCTTTTGGCTTAATTCTCATAGAGTCTACTTATAGCCAAGGTTACTTGAATTAGCAATTTTTCCCCCAGTTCTCTTCACTGAAGTTGTTTATATATTTGTAATACAGTTAGAGTCTCCTGTCACAGTGTACATTCCTTCCTGGTATCCCCTAATCATCTTCTAGATAATTTTTTAATTTACATAGATTAAAGTTCATTCTTTGTAGTATAAAAATCTATGGGTTTTGACAAATGCTTGAGGTCAAATATATACCATTAGAATATTATACAGAATAGTTTAACTGCCTCCCAAAGTCCCCATGCTTAGCTAGTTTTACCCTAAACCACTAGCAACTACTGATTTTTTTTTGTCTCTATAATTTTGCATTTCCCATAATGCAAATTGAAGTTCATAATGTAATTGAAGTTATACAGTATAAGGCTTTTTCAGACTGGCTTCTTTCACTTAGCAATATGCATTTTAGGTTCCCCCATGTCTTTTTGTGGATTGATAGTTCATTTCTTTTTATGGTTGATAATATTCCATTATATGGTTGTACCACAGTTTGTCTATCCATTCACCTACTGAAGGATATCTCACTTGCTTTCAGTTTTTGACAATAATGAATATAGGTTCTATAAACATTCACATACAGATTTTTGTGTGGCCATACCTTTTCAAATCAGTGGAGTATTATCTCAATTGCTGGATTTTATGGTAGAAATATATTTAGATTTTAAAATGACTGCCAAATTATACCCTAAAGCGGCTGTACCATTGTGCTTTCCCACCAGCAATGAATGAGAGTTCCTGTTGCTCCACATCCTCTCTACTATTATTTTGTATTTGGTGTATCCATTCTAATAGGTATGCAATAATATCTCATTATTGCTTTATTTTATAATTTCCTAATGATAAATTATGTTGAGAATCTTTTCATAAGCTTCTGTGCCATCTGTATATCTTATTTGGTGATGTGTCTGTTCAGATCTTTTGTTCATTTTTAATTAGATTGTTTATTTTCTTTTTATTGAAGTTTAAGGGTTCTTTGTATATTTTAGATAGAAGTCCTCTATTTTATATATATTTTGCAAATATTGTCTCTCAGTCTATAGCTTTTCATTTTTATCCCCTTAATAGTGTCTTTCATAGTACAGAAGTTTTTAATGAAGTCCAACTTATCAATGTTCTCTAGATCATGTATTTTTTGGTTATATCTAAGAACTCACTATCGAAACAAAAAATATGTTCTCTAGAAAAATCAATTCCCCAAAATTTTACCACATTTTAATCTATATCCTTCTACCAAATCTTAAGCTGAAGGGCTGGTTGGAATATATTTTTAACACCAATTCAGCCTGAGAGGAATTGGCATTACCTAGGTTTAACTTTGGTCTTGAGTTACTGCCTGTGAGAACTTAGGCAAATTATTTTACCTCTTTGTGCAACTTTTTAATTTTTAACATATTATTGATAATAGCACATATTTCATAGTTGCTAAGTTATAAATAATCTAATACTTATTAAGTTTTACAATGACTGTAACATAGGAAGGAATCAATATAGGAGAGCTGTTATTTTCATTATAACTATTAGTGGTAGTAGTAACATTATGAGTATTAGTATTTGTATTATTAGCTTTTTAAAATTTTTTTCATTTTTGGGCTTGATGAAACTGAGTTAGGATTGTGGTTATGGGTCAAGTTTCTGTAACCAGCTTTCAATTATCCTGTGAGGGTCGACTTTAGTTTCTTATTTTACAGTGATTTAGTGCTTCATTTGGAGGGGACTTGATGTCTTTCCTTAGTATTGTTACTTCTGCATTTTCAAGCACTAATTTCTCAGCTCCTATTCTTTTGATAGCAATTTTTCTTTTTTAGCTTCTAGTGCTAAAACTTTCCCCAATTTTGGCAGGAGTGTAAGAGCAGATTAAATTTACTTGTGAGCTGTTACTTAGGAATCAGTTAAATGAATTCAAAAATCATTTTTAACTCTTCTGGTTAGTGGAATAATAACAATAGTAATAAAAGAAATAAACGTATTTTGCATGTTGTGCTGATAATGGCTTAATCGCTCTTAATTCTCACTTTTTTCTCTTTATTGGTATATGCATTACTTAGGCATTTTATTACATTTATCCATTTATTGCACCATTAAAAACTGTTTCATATCTACTTTAATGTTTGGGGAATATAGAGGGAATATAGGTTGGGGGTGACTGATTGATAACCCATTCAAGACATTTTATTGAACATCTCTAAATTCAAGTCAACTGCTAGGCACATTGATGAACCAAAGGACTTGCTCCTCAGCTCTGTAGAGCTGGTTTCTAGTGGGGAAAATAGGTACTAAGCAAGAAAAATAAATAAATAAATGTATTCTTATAAATGGTGTGAAGAAAACAATAGGGCACTAGTGATAGAGAATAATACAAAGATTAAGGGAGTATACCTGCTTATATGGGGTGCTCAGGGAAGGGTCTTATTAGAGATTATCTGATTAGTCACTCCTTAATTCTAAAGAGAAAGTTAAAAACAATGGTCCTTTTTCAGCTTCCTTCAATAATTATTTGAATATAAAACAATATAGAAAGTATGTTGAGGGGATAACAAAAGACATTAAGGAGTAACCCCTGTGCTCTAAAACCTCATAATCTTGGTGAATTCTTCATTAGTCATATTCCAGTATAAAATTTGACAGGATTTTCTGAGAATGGAGAGATCTGGTTCTTCTTGATTTTTATGTCTCATAAGTAAACTTGATCCTGATCTTTGCTTAGGATTGCTGGTCCCAATCTAATACTTTAGATTGGGACCAAATCTGGTTCTCAACTGTGTTGTCATCTATGGAAGTCTCTTCTAGTTCACTCTCTACTCCTTCTTTCTCCATTTTCATGGTTTAGTTAATACCTAAACAAAACTTACTAAGAATCGAAAACCTAAACATGTTTCTTTTTTATGAGCTTAGCTTTTCTGGACTCCTGAAAGAAAAGGCATCAGATTAGTGTTTCTTCCTCCAGATATACACATTGGAAAAACTGACTCTTTATTTTGTGTGAAAGGGTTTTAATTGTATAATACAGAATACATAATTTCATAAAGTGAATGCTCAAGAGGGTGATGTAATCAAGGAGATGGACTCTATTTTCTTATATAAAGCATCCGGCAGAGTATATGGCATGGAAAGTGATCCATAAACGTTGATACTTGTTTTTCAAGCTTGAAAGAATGACATGTAAAAAGCTTTATATAATTTGATACCACATGGTTTCCTTATTCATCTTTTTACATTCTCTTATGTCTGCCCAGTACCATAGTTATACCATACTACTTTTAAATTTCAGTCTTCGCATATATATTCAATAGTTTGCTCACTCTTCCTAAAATTGTTTCTATTCCTTTTTCTTAATAAGCCAGTATTCCTGCACAAACTATGGATTCAGTAGACCCAGATTTGTAACCAAATTGTGAGGAGGCCTTGGGCAATTTACATAAAATATCTATGTCTCCTATTCTTTGTCTGTAATATATAATAAATACTAATCTCTAACTTAAAACAGTAATGTGGGGATCAGTAATCTACTGAATGCATTACACATAATAGTCAATAAACAGTAGCTATTAATATTTACTATAGTGAAATTTTAATATTTAACTTAATATTTACTGTAATGAAAACATCACATATTTTAGAATATGATTTCAGATTTCACCTCTGTTTCCTAAAGTATTTAAGTCTTAATTTTATCATCTGAAAATGAGTCTAATTATGTTTCTTTTATAGATTTATAGTGAAAGTTAAATGAGAAAATGAATGTAAAGAGACTAGTATGTGTTTAGGAACATCATAGGCCCTCAGTAAGTTGAAGCTATAATAAGTAATAATTAGTATTGATAGTTACTTTACCAATGCTGTTATTAATATAGTGTTATCATATTGTTCAATTATTTTAAAATTGTGCCTATCACACACCTAGAGCATAAATAGTTTAGACAGAAATGTTTTCATATAGGCAAATCTATGTGATGGTATTAAAGGAGGCAGACATCAACATGGTATTTGGCCAAGGGTTCCAGGGTCACAAATATTCTGAACCGTTCATCCCATCTAAATGGGAGAAATCTATCTGCATAAAATGATGCTGGCAAAGATTATAATGTTACCTATAGAGATGTTAGCCATACATAACTTACCCAACTTTAATAAATAGGTTACAGTACAGCAAGAAACTCTTTTGCTTAGTCATGGTAATCTAATCGACAGAGAGGTATTACAGGGTAGAAAAACAAAACAAAGCAGAACTATTTTCAGATAAGTGTTTGAGATATGCCCCCAAATATATGCCATAATATTACCCATTCTTTCCTGCTGTGGGAATCAGTCAGTAAGGAGGGAGTAAAACACCACTTTTTTTTTTTCTTTGCAATGCCTCCCAGATTGGAAATAGAGTAGAAATACTAGGAGAGATCAACCTGCCTAGACTCTACCTTTAGTCAGTTTTCACAACTGTGACAGCACATTAGATTCTCCTGGAGACATAGAAAAAATATATATGAAGTGTATATTTTGATACCCTAACTCTACCACAAAACAATTACATTTGTATCTCTGTAGATATGGCTTATGCTCTGGGGTATGTAAAAAAACTCCTGTGACTCTTATGTAAAACCAGAGTTGAGAATCATAGCTTTACTCCTTTCTTTTTCACCAGCAAATCTCCCTGTTCTATTATGGTAACGAATACATTCTTTTTAACTTCCTAATCATAGAATCATAGTAGTATTTTAATTTTTTTTCAGGGAGGTATAGGGTAAGGCTGAGGGGAAAAATTCTTTGGGCTCTTCCTCAATGGTACTTTACCATTTTCAATATGGTATCATATTTTCACTAAATGAAAAATTTTTTAAATAGATCACATCTAAATATTTAGAATAGAGAAAGGAGGATATGGCAAAGGAGGCAACCATTTGAATTACTTACCATATTAGTGAATGATGTCAAAATGATGTCATGAGATGTAGATACATTTGCTCTAAGAAATCTCTTATTAGCTTCTATCAGGTCGAGCCAATTATATAACTACAAAAATACAGAGTAATCAAAAATAATAAATAGGAAGAGGTTTTAAAGGAGACCAATAGTTGAAAAGACTTAACAAGTAGGAAAGGTATGAATACCAAAATATTGAAATTGACAGCCTCAGCTTGACTATGTCTGTCTTTTAGGTCTCTCATTGCAGGTACATTCTGGATATTGCCATATAAATGCCTTACTTTAATATAAAATTCCAAAAGTCATATTAACATTTCTTAAAATTTTTTTTTTTACATTCTAATACACAGTGATGAGCATAGCTTATGCTATATAGAATTTAATTATGTTGTTGAGCAAGTGGCTAAAACTTAAAACAATGGTTTAGAGGAACCTGGCATTAAAGAGAGAATTCATCAGGACCAGGTGATTAGGGCTTAAGTTATTGAAGTTTGATAAAAACATCAAAGTGAATCATTTTCTCTACAGATTCTCACTAAATGAAGTTGCTCTGTGTTCTCCAGCAACATAAAAACTACTGACTCCTTTGAATTCTCCATACTCTAGCCATAATGGACATTTTCTGTTCCTCAAAAGCACCATGTTGTCTATTTTTTCTCTGAGTCTTATAAAAGAAACACTGCATTGGATAGAGTGAAACAGTCAAGGAAGACTGTATTCAAGACTGTTGATGTAGGGGAGAGAAATTGAACTCAACTCCACTGGGACAAAAAGCAGCAGAATTTTAAAGCTGGGGTGAGCTAATGGAAAAGTACTAGAGGACATAGAGTGGGAGGCCATCAGTGTTATTTGGCCATCTGTGTTTGCTAATTATCCCTTATCTAGATTAGCCTCCTGCCCTCCCTCAGGGACTAGGAGATAGGGATGCTATCTCCTTGATGATTACATTTCACAAGGATGGCTCCCAGGTCTTTGAAAAAGACATTCCTGGTTTGTAAAACTGGCAAGAAGCTAGAAGAAGATTTACATTTCAAAGGGGTAGAGAAAGAATTTGCAATTATATTTCCTAAAGTAAATGTTCTAAGAAAAGGTCAGGGGTCTAGAATCAGGAAGAAGCCTTTCTAAAATTTAGTTTAAGCTGAGGGGAATGTTAAAGCCATCTTGGCAGTTTTACTTTTTTTTCTTCTTCTTCAAATACATCGCCTGGTTTATGTCTTGGGCATCTTGTAAGCTTAACATTTGTCCCTCTTCCTTTCACTCTTAAAAGAATCCCAGTATAGTCAATACCTTATATAGCACTGTGACAATAGCTTTTGCCCATTCGAAGATTTTCTGTTTGACAAGAAACTGATGTCCACTCAAATCAATCATCACTGAAATTGAACAATTGCCTATAGTGAGTTAGGGATTTCCCTAATATTCTGCTCTAGGGGAAGTCCTAAGCCCTTGACATGCAAAATACTTGCTAAATGAAAATGAGCACTAATCGCCATCTCAATATCAGGAGCATACTACTCTTGTTATCCTAGGAGAGTATCCAGATAAGAGGAGCGGGGCATCCTAGATAGGAGAGAGTGGGAAGAAATTAATTAGTGCCGGTGCCTGAGGGACAACAGAGACTTCTTGTGAAAAATACCTAAGTGGGCAGAGCAAGTTCAGGTGTATTTTGGCTAATTACAAAAAGCTAAAGTCCCATGTGGTAGGTAGGCAATAACTCTGGAAAATAATGCTCTAAAGAACAGGTAACATTCAGGTAAAATATAACACAATGTTTTGACAGTATTTTTATTCATTAGAAGGATGTCTATGACTAGAGGTACAGGGAGCAAGATTTAACACTCCAGAGTAGAAGATTAGAAAGTGCCTGGATGGATAGCTATGTTGTTGCTAAGGGGAACTGGGTTTAACTGCTGAGTTGCAGTCCACAGGAAATGTCTTAGTCCATTCAGGATGCTAAAACAAAATACCCCAGACTGGGTATCTTATAAACTATAGAAGTTTATTTCTCACAGTTCTGGAGGCGGGAAGTTTGAGATCAGGGTACCAGCATTGTTAGGTGAGGTCTTCCTTCCACGTAGCAGATTTTTCCAAGTATTCTCATACGATGGAAGGGGCAAAGGCGGTCTCTCTTGAGTCTCTTTTGAAAGGATATTAAACACCTTCTAAATTTATCACTTCATGTTGAGCATGAGAATTTCAACATATGAATATTGGGGGGACACAAACATTCAGACCATAGCAGGAACTAGATCTCTGGGTAAGGAAAAGGTAGGAGTGAATGCAAGATAAGAAAGAGAGGTACAATAAATTCCTTGCCCTATTAGTCACTGAATCTGAAGTTGCGCATTTATTTTCTAACTACATCTGTACTGGCTGAGAACATGGTAGATTGAAAAGTGCAGTCAGAGGGCACCAATAACTCCAGCTAGAGAAAACTTGGTAGAACAAGGGTTTATTCTTTTCTAAGATTCTATAGGGAGATTCTTTTGGAAAGTTTTCTAGGAATCCTACCTCCATTCTATGCCTCACAAGGTTAGCTTTATTTTTGGCTATATCATTACATCCTGACAAAGAGGACGTAACATATAGAGAATAAATTAGCTCTTGTCCAATAATTAAATCATATGTTCTTTTAATTGTTTCTATCTTGGGATTCCAACATATTTTCTAAGAGTGTAGTAACCCGAACAGCAAAATAGAGCTGTGCCTTGGGGACCCAGTGTTCCCATAGCCACCCAACTACTCTTATCTGTTTCCTTAAAGGGGAGAAATGTTCCTGAAATGATGTTGACTAACCAAATTACAAACAAGAAATGTGAATATATGTTTTGAGGCTCTTTTATGTTGATCAGTGAAACAGATTAGCAAGAATGGATTGCAAAGATGTGTGTATTTTATGATCCATTTTTTTTACTCAAATTAAAATTTAACTTTTCATTATGTAGAAGTTTATGTAACAGCATTAAAACATGGTGCTTTTACTCCTTCAGTATGTCTTGCAAAGGTCTTGTACTTTTATTTGATAAAAGAAGCATGAGGTCACTGAACATTAATAATGTCCTAATTTCTAGATAAAAAGAACAATACATACATTAGGAAAATAATGGAGTCTATATTAAATATTACACTAGACCTCAGAGCTATTACTCATCACATTACACTTGTTCAACCATGACCTCCATGACTCTTTTATTGTACTGAATCCTGATCACCCATTATGCAAAGCATAATTGCAGCTCAGGGAAGTAAAATAATATTAATCAGGGATAACGTTGCAATGGACTTTGACCCATAGGTATAAATCTAATAAATGTGTAGGTTTCTTTTTCATAACATAATGAGTTCTTCCTTATATCATTACTCATGGGACCAATGTGAAATCATAATAGGAATATTTAAGGCAATTAATGGGACAGAGAAGAAATGATCATATGGTTTTAATTTCCTAATTATTTTAATGCCCCAAATTAAAGGTATACATCAAGTTACATCCATTAACCTGCCAGTCATATTTCTCTGGAATAATGTGATAAAAGAGTAAAAGTAGAAGTCAGATAAAATTAAGCAAAGAAAATGTTAGGCTGACTATCAGAGAAGCAATATCCAAATGATTAAATCAGATGGATTGTGAAACAGCCTATTAAGTGAAGTGGTTAGAAGTACCATCTCTTAGGCCATAAAAATAGACTGCACTAGGCATTTTACCAAAGGAAACCATTCTTCAGTGGCTTGATTAGATAAACACAGGTCATCGAAATCTCTGATTCCAAGCAACCCTATCATCTGGTTTTTTTTGGCATCCATTTATCATTTGTTCAGTGATCTAAATTCAGATCTTTATCAATCTATATTGTTTCTGCTTTGAATCATCCAATTTTAATAATATGAGTAAAAATACTTTAAATAACCTGCCACCCCCCACCCAACCCACCTGTGCTGGCCACACACACACACACACACACACACACACACACACACACACACTCACACAGACAAGTTCATTGGATAAAATTATGCATTCAAACGACTTGACACACAAAACAGCAAATAAGCAGGAAAATAGTGAAACCAATGTATTAACAAGAACATGCTATCATTTAAAAAAACTTTCTTTTAAATATTTTATGCTTTTCATATTGCTCTATTATTATTTATTTCCAGTGTCTCAACGTATGACTTCTTTTCTCCAAATTCAAGATACTTATTAAAGCCTGATATGAAATAATTTCCTAAATATATTTTTGAGGAAAATAGAGAAGTGTAGATATCCATGAATCAGATTATTATGGTTTCAACTGGGGATCAGAGCTTAGAATTGTGGGTAAAGGATAAATCAGGGCTTATTTTTCCACTGCATATTCTTTTATGGAATTTGTAGTCTTTTTCACATGCATACATTATCTTACAAACCTATAAGAAAGGTTATCCAGTCATGGATAAAAGGTTCAAAGAAATTCTTTTAAAAAAAAAAAACAAATATTTTGAAAAAGAGACACAACTTCAAACTCATAGAGAACGCCATTAGGAATTCCATTACCAGATATGACAACGTATAAAGAAAATTGATTGTGAACAATTATTTGAATTTAGAAATATCAGGAGACCTTGAGTTTTCTAATAAAAATGCTTTTAAGAATAACTGTTACTGATATTCTCACTAGTAAGTTACTAAGCTGAACATCCACATCAAAATCTGACTTTGATATCTTCCAAGACTCTAAAAATTTGGATTGTCTTTATAAACATTCCTGTTGATTTAGTGTAACTCAGCCTCTCAGAAACATTTGTTTATGCTTCTTCCTGTGTGACTATGGTGAGGGTAACTGTCCAAGTGGTTAGCATTTTACCATTTAACCCTCTTCATCATCATCATGTCTCTTACCTAAGCAATTTGACAAGAAGTGAGCGTCTGGGGTCATATTCATAAAAGATCTAGATACCATAGAATAATAAATAGATGGCTGTCTACCTCAGCCCATGGCTAACAGTTTTCATAGTTTGTGGTTCATCTCTGTGTTATTTGCTTTGATATGGTATTGACATATTTGGTTTTGCTCCTCCTAAATGTTGCTTTCCTTCAATCGGTTTTTGAATGAAGGAAATCCTCAGAAATATCTAGATCATAAAAGCAAATGGCTGGAGGCCCTGAGAGAGATTTTAGAAGTTAGTTACCTGCTTTCAACATTTACTATATGCCCACAACTCAGCTCCTCCAAGTATTGAATAAAACCATTGTCTACCCATGAAGATATTTTACTGGCCATTCATTACCTGCTTAACCCCTGAAGAAAAAGGTGCCTAACTTCTATCTGTTAACAACTATAAATCCTGGGTTATGCCATGTGGGAGATTTTGGTTTTCTTTCAGCTACTATCACTTCTGCCCTTAAATTTTTGCCCCTCTTTCCAAAACTTTACTTTCTACCATTCCATATAAAAGGAATGTATGGAATATATAAGTAAGCAGAGACTATGTATCTCTAGAATCTAGAAGAACACTTGAAGAATAGTAAACATTCAATATGTTTTTTCTGAATAGGTAAAATCTTCTGACAATTTTCTACCTCTTTTTGCTTTAGGTTCTTCTCTCTGCATCTTTGGGCAAAGATATCATAACCTGTATATAATCTATATGAATAGAAACAACTAGCTGATCTCTCTGCACCCTGTTAGTGTTTTGGCCCAAACAATAAAAACTCCCTATTTTCCTACCTGTTACTGGGCTTCCACCCATATACTTTTAGGAAAGGGCAATGGCTTAAGAATATCATTCTGGCTTTTTCTGGCCTCAACCTCTTACATCACAATGGATCCCTCCAGCATTCAATACTTAATGCATTATTGGCAAGAATTTGAGTGAAATTCCTAGACCTGTACTTTTGACAGCCACATACTGGTCCTTCTCTACATCACTGTTTCTGCTTCCAGGATTAAAAAAAAAGAAGGATACTGTGCTCTCTGCTACAGCTAATATTAGAAATGCTGAATTCTCATCTTGTGTGTAGCTCAGGGTAATGCCTAAGTATTCTTGGCAGGGGGCACAGAGATAACTTGCTCCCTCTCATAAGCAAGATATAAATAGGGGGATAATGAGATCTTCAAATGCTATCAAGCAGTTTGATATATTTTTCTAGTTACTCTAATATTTCAAAGTGTTCATAAGGGCTATGGGTTGGGAGATTGGTTCGAGATGGCGGAGTAGAAGGATATGCATTAACTCCCTCTTGTGAGAGCACCAGAATCACAACTAACTGCTGAACAGTCATTGACAGGAAGACACTGGAACTCACCAAAAAAGATACTCCACATCCAAAGAAAAAGGAGAAGCCACAATGAGACAGTAGGAGGGATGCAATCACAATAAAATCAAATCCCATAACAACTGGGGGAGGTGACTCACAAACTGGAGTACACTTATACCACAGAAGTCCACCCACTGGAGTGAAGGTTCTGAGCCCCACGTCAGGCTTCCAACCTAGGGGTCCAGCAACGGGAGGAGGAATTCTCAGAGAATCAGACTTTGAAGCCTAGAGGGATTTGATTGCAGCACTTCGACAGGACTGGGGGAAAAAGAGACTCCACTCTTGGAGGGCACACACAAAGTAGTGTGCACATCGGGACCCAGGGGAAGGAGCAGTGACACCACAGGAGACCAAACCAGAGGGACCCTAGTGTTGCAGGGTCTCCTGCAGAGACAGGGGATGGCTATGGCTCACTGCAAGGCCAAGGACACTGGCAGCAGACATTCTGGGAAGTACTCCTTGGCATGAGCCTCCCAGCCAATTGCCCCACCAAAGGGCCTGTATGTTGCAGTGCTGGGTGTTCACATCAGGCCAAACAACCAACAAGGAGGGAACACAGCCCCACCCATCAGCAGACAAGTGGATTAAAGTTTTACAGAGCTTTGCCCACCAGAGCAACACCCAACCCTAAACACCACCAGTCCCTCCCATCAGGAAGCTTGCACAACCTCTTAGATACCCTCATCCACCAGAGAACAGACAGCAGAAGCAAGAAGAACTACAGTCCTGCAGCCTGTGGAACAAAAACCACATTCACAGAAAGACAGACAAAATGAAAAGGCAGAGGACTATGTACCAGATGAAGGAACAAGATAAAACCCCAGAAAAACAACTAAATAAAGTGGAGATAGGCAACCTTCCAGAAAAAGAATTCAGTATAATGATGATGAAGATGATCCAGCACCTCGGAAAAAGAATGGAGGCAAAGATTGAGAAGATATAAGAAATGTTTAACAAAGACTTAGAAGAATTAAAGAACAAACAAAGATGAACAATACAATAACTGAAATGAAAATGACACTAGAAGGAATCAATAGCAGAATAACTGAGGCAGAAAAACAGATAAGTGACCCAGAAGACAGAATGGTGGAATTCACTGCCACAGAACAGAATATGGAAAAAAGAGTGAAAAGAAATGAAGACAGCCTAACAGACCTCTGGGACATTAAAGTACCAACATTCACATTATAGGGGTCCCAGAAGGAGAAGAGAGAGAGAAAGGACCCAAGAAAATATATGAAGAGATTATAGTCAAAACTTCCCTAACATGGGAAAGGAAATAGCCACCCAAGTCCAGGAAGCACAGAGAGTCCCAGGCATAAACCCAAGGAGAATTATGCTGAGACACATAGTAATCAAATTGACATAAAAAAGACAAAGAAAAATTATGAAAGGCAACAAGAGAAAAATGACAAATAACATACAAGTGAACTCCCATAAGGTGAAAAGCTGATTTCTCAGCAGAAACTTTACAAGCCAGAAGGGAGAGGCAGGACATATTTAAAGTGATGAAAGGAAAGAACAGACAACCAAGATTAGTCTACCTGGCAGGGATCTCATTCAGATTCAATGGAGAAATCAAAAGCTTTACAGACAAGCAAAAGCTAAGAGAATTCAGCACCACCAAACCAGCTCTACAACAAATGCTAAAGGAACTTCTCTGAGTGGGAAACACAGGAGAAGAAGAGGAGCTACAAAAACAAACCCAAAAGAATTAAGAAAATGGTAATAAGAACTTACATGTCGAATCACCTTAAAAGTGAATGGATTAAATGCTCCAGCCAAAAGACACAGGCTTGCTGAATGGATATAAAAACAAGACCCATATATATACTGTCTACAAGAGACCCACTTCAGACCTAGGGACACATATCAACTGAAAGTGAGGGGATGGAAAAAGATAATTCCATGCAAACGGAAATCAAGAAAAACCTAGAGTAGCAATACTCATATCAGATAAAAAAGACTTTAAAATAAAGAATGTTACAAGAGACAAGGGAGGACAGTACATAATGATCAAGGGATCAATCCAAGAAGAAGATATAACAATTATAAATATATATTCACTCAACATAGGAGCACCTCAGTATATAAGGCAAATGTTAGCAGCTATAAAAGAGGAAGTCAACAGTAACACAATAATAAGGAGGACTTTAACACCTCACTTACACCAATGGATAGATCATCCAACAGAAAAAAATAAGGAAACACAAGCTTTAAATGACACGATAGACCAGATAGATTTCATTGATATTTATAGGATATTCCATCTGAAAACAGCAGATTACACTTTCTTCTCAAGTGCACATGGAACATTCTCCAGGCTAGATCACATGTTGGGTCACAAATCAAGCCTCAGTAAATTTAAGAAAATTGAAATCATATCAAGCATCTTTTCTGATCACAATGTTATGAGGTTAGAAATCAATTACAGGGAAAAAATGTAAAAAACACAAACATATGGAGGATAAACAATACATTACTAAATAACCAAGAGATCGTTGAAGAAATCAAAGAGAAAATTAAAAAATACATAAAGACAAATGACAACAGAAATACGATGATCCAAAACTTATGGGATGCAGCAAAAGCAGTTCTAAGAGGGAAGCTTATAGCAATACAATACTACCTCGAGAAACAAGAAATATTTCAAATAAACAATCTATAGAGAGTGAAGTAAGTCAGAAGGAGAAAAACAAATACTGTATGCTAACACATGTATGTGGAATCTAAGAAAAAAAAATGTCATGAAGAGCCTAGGGGTAGGATGGGAATAAAGACACAGACCTACTAGAGTATGGACTTGAGGATATGGGGAGGGGGAAGGGTAAGCTGTGACAAAGTGAGAGAGTGGCAAGGACATATATACATTACCAAACGTAGGGTGGATAGCTAGTGGAAAGCAGCCACATGGCACAGGGAGATCAGCTAGGTGGTTTATGACCACCTAGAGGGGTGGGATAGGGAGGGTGGGAGGGAGGGAGACGCAAGAGGGAAGAGATATGGGAACATATGTATATGTATAACTGATTCACTTTGTTGTAAAGCAGAAACTAACACACCATTGTAAAGCAATTATACTCCAATAAAGATATTTAAAAAATAAAATAAACACTGGAAGTAATTTGAAAAATAAATAAATAAAAAATCTAACTGTACACCTAAAGGAACTAGAGAAAGAAGAACAAAAAAAACCCCAAAGTTAGTAGAAGGAGAGAAATCTTAAAGATCAGAGCAGAAATAAATGAAGTAGAAACAAAGAAAACAATATCAAAGATCAATAAAACTAAAAGCTGGTTCTTTGAGAAGATAAAAAAAATTGATAAACCTTTAGCCAGACTCATCAAGAAAAAGAGGGAGAGGACTCAAATCAATAAAATTCTAACTGAAAAAGGAAAAGTTACAATGGACACTGCAGAAATACAAAGCATGATAAGAGACTACTACAAGCAACTCTATGCCAATAAAATGGACAACCTGAAAGAAATGGACAAATTCTTAGATAGGTATAACCTTCCAGGACTGAACCAGAAAGAAATAGAAAATATGAACAGACCAATTACAAGTAATGAAATTGAAACTGTGATTAAAAATCTAAGAAATAAAAGTCCAGGACCAGGTGACTTTACAGGTGAATTACTTCAAACATTTACAGAAGAGCTAACACCCATCCTTCTCAAACTCTTCCAAAAAATTGCAGAGGAAGGAACACTCCCAAACTCATTCTTTGAGGCCACCATCACCCTGATACCAAAACCAGACAAATATATCACAAAAAAAGAAAATTACAGACCAATATCACTGATCAATATAGACGCAAAAATCCTCAACAAAATACTCGCAAACAGAATGCAACAACACATTAAAAGGATCATATACCATGATCAAGTGGGATTTATCCCAGGGATGCAAGTTTTCTTTAATATACACAAATCAATGTGATACACCATATTAACAAATTGAAGTATAAAAACCATATGATCATCTCAATAGATCTGGAAAAAGCTTTTGACAAAATTCAACACCCATTTATGGTAAAAACTCTCCAGAATGTGGGCATAGAGGGAACCTACCTAAACATAATAGAGGCCATATATGACAAACCCACAGTGAACATCACTCTCAATGGTGAAAAACTGAAAGCATTTCCTCTAAGATCAGGAACAAGACAAGGATGTCCACTCTCACCACTATTATTTAACATAGTTTTAGCAGTCATATCCTTGGCAATCAGAGAAAACAAATAAATAAGAGGAATACATATTGGAAAAGAAGAAATAAAATTGTCACTGTTTGCAGATAACATGACAGTATATAGATAGTCCTAAAGAAGCCACCAGAAAACTAGTAGAGCTAATCAATGAATTTGGTAAAGTTACAGGATACAAAATTAAGGCACAGAAATCTCTTGTATTCCTAGACACTAACAATGAAAGATCAGAAAGAGAAATTAAGGAAACAATCCCATTCACCACTTCAACAAAAGAATAAAATACCTAGGAATAAACCTACCTATGGAGGTAAAAGACCTGTACTCAAAAAACTATAAGACACTGATGAAAGAAATCAAAGATAACACAAACAGATGGAGAGATATAACATGTTCTTTGATTAGAAGAATCAATACTGTGAAAATGACTATATTACCCAAAGCAATCTACAGATTCAATGCAGTCCTTATCAAATTACCAATGGTATTTTTTTTACAGAACTGGAACAAACAATCTTAAAATTTTTATGGAGACACAAAAGATCCCAATAGCCAAAGCAATCTTGAGGAAAAAAAAATGGAGCTGGAGGAATCAGGCTTTCTGACTTCAGACTATACTACAAAGCTACAGTAATCAAGAGAATAAGGTAGTACCACAAAAACAGAAATATAGCTCAATGGAACAGGATAGAGAGCCCAGAGATAAACCCATGCAGCTATGGTCAACTAATCTCTGACAAAGGAGGCAAGGATATACAATGGAGAAAAGACAGTCTCTTCAGTAAGTGGTGCTGGGAAAACTGGACAGCTACATGTAAAAATGAAATTAACACCATACACAAAACTGGGATCCTTAACACCATACACAAAAATAAAGTCACAATGGATTACAGACCTAAATATAAGACTGGACACTATAAAACTCTTAGAGGAAAACGTAGGAAGAGCAGTCTTTGAAATAAAACACAAGATCTTTTTTGACCCACCTCCTACACTAATGGAAATAAAAACAAAAATAAACAAATGAGACCTAATGAAACTTAAAAGCTTTTGCACAGCAAGGGAAGCTATCAACAAGACAAAAGGCAACCCCTCAGAATCGGAGAAAGTATTTGCAAATGAATCAACAGACAAAGGATTAATGTCCAAAATATATAAACAGCTCATGCAGCCCAATATTTAAAAAACAAACAACCCAATCAAAAATGACCTAAATAGACATCTCTCCAAAGAAGTCATACAGATGGCCAAGAGGCACATGAAAAGCTGCTCAACATCACTAATTATTAGAGAAATGTGAATTAAAACTACAATGAGGTATCACCTCACACTGTTTAGAATGGGCATCATCAGAAAATCTACAAAGAATAAATGCTGGAGAGGATGTGGAGAAAAGGGAACCTTCTTGCACTGTTGGTGGGAATGTAAATTGATACAGCCACTATGGAGAACAGTATGGAGGTTCCTTAAATAACTAAAAATAGAATTACCATATGACCCAGCAATCCCACTCCTGGGCATATATGTAGAGAAAACCATAATTCAAAAAGACACATGCACCCCAATGTTCATTGCAGCATTATTTACAAATAGCCAGGTCATGGAAACAACCTAAATGCCCACTGACAGATAAATGGATAAAGAAAATGTAGTACATATATACAATGGAATATTACTCAGCCATAAAATGGAATGAAATTGGGTCATTTGTAGAGATGTGGATGGATTTAGAGACTGTCATACAGAGTGAAGTAAGTCAGAAAGGGAAAAACAAATATCGTATATTAACACATATATGTGGAATCTAGAAAAATGGTATAGATGAACCGGTTTGCAAGACAGAAATAGAGACACAGATGTAGAGAACAAGCGTATGGACACCAAGGCGGGAAAGTGGTGGGGGGTGGGGGTGGGGGATGAATTGGGAGTTTGGAATTGATATATGTACACTAATATGTATAAAATATATAACTAATAAAAACCTGCCCTATAAAAATTTCAAACAAAAACAAAAATAAAAAATAATTTTAAAAAAAAGAAAATATAAAGGCTATGGGTTGGAAAGTATGTAGGGGTTATGGAAGGAACTTTTCAGGAAAAATGAACTTCACTTCCAATTCTCACTCTCCACTTCAGCGTTTTAGATTTAGTAAACCTTAGTATGAAAACAGAGGCATGAATGTGCCTCTCACCTTCTTATCAGAACTGCTAAACTGAAGTAAGAAATGTATTCATGATGCAAGGTAATTAACTGCCTATTGACAGATGAAGTACAGGAATGCTTCCAGGATGTTGAATTGTAGTAAAACATAACACTTCATTATATTTTCCAATGGAGTCATTGACCATCAAGCAAATTCAGTGAGGATGAATATCTCAACTTAGACCACAACCAAGAATGTCATATTTCCCATTACCTTGTACTAGCAAATCAGTGAAGGTTGTATAAGACATTAAACATAATCCGCTAAGAATTTGGTTGTCCCAGATCTGAAACAATATCTTTCGGTACCCATTCTCTGTGATGACTAATCTCTGGATGATAAATTTCTTGATAGATATTGAAGGATTGTTACATACAATCTGAACTCCGTACATTTGGAATTTCATCATACAACATGCTGGAATTATACAGTATTTATTGTGATTTATTTTTATTGCAAGTGAGAGAAACTCAACTAACACTAGTTACAAACAAAACAGAACAAATGTATTGGTTCACATTATCCAGGCATGGTTAAATCCAGGAGTTAACATGGTACTTCTCAGGGTCGTCTGGTTCTATTTCATTTTATTCTCAGAATGATGGCAAGATGTAGTCTTCAAAGAATATATTGCCTTTTGAGGTATTTGAATACCTCTGCTCTGCCATCATTGACCACCAAACACAGCTAATCCACCTGTCAGATATTTTTCAATAATTCCTGAAATGTATCCACTAGAACATCCTTTTTATAATAAACATAGCTTTGACCCTAGGTCCCTTACCTTGGGAACTATAGGTTTACAATACAATAAGTATGGTATCTTATACAGTCCTAACAATGAATCTAACTAGAATAAAAATGTATTCCATAACTCAGAAGTGAGGGATCAAATGGAAGTTATTGCCTGTCTTCCCTTCAGAGAAAGGGGGGAAAAATTAACAATACCAACCCCTATTAGAAGTCGAAGGGAACTTCTGGTACCATCTAAATCAAAGGAGTTGGCAATTCCATTGCAATATTTCATGCAGTTATTCCCCTTATTCAGTTGCTCTATGCTCTACTGATCCATGGTGATTATAGTCTACACCTACATGCTGTGATGCACTATGTCCTGAGTTGAATGACTCAAAAAAGTATGCAAGCTTTGAAGTAGTATATTGAGCCCTAGTGGTTGGCCTATTGCCAAGCTAACCGAAGTTTTAATAGCAGAGGTCACAATTTAAGTGATTTTAGGGACAATTGGGTACTGAAAATGAGTAAACCGTATCTGATGTAATATAGGAAGGGATAAGAAATGTAGTAAACATGAAACCGTAGACCATGTCTAAAGAGGTCAGCTGTAGTTTGCTACAACTAATTGATCATATGAAGATATGCAGAGCAACTGTTGCCAGATATCCTAATTCTCAATGCCATAAATCCGGATTTTTATGTGAAATATTACAAAATTAAAGTACTCTGAGTCAGATAAAATATATCTGAAACCTGAATCCAGCACGGAGTTGCCTATTTAAGATTCCACCTCCCTTCAGAAACAGTTGAGTCTTTTAGAGCTTTCTGGTAGTTGAAACTACACAAAATCTACCCTTGCTCTCCCTGGAGTTAGGGGAAATGGAATCCCTTCAGGTCGTGTCTCTTGGGAGCTGCACTCTTCACATTCCCTATTATCCATTTGCAAGTCTAGGGGCTACAGTGAAAACCTTGTGTCAAGGTTTTCCTAAAGACATCTTGAGGCTTTCTCTTACTTTCTCCCATATGAGTTGGTCTCAGTTTTGACTCTGAGAATTGGCAAGCTCTTTCTACATTCTTTTCCGTTTTGAGGGACTTTGTTAATGCTTCACAGTCTACATTCAGCAACTGCTGGTCTGACACTCTCAAAGGAAGTGGACAGGGTACACCCAACTGGAATTAATTGTTCCTCTACCCACCTACCCCCTCACCACAGAAAAATTTGTATCTGTTAATCCCATACTCCTAATTTATCTCCACCCCTCCCTTTCCACTTTGGTAACCATAAGTTTGTTTTCTATATCTGTAAGTCTGTTTCTGTTTTGCATATAGATTCATTTGTATTATTTTTTTAGATTCGAAATATAAGTGATATCATATAACATTTGTATTTCTTTGTCTTCACTTAATATTATATTGTCTAGGTCCATCCATATTGCTGCAAATGGCAATATTTCATTTTTTATAGCTGAGTAATATTACATTCCATATATATATAAATATATAAACACACATATGCTACATTTTCTTTATTCATTCATCTGTTGATGGACACGGGTTGTTTTGATGTCTTGGCTATTGTAAACAGCACTGCAGTGAACATTGGGGTGCATGTATCTTTTCAAATTAGAGTTTTCATCTTTTCCAGATATATGCTCAGGAGTGGGATGGCTAGATCATATTGTAGCTCTATTTTTAGTTTTTGTTTGTTTGTTTGGTTGGTCGGTTGGTTTTTTTTTGCGGTACGTGGGCCTCTCACTGTTGTGGCCTCTCCCGTTGTGGAGCACAGGCTCTGGACACACAGGCTCAGCAGCCATGGCTCACGGGTCCAGCTGCTCCGCGGCATGTGGGATCTTCCTGGACCGGGGCACGAACCCGTGTCCCCTGCATCAGCAGGCGGATTCTCAACCACTGCGCCACCAGGGAAGCCCTACTTTTAGTTTTTTAAGGAACCTCCATACTGTTTTCCATAGTGGCTACACCAGTTTACGTTCCCACTAACAGTGTAGGAGATTCCCTTTTCTCCACACCTTCTCCAACATTTATAATTTGTGGACTTTTTGATGATAGCCATTCTGACTAGTGTGAGGTAATACCTCACAGTGGTTTTGATTTGCATTTCTCTAATAATTAGCGACATTGAACATCTTTTCATGTGCCCCTTGGCCATCTGTATGTCTTCTTTGGAGAAATGTCTATTTAGGTCATCTGCCCATTTTTTGATTGGGTTGTTTGGGTTTTTTTAATATTGAGTTGTGAGAGCTTTTTGTATATTTTGGTTATTAACTCCTTGTTGGTCACATTATTTGCAAGTGTTTTCTCCCATTCTGTAGGTTGTCTTTTTGGTTTTGTTTTGGGGGTTTTTTGATGGCTTGCTTTGCTGTGCAAAAGCTTTTAAGTTTGATTAGGTTATCTTTTTTTTTTTTTTTTATTTTTGCTTTTATTTCTTGTGCCTTGGGAGACTGATCTAAGCATATATTGCTATGATTTACATCCAATAAAGTTTTGCCTGCATTCTCTTCTAGGAGTTTTATGGTGTCATCTCTTGTATTTAGGTATTTAAACCATTTTGAGTTTATTTTTGTCTGCAATGTGAGGAAGTGTTTCAGTTTCATTGATTTACATGTAGCTGTCCACATCTCCCCCAATACCACTTGCTGAAGAGCCTCTCTTTTCTCCATCGTATATTCTTGCCTCCTTTGTCATAGATTAATTGACCATAGGTTTCTGGGTTCTGTATTCTGTTGCATTGATCTATATGTCTGTTTTTGTGTCAGTACCCATTCTATTTTGATTACTGTAGCTTTGTAGTATTGTCTGAAGTCTGGGAGGATTATGCCTCACATCTCCATGAATAGAGCCTGAATAAACGGCTATAATCCATTAGATATAAAACCTCATATCAGCCATACTTCTAAGTCATTAAAACCTAAGGTGATTCTGGAAAGCTAGTGATGGTGGTATCAGCATAATTTTTGGATCTTGAATTCCTATTCAAAAGCAACTAAACCTGGGGCTTCCCTGGTGGCGCAGTGGTTGAGAATCCGCCTGCCGATGAAGGGGACGTGGGTTCGTGCCCCAGTCTGGGAGGATCCCGCATGCCGCAGAGCAGCTGGGCCCGTGAGCCATGGCCGCTGAGCCTGCGCGTCCGGAGCCTGTGCTCTGCAACGGGAGAGGCCACAACAGTGAGAGGCCTGCGTACCACAAAAAAAAAAAAAAGCAACTAAACCAATTAGATAGTAAAACCAAAAACTAGGGGATGAATTATCTCCATGAACATCAAAATTCAAGCCAGTGAACCATCAACACCATGAGACCTGTGTGTTATTAGCATCTGTATGAGAAAAAGCAGAGGAAAATAATGGTGATCTGACAGGCCAGACAACAGGAGAACCCTAGATGAACCTAAAAGTCTACATGGAAAAGTGCAGCCAATCACGTTGAGAATGGCTGCTGAAACTAGGAGGGCATTGATCTAACTGAAGAGCTAGTGAGAACAAGGAACCCACAGCAAGGGACCTAAGTGGTGTAAAGACTAAATTCTCACAATTGACTGCCAGAGATAACTTCCAGGACAGAGCCTCCCACTGAAGAGACCCTGTAGGAACTGGGATCAAAATTAAACAAGACAGGGATGAAGGTTAAAATAGAGATCATAATATATAACGGCTATATGATCTTACACTATAGGTATAGAATAAACATTAAAATGATAGAATCCTATAAAAATAATTTATAAGTGGTTTCAGAGTAATAATTAGTATTGATACTGTTAGTATTCTTATCCTGAAATTATTATATATGCAATTTGCAGTAAAGAAAATGAGGAATTATGGAATAGTTTTAGTGTATCATTCCCTATGTCCTTGATAACCAGGATTCTTGATGTGGAAGAAAAAAATAGAAATTTAATATAGAATAAATTAAGTTTAAAAATCATATTGAATTGCAGTTGGAATTGTTAGTTTGAATGCAGATATTTCCTAGCTGTGTTCACTGAAACGACTTGGAAACAATGATCAAACCAGTAACAATAGGGCTTCCCTGGTGGCGCAGTGGTTGAGAATCCGCCTGCCGATGCAGGGGTCGCAGGTTCGTGTCCCGGTCCGGGAAGATCCCACATGCCGCGGAGCGGCTGGGCTCGTGAGCCATGGCCGCTGAGCCTGCGCGTCCGGAGCTTGTGCTCCGCAATGGGAGAGGCCACAACAGTGAGAGGCCCACGTACCGCAAAAAAAAAAAAAAAAAAAACCAGTAACAATAAACATCCCAGGTCCCTAGATTTTGATCTCTAAATATAATTTTTCATCAAAAGAAACGAGGGCTTCTTGGAGAAGTGGCTGATTACAGTTTGGGGAGAGTGGCAATAGATAGAATCTATGAAAAACAATATTGGCCTTGGTATACTAGAAAGCAGGAATGCTATCAGGAGTAGTAAGTCATGGCAAAAGGTAACTGAAGCGAAGTTGAATACACTACCACTGGCCAAAGATGGAAGGGATATTTTGAGTTTCAATGAGAATAAAAATTGCAGTGGAGCTAACCCATTCGATATGTTTAAATCCATGAATTCATGATATAAGGGTGATAAGGAACTAATTCATTATCTAGACAACTGGATAAATAAAAGGAAAGGATAAAGTATTTATCTCATCTTTCCCATACAGACTTTACCACTAGGTAACCAAATTGTAGCTACAGAGAAGCATCTTATAAAATTATTCTGGCTAATAAAATAATAGCATTGTACTGTTTTACAACTCTGATGAATTGATAGATGTAGGTATTGAGCATCATCATGGAGCTGCTTACATTTAAAAGGAGAGATAAACAAATACTGTGTGTCTCCTATGGACACAAAACTACCTATAGTGTCTGCTTAAATATCTGGATCAGGCTGCCAATGTGAAGTTAATTCAGAGAACACATAGACATGCTAAACTGCAAGATGCTAAACATGCATCATCATGGAGCTGCTTACATTTAAAAGGAGAGATAAACAAATACTGTGTGTCTCCTATGGACACAAAACTACCTATAGTGTCTGCTTAAATATCTGGATCAGGCTGCCAATGTGAAGTTAATTCAGAGAACACATAGACATGCTAAACTGCAAGATGAGTGTACAATCAACAAAATCCAGATGGTGAGCAGTTCTATGGCTCACAATTCTCAGGTCATAAACAAATAAATTGCATGAAAAAGAAAGTAATGAAGGAGAATCTGAAGGTTAATAAAAGAGTTGAGACATAAAAGAGTTGAGACATATCAAGTTAAAACAGTGGGAAAGACAATAATGCCCAAGGATGCATATTTGAGCAATACAAATGTAGAGAAATTCATGGAAATAATGTAATAAAAGCTGGTGGTGGTTACTTTTGGTTGGTGGCAGGGGTCTTTGATTAGGATGGGGCATATGGAGGACTTCTGAGGTAGCCAGCTAAGTTCTGTTGACTATGCCAGGGCAAGACCTGGGTGTGGGTATAAGGGTGTTTATCTTATAGTAATTCATTAAGCTATACATAGGTTTTGTGTTGTTATCTATATCTGTGTTTTATTAAGCTAAAACCAAACCAAACCAACAAAAGATACAAAATCTAAAGCTTCAGGTATAACAGAAATTGCAATCATCATGATTGATAGATTTTTGTATCTAAATTGAAGCTTTTGTCTGCTTCTCAGTGTTCCTAGTTGGTGTACAAGGACTTTGAGATTTAAAATTAAAAAAACAAAACAAAACAAACTACTCTTTCTTTCTAAAGGTAAAACCAATTGAAAAAATGAACAAATGGGGAAAGTAGGAAGATGGTGATCAAATATTACCTCTATTTCTGATAATCTGATAGGAGAAACTGTCTCTAGATTGGTAACCAAGTAAATTTATTAATACTTCACCCTGAATTGAGGGTAATACTCATCTCTGGATCCTGCAGAAGTATAGCTGGCGCTTATGATTTATGGCATGAAAGAACTGTGAACATAAACATTCAGATGACAGGCTTGCTTTGCAAAGAGTATGGAAGGGTTAATTGAACATGTTCTTTTCAACACTGATCATTCATGGAGGTGTATACAAGGGTTAGGAAAAGGGAATTACTTTAGCAGCCATTCCTCATTATGAAAACAGGGGCCCAGAAGAAAGGGATCTTTCATGAAAGAGCATAGTATTTTTGTACATATAAACTGCAGTTTATTTTACCATCCTGTTGTCCCTTTTGTTGAACGTTTAAGTTGTTTCCAGTTTTTCATCAGAATGAATCACATTTTAACCATATCCCATGTGCATTTCCTTGTGTGTATCTCTGGTAGACTTACTGCTTCATAGAGAAAATTTTAAAATCATTAGTTTTAGAAACTGCTGTCAATTAAACTGAACAGAGCACTGTTTAAAATTTATGATCTCATATTGTGAAGTATTCCATTTCAGATTCAGTCTTGTCTAGCAAGGAACCAAATGTAAAATAATCTCAAACAACATGTTATGAAAACAAAGCAACCTGTTTTTTTGATAGAGATTCTATTTTTTTCAATAGCATGTACTCAGGAGTAGATTAAACAGCACACACACTAAAATGCAGAAATAGGATTAGGTTTCGTGGTTATCACAGTGCACTGCGTTCGTCCAGCAGCCTCACAGGTCAGTTCAGTTGCCTACTATGTTTCAGTCGATTAGCTTCCCTCCACAGAATCTCTGATCAGTTTTTATAATCTTTTATATTCCAGCAGCACACAGCACGCCCAAACATACTCCAGCATACCTTTCCATTTTCCTTTGTGTGTACAAATTTCTGTTGATGAAAAATAAATGAGTATCAAAAAAGATGTCTTCATTTTATATCTGTTTATCCCATCACCTAACATTCCTGACAGAAAGAAGGCTAAGGTGATCCATAGGAGATAAAAATATGAATAAGTTGTAAAATGACCACAATCGTCAGGGTGCAGTTTCCCTATTGACAGTTCTCTGATAATGCCAGACAACAACTGGGTGAATTTTAAGAGTGGCTGTTTTATTTTTGTTCATGAATATTAATCTTGATAATATTTATAATCCATTCTGAATCAGCCTAGAGAATCTTTATGCATTAGTCATTTCTAGATGGAAGGAACCCTGGAGGACAGGGGAGTTTGGAGTTTGACTGCAATTTTCGGATTACTCTACGTTGAGTGTATGTGAGATGAAATAAGCTCCAAGGGCTCCATTGACTTTGAAGTACTACAGTGTTCCTTTAAAGAAGAAATGCTGCAAGGTCTAAATGGATTTCCTTGGGTCACTTATAACTAGTGTGGGGTGACACAAATTTTACCATGAATGCCATAGAGAGTTCAAACTGCACATCTGATCCTAATTACAAGGGACTTCTATTTTCAAATATGTATTTCAGTCCTCTATTCTTGGGGTAATCTAACTCCTATTGAATATATTTCATTCATCGGTAAGAATATAAAGTCCATTATAAATTTCCTGGCAAGGTAGTAACTTGAGAACAGCTGTCTAGCTGCCTTCTGTAATTTACTTCTAAACTCTCTTACAACAGTGGTGTTCTGGCCCTGGACAGTTTTGTCCTCAGGTCCATTTTTCACACTTGCCTTATTTGTCTACCTAACACAAGGTCTGTGTTAAGGGATCTATTAATTCCTGCAAGCTGTGTTTCTCTGGCTCTGGGATCTGCACTTGGAAGCCACTGGTTGGAGATTAGAAGCCTCCAGCACAGGAGATGCTAGGGCATTTCTTTCCCTAATTCTTTGTCTAAGGCTGCATTTCCTGCAGCTACTGACCAGCATGCTGAAGTTTGAGCTTTTGCCATGCTATTTGGATTCTTGTAACTTCCTATCTGTAGCAAATGGACTTTCTGGCCACACACCAGGAAGCCCCAGGGTATATGTGTTGCTCTAGACTTTCCACCTTCTACGTTGTGAAATTATATAAGCAACACAATGGATGGAGAACTAAGTGCCTATGTCTAGCAGATTATTTTTATTAATTCACTTATCTGTTCATTCAATAAAAATTCATTGAGAGCATAACACGTACCAGACTATGCCTAGGTATTGAAATTACCACCGTGAACAAATTCCAAAACACTTGTCTCTTGATTTTACACTCTTTTGGAAGAAGGCAGAAAACTAACTAACCAACTAAGCAACCAATTAACTACATAAATAAATCAGTATTCTAAAATATATTAGAAAGTGCTAGATTTATGGAGAAAAATCAGTGAGACAAAGGGTACAAAGAATATTATGAGAGTTGCCATCTTAAACAGGCTGGGTGGAGGAAGCCTGTCTGAGATGATGACACTTGAAAATTACTTATAAGGGATGAGGAGTGAGCCTTGTACATGGCTGGTGCTATATACACAGAGGACCTGGAGTGGGAGAGGGAGGGCCAGGCATATGTGAGAGCAGAGTGTGGCTGTCATGGACTCTGTAGGGGTGGAGTAGTAGAATGTAAGGTCAGGGTGGCAACTGGGGACTGAGGATGTAGGGCCTTTTAGGCCATTGTAAGGGCTTGAGCTTTTACTCTAACTGAGTTGAGAAACCACTGGAAGAGTGACATGGCATAATTTGCATTTTAAAAGTGTCATTCTGTGTGCTACGTTGGAGACGGACAAATATTGTGAGAAGTTGGGCTGGAAATGGAGGTGGAGAATAAGTTGTAACCAGAGAGAATGTAGGGTCAAGAAATGTGGTATTCTTGCTTTTAGTCTGGGAGTGATACTAATATGTTTAATGAATGTGAGATGGGTATGCTTTAACAGAGAGAAGAGAGATTGATTATGCTGGAGAGAGAAGGGAAACATGCTGCATCCACATCTTTGAATAGGTATAAGAAGGGCAAATGTGGTTATCTTTGCTCTTAGATAGGTGCACAGACAATTTATCTCTAGTATGAAGGGGTCAACAGAGGAAAGGGATCTGTTTCAGATGCTATGAAGAATAAATGACATAAATACACTACCATGTGTAAAACAGATAGCTAGTGGATGACCTGTTATATAGCACCAAGGTCATCCTCAGTTGTCTGTGATGACCTAGATGGATGGGATGGGGGGTGGTGGGAGGGAGGTCCAAGGGGGAGGGGATACAGGTATATGTATACCTGATTCACTTCATTGGACAGCAGAAACTAACACAACATTGTAAAGCAATTTTACTCCAATAGAAATAAATAAATGTGAAAATATATGTATATATATGTAGTCTAAAAAAATGATAGATGAGTGTGGTGAGCAAAGCCTGTGGAATTTCTAGTCTCATTTGTTTAATTTTCTCAGTACAATAATAAGCCTAAGTTGAAAGTGAGACTGAAATAGTCTTAAAGATTTGAGGATATAGGAGAATGAATAGAATAGTCAAGTAGAAGACTGAACGGACCAGGGAAATATATAGTATGCAGACTGGGAAACTAAAGGCACAGTGAGGAAAACAGTCAGGAATTTTATATATCGATCTGTATGGTTATATGTTTTTTTCCAGGTTAAGTTAAGCTGCACCAGTTTTTAACCAGGGTTGGGGTTTTGTTAAGCAAGTGTGATAGAGCAAGAACATAGTAAGACACATGTGGCTATATTAAAAATAATTAGTTTAATAATGAGAGTTGATTTTAGTCTAGGTGATGAGAGAAGTCACAGCATAAGGACATGATGAATAGGGGAAAGTTCATAGAGCTAATCGTTTGTCAGTTCCAGGCGTGTCAAAGGACTGTTGCAGTCAAAAGACCACAATGTAGAATGAGTTGGAAGATAGATGGTAAAGTTAGGAAGATGGATACTTAACACTGAAATAATGATTACTGTATGGACAAGGTTTAGTGTATATTCAGGTAAATGAGTGACAGAAGTAGAATTAAAGTCAAAATCATTGGTGCAGAGGTGATCAAGTAAGAAGCCAGGAGGTGAGAAAGCTTGTCTTTTACGGGTATTGAAATCAGTAAGAAATAAACAAGGAGCAGTCTTGCGGTAAAGAACATAAATTTGGGGTTTCTTTGAGAAATCAGAGAGAAAAACTCTAGGAGTCAGGTGATGATTGTAATAGGTGGTGGCATAGTCTGAATATAAGAAAATTAAGCTGGGAGTTATTAGGGAAAGGGAGAGGAGAATATTCTAGAAGTGGCAATGAAAAGCCGGGGGGAAGCACACCCTAGTTGCAAGTTCAGAAACATAAATATTGTGTAGGATGGAGACAGTTCCTATTGCAGCTATCATACTTATGATTCTTGCTCTTTCAGTCTCCCCCAGGCAAAAATAAGACATTGCATCTCACATTTGGTGATCTACTGCTAGGTTTTTGTTTTGCTCATTTTCATCTTCCCTTCACCATGAAATGAATAAAGGCATAGAGTTCCAGGAGATCGAGGCTGAAACTCTAGAGACAATGAAACTAAAACACAAAAATAATTCAAGAAATAGTTCCTAATTTAAAAAGAAAGAACTCTGACTGAAAATTGTAAAGGCATAAGAAAATCCTTTAAGTGTAATCAAGAGACCTTCACTAAATTATATTTCTTTGGAATTTTCAAGCAACAACAACAAAGAAAGTTATCTCCAATAATTCAAGAAAAAAAATTCAATTTACAAAAAAAAAAAAAAAAAAAAACCAAAGTTGAGCTGTCTTAGAAGAGCTAGAAGAAATGGAAAAATGGAGCTTCAAAGCTCTGAAGGAAAAAGATTATCTAAGAATCCCAATTTCAGCAAGTTTATATCTTTGCAGCTAATAGAAATTCAAGGTCTTGGATAGTATAATGATGCCCTCGTATAAGTCACCATTAGAAAACAATTAAAATAAATGAAAGAAATCATCAAAAGGAAAATGCATAAGGAAATTGTGACTCTAATGACTTAGACTAAGTCTAAACTCTAAAGAGTTCAGTTTAGTAAAAATCGTGTATGACCAAGTTTAAGACTAAGTATTTCTCCAACAAATTATATAAACTAGTAAATTAACATTCCAAGTAGACATTTAACAATATTCTATATGCTGTTGGATCTCTGTGTATTTTAAATGGTGAAAAATATTCTGGGATCTTTTCCTGAGGAAAATGCAGGTTTGTCTTTTTGGGGTACTGTTACATTCAAGAAAATATGTTATAATTTTTCTAGCTATATCCAATTAGCTAGTTAATACTTCCTTTTAAAAAATTTGTCAGGATTTTTTCAGGTTGCAGTGACTATATATTCAAGAATATTTAGTATAAGTAGATTATACTTGCTATGACTATGGCTAGAAACTAATTCCTATTTGTCCTATGTAAAAGATGTATGATAACATATGTTATCTCCAGATCTAATTTCAACAATAGAAAAGTGAAGGAAAGTATTTAAACAGTTTAATTTCCAAAATGCAGGTTATATTTATTGTATACACTTGCATGTATAACTATTGTGACATAATAGTATCTACAGAATAATAGTATTGTGACCACTAGTGGGATAGAAGTAGAATGACTAATTTGATTCAGTTCTGAAAAGAACTGTAACTAGAGTTTTTTGAGGTGGCATCAAGGAATCAAAGTGTAAACAGACAAACAAATACTAATCTTTAAACAACATGACATAGACAGATATCAAACAATATTTATGAGTATGTATAAATTAGTTAAATATGCCAGTATAAGAAAAATATAGAAAACAGAGGTACTTGAAATGAAAATGTTGGCTGATTTAGTTAAATAAATATTTAAAATACGTGGATTTAAAAATGTGAACAGGCCACTAAACTATAAGTATGTATTCAACCAAATTAGTAATTAAGGATACAAACTAAAATAACAGTTTCCTATTATACTGGAGAATTTTTAAATGGTTAAAAATGTACAATACTTTAGAAGGTGTTGCAATGGGCACCATACTGCTGAATGGATTGTGAACTGCACAATGCTATTTTGGAAGAGGGCAAGCGATTTGGTGGTATTAGTTAAAAACAAAATTTTGTATATATTTTCATTAATCAAGCCCACTTTTTAGAAATATAGCTGATAAAAATAAAAGAATCATAATATAAGAATGTATGCACAAAAATACTTATATAGCATTAAAATATATATTTGTTTTTGAGAGACTAAGTTATTCCCTTATCATATATTTTACAGGTACTAAGGGTGAATTATGTGTACTGGTATGAATGAACAGCATTGATATACTGTTAAATAAAAAATAAAAGAATATTATAGAGCAAGGTGCACATTTCACCTTGCTAAAACAAAACAAAACAAAACTCCTTGAATATGTATTTAATTGTATTGTGTGAGCATATTGTTTGGTGCAGAAAGATTCAAAAGAAATCTAATTTTGATCAGTTTAAACAAATGAGTTTTATGCAAAGCAAATATTTTTTTCTTTACACTACTCAGTATTTTTGAATAATTATATGTCATATGCCTACTTTATAATTAATTTTTATTTTAATGTAAAAGAGTCTCCTTGACAGAATTTAAAACATACGTACTTACTTTAGGATGATATTAATGGCAAAAAAATTCCTGTAAATAAAATTCTGCACTGCATATTGAAATTAATAACTGGAAAAATTTTAAATGACAAAAGTTAAAAAAAGGATTAGGAGTATTAATATTAAAAAATTGACATTCAAAGAAAATGACTTTAATGAAGCAGATTTATAATGAAAAGCTATAATATTCATGATACTTTGTTTAAAAAATAGTCTCACATATATTAGAAAAAACTTAGAAATGCAATAATTTATTGATGTGAAATTGATAGGAGTGTATTGGTTTAAAACAATAATCTGTGGCAAGAAAACAAAATATAGAGGGAAATTAGTTAACAAAATTAATTTCACATATGAAAGTCCTGATTTTTTCAGTGTCCATATAAATTCATGTTGATTTCTCATGCACAAAATTTTGAAGAAACAAGTAAATCAAAAAGACCACAGTTTTACAGATTACATTCTTCAACACGAATTCCATATAACTGAAATCAATTGCAAATGGTTAGATATCAGAAATAACAATAACAAACATCCAAATACCTGAAGAGTAAATTAAACAAATAAATAGACAAAAACAAACTGAGATAATGATTTTTTTAACGTTTTTATTGGGGTATAATTGCTTTACAATGGTGTGTTATTTTCTGCTTTATAACAAACTGAATCAGTTATACATATACATATATCCTCATATCTCTTCCCTCTTGCATCTCCCTCCCACCCACTCTCCTTATCCCACCCTTCTAGCTGGTCGCAAAGCACCAAGCTGATCTCCCTGTGCTATGCTACTGCTTCCCACTAGCTATCTATTTTATATTTGGTAGAGTATATATGTCTATATATACACTACCACTCTCTCACTTTGTCCCAAATTACCCTTCCCTCTCTCCATATCCTCAAGTCCATTCTCTAGTAGGTCTGCGCCCTTTATTCCCATCTAGCCCCTAGGTTCTTCATGACCATTTGGTTTTTGTTTTTGTTTTAGATTCCATATATATCTGTTAGCATACAGTATTTGTTTTTCTCTTTCTAACTTATTTCACTCTGTATGACATACTCTAGGTCCACCTACCTCAATACAAATAACTCAATTTCGTTTCTTTTTATGGCTGAGTAATATTCCATTGTATATATGTGCCACATCTTCTTTATCCATTCATCTGTCAGTGGACACTTAGGTTGTTTCCATGTCCTGGCTATTATAAATAGAGCTACAATGAATTATTGTGGTACATGACTCTTTTTAAATTATGGTTTTCACAGGGTATATGCCCAGTAGTGGGATTGCTGACTCATATGATAGTTCTATTTTTAGTTTTTTAAGGAAACTCCATACTGTTCTCAATAGTGGTTGTATCAATTTAAATTCCCACCAACAGTGTATGAGGGTTCACTTTTCCCACACCCTCTCCAGCATTTATTGTTTGCAGATTTTTTGATGATGGCCATTCTGACCAGTGTGAGATGATATCACATTGTAGTTTTGATTTGCATTTCTCAAATGATTAATGATGTTGAGCATTCTTCCATGTGTTTGTTGGCAATCTGTGTATCTTCCTTGGAGAAATGTCTGTTTAGGTCTTCTGCCCATTTTTTGATTGGGTTGTTTGTCCTTTGATACTAAGCTGCATGAGCTGCTTCTGTATTTTGGAGATGAATCCTTTGTCAGTTGCTTCATTTGTAAATATTTTCTCCCGTTCTGAGGGTTGTCTTTTCATCTTGTTTATGGTTTCCTTTGCTGTGCAAAAGCTTTTAAGTTTCATTAGGTCCCATTTGTTTATTTTTGTTTTTATATCCATTTATCTAGGAGGTGGGTCAAAAAGGATTTTGCTGTGATTTATGTCATAGAGTGTTCTGCCTATGTTTTCCTCTAAGAGTTTGATACTGTCTGGCCTTACATTAACATCTTTAATCATTTTGAGGTTTTTTTTGTGTATGGTGTTAGGGAGTGTTCGCATTTCATAATTTTACATGTAGCTGTCCAGTTTTTCCAGCACCACTTATTGAAGAGGCTATCTTTTCTCCACAGTGTATTCTGGCCTCCTTTATCAAAGATAAGGTGACAATATGTGCATAGGTTTATCTCTGGGCTTTCTATCCTGTTCCTTTGATCTATATTTCTGTTTTTGTGCCAGTACCATAATGTCTTGATTACTGTAGCTTTGGAGTATAGTCTGAAGACTGGGAGCCTGATTCCTCCAGCTCCATTTTTCATTCTCAAGATTGCTTTGGCTATTCAGGGTCTTTTGTGTTTCCATATAAATTGTGAAACTTTTTGTTCTAGTTCTATGAAAAATGCCAGTGGTACTTCGATAGGAATTGCATTGAATCTGTATATTGCTTTGGGTAGTATAGTCATTTTCACAATGTTGACTCTTCCAGTATAAGAACATAGTATATCTTTCCATCTATTTGTATCATCTTTAATTTCTTTCATCAGTGTCTTATAATTTTCTGTATACAGGTCTTTTGTCTCCTTAGGTAGGTTTATTCCCAGGTATTTTATTCTTTTTGTTGCAGTGGTAAATGGGAGTGTTTTCTTAATTTCACTCTCAGATTTTTCATCATTAGTGTATAAAAATGCCAGAGATTTCTGTGCATTAATTTTGTATCCTGCTACTTTACCAAATTCATTGATTAGCTCTAGTAGTTTTCTGGTAGCATCTTTAGGATTCTCTATGTATAGTATCATGTCATCTGCAAACACTGAAAGCTTTACTACTTCTTTTCTGATTTGTATTCCTTTTATTTCTTTTTCTCCTCTGATTGCTGTGGCTAATATTTCCAAATCTATATTGAATGATAGTGGTGAGGATGGGCAACCTTGTCTTGTTCCTGATCTTAGTGCAAATGGTTTTAGTTTTTCACCATTGAGAACAATGTTGGCTGTGAGTTTGTCATATATGGCCTTTATTATGTTGAGGTAAGTTCTCTCTGTGCCTACTTTCTGCAGAGTTTTTATCATAAATGGGTGTTGAATTTTGTCAAAAGCTTTCTCTGCATGTATTGAGCTGATCACATGGTTTTTCTCCTTCAGTTTGTTAATATGGTGTATCACATTGCTTGATTTATGTATACTGAAGAATCCTTTCATTCCTGGGGTAAACCCCACTTGATCATGGTGTATGATCCTTTTAATGTGTTTGCTAGTATTTTGTTGAGGATTTTTGCACCTATTTTCATCAATGATATTGGCCTGTAGTTTTCCTTCTTTGTGACCTCTTTGTCTGGTTTTGGTATCAGGGTGATGCTGGCCTCGTAGAATGAGTTTGGGATTGTTCCTCTCTCTGTTATATTTTGGAAGAGTTTGAGAAAGATAGGTATTAGCTGTTCTCTAAATGTTTGATAGAATTCGCCTGTGAAGCCATTTGGTCCTGGGCTTTTGTTTGTTGGGAGATTTTGAATCACAGTTTCAATTTCAGTGCTTGTGACAGGTCTGTTCATATTGTCTATTTCTTCCTGGTTTGGTCTCTGAAATTTGTGCATTTCTAAGAATTTGTCCATTTTTTCCAGGTTGTCCATTTTATTGGCATATAGTTGCTTGTAGTAATCTCTCATTATCCTTTGTGTTTCTGCAGTGTCAGTTGTTACTTCCCCTTTTTCATTTCTAATTCTATTGATTTGAATCTTCTCCCTTTTTTTCTTGATGAGTCTGGCTAATGGTTTATCAGTTTGCTTATCTTCTCAAAGAACCAGCTTTTTGTTTTATTGATCTTTGCTGTCGTTTCCTTCATTTCTTTTTCATTTATTTCTGATCTGATCTTTATGATTTCTTTCCCTCTGCTATCTTTGGGGATTTTCTGTTTTTTCTGTAATTGCTTTAGGTATAAGTTTAGGTTGTTTATTTGAGATGTTTCTTGTTTCTTAAGGTAGGATTGTATTGCTATAAACTTTCCTCTTAGAACAGCATTTGCTGCATCCCATTGGTTTGGGGTCATTGTCTTTTCATTGTCATTTGTTTTTAGGTATTTTTTTATTTCCTCTTTGATTTCTTCTCTTGGTTATTAACTAGTGTATTGTTTCGCCTCCATGTGTTTGTATTTTTTACAGATTTTTTTCCTGTAATTGATATCTAGTCTCAGAGCATTGTGGTTAGAAAAGGTTTTTGATATGATTTCAATTTTCTTAAATTTACCGAAGCTTGACTTGTGACCCAAGATATGATCTATCCTGGAGAATGTTCCATGAGCTCTTGAGATGTGTGTTCTGTTGTTTTTGTGTGGAATGTCCTATAAATATCAATTAAGTCCATCTTGTTTAATGTGTCATTTAAAGCTTGTGTTTCCTTATTTATTTTCATTTTGGATGATCTGTGCATTGGTGAAAGTGGGGTGTTAAAAGTCCCCTAGTCTGATTGTGTTACTGTTGATTTCCCCTTTTATGGCTGTTAGTATTTGCCTTGTGTATTGAGGTGCTCCTATGTTGGGTGCATAAATATTTACAATTGTTATATCTTCTTCTTGGATTGATCCTTTGATCATTTTGTAGTGTCCTTCTTTGTCTCTTGTAATAGTCTTTTTTTTAAAGTCTATTTTGTCTCATATGAGAATTGCTACTCCAGCTTTCTTCTGATTTCCATTTGCAGGGAATATCTTTTTCCATCCCCTCCCTTTCAGTCTGTATGTGTCCCTAGGTCTGAAGTGGGTCTCTTGTAGACAGTAAAAAAACGGGTCTTGTTTTTATATCCATTAAGCCAGCCTATGTCTTTTGGTTGGAGCATTTCATCAATTTATATTTAAGGTAATTATCATTATGTATGTTCCTATTACCATTTTCTTAATTGTTTTGGGTTTGTTATTGTAGGTCTTTTCCTTCTCTTGTTTTTCCTGCCTAGAGAAGTTCCTTTAGCATTTGTTGTAAAGCTGGTTTGGTGGTGCTGAACTCTCTCAGTTTTTGCTTGTCTGTAAAGGTTTTAATTTCTCCATCAAATCTGAATGAAATCCTTGCTGGATAGAGTAATCTTGGTTGTAGGTTTTTCCCTTTCATCACTTTAAATCCATCCTGCCACTCACTTCTTGTTTGCAGAGTTTCTGCTGAAAGATCAGCTGTTAACCTTATGGGGCTTCCCTTGTATGCTCTTTGTTGTTTTTCCCTTGCTGCTTTTAATATTTTTTCTTTGTATTTAATTTTTGATAGTTTGATTAATATGTGTCTTGGCATGTCTCTTCTTGGATTTATCCTATATCAGACTCTCTGTGCTTCCTGGAACTTGATTAACTATTTCCTTACCCATATTAGGGATTTTTCAAATATAATCTCTTCAGATATTTTCTCAATTCCCTTTCTTTTTCTCTTCTTCTTCTGCGACCCCTATAATTTGAATGTTGGTGCGTTTAATATTGTCTCAGAAGTCTCTGAAACTCACCTCAATTCTTTCATTCTTTTTTCTTTATTCTGCTCTAAAGTAGTTATTTCCACTCTTTTATCTTCCAGGTCACTTATCCGTTCTTCTGCCTCAGTTATTCTTCTATTGATCCCTTCTAGAGAATTTTTAATTTCATTTATTGTGTTGTTCATGATTGTTTGTTTGCTCTTTAGTTCTTTTAGATCCTTTTTAAATGTTTCTTGTATTTTCTCCATTTTATTTCCAAGATTGTGGATCATCTTTACTCTCATTATTCTGAATTCTTTTTCACGTAGTCTGCCTATTTCCTCTTCATTTGTTAGGTCTGGTGGGTTTTTACCTTGCTCCTTCAGCTGCTGTGTGTTTCTTTCTCTTCTTATTTGCTTAACTTATTGTGTTTGGGGTCTCGTTTTTGCAAGCTGCAAGTTTGTACTTCCCATTGATTTTGGTGTCTGCCCACAGTGGCTAAGGTTGGTTCAGTGGGTTGTGTTGGCTTCCTGGTGGAGGGGACTAGTTCCAGTGTTCACGTGGATGAGGTTGGATCTTGTCTTTCTCATGGGAAGGTCCACGTCTGATGGTGTGTTTTGGCGTGTCTGTGACCTTATTATGACTTTAGGCAGCCTCTCTGCTAATGGGTGGAGTTGTGTTCCTGTCTTGCTAGTTGTTTGGCCTAGGGTGTCCAGCACTGTAGCTTGCTCCTTTGAGTGTAACTGGGGCTTGGAGTTGAGATGGAGATCTCTGAGAGATTTTCACTGTTAGATATTATGTGGAGCTGGGAGGCCTCTGGTGGACCGATTTCCTGAACTTGGCTCTCCCACCTCAGAGGCACAGCCCTGATGCCTGCTGGAGCACCAAGAGCCTACCGTCCACACAGCTCAGAATAAAAGGGAGAAAAAAGAAAGAAAGACAAAAAAAGATAAAATTAAGTAAAATAAAATAAAATTTAAAATTTATTAAAATAAAAAACAAAAAATAATTATTAAAAAATGTTTTTAAGTAAAAAAAAGAAAGAAAGAAGAGAAGAACCAAATGAAAAAAGAAATCCACCAATGATAACAAGTGCTGAAAACTATACAAAAAAAAAAAAAGAAAAAGGACAGACAGAAACCTAGGATAAATGGTCAAACAAAGCTATACAGAGAAAAACACACACAGAAGCATACACATACACACTCACAGAAAGAGAAAAAGGGAAAACAATATATATATATATATATATCATTGCTCCCAAAGTCCACCTTCTCAATTTGGGATGATTCGTTGTCTATTCAGGTATTCCACAGATGCAGGGTACATCAAGTTGATAGTGGAGATTTAATCCGCTGCTTCTGAGGCTACTGGGAGAAATTTCCCTTTTTCTTCTTTGTTCGCACAGCTCCCGAGGTTCAGCTTTGGATTTGATCTTGCCTCTGCGTGTAGGTTGCCTGAAGGCATCTGTTCTTCACTCAGACAGGACGGGGTTAAAGGAGCAGCTGATTCAGGGGCTCTGGCTCACTCAGGCCGGGGGGAGGTAGGGGTACAGATGTAGGGCGAGCCTGCGGCAGCAGAGGCTGGTGTGACGTTACACCAGCCTGATGCATGCCATGTGTTCTCCCAGGGAAGTTGTCCCTGGATCACGGGACCCTGGCAGTGGCAGGCTGCACAGGCTCCCGGGAGGGCAGGTGTGGAGAGTGACTTGTGCTTGCACATAGGCTTCTTGGTGGTGGCAGCAGCAGCGTTAGCATCCCATGCCTGTCTCTGGGGTCCGTGCTGATAGCCGCGGCTCGCACCTGTCTCTGGAGCTCCTTTAAGCAGCGCGCTTAATCCCCTCTCCTCTCACACAAGGAAACAGAGGCAAGAAGACGTCTCTTTCCTCTTCGGCAGCTCCAGACATTTTCCCAGACTCCCTCTCAGCTAGCTGTGGTGCACTAGCCCCCTTCAGGCTGTGTTCACGCTGCCAACCCCAGTCCTCTCCCTGGGATCCAACCTCCAAAGTGGAGCCTCAGCTCCCAGCCTCCGCCCGGCCCTGCAGGTGAGCAGACAAGCCTCTCGGGCAGGTAAGTGCTGGTCGGCACCGATCCTCTGTGTGGGAATCTCTCCGCTTTGCCCTCTGCACCCCTGTTACTGTGCTCTCTTCCGTGGCTCCGAAGCTTCCCCTCCGCCACCCGCAGTCCCCACCCATGAAGGCGCTTCTAGTGTGTGGGAACCTTTCCTCCTTTACAGCTCCCTCCCACTGGTGCAGGTCCTGTTCCTCTTCTTTTGTCTCTGTTTTTTCTTTTTTCTTTTGCCCTACCCAGGTACATGGGGAGTTTCTTGCCTTTTGAGAGGTCTGAGGTCTTCTGCCAGCGTTCAGTAGGTGTTCTGTAGGAGTTGTTCCACATGTAGATGTATTTCTGATGTATTTGTGGGGAGGAAAGTGATCTCCATGTCTTATTCTTATGCCATCTTGAAGCTCCTCTATGGTAGTGATTGATATCAGTTTCTGTTGTCAGAAAGCCCTGGATTTGAATGTTGGCTGTGACACTACCTGGACAAATTATTGAAATCACTGAGTCACATTTTCCTCAGATACATGATTTATTACCATTTAACCACTTTGAACTTCACTTTTCTGTAAATGAAGATAATATTACCTACCTCATGCATTTTTATGAGTTTTAAATATATAGTCTTCATCCTAGTACCCTCAATAAATGTTAGTTACCTTTTAACTCAATCATTAATAGTGATATTATCACAGAGCAAGATATTTTCAAATGATCTTCAAATTACACCTCAATGATTATTTACTAACTCTACCCATAAATAACATTAGACTTGCGCACAAAATCTGGGTCTACCAAAGGGCATTCATGCATCCTAAAGAACAAAAACTTGTGAGCAGCACAGGGAAGGTGACTGCAGGTGAAAAGCACTGCCATCTTGCTAAGAATTGGGTTACTCATCTATAACGTATCAGAAATAACCTCTTTAACATGGTTGTTATAGACCATTCTGTTAAGAGAATGTGTTAAAGAATTTTCTACATGCAGATACACTGCACATTATAGCTGTTACTTTGTACCAATGTGCAGAGTGGAGAATTTGCTAGCATCCTCTATTCCATGCAAATCACTCCTCCATTGGAGAATTACATACTGCATAGGAAAAAAAATATATCTAAAGTGGAATTTGGATATTCATGAGGATCTATTTTGGTTTATGGTGAGATCTTATGGGACACAAATGTTGTTTGAGCTAAGAGATTCTTTTAAATGAAGAAATGTGGGAAGTGAGACAAGGGATTTAAAGCTATTAAAAGTTGTGGAGAAATAATGAAATAGAATCTTAGAACTAGCAAGACAGCACAAATTTCCTGTGTTGTGATTCAAAAGTTGGGAGAAGTTTGCTTGATTAGAAGGTAAATCAAATGACAATTTCCTTATTTTATACATGCAGCTGACAGAACTATAGTAAGAAATTATCACAATGAAAAAATGAACTACCATCATGCAAAAACAATTGTATATATTAAAAATAGAAAATATTTTTAAAGTTCATGAATAATAGTCTGAGGTATTCTCATGATTTCACACATGATTGTTTATTCATTTGCTAAACCAATAAACAGTTCTTCGCAGAGGAGGAAATATTCTTGGTCAGAGAAGGATGAGATAAAGCAAAACCATGCACTTTTAAGAAGCATATAGTTGTTTCGGAAGTCTTAAATCAGGTGCATAAATCTACACCAAAAGAAGAAAGCTGTATATAATGCATGATTACATAATTATTAAGTGATATGGAAATTTAGGGACAGAAGACATCAGTGAACAGGGAGTATCTAAAATAATTACATAGGTAGATTACCTAGTACTTTCACTACTTTACAGGAAGAAAAATAATGTAACTGATGAATTGAGAAAGTAGAGAATATCAAAAGTAAATGCTTGAAGTATTTTATTTTAACAGACTTAATGGTTCTTAAAATTAACTTCAAACTTTAAAATACTTCTTCCAAAACTGTTGGAAACATCAGTTTCACTCTGGAATGGAACCAGGTGAAGATAACAGAGAGTATAATGCACAGTGACATGCGTTGGATGCAACAAATAAATAAAACAAATTTTCAGATTGAAAATAGCTGGTTCTATTAAATACTGTGTAATTTCAAACTTGCCAGTGAGAAGGACAAAAGCAGAGGAGAACCATATGGACTGTGGAAGAGAAAGAGACATTACATTAAAAAAAAAAAAAAAGGCTGGTGATTCTGCCTCTATGCTTATGAACTTATCTGAGACAGGAAATAAAACCACACAAAACGTTTCAAGGTCCAGGACCATCACACATGATTTTAACTTATCAGGAATTGACTATTAAAATAATTGAATAATAAAAAATTGAGAACACATTTTTGGTCTGTAAAAGATACTGTAGGACAAACTACCAGTTTTATTGCAAGTTGTACTCAGTGTCAAAGTAGACTAACCTACACATTATGATGACACTTTAGAAATTGTAGTTTAAAAACATCTCAATTTTAATGAGTCTCCTACATGAAAAGTTGGCTTCAGGTTAGAGTTCTCCTTTGTCTGACATTCAAGTCCTTTCAAATTTGGCAACTACATATGCCTTTCCTAGGATTGCCAGATTTAGCAAATAAAAATACAGGGCATCCAGTTAAATTTTAATTTCAGATTAACAATGAATAATCTTTTAGTATTATCCATTGTTTATCAGAAATTCAAACTTGAATGAATCAACTGAATTTTATCTGTAAGCCCTGCAGTTAATGCAACATTACACAGAATGACTACTATGTGAAAATTAATTATTGGGCCAATGTGATGGAATACTAAAGTTGAAAAAATGTTGTCTTAATTTGGCCTTCCCTGATTCAGTTGTTGTGACAAGGATTAGAGAGCAGGTAGGTTATTTGGAGGTAATCTGAGGAATCATGAGTCAGAGAATCAGGAAAAGAAACAGAGAAACCTAGTCAGCCAGTAAGCCCTATGGTCAAACAATGACTGCTACTGTGGGAAACTAGAGCTTAAACCTGCTGGGGATTCTGGGAGTCAGTAAAAGACACTTACCTCAGAGATATCTCACCTGAGGAGTGAAGGGTATGGGGTATTTATAACCAGTTCCTGTCTGTGCTTGGCTGAGGTCAGCTATCAGGGCTAGAATTCTACAAAGACACTCATTCAGCAGAAAAAAAAGCCCTCAGACAGAATTTCAAAAATGACCTTATTGGGAAGGGCAACAACTGTAGCCTGCATACCTACAGAACCAGAGCCCAGCAAATCTGAATTTGCTTGAATCATCAACTTTATTTATTATTATTATTATTATTATTATTATTATTATTATTATTATTATGTCTACAGTGCAGTGCTGTGGGATCTTAGTTACCCCACCAGGACTCCCGCCCGCGCCCTGGGCAATGAAATCACAGGGTCTTAATCACTGGACCCTGGGGAATTCCCTGAATCATCAACTTTAAGTCCCTGGTATACTTTCACTTTCATTACAATAAAATGTCATCCAAATTCCTCATTATTACCTAACGTGGCTTTATCCACTACCACCATTTAGGTATGTCACTAATTTCAAATGAACACTCCAAGGTATTTAAATAGTTTTATCTCTTCAACCACAACAACCAATGAGACAAATTGAACAGATTCATCTCTGTTCTTTTGCTCATGTAAAATACTTGCCTAGAGTGCCTTTTTCTCTTCATTTCACTTGAATTCTTTCTTCAAATCCCATCCCTTCCATTAAGTATTTCTCAGGTCTTACACCTAATATGCAACAAGATGGAAATAGGAAGAGAGAATGTATAGGTGGATATTTGCTCTGTTTGGATTGTACAAATTTGAGTATCCAGAAGAGATCAGAAAACTCCATATTCAAAACTGAGTTGCAAATTCCAAAAAGGCATATAGATATCAAGGCCAGGAAGAACTATTCCTCCTTAAAGTTGTTTAGATGGATTTTTTTTTTTGAAATTCACCTTCCTTGTTGTTTTTGGTGTATATTGTATTAGTTTTCTTTGGCTACTGTAACAAATTACCACAAACTTGATAGTTTAACACAACAGAAATTTAACTTTTCATGGTTCTTGACACCAGAGAATGAAAATCAATTTCACTGTGACAAAATCAAGATATGGACAGGTTATGCTCCCTCAGGAGGCTCTAGTGGAAAATTTGTTCCTTACCTCTTCCATCTTCTGACAACTTCCTGCATTCTTTGGCTTGTGGCCTCATCACTCTAATCTCTGCCTTCATGGTCACATTGCCTTCTCCTCTTCTTTGTATAATCTCTTTCTGATGCTCTCTTATGAGAACACTTGTGATTGCATTTAGGGGCTATAATCCAGGATAATATCCCTATCCCAAAATCGTTAATTTAATCACATCTGAGCAAAAAAACTTTTCCATATAAAGTAATATTTCAAGATTTTAGGGATTAGAAAATGATGTCTTTGAGGGCCATTATTCAGCCTATTACAGATATTATTGGACCAATTGAGCATGTGCCCTTCCTCTAATATATTTTTATTTTTGTTATTTAAACTTTCACACTATATTGCAAAATTTGTTTTTGAAGTATTAATCTCCTGCAATAGATAAAATAGATTTATGTTGTGTGCTGCCTATTTTGAGAAGAACCTGAGTCTCATCTCCATATTTCCTTTATGTATTACTATGCTAGATACATGTAGAAACTCACCAATTATTGTGGAATCAATGTATATCATTAATATTAAATGATCATATGTCTGCTTCCACTTACTTTCTTTCTCCCTTTACTTACACTCTGTTTCTTGGAGTTTGAAACACTAATCAAGCATTTTCTTTTCCTTGAAAAAAAGTAATATTGTAATTTAATGGGCTATTTCTTTCAACCAATTCTAAAGATTAGTCTTAATTTGCTCATTACATGGTATAAAATGTAGTGATTCATCAGGTGTTATCTGTGTTCTACCATCATAAAAATGTTGTTTATTCCAGAGTGTTATACAGTCTATTATATATGCTGTAATCTATTGCTTATGACAGCTATTACAGCCAGCTTTTTAGTCCTGAGACAAGTTATAAGGATTGGAGCAAGTTATTAAGTCTTCCTGGGCTTCTGTTTCTCTCTATATTAAATTGCTTGATTACATCCCAAGGATATTTGAAGGAGTAAAATAAATTGTATGTTGTTGAATAATATAAAACTCTACAATACAAATAGAATACTGCTACTATTGCTGCTAGTACTACTTGTATCCTTAATAATAACCATTCAGACCATCCACATTTTTATGTTATTATTCTGATTTATTATGACAATTGCTTTCCATAAATATTCTTAGAGATTTTTTTTAAACCTCTTGGGTTCTGCTGGCAATGATAAGAAAGGACCATGAGTGTAAATTTATCTAACATATTTTCTTTGGCACAGTAGAAAATTAGGGAATGAATATCATCTTCAAAGTGAATTAGACAGACAGAATCACAGGAAATTACTCCTCCTCAAAAATATTTCTTTAGGGCTTCCCTGGTGGCGCAGTGGTTGAGAATCCACCTGCCGATGCAGGGGACACGGGTTCGTGCCCCGGTCCGGGAAGATCCCACATGCCGCGGAGCAGCTGGGCCCGTGAGCCATGGCCGCTCAGCCTGCGTGTCCGGAGCCTGTGCCACGCAACGGGAGAGGCCACAACAGTGAGGCCCGCATACCAAAAAGTATATATATATATATTTCTTTACCAAGTAGAACAGAAGACCCCAGCTCCAACACATGAAGGGATAACCCACTTTTCCATCAGTAACAAGGCCTTACTAAAACCCCATCCACAGTGAAGAGCAGTTCTCTATGTACTGGAAATACAATGAATTAGAGTTTAACTTTGGTGAACACTTTCCATTTTTTTTTAAACACTTGCCTTTTGAGAGACAAATTTTTATGTCAGTCTGGCATACAGCAGATAAATCTAATGAGATCAGCTCAATGTCTAGCACATGATACTCTTAAAATTTGTTGAATAAAGAAATCATCACAACCTAGTAAAAATCCAGATAAAGAAGGAGAGGAAAATTTGGAGAGGATACTTTAAAAATAGAAAAGTAAGCTGGTAGTGATAATGGTAAAGGTAGAAGAAAAGAGTTGCCTATATATAGAATAAATGCCCCAGATACAAGGCACATGGTCGTTATTTAGTTAAATATTTATTGCATGAATAAATGGGAGAAGAGTCACGATTAAAGAGATACTCAGAAAGAAAGTTAGCTGATTAAATGTAAAACATTTCTTTGTTTTTTCACAAAATTAGTATAGAAGGATCATTCAGAAATCTATAAGCATGAGCTTTCCTCATGGCCAGTCTCTCAAGCTTATGGGCACCAATTTCAGTAAGAAATTGGTAAGAATTGGTAAGAAATTTCTAATCCAGAACAGAAAACTTTTCCATCCAACTCTTCTACTTAACCAATTGGGAGAAGTTGATGATGGAATGAAATAAAAAGGTAAAATAAAGTGTGTACAGATTGATACTCTTCAGCTCATTTTCAGTGTGAAGTACCTACCTAATATCAGTTTTGTCATCTATGTAAGAAAAGGAAGATATCTTAAAATTAAACAAAGGAATGATCGACAGAATTAGAAGTAAATTTAGCAGTTTTGCTGGATATAAGAACAATACACAAAGATCAATTTTATTTCTATACATAAACAAAGATATTTTAAAAGTATGAAACTATGACATTTGGTATACTATAAAAATTAAAGTTTCTAGTATTAAATCTAACGGAAGATGTGCAAGACTTTGTTATTGGAAACTAACTTAAAAATGTGTATAAATACATGTGTGTATATATGTGTGTACATATATAGTTATAGATATGTTAAAGACTTAAAATCAGTTTTACCAAATCAATCTGTATTATTACATAAAATCATTTAAAATTCCAGTAGTTGTGTGTACATCAAATCTTATTATAAAAATCATGAAATGCAAATGATAAGAAAAGTTAAGATACTCTTAAAGAAGAAGGAGAAGGAGACTAAAAGAACATATAGTAAAAGAACGTATACTTCTATTCAGTATCCTAATAAAATTAGAATACTGAATACTACTTCAGGGGTAAAGTGACAAAAAAACAAACTAGAGAGTCCAAGAAAAGATCTACATATATATGATCATCCGATTTATGAAAAAAGTGGCACTGCAGTACTATGGGTAAAAATGGTCTTTTTAACCAAAGGTTCTAGGTCAATTGGATATCAAAATTTTGAAAATTTATACATATATATATGTGTATATGTACATGTACACACACATATATATATATATATAGTGACTTCAACCTCAGAAGCCAATTCACATTACAGAGAAGCTAAATCCATGAGGATTCCAGACCTAAATGTGAAAGATGAATCAATAAAGCTTTTAGAAGAAAATATAGGGCAACTTCTTCACCTTTGAATACTTTGAATAGACAAAGACTCCTAAAAAACGCACTCTCCCTCTCTCTCTCTCTCCCTCTCTCACCCGCCCCACACAAACATATGAATAAAAAATAAAACCACAAATAAATATAGAGAAAAAACGTAAGTTACAATACAGCAAAATTAAGAATCTGTACTCATCAAAAGACCTAATTAAAAGAGTGAAAAAGCTATCTACACAGTATACAGTGGAGAGAAAGCATTTGTGATACATGTATCTATCAAATTCCTTACATCCAGAATATATAAGTAGCTACTAATAATTAATAGAAGTTTAATAAATCAATAGAAAAAATAGGAAAAAAGGATTAAGCACACTTTGTAAAAAGAAATATCAACATGCCCAATATATCTTGGCTAATGTGTTCAACCTCACTAGTTAAGAGAGAAACACGAATTAAAAACACAATGGGCAACTGTTTCACAGCCACCAGAATGGTTAAAATGAACAAGATAAAAAATAAATAAATAAATAAATCTAGGATAAGGATGAGAAGCAACCAGTATTATAATACACAGCTGGTGAGTGTTCATTTTGACTTCTCTGAAAAACTCTTTGGCAGTATTTATTAAAGCTCAACGTATGTATGCCCTATGACACATCAAATCTACTCCTAGTTATATATCCAATAGAAATACATACATGGGTTGACCAAATAGATATATAGAAATGTACATATCCCCAAACTGGAGACACACACTCTGCTTGAATCTCAAACGCAATATTGAGTTAAGGAAGCCAGATACATGAGTTTACATTGTGTGATTCTATAGACTCTGGACTATGACACTTTTGCATAAAACTAAATAATGATAAGGAGGATTGGTCTTAAAGCAATCACTTAATAATCTTCATGCACTTAAAATTTTTTATGTGTTAAGATGTAATTGCTTAATGTAACGATATTTTCTGGATTTTTTTAATCCTATTTATCTGCAGCTTTATGTTATAGAACTCTTATTTTCCTTCTACTTTTATAATTAATATTATTAAGACTCTTTTTCTTACTCTTGCACCAGCCACACATTAAGTACAATAAAAACATTCTTGGGGGTTTGTCTTCAGCCATTATTCTTTTTTATTCTATATGATATCCCTAGACAGTTTCATACCTCACCATAGCTTCATATTTATAGGTGAGGCAGCAATTTGCATTGATCACTCTAAAAACTCTTATATGATTGTGACTTGTATTTGTTCCTGTCTGTTGAGGAACATAATATGGTATTATCCCATCAACTCAAAACATTTTCAGAGTTGTATTTATTACCCCCTTGCCTACTTGTGTCAAAATCATTTTGATGCTAAACTCTCTTTTATCATTCTTATCAATTGCTGAATCACACTGATTCTAACTTTGCAATGCTTTTCATAGCTATTCACTTCTTTTTTATTCCCAGTTCTACTGTTCTAGTTTAGGATCTCATCACTTTAATTCAATTCACATCAGCAATCAATTATCCATTAATTATTTACTATGAGGTAGGAACTATGAAAGGTACTAGGGATATTGAAATTTTTAAAAAAAACAGTTCTTATAGTTTTTGCAGTCTTTTGTGGGAAAGCAAAAAAGTAATTATACAGTGCTTTAAGTGTAATTCAGAAGTTATATATGCTAGATGAACACAAAGTAGGGGATACCAATTTTATAACACAGGTTTTTTTCCTCAACCTTAGCACTAATAGGATTTTTAGTAAGATAATTGATTTTTATGGGGGTCTGTCCTATGTACTACAGCATATTTTTCAGCATCTCTGGCCCCTGTCCACTAGATGCCAGTAGCACCCCACTTCCAATTGTGAAAATGAAAAATGTCTCCAGATGTTGCCACGTGTTCCCTGAGAAGGGGGGCAAAATTGTCCCCAGTTGAAAATTACTGCTATAATACAATAACCTGTTTTCACATACAAACTTCATGAATTCCCAAACAAGTTATTTTCTTAATATACTTTAAATATTCATAATGCTTCTCTGAAACCCACTAAAGATGATCCATTACTTAATGAATGAAGATCAAACCTTTGAATATGACATTTAAGCTATTATTTCAGCCACAACATACCTTTCTGACCTCAACATCAAATACATCCTTTCCTTCAATCAAAGATAATGTTAGTTCTAGGTGCTTATTGTTTCAACACATGTCCCAAACTCTCCACAAGTTACACCTCCGTTGGAATTCCATCTACTGAGTTACTATGCCATGGTGGCCTTAAACAAGTCATTTTAATTTTCATTTTTTCATTTACTTACCTTTACTATGGGGATCATAATGATAATTTCATAAGATGTTATAAAGATCAAATGAAATAATTCAAGTAAAGATGATAATAAATGTTGATAAATTGTAGAAAATATTATAATCTCTGACTTTCAACTGTTGATATTATCCTTCAAGGCTCCTTTATTTCTCCTGACCACTTCAAGTGAATTTTTCACACTACTTCCCATAATGCTTGGTTTTTAATCACCATAATCCCTTTTAATTTCGTATCAGATTCTTGTCATGCATCTTCTCCATTATTTCAAGTAGTCCTAGACCAAATTTTCTTAAATTTTGCTGTATTCCAGTGCCAACATAACTGCCCTGCACAAAACAAATATTGTGATACTTGTAAAATTTAGTGCTCTTAAACCACACTATTAAAAGATACAAGTGTTAGCATTTTTTGAGCACCTACTATCTTTCCAGGCACTGTCCTGGGAATATCTTATAAACAATTGATTATTCTTCACAATTTTGAAGGCCTAATATTGATATTCCTAATTTACATGTACAGAATCTAAACCTTGGGGGAAAGTTATGAATCCAAGTCTATATTGTTAATAACTAACAAATTCAAGATTCAAACCTAATTATTGTCTGTCTGATTCCACAATTCTTGATTTTCTGTTATATTGTGCTGTCCCTCAATATGAGATCTGTATATGGTCATGGTTGATCCATTTAGAGCAACAATGTCTAATACAAATATAATGTGAGCCATATATGTAATTTAAAGTTTATCAGTAGGTACATTAAAACAAGGTGAAAATAATTTTAATAATACAGTAGACTTTAACTCAATATATCCAAAATATTATCATTTAATATGTAATTAATATAAAATTATTAATATGAGATTTTACACTTCTTAAAAATATATATTCTTCTATTATAGTTAGAGGTTACTTTAGGGCAAATTTTAACCAGTGAAATGAAAATAGAATTCATTGTATGAAGCTTCTGAATAATAATTTTATAGTAGCTGAGTCAGCTGGCATGGGAAATTCCTTTCCCTTATATGAAAATGGAAGAAAAAAAACAAAGAAAAAGAGAGGTCATCCATGAAATCTTTGATCTGTTGAACAAATCCCAAAATCCAGCTATTTTGGACGTCTCTGTATATGATGCTAAACCCAATAGCTGAGTGAATGAGAAAGTAGTATCTGAGCAGAGACCTGAAGACACAAGACAAGTGAATTTTGAGTGAAGTTCTAGGCAGAGGAAACTGCAAGTGAAAAGACCTGAGGGTGGGAAGGTATTGAAAGTAGAATGTAGGGCTTCCCTGGTGGCGCAGTGGTTGAGAATCTGCCTGCTAATGCAGGGGACAAGGGTTCGAGCCCTGGTCTGGGAAGATCCCACATGCCGCGGAGCAACTAAGCCCGTGAGCCACAATTACTGAGCCTGCGCATCTGGAGCTTGTGCTCCATAACAAGAGAGGCCGCGATAGTGAGAGGCCCGTGCACCGCGATGAAGAGTGGCCCCCGCATGCCACAACTAGAGAAAGCCCTCGCAAAGAAATGAAGACCCAACACAGCAAAAATAAATAAATAAATAATTTAAAAAAATAAAAAAAAAAGAAAGTAGAATGTATCCAAACGTTTCAGTTACCAATGCCACATACCAAACTTCCCAAAATTTTAGTGGCTTAAAAAATAATCACTTATTTTGTTCACATATCTGCAATTTGGACATTATTTGGTGAGGGTGACTCATTTCGTTTCATGAGGAATTAGTAGGGATTGAGAACTTAGGACTGGAGTACCTATTTTCAAAATAACTTATTCACATGGTCAGGGAACTCAACTGGGTTTGTGGGCCATTATGTCTGTTCCTCAACATGTGTGCTTTTCCACGTTCTAATTGAGTTTCTTTGCAGTATGATGGCTAGATTCTAAGAATGAACATTTCAATAATATCAGGAAAAACTTGTATTTCTTTTAATGACCTAGATTTGTAGGTCATATAGCATCACTTCTGCTCCAGTCACAGTTCTATCCAGATGCCTAGGAAAGGAAACATAAATTTCACCTTCTGATAGGAGGACTATCGGGTCACCTTGTGAGAAAAGAAAGTGAAATGGGAAGTATTATTGAAACCAGTTTTCAACAAATACAGTGTGCCACACAAATGAAACGAGAACTGAATTCACCAAGTATCCATTAGGCTTATGTCATGTGCTAGATACCTTTTTATACACCAGAGATACCAAAGTAAACAAAAGAGACAAAAATCACTTATCTTCCTTATGAGTTTTATACTCTAGGAGAAGAGTGATAAGGGATGGTGTCAGGAGAGTAGACAGAGCCTTATAGGACATGCTAATGGATTTGAGTTTTGTTTCTAACTATGATAGCTTTTATGCAGGGAAATGATATGGTCTTACTTATATTTTCAGTATCACTCTCTCTTCTTGTGGGGAAGAAACAGAAGTCTAAGTGTGCGGTGGGGGTGGGAATGGGGGAATGGAAATTCCAAGAGAAGTTAGGATGTTAATGCAGCATTCCAGGCAAAAGGTGATGGGGAGGCTTGGACCAGGGTGACAACAGTGGATATGGCAAAAAGATTCAAGATATATTTTGATGGTAGAGGCAAATTGTAGATTTTTTGATCAGATGTCTCCTGTGAGAGTAAGAAAAGAGTTAAGGATGATGTCCAGCTATCATTCTAGTTAGAGGAAGCAGGCAATTAAAAAAATTAAGTAAAATATTTAATATTAAATTGCTTTAGGGTTTAACAAATTAAAATAGAGCCGTTAGAGAATGATTCACTGAGAAAGTGACTGAAATAAATAAGAGAAAGAGATGTGGGAGTGAGTAATGCTATTATATGAAGGATGACATACCAGAGAGAGGACACATCAATTAAAAATGCCAATGAATGTATGCAAAAGCAAGCCCTCAATGGAGACCACGCCAGAGCAAAGTGTAATTATATTTCACAGTATACTGTGTTCCAAACATCATTCACACCTCCTTCATACTCATAATTGTCCAAGTATCCCTACAATGTTAGAGTAGCTATCTGACTTGGTTCTTCATATCTATATCCAGATCTAGATCTAGATATATATCAAATACCATACATCAGAGTTCAGTAAACTTTTTTCTGTAAAGTGTCAGATAGTAAAGGTTTAGAATTTGAGGGCCATAAGTTTTCTGTTCCAACTTCTCAGTTTAGCAGTTGTAGCATAATAATAGCCCTAGAAAATATATAAATAAATGGATTGGCTGTATTCAAAAAAAACGTTACTTACAAAATCAGGCAGCAGGCTGAATCTGGTTCAAGGGCAGTAGTTTGCTGACCCCTGCTACAGACACACACACTCATACACACAGGCATGCACACGCATTTGAATTGTAGCTTATTTTTAGTAACATGCACAAATTTTTAAGATATAGCTTGAATGATATTAACAGTGAACATACCCTTGTAAGCGCTGCCCAGAAAGAAATACAGTACATTTCCAAGAATGGTTTTTTTGATGTCTGCTTTTCTGAAATTAAACATATATTAGACTATTCCCTATTCACTTTCTTGACTATTACCATCTCTAATATGGGTTTTTATTTCCCCCTAGGTTCTTTATACTTGCATAAAATCAATGAATTCTGTGTAGTTTAAAAATAAAGTATTGGGGGCTTCCCTGGTGGCGCAGTGGTTGAGAATCCGCCTGCCGATGCAGGGGATGCGGGTTCGTGCCCCGGTACGGGAAGATCCCACGTGCCGCGGAGCGGCTGGGCCCGTGAGCCATGGCCGCTGAGCCTGTGCGTCCGGAGCCTGTGCTCCGCAATGGGAGAGGCCACAACAGTGAGAGGCCCGCGTACCACAAAAAAAAAAAAAAAAAAAGTATTGGATAACATTTATAATTATATTTTTTTCTGTGCTCTGATGAACTATCCAGGCAAATCAAGAATCTAATAACTACTCTGCTTACTCCTGAGTGGGGTACTCTATAGATAACCAAAGAAATCATGGGCTTTACCACCACTGTGTGTATGCATTGCATATGAACATTTGTTCAGTCTCTGTTAGGATATATTGTTTACATGCATATGTCAGCATCTTGATGAGTAAATCTTGGCTAGAAAACAGAAGACCTGAATTCAGGTCACAGTTTTACACTTACGAGAAGTGCATCTGTGATTAAGTAAACAGACCTTTATCTGAAGCTACTTTATGATCTTGCAAAAGAAGAGCAGTAATTCTTACATTCTTGTTCATCTCACTGGGTTGTAAAAAGGATTTCATCATGGAACAATGTATTTAAGAGCAATATTTGAACTTTCAGTAGAATAAAATTATCTGGTAAAAAGCTCACTTTACATTGTTCTTATTGTGTTTTCTATATTTTAAATTATTTTTAATAATTAGACATGTAAATATCTTAGATATATAAATAAACTGGGAAAGGAAATCAAAGTACTTATTCATAATCTAGTAGCTGTTAAAAAGTGATAAAACCTACTCTTCCATTATTATTATCATTATTTTGTTAAGCTGCTTATTTGTATGAAATATACATTGTTTTTAATAATGATTTGTCTACAGTTTCTCTTCATATTTCTCTGAATATCTACTCAGAAGGCAGTTAGTAGCCTTTCTTTATCAAGCAGGAAAGCTGCCTTCATTTATCATGCAGTGACTGTTTCATTTTTGTACTTTCTAGGAGACCTTTATTCTGGTATTATTGGTTATGATATAGGAAATTGTTTTTTGTTTTTTGTGGTACGTGGACCTCTCACTGTCGTGGCCTCTCCCGTTGCAGAGCACAGGCTCCGGACGCGCAGGCTCAGCGGCCATGGCTCATGGGCCTAGCCGCTCTGCGGCATGTGGGATCTTCCTGGACCGGGACATGAACCTGTGTCCCCTGCATCAGCAGGCGGACTCTCAACCACTGTGCCACCAGGGAAGCCTTAGGAAATCATTTATATAGCCACTTCTAGGAACTTCCTTGCCTGCTTCTAACTTTTAAACTGAAATTTTAATGAGTTGTAAAATTATTACCTGGTCATGCATATCTTTCAGTTTACTACCCCAAACTTTAAAGTATTCATTATCCATTTACTCTACAAATTGCATTGGGTATCTACCATATATCAATGTGTATATGTTCTAACAACACCTAGAGATAAAACCATGAGCAAAACAGACAAAAATCTGCCCTTGTGGCAATGAAGGTTTAGTTGTGTTTTATTTTTAAAGCTAAATAAATAAGTAAATAAGAAATAAGGAAATAATAAATAGAAATATATAGGATGTAAATAAGTACATTAATACTGACAAATGTTATAGAGAAAAATAAAGGTGAGAAATTAGTCAGAGATAATCTTGGTGGGAATGGATTGGAGAAATTCTTATTTTACGTGTTGAGAGAAAGCATCACTGATAAAATGATGTCTAAGCAGAAATGTGAGAATGTGTTGGCATTTGCTTTGCTGATAACTTCTAAAAAATATTGCAGGCACAAATAACAGTGCAAAGGCCATGGGTTGGGAGCAAGCGTGGCATGTTCAAGGAACAGCAAAAAGGCAGTATGGCTGAAGCAGAGGATAAGGGGGTGTGGAGCATAGGGAGAGATGAGGATGCAGAGATAGCAAGGAGAGGAGGCCCAACTTTTTTCAGTTCTCACAGATGCTATTAAGAAATTTTGCACTGATTCTCATTGATTTGCCAAGCCATTGGGGTACTGTGAGTGCGAAGTGATGTGACTGATTTTTATTTTTAAATTGTTAAAATTAAATTAAATTAAATCATTAAATTTTATCTACCTCAGTAAAATGGCCATTAGTCTGTGGGTTTGATTAGCTTGGGTGTGATAATCAGAACAGGGCCCCTGAAGACTCTTTATTCTGTAATTGGTGGTGTCCTGCCTCTATATGTTCATGCACAGGTATAGCCATCCAAGACAAAGAAACAGGATTACCATCCAGGATTCCTCATACCTAACTGTTCTTGTAAATCTTGGCTGGTGTTCCTTTTATTTTCAGATAGGATTACGAGAGTGGTCCAAACTCTTTTTCATTAGAAGAAAATAATGAAATAAACGCTAGACTAGCTAATAGTATACAATTTCTTGTTTATCTTCAGTGTGTGCAACTGACTGTGAGATGCAGGATGGACTTAAGTTTGGGGGTTTTTGCCTTTTATATTATTAGAAAACCTCTCTCCCTTCAAATTGTCATTGGATATATTCAATAATCTTTTCTTTTGAATGATTGAAAAATATGTGAATAAATATATGAATGATAAATAAATAAACAGAAGCAATTTTCATAGCCTTATGTGCCAAGTATTTTCCAGCTGTCCCTCCTGGGCTACTCTTAAAGTTTCTGTAACCTTGGGAGATAACCCATCTAGATTGTATTAGTTTCTGGAGGCCTATGGTTCTTGTCTCCATTCAGACAATGAAAATTCGAGGGAGGAAGTACAGTAAGGGAAGAAAGTGAGTTTGGGGTATTTACTGCCCAAGGATAGTTTTGTCCTTGAGAAGTAATCCTAAATTGGTTTTTCTCTCCATAATGAATCATTCTTTTTAATGAGGCAGCTCTCTCTACAAGATTCCCTTTCACTTATAATTCCAGTAAACTCTTCTTCTCCTTGTTCTTTTGGTCCTACAGATGGTGACTGCTCCATAGCTTCGGGTCGAGATTCCTGTCCTGTCCATTGTGGGTCCTCTACACCCTGCCCATGCCTCAGTAATTAGTCTCCTTCTTTATAAATCCTCTTCAAATTATCCTGATTTGCATGTGGCATCTGTCTTCTGCTAAGACTGTGACAAATACACTGTCAGTTGCACTCCTGCTCGGCAAATACAAATACAAATGTTAAAAGGAAGAGTAGTAGGCATCTTGATATACACGATAATATTTTGCTTGTCTTATTGAACTTATTTTCCACTCCAGTTGACTGTAACTTCCATTCTAGGGCACTGAAAAACTAATGGGATATTAAGGCTTGAAACAACTTAAAGAGATCATCAAATCTAATTCGCTAATTTTTTTTTTCCATTGGCCACAGTCTACTTTCATTTTTTTTTTAACTTCTTTATTGGAGTATAACTGTTTTACAATAGTGTGTTAGTTTCTCCTTTACAACAAAGTGAATCAGTTATACATATACATATGTTCCCATATCTCTTCCTTCTTGCGTCACCCTCCCTCCCACCCTCGCTATCCCACCCCTCTAGGTGGTCACAAAGCACAGAGGTGATCTCCCTGTGCTATGCGGCAGCTTCCCACTAGCTATCTAATTTACATTTGGTAGTGTATATATGTCCCTGCCACTCTCTCACTTTGTCACATCTTACCCTTCCCCCTCCCCATATCCTCAAGTCCATGCTCTCGTAGGTCTGTGTTTTATTCCCATCCTATCACTAATCTCTTCATGACATTTTTTTTTCTTAGATTCCATATATATGTGTTAGCATACAGTATTTGTTTTTCTCCTTCTGACTTACTTCACTGTCTGTGTGACAGACTCCAGATCAATCCACCTCATTACAAATAACTCAGTTTCATTTCTTCTTATGGCTGAGTACTATTCCATCATATATATGTGCCATATCTTCTTTATCCATTAATCTGTTGATGGACACTTAGGTTGGTTCCATGTCCTGGCTATCATAAATAGAGCTGCAATGAACATTTTGGTGCATGACTCTTTCTGAATTATGGTTTTCTCAGGGTATATGCCCAGTAGTGGGATTGCAGGATCGTATGGTAGTTCTATTTGTAGTTTTTTAAGGAACCCCCATACTGTTCTCCATAGTGGCTGTATCAATTTACATTCCCACCAACACTGCAAGAGTGTTCCCCTTTCTCCACACCCTCTCCAGCATTTATTGTTTCTAGAGTTTTTGATGATGGCCAATCTGACCGGTGTGAGATGATATCTCATTGTAGTTTTGATTTGCATTTCTCTAATGATTAATGATGTTGAGCATTCTTCCATGTGTTTGTTGGCAATCTGTATATCTTCTTTGGAGAAATGTCTTTTTAGTTCTTCTGACCATTTTTGGATTGGGTTGTTTGTTTTTTTGTTATTGAGCTGCATGAGTTGCTTATAAATTTTGGATATTAATCCTTTGTCAGTTGCTTCATTTGCAAATATTTTCTCGCATTCTGAGGGTTGTCTTTTGGTCTTGTTTATGGTATCCTTTGCTGTGCAAAAGTTTTTAAGTTTCATTAGGTCCCATTTGTTTATTTTTGTTTTTATTTCTATTTCTCTAGGAGATGGGTCAAAAAGGATCTTGCTGTGATTTATGTCATAGAGTGTTCTGCCTATGTTTTCCTCTGAGTTTGATAGTGTCTGGCCTTACATTTACATCTTTAATCATTTTGAGGTTTTTTTTGTGTGTGGTGTTAGGGAGTGTTCTAATTTCATACTTTTACATGTACCTGTCCAGTTTTCCCAGCACCAATTATTGAAGAGGCTGTCTTTTGTCCACAGTGTATTCTGGCCTTCTTTATCAAAGATAAGGTGACCACATGTGCATGGGTTTATCTCTGGGCTTTCTATCCTGTTCCATTGATCTGTGTTTCTGTTTTTGTGCCAGTACCATACTGTCTTAATTACTGTAGCCTTGTAGTATAGTCTGAAGTCAGGGAGCCTGATTCCTCCAGCTCCATTTTTCGTTCTCAAGATTGCTCTGGCTATTCGGGGTCTTTTGTGTTTCCATACGAATTGTGAAATTTTTTGTTCTAGTTCTGTAAAAAATGCCAGTGGTAATTTGATAGGGATTGCACTGAATCTGTAGATTGCTTTGGGTAGTAGAGTCATTTTCACAATGTTGATTCTTCCAATCCAAGAACATGGTATATTTCTCCACCTATTTGTATCATCTTTAATTTCTTTCATCAGTGTCTTATAGTTTTCTGCATACAAGTCTTTTGTCTCCTTAGGTAGGTTTATTCCTAGATATTTTATTCTTTTTGTTGCAGTGGTAAATGGGAGTGTTTTCTTAATTTCACTCTCAGATTTTTCATCATTAGTGTATAAGAATGCCAGAGATTTCTGTGCATTAATTTTGTATCTGCTACTTTACCAAATTCATTGATTAGCTCTAGTAGTTTTCTGGTAGCATCCTTAGGATTCTCTATGAATAGTATCATGTCATCTGCAAACAGTGACAGCTTTACTTCTTCTTTTCCTATTTGGATTCCTTTTATTTCTTTTTTTTCTCTAATTGCTGTGGCTAGAACTTCCAAAACTAGGTTGAATAAGAGTGTTGAGAGTGGGCAACCTTGTCTTGTTCTTGATCCTAGTGGAAATGGTTTCAGTTTTTCACCATTGAGGACAATGCTGGATGTGGGTTTGTCATATATGGCCTTTATTATGTTGAGAAAACTTCCCTGTGTGCCTACTTTCTGCAGGGTTTTTATCATAAATGGGTGTTGAATTTTGTCAAAAGCTTTCTCTGTATCTATTGAGATGATCATGTGGTTTTTCTCCTTCAGTTTGTTGATATGGTGTATCACGTTGATTGATTTGCGTATATTGAAGAATCCTTGCATTCCTGGGATAAACCCCACTTGATCATGGTGTATGATCCTTTTAATGTGCTGTTGGATTCTGTTTGCTAGTATTTTGTTGAGGATTTTTGCATCTATGTTCATCAGTGATATTGGCGTGTAGTTTTTTTTCTTTGTGACGTCTTTGTCTGGTTTTGGTATCAGGGTGCTGGTGTCCTCATAGAATGAGTTTGGGGGTGTTCCTCCCTCTGCTGTCTTTTGGAAGAGTTTGAGAAGGATAGGTGTTAGCTCTTCTCTAAATGTTTGATAGAATTCGCCTGTGAAGCCATCCGGTCCTGGGCTTTTGTTTGTTGGAAGATTTTTAATCACAGTTTCAATTTCAGTGCTTGTGATTGGTCTGTTCATATTTTCTATTTCTTCCTGGTTCACTTTCTAAGAATGTGTCCATTTCTTCCAGGTTGTCCATTTTATTGGCATACAGTTGCTTGTGGTAATCTCTAATTATCTTTTGTATTTCTGCAGTGTCAGTTGTTACATCTCTTTTTTCATTTCTAATTCTATTGATTTGAGTCTTCTCCCTTTTTTTCTTGATGAGTCTGGCTAATGGTTTATCAATTTTATTAATGTTCTCTAAGAACCAGCTTTTAGTTTTATTGATCTTTGCTATTGTTTCCTTCATTTCTTTTTCATTTATTTCTGATCTGATCTTTATGATTTCTTTCCTTCTGCTAAATTTGGGGTTTGTTTGTTCTTCTTTCTCTAATGGCTTTAGGTGCAAAGTTAGGTTGTTTATTCGAGATGTTTCCTGTTTCTTAAGGTAGGATTGTATTGCTATAAACTTCCCTCGTAAACTGCTTTTGCTGTATTCCGTAGGTTTGGGGTCATCATGTCTCCATGGTCATTTGTTTCTAAGTATTTTTTTATTTCCTCTTTGATTTCTTCAGTGATCACTTCATTATTAAGTAGTGTATTGTTTAGCCTCCATGTGTTTGAATTTTTTACAGATCTTTTCCTGTAGTTGATATCTAGTCTCACAGCGTTGTGGTCCAAAAAGATACTTGATACGATTTCAATTTTCTTAAATTTGCCAAGGCTAGATTTGTGACCCACGATATGATCTATCCTGGAGAATGTTCCATGAGCACTTGAGAAAAATGTATATTCTGTTGTTTTTGGATGGAATGTCCTATAAATATCAAGTAAATCCATCTTGTGTAATGTATCATTTACAGCTTGTGTTTCCTTATTTATTCTCATTTTGGATTATCTGTCCATTGGTGAAAGTGGGGTGTTAAAGTCCCCTACTATGATTGTGTTAGTGTCGATTTCCCCTTTTATGGCTGTTAGTATTTGCCTTATGTATTGAGGTGCTTCTATGTTGGGTGCATAAATATTTACAATTGTTATATCTTCTTCATGGAGTGATCCCTTGATCATTATGTAGTGTCCTTCTTTGTCTCTTGTAATGGTTTTTATTGTAAAGTCTATTTTGTCTGATATGAGAATTGCTACTCCAGCTTTCTTCTGATTTCCATTTGCATGGAATATCTTTTTCCATTCCCTCACTTTCAGTCTGTAAGTGTCCCTAGGTCTGAAGTGGGTCTCTCGTAGACAGCATATATATGGGTCTTGTTTTTGTATCCATTCAGCCACTCTGTCTTTTGGTGGGAGCATTTAATCCATTTATATTTAAGGTAATTATCGATATGTATGTTCCTGTTACCATTTACTTAATTGTTTTGGGTTGTTTTTGTAGGTCTTTTCCTTCTCTTGTGTTTCTTGCCTAGAGAAGTTCCTTTAGCATTTGTTGTAGAGCTGGTTTGGTGGTGCTGAACTCTCTCAGCTTTTGCTTGTCTGTAAAGCTTTTAATTTCTCCATCAAATCTGAATGAGATCCTTGCTGGGTCGAGTAAACTTGGTTGTAGGTCTTTTTCCTTCATCACTTTAAATATGTCCTGCCACTCCCTTCTGGCTTGTAGAGTTTCTGCTGAAAGATCAGATGTTAACCTTATGGGGATTCCCTTGTGTGTTATTTGTTGTTTTTCCCTTGCTGATTTTAATATGTTTTCTTTGTATTTAATTTTTGACAGTTTGATTATTATGTGTCTTGGCATGTTTCTCCTTGGGTTTATCCTATATGGGACTCTCTGGGCATCCTGGACTTGAGTGACTATTTCCTTTCCTATATTAGGGAAGTTTTCAACTATAATCTCTTCAAATATTTTCTCAGTCCCTTTCTTTTTCTCTTCTTCTTCTGGGACCCCTATAATTCGAATGTTGGTGCATTTAATGTTGTCCCAGAGGTCTCTGAGACTGTCCTCAGTTCTTTTCATTCTTTTTTTATTCTGTTCTGCAATAGTTATTTCCACTATTTTATCTTCCAGGTCACTTATCCGTCCTTCTGCCTCAGTTATTCTGCTATTGATCCCATCTAGAGTATTTTTCATTTCATTTATTGTGTTGCCCATCGTTGCTTGCTTCCTCTTTATTACTTCTAGGTCCTTGTTAACTGTTTCTTGCAATTAGTCTATTCTATTTCCAAGATTTTGAATCATCTTTATCATTATTCTGAATTCTTTTTCAGGTAGACTGCCTATTTCCTCTTCATTTGTTAGGTTTGGTGTGTTTTTATCTTGTTCCTTCATCTGCTTCTGTTTTTTTGTCTTCTCATTTTGCTTATCTTACTGTGTTTGGGGTCTCCTTTTTGCAGGCTGCAGGTTCGTAGTTCCCGCTATTTTTGGTGGCTGTCCCCAGTGGCTAAGGTTGGTTCAGTGGGTTGAGTTGGTTTCCTGGTTGGGGGGACTAGTGCCTCTGTTCTGGTGGATGAGGCTGGATCTTGTCTTTCTGGTGGGCAGGTCCTCGTCTGGTGGTGTGTATCCAGATGTTGGTAGACTTATTATGATTTTAGACAGCGTCTCTGCTAATGGATGGGGCTGTAGACCTGTCTTGCTCTTTGTTGGGCATAGGGTGTCCAGCACTGCGTTGCTGGTCCTTGAGTGAAGCTGGGTCTTGGTGTTGAGATGGAGATCTCTGGGAGATTTTCGCCGTTTGATATTGCGTGGAGCTGGGAGGTCTCTTGTGGACCAATGTCCGGAGGTTGGTTCTCCCACCTCAGAGACACAGCCCTGACGCCTGGCTGGAGTGCCAAGAGCCTTTAATCCACACGGCTCAAAATAAAAGGGAGAAAAAATAGAAAGGAAAGAAAGGAAGGAAGGAAAGAGGGAGGGAGGGAGGGAAGGAAGGAAGAAAGAAAGGAAGGAAGGAAGGAAGGAAGAAAGCAAGAAAGGAAGGAAGGAAGGAGAGGAAGAAAAGGAGGAAGGAAGAGAGGAAGTAATAGAGGAAGAAAGGAAGTAAGGAAGGGAGGAAGGAAGGGAGGAAGGAAGGGAGGACGGAAGGAATGAAGAAAGGAAGGAAGGAGGGAAGAAAGGAAGGAAGAAAGAAAGGGAGAAGACAAAATAAAGTAGGATAAAATATAGTTATTAAAATAAAAAATAATTATTAAGAAGAAAAATTTCTATTAAAAAAAAAAAACTGGGTCGGTCTAACTCTAGGACAAATGGTGCAAGCAAAGCTATACAGACAAAATCTCACACAGCAGCACACACATACACACTCACAAAAAGAAAAATGGGGAAAATAATAGTATATCTTGCTCCCCAAATCCACCTCCTCAACGTGGGATATTTTGCCGTCTATTCAGGTTTTCCACAGATGCAGGGCACTTCAAGTTAATCGTGGAGCTTTAATCTGCTGCTTTTGAGGCTGCTGGGAGAGACCTCCCCCTCTCCACTTCGTTCGCACCACTGCTGGGGTTCAGCTTTGGACTTGGCCCCGCCTCTGCGTGTAGGTCGTCCGAGGGCGTCTGCCCTTCGCTCAGACAGGACGGGGTTAAAGGAGCAGCTGATTTGGGGGCTCTGGCACAGGCCGGGGGAGGGAGGGGCACGGAGGCGGGGCGAGCCCGCAGCGGCAGAGGCCTGCTTGACGCTGCACCGGCCTGAGGCGCACCGCACGTTCTCCCAGGGAAGCTGTCCCTGGATCCTGAGACCCCAGCAGTTTCGGGCTGCACGGCCTCCTGGAAGGGGTGGTGTGGAGAGTGACCTGTGCTTGCACACAGGCCTCTTGGTGGCGGTAGCAGCAACCCTATCATCCCACACCCGTCTCTACTGTCCGTGCCAACAGCCGCAGCTCGCGCCCGTTTCTGGAGCTCCTTTACGAGGTGCCCTTAATCCCCTCTCCTCGCACCCCAGGAAGCAAACAGGGAAGAAAAGGTCTCTTGCCTCTTTGGCAGCTCCAGACTTCTCCCGGACTCCCTTGCGGCTAGTCGTGGTGCACTAACCCCTTCTGGCTGTTTTCACTCTGCCAACTCCAGACCTTTCCCTGGGATACGACAGAAGCCGGAGGCTCAGCTCCCAGCCCCGCCCGCCCCGGCCGGTGAGCAGACAAGCCTCTCGGGCTGGTGAGTGCCGGTCGGCACCGATCCTCTGCAGGAATCTCTCCGCTTTGCCCTCCTCATCCTGTTGCTGCGCTCTCCTCCGCGGCTCCGGAGCTTTCCCCTCCGCCACCTGCAGTCTCCGCCCGCGAAGGGGCTTCTAGTGTGTGGGAATCTTTCCTCCTTCATGGCTCCCTCCCACTGGTGTAGGTCCCGTCCCTATTCTTTGTCTCTGTTTATTCTTTTTCTTTTGCCCTACACAGGTACGTGGGGAGTTTCTTGCCTTTGGGGAGGTCTGAGGTCTTCTGCCACTGTTCGGTGTGTGTTCTATAGGAGAAGTTCCACGTGGAGATGTATTTATGATGTATCTGTGAGGAGGAAGGTGATCTCCGCATCTTACTCTTCCGCCATCTTCTGGCCTCCCTCCACTAATTTTCTAGGTGGAAACTGGGACAGAGTTTCCAAGTTTGGACCAACCTTTTCTGCAATAGCTGGGAGGCATTTGACCGATCCAATCCACTACTGTCTGGCTCCTGCATTATAACCATACCTTCTCAGATGCTCTTCTTCCTTATACCTGTGCCCAGAATGAATTATTAGCAAGCAGAGTAAGATCACTTCTTTGCTCATAACCTTCCAATGGCTTCTCATTTCATTCTGAGGTAAAACCAAAGTTCTTGGAATCAGTACATGATCTAGGCCCTCTCTACCTCTGGGATCCTAGCAATCTTCTTACCTTCTCTCTCTCCTCTTTTTACAGCCTCCCTGACAGGACCAAACTATTCCTATGTGTGTTAAGGCCTTTGCACTGGAAAGCTCTCTCCAAATTATCTGCATGAATATTCCTTTGCTGATACTGAAATGTCACTTTATCAAAAAGGACTTCCCTACACACTCAATTTAAAATAGCAGCCTTCACTTGTGATATATAGGTATAGGTATAGAAAGATAGATTCTTTTTCTGTGCTATTTTTGATGTGCCATACCAAACATCCTGTATACATTATATTTTATTTAATTGTCTATTTATTTTTATTTTTCCTCTATTCAAATTTAAGCTCAATAAAAGGCAGGGATTTTATTTTATTTTTTCCATTTTTAAAATTACCAATCCCTGAAGACTAGAGAATCACTAGCATATAAGAGACACTCAAATGTTTTTTGAAAGGATAAATGCCTTGTAAAGTTTCATTTGTTTGTATGATGGGACAGTCAAGGTTGACAAACAGCTGTATGGTTTTACTGGGATCCTTGTAAAGATACAAGGACTTAGAGGATTCATTTCTAATCTATTAGATTTTCTGTTATCAGCAGGATACCTACTATTCTACTACATGACAAGTTTAACTGTGTATCATACTTAAGAATGAATAAATATACCCCACCGTTTTTAAGATGTAGATTTTTTTTTAAATCCATCTGAAATATAATCAAGCAAGAGAATATATGGGTAACACTATCCATTCACTTATACATAAATTATACCTGGATATATTGGCAATAATATAGCAGGAATGTAAACTGATGTTCACATCCTTATTACATATATTTCCCACACCTATTATGTGAATCTAATTAGGACACAAAATTTGTATTACAAGTGTATAATAGATGAAAGGAATATATTTTGTTCTCTACAAGGAAGCTACAGGAATTCATTTTCTATTCTTCATTACAGAGTCAGAGATTTATAGTACTACTTCCTGCCTTTCATAAATCAGAGCACTGGAACAGCATTCTCCCTCCTAAAGTTATGCCTCATGGAATTAAGAAACAAGTGTGTACAAAGTGAAAGATTCTGGTATTCATATACTCATTTCCATTGTGCCCTATAGAGTAAACTCTGGAAAGAAGCCTATTATCTAAATGGGTTTACACATCCTTTTCTTATAGAACTTGGATTTCTCAAATTTTTTTAAGTTTCATAAAAATGTATATGTCTGTTTTTATCTTCCTGAATGACGGCTCAACAGAGTCAAGAATTTTAGAAAGTGGAGCCTTTGGTTTTTTCTTTTAACTTTCTATTTTGATAAAATTACAACACAGAAATTTTGCTAGAGTAGTACAAAGAATTCTGTAAAATCTTCAACCAAATTTCCCCAAAGTTAACATTTTTCCATATTTGCTTTTGTTTTCTCTTTCCCTCTTTCTTTTTTTTTCTATCTCCTCAATCTGTATGCACATGTACACATTCACACACATACATATTATTTTCTGAATCTACCAAGTTATAGACATGATGCCCTAGTACTTGGACCTTAAATTGAGGGTTTAATAATCAAGGTAATGAGACAGGATAAGAATCAAGGATTAAATTTTTCGTTTGTTTTCCCTGTTTAAAGCTGTGTGAGAAAGACATTGATATGTTCTATTTTATAGGAAGATAAACTTGAGAATAAATTTTCAAACACGTCTTCTGGCAATGTCCTCTATGTACCCCAGTCTCCAAATATACTGTACTAGTTATCCTTGGGAAAATTGTCTTTTGGGGCTCTCATTGGATAATCATTTATTAAATAAAATTATCACCTTAAAACCATGCTATGCCCAACTAAGGATAAAAGAGAAAAACACACCCAAATGAACCAAAGTTCTTTACCAAGTACCATGTGGGAGGTCATGTTTTCCTTTGCCTTTTGCTCTATTTAACTAAGCTTTTCTTGGTGCCAGAAGCAAAAGAAATGAGCTTTAGTTAGGACCGCCAAGTAGCCTTACTCAATTATTATTAGCACTTCTTTTTTTTTTTAACATCTTTATTGGAGTATAATTGCTTTACAATGGCGTGTTAGTTTCTGCTGTATAACAGAGTTAATCAGTTATACATATACATGTGTTCCCATATCTCTTCCCTCTCGCCTCTGCCTCCCTCCCACCCTCCCTATCCCACCCCTCTAGGTGGTCACAAACCACCTAGCTGATCTCCCTGTGCTATGCAGCTACTTCCCACTAGCTATCTGTTTTACATTTGGTAGTGTATATATGTCCATGCCACTCTCTCACTTTGTCACAGCTTACCCTTTCCCCTCCCCGTATCCTCAAGTCCATTCTCTAGTAGGTCTGTGTCTTTATTCCCATCTTACCCCAACTAGTGGTTTTATTAAGGACTGCATATCTCCTCAGAGCACTGCTAATAATGATTATGGTAGACAGCCTATTTTGAGTTCCACATTTATTTTTAGTATTTCAACAACATGTGGCATTAATAGTTAAACCGCCAATTACTATGTGTAATGCTGATGATCTTGCTGTACGTTAAAAGAAGGTATCACACTTGAACTAACAGAAATTCAAGATTGCACTAAACTGATTGAAATGTCATTTATTTCCTTTAACCACTAATACTGTCTCCAAAATGCTACTCTTTATTTTCTTTGATCAATACTTCAAAATTAAAATTAACTTTTTTGAAAAGTATCATCATTTTTAAAAGATTTTTTTTAAAATTATTTGTGACTGGAAATCAGTATGGGTAGGAGGCCACAATGTTGAAAAGGAATTCTGATGAAAAAGAATATATGGTTCAAAGTGCTCGTGTATATCACATATTTAAGAATCTAATATGTACTGTAAGTGACTACTAAAGATGGAATAACTCCAAATTCTACCAACTCTGTGACAAAGAAAGTTGCTTATCACATCTAGACACCAAATGAAGCTCTCAGTCATGGCTTTGAAAACAGTTTTTTGATTTTCATTTCAGTCATTCCTATGTGTCTCCTCAGAAACATCTTGGATGTAGGCTTATAGTAAAAATGGCTGTTTTTTGTAATCCCTAAGATGATGTAAATGCATGAAATGAAACACATATTAATGGAAAGTACTACAAAGTATGATAATAATGATCACATTTAGGTACAACAAGTAAAAGAATACACATAATTATGTGACCCATTTCCCTTTAATATAAAATTTTAAATACTCTAAGGAAAAAATGACCTCAAAACAAGACACTGTGAAATAACTTATTGGCCAAACTTTTGAAAATATTTGGGACTTCAGATAGCCAAAGCAAGGAAAAAACATGTTTAACTGGATACAGGAGCATTAGGTACATAGAATTTCACAACAGGTCACATGCAGATAGAGGTTCTCAGATTGTTAACATGAACATATTCCCACATTTAAAATGTGACATAATTAATTATATTTATAATGAGAATTGTCTTCTAATATAGGAGGCAAAAAATAGAGGATCTGGATGTTTAAAATGCATAAGCACAAAACTCAATAACATGAATAGAACTGCATTTTAGAAAGTTCTTAATGACCCATAACTTAGTGTCTATGAAATGGATTGTCAGGATATTTCACTTTGGTAAAGCAAATGTGTTTGGGCAAATGAAGATGACAGTGTGGTGAGTCAGAACTTATCAGGATGTTTGTTGGCTGAAGAATTAGAATATATGTGAGAAATGACCCTTTCTAAAGAAAGAAGAGGTGAAACACACTTGGTCTAGGGGAGAGAAAGAAGAAAATTTGCACACAGTATATTGTGCTATAACCTCATTTTTCTACCTAACCTGCCCTGCCCACCATTCAACCTGATGGGCATATGCCAAAACTCTGGGAACTGAGAACTGTAAACTCTCTCAGTAACTCAAAAGAAACATTCTCTTATTAAAATATCTTTAAAGTCAGATAGTTCACATTACTTCATGACTCCCTCCACCCCTTCTCTAAGATAACTACTCTAAATTTATTTTTTATATCGTGGAAGAGGTTAGTGAATACCGTCTTGAATGGGTATCAGTAAACTTCCATTCTTTTTTCATGAAGTTGAAGTTATAGTATTCAATATTTCACCAATGAAATGAATTACACTAATATTAATAGATTTTCAAATGTTAAGCAAACCTTGCAATCATAGGATGAACTTTATTTGGTAATGATGTATTAACCCATTTTGTATTGCTTGATACTGTTTGCTAATATCTTTTCATATGCACAATTTTGATTCTGTTTCTACTGACTATGTTCCTCATTAACGTACTTTTTTGCATGTCTGTTTAAAGTTTTGTGTTCATGCTTACCATTGTCACATTATGCATTGAGTGCCTAAATTATATTCCTTTCTTTTAGAATTTATCATTTTATTTGACTAACATTTGATTTATTTGTGTAGCATCTTGATCTTTTCTAGGCTTGACTTTTAAATTTATTTTTTTATTGAGATATAACAAACACTGTAAAATCTACTTCTTTAAAGTATAGAATTCAGAGAATTTTAGTGTATTTATTCTAAAGCTATATAACCATCACCAGTATCAAACATTTTCATCACCCCTAAAGCAAATCTCATACCCATTAGCAGCCATTTCTCCTCTCTCCCCCAGTCTCTGGCAAATATTCACCTTTCTGTCTCTATACATTTACCTATTCTGGACCATACTACATAAATGTAATTGTACCATCTGTGGCCTTTTATGTTTGATTTTTAACATAATATGTTTCAAGTGTCATCCGTGTTATAGCATATATCAGTATATCATTACTATTTATGGCTAAATACTATTCCATTGTATGAAATTGTGTTTATCCATTCATCAATTCATAGGCATTTGGCTTATTTCTGCTTTTCAGCTATTATGAATAAGCTGCTATTAAAACCTGTGTGCAAGTTATTTGTGTGAGCATATGATTTGTATCCTCTTGGGTGTATATCTAGTGATAGGTATGCTGGGTCATATGATAATTTTGTTTAACATTGTTAGGAATGGCCAAACTGTTTTCCAAAGTGGTGGCACCATTTTACATTCCCACCAACAATGCAGAGGATTCCAATTGTGCATCCTCATCAACAGTTGTTATGTCTTATTGATCAGAGCCATCCTAGTGTGTGTGAAGTGGTATCTCATATGATTTATATTTCCTTAATAAGTCATGATGTTGAACATATCGTAATGTGTGTATTGGTTATTTGTATACTTCTTTGGAGAAATAGCCGTTCGGATCCTTTTACCATTTTCCAATTGGGTTGTCTTTCTTATTGTTGAGTTGTAAGAGCCCTTTATATATTATAGATGAGTCATTTAAGTATATTATTTGCAAATGCTCTCTTCCATTATCTGAGTTGTCTGTTCACTTTCTTGATTGGGTCACTGGTTAGAACCTCCAATACAATATTTCAGAGAAGTAGTGAGAATAAACACCCTTGTCTCATTCCTGATCTTAACAGGAACACTTTCAGTCTTTTGCCATTGAGTACGATGTTAGCTATGGGTTTTTCATAGATGCTCTATATAAGACTAAGAATGTTCCTTTGTATTCCTAGCATATAGGGTGATTTAATAAGGAAAGCGTACTGACTTTTTTGTCAAATGCTTTGTTGTCTACTGAGATAATTTTTTTTGTTCTATTTTTGCCTATTAATATGGCACATTAATTGATTGATTTTCTTCTGTTGAAGTGACCTTGTACTCCTGCTAAATACTTCTTGGCCATGGTATATAATGCGTTTTATATGTTGCTGGATGCAGTTTGCTCATATTTTGTGAATGATAATTGTGCCTATATTCTTATATGACATTGATCTGTGATTTGTTTGCTTTTTGATATGTCTGTTTGGTTTTGGTATAAAGATAATACTGACTTCATAGAATGAGTTGGTTAGTGATCCTTCCTCTTTTATTATTTGGAAAGTTCTTTAAATATTTGGTAGAATTCAGTAGTGTATCCATCTAGGTCTGGGCTTTCTTTTGTTGGACGTCTTTATATTACTGACTATCTCTGCTTATTATAGTTCTAGTCAGATTATCTATTTATTCTTGTCAGTTTATGTAGTTTGTATCATGTTCACAATTTGTTCATCTAAATTATCTAATTTTTTAGCATATATTTCTTCATAGTGTTTTCTTATCCTTTTTATTTCTGCAAGACTGATAGTAATCTCTCTTCATTTATTCCTGACTTCAGTAATTTGACCCTTCTTCTCTATTTTTTCCCTTTGGTTTATTTAACAGAGATTTCTCAAATCTTTTTAATTAATTTACTTGATTTTGTTAAAATCTCCATAGTTTTTTCTACTATCTATTTTATTTATTTCTACCTAATTTTTTTAGTATTTTCTTCCTTCTGTTTCTTTGAGTTTAGTTTGCTATTCTTTTTATACTTCCTTAGGGAGTAATATTAGATTATTGATATAAGATCTTTCTTCTTTTTCGATATAGACATTTACAGCTATAAATTATCCTCCAACCACTACTTTGGCTTTATCCCATATGTTCTTATATGTTGGATTTTCATATTTATTTGCCTCAAAACATTTTCCAGTTTCCATTGTGACTTTTTTTGGAATCACTGTTTATTTAGTACTGTGTGGTTTAATTGCCACATATTTGAGAATATCTCAAATTTCCTTCTGTTATTGATTTTATTTCATTTCATTGAGGTTGATATTTTGTTTCATTTCAATCCTTTTATATTTAATGAGGCTTGTTTTATAGCCTAACATTTCGTCTATCTGGACAATGTTCTATATGTACTTGAGAAGAATGTATATTCTGCTGTTGTTCTATATATGTATACTCTGTGAAGTGTCCTAAACATGTCTTTAGGTCTAAATGGTTTATAGTTGTTACTCAAATCTCCTATTTCTTTACTGATCTTATGTTTATCATTCTATCCATTATTGAAATTGGAATGTTAACGTTTTGAGCTAACATTGTTGAATTGCTGTTTCTCACTCTATTTCTGTCAGTTTTGTTTCATGTATTTTGCATCTTCGTTGTTAGGTGTTGTTAGGTTTACAATTTTTGTATCTTTTTGAAGGATTTACCCTTGCCCTTTTATCATTATAAATTGTATTTCTTTTTCTATAGTAACAATTTTTTTCTTAATGTTTATTTTGCCTAATGTTATTATAACCCCTTCAGCTCTCTTTTGTTACCATTACCATGGTATATTATTTTCCATCTTTCTATTTTAAAGCTTTATGTTACTTTGAATCTAAACTGTATCTCTGATAGAAGGTATATAGTTGGATAGTGTTTTTCCATTCATTCATTTTTTTAAATCTGTCTTTCTCCCCTCTCCACCTCCATTAGCACCTTTGGTATGTTAAATTTTAATTTAATCCTCAGATTACAATTAATTTCTCAATTTACAATAATCTAGTTCTTATTAAGACCAAATTAGTTACAATTTCAATAGTTTACAAAAATTTTAATGTATATCACTTTATCCTCTCTACTTCCTCTATTTTTTTGCAAATTATATTTTTATACATTGTAGGTCAGTAGATATATATTTATAATTATTTATACAGTTGTATTTTTGTTATTTTTTATCTTTATTTTTTAAATAGACTGTTCATTAGAGCAGTTTTAGGTTTATAGCAAAATTGAGTGGATATTACAAAGAGATTTATAATTATTGCTTTATGCAATTGTATTTTAGGTCAAATAGCAGAGAAAAAGTATTACTAACAAAAAATACATTGCACCCTCTTTTATGTTTACATATTAGTTATCTTTAAACCTGTATTTTATTTCTTCATATAGATTCAAGATATCATCTAGTGTCTTTTCAATACTATATGTCAATTATATTTCAATAAAATAAATGAATAAATTACTGGAATTTAGGGCCCAGTCTATGTAGTTCTCTGTATCTTAGAGAAACAGAGTAGTGAATGCAAATTAACACATTTAATTTCTTATGTGTTTGCTGAATAAATTAATAAATTGCTTTATGATATTTTCAACTGTTATTGATAATTTAGAAAATTCGAGTGAGAAAATGTTTCTATTTGGTTTATATGCTTGTCTTATGCAAATAATTATAGTTAAAATAAACTCTATGGAATTATGAACAGACAAACAGAAGAATGGCTAAACAAATATAATAGGTAACAACCATCAGATATCTGCAGCAAGAAGTCTGTAATTTATAATAATATATTTTTAAATGATTTCAAAATTTAAAAAAGTTTTAGGGATGAAACACAGTAACTTTAATATTTTTACACTGAAAATCTGTGTAAGCTATTTATGAAAGTATTTAAAAGAACTGGGATAATATAAAATGACAACAGTAATGTAGTAAAGTAACCCTCAGAATTTCAGGTAAAATTGGAATGGCCAATTTATGTCATCAATTGCAATTAGTTGGAATTAATTATATAACTTATTGTAAAAAAAAAATGCTACTTTATAATCCTAAAATTAATACATTTTTAATGTAACTACTGCTTTAAGGTCAAAACTTAACCTGAGGTATTTAATTGGAAATATTGGAACATGTATCTGGACACATTTGGTACGATATTGATCTTAACCTGTTTAATTAGACACTTTTATTATATAACAAAATTACATAATAGCATACCTTCCTAATTTTCTCAGGTCATCTAATTTTTCTTTTTGTTTGGTTTCTCATTCTGAAATTAATTTTTCTGACCGGTCTTAAATTATCACACCTTGAAATACTAAAATATTTTTTCTGGAGACACAAAAAGTCAATAAATATTTGACATAGAGTACTGCTTTTCTATTCAAATGAATTTTGGTCATAAATAAAAGTGTTAAAATAAGCTCTCTGATGCTCTAACATAAGCGTGTTTAGTGTGTTTAAAGTTTGCCACCAAATTCATCCCCATTGTTTTCAGATATTTTACTACTAAAAGAGAAAATTACTTAAAGGTATTGTTTTGATAGTTTAAGCTGTACCAATTTTTAAAGACCAAGGGCTTCACCTGAAGGTTGCAGTCTATTTATCAACATAATCAGCAATCACAATATGCAGAATTCCCTTCCTAAGATAATAAATGGATTTCCTTCTAAGGGTCTTATTTTCCTGCTGTCTATTACCTGCCACCTGAACCCCATACTTTGGAACTCATTCTCGTTTACCAGGCACCTGGCCTAGTTTCACGAGCACCTCTCATTCAAACTTTGTTTTCTTGCTGTATGACCATTAGTTTCCTAAGTGTCACCATTCTAGGTGTCACAGATTCTAGGTATCTGTGTAGATCTTCAGTGCCCACCTATTATTCCTTCAACTTACATTAAGAACCTGACTTCACATCATTACAGACCTCCAACTGTGGTTCCTGCAAAGATTTTTCTGGGTCAAAACTTCAGGGCATCAAGCCCCTGCTTTAGTGTTCTTCCTGGTTATGCTCTTCTATACACATCCTCTTTGCAGGCTTTGACCAAGGTCTCCTGATTCCTACCATCCTATATCTTTTTACCATCTTCTCTTTTGTAATGGAAATACAACTGTGGAAATAAATTGGTATTATTTAAGCCATATATCTGATTATCTGACTCCCCTACTCCATATCATAAACATGAATCTCTCTCAGTTTCTCCACTGAATGTTTGTACAAGATGTTGTTAACTGTGTTTCTCTATTATTAGTTTCCTTATTTCCATTCCTTATTACTGAACAATTGTTCAATAATATAAATAGCATAATGAGTTAATCAGTGTTTATTGAGTAACAATAATTTGATCAGAACTGTGTAGAAACAGGGAGATTGAAAAAAAAAGTTTAAGATGTGACAGTTAACAAATGACTAACAAAGTATATGACTGGGAGATGAGGAAGGGAATGTCATTTCTTTTACTCTCTTTTACATTCCCTCTTTTTTTCCAGGAAAAGCTAGGTTTTACCAAGAAAGTACAAAAGCAAGCCATGGAAATATTTTACGGTGGTAAAGATTTGCACATACATTATAAACCAGGAAACATTGTCAGAGTTTGCTATTTAAAATACAATAATATCTACCCAAGGTTATAACTGGAGGTTTACCTTAGGAATTCAAGTTTTTTCATTTTATAATATCATTTTATTAGATATAATTAAGTGAATATTTAAAACCATGCATTTGCTCCCTAAAAATTATATGAGGTTTATGGAGGTAGAAAAACATGAATAATACAAAACATGTACATTACTTTTATTCTAATAAATGTGGCTATTTCAATAGTTTAGCCATCAAAAAAAAAAGAATAGTTATGAACATTTTAAGAAATCTAGTGTCTGTTTATTTCATATATTTTCCACTTTAAAAAATATATGTTATATTATTATATATAATATATATAATATATTATATTATATATATTATATATAATATATAATATATATAATATAATAACACTTAATATGTTCAAGGATAATTCTGCATGAATTAACTGTATGCACATTTTATTAAGGAGCTTTAATTAGTTTTCACATTTTATTGAGGAGGAAACTAAAATACAGAGAAGTTAAGTAACAATGCTTTATCTATTTTACAGTCCACATAAAATCAATAATCAAGCTAGGGTTGATACAGTTTTAAAACTGAGCAAGATCATGTGTTTAATTTGATATTTTTGAAATATGTTTTCATAACTCATTCTATTATTTTGATATTAGAGGAAGTACTAAAAGTTCTATAAACTATGAAATACGGAATAGTTTTTTTTTTTTCCTCTCATTTGGTTTAGGGCATAGCCCTGAGTTAGAAGCTCATAGCCTTTCACCTATATCATGTAATATGTTACTTTTTAATATTTCCGTGTGTATTACTAATTTCTTCCATTTACTGATAATACAAAAGTTAACCTAATTTTTTTACATTTCATGTTTAACTTGTAATTAAAATGTAGTAATGACTTCAGACACATTATAGACATATATCTATACAGAATAAAGAAAGTAGGATATGGATATGACTTTTCTTAAATTTTCCCTTCAAGAGAAATTCTAGCTTTAGCACCTTGTATTCTATAACTCACTTCCATTTTTCATATTATTTTAGTTTTTTGCCTTGATATTGTTATTTCACTTTTGACTTGAAAAATGCATATTCCTGTTCAAATGTTTATCTTAGTTGTACCAAACTATGCCTATTATTGGTTTAATTAGGTGCCATAAATAACATAATTATATTCTAAAGACAGAGTGTTGTTTTCTGATTGACTGTTATGACATCCTTCAAAATTGTTTAGCATCCTGTTTGTTCCAATATCAAATTCTCTCCTTTGTCCAGAATATTCTTTCCACTTGCCTCCTTGACTTCCTCTCACACATTGCCCTCTATTATGTATAAGTACATATATGACTGATTACGATTATACTTTCCACTACCAAACACTTCCCTACTACTTCCTTCATGGATGGCCCACATAATCTATTTTTCTTACTGTTTTGTAATGATCTATCTTGCACCCTGGCAATTACATATCAAGATTTTTCTAAATGAAGTAAAATATTTTCTTTTATAAAATAGTAAAACCATTGCTGATTATTTTGGGTGTGGAGGATTCAACTTTCATACATAAATTCAGTTTCTAAAAAAATTCCCTCTAGTTAATATTCTCTTTAAATATGTTTTGAATGTTATATATCACATATATTTGCATATCATGGCTCTAGTTAATGCCAACTTTTTGACAATACAAACTGCCTTGCATTTCATTTTTATGCATGTGCTCCACTGCATTTTACAAAATAAGCATACTAATCTGTGTCTTAAAATAACACATAGCATATTTTTATTCCCTTCAGCAACTTTGTTGAGATACATTTTAAATCTTCTTTTAATTTATATTTAATTTTATTCTTAGCATTTACAATGGACTTTCCCCTGAAATAATACAATTCATACCATACTTAAACTTCCTGATAATATTATTTAAGCATTTTTGTAATATAAGGTGGCATTAATATAATCTACAAAAGAGTAAATGTGGAAAGCCTCAAAGGACAGTGAAAGTAGATATAGTATTATATGTTTCTTTTATATTTCTAAATGTACCATGTATATGCCAAATACTTCAGAGAAAATAAGAACTGTTTTGTAGATTAAGTGAAAAATCACACTGTCAGAAAAAATGTGTCTTTGAGTAATTTTCACCTAACATAAATATGTGAAATGGACTGTGGCTTTATACTGCAATGTGCAAAGGACAAATAAACTTTATTTCTTACAGTCAGTAAATTAAAATGTAGGGAATTTTCCATTAAGGTGATGAAGTAAATGTATTTTTTCTGAAATTTTTCTCTCTGGAACAAGCAAAAATGTGACAGAAAGAATGAAAAATTTAAAAGAAAATATCTTAATGAAATTAGGAGATAGCCAAGACCCCTAGTCAATTGAATAATGTAAAAAGATACTCCACATAAACTGAAATTTGGACCAAATTGAGAGAGAGAAAAAAAAACTTAAATCTACCTCTCCAATTTTGGGGTGGCAAATAATAATTGTAGAAAATAGGCAGCATAACTTTAAAGGAACCAGTGTATATTTATTCATTCATCATTGATTCATTAATTTATTGATTCATTAATTCATTCATTTTTTTATGGAGCAGCAGGATTGTGGGCATGGATGACTGTGGTAATGTCTTGCAGCCCTGCTGAATATTAGAAGGTGGTAAACTAGGGAATGTTGAAATGAAAAGGTAAATAATGTAGAATATACTAATGGTCATTGTGTTGAAATTAAACAGAGATAGTAGGTGACAGTCACTTCTGCAGCAGCTTCCCAGGGTCAATTTATGTGAAATAAATGACAATTCCAAGAAAGTGAATATGAGGACTCTGTAAGGTAAACTATATTCTTGCTTACTCTGAAGGAAAAATTATACAATGTAGGTGAACCATTTGTAAATATCTTTGCCTTTAATTTGATTATTTTTCTGCTGCTACTTTTGTTTTGTTTGACTCATCTGTGTGTACAGTACTTTATCTGAAGGGCTTTTTGTTTCATCTTAGATGTTCTTTTATCTGTTTAATATTAAAGGAGGGTCTCCATAGATCATGAATCAAGATATAGACCACCAGAGCTTCCTTCCTATCCAATCTAAGCTGGCCTAAATATTAATGGCTGGATGACTTACTAGGCTGGTGAATGACAGGAAAAAGAGATTGGTCAAACTTTGATTTTGGAACTTTGCTTTTTGCCTAGTTAATTCATTAAATAAGTTCACTTTCTTTTGTTCAAGTTTGGGGGTCAAGAATGGTCCAACCACTGAACCTAGACCCTATTTATTCTCTGAGTGGCAAGACAAAATTTATAAACACATACTTTTGACTGACTTGAGCCTTTTGGTATCCATTTCCTGTTTGTCATGTGTTTGTCTATTTCAAAGTTGCTGCCTCCTACTGAAAGACCTCACACTTCCTGTATGAAGTCTCACTATATTCCTAAACTTGTTTTGGGAAAAAACTATAGATATAGATAAACTAAACCTAACATTGGGCATATGAGGAACTCCAGACATGTTATAATTAATAAATTAATACATTTAGAGGAAACCTAGAAATTCAATAAAAGGATATTTAAAAATTAATAATCAACTTTATTTATATATATATTTTTAACATCTTTATTGGAGTATAATTGCATTACAATGCTGTGCTATTTTCTGTTGTATAACAAAGTGAATCAGCTATACATATACATATATCCCCATATCCCCTCTCTCTTGCGTCTCCCTCACAATCTCCCTATCCTACCCCTCTAGGCGGTCACAAAGCACCAAGCTGATCTCCCTGTGCTATGTGGCTGCTTCCCGCTAGCTAACTACTTTATATTTGGTAGTGTATATAGGTCAATGTCACTATCTCACTTTATCCCAGATTACTCTTCCCCCTCCCAGTGTCCTCAAGTCCAATCTCTACGTCTGTGTCTTTATTCCTGTCCTGCCACTAGGCTCATCAGAACCATTATTATTATTTTTTTACATTCTATATACATGTGTTACATTACAATATTTGTTTTTATATTTCTGCCTTATTTCACACTGTATGACAGACTCTTGGTGCATCCACCTCACTACAAATAACTCAATTTCATTTCTCTTTATGGCTGAGTAATATTCCATTGTATATATGCACCTCATCTTCTTTATCCATTCACCTGTCGATGAACACTTAGGTTGCTTCCATGTCCTGGCTACTGTAAATAGTGCTGCAGTAAACATTTTTGGGGTACATGACTCTTTTTAAATTATGGTTTTCTCTGGGGATGTGTCCATTAATGGGATTGCTGGGTCATATGGTAGTTCTATTTTTAATTTTTTTAAGGAACTTCCATACTGTTCTCCACAGTGGCTGTATCAATTTACATTCCCACCAACAGTGAAAGAGTGTTCCCTTTTCTCCACACCCTCTCCAGCATTTTTTCTTTATAGATTTTTTTGATGATGGTCATTCTGACCAGTGTGAGGTGATACCTCATTGTAGTTTTGATTTGCATTTCTCTAGTGATTAGTGATGTTGAGCATCTTTTCATGTGTTTGTTGGCAATCTGTGTATCTTCTTTGGAGAAATGTCTATTTAGGTCTTCTGCCCATTTTTTGATTAGGTTGTTTGTTTTTTGATATTGAGCTGCATGAGCTGCTTCTGTATTTTGGAGATTAATGCTCTGTCAGTTGCTTCATTTGCAAATATTTTCTCCCATTAAGAGGGTTGTCTTTTTGTCTTGTTTATGGTTTCCTTTGCTGTGCAAAAGCTTTTAAGTTTCACTAGGTCCCATTTGTTTATTTTTGTTTTTATTTCCATTTCTCTAGGAGGTGGGTCAAAAAGGATCTTGCTTAGAGTGTTCATAGAGTGTTCTGCCTATGTTTTCCTCTAAAAGTTTTATAGTGTTTGGCCTTACATTTAGGCCATAGAGTGTTCTGCCTATGTTTTCCTCTAAAAGTTTTATAGTGTCTGGCCTTACATTTGGTTCTTTAATATATTTTGAGTTTATTTGTGTGTACGGTGTTAGGGAGTGTTCTAATTTCATTCTTTAACATGTAGCTGTCCAGTTTTCCCAGCACCACTTATTGAGGAGACTGTCTTTTCTCCACTATACATTCTTGCCTCCTTTATCAAAGATAAAGTGACCATATGCGCATGGGTTTATGTCTGGGCTTTCTATCCCGTTCCATTAATCTATATTTCTGTTACTATGCCAGTACCATACTGTCTTGATTACAGTAGCTTTGTAGTATAGTCTGAAGTCAGGGAGCCTGATTCCTCCAACTCCGTTTTTCTTTCTCAAGATTGCTTTGACTATTCGGGGTCTTTTGTGTTTCCATAAATATTGTGAAATTTTTTGTTCTAGTTCTGTGAAAAATGCCAGTGGTACTTTGATAGGGATTTCATTGAATCTGTAGATTGCTTTAGGTAGTATAGTCATTTTCACAATGTTCATTCTTCCAATCAAAGAACATGGTATATCTCTCTATCTGTTAGTGTCATCTTTGATTTCTTTCATCAGTGCCTTGTAGTTTTCTGCATACAGGTCTTTTGTCTCCTTAGGTAGGTTTACTCCTAGGTATTTTATTCTTTTTATTGCAATGGTAAATGGGAATGTTTCCTTAATTCCTCTTTCAGATTTTTCATCATTAGTGTATAGGAATGCAAGAGATTTATGTGCATTAATTTCATATCCTGCTACTTTACCAGATTCATTGATTAGCTCTAGTACTTTTCTGGTAGCACCTTTAGGATTCTCTATGTATAGTATCATGTCATCTGCAAACAGTGACAGTTTTTCTTGTTTCCTCATTTGGATTCCTTTTATTTCTTTTTCTTCTCTTATTGCTGTTTGTAAAACTTCCAAAACTATATTGAATAATAGTGGTAAGTGAAGGCAACCTTGTCTTGTTCCTGATCTTAGTGGAAATGATTTCAGTTTTTCACCATTGAGAACGATGTTGGCTGTGGGTTTGTCATATATGGCCTTTATTATGTTGAAGTTCTCTCTATGCCTACTTTCTGGAGGGTTTTTATCATAAATTGTTGTTGAATTTTGTCAAAAACGTTTTCTGCATCTATTTAGAATATCATATGGCTTTTATCCTTCAATTTGTCAATATGGTGTATCACATTGATTGATTTGCATATATTGAAGAATCCTTGCATTCCTGGGATAAACCCCACTTGATCATGGTGTATGATCCTTTTACTGTGCTTTCGGATTCTGTTTCCTAGTATTTTGTTGAGGATTTTTGCATCTATGTTCATCAGTAATATTGCCTGTACTTTTCTTTTTTGTGACATTTTTGTCTGGTTTTGGTATCAGGGTGATGGTAGCCTTGTAGAATGAGTTTGGGAGTGTTTCTCCCTCTGCTATATTTTGGAGGACTTTGAGAGCAAGAGGTTTTAGCTCTTCTGTAAATGTCTGACAGAATTTGCCTGTGAGGCCATCTGGTCCTGGGCTTTTGTTTGTTGGAAGATTTTTAATCACAATTTCAATTTCAGTGCTTGTGATTAGACTATTTATATTTTCTATTTCTTCCTGGTTTAATCTTGGAAGGTTCTGCTTTTCTAAGAATTTGTCCATTTCTTCCAGGTTGTCCATTTTATTGGCATATAGTTGCTTGTAGTAATCTCTCATGATCCTTTGTGTTTCTGCAGTGTCAATTGTTACTTCTCCTTTTTCATTTCTAATTCTGTTGATTTGAGTCTTCTCCCTTTTTTTCTTGATGAGTCTGGCTAATGGTTTATCAATTTTGTTTATCTTCTCAAAGAACCAGCTTTTAGTTCTATTAATCTTTACTACTGTTTCCTTCAATTATTTCTGTTCTGATCGTTATGATTTCTTTCCTTCTGCTAACTTTGGGGGTTTTTTTTGTTCATCTTTCTCTATTTGCTTTAGATATAAGGTCAGGTTGTTTATTTGGGATGTTTCTTGTTTCTTTAGGTAGGATTGTATTGCTATAAACTCCTCTATTAGAACTGTACGTGCTGCATCCCATAGGTTTTAGGTTGTTGTGTTTTCTTTGTAATTTTCTTCTAGGTATTTTTTGATTTCCTCTTTGATTTCTTCAATATTCTCTGGCTGTGTAGTAGTGTATTGTTTAGCCTCCATGTGTTTGTATTTTTTCCAGATTTCTTTCCATAATTGATAATCTCATCTCATAGCTTTGTGGTCAGAAAAGATACTTGGTATGATTTCAATTTTCTTAAATTTGCCAAGGCTTGATTTGTGACCCCAGATTTGATCTATCCTGGAGACTGTTCCATGAGCACTTGAGAAGAAAATGTAATCTGTTGTTTTTGGATTGAATGTCCTATAAATATCAGTTAAGTTATTCTTGTCTAATGTGTCATTAAAAGCTTGTGTCTCCTTATTTATTTTCATTTTGGATGATCTGTCCGTTGGTAAAAGTGGGATGTTAAAGTCCCCTACTAGGATTGTGTTGTTGTTGATTTCCTCTTTTATGGCTGTTAGCATTTGCCTTATGTATTGAGATGCTCCTATGTTGCGTGCATAAATATTTACAATTGTTATATTTTCTTCTTGGATTGATCCCTTGATCATTATGTAGTGTCCTTCTTCGTCCCTTGTAATAGTTTTTATTTTAAAGTCTGTTTTGTCTGATATGAGAATTGCTACTCCAAATTTCTTCTGATTTCCATTTCCATGGAATATGTTTTTCCTTCCCCTCATTTTCAGTCTGCATGTGTCCCTAGGTCTGAAGCGGGTTTCTTGTAGACAGCATATGTATGGGTTTTGTTTTTGTGTCTGTTCAGCCAGTCTATGTCTTTTGGTTGGAGCATGTAATCCATTTACATTTAAGGTAATTATCAATATGTATGTCCCTATTACCATTTTCTTAATTGTTTTGGGTTTGTGTTTGTAGGTCTTTTCCTTCTCTTGTGTTTCCTGCCTGGAGAAGTTCCTTTAGCATTTGTTGTAGTGCTTGTTTGGTAGTGCTGAATTCTCTTAGCTTTTGCTTGTCTGTAAAGGTTTTAATTTCTCCATCAAATCTGAATGAGATCCTTGCTGGGTACAGTAATCTTGGTTGTAGGTTTTACCCTTTGATCACTTTAAATATGTCCTGCCACTACCTTCTGGCTTGTAGAGTTTCTGCTGAAAGATCAGCTCTTATTCTTATGGGGATTCCCTTGTATGTTATTTGTTGTTTTTCCCTTGCTGCTTTTAATATTTTTTCTTTGTATTTAATTTTTGATAGTTTGATTAATATGTGTCTTGGCGTGTTTCTCCTTGGATTTATCGTGTGTGGAACTCTGCACTTCCTGGACTTCCTTGACTATTTCTTTTCCTATATTAGGGATGTTTTCAACTCTAATCTCTTCAAATATTTTCTCACACCCTTTCTTTTTCTCTTCTTCTTCTGAGACCCCTATAATTTGAATGTTGGTGTGTTTAATGTTGTCCCAGAGGTCTCTGAGACTGTCCTCAATTTTTTTCATTCTCTTTTCTTTATTCTTTGCTGCAATAGTTATTTCCACTCTTTTATCTTTCAGGTCACTTATCCGTTCTTCTACCTCAGTTATGCTACTATTGATTCCTTCTAGAGAATTTTAAATTTCACTTATTTTGTTGTTCATCCTTGTTTGTTTGCTCTTTAGTTCTTCTAGGTCCTTGTTAAACGTTTCTTGTATTTTCTCTATTTCTATTTCCAAAATTTTTGATCATCTTTACTATCATTACCCTGAATTCTTTTTCAGGTAGACTGCATATTTCCTCTTCTTTTGTCTGGTGGGTTTTTACTTTGCTCCTTCATCTGCTGTGTGTATCTCCGCCTTCTCAGTTTGCTTAATTTACTGTGTCTGGGGTCACGTTTTCACAGGCTGCAGGTTCGTTTTTCCTGTGGGTTTTGATGTCTGCCCACAGTGGTTATGGTTGTTTCAATGGGTTGTGTAGGCTTCCTGGTGGAGAGATCTGTTGCCTGTGTTCTGGTGGATGAGGCCGGATCTTGTCTTTCTCGTTGGCATGGCCGCTTCCGGTGGTGTGTTTTGGGGTGTCTGTGACCTTATTATGATTTTAGGAAGCCTCTCTGCTAGTGGGTGGGGTTGTGTTCCTGTCTTGCTAGTTGTTTGGCATGGAGTGTTCAGCACTCGAGCCTGCTGGCTATTGAGTGGAGCTGGGTCTTAGTGTTGAGATGGATATCTGTGGGAGAGATCCCGCTGATTGATATAACCTGGGGCCGGGAGGTCTCTGGTGGTCCAATGTCCTGAACTAAGCTCTCCCACCTCAGAGGCTCAGGCCTGACACCAAGCCAGAGCACTAAGACCCTGTTAGCTACATGGCTTGCAGCGATAAGAGGAATAGAAGGAAGCCCCACACCCAGACTCTGTGCAGCCATTAGGTCCTCATGTCTCCACCATGCTGGAAGTTTTGCTCCTCCGTGTGCTCCAGCTCTGCCTCTTTGCTCCCGCTGTCACTAGGAAAATGCACCACTCCTTCACTCAGTTTCCTTCTTGGTTCTCCTGGTTCTGGCAACCCGGACAGAGAAGGCTCCTGCCACATGACATTCAGACCCAGAACGTCTTCACTCGAGCCCAGGGCTGGCTAAGTTTTGTTTTTTTTCAATTCCTTTCCAATTCACATACTTCCTATCATCATAACAAAAAACATTGCACAATAAATATTTTTGATAATTTTCTAGAGAGACAGAAGGGAAAAGCTTTTGTAGTTTCTTATTGGACAAGCCACATCTGGTGCTCTTACCATTTGCTTGGACTGTGAACATTTTATGAGTTACAGCATCCGTCAATTAGCACTGTAAAATCCGCACATAGATTCTGGTATTTCATAGCATGCTGCCATCAAGGATATACTTTAAATTTATATATGCTCTCTTCACCAACCAACATACTCCCATCAAAATAAGAAAAGAACTATTACCTGAATCACATATGTAACTAAGTGAAGGATCTCAATGCTAACTCTCTAAGGCAAGAGGATGTACAGTGCCCTAAGGAAAAGATAAAAGCCAGTGGGTGGCAAAAAAAGAAATGTTAGAGAAGGATTCACACATTATAAATAGGTAATCATATAATTTATTGTCTAAACTTAGATATTTTTGAGAGAGAAACAGAATGCTATTAATTATTATGCCAAGATAACAGGCATAAACTAGACTATCTGGCTACCTAATTTTGATGTCTGTTAGTGAGGCAGTGTACAGTAATAAGGTATTAAGACTAGTAATAAGAAGAAAGTGCATGTCAAATACTTGAAGTCTCCTTAGTTATCTAAGTTTTAAAGACATTTAGGATTATTAAGACCCATATGTATGCTTGCAGTGAGCATTTATTGTTTGCTTCTGTAGCATCCATGTGCCTTACTTCCATTATAGCCCTACATTTTGTTTGTGTAGTGACATCTCCCATATTTAAGTTCACAAGATCTGGTGGCGCTTCACTCCAAATTTTTATAGGCCAAAGTTGTTTGAAATAGAAAAATTATGCACTAGAATAATTTCAGTTTCAATGTTTTGTTTGTTTCTTTGTTGATATCTTACTGGAGAAATGTCAAACATTTTGCTCATTAACATGTGAATGAGTAAGAAAATGAAAGGGTCAGTAGGGAGGTATAAAGAAATCTAATCCAATCTTACTCTTTTATTCTATAAAGCTTCTCTCATTTCTACCAACTGGCTATCTATTCATTTGTAGTTTACTATTCTGATGATATGGGACATATCTCTTGTTTTCTTCAATTGAAGAAATTCTCTGGTTTTCTTCAATTGAAGTATTGAGAACTTGACTTCTGTTATATATGCCCATAACTCACATTTAGACTAGAAACAGAAATTAATATCAAGCTTATATCTATGTCTAGTTTGATTTAACTCTTTTGTAGTACTTTTTTTATTCTTGATATTCAACATAATACTCTTCTCAAATTAGACTTCTTGTTATAAATAATGCAAATAAATAAGACATGGATCAGTTTAAACTACATAGAATTTTATGGATAAAAATTAATGAATTGCCTATTTACTACTAGGCAGGAACTTCAAGTTCACATTAGTCAAAAGTAGACATAAAATACAGCCTAAAATTCTTATTTCACCATCCTCAACTTCCACTACTTAACACAGCACGTGATTATATTTTCTAAAAGTTTTAACTTTTAAAAAATATTAACTAAACTATTTTTGTTTCGTTAATATTGTTTTCTAACTTATGCACATCACAATACTTGTCTTCAACAAAATATCATATATACATATATAAAATGGGCGCTTGTAATTTTGTGACAGAATTCACTCTTAAATATAGCTGCCATAAAGAATTATGGACTAAATCAGCCATGTTAAAAATACCACTTTTATTTTGAGGTTATGTATATACATGTCAAAACAACTAGCTGAAAATGTGAAGTACTCAGTCAATCAACCAGTTATGTTGTCTACATGATGCCAAAAAGCCAGCTTGATTGATCTGTGTTTCCAGCCATATGAATTGACTCTATACAGTCAGTGATGTTATCTTTATAAAGAACAAAGTTGATCATGTCATATCTCTGCTTAACAATCTGTCCATAACTTGTAGGATAAAATTCAAAATCCTCAGCTTGACAAAAAAGACCTTTCAAGATCTGCCCACAGTTTGCTCTTCTTACTCTAACGTCCTTTCTACTTTTCCTTAACCATTGTGCTATTGATGATTACACTTTCTCCGCGACATTCCAGACGCTTTCACAATTGTTTTCTGTGGACTTTTCCTACGCTAGCATGCTCCACCATTACCTGCTGTATCCACTGACTTGATTTTTCACCTGGAAATTCCTTTGTCACTCTTTAAACTGTAGCCTAAAGGACACATTGTCAGTTATGCCTTACCTTGCACCACTGTCTGCTCATTTCCATTTGCTCCCATAAAATTTTTATTTGGGGCATAGGAAACAAATGATTAATGTTATCTGGATGAATATGTAAATGAATAAATTAATAACTTGGTCAGTTATTTATATGTTAGTGTCTGAGTCAACATTCCTAAGGTTAATTATGTATCCATGGGCTACTTCCATTTCATTTCACTTGGAAATGTGATATATACCTTACATTATGTGAAAAATTTTGTAATCAAAGTGGTAGCCTCTTTATGTGAGCTCATCAGTGTTATAAAAAAGTAATTTAGGAAAACCAGTTTTGTTACTATATTTATTATTTTTGTTAATGGGCATTTTTACTTAAATCCTCTTATGCTTTAACATACCATTAGCATTTTTTCCTTAATTTTTGTTTCACCATTTTCAACTTTCTTCCACAATGATTCTGGTACATAAATGGTGTACAGAATCCCAGATATAGTTCAATGTATAACGTTGAGGTTTGGGGGAGTGAAGAACAAGTTAATTTCATTTATTTCCCCCCCTTGATTTCACAATCAATTTTTTTCACTTGAATCTGAAGCACCAAATTCTCCTGTTTTCTTCCTGTCTCACTGGTCACTCCTCTCAGTCTCCTTTGAGACTTTTTTCTCACTCCTCACACCTTTTAACACAGGTTTGTGCAAGGGATTAGTCCTTGGATCTCTGTATTCCACACTCTCATGGATCACATCTAGGCTCTTGCCCTAATAAATAAAATTTTATACACTGATAACTCCAAATTTATCTCTCCAACCCATATCTCTCCCTAAACCCCAGGATCTACTGCCTATACTACATCATTATGTATATGAACAATAGATATTTTAAACTCAACCTATTCAAAACTGAACCTCTAATTATCTCCCGTCTCAACACCTGTGTTCTTTCCCACCTTAACTAATGGCGATTTCAATCTAGTTGCTCAGGAAAAGTAAGTAATTAAATAAGTAAATAGTGAATAAAAGATAGATAAATGATAGATGATAGATAGATAGGTAGATAGATAAAGTTAAGTAGACAGGCAGAGTTGGAAACATCCTTAAAACTTCTTTCTTATATTCCATATACAGGCATACCTCACAGGTTTGGGTTTGGTTCCAGACCACTGCAATAAAGCAAATATCATAATAGAGCAAGTAATGAATTTTGGAGTTCCCAGTGCATATAAAAGTGATGTTTACACTATACTATAGTCTATCAAGTGTGCAATAGCATTATGTCTAAGAAAACAATGTACATATCTTACTTTAAAATATTGCTAAAAAATTCTAACCATCATCTGAGCCTTCAGCAAGTCATAGTAGTCACATCAAAGATCACTGATTGCATATCACTATAACAAATATAACCATAATGAAAAAGTTTGAAATATTGTGAGAATTGCCAAAATGTGATACATAAGATGAGCAAATGCTGCTGGAAAACCAGCACCAGTAGACTTGCCTGATGCAGTGTTGCCACAAACCTTCAGTCTGTAAAAAATTCATTATCTGCAAAACACATTTAAGCAAAGCACACACACACACACACACACACACACACACACACACACAAAGGTGCGCCTGAACAATTCATTGAAGTACAACTAATGTAGTACTACTTCAAACCATCACTATATGGACCTTTACCCAGGAGATGAAAACATCATCATCTCTTAGCTGTATGCTTTCAATATACAGCTAAGAGATGATGATGTTTTCGTCCCCTGGGTAAAGGTCCATATAGTGATGGTTTGAAGTAACCTTTTAACTGGTTTATGGCTCCCACTTTTACACTCCTATAGTCTATTCTCAATTGAGCAGTCAAAGTAATCCTTTTAAAACAGAATCAGATCATGCCACTCTGCTCAGTTCCTTTAATTGCTCCCAATGTGGAGAAAAGGGGACCCTCCTACACTGTTGGTGGGAATGTAAATTGGTATAGCCACTGTGGAGGACAGTATGGAGGTTCCTTAAAAAAATAAAAATAGACCTACTATATGATCCAACAGTCCCACTCCTGGGCATATATCCAGAGAAAACCATAATTTGAAAATATACATGCAACCCAATGTTCATTGCAGCACTATTTACAATAGCCAGGACATGGAAGCAACCTAAATGTCCATCAGCAGAGGAATGGATAAAGAAGATCTGGTACATATATATAATGGAATATTACTCAGCAAAAAAAAAAAAAAAATACACACAAAAAACCGAAATAATGCCATTTGCAGCAACACGGATGGACCTAGGGATTGTCATACTGAGTGAAATAAGTCAGGCAGAGAAAGACAAATGTATGATGTCGCCTATATGTGGAATCTAGAAAAAAGGGTACAAATGAACTTATCTACAAAACAGAAATAGCGTTGCAGATGTAGAAAACAAACTTATGGTTACCAAGGTTAAGGAGGGGAGGGATAAATTGGAAGATTTGGATTGACATATACACACTACTGTATATAAAACGGATAATTAGTAAGGACCTACTGTATAGCACAAGGAACTCTACACAATACTCTGTAATGGCCTGCATGGTAAAAGAATCTAAAAAAGAGTAGATATGTGGATATGTATAAATGATTCAATTTATTGTACACCTGAAACTAACACAACGTTGTAAATCAACTATATTCCAATAAAAATTATTTTAAAAGAAGTGAACGCCACTGCTCTTACAATCATCTACTTGGATCTACATTATCTGACACCCCAGTTACATCTCTGGCCTTTTATCCTTCTTATTCACTTTGTACACTTCACTCCAGCCACAATGACCACCTACCTCTTACTCTGAGATTCCAGCCAGGATCCTGCTTTAGAACTTCTCTATTTGTTACTTCTACCTGGAAAGCCCTTCCTCCAGCTATACAAATAGCTTGCTTCCATAACATTTTCTTGTTTTTGCTCAAATGTCACATTCTTCTTTTTTTACTGAAATATATAATTGACTTACAGTATTATATTAGTTTCAGGTGCATAGCATAGTGATTTGATATATTTATGCATTATGAAATGATCACCATGATAAGTCTAGTTACCATGTGTCGCCATACGAAGTTATCACAATATTATTGACTATATTCCTTATGCTGTACATTCCCATGACTTATTTATTTTATAACTGGAAGTTTGTACCTCTTAATCCCCTTCCCCTATTTAGCCCATCCCCCACCCCCTCCTTTGGCAACCATCATTTTTTTCTCTGTATCTATGAGTCTTTTACTTGCTTTTTTTTTTTTTTTTTTGAGTCCACATACAAGTGAAATTATACGGTATTGCCTTTCTCTGTACTTCAAATGTTACATTCTTAATAAGAACTACCCTGGCCATGCTGTCTACAAATACAACCCCTTTACCCTCATCTACATATTCCTCTTCTTACTTTCCTTGCTGGTTCCCTTCACCTCCTAATATACTATATAATTCACTTATTTAGTTTATTATCTATCACTCTCAAGTAGAAAGTAAGCTCCACAAATGAAGTTATTTTTATCTGTTTTGCCAGAAATAAAGTCATATTTGTTAAATGAATCTCAGTGATTTTCCTGCAGAAGTTGAATGATAAAATGTGGCTATAATCTTTGACTAAATATGCTTCAACTCCAAACCTCAATATTTCAACATAAACCAAAACAGCAACCCTCCCTGAAGGGTAATAATATCTAAATTTACCATATGTGAAGTATATAAGAACTCACCCCTTTAACGAGTAGATTTTACAATCTGAGGAAAAGACACGTGTTCAGTTCTTCTCCAAAACATGTTAATAAACATATCATTTCTCCTCCTAATAGAGAGCCTAGAAGAGCTCCTGCCATATTTTTAAAAATATATCTATCCATAGAAATTCAAGAAGTGAGAAATCAGTGTTCCTCTCTAATAGGCAAGACATAAAAAATTCAGGGGAAAAAAAAGCGCGTAAGGGCAATTTGCCATCTTTCAATTACTTCATACATAAAAATAGCACTTTGTATTTTCAAAGAAGTGTGGTCATGTGGTCATGGAAATCTGAGGACACATTGGCATATTGACTACTCATTACTTGTACCAGTGATTCCCACATGGGCATTGTTGCTTCTCAGAAGGGATAATTTTTTTGTGTGCAGGAGTTTCCTACTTGCTGCAAGTTATTTTGTATTCCTGGCCCTAACCACCAAATTATAGTAACAATTTCTGTTTCTCAGTACTGTCAATCACAAATGTTTCTACACCTTTTCAAAAACCTCCTAGGTAGGCAGTTGAATACTGATTTTCTAACTAATTTTTTAGACTACTGTATCAAAATAACATGTCTATTTAAATAAATCAAAGATGCCAGTATGTCTCATTAGCGGGTGCTACCAGAAGTTAATTTGTTATTTTACTGCTTTGAGGTTGATCTGAGTCAATCAGCCTGATATTTCTTGGTTTAAGCAAGTATGAATGTACACATTCATCTCAGGGTTTCATGGAATTTAACTTACAGCACAGCCTATTGAAAAATAACTGCAATAATTAGAATCTGAAGTAACTTATAATTATATTTTTGGAATGTTGTTTAGTAGAAAAAAATTCTTGGATTTTCTAATGTTTGATAGTCAAAATCAGCATCTAATATAATAGGTTATTTCAATGACAGTATATACCTAGAGCATATGCTATTTCTTTAATGAATAAAATGTACTGCTCCAATATTTTATAGCAAGGATAAGAATTAGGGAGACAAAGAAAGGTAATTAAAAATAGCAGCAGTTAATCATTTAGAGCAAAGTGCTTATGAAACTTTCTGGGAAAGTATTAGAAATTTAGTATTCATATTCAACTAGGCCAGAAAAGCAATTAATGATAGTATTGTTTTTCAGATATAAGGGCTTCTTAATAGCAGCACAGATCTTATTGGATTTACTTTCAAGTATTCATGAAGAAAAAAAATTTCAAGGAAAAAGTTTAATAAATCAGTAATACACAAAATATGTTACTATTAATGTTATGTTTATTAAGAAAAAGTTGAACATATCATTTTATACTAATGTAAACTTTTCAAAAACAGAGTCTGATTGTTAACAGAGCCATCATTTAGAAAAAAAAAAATCAGGAGTCAAATTTCAACTGAATAAAACTCAAAAATTTAAGTACTGTAAAATAACACAGCATCATCCACTCTCTTGGATATTAAGAATTTGTTCAGAGAGTAAAATATTTGAGATAGAGTAAAACAAGCAAACTTGAGAAGTCATTCTATAAGGTGGGCTCCTGGGTTGTTACTGGGTGTTTCTACACATGAAAATATACATGCATTTTACTTTTTTCTTGTTAATACTTGTAGGGATTGACATGAATGTGTATTATGATTTAAGATAACCAAAGGAGGTATTGATAAAGAATAAACTTAATTCTGCTTTTGGCTGAAGTGTAGTAACAGGGTCTAGATTTATCCTCTTGTCTGAAAACAAACAAACAAAAATTGTATCAATCAAGTCTTCGAAAACATTTTCTATTTTCAACTTTGTGAGAGATGAAGTTTCTCTTGAAACTACTCAACTCTGCTATTTTATCTCAAAATTAGTCATAGATGATACGAAAATGAATGAACATTGACAAATTTGGCCTGTTGGTCATAGCTTTGTGGTCCATGGGATATATAAAACAATGGTTTTTAAAATATTAAAAACCAAGCAACAAAAAACAGTCATTTCTGAGACATGGGAAACAAACAAAGTGTATTTTATGATTTACCAACTTAACGCCTTTTCTGGATCATAGTGGCGTGGAGGAGAATTCAGGTTGGAACACAATGAGCTCTTCAATTGAGGAGCCACAGTGGATTGTCCAGGAAGACCAAGGCAGCTAGAGTGTAGAGAAGAGAGAAGAGCTAGACAGAGATGAATCCTGGAAATCTGCAGACTGGCCTACTCAAGTAATTCAAAGTGCTGATTACACATGCATGTGAGAAAACTACTTGATGCCAAAGGGTGGAAGAGGGATATCATTTCCAAAAAAGAGAGGGAACAGTACCCAGAGCTCACTTAAAACCAGAAATAATACCTGTTCCTTCAAGTCAGAAAGGCAAACCTCATGATTCATAAGACATTAAATAGAGTACTCAAAAGGATCTTGCCTTTGTAGTGGGAAATAAATAGCTCTAGACTAAATGCTACTCTACTCCTGTTTAACAAGGGAAGGACTAAAAACAAGATCCAAAAGAGCCAAACTGTTTCATAGTAACTTATCTACAACACAGATTAAAGCTCAAAAATGTGTATAGGGATATAAATATATCCAGAACCCAAAAGGTAAAATTGACAATGTGTGGCATTGTTTCCAATTTTACTAGGTATGCAAAGAAGCAGGAAAATATGATCCACAATTAGCATAAAATAAAGTAGCATAAACAAACCCAAAAATGTCACAGATGCTAGAATTAGTAGGCAAACACATTAAAAAATTATTATAATTATATTTCACATCATCAAAAATGCAGAGAAAACAATGAACCTGTTAAGTAGAGACAAGGAAGTTTTCAAAATGACCCAAATCAAACTTCTAGAAATGAAAGCCAAATCTCAGCATTGACAATGATCCTGCATGGAAATAATGACAGATTAGACATTTCAGAAGAAAATGTTAGCAAACTTGAAGACATAGCAACAGAAACCACCCAAGGCAAAACAGAAAGAGAAAAATGATACACTTCAAAAAATAAACAGAATATCATTGAGCAATGTGATAGCTTCAAGTGGCCCAAAATGTGTATAATTGAGACCCTGAAGGATGAGGGGAATTTTGAAAATATAATGGTCAAATAATTTCCAAATTGGATGAAAACAATACAATCCAGGATCCAGGAAACTCATGATTTCCAAGGTTAAAAATCATGAAGAAAAATACAATAAGGCAAAGCATAATTTAACCACACAAAATCAGTTATAAAGAAAAAAATCTTAAAAGCATCTAGATTTAAAAAGAAATCATGTTAGGTACAGTGAAACAAAGATATGAATTGCTCATTAGAAACAATGCAAGTGAAGAAGCAGTAAAGCAACATCTTTAAAATGTATATATATATATATATATATATATATATATATATATATATTTTAATCAACTTATAGTTGTATACCCAGTGAATATATTTTTCAAAAGAAAGGCAAAAAACTGTGACTTCCCTGGTGGTCCAGTGGTTAAGACTTTGCCTTCCAATGCAGGGGGTGCGGGTTTGATCCCTGATTGGGGAACTAAGATCCCACATGCCTCATGGCCAAAAAAAACCAAAATATAAAACAGAAGCAATAGTGGAACAATTTCAATAAAGACTTAAAAAAAATAGTCCACATCAAAAAAAATCTTTTAAAAAAGGCAAAAAAATTTTTTCAGCAAAAATTTTTTTTTCTAACATATAAAAGTTAAAAATAATCATCACCAACAGAATTACAATACAAGAAAAGTTAAAGTCCTTGCTGGGGTGGTGGGGAGGGCAGAAACTAACTGCTAACATAGGTGAAAAATGAAAAGCATTGGAAATTGTAACAACATGGATCAATACATAGGTTGTTTTTCTTATTAATAAATATTTAAAGATAGTTAACTTTTTAATCAAAAATAATAACATACTGTGGAGTTTACAACATATGTAGTACCAAAATATAGGACAACAAAAGAACAAAGGCCTGGAAGAGAAACATAGCATTATATCATTCTCAGATTTTTATACTATATTTATAATGGTTGTAACACTTGAAAGTTGAATGTAGTAAGATAAAGACATACACTATAAACTCAAAAGCAACTTCTAGTGTAACAGTATAATTGCTAAAAACCAACAAGGGATACATAATGGAATCATTTAAAAATGTAAATAGTACAAAAGAAGGCAGAAACAATGTAGGAAAAGAACAAAGAGGAAAATACAAAATAAATATTAATATGGTATATTTAAACTTAAACATATCAATTATCCTATTAGTTGTAAATCAAAACACTACAATTAAAGGTGAATTATCAGATTGGATGAGAAGGAAAAACAACTATACACTGCCATGAGAAGCTCATTTTAAAGATAAACACAAGCAACCAAAAAGGGATTAATCTCCAAAATATACAAACAGCTCATGCAGCTCTATGTCAAAAAAAACCCCAAACAACCCAACCAAAAAATGGGCAGAAGATCTAAATAGACATTTCTCCAGAGAAGACGTACAGATAGCCAAAAAGCACATGAAAAGATGCTCAACATCACTAATTATTAGAGAAATGAAAACCAAAACTACAATGAGGTATCACCTCACACCATTCGGAATGGTCATCATCAAAAAGTCTGCAAAAAATATATGCTGGAAAGGGTGTGGATAAAAGGGAACCCTCCTACACTGTTGGTGGGAATGTAAATTGGTACAGTCACTATGGAGAAAAGTACAGAGGTTCCTTAAAAAACTAAAAATAGAGCTACCATATGATCCAGCAATCCCAATCCTGGACGTATATCCAGAGAAAACCATAATGCAAAAGGGCACATGCACCCCAGTGTTCATTGCAGCACTATTTATAATAGCCAAGACACAGAATCAACCTAAATGTCCATTGCCAGAGGAATGGATAAAGAAGATGTGGTACATATATACAATGGAATATTACTCAGCCATAAAAAAGAATGAAATAATGTCATTTGCAGCAACATGGATGGACCTAGAGATTGTCATACTGAGTGAAGTAAGTCAGACAGAGAAAGACAAACATCATATGATATCGCTTACATATGGAATGTAAAAAAAAGTACAAATGAACTTATTTACAAAACAGAAATAAAATCACCGATGTAGAAAACAAACTTATGATTACTAGGGGAGAAAAAGGGGGAGACATAAATTGAGAGAATGGGATTAACATATACACACTACTATATATAAAGTAGATAACTAGTAAGAACCTACTGTATAACACAGGGAAATCTATTCAGTACTGTGTAATGACCTATATAGGAATAGAATCTAAAAATGAGTGGATATATGTACAAGTATAACTGACTCACTTTGATGTACAGCAGAAACTAACACAACATTATAAATTAACTATACTCCAATAAACATTAAAAAAAATAAGCTTAAAGATAAAAAATTTTTTAAAAAATAAGGACTGAAAAAAGAAAAATGAAAGGGTACAAAAAAGATACATCTTGAAAACACTAAAGAAAAGAAAGCTAGAGTGGCTATTTGATATCAGACAAAGTAGATATCAGATAAAAGAATTTGGCTAAGATGTTTTCATGACACAATACAAAACTATAAATGCTTTCTGACTAAAAATTGAAATCTCTTGAATTTCTTAAGGAAGTGTTTCATTTTATATATGCATGCCATGAAATACATAGACATAAATAGATGAATAGGTAGATTATACACACATATATACATATTTAACATGTACTTGATAATACATATATGATAGACTGTATAAGTAATGTATATTTATATATAAATATGTATAGTTAATATATATTTAAATTAGGTTATTACTTTCAGGGTAAATATTTTTACTTTAGGTAGATGACAGCAAGTCCTGAAATTCTATGTTTGGTTCATTAAGTAGAAATCTAGCTACAAGAAAATTAACAGTATAGCTATTAAAAGAAGGAATTTAAGATGAAGGTATAGATGTATAGATAATTATTTGATTTGGGGGAAGAACCTATATTGATTTAACTATTTCAAAAACACTTCAATAGTTAAAATTACATTTCAATTCAAATGAAAGATTATGTTAAATTAAGAAAAAGGAAAAAGTATAATGGAGCAGAATTAGTTTAATGTAGATAAATGCTGATTATAATGATTAGAGTGCTATCTTCTATTTTTGTTGTCTACTGAGTATAAAAATGGCATTTATATGTCTTTTGTTTCCTAAATCTGGGAATTTAGGATTAAGATTATTTCATTTCTATCATGCCAAATTGAATTATGTTATATAGGATGGATAGATTGCATAGAAAGATAATTTTATTTCCTTCAGTTGGCAACTGGAATTTTGGGTATTATTATAAAGCCAGTAAAAGCAATGGAATACCCAAACTCAAGAATATGATATAATAGTTTGTTTTCAGAAATAAAAACTTAGTGGCCCTCACAAGAAACTAATAAGGAAGTAGGCAATTAAGCAATTCTCAGTTTATTTCTTGAATTTAATTTTTTTTTCAAAAGATTAATAACACTTTTGAACATGGGTTGGCAGACTGAAGTTCAAGTCTGGCCAACTGCATATTTTTAAAATAAAATTTTATTGTACACATTTGTTTATGTATTGTCTATGGCTCCTCTTATGCTATAATAGCAGAGTGTAATAATTGTGACAGAGACCATATGGCTTGCAAAGCCTAAAATATTTAATATCCAATCTTTACATGAAAAGTTTATTGACCCCTAGTCTAGAACCTTTAAATAAGGTTTTATTAGTTTCCCTCTCTTTACAAAAAATTATATAAGCTTATGGTAAAATGCCAAGAATTACAGAAAACACAAATTAGACAAAATTTCATACCCTTGATGTTATTTCAATTCCCTGGCAATCATTAGGAGGATTGCATATGAAAATCGTGTTACTCTAAGCCAGAGGGTCTCAACCTCGGTTATACATACATTAGAATATCTAGAGAACTTTCAACAATTCCAATTTTCAAGTCGTACCTCAAACTAATTAAAAGAGAATGAGTAGGGAGGAGGAGACGCCATAATCAGTATTATCTTTAATACTACCTAGATGATTTCAATGTGCAACCCATGTTAGAAAACATGTCTCTTGGCAGAATCTGACCTCTGTGCTCCTCCTATAATGTTTTTGTTTAAATAAGGCATAGCTGAAAATGAAATAACAGAGAGACTTAATATGCCTGCAACAACTCTTGTATTTAGCCAATGTTATAAAAAATTAAAGCACAATAAATACAAAGCAGAAGTAAAACCACTCGGAAGAATATGATGGAAAGTGTTTCTTCAAATTATAGTTTTGAATTCTGGAAAAGAAATTTTGATTGAAGGGTATTAAAAAGGTGCAGGTAAAGATATGGTAAACTGCCCAGATCTTTTGTTAATAATGTTTATTTAGGTAAGAATTCTCAATTATGTTATTAACCTTTCAGCTTAATTTATTTTCTTAAACTCTTACTATGGAAAGCAGTCTTTTAAAACTACCTGCAATATTAAATTGACACAGAGACAACCACAGTGTATTTCTACTTGTAAAAATGTATTCCCTCAACTAAAGATAGCACTCTAACAAAGATATAAAAGCAGCAAACCCTGAATTGTTAAGGTAAAAAGAGAAACTTCCCTGTATCTCTATTAAAAGAGCAAAGTTCAGAAAAAGAGTTGCCTTTCTAAGTACATGAAATCAGAGAATGCAGTAAATGTTAATTATAAAATTATATTCTGACAACTACATGAAAATCAAGCAATAAATCTTAAATTTAAAATTGCCTAGGGATTTAGTAATAGAGAAACAGTTGGAATCTGAAAGAAAAAAATCACATTATGTAACTCTAATGAAGAAAATATATGCTTTATTGTCTCAATGTTGATTTTAGAAAATAACAAATTATAAACTTCAGGAAAAAATATCAGGTTGCTGCTAGAATACTATTCTTGTATAAAGTGAGGACCTTATGAAAAGTATAATTATTAATAAAAAGTGAAAAAGTTGTAATTATTACCAGGATTTCTTTTTCTGAACCAGAAGAAAAAATGAAATTATGCCAAATTGAATTGGTTCCGGGGATATTGTAAATAAGAAGGAGGATTCAAAGACTTAAAACAAATAATAACATTGTTGATATTAATACTAATTTTCACAGTATTAATGAAAAGAAACCAATAATAGAAAGATGATTTCCTAATAAGTATAATTTTACAAAAATTGTTCTTGAAATTGTATGAAATGATAAAGCAAAATTAATCTTGACAAAGTTTATGCTATCAATGGTGAATAAAGTTGTAGAATACCCAATTTAAATTGGAATTATACATTGAATGTACAGAAATAGTCTTCATTTTTCTACATATGAAATCAATTACATATGAAGCCCATGAGTACGGGTAAGGGAAATCTAACTTTATACCCTCAAAGTCCTCATAACTTTTTCCAGTTTATTCAGTTCTTTTGGGTAAATGGTGTTTCTTGATTTATTCCTACACTTTCTTTTTTGGGGGGTTCCAATAAATTTTATATGAACCTCATTGTCTTAGTGAGAGGCATTTGGTCTTGTGCTGTGTCTTTCTGTTCTTCACTGGATAAGCTAAATTATTTTATCCATTTTTTTTTTTTTTTGAGTATCTGGAGTATTCCTCAGTGCATGTACAGATGAGGTGTTCCTGGACAGGTCACACATAGAAAGTCTCCTTTACTATGTTTTATACTCATAGACCCCTTGCTGACTGAGCTCCACCCTCGTTCTCAAAGGCAAATTCAGTTTGTAATTCATAACAATAATAATAATAACAACAACAATGATAATGTTAAATAGCCTAATAAACTAAGAGAGCAACATACTTAACCTAACAATGAGGTACCAAAATATTTGTTAAACATGCTACTTGGTTGGGAATTATTAGAAGCAAACTCTTCAGGTTAGAAATAAATAAATAAAAATAAGAATGCTCACTAACACTTTATTTCTAATTAAACTAGTGCTGAATATCTAAATTAGCACAATAAAGAGACAATAATACAAGCTTTAAAACTAAAGAAATAAAGAAATAAAACTACTATTACTCTCATATAATATGATTGTCTACATAGAAACCAAAAAGCTATCCATAGGCATACTGTTAGAATTATTTGAAAACTTTAAAAATTTGCTGGGTATGAAAACTGTAATATATAATGAAAAATCACAGTGTTAACACTAGCAATGGAAAATTAGACCATAAAATTTCAAAAAGATATTGTGTACCATAGTACCAGAAAAACAAAGTAACTAGAAAAAAACTATAAGAGTATGTTAAAATATTATCAAAAGGTCTCACTTGGATTCAAGAATTTTTATAAGTCAAAGTTTTGTCTTGTTTTCTTATTTATGTGACTAGAGTCCAGGAACAAAGAGAAGATTCCCACTTCCAAGTCCCATAGAATTGTGACTTACTGTATTATCCAGTTCCCCAAATTATTCAAGTAGTGTATTTTTGAACATCAATATGTGATTACCCCACATTTTCAACTATATTGAGAAGTATTTTAAATTATTTTTGTAAATTATTGTCATATTTTATTATTTACATATATTCACAATAAAATGATACATTCTTAAGCTTTGCAAGTAATTGTGCATTCTAATAGGCTTGGAAATGATGCATACATTTAGTAATCATAGCTAAATTTTTATGATTATAAGTGACAGATGTCTGCAGCTTGCAATCATTTCAACTTGACATTTTCAATTATTATAGCTATAGTGATGAAAGAAGATTAAGGAGCTCTCAGATGCCAAATCCCATTATTTAAACTTTGTGTATAGCTGTCAGGACCTAATAATTCCAAAGGGATATAAATGTACTTTGATAAAAATGCATATGGACAGTCCTCTTGGCAGTTTGAAATGGAATATAACCTCTGAAATATAGTATATGATAAAAAAATAAGTGTAAACCTATTTTTTAACTCTCAGTTCTCCTTGAAAATGATACTGTGAACTTGGAATGAAGCAGTAAACAACAAGTAAGATCATATCGCTCAGTAAATTTTAACAATTTAATTATATGCCCTAAATTTCTTTAAAAAATATAATTCAGAGTATATATTCAGGGTTAGAGATATTGTTTTCTAAAGTTTATAGACATTACTATACTGAATAGTACTTTTTCTTCCTTTTGTTTAACATTTCTGTCAGCAATTTGCAGCCCAGTCTTTTTCAATTCATTTTTGAAAGGAGATGATTTATAAAGAGTACAATATTTCCTTGACACTTGCACAGAAACCTTTTGTACCACAGCACATTTATAACCTATTGACGGTTATTGTGAATTGCGTCTCTTAAAAATTAAAAAGCAACTCTAAGTTTACCCTGTTCCCTCTTGTATTTAGTTTTCGAAAATGTATTTTGTATGGGAAGATAAACATAAAGTACAAATAAATTTCTTCTCTTTATTACTGAGCAGATTAAAAATAACACATATAAATGTATTGTGAGTAATGAGTAAAAAAATGAGATGAGGTTGGGATTGGAGAGGTAGTAATTTTTTTTAACATTTGAGAAATTTAACATCATCTTCCAATTTCACTTTGAGAATTTCCTTCTGATTTCCATCTAAGTATTTTTTCAGAAACCATGGTGTCTCACAAACTATCCATGATCAACTGAGCCCAATATTTCCTTCTCCTTTCTTAACCTTCTTGCTACATTTTTAAAACATATTTTTGAGATATAATAGATATACAATAAACTGTATGTGGTTAAAGTATAAAATCTGATAAATTTTGACATTTGCATACACTGGTGAAATCATCACCATAGTCATGATAATGAATGTATCATGTCACTCTCCAAATGTGTCTCCTAACCGTTTATAATACCAACTCTCCCAACCCCCCATGTTTTCTCCCTTTCTTCTAACCACTGACCTCTTTTCTGTTTCTATGCATTAGTTTGAATTTCCTAGAAATTTATTTAAATGGAATTAAACATAAGATACTATTTAACCCAAGATGGTTAAACTGGTATGTATTAATAGTAAAGATTATAGAGATGGATGTTGCATTTGGGTCATCAGGTAAGAATTCACTGAGAATGAAATTTTGAATGAGGACCTGCAATGGTGAGGGAGTGAGCTATGTATGTATCTGTGGAAAGAATGATGTGGATAGAGGCCTAGCAAATTCTTTGAGAAAAAAGGAGGCCAGTGAAGTTGAAACAAAGTAAATGTTGTAGAGGACAGTATGAGATAAAGTGAGAGATATAATATGGTGTCTGAGTTTCCTAGGGCTGCCATAACAAAATACCACAAATTTGGCGGCTTAAACAAGGTAAATTTATTGTCTCACAGTTCTAGAGACTAGAGGTCCAAGATCAAGTTGTCAGCAGGGTTGGTTTCTTCTGAGAGCTATGAAGGAAGGATCTGGCATACTCTTCACCTAGCTTCTGGTCATTTGCTGGCAATGTTTGATGTTTCCTGGCTAGTAGAAGCATCACCTCTATCTCTGCTTTCATCTTAAAATGGTATTACCACTGCCTGTGTGTGTGTGTGTGTGTGTGTGTGTGTGTGTTTGTCCAAATATCTCCCTTTTATAAGCTTACCAGTCATATTGAAATAAAGGCCCACCCTACTCCAGTGTGACTTCATCCTAAGTTAACTAATTATATCTGCATATAAGGTCACACTCTGAGGTACTGCAAGTTAGGGGTTCAACTTATTAATTTTGTAGGGACATAATTCAAACCACAATAATAATTCAACTCATACAATGGTATAAATATGTAGAGAAGAAATAATGCTTAAATTAAACAAATTATTTCAGAAAAGAGAGAAATCTCTTTCTGAACAGATCTCTATCATTTTATGAGGACATCATAAGCCTAATACAAAAACTAGACAAAAATATTACCAGGAAGCAAAATTATGGGCCATAACCTCCCATGGATACAAATAGAAAAAATATAATTAAATAAATCGTATCAAAGAGCATCCTGCAGTATCTAGGAAGGATAATATGTTATTAACAAGTTGAGTTTTTTCCAAGGATGCAAGTTTGTTTTGACACTAACAAATAATAATGATAATTGATCATTATTGATCTCAATTGATAATTGAGAAAATATGAATATTTCTCATATTTATTTTCAATAAATCAAGTAAAAGTTTGATAAAGTTTAGCAAACATTCATTTAAAAAGTCATTAAAGTACAGATTCACTGGGATTTCTTCATTCTGGTAAAGGGCACTACTAAGAGCCTAAAGATACTTAATAGTGAGACACTGAGACATACTTAATAGCGAGGCATTGCCACAAGGCTCAGAAATAAGGTGAGGATGAACACTCTTACATTTCTGCCTATTAGTGTACTGGAAGTCTAGACAACTGCAATACAGCAAGAAAAATAAATAAAATGTATAATAATCTAAAAGGGACTGCAAAACTTGCATTTATGAAGACTTATATGTGATACTTTAGAGCAACTTTGTTCATAATATTCTCAATCTGTAAATATTTGAATGTCCATCAACATAGAAATTAGGCAAATTGTAGCATATTCACATAATGGAATACTATCAGTCAGTAAATACAAACTATATAATATGAACAACATGGCTGATTCATATACATGTTTTCTGAGAGAAAGAAACTGAAAGTAAAACATAACTCAGTCTTCCATTAAGTTCCTGAATAATAAAAACCAGTCCGTAGTCATAGAAGTAGAAATCAGAAGATGGTTGCCAAAGTGGTGGGGAGAGTAACTGCAAAAGGTTCATAGGCAAACTTACTGGTATATCAAGATGTTCTGTATTTTAATTTGTGTGCTTGTTACATAGATGTCTACAGTTGTCAAAAGTCCTATAACTGAATGCTTAAGAATAATACATCTTATTTCCTGTAAATTATACCTATGCAAATGAATGAATGAACATGAGTAGGTACATAAATCACAAATGACCACCCCACATCTCCCCATTCCTTTTTTAAAATTTTTATTGGAGTATAGTTGCTTTACAATGTTGTGTTAGTTTCTCCTGTACAGCAAAGTGAATCAGCTATGCGTATGCACATATCCCCTTTTCTTGGGTTTCCTTCCCATTTATGTCATCACAGAGCTCTGAGTAGAGTTCCCTGTGCTATACAGTAGGTTCTCATTAGTTATCTATTTTATACATGGTATCAATAGTGTTTATGTGTCAATCCCAATCTCCCAGTTCATCCCAAGCCCCCTTGCCCCCTTCATATCCATATGTTTGTTCTCTATGTGTCTCTATTTCAGCTTTGTAAATAAGACACAAACAGCTTAATATCAAAAAAACAACCCAATCAAAAAATGGGTAGAAGACCTAAATAGACATTTCTCCAAAGAAGATATACAAATTGCCAACAAACATATGAAAGAATGCTCAACATCATTAATCATTAGAGAAATGCAAATCAAAACTACAATGAGATATCATCTCACCCCCGGTCAGAATGGCCATCATCCAAAAATCTACAAACAATAAATGCTGGAGAGGGTGTGGAGAAAAGGGAACCCTCTTGCACTGTTGGTGGGAATGTAAATTGATACAGCCACTATGGAGAACAGTATGGATATTCCTTAAAAAACTAAAAATAGAATTACCATATGAGCCAGCAATCCCACTACTGGGCATATACCCGGAGAAAACCATAATTCAAAAAGATACATGCACCCTACTGTTCATTGCAGCACTATTTACAATAGCCAGGACATGGAAATAACCTAAGTGTCCATGAACAGAGGAGTGGATAAAGAAGATGTGGTACATATATACAATGGAATATAAAAAGGAATGCAATTGGTCATTTGTAGAGATGTGGATGGACCTAGAGACTGTCACACAGAGTGAAGTAAGTCAGAAAAAGAAAAACAAATATCATATATTAATGCATATGTGTGGAATCTGAAAAATTGATAGGAATCGTCAATGACAGAACTATGACTGGAACCCTCACCTACAAATCATAAGCTCATTATTCTTTCCTATAAAGGATATCACCCCTCAAAAACACTGATAAAAGATACCAAAATACCACATAAAACATACATTTTTGATGAAAATTATCTCATATGGGTTTAGGTTAAATTTAATCAAATAAATCATTGTTAAATCATTTATTATTTTTAAAGACTTTTAAAAGCTACTTAGAGGCATGTCTTCCACATCTTTGCCTGACAGTTTTGAGTCTTAATCATGATTATAGTTATATCATTTTTTTTCAGTGACCTCAGAGAACTCTTATACATGGCACACAGGTTAGTCTCCAAATTCCCTGTGAATTTGGTTTGGTGGTAGGCAAGTGTCCTGTTCTTTTGAGTGATGTAATATAATGTACTTAAAGAAATGATGACTTCTGAACAAAACCCAGCTGAGATTATCATGCTAGTGAAGTGAGTCAGAATGAGAAAAGCAAATACCATATTATATCACTTACATGTGGAATGTAAAATACAACATAAATGAACTTATCCATGAAACAGAAACAGAGTCATAGACATAGAGAACAGACTTGTGGTTGCCAAGGGGAAAGTGGGTGGGATAGGGATGGACTGGGAGTTAGGGGTTAGCAAATGCAAACTATTATATATAGAATTGATAAACAACAAGGTCCTACTGTATAGCACAGGGAACTATATTCAATATCCTGAAATAAACCACAATGGAAATGAATATGAGAAGAATACATATATATTTATATATGTATGTATAACTGAATCACTTTGCTGTACATCAGAAACTAACACAACATTGTAAATCAACTATACTTCAATAAAATAAATTTTTAAAAAAGAAATACACATTTTATTATGAATAAAATAATTAAATATTTCCTGAATGGAATATAGGAGGAAATTGTGGTGATATTGTCACATGATTTTGTTTGGATATTAAGAGCCTTCTATTTTCAAAAGGAAAAAAAAAAAACTAAAAAAATAAAGATAAATGCCACGCTAGTCCAAGAGTACGCTTATGGAAGTTTACTTCACAAATGTTCAAGAGTTTTTCAAGGATCTCACCAGTTTTCTTTTCTCTCTGTCTCTCTGTATCTGTCTCTGTTTCTGTTTCCTCTTTCTCTCTCTCTCTCTCTTTCTCTCTCTCTCTCTCTCTCTCTCTCTCACACACACACACACACACACACACACACATACACACATACATCACTGAAGATATCTTCTAATTCTCTTCTGCCCACAGGATTTTCTTTATGTCACTCTAACAATTCCTTTCATTTTCACTTTGACAGGGAGAAAAATTAGTAGCTTACTATTTTTCCTCAGAAGTCCAACATCTGTTAAACCATGGCTTAGCTCTGATTACTTCATGCCTTCTGATAACTCCTTATTTCACTTAAATTTGTAGACAGCAAGTTTTCTGGAGTCTCGGTAATTTGTTGGTATGAATTGTTGAAAGGTATTCCCTGCTTTGTGTGTTCTAATGAGCCCAGTGGTTCATTCTGAGTGTCTGTGTCTGTGAAGATAATAAGCCTGACAAGTCTGTAGTCACAGACAGGTCTGCAGTGAAGGATGTAGTGAGCCTCAAGTTTAAAATAGATCTTTCTGTTTGAAACAGACAGGGTTTCAAACACTTATCCAATATACATCAGTTGACATTTTAAAACTATATAGAGAATTCAGAAATCTGATATTTTTATTTTTAAAATTTATTTTTGTCCTTTCCTTCAGAAAAACAAAACAAAGCAAACAATCCTTATCACTCAGTGAAATGAAGAATTTTTAAAAAGGGCCCTTCAAAGAAGTCACTGTTGTTTTAAAAACAGTCTATAGAAAGTTTTTATTTGGTGTCAGTGGTTAGAAATTCTAAAGTAGTTAAGCAGTAAACAATACTGAATTTTTTAAGATCCTATTTAAATATATTTTAAGTACACAGTGGTTTATAAAATTTGAGAGCAAATAATAAAATTTTAAGTATTGCTGTTCTGAGCAGAGTATTGTTCTATTTTTGTATTCTTAATGTCATGAAAAACACTTAGCTTGGTGAGAATAAAATTTGTCTCTTGTTAGATTCCAATTATTTATATCGTTAGAAAATTAATACATAATTATCATATCTCTAATATTTTTGGATGATTAACCTAGGAGACTGTTATATAAAATACATTTTTTGTCAATCGACATGAAAAATGCCTGTCACCTATAGAGATTTAATATTATAGATTTACAAAATAATAATCTCAGAGGGTTAATTTTATTTCATGGCTGATGAAATACTAAATTACTTTGTTCCTGAAATGGACATTTTACTTTAAACATACTTTTAAATATTTCTTTTCTAATGACTGATTGAAAACCAGATTTAGCACATTTGAAATGCAGTTTTGTATATGATGGCAAAAATGTACGGGAAACTAGCAAAAAGTCTTTCATTCAGTTATTTTAACTTGCCATCAATCCAAGTTTTTCTTTTTTTTTTTCCAATTGTTTCATATGTTTGCATTGTGAACATTTAATTCATTTTCTTATCTAGGACTATTTAAGCATACAAAATATTTTCCAACAGGTCTTACTATAATCTAAAATGCAAAATTCATTTCAGAATTTCTCTCCTTATACATATATAGATTATTTGTTTGATTTAATTTTGGTATTTTGTTGTTGCTTTCTTCTAAATTATGGGTTGTTTTGTATTGGTCAACAGAGTTTATTATGGGATTAACTCAGAAGGACCCAATGCTGGATAGGATAAAAATCGAAAAGAGTCTTTAACCTTTCTAATTTTGTGAAAATGGAATGTCTTTGATAGTAAAAATTAGTTTGGGGGACTCTCAGGTGCTATTTAGTGACATTCTGAAGTAGTTCATAGAGTTTTCAGAGGGGCCTAATTTATAACCAGGGATTAGTTTAAAAATAGAAAGCCTCTGAATGAAGAGGCCATTTATGTACTTCACTCACTTACCCTGAAGGAATTTCTACTGGGCATACTATTTCAAGAGATTTTCCTGACCAGTAATTTCCCGGCGGTGAGAACACTGCTTCTGGAAATTGGAGTATATTTGTACTGCAGGTTTTCTATCAATTATAGTAGTAAAATTTATGAAGTACCTAGATTTTTAAAAATACTTGCCTAAGCATTACGTAAATGTAGAATAAGTTTCTTTCTCTCCTTAAAATGTAATTAATCACTGAATCTTCAAATAAAATTTGAAAGGCTTCCTCATTCTAAGGAGTTAGTTATAAAGTTAGATACAGTTTAATATGCTTAAAAGCATCTTGACGTTCTCATATGAAAATAACAAGACAAACCCAAATACACTGAGAATATACTTGTTTAAAGTAATTATCAAACTTTGTTAAAAAGAATATTTAGTTGTATTTAAAAATTATATTTAGAGGAGAAATATTTTATAACTAAACTTGCTTAACTTAAAATTGCCATGGAGCATTGTTTTGAGTGATAGTAAATAGATAATAAAACAATATGTACCATTTATCAAATGCACTATAAGGTGCTTTACATATATTTCTCTATCTTAATAGTTAAATGCTAATAAAAGATACATTTATGCTCAAATGTATAAAAATGGCAGAGATATTATATAGGAGTCTACACAAATCTATCTGTATCCTTTCCCTTGTATCAGAATGTCAGCTAATGTTTAAATTAGCATATAGATTTTTGTTTATAATAAATAACAATATATTTTCATTTGAAACAATTTTATATTTTGAACAATACTTATATTTTGAACAATACTTATATTTTTAACCTTTTTTCAGCAGTAAATACTATGTAATTTTACAATCATTAAACGTTAAAAAGCAAAATTTATCTGAAGTGCCTTTCTTAATGAGTTGACGGGGATTGCTTTGTTTTGTTTTGCTTTTTAATCCATGTATGTATTTGTGGAGTAAATGAATTATGGCTAAAATGAGACAGTGTTTGGTATCAATTCAATTACTAATTTTTTAAATTACTGAACATGTGGGCTTCCCTGGTGGCGCAGTGGTTGAGAGTCCACCTGCCGATGCAGGGGACGCGGGTTCGTGCCCTGGTCCGGGAAGATCCCACATGCTGCGGAGCGACTGGGCCCGTGAGCCATGGCCGCTAGGCCTGCGCGTCCGGAGCCTGTGCTCCGCAACGGGAGAGGCCACAGCAGTGAGAGGCCCGCATACCAAAAAAAAAAAAAAAAAAAAAAAAAAAAAAAAAAAAAAAAAAAAAAAAAAAAATTACTGAACATGTTAACCCTGAGAAAATAGTGTTCATAAAAATAAATCAATTGAAATTGTAGAAAATTTTTATAACAATGTATCAGTTTTTAACTCATTCTAGGTTATAAGCTGAATATAATATAAAAATAGTTTTAATTTCTATTCACAAACAAGAATGAAGAAGAAAGAAGATAGTATGAAACTACCTGCCTTAGAAAAGTATGGGACCCTGAGAAAAATATTCCAAAAATTCACTAGTGTAAACAAATGATTACTAATTATACTTTTTATTTTTTTCTCTTAGAAGCAGCTTTTAAACCTGATAGATTAAAAGGTACAAAAATGGGAATACTATGAATTTTATTATGACTTTGTCTATGTAGCATTTGATGTAATACTTTTAATTATCACTTGCTTTAATTATTTTTGTCAAAATTATAAAACTACACATATATGTTATCAATTTTATGAAGAATGTTCAGTATATAACCTATTTGGTTAAGTGAATATATAGTGTCATATCAATTAATCAAAAAAGAAAAAATATCTGACATAATTTGTCAGTTCAAAAATATACAATAATACATACTCTATAAGAAATATATCTGAAATTTAATTCTAAGAAAGATAGATCAAATGAAATGTAACCATATTGCTAGTTTGTTGATTCCCAGAGTTATCTCTTTACTTGATACCCAGAAGATTCTTATACTCAAGAGCAATTCATCAAAGTAAGATTCTGGAGAGCTGAGAGTATGCCTTTCTTTTGCAAAGTGGGAGAAAAGCATTTTTGAAGCCAGGTAAAAATTGAAATCCTTTAGGTAGCAAAAAAGTATGAAAATTAGTTTTCTACATACCTCTGGGAAAGTTTTCATGTACCCAGTGGTACTTTATCTCATTTTGAAAACCATTGATATCTGAGACAAAAACTTAAGTTTTTAAAAAATATAATCTATAATCTAGTCTCAAATTAATTTTTAATTATTATAAAGTATATATAACTTAAATTTACCATTTTAAGCAATTTAAGTGTACAGTTCACTGACATTAATTATGTCTGTATGGTTGTGCAACCATCCCACTATCCATCTTCAGAACTTTATCATCATCCAGAACTGAAACTGTGCACACATTAAACAATAGTTCCCCACTAGTCCCTTCCCTCAACCCCTGGTAACCACTATACTACTTTCTGTCTCTGTGAATATGAATATTGTAGGTACCTTACATAAGTGGAATTAGATAATATTTGTCCTTTTACATCTGGCTTATTTTACTTAGCATAATACTTTCAAGGTTCATCTATGTTGTAGCATTTATTAGAATTTCATCCCTTTATTCAGATAATAATATTCCAATGTGTTTATATACCATATTCTACTGTTGATAGATATTTGGATCATTTCTACCTTTTGAAGATAGTTCCCTGTGCTATACAGTAGGATCTTGTTTATACATCCTGGGTTATTCTTTTTTTTTTTTTAACATCTTTATTGGAGAATAATTGCTTTACAATGGTGTGTTAGTTTCTACTGTATAACAAAGTGAATCAGCTATATAAATACATATATTCCCATATCTCCTCCCCCTTGTGTCTCCTGCCCACCCTCCCTATCCCATCCCTCTAGGTGGACACAAAGCACTGAGCACTCTCTCACTTCATCCCAGCTTACCCTTCCCCCTCCCTCTGTCCTCAAGTCCATTCTCTAAATCTGTGACTTTATTCCTGTCCTGCCCCTAGGTTCTTCAGAACCATTTTTTTGCTTCCATATATATGTGTAAGCATATGCTTTATTTTACTCTTTCTGACTTACTTCGTCTGTATGACAGTCTCTAGGCCCATCCACCTCACTACAAATAATTCAATTTCATTTCTTTTTTTGGCTGACTAATATTCCACTGTATATATGTGCCACATCTTCTTTATCCATTCATCTGTTGAAGGACACTTAGGTTGCTTCCATTTCCTGGCTATTCTATATAGTGCTTCAATGAACATTGTGGTACATATCTCTTTTAGAATTATGGTTTTCTCGGGGTATATGCTCAGAAGTAGGATTGCTGGGTTGTATGGTAGTTCTATTTTTAGCTTTTTAAGGAACCTCCATATACTTCTACATAGTGACTGTATCAATTTATATTCCAGCCAACAGTACAAGAGGGTTCCCTTTCCTCCACACCCTCTCCAACATTTATTATTTGTAGATTTTTTGATGATGGTCATTCTGACCAGTGTGAGGTGATACCTCATTGTAGTTTTGATTTGCATTTCTCTAATGATTAGTGATGTTGAGCATCCTTTAATGTGTTTGTTGGCAATCGGTATATCTTCTTCAGAGAAATGTCTGTTTAGGTCTTCTGCCCATTTTTGGATTGGGTTGTTTTTATGATATTGAGCTGTGTGTGCTATTTGTATATTCTGGAGATTAATCCTTTGTCAGTTGCTTTGTGTGCAAATATTTTCTCCCATTATGAGGATTCTCTTCGTCTTGTTTATGGTTTCCTTTGCTGTGCAAAAGCTTTGAAGTTTCATTAGGTCCCATTTGTTTATTTTTGTTTTTATTTCCATTTCTCTAGAAGCTGGGTCAAAAAGGACCTTGCTGTGATTTATTTCATTGATTGTTCTGCCTATGTTTTCCTCTAAGAGTTTTATACTGTCCTGTCTTACATTTAGGTCTCTAATCCATTTTGAGTTTATTTTTGTGTATGGTGTTAGGGAGTGTTCTAATTTCATTCTTTTACATGTAGCTGTCCAGTTTTCCCAGCACCACTTATTGAAGAGGCTGTCTTTTCTCCATTGTATATTCTTGCCTCCTTTACCAAAGAAGAGGTGATCATATGTGTGTGGATTTATCTCTGGGCTTTCTATCCTGTTCCATTGATCTATATTTCTGTTTTTGTGCCAGTACCGTATTGTCTTGATGATTGTAGATTTGTAGTAAAGTCTGAAGTCAGGGAGTCTGATTCCTCCAGCTGTGTTTTCTTTCCCTAAAGATTGCTTTAGCTATTTGGGGTCTTTTGTGTCTCCATACAAATTTTAAGATTTTTTTGTTCTGTGAAAAATGCCATTGGTAGTTTGATAGGGATCACATTGAATCTGTTGATTGTTTTGGGTAGTATAGTTATTTTTACTTTGTTGATTCTTCCAGTCCAAGACCATGGTATATCTCTCCATCTGTTTGTATCATCTTTAATTTCTTTCATCAGTGTCTTATAGTTTTCCGCATACAGGTCTTTTGTCTCCTTAGGTAGGTTTATTCCTAGGTATTTTATTCTTTTTGTTGCAATGGTAAATGGGAATGTTTAATTATTTTTTCATATTTTTCATCATTAATGTATATGAATGCTAGAGATTTCTATGCATTAATTTTGTATTCTGCTACTTTGCCAAATTCAGTGATTAGCTCGAGTAGTTTTCTGGCAGCATCTTTAGTTTTCTTTCTATATAGTATCATGTCATCTGCAAACAGTGACAGTTTTACTTCTTCTTTCCTCATTTGTATTCCTTTTATTTCTTTTTCTTCTCTGATTTCTGTGGCTAAAACTTCCAAAACTATGTTGCATAATAGTGGTAAGAGTGGGCAACCTTGTCTTCTTCCTGATTTTAGTGGAAATGGTTCCAGTTTTTCACCATTGAGAATGATGTCAGCTGTGATTTTGTCCTATATGGTCTTTGTTATGTTGAGGTAAGTTCCCTCTACATATACTTTCTGTAGTGTTTTTATCATAAATATATGCTGAATTTTGTTGAAAGCTTTTTATGCATCTATTGAGATGATCATATGGTTTTTGTCCTTCAGTTTGTTAATATGGTTTATCACATTGATTGATTTGCATATATTGAAGAATCCTTGCATTCCTGGGATAAACCCCACTGGATCATAGAGTATGATCCTTTTAATATGCTGTTGGATTCTGTATGGTAGAATTTTTTTGAGGATTTTTGCATCTACGTTCATCAGTGATATTGGCCTGTAGTTTTCTTTTTTTGTTACATCTTGGTCTGGTTTTGGTATCAGGGTGATGGTGGCCTCATAGATTGAGTTTAGGAGTGTTCCTCCCTCTGCTATATTTTGGAAGATTTTGAGAGGGATGGGTGTTAGCTCTTCTCTAAATGTTTGATAGAATTCACCCATGAAGCCATCTGGTCCTGGGCTTTTGTTTTTTGGAAAATTTAATACCACAGTTTCAATTTCAGTGCTTGTGATTGGTCTGTTTATATTTTCTATTTCTTCCTGGTTCAGTCTCATAAGGTTGTGCTTTTCTAAAATTGTGTCCATTTCTTCCAGGTTGTCCATTTTATTGGCATATAGTTGCTTGTAGTAATCTCTCATTACCCTTTGTATTTCTGCAGTGTCAGTGTTACTTCTCCTTTTTCATTTCTAATTCTACTGATTTGAGTCTTCTCCATTTTATTCTTGATGAGTCTGGATAATTAATGGTTTATCAATTTTGTTTATCTTCTCAAAGAACCAGCTTTTTGTTATACTGATCTTTGCCATTGTTTCCTTCATTAAGTTTTTTTAATTTATTTTTTTATACAGCAAGTTCTTATTAGTCATCCATTTTATACACATCAGTGCATACATATCAATCCCAATCTCCCAAATCATCACACCACCACCCCCAACCCCCACCGCTTTCCCCACCTTGGTGTCCATAAGTTTTTTTCTCTACTTCTGTGTCTCAATTTCTGCCCTGCAAACTGGTTCATCTGTACCATTTTCTAGGTTCCACATATACACATTAATATATGATGTTTGTTTTTCTCTTTCTGTCTGACTTACTTCACTCTGTATGACAGTCTCTAGATGCATCCACGTCTCTACAAATGACCCAATTTTGTTCCTTTTATGGCTGAGTAATATTCCATTGTATATATGTACCACATCTTCTTTATCCATTCATCTGTCAATGGGCATTTAGGTTGCTTCCATGCCCTAGCTATTGTAAATAATGCTGTAATGAACATTGGGGTGCATGTGTCTTTTTGAATTATGGTTTTCTCTGGGTATATACCCAGTAGTGGGATTTCTGGGTCACATGGTATTTCTATTCTTGCTTTTTAAGGAACCTCCATACTTTTCTCCATAGTGGCTGTATCAATTTACATTCCCACCAACAGTGCAAGAGAGCTCCCTTTTCTCCACACCCTCTCCAGCATTTGTTGTTTGTAGTTTTCTGATAATGCCCATTCTAACTGGTGTGAGGTGATACATCATTGTGGTTTTGATTTGCATTTCTCTAATGATTAGTGATGTTGAGCAGCTTTTCATGTGCTTTTTGGCCATCTGTATGTCTTCTTTGGAGAAATGTCTATTTAGGTCTTCTGCCCATTTTTGGATCAGGTTGTTTGTTTTTTAATACTGAGCTGCATGAGGTGTTTATATATTTTGGAGATTAATCCTTTGTCTGATGATTCATTTGCAAATATTCTCTCCCCTTCTGAGGGTTGTCTTTTTCTCTTGTTTATGGTTTCCTTTGCTGTGCAAAATCTTTGAAGTTTCATTAGGTCCCATTTGTTTATTTTTGTTTTTATTTCCATTACTCTAGGAGGTGGGTCAAAAAAGATCTTACTGTGTTTTATGTCAAAGACTATTCTTCCTATGTTTTCCTATAAGACTTTTTTAGTGTGTGGTCTTACATATAGGTTTCTAATCCATTATGAATCTATTTTTGTGTATGATGTTAGGGAGTGTTCTAATTTCATTCTTTTACATGTAGCTGTCCAGTTTTCCTAGCACCACTTATTAAAGAGAGTGTCTTTTTTCCATTGTATATCCTTGCCTCCTTTTTCATAGATTAGTTGACCATAGGTGCGTGGGTTTGTCTCTGGGTTTTCTATCTTGTTCCATTGACGTATATTTCTGTTTTTGTGCCAGTACCATATTGTTTTGATTACTGTAGCTTTGTAGTATAGTTTGAAATCCAGGACCCTGATTCCTCCAGCTCCGTTTTTTTCCCTCAACACTGCTTTGGCTATTCGTGGTCTTTTGTGTCTCCATACAAATTTTAAGATATTTTTCTTGTTCTGTGAAAAATTCCATTGGTAATTTGATAGGGATTGCACCGAATCTGTTGATTGCTTTGGTAGTATAGTCATTTTAACAATATTGATTTTTCCAATCCAAGAACATGGTATATCTCTCCATTTGTTACTATCATCTTTAATTTCTTTCAGCAGTGTCTTATAGTTTTCTGCATACAGGTCTTTTTTCTCCCTAGGTAGGTTTATTCCTAGGTATTTTATTCTTTTTGTTGCAATAGCAAATGGGATTGTTTCCTTAATTTCCCTTTCAGATTTTTCATCATTAGTATATATGAATGCTAGAGATTTCTGTGCATTAATTTTGTATCCTGCAACTTTACCAAATTCATTGATTAGCTCTAGTAGTTTTCAGGTGGCATCTTTAGGATTGTCTATGTATTGGATCTTGTCATCTGCAAACAGTGACAGTTTTCGTTTTTCTTTTCCAATTTGAATTCCTTTTATTTCTTTTCCTTCTCTGATTGCCGTGGCTAGGATTTCCAAGACTATGTTGAATAATAGTGCTGAGAGTAGACATCCGTGTCTTCTCCCTGATCTTATAAGAAATGCTTTCATTTTTTCACAATTGAGAATGATGTTGCTGTGTGTTTGTCATATATGGTCTTTATTATGTTGAAGTAGGTTCCCTCTATGCCACTCTTTGGAGAGTTTTTATTATAAATTGGTGTTGAATTTTGTCAAAAGCTTTTTTTGCATGTATTGAGTTGATCATATGGTTTTTCTTCTTCAGTTTGTTAGTATGGAATATCACATTGATTGATTTGCATATATTGAAGAATCCTTGCATCCCTGGGATAAATCCCACTTGATCGTGGTGTATGATCCTTTTAATGTGTTGTTGGATTATGTTTGCTAGTATTTTGTTGAGTATTTTTGCATCTATATTCATCAGTGATATTCGTCCTTAATTTTCATTTTTTGTAGTATCTTTGTCTGGTTTTGGTATCAGAGTGATGGTGACCTCATTGAATGAGTTTAGGAGTGTTCCTTCCTCTGCAATTTTTGGAAGAGTTTGAGAAGGATGGATGTTAGGTCTTCTCAAAATATTTGATAGAATTGACCTGTGAAGCCATTTGGTCCTGGACTTTGGTTTGTTGGAAGGTTATTTTGTTTTTTTGCAGTATGCGGGCCTCTCACTGTTGTGGCCTCTCCCGTTGTGCAGCATGGATGTGCAGGCTCAGTGGCCATGGCTCATGCACCCAGCTGCCCTGTGGCATGTGGGATCTTCCTGGACCAGGACACTATCCCTTGTCCCCTGCATCGGCAGGTGGACTCTCAACCACTATGCCACCAGGGAGCCCTGTTGTAAGATTTTTAATCACAGTTTCAATTTCATTATTTGTGATTGGTCTGTTCATATTTTCTATTTCTTCCTTGTTCAGTCTGGGAAGGTTATACCTTTCTGAGAATTTGTCTATTTCTTCCAGGTTTCTATTTTTTTGGCATAGAGTTGCTTGTAGTAGTCTCTTAGGATGCTTTGTATTTCTGCCTTGTCTGTTGTAACTTCTCCTTTTTCATTTCTAATTTTATTGATTTGTGTCCTCTCCCTCTTTTTTCTTGATTAGTCTGGCTAATGCTTTACCAGTTTTGTGTATCTTCTCAAAGAAACAGCTTTTAGTTTTATTGATATTTGCTGTTGTTTTCTTTGTTTCTCTTTCATTTATTTTCTCTGATCTTTATGATTTCTTTCCTTGTGTGAACTTTGGGTTTTGTTTGTTCTTGTTTCTCTTGTTCCTTTAGATGTAAGGTTAGATTGTGTATTTGAGATTTTTCTTGTTTATTGAGGTAGGCTTGTATAGGTATAAACTTCCCTCTTAAAACGGCTTTTGCTTCATCCTATAGGTTTTGGATCATCATGTTTTCACTGTCATTTGTCTACAGGTATTTTTTTAATTTCCTCTTTGATTTCTTCAGTGATCTCTTTGTTGATGAGTAACATATTGTTTAGCCACCATGTGTTTGTGTTTTTTACGTTTTTTTCCTGTAATTGATTTCTAATCTCATAGTGTCATAGTCATAAAAGACGCTTGATATGATTTCAGTTTTCTTAAATTTACTGAGGTTTGATTTGTGACCCAAGATGAGATCTATCCTGGAGAATGATCCGTGCACACTTGAGAAGAAAGTGTAATCTGCTGTTTTTGGATGGAATGTCCTATAAATATCAATTAAATCTATCTGGTCTATTGTGTCTTTTAAAGCTTCTCTTTCCTTATTTATTTTCATTTTGCATGATCTGTCCATTGGTGTAAATGAGGTGTTAAAGTCCCCCACTATTATTTTGTTACTGTCAATTTCCTCTTTTATAGATGTTAGCAGTTGCCTTATGTATTGTGCTCCTATGTTGGGTGCATATATATTTATAATTTTTATACCTTCTTCTTGGATGGATCCCTTAATCATTATGTAGTGTCCTTCCTTTACTCTTGTAACATTCTTCATTTTATTTTAAAATGTATTTTATCTGATATGAGTATTGCTACTCCCACTTTCTTTTCATTTCCGTTTGCATGGAATATGTTTTTCCATCCCATCACTTTCAGTCTGTATGTGTCCCTAGGTCTGAAGTGGGTCTCTTTGTAGACAGCACATACATGGGTCTTGTTTTTGTATCCATTAAGCAAGCCTGTGTCTTTTGGTTAGAGTATTTAATCCATTCACATTTAAGGTAGTTATCGATATGTATGTTCCTATGACTATTTTCTTAATTGTATTGGGTTTGTTTTTGTAGGTCCTTTTCTTCTCGTGTTTCACACTTAGAGAAATTCCTTTAGCATTTGTTTTAGAGCTGGTTTGGTGGTGCTGAATTCTCTTAGCTTTTGCTGTCTCTAAAGCTTTTGATTTCTCCATCGAATCTGAATGAGATCCTTGCTGGTTAGAGTAATCTTGGTTTTAGGTTCTTCCCTTTCATCACTTTAAGTATATCATGCCACTCCCTTCAGGCTTGTATAGTTTCTGCTGAGAAATCAGCTGTTAATCTTATGGGAGTTCCCTTGTATGTTATTTGTCATTTTTCCCTTGCTGCTTTCAATAATTTTTCTTTGTGTTTAATTTTTGCCATTTGATTACTATGTGTCTCATCGTGTTTCTCCTTGGGTTTATCCTGTATGGGACTCTCTGTGTTTCCTGAACTTGGGTGGCTATTTCCTTTCCCATGTTATGGAAGTTTTCGACTATAATCTCTTCAAATAATTTCTTGGGTCCTTTCCTCTCTTCTCCTTCTAGGACCCTTGTAATGTGAATGTTTTTGTGTTTAATGTTGCCCCAGAGGTCTCTTAGGCTGTATTCATTTCTTTTCTTTCTTTTTTATTTATTCTGTTCCACAGCAGTGAATTCCACCATTCTGCTTCTTGGTCAGTTGTCTGTTATTCTGCTGTTGATTCATTCTAGTGTAGTTTTCATCTCAGTTATTATATTGTTCATCTCTGTTTTTTTGTTCTTTAATTCTTCTAGATCTCTGTTAAACATTTCTTGCATCTTCTCGATCTTTGCCTCCATTCTTTTTCTGAGGTCCTGGATCATCTTCACTATCATTATTCTGAATTCTTTTTCTGGAAGTTTGCTTATCTCCCTTTCATTTAATTGTTTTTCTGGGGTTTTATCTTGTTCCTTCATCTGGTACATAGCCCTCTGCCTTTTCATCTCGTCTATCTTTCTGTGAATGTGGTTTTTGTTCCACAGGCTGCAGGATTGTAGTTCTTCTTACTTCTGCTGTCTGCCCTTTGGTGGAGGAAGCTACCTATGAGGCTTGTGGAAGTTTCGTGATGGGAGGGACTCTCCTTCATTACTTTTTAATTTATTTCTGATCTGATATTTCTGGTTTCTTCTGCTAAATTTGGGGGATTTTTTGTTCTTCTTTCTCTAATTGCTTTAAGTGTAAGTTTAGGTTGTTTATTTGAGAATTTTCTTGTTTCTTGATTTCGGATTGTATTGCTATAAACTTCCCTCTTAGAACTGCTTTTGCTGCATCTCATATGTTTTGGGTCATCATGTTTTCATTGCTATTTGTTTCTAGGTATTTTTTTATTTCCCCTTTGATTTTTCAGTGATGTCTTGGTTATTTAGTAACGTATTTTTTAGCCTCCATGTGATTTTATTTTTTACAGTTTTTTTCCCTATGATTGATATCTAGTCTCATAGTATTGTGGTTGGAAAAGCTACTTGATATGATTTCAATTTTCTTAAATTTACCAAGCTTGCTTTGTGACCCAAGATTTGATCTATCCTGGAGAATGTTCCATGAGCACTTTATTTTGTATTTATTTTTTTATTTTTTTTGGTGGTACATGGGCTTCTCACTGCTGTGGCCTCTCCCGTTGCGGAGCACAGGCTCCGGATGCACAGGCCCAGCGGCCATGGCTCACAGGCCCAGCCGCTCCGCGGCACATGGGATCTTCCCAGACCGGGGCACGAACCCGTGTCCCCTGCATCCACAGGCAGATTCTCAACCACTGCGCCACCAGGGAAGCCCTCCATGAGCACTTTAGAAGAAATTGTATTGTGATGTTTTTGGATGGAATGTCCTATAAATATCAGATAAGTCCATGTTGTTTAATGTATCACTTAAAGATTGTGTGTCCTTATTTATTTTCATTTTGGATGATCTGTCCATTGGTGAAAGGTGGCTGTTAAAGTCCCCTACTATGATTGTGTCGATTTCCCCTTTTATGGCTGTTAGCATTTGCCTTATGGGTTTCTTCTCTACATTTAGTTGGCAAAATATTTATTGTAAACAAAATTATTTACCTCTCATTAAGATGAAAAAGTAGGAAAGAAATTTAAAATCCAATTATGTATCATTACATGTAGATGTCCAATAATTCCAGAACCATTTGCTGAAATGATAATTCTTATAAATCTGAAATTCCTTGTCACATTTGTCAAATGTCAATCAAATACCCATTGTGGGCCGTAATTTCAATGCCTACCCTAAAAGCAATATCACACTATTTTGGTTAGTTGAGGTTTATATTAAACATTGAAATCAGATAATGTGAGTCCTCCAAATGTGTTCTTTCTGATAACTGTTTTTTCTATTCTAGGCCCATTGTTCTTCATATAAATTTTAGGATCAGCTTGTTAATTTCTACCAAAAAATCCTGCCAGAATTATGATTGAGATTGCAGTATATCTACAGATAAATTTGGTGAGAATTGATACCTTGAAAATTTTGAGTCTTTTGAACTATGTACACAGTGCCCATTTTCAATTTTGTAGATCTCTTTTGATTTCAGTCATTAAATTTCAAAGTACAATAGGTATAGTACATACTTTATTATATTTCTGTCTAAATATTTCAAGTTTTTCTTTAATATTATACACAGTACTTTTATTTCAATTTCCACATTTTCATTGCTAGTAGATTCACAGCCTATTGATATACTTATCTCATTCTATGATCATGCTAAACTACTGATTAGTTCTAGTAGCATTTTGGGGGGATTTCTAAATAGTCCAATCATTTATTAATAAAGAGAGTCGGGGCTTCCCTGGTGGTGCAGTGGTTGAGAATCCGCCTGCCGATGCAGGGGACACGTGTTCGTGCCCTGGTCTGGGAAGATCCCACATGCCGCGGAGCGGCTGGGCCCGTGAGCCATGGCCGCTGAGCCTGCGCGTCTGGAGCCTGTGCTCTGCAACGGGAGAGACCACAACAGTGAGAGGCCCGCATACCGCCAAAAAAATTAAAAAATTAAAAAAATAAAGAGAGTCTATTTCCTCCTTTTTCATGAGTAAGCTTTTAGTTTCTTTATCTTATTACACTGGTTAAGCTTTTTAGTATACTGGTAAATAGAAATAATGAATGTAGATTTCATTGACTTTTTCCCAAAACTGGAGGAAAAACTAAGTTTTTACTGAAAAATATAATATGAACTTTAGTTTTTCTGTACATACTCTTTAGCAGAATGATAATGTTCTTTTCAAATCTTAATGTCCTGAGAGTTTTCAGGAAGAATGGGTATTGAATTTTTTCAAAAACATTTATGCATATACTGTACTGAGATAATCATACTGTTTTGTTATGTTTATTCAGTTTAGCCTGTTATTATGGTGATATATTGATTGATTTTTCAAATACTGACCAAACTTTTTATTTCTAGGATAAACCCTACTTGATCATTGTGACATTGTGATATAATAAGAAATATATATTTTGGTCTTTGTCCATGGTTCCTGGCTCATAGCTCTTAAAACCCTTGAAATTTCCTGAGTGATAAGAGCTCTAGGGACAACTTTTTAAATGATCTTTAGTGTTTGTTCCTCGTTCCTGAAAGAGTTCCACAGAAATAAAAGTGAAATGGGTATGTTTTTTATTCCTAACAAATTCCTTTCAATCACACCTGCGTTTATTTTAATGAAGTGATTGTTGGAAAGCCTTTAGGTAAGAACAGGTTGGGAGTTGTTTGCCAGGGGAACGAATCATGTGATTGGACGTTTGGAACTTTAAACCTCATCCCCTGATCTCTGGAGAGGGGAAAGAGGCTGCAGATTGAATTAATCCCTAATGGCCAATGACAATCAATTATGCTTATACAATGAAGCATCCATAAAAACCCCTGAATTACAAGGTTTGGGGAGCTTCTGGGTTGGTGAACACAGGAGGTGCTAGGAGAGTGGTGTGCCTAAAATAGGCATGGAAGCTCTGTGCCCCTTCCTCCGTACCTTGACCTATGCATCTTTTCCATCTGTCTGCTCCTACGTTGTGTCCTTTTCTAATAAAGTGGCAGTCTAGTAAGTTAACTGTTTTCCTGAGTTCTGTGAACCAAATTACTCTCTAGCAAATTACTGAACCTGAGGAAGGGGTAACAGGAATCTTCAATTCATAGCAAGTTGGTCAGAAGCAGAGGTGACAACTTGAACTTGTGATTGGTAGCTGAAGTGAGGGGGGGGCAGTCTTGTGAGACTGAGCCCTCAACTTGTGTTGGGGATAAAGGTGAGCTACCTCAAAATGTTCCTTAATGGCATATTGATTATTTTGAATTAAAGTTAGTTAAAATGCAGAAGGGACACCCTGACCCTCCTCTCTGTCCTCTGAAAGCAGGAAATAAATCTCTAATATGAAATATGCACTCCCTGCATCTGGAGGTATAAAGACACTCTTCTTTTTTTTTCTTTTAACATCTTTATTGGAGTATAATTGCTTTACAATGGTGTGTTAGTTTCTGCTTTATGACAAAGCTAATCAGTTATACATATACATATGTTCCCATATCTCTTCCCTCTTGCATCTCCCTCCCTCCCACCCTCACTATCCCACCCCTCTAGGTGGTCACAAACCACCTAGCTGATCTCCCTGTGCCATACAGCTGCTTCCCACTAGCTATCCACCCTACATTTGGTAGTGTATATATGTCCATGCCACTCTCTCACTTCATCACAGCTTACCCTTCCCCCTTCCCATATCCTCAAGTCCATGCTCTAGTAAGTCTGTGTTTTATTCCCGTCCTACCCCTAGTATCTTCATGACATTTTTTTCTTAGATTCTATATATATGTGTTAGCATACTGTATTTGTTTTTCTCCTTCTGACTTACTTCACTCTGTATGACAGACTCCAGGTCCATCCACCTCACTACAAATAACTCAGTTTCATTTCTTTTTATGGCTGAGTATAAGGACACTCTTATTGCCAAACATAGGGAATTTGGGGAAGCCTGTATAAACAGATCTTGTTACTTCTTTAATTTACTACCCCAAGCCCAAACTCTGTTTAGATTCTGAATTGAGCACCCCAAACCTAAATTTCTTTGTCTTGTCAATTACTTACAAATTTATATTTCTTTGTTTAAAAAGTATAAAATCTTCCTGCTTTGGCCACTTCATAGGTCCCATTTCTAATAGACCTCTGCACATGTGAATTAAAATTGGTTTCTTTTTCTCCTGTTTAATCTGTCTTGTGTCGATGTTATTATTAGTCCAGCCACAAGAACTCAAGTGGGATAGAGGAGGAAATTTTCCCCTCCTGGCACCTGTGAGATCTGATGCTATCCTCGAGTTGATAGTGTCAGAATATAGTTAAATTGTAGGATATCCACTTGTTTTAAGAGAATTGCTTGATGTATCAGAAGATCCATACGTTTTGTCAGAAGTGAAATAGTGAGAGTAGCATTAATGTAAAGAAAAACAAAAAAGCTTTTTTGCCCGCTTACTCAAGCATGTTTTTCATTTATTGATAAATTCAATTTGCTACAACTTCGTTAAAGGTTTTTGCATTTATGTTCCTGAGAGACACAGATATGTAGTTTTCTTTTCATGTAATAACTTTCTCTGATTTGGGTTTGGGGGTTATGCTACCCTCATAAGATGAGCTGGGAAGTATTCTTTCTACTTCTCTTTTCTGAATGAATGATTGTAAGATTAATATTATTTCTTAAACGTTGGGCAGAATTTTACTGTGATGCATCTCTTCCTGGAGTTTCTGAGCTGGGAAACTTTAAACTATGAATTTAATATCTTTAGTCTATACTCAGCTATTCTAGTTATTTCCCTCTTCATAAGTTAGCTTTAGTACTTAATATTTATAGTCTGTTGTGATCTCTCTTCATTTATTTCTAACTTTGTTAAAATTATATCATTATTTTTCTCTTGATAAGTCTTGTTATCATTTCAAATTTTTTTATCATTTCCAAGACCCAGAATTATGTTTCATTGATTTTCTCTTTTGATTTTTGCTTTTCTGTTCTCAATTTTATTGTTTCTAATCTTATCTTTATTATTTCCTTCATTGTACCTGCTTTGGAAATATCCTCCTATAATAGAAATATTCCTTGCTCTAAAATCCACTTTGTATGATGTTAAAACAGGCACATCACCTTTTTGATTACTGTTTTCATGACTTGACATTCTTCATCCTTTTATTCTCAGATGACTTTACAAAAAACAATTATAATTAATTTACAACCAAGTGTCATATACTTTTTCTTCCTCCTATTTTATTTTTATGTCACAATTTTTAGTATAGTCTTTCCCACTGATTGTTTGCATCTTTTTTTTACTATTTGTCATAGATGTGTGAACATTTTTTTATCTATTTGTCAACCAGTCTGTACTATGTCAAACTGTCTGCATTTTTATTGCCTTATTGTGATTTCTGATATCAGAGGGAAATAATTGACATTTTTATAATACTGACTTTTCCCATCCACAAAGATAGTGTTTTCCATTTATGTATCTAACCTTTATTTCATATTATTGAATATTTTAATAATTTTTTCTATGAAGCCTAATTTTAGTTTTATTAGTTTTTATTTTAGTTTTATTAGTTTTATTCTTATGTATTTCATAATTTTTGTGCCATTTTGAATTCTGTCCCTTTCATTTATATAGTTTATTTGTTGCTCTTGTAAAATTTGTTATTGGTTTTAGCATATTAATTCCATATTTTGTAAACTTTATAAAATTTCTTGTAATTTCACAGAATTTATCCACAATTTTTCTTGGATTTTTCTATGTAAAAATGGCAATGGTTTTATTGTTTCATTTACTATGCATTTAATTATTTTTTTTTCTTTTCTTAAGTACTATCTAGAACTTACATTACAATGCTAAATTGGAATGCCACAGTGGGCATCTTTGCTTGTTCTTGACATTAAATTGTATACATTGTTCTAATATTTCACAGCCTCTTTGGTAGATATATTTTACCCAGTTAAGAAAGCTTCCATTTTTGTCCTATATAAAAATGATCTCTTTTTTCGTATTTTGAAAGGCTGTGCAATTTTATTCAATTATAGTTTTGTATCTATTAATGTAATGTGGGTTTATTTTTTCTAATTTATCTGTCCCAGTGAGTAGATTTCCAATGTTAAGCCATACTTGAATTATTGAGATAATTTCTAGGTCATAACGTAAATCTTTTTGTTAAATTTTATTTGCTTATTATTGTTATTATTTTGATATATAACATCCAAGTTAATGGTGAGATTAGCCTTTAATTTTTCTTTTCTTGACAATTTCTGTGACTTATGATTTTGCTGTCAAATTAGTTGATGTCTTTTTATACTCTTTGCTTACAGTATGAACACATTATGTTTACTTCTGATGATAAACCCTTTCGCTTTCTTTATTCTTGTTTTTAAGAACTCTAATTCTCCCCAAACTTATAATAATCACTATTTTGGTCTTATACAGTCTCTTCTAACTTGTAATTTCTTACTTGTTTGTCAATTTATTTGCCCAATCTTTAGTTCTGGGAAGTAAGATACTATGATTGACAAATTTTATAAAGAATCATATGATTTTGCATGAGAAGTGGGAGCAGCTCTCCCCCAAAATAGGGCATATGTGCCAGAAGAATGAATAAGGAGGACTGAGTGAGCCAAATAGTTGTTATTCCTTAAAAATGCACAGGTTAGCTTAGCTTCATTAACAATTGCACAACACAACCTCAAAAATAGGCTGTGATAAATTTACCATCAATTTGCACTCATGTTAACTTCATCTTCTACCTAGTATTTTCCTCCATGTCTTCTCTTTTAGAATATAAATAGTCCTGAAATTTTCTCTCCTTTTACCTATTTTAAATTAATAATCCCCCCAAAGCAACATTAATAAAAAGGAAAAAAAAAATAAAGACTGACTCATAGCTTTTGCCAAAGCCAGGGGGGAACTTAGAGTTATAAAATAGTGAGATAGAAGGAAATTTTGCTTATTTCATGGATACTTTTCCACTGAGTTTTATCTACCTATCACTTGTCTGTTAGGCTAAACCAGGCTAAACCATTGGCTATTCCTACCTACAGAAAAATATGCAGAGCATCCTGGATATCTTCTTCTAGAGAATTATTTTTTATCGAATGATTATAAGAAATTGATATAGTGATGTTGAACAGTAAACACAGAAGTGGTTGTTTAAAAGCTTTCCCAACTTAATCCAAATCCTAATTTGACCTCTCACCTTAAGGAGAATAATGGAAATAGAGGGGCAACAGCATTCATTTTTCTGGTTTTTAATATCTTTTCAAATTTTACTTCAAAACATTTTTCATTTTTATTTTTCAAATTCCAGAGTTGAATTTGAAAACAAATTTCTTTTTCAATTTTTATTTAAAGAATTATTAAAATATATTGTGATGTAAATTTATATAATATAGCTTAAATAACATTTATTCATAATGTAAAATCACCTAGATGCAAACAAGGTGGTAAATTAAGAGAACTAAAAATCTGTTAGATTCTCCAAGGTTTCATTTGTTCAATTGGATGAATCAATCTGAACTATATAAAGACTTTAATCTGTTAGCACTACAACCTATGAAATAAGATCCAATTCATAGATCTGATGTGAACTCTCTATAAAAAAGTCTTCTTTTTGCCATGAGGTTGCTAAGCCATGGAATATAAACTGGTATCTCTGCAGATCATCCAGTAGATAGGCCAACAAATGAAGCCTAAGCTGAGAATGAACCCCAAAGAGAGCAAATCAGAGAAATTGAACAAAAGATAGAATTAAAATAAAGGTAAAAAAAAGAGACTCAGAGAATGATTCCTGACTATGCAAATAGAACATGATGGGACAATTCACTGATGTGGTAAAGGGCTGAGAAATCATTCACAGTGGAGCTCTATGGTGATAAGAATTCAAGTTTTTATTTATTTATTTAATTTTACACTGTGCTTTTATAAATTTCGCATGTTTTTAGGCTAAATTACACAGGGGCTCAGAACAAGCCTTACCAAAATGCAACACTTTTGTATGAGGATTATTTTGAACTAAAGGCAATTGAGACCCTGCAGTTTCAAGAGAAAATACTGCCCCTCCCTTAACTGCCTAGAAGAGCTTAAACTGGGAATTTTTCCCAGAAAAGAGTTATTACCAGAGATAAATTTGATCTAAGTGGCTCCATCTGTATGGCAGGACAAACATCTAATTACTAAGCACCTGCTCTTTGTTTTTTTAAATCATCCAGTGAATGACCCTCCTGTCCTTGGAAGCCCCAGGTTTTCTATCCCATTCCTTAGCTCAGGATGACATATACCCCATTTTACTGTTCTGTCCCAGGTATGTGGGATTCCTGTACATATAAAATTAAATTTGATTTTCTCCTGTTAATCTGTCTCACATCAATTTAATTCTTAGATGAGCCAGAAGAACCTAGAATGGTAGAGGAAAGTTTTCTTCCTCCTCAACAGTTATTTTTAAAATATGAAAAATAATGGTCTTACAGAATTGCTTAAAGGAAGCTTTTATGTATCACATGGGAAACATGATAGCATTTGAAGAAGTAAAGAATGGCAATCATTTTAATAATAATAATAAACTTTAGGATTAAACCAGTGGTGAGTTATTAATAAGAATTTCTGATACTGTGAGTGCATGACTTCTCTGTAGCTCTTGTTTAGGATGAAAAATAATATTACCTCTACCCTTCTAGGCTCTTGACTGAGACACTCTCTGTAAACAAAGACAGAATAAAAGGAGAGAAGCAAACAAAAGTTTAATAATGTGTATTCCTCCTGTGTGATGGTAGAGTCCCAGGAAAGCTGAGTAACTCTCTAAAATAGCCCAAGCCATCACCTTAAATACCACTAATGCTGAAAACTTGGCCTCTGTGCACCAGTACTGAATCAAAACTTGGAGACAGAGTTTTAGATGAAGTAGAAAAGAATAGCTTTATTGCTTTGCTAGGCAAAGGGGGACACAGCAGGCTCATGCCCCTCAAAACTGTGTGTCCCAACTTGGAGGGATTTGGTGAGGAGTTTTATAGCAATGGTTCAAGGGTGGGGTTGCTGATAAGGATCAGGGTGTGTGCAGGGCTTGCATAGCTTTAATATGGACTCAGGGGGTCTCTTGAAGAACTTCTCTGGTTCCTTTAATCTGGAATGAAGAATGCTAACATCTTCCATTTGTTGAGGGTTTTAGTTCTGTAAAGAGCTCAAAGATATTATTATGTGTATCCCTTGAGGCAGAACCAGAACCCTGCCCCAAGGTTGCACTATTGTTTCTTGTCTGCTCCTCCCTTGTCTCTGCTTCCCCTCCCTTCCCTGATTAGCAAGTGTTTGAATCTGCCCTTTGGAACACAAGAAAGATCATGGAGGCTGGAGCCTACTCCCTACAAACAAGAAATTGGTGACACAGAAAAGCTTCCAGGCCCAGGAGCCCCATAGGGTCCTACTCAGTTTCACCATCACAAGCTAAAGATAAAAGAAGGTGTTGTAGGGGGTTGGGAGGCCAGTAAGGGGTTTACCAGGAAAAGCACAGTAAGCAAGGATATTGTTGTTATGCAGATATGTCTCTGACTTCTCCAGTGATCAAAGTTTCTAGAGTGAGTCTTCCTTCACTTCTTGGTACAGAGAGGGAGACACCCTTGTGAATGGAGATTTCCTTTATAAATGTAAATGTCTCTTTCAAAAGGGTAACTTATACTCAGTTTTCAGAGCTTTTCCTATGTCTGCTGTTTCTTAAAAACAATCAGCCTAAAATAATCCTTATGCAAAGGGGCATCTTCTGAGGTGGCAAATTCTGCTTGCCTTTACTCTTAATGCCACATACCAGTTCTTTTATATATTTTTGGTTAAATCTTGTTCTCATAACCTTCAACAGATAAAAATCACACTTCACTACTTGTCTCCAGTTTTCCATTTAGTTCTCTGTCTGTCATTTTTAGGCTATGCCCTACTTGTGTCATAGAGAAAAGAAAGATTTTCAAGAATAAACTTCAGTTTTTAACTTTTCACCCTGATAGCCTTCTGTTTTTTTCCACCATTCTCAAGCAATAGTTCTTAACCTTCTGATAAAAATTATGTCTTTCTATCATTATTAATGACCTCAAGCACTCTGATTGTCTTCTAAAATATGATTTCTACATCTTCTAGTTCCACTATTTCCTGTTTTCCAGAAGCTAAAAGCTTTCTTCACCATTTTTGAAAAACTCTCCTTCAACTATATATCAAAGGAGGTTGAGGAGTGGGGTGCAAAGAATAATCAAAAGAGCATGGGCTTTGAATCCAGATACACCAAGGATTAAGTTGCAGCTCTATCCCATTCTTATATTGGAACATCACGAAAGTACCTAAACTTACTGATCCTTAGCTTATCAATTTACAAAGTGGGTTAACATCTAACCTCGTGTTTTTGTATGGATTGAAATCGTCTACGTGAAAATCCTAGTACCTAGTATTGCAAATGTGCTCAATAAATGAAAAATTGTATTATCTATATATTAACTTTATAGCCTCATAGGTACTGTTAAAAGAAAGAACAGGCCCCAAAATGAAATCACTTGTGCTAAGCCCCCTGTCAGAAAACCAAGACTTAACATCTAACCTAATTGAAGTTTTGGGCCCTCTCAGGAATGTAATCTTAACCAGTGAGTCTGGAGTTTCCTGGACAGCACTGGTTGAGGTAATCCATCTGATAGGCTCCTTTCATCCCCTAAAGAAAGATGAGGTAATCTTTTCTTTACTTGTCCCTGCCTAATTTGGCCTGTGAAAGCCTTCCATTTGTACAGCTGCTCAGGATTCTTTCTGCTTTCTAAATGGGATGTGGGGCAATTCATGGATCATTTAATGAAATCAGTTAGATTTTCAAATTTACTCAGTTGAATTTTGTTTTTTTAACAGTACAATCTTTTTTTCTCTCCTTCCCGGGCAGGGACCTTCTGGTTCTACTCTTCTTCTGGTAGCAGAGTGCAGCCTGTGACTCAGAACAAAATAAGGCTTACTTCCTGCCCCTCTCCCAGGAGTAGATATCTTTTGCTTCTATGGCTTCCCAATCATTGCTTGGGCTTTGGGTCCTGGCATTAGGTTGTTTTCCTAACCCTCTGTCATAAATTTGTCAAATTAATGATTGTTAGGTGAAACACAGCATTCTAGATGGTTCAACAACAGCCCGAAAGAGAAACTGAAATAGAGAAGTTTACTACTTACTGGTCCTGGAGGATGTACCCACATATCTCAAGGAGGCACATGCCTTTATTAAGGTCTGTGGGTGCAGCACTTTGGGGTTCCTGGGCTAAGGCCACACTGGCCAACTCAAACCCTAAAAGCGGGGCTTTGATAAGTCCCACAGGCGTCTTATCTAAGTATGCATAATGGGGAAGGCACTGGGAGGCAGGAGAGGCTGTCAATCACAAAGGGTATTGGGTAAGTCCCAGGAACTTATATTTACTTGTGACTCTGCAGGCTGCTATCTAGGGTACATGCTTGCATGTAGGGCTAGTGTCAGGTTAAGGTCACTGCAGGCCGCTTGACCAAATAAAATGGATACAGAGGCAGTAATACCACAGAATATTTTAGCTATTCTCACAACATCCTCCTTCAGTTTGTCTTTCACTTCTGTAATAGAAAGGTCTAGGAATGGCATTGTTTTTGTGCTTGTGGCTGACCTAAGATGGTTCTGAAGGGGAACATAATATACTACTTCAAAATATACCTCTTTGGCATAAGAATTATTTTAGGCTGATTATTTTTAAGAAACAGCAGACATAGGAAAAGCTCTAAAAACTGAGTAGAAGTTACCCTTTTGTAAGGGACATTCACATTTATAAGGGAAATCTCCATTTGTAAGGCTGTCTCCCTCTCTGTACCCGAGAGAGAAGGGTGACTCTAATCTCTAGAAATTTATCAAGGGAGAAGGCAGTGACTTAAATATGCATAACAACCATATCCTTGTTCATTGTGCTTTTCTTGGTAATCCCCCTAATTGGCCCTCCTTCCCCCAAATCTTCTTTTATCTTTAGCTGGAGATGGTATTTAAGGTGATGGCTTGGGCCATTTTGGGGAGTTACTCGGTTTTCCTGGGCCTCTCCTATGCAAAAAGGAAGTATAGATGTTACTAAATTCTGTTTTATTTTTCTCCTGTTTATCTGTCTTTTATTATAGGGGGGATCTCGGCCAAGAGCCTAGAAGGGAAGAGGAAAAATTATTTTCTCTCCCCCATAAAACCTTCTGTTACCTTGTATTAGACATTCTAATATTGCCCCACAGGCCCTTGAAGCTCAGTTTATTTTTAAAAAACTATTTCCTCTCTCTTCTTCAAACTGGATAATTTTTATTGATCTAAATTCAAGTTCACTGACCCTTTTCCTGATTTTCCTGAACTACTGCATAGGAAGATAGGTTGAGCAGCATAATATATACCTTCTTTTTTAAGTGTTGACTAAATTGTTGATACCAAATATTTTCCTCGATATTTATTTTTATTTATTTATATATTTATTTATTGCGGTATGCAGGCCTCTCACTGTTGTGGCCTCTCCCGTTACGGAGCACAGGCTCCGGACACACAGGTTCAGCGGCCATGGCTCACTGGCCCAGCCTCTCCGCGACATGTGGGATCTTCCCAGACCGGGGCACGAACCCGTCTCCCCTGCATTGGCAGGCAGACTCTCAACCACTGAGCCACCAGGGAAGCCCTTCCTTGATATTTATTTTTAAAAGGTAGAATGTTTATATCCAAGATAAGGTTATCTCTGGTATCATACAATCAAGCCCCTTTTTTTTTGCTGCGTACACTTGTTGACATACAATGTCAACCTCTTGTTTGTTTGATTCCTTTTCTTTGTAACTTTTTTCTTCACTTTTTTATTGAATTGCTTCAGTATTTTTTCATATTTTCTAAAGCTACTTCAAAATTTTTTCAAACCTTCGGGTGTTGGTGAGTTAGAGACACATTTCTTTTATGTCATCAAGGAGACTAGATTATATATTGGGTTTAGATAATTTTCAGGTAAGGAGAAAATCATGGCATGTATACTCTAGAACACTAGCTCAGTTTATTCATCTTTGCTGGGTCTAAAGATAATCTGTAATTTTTGTGGTTTCCCTATTACCTTCCCCCTCAACCCACAATGTGCAATGGTAAATTATATGTTTGGCATAAACTTTCTAATCTCCTTGGTGTTTATCTCAACGTTACTTTTTAAGCTTGCTTTTAGGATCCCTCTCTCAGATGCTAACGTCTGTTAATCTTGTTGTATATTAAAGAATAATTCTGGTCCTTCTCCTGAGCTCCTGGGTGATAACTTCTAAATCCTTAGAATTTTCTGAGTGTCAGGAGAATGTTGTTTAGGGTGGGCTCTTCCACCACATCTGAGTTTAGGCTAATGAGACTGCTCAGGATGGAGGCTGGTCAGGCCAGAGAGACCAAATGTGAGCCAGATGATATCAACCCAAACACTTCCAGAGAGAGGAATGAACCTGGGGATTGAGTTAGCCACATGGCCAATGAGTCAACCAGTCATAACAACAAAATAAAATCCAGATAAAATTGAGACAGGAAGGGAGCAGGGTACAACCTTTAAAAGAATGGCATAGCCGTTGAGGACACAACATAAACTGGTTAGAACCAATTAAGTTCAAGATGCTGGACGACTGACTTCCAGTGGAATTTCAGCCTCATTATGTGCTCATTGTAATATATCAGCATGCTATATGACACACCCACAGGTGCCATGACAGTTCTGGGGCTGACCATAAAAGGCCAAAAAGTGGGTGGTGACCCAATTCCCAGAAATCTCTGCCCCTTTCCCAAAATACTTGGAATAATCCTCTCACTCATTAGCCTATGAAATTACCCACCCCTATAAAAACTGACAACCCTGTACCCTGGGGCTTCTCGCCTTCTGAGTTGGCCCACACTCTGTTTATGTAGTGTCTATCTCCCTGAATAAACCTTCTTTCACTTTACTGTGGCTCACTCTTGAATTCTTTCCTGCGCAAAGCCAAGAATCCATACTTGGCAGCCCATCCCAGGGACTCACCTGAGACCTGGGATGTGACCATCCTCTCTGGCCCCACTTTCCTGCAACAAAATCTCTGGATGCTGAAGTTTGGGTGAACTTCCTCGTTAATGAAACATCAGTGTGCTGGGAGCGTGACATATCCTCGTGCCACAAGGAGAGGGTGTGAAGCTGTATGTTCCCAGACCCTCCCAGACCTTGCCCATGTGTGTTTTCAGTTGGATAGTTCTGATATGTATCTTTAAAAATATACCTGTAATCATGAATATAGCACTTTGCTGGGTTCTGTGAGTTACTCTAGCAATTTATCAAACCTAAAGGGGTTGTGGGAACTCCTGAATTTGTTCCTGATTTGTCAGAAATGTGAGTAGCTGTGGACCCTCAAACCTGTGGCTGGCATCTGAAGTAAGGACAGTCTGTTTGGGACTGTGTCCTTAATTTGTGAAGTTTGCACTAAATCCAGGTGGTTGGTATCAGAACTGCTTTGCAGTATTGTAATCTGTTAGGCATTTTATTGATTATTAAATTTTTCTGAAAAGATATGTTGCTTAGTCCACATTCTACTCCTTATATATGTGAAAGTCTTATATTTTTCACCCATTAATTATTACTTATGAGAATTAAATGGAAAAAATATATGTACTTAAGGCAGATGCAATGTTTGGCATTGAGCACACATTCAATGAATGGGGAGTATTTTTATTTTTATAAGTGATTAGCAAAATTAGGGCCTTCAAGATATCAATCCCCACCTCCTTTGGAAACATGGAAGACTGACAGTATTGACAACAACATGGCAGATTATTTCACTCACCTATTTGCAAAAGGTTGAGCTGATCCGAATTTAGGCTTTGAATTCATTGGAGTCTTACTTATACTCTAATCACTTGCACACATTATAAATTTAAATGAGAAATTATGTAAGTGTTGAGGTATTTCTTAGTTTGGTAAAGCTGATGATATTGAAAAATATGTTATTCTCAATAAAACTCTGAGTGCAGGAAAAGAATGAGGAAAACAGAAATCACCATTAACATATACAGTAATGACTGCCATGAGGTAGATCTGATGGTTGCTAAAATTAGTGTGCAGAAATTTAAGCAGAAGCAGAATGCTTGCATGTTCATAAAGATCTCTCCCATTAGGCATATTACTAGATGCAAAATGGGACAAGAGATTAGATCCTGGAATAGAGGCTGGTAGAAAAACTGGTGAAGTTTCAGTAAATTATGTTATTTACTTAATATATTTTGCCAAAATTACTCTCTTAGTTTTCATCATTGTTCTATGATTATTTAAGATGTTAACATGAGGGGAAGATGGATGAGGAGTATGTAAGAATTTTATATTACATTTGCAACATTGTGTAATTGTAAAATTATCTCAACTAAACATTTTTTTAAAAGCATAGCTTATTACTGGTTGCCAGGGTCTTGTGCTGGGGGAAGAGGATTGACTTCAAGGGAAATTTTGAGAGTGATGAGACTGGTATATATAAACCAATTGTGATTTGGTTGCAGGACTACATTCATTTTTTAAATCTATCACACTATACATTTATTTAGATTGAATTTTTGTATGTAAATTATAACAATAAAAATATAATAGTTTGCTAGTATATTATGCATTAAAAGATAATATGAGATTTTAAAAATGTTACTACAATATATTTGTAGTTTGCAATAACATTCTATTTCTAGATTGTTTAGCTTGTTGAAATGCTATTTTAATCTATTCAATATAACAATTCTTCTATAAATATAGTATAAATATACACTGAGCTAATACATTACAGGTTAATTAAACACAGATTTGAGAAAATGTCAACAAAGGCCCTATTTTTTCACATTCTGTGCCAGAAGAGTGTCTAAGGCCCTCAAATTAATTTTATTTATTTAATTCTAATATCATAATAACAAAAATAGCTTTCATTTATAGCATTCTCACTATGAATCAGGCATTGCACTTAACCAGTTGATATGGAATATGTTATTTAAATGTCAGAACAATTATCAGAGATAGATATTATCATTGCTTCTAATTTAGAGATTAGCAAACTAAAGTTTACAGAAATTGAGTAAATTAACAAATGCACCCAACTAGTGTGTGCTGGAGTCAAGAGCCAAACCAGAGTCTAAGACTTCACTCCTAGGCAGTATTACAATGGTCAAACTATGGGTTACCTTTTGTACCGTAGTTTAAAATATGTGATTATTTTCGGTTCTTTTTTTATCGGGCTTACTTACACAGTAGTCTTATCCCCACATAGCACAATATTTCAAAGTATTTTCTAAAAGAATAGGACAAAAAATCTTTCCTCTTTTTTTTTTCTGTTGAGTATCTATGAAATCTAAAAACTACAACTGAAGAGAGAAGCAATCAATTAAATTTTAATTTATCTTGTTTTCTAGCAAACTAATCTCTAATCACAAGACCATAACTGGCTTATTAAACCAATTATCATTTGATTAGAAAATAACATTTGGGATTAAGGGAGACATCAGGATGTAAGCAGCATGTTCAAATAGCCACAAGATTTGAGCTTTTTTTTTCTTATAATCCTGTCTTCAATAATGTCTGACCTCATATATAATATTTATATCTCAGTCTTTATATAAAGAAATATATTTAACTAACACTGGGGAAAAGGATAAATTTATGTGGAAAAATATTTGTGTTAAAATCACAACTTTTGAGGGTTTCAAAATCAAGACTTAAAAAAATTAACCAAACTCATCATGTTAACAAATTCAAGTGTATTCAATGCCTTATTTTAACTTTCCCATTTAGCAAAACTTTTCTCCATCCTTTTGTTAAATCTATTTTTTTAAATCCATTTAGGCATTTTGAGTGCTGATTTATTTAACATTTATTGAATGCTAGAAATCTTTAAGACTAGTGTAAAGCCCAGACTGTTTCCAAATATCTTAAGATAATAAGGGACTATCTATGCAAACACATTTATTTAATACTTAGAAACAAATAAAATCCATAAACTATATTAGATTAAATAAACCTTAAAGTATTGATATTCTTCACTTAAGGAGTATGAGGTAAATTAGAACAGCTAGACACATTTCTAAATATTATCTGAGGCATGTTTTTACTCAAGCATTATTTTTGTTGCTATGCAAATAAGTAATGTTCAATAATGTATTTTATTATATTATAGATACTCACCATTTATTTTGATCAATATATGCTGTTCTACTCTGCATATGTATATGAAAATAATGTATCTATTACAATGTAATAAGTATAACATGTTAGTTAAGAACTCCAGTTCTAGCTATTTTTACCCTCAATTATAACTTTATTTTTCTATTTTTCAGCTAAGCTTCCATGGTTCAGATCTATAATCACTCACTTGCAAAAACCTTGACCCTATTATCCCTTTGTCTGCCACACTCATCTAACAAAATTCCAACTCAGGTTATACCCAATTATCTGCCTATTTCATGCCTACACTTAAAGCAGCTGATTGAGGCTGGAGTGAATCTCTTTAACAGATGAACTTGTCTCATGCTTCATGGTGAAAATGGACAATCAAATATTCCTGCTGGGATGAAAAGCTAACCTGTCCACTGTACACTAAGTCCAGTCCCCTTTTAGTTTCTCTAGAATGCTGGTTAAACAGGTATCTCTCTTCTTCAGTGTATCCAATGTTCTGTTTCACCTTTCCCATTTAGCACTAATTTTCTATGTCCCTTTTGTTAAATCCAATAGTCAGTTCTCTCAAGAACATCTAATCTTTTCATTCACACTTTTTTGATCCTTTTGTAGACCTTTTCCAAACCTTTTCTTCCAATATTTCTGTGTCATTGTGCAGTAGTGTTTCTTGTAAAACAATATGTTCATTGGCTCCCTTTTCAAAAAATCTAGCTTGACAATATTTCCCTTTCATTAACTTGCTAATCTATATATATTTAATGTAATTTCTGATGGATTAAGTTGAAATGGACCACCTTAAACCTTTTTCTATTTGTTTCATCTGTTCTTTGACCTTTTATTCTTTCAATTCTCCTTTATTATAATTTTATTCATACGATTTTTATTCTACTTTTAGTGGTAATCATAGACTTACTGCAGTCTCTCTCAATTTGGCTACTTACTAACCAATGCTAGAAACTATTACTTAATCCAATTTAAATAATTCCCCCACTCTTTGCACTATTAGTGTCATAAATTATACTGATACATATTAATAAACCTCATAGGACACTATTAACTTTTAGGTTGCTTAAGTCAATATTCACTTATTCACTTATTATTACTCTAATTTTTACCTCTATTAAGGATTTTCATTTCATAATTGAAAAAATTGAAAAACAGGTAGCAAGATGCATCTATTCTGAATCTTAGAATTCAAGCCCAATTTTCTGGATGCAGAGTAATCTAATAAATCCCTGTGTTAAAATGTTCTTGGGATTTGTTTTAATCAAGCATGATGAGATATACAGACAGAGAAATCACTGTTAAAAAGGAAGAAGTTTTTACTCACAGTCCTTAGAGGCAGGCGGTATGGCACACCATACAGGGCCACTTGAGGAAGTACTAGGGTTGGTCACAATGCAGAGGAAGTAAGGGGAAAATGTGCATCTTTATGGTGGTTTCCTTGGAAGGAGTAGGCAAGGCAGTTAGTAGGCTAAGCAGGTTTAGGATTGGTTAGTTTAAGGAATTTCAGCAGGCTCTGGAGTATAGGACCAGTCCTGAGTTATCTGGTATCTGTGCCTGCGTGATTAGGACAGAGAATATTGTCAGGGAGTGTAGAACCTTATGAAAGCCCAATAAAGGGGGTAAATGAGGAATATGGGCTCTGGATTGCTTGGTTTGCATAGAAAGGCACAATTAGGGGAGTAATTTGCTAGCTCTGGAAGGGGCAGTCTCTCCTGGTCAGCAAGGCCCCCAAGAAGTCAAACATAAAGTACAGAAAATAAAAAGAAACCCAACAATACATAATTAATACAACCATTTGTACCATGCATAATACTTTACTTAACAGATAGGTCTAATTATCTTTAAACCAAAATAAGTAATATACACTGCTCTATGTAAAGCTTCAAAATATGATACTATTAAAGGTCTCAAATCACAATTCTGTGATTGGGAAATTTAACCAGGCACAGAGCTAGAAGATATTTGGATATTTGACTTGAGCCACCCAATTTTGAGATAACCAAGAAAAATAGAAAATATACCTTCTCCAGATTAGAGACTCTTGAGCCTCTTGCTTTTGATGCTGTATGAAAAAAGACCAGAGGAGACATGTGAATTCACTTCTCAATGAACAGTGATTAAAAACTATTAAATGAGACATATTCCTTCTCCAGTGCGTTTTTATTATACTTTATGCAGAAGCCTAAGGACAGGATGTTGCTGGGGGAATGGGGGGACCAGACAAAGTCTTAACCTATTTCCCTAAAGTCACTGGAGCTATTTTTAATAAACTCAGTTTATTCTCTACCCTAATTCTATGCACTTAAACTTTCTTGACAGTAGGAGAGACGCAAGAAAGCCTCCCATTGCTCCGTTGGTTGAGAAGCTAGATCAGTGCTTCTGCCTTCCTTGTAGATCCGTTTCTTGCTCAGTCATCTGCAAATGTGGCGTCATTCTGTATCACCCAGGGTACTGGCAGAAACAGTATTCTTAGCTGTGGGGTAAGTTGCCTCCAGAATACAAAGAGGTCTACTAAGATTGTGCTTCCTTCTTCATAATAGGGGTTGTAGGAAGTAATAATTACCTTTTATTTCAGATTGGGATTTACTGACACACTCCTGACAACTGAACCTCTGGAAACATTACTGACGTGCAAAGTCTTTGAGTCTTGTAGGATTTATTGCCGACCCTCTGGTGTGCATCTTGCTTCCCACGACCTCTAGCATACTAGGCACTCTTGCTTGCCCTCCTGGGTCATCATGTTATCATTAATATATTGGATCAATGTGATGTTCTGTAGTATGACTAGATGGTTCAGATCTTTTTGTACATTATTTTGGTAGAGGATAGGAGACAGTGGGCAAGCAAGAAAAGGCAGGTACTCTGCAGACTTTCTTAATTGACTCTAGCAATAATACAGTATCTGACAGGGTGGAAGATAAAGCTTCTATTTAGTTGACTTGTGATAGTCCATAGTCATTCTCCAAGATGTATTCAATTTCTGCAGGGACAAACTAGTGAATTAAATGGATATATGAAGAATGATAGGGACTATATTCCTGCATCCTTTAGATCTTTAAGAGTAGCCTAATCTCTATAGCTCCCCTGAAATAAAAAATTATTCTGCATTTACCATCCTGGCCAGGAGTGGAGGGTTGGTAGTTTCAGATGCTTAAAGGAGGTAGATACCACTATAGGCCAAGGACTCTATGCAGGGGTTACTCCAGTAGCCAATTATGTGACTCCGATTGTATACTCAGACAACAGAGAAATAATAACAAGGTAGTTCTATGGAGTCACTGGCCTCACTACGAGAAGAATTTTAGACACAAATTCATTTATACCCTTGTCTCCATCTGTTGCAACTATAAACTGAAGGACTATGATGATTCAAGTATCCATGTATGAATGCCAACTCAGAACTTGTGTTCAGAATGCTTGAATATTCTTCTTTCTCATACAAATGTATATATTTTAGTTCATCAACTTTTCCCTAATTTTACCATAAGTGTAAAGGTCTTTCACATCTTTCCCATACCAATGGAAGTAGATATCATCTAGTTTTTTAACATTGGTTTAGCTAAAAATTAGTCAAACAAAACATCTTTGCATACTGAAGGTTACCAGTTAGCGTCAACTATCTTAGCATTCGTTTATTTTCGCACAATTAATTGCCTCTAAATTTTCTATACCCTTCTTTTGCTCCCGATTTTTCCATGCATTTTTTTGCTGATAAAACTTCCACAGCTGATTTATGCTCTTTCAAATGTGTATTCTCTGAAAGATTCTGCCCCAGTTTATATTAGTGCAGTTTACACTAAAGTATAATTGAAGTTTACCTATTTCATTTGACAGTTGTATATTTTAAAAGGTGTACACTTGCCTAAATTAATTAGACATTTTCCTAGTTTTCCTTGCCTCCTTTTCACTGTTCCTTCTCCAGTTCCTTATCTGTTCGCTAAGGAAAAATACACACAGAATGATCTCTGCACTCATGAAATCATTCATTCCCCAAGAAGCTATTGATCATCCACACGGTTTGTGAGCTGTGTAAACTTGAAAATAATAATAGATCTCTTTAAATGTAATATTTGACAAGTGTGCACCATATACCATATTTGATTGACATTAGGACATGAAATTTTTACATTTTAAACCACAGAAGTAGGAATTAATTTTACATGGTGTGGCATCTTTAAATTGCTGCTAGTCAACTCATATTTGTCATTTATTTTATGGGAAAATATATTAACACCCTCTAGGGTTTGATTCAGTGAAATGCAGTACAAGATGCTTATAACAATTAAGATTTTTTTTGTTGTTATTTTGTTATGTTGTTAAGTCAAATTCAAGTAACTTAAAGCACGAAAAAATTTGATGATACTCAGAAGTGAAAGCTCAGATGTAGGCTCATTAGACTCAGCTTTCTCTGGTAGTTCAAATGATATAACAAGGGCCAAGGTTCTCTCCATCTTTTACCTCTGCTTTCCTAACATAGGCTTACTCTTCAGAATACATATGGTATCTCCTTGTCCCCCTGTCACATACATACCATATCCAATCTACATGGTGACTTCGGGATGTTCCCACATTATATTAAAAAATTGTTGCTGTCCTCAGATCTTCACAGCACAATACTGAGAGTAAGAGACTTAGATGCTTTTTCACAGAAATTGGAATAAATGTCACCTTGCTTATCTTTTAAGTTGAATAGCTTGCTTCCCTTTTCTGGAACAATTCATTATGGATAGGGAAATGGAATGCATTGAATCCACTCACTCAAAATTTAATGAATTTATTAGTTCATTTATTTTATCCCCATTACTCTTTTGAAAAAATTCTAATCAAGGTTACCAAGTACTGCTACATAGCCAAATGATAGTTAATTTATAGTCCTCATCTTATTTGAATATTCAGCCTAATTCCTCAAAGTTTATTACTTCTTCTAAAAATATTTGTTCATGAATTTTCAAGACAAAACACTTTCCTAGCTTTCTTCCTATCATACTAGATACTTCTACTCATGCTTAATGAATGTTTTACTTTCGCAAAAAGAAATCCGAATCACAGCTTTTGCACATTTTTCTAACTGTTTGGAGACCCTTAACGCTAGGTCTGTGATCCTCTCTGCCATCCATTTTTGCTTATTTTATAGTTGGCTTCATGTACTACCATGGCTTTAAATATTCTCTCAGTACTAATGAATCTCAAATGTATGTAATCATCCCTGACCTCACTCTTGAACTGCAGATTGATATATTTAATAGCAGATGTGACAAATTCACTTGGAAAATAACCATGTTTCAAACTCAATACTACAAAATTTTAACTCTGTTTTCACCACCTAAAATCTGCTCTTATCCCAGTATTACCCCTATCAATAAGTGATATCAGCATTCACTCATTAACTCAAGGGCAGAATCCCACACCTGACAAATTTGCAAATCCTATTGACTGTACAATCAAAATATATTCCAAATCCACCTACAAGTCACTGCTTGCTTAGAATCCACTTTAGTAAAAGTCATCATCTCTACCTGGATAATGTCAATTGATCTCTCCCTGAACAACTTCTAGAGTGTATTCTAAAGGAGCAGCCAGAGTAACCATTTTAGAGTACATATGTCAGATTATGTCACTTTTCTGTTCAAAATCTCTCAGTGGCTTTCTAATCACATTTAGAATCAATCTTAAGTAATTACTATAGCATACAAGGAATTATGTGATCTGTATGCTTTTCCAGAATTATCCTTCATTTCCTTTGCTCTAATCATACTGACCTCCTTGCTGTTTCTTGAAAATTCCTAGGTTACTCCTACCATAAGTCTTTGCAGTTGCTGTTTCTTCTGTTTGAAAAATGTGTACATCCCCAGACACTTTTATGATTTATTCCTTTACAACATTCAATTTCTGCACCACCTCAGAAAAGCTTTCCCTCATAGTTCTAAATAATATACTATATTATTATTCTTTATCACACCTATCGTAGCCTTTCATTACATTGTGGAGGTATTATACATTTGCTTATAAACCCATTGATTAAAACTTAGGACATGAGGGAAGGAACTTTCTTCCTTTTGTGCAATTCTCTATCCTCAGCACTTAGATATATGTATGCCACATAATACACATCAAATAAATATTTGTTGATTTGTCAGTTGAATATATGGTATTTATTATTATATTCCAGGTTAATTAAAATCTTATTTTAATTAATTCTTACAGTAACCTGTAGGTAAGATATCTCTCTTGTATATTTCGAATATTGTTGGAGCTCAAGTAATTTTTTTCCTTGTGTGTTTTCCTTGTCAAATGAGGCAGCTGTTATTATCTCCATCATTTATAGATATACCATTACTGTTATCTGAAAGGAAAGGTGGTGGAAAGTTACAGTTTTTGACTACCATGTAAAAGTATGAGACACAAGAACCATAAGAAGTTGGTATAATCATCTGTAGCTAGTAAAAAAATAAAACCATGATTTAATTACAGGTCTCTGTAATTAATGATTCTGCTTCTATCATTCCATGATTCTTTGTAACTGAACCATTTTTACTACAGGACATTGTCTCCTTTTAAATGGTCTTTGTAACATCTATTAAAATAAAATGTCAGTTTTGTGGAAGTATATATTCAACCCTCTACTTCTTAATATTTGGAAGGAAGAATGTGGAGGCTCTCTTGCCTATCACTCTCACTGAAGCAGCTTATCTGGAAGCTATGAAATAGTTTTGTCTGGCTATTTCAAGAATGTCATTTTAATTACATGCTTTATCAATTTATTAAGAAATATTAGATCCTTCACTAATTTCTGTTTGTCTTATGCTTGTTTCTGATTTGAAAGGGTTAGGATGTGTAATGTAAGGTGAGGTGTGTGTTATATTAAGGTTCTTCTTGGGCTGACTACTGCAAGAATTTCATTAGTGGAAAAATTAAGTTGTAAACTTCCCTGATTAGACCATCTGGGGATATGAATTTTTAACAACAGACCTATTTAATAGAAAGTACATTTGATCTTCCTCACGGGTCATATAGAGTCCAACCACTTGAACCGTGTATGTCTACACAGTGATTTTATTGGGAGTATGCTTGTGTGTGAAAGAGAATGGTGAAGGTGGAGGGTAACTGATAAAGAGAGAACAGATTTCCTATGTAGTGGCAGTTATTCATTAAAAAGATTAAATAGTCAAGTAAGTTTACTGCAATCAATATATGTTAATTTAGAGTTCAAAATATTTTGTATTTTCTTTTACCCAGTGAAAATTTATGTGTGTCTTTATGTTTCCAAATATTTGAGTATTTGTTGGTTATCTTACTTTTTACATTTCTAATTAAGTTCTCCTGTGGTAGGAGAATGTACTGTGTATTATTTCAGTATTTAAAAATTGATTTAGATGATTTTAAGGTGTAGATTATAGTCCACCTTTGTAAATAAACCATGAGTACTTGAAAAGCACTTGTATTCTGCCATTTTAGAGGTAGTGTTTTATAAACATCAATTAAGTTAAGGTAGTTCATAGTGTTCTTAAGACCTATGTCTTTGCTAATTTTTCATCCAATGGTTTTATCATTTGCTGAGGGAGGTGTTAAAATCTCCAACTTTGGTTGAATTGTGGTCTGTTTTTTCTTTTTATTTCTGTCAATTATTGCTTTAGAATCTTGAAGCTCTGCTTTTCTCTATCTGTTTTTTACTCATCCTGTTTCGGTCTTTTCTGCTTTGAGTATATTTAGAACTCCATTTTAATTTCCCTTTGATGTTATCATTTTTGTTCTAGAGATTAAAATTGACAACTTTAGCTTTTCACAGTATACTTACAGGAAATAAAGTAATACTTCACATAAAATATAAATATCTAGTAAATTTATAGTCCCATATACTCATTCATCCTTTATGTTATAGTTACGTGAATTACATCTGAATACATCACAAACCCCACAAGACAATGTTATGATTTTGATTTTATACAGTTTTATAAATGAATTAAGAAGGATGATGCCAAAAAGTATAATCATTTGTCTTTATGCAGATACTATTTCCAGTGCTTTTTAAATTTTCTTCAGAGGATTTGCTTTTCCATTGCTTTAATTTCCCCTTTGCCTGAAGCAATTCCTTTGGAAAGTTTTTAGCATAGGTCTTCTGGCTACAAATTTTCCTACTTTCCTTTTTCTAAAAATGCTGTATTTCATCTTTCATTTTGAATTATATTTTGGCTGGAGATAGAATTCTGAGTTAAGCATTTGTTCATGTTCTTGTTTGTTTCTTTCAAAATGATAGAAACATTCTCCTGCAGCTTCCTTAGCACATGATGAGAGGCCAGTCTTTGATCATACCCCTATTTTTTGTTATGTTATGTGTCATTTTTCTTTTTTTGTTTCTAGATTTTTTTCTTCACCTTCAATTTGATGTGCCTCAGCATGGGTGTCTTTAAATTCTTTTCCATTCTTAATTTGTTGAGTTTTATCTTGAAAGAGTGTTAAATTTTGCCAAATACTTTTTCCAGTATCTCTTTATCTTGTATTTTTCTAAACATTTATTGGGCCTTGCAGCTGTTCCTTCTGCGTGGCATATTCTCAGCCACTTTGGTGTATGTGAACTGGTATGGTTATCCAGATTACTAATAGTCAATAGTCAACCATATTTATAGTTGAATCTGTTTCAAATTTAGTTAGATCATTGATTAAAACTTAATCATTTTCATTATTTACACAGCTCAAGTTATGGTCTAAAGGGGTCTTCTTGATAGAAAACTGCCAATCTCACTTAAATCACAATGCAGCAACCACACAAGGTTGCAACTCATTTTGGGAAGCTTGAGGAAGTCTTGGCTTAGTCAGAGCACTGCCAGAGGATCTTAAAAGGCATCCACTTTAATATTCAATTCACTTGGAGAACATGCATACCTTTGTAAGGCTGTTCTTATGGAATTCATAGTTTAACCATCCTCTCCATTGGTGACTTTTTATTCCCCACTACTTTTCCATTATTCACCAGCTAAATTTTTTTTCTTTTAGTTCTCAGATTAAATGCCATTTCCTCAAATAGTCCGTATTCAAACAGTCCTTAAATAAACATGGCAAGTCAACATGTCCCCCTCTCAATGTCTATTCCTTTGTCATACTCTGGAACTATTTTTCTCAATTATTGGTCTCCCCATGGCTGCTTTATACTTTATATGGTAATGCTCTCGGGAAATAGTCATTTCAGGTAAGGGGTACCTATCCTGAAGAGGTGGTTTGTACGCCTCCACGTCCTGCTTCCATTTGTTCCTCATTTCACTGTATCCCGGCAGAGCTATTTCTCACACCTTGTGTTTTGGAATTGTACCCATAACTCAGTTGGTTGAAAATGGAATTTTCCTTTTTTGTTTTATACTGTAATACTTCTTATGAGGAGAAAAATAGGGTTTAAGTTAATTTAATTCAATATCATTTTGATAGTTCATACATTTTCATATTGGATTTTAATGCCCTTGCATTCCAAACAATGTCACTTGTATACAGCTATCTTTTATAAATAATCAATAAATAATAATTTAACACCTTAAAATATATACTAAAAGGAATATCACATAAAACCCATGTGTTAATTTTAAATTCAATGAAAAGTAAATTTATAATTTGAATGTTTTCATGACAATATTATTTCTTGATCTCAATTAATAATGGTTGGCTTTATTAAATATATCATAGTGATGAATAATAGTTTCTTTTAGTTTTACAATTAAGAATATATGTGTTTCTATGCCTTTAAAGTAATGGAGTTCAAGAGAGTGACCTTACAAAATCCCACTTAACACTTACCAAAGAATATGGTCATAAACCACTTGGAAAGTAATATCCATTATCCATTTAGCTAGTTTTAGTATTTTGGATAAAATGCCTAGAGTTTTTGAAGCTTTCAGCTATTCATCATCCTGTCATGTAGAACTTTATCAAAGGTTTCTTTCAAGGAAGTCGAAATGACTTATTCCATGTGCACTCTGATAAAACATTTCATTTCCCATCTCAGAAAAAGCTGACAAGTCAGTCAGAAGAAATTACATATTAATCTATGACAATTATTTTATACCAGTGATTAAGTTGTTATTTTTCTCAATTTATTTATTTGTAAGATATATATGTAATGTATAATGTCACGTATACTTATAAAACAGTCTAAATGATTCAATAACATTTCTAGTTCAAGTAATTAACACATTATCTACCTGGGTGTTTATGGAAAACTGTGGTCTCAAAAGTAACGATAATCTTCCTTCTTTAGTTATATTTTGAATATTTTCTGAACAAATGTACATGGTATTCACATATTGACAAAATCTCATCAAAGTTGATGCTGAAGATAACAAAACATTCAAGTAAAGGTTTTTTTTAAATAAAGGAGATTGGGTCACACATTATATTTTTATGTATTTTACATTTGTGTCATTATCCTGATAAATTTTTTGTTATGGCATAGAAACATTGGCTATTTAGAATGCAGTCTTTCTATCTGGTTGATATTTCATATTAAACTCCACAATTACAATCTAAATAAAATATTTCCATTAAAGACTGAATATAAAAGACACAGAGAAGCCTGCTACAGTATCATACATTATTTGAAAGGCCTGATATCAAGCTCCTTTATCAAGTCCTGTGTGAACCACAATTTCCTTGCAGATATCACTCCTCAGAATGGTTGTGCACCTGGACCCTGGAGGCACATAGCTTAGATCCAATCCCAGATCTGCCACTTAAGGAATGTACAACCTTGACCAAGCATCAGCCTCTCAAAACCTCAGACTCCCCATCTGCTAATGGAAATAATAAAAACTATTTCCTTATAAAGCTGTTGCAGTTTTTTAACCTACAGTGAATTTTCACAGCTGAACATACCCATGTAACCAGCACCTTAATCATGAAACAGAACATTTCCTGGCTCCAGATGTTCTCCTTATGTTCCTTTCCCATCACTGTGTTTTAAATTAACTACCATTCTCAAGTCTAAGAGCATAGATTAGCTTTGTCTACTTTGTACCTCTTGTCAATGGAATTATGCAGAATGTGCTACTTTTTATCTGGCATCTTTTCATTAATATTATGTTCTGAGATTCATCTGTTACATGTAATTGTGAATATTTCATGAAGAAACTCTGGAAGATGCAGAAATTGGGAGAAAGGGGCAGGGAGTTTAGAATAAAGAATATGTCAGTATTAGTATCAGTGACATCTTAAGTAGTAGGTGTGAGAATTAAGAATATAGACATTGAAGATTAGACTTTGGATTGAGGAATTTTTGATAGGTACTATAGTGGGATTTTGGAGGTAAGAGCAAGGATAAAATGTATTAGAAAATTTTTCTCTGAGAAAAATAAAACCTTAATAGAGAGGTCAATAACCTTGTAGTTTTGAGTCACTATCAGTTGCTATCAGCAGATCAACCTTCCTGGTAAATAGCAATAATTATAAAAGAGCTAAAACTACTGGCAGATTTGATAAATCTTGCTATATTTACATATGTGTAGTTCGGTATTATCTGATAAGGGAAGAAATTATATTTAATAGTTCTATTAAAACTGATCTACTCATTCACTGATAAAGATGCCTTGAATAGGGATGTTATTAGCATATAAAAAAACCATCACCACTATAATCTGTAGTTTGCTGAAATATCTTCCTTGTAGTCCAAATCTCTCTTCCTTTCTGTACATGAATACACAGAAATGTTACTATTAGTCTTCATTGGGTAATTAAAGTGTCCACAACTACAAAGAGCTGAGGTCAGTTTAGGAAAAGATAGAAAAGTAGTAGTGAAGACCAGTATTCATAGAGAACACCTGCTTTTTTCACATTTCATAAAAATTAGCACTTTGTGAATTATTTCTAGTTAAAGTAGTGATATGAGACACTACCATAAAAAATGCTAAAAGAAATCTCTGTAAATTTATGCTTCTATTAATTTAGTGCATATTTTTTGAGATTCACTTTTATTCCTGAGTTATAGAACATTTGGTTCCTCCTGCACAGTGTTTCATCATGTGGTGTTCTCATTGTACCATTTCCAGTGAATGAATATTGAATAGCAGTTGCAAAGCTATTTTGAGGGAGTTCTGGTTTCAAGCAGACAATGGAGTCTCTAGAAAAATGCATGATTACAATCTTAGAATGAATTTAAATGTGAATATCTTCCACATTTACATGTGTTTAGACAATCTTTATAATGTCATGTTACTTGTGGAGAACTAAGATTATGTGAGAAATGATTATAAAGCAGAAAAGTTAGAAGAGATGATAAAGATTATTTGGCATTGAAGAGAAGTCCATTGCTTTTGGATAAATGTAAAAATCACTTACAAATTTGCTGTAGTGATTTAAAACCCATATTATATTTGTACTTGGTTCTTAAAGTATTATCTCCAATGAGATTTATGAAATGATGTACCAATTCAATGCCTATGTATAAAGACTTGGGCCAAAAAACAAGTTTGCTTTAAAAAAAAAAACTTAGAATAATATATTCAAATGTATACATGAAAACATATCTTGTATATGTGATTTTAGGGTCTTTTAATTTACTTTTAGTTTTTTACTTTTGTGTAATTTGGTTATCAGTTTGCTATGATGAATTGGTGGAGGCTTATCTGGAAAATAGCAATAGTAGCATGGCAATAAGTAATGTTTATTAAATACCCAATAGGGTCAAGTTAACTAAGTAAAATAATGGAGCAAGAGCCTTATATAATCTACACAGAATAATAAATGACATAAATATTAATAGTATAACTAAAGTTCAGAGTAAGCCAAGATAACTGTGGGTTTGGAAAATTTCACAGCATTAAGTTGAAGTTCCTTGAGAGAAGTATAATTCAAAGAGCAAATGATGTGTGTGGGGTGTGGGGGGTGCAGCATTATAGGCACAGGACTTCATGAGTCCAAATGAGAATTGGAAATCTGTGTCATTAGTTGGAGGAGGAAGTAGAACCTTTTGACTATTACAGAAATTTCATATAAAGTCAAGTTGTGGGTATCTTATGCCACTATAAGTTCATTATTTCAGCCCTTTCAGGCAAACTCAGTTTCAATATTAGTGTTAATTTTGTAGTAGAAAGTACCCCAGATAAAAAGTTGGAGAGCATGGATGTACAAACTTGTCCAATATTGCAATCAAACTTTAGTTTTTATTCTGGAACTACTTCACCTTAATTCTTTTCAACTTGCTTACTATTTGATTTATCTGTTACTTTTCTGACTTCCCTTAATAGTATTTCATGGATCTTATTTGGTTTTTTCTATTTCATGCATATTCTTATTTTCAAAATTAAATGGAAACTCACTGGTGTCATAGTTCTTAATTAAAGGATGGGTTAGAGGAAAGGTGAGAGAAAAACATGGTGGAAAGAATAACGTAGAAGAAGCCAAAATACGTAGATTTGGGTCTCAGGTTTGTCTTTTCCTATCTATGGTGTTAGATGTTACTTCACATTTTGGGACCTCAGTTTTCTTATTTGCAAAATGGGTTTATATCATTGATTTTCAAGCAGTTTATCAAAAATACTTAGATTTTAGAAGAAACACTTCCAAAGACAAATCCTAAAAAGGTGTGGCTGTGTAAGGGGATTGTAGACTCTGTTTCCTCCTTCACATTCTAAATTTCTCCAATTTAAAGAGGCAGAATTTTAATATATCAGGGTCCTACATAGGGTGTAATTTTAAAAATAAGTGCTCTGAGTGACTTCAGTGAAAATGGCAGAGTAGGTGGCATCTAGGACCCATGTCTCCACAGAAACTAGAGAACAAGCAAAAACAATCAGAATACACCTTGTAAGAGTGGAAACATTCAAAGGTTTACTGTAACCAAACAAATATTAATCAAGCAAAAAGCAACTTAAAAACAGTTGGAAAGCATTATGGTATTTTTACTTGCTGTTGCTCCCCCAGCCTCCTTGGTTTTACAGTAATCTGGAAGACAGTAGCCTAGATTCCCAGGCTGAGACACAGTTTCTTGTAACTGTAGGAAGCAGAGAAGACTTTATTATCAAAGAATTGTTTGTATGAACCTGAATGATTCAGGCAAGGCATTTGTCTTCATTTTGACTAACTCAGAACTCATTTAGGGTAGGAAATTGGCAGGCATTTCTCAAAAACATTGTAAAGCAAAGAACAGACTGCAGTTGCCTAGGGCAAAAGGTTAAAGTTCAAACAAGCTATAAAGCATTGATAGCCTGGGAAGAAAATCTAGAGAGAGTTTCTTTGGGAAATTAGGGCATGCCAAAACCCGTACATTCTGGTCAATGTAGAAAGTGACATTCATGGCCAGGGCATACCGCATGCTCAGAAAAGACCTGTGAAGACCCTAAACGTTCATCTCTGGCTGATCTCTAGGCTTAGTGCATGTAGAAAGTAAAGATAAGGCAGAGTTTTAAACAGCCTTGCTAAGAATTGAAGGAGTGCCCCCAGCACAGAGTAAATTTGCAAAGATTGTAAGAGATTTATTTTTTTCCTTTCCTTTTTGTTTGTTTGTTTTCTTTTTCTCTTCCTTTTTTTTTTTTTTTTTTTTTTGTAGGTGGGAGAGGGCTCCTAGCATTCAAGGAAATTCTGCCTAACACTAATAGGAAGAGACTTGAGAGATCAAACATGACAAAGAACATACACTTTACAAAAATACTTTAGAAAAGTCACTAAACAAACAAACATCTACAGGCCATAGAAAGCGATACAAGAAAACGGTGAGGAAGGGGAATAATTGTATTTCCAGAGTTATCACATTATAATATTCAAAATAGCAAGTTTTCAACAAAGAAATAGGAAGCATGCAAAGAAACAAGAAGGTATAACACATTCACATAAAATTTGACAGAAACTGTTAGTTTTTTTTTTGCGGTATGCGGGCCTCTCACTGTTGTGGCCTCTCCCGCTGCAGAGCACAGGCTCCAGACGCGCAGGCCTAGCGGCCATGGCTCACGGGCTTAGTTGCTCCGCGGCATGTGGGATCTTCCCGGACCAGGGCACGAACCCGTGTCTCCTGCATCGGCAGGCGGACTCTCAACCACTGCGCCACCAGGGAAGCCCGACAGAAACTGTTTTTAAGAAAGCTTTGATATTGGACTGACTTACTAGGCAAAGGCTTTAAATCAACTATCTTAAATATGCTGAAAGAGCTAAAGGAAACCATAGACAAAGAGCTAAAGGAAACCAAGAGAACAGTGTATGACAAACCGAGAATATTGACAGAGATAAAAATTACTTTTAAAAAACTGACAGACAGACATACTGGAGCTGAAAAGTGCAGAAACAAATGAAAAATTCACTAGAAGAGTTCAATGGCAGATTTGAGCAGACAGTATAAAATATAAGAGAACTTGAAGACAGAGAAATTGTAATTACCTAGTCTGAGGAGCATAAAGGAAAAAGAATGGAGAAAAAATGAACAGAGCCTAAGAGATATGGGGGACACCATTAAACATACTAACATAGACATAATAGAATCCTAGAAGAACAGGAAAGAGAGAAAAGGACAGAAAGACTACTCGAAAAAATAATGGCAAAAAACTCCCTGAATTTAATTTAAAACACACATGCACACACAAATACACACACACAAATCTACATATTTAGGAATTTAAATGAACTCCAAGAGAGTAAACTCAAAGAGATCTACACAAAACGTCTCATTATAATCAAATTTTCAAAAGTTGAAGACAAAGTTATAATCTTGAAAGCATCAAATTAAGCACAAAGAAAGTGGAAAGAAAGATATAGTAAAATAACAGAAACCAATGAAGTGACTTACAAGGGATCCTCAATATTAATTAATTATATTAGTGATTATTATTAATTTATTAATATTAATAATTAATGAATAATTATTCATTAATATTAATTAACAGCATGTTTCTTATCAGTAACCATAGAGGCCATAAGTGAGCGGGATGACATTTTTAAAGTGCTGAAAGGAAAAAAAAAATTTGTCAACCAACAATCCTATACAGGCATACCTCAGAGATATTGCACGTTCAATTCCATACTATCACAATAAAACAAATATCACAATAAAGCAAGTCACACAAATATTTTGGTTTCCCAGTGCATATAAAAGTTATGTTTATACTATACCATAGTCTATTAAGTGTGCAATAGCATTATGTCTATAAAACCACATGCATACCTTAATTTTAAAATAATGCTGTTTGAAAACTGGCACTGATAGACTTGCTCGATGAAGGGTTGCCACAAACCTTCAATTTGTAAAAAAATGCAACATTTCTGAATCGCAATAAATCAAAGTGCAATAAAATGAGGTATGCCTGCATCTGACAAAACTATCCTACAAAAGTGAAGGAGAAATTAGAATAGTCCTAGGTAAACAAAAGCTAAGGGAGTTTTTTGTTAGCACATCTGCCCTTTAAGAAATGCTATATGGAGTCCTTCAGGCTGAAACAAAAGATAATAAACAGTAACTCAAAGACATGAATAAATAAAGAACTCTGGTAAAGGTAACAGTAGAGGTAAACATAAAAGACAGTATTATTTTATTTTTAGCTTGTAAATCTTCTATAAACAATAAATAATCCCACTACTGGGCATATACCCTGAGAAAACCATAATTCAAAAAGAGTCATGTACCAAAATGTTCATTGCAGCTCTATTTACAATAGCCAGGACATGGAAACAACCTAAGTATCCATCAACAGATGAATGGATAAAGAAGATGTGGCACATATATACAATGGAATATTACTCAGGCATAAAAAGAAATGAAACTGAGTTATTTGTAATGAGGTGGATAGACCTGGAGTCTGTCATACAGAGTGAAGTAAGTCAGAAGGAGAAAAACAAATACCGTATGCTAACACATATATATGGAATCTAAGAAAAAAAAATGTCATGAAGAGACTAGAGGTAGAACGGGAATAAAACACAGACCTAGTAGAGCATGGACTTGAGGATATGGGGAGGAGGAAATGTAAGATGTGACGAAGTGAGAGAGTGGCATGGACATATATACGCTACCAAAAGTAGGGTGGATAGCTAGTGGGAAGCAGCCACATGGCACAGGGAGATCAGCTAGGTGGTTTATGACCACCTAGAGGGGTGGGATAGGGAGGGTGGGAGGGAGGGAGACGCAAGAGCGAAGAGATATGGGAACATATGTATATGTATAACTGATTCACTTTGTCATAAAGCAGAAACTAACATACCATTGTAAAGCAATTATACTCCAATAAAGATGTTAAAATAAATACTATGTTAACCAGCACACACAGTGTACGTAGATGTAAGTTGTGACAATAACAATATAAAGAGGGAAAAAACAAAGATGGATAGAAACAGTTTTTGTATGCTATTGAAGTTAATTTAATATCAACTCAATGTCAATTGTTATAAATTTAGGATATTAGTTGTAATTCCCACGGTAACCACTGCAAAAATATCTTTAAAGTATTCACACAGGAAAATGAGAAAAGAATCAAAATGGTACTCTACAGAGAATTATAATATAGGATATATTCACTAAGTATTAGTGAACATTGAATTAATTCAGAACTAATAGAAAGATAACTTAAAATTCCCCCACATTTTTATATACCCATGTGTCAAAGAAAAAAAATCACAAGCCAAGTTAGAAACCATTTTGATTTCAGTGATAATGGAATTAAGATACCTCAACATTTGTGAGGTGCAACTAAACCAGTGTTCAGAGAAAAATGCATGTCTCTAAATGAGTAAAATTAAAAATCAAAAAAATCTTGAACAAAATATAAAAGGCTCTAGCTTATGAAACTGGAGAAAGATGAACAAATTAAGCACAAAGAAAGTGGAAGTAAAGATACAGTAAAATAATAGAAACTGATGAAATAGAATTGAAAATATACATTTGAGAAAATAAACTAAAAATTAGATCTTTAAGCAATTAATACATTTGACTTACCTCTAGAAAAATTAATCATGAAAAAAAGGGATAAAAGACATGTTATGAATCCCATAAATAAAAAATGACATTGCAACAGATACTCAAGATATCAAAATGATTAGAATTGACCATTGTGACCAGCTGAATGATAATAAATCTGCATCAGTTTCAAGTAATAATATCTTTCCTTAAAAGGACAGAAAAATCATTATCCACAAACTGAACTTCACTGAAATTAAAAGGCTTGCTCATCAAAAGACAATATGAAGGGAATGAAAAATGAAGTCACAAACAGTGAGAGGATATAATGCATTCCTAGGCAGGCCAATCCAATTTTAGGAATGGACAAATTTTTTTTTTCTTGGAGTAAAATTGCTTTACAATGTTTTGTTAGTTTCTTCTGTACAGTGAGGTGAATCAGCTATATGTATACATAAATACCCTCCCTCAGGGACCTCCCTCCCTCACCAACCCACCCATCTAGGTCATCACAGAGCTGAGCTCCCTGTTCTAAACAGCAGGTTCCCACTAACTAGCTATTTTACACACGGTAGTGCATTTATGTCAAACCTAATCTCCCAATTCATCCCACCTGCTCCTTCCCACTCTGTGTCCACATGTCCATCCTCTTATGTCTGCGTTTATATTCCTGCCCTGCAAATAGATTCATCTGTGCCACTTTTATAGATTCCACATATATGCATTATTATACAATATTTGTTTTTCTCTTTTTGACTTACTTCACTCTGTATGACAAGCTCTACGTCCATCCACATCTCTACAAATGACCCAATTTCATTCCTTTTTAAGGCTGAGTAATATTCCATTATATATATGTACCACATCTTCTATATCCATTCATCTGTCAATGGACATTTAGTTTGTTTCCGTGTCCTGGCTATTGTATATAGTGCTGCAATGAACATTGGGGTACATGTGACTTTTTGAAATATGGTTTTCTCATGATATATGCCCAGTTGTGGGATTGCTGGGCCATATGGTAGTTCTATTTTTAGTTTTTTAAGGAACCTCCATACTGTTCTCCACAGTGGCTGTATCAATTTGCATTCCCACCAACAGTGCAAAAGGGTTCCCTTTTCTCCACACCCTCTCCAACATTTATTGTTTGTAGATTTTTTAATGATGGCCATTCGGACTGGCATGTGGTGACACCTCATTTTCATTTTTATTTTTACTTCTCTAATAATTATTGATGTTCAGCATGTTTTCATGTGCCTCTTGGCCATCTGTGTGTCTTCTTTAGTGAAATGTCTACTTAGGATTTCCACCTATTTTTTGATTGGGTTGTTTGTTTTTTGATACTGAGCTGCCTGAGCTGTTTGTATATTTTGGAGACTAATCCTTTGTCTATTGCTTTGTTTGCAAATATTTTCTCCCATTCTGAGGGCTGTCTTTTTGTCTTGTTTATAGTTTCCTTTGCTATGCAAAAGCTTTTAAGGTTAATTAGGTCCCATTTGCTTATTTTTGTTTTTATTTTCATTACTCTAGGAGGACAGTCATAAAATATCTTGCTATGATTTATGCCAAAGAGTGTTTTTTCTGTTTTCCTCTAAGAGTTTTATAGTGTCTGGTTTTACATTTAGATCTTTAATCCATTTTGAGTTTATTTTTGTGTATGTTGTTAGGTAGTGTTCTAATTTAATTCTTTTACATGTAGTTGTTCAGTTTTCCCAGTACCACTTATTGAAGAGGCTGTCTTTTCTTCATTGTGTATCCTTGCCTCCTTTGTTATAGATTAGGTGACCACAGGTGCATGGGTTTTTCTCTGGGCTTGCTATCCTGTTCCATTGATCTATATTTCTGTTTTTGTGCCAGTACCATACTGTCTTGATTACTGTCGCTTTGTAGTATACTCTGAAGTTGGGGAGCCTGATTCCTCCAGGTCCATTTTTCTTTCTCAAGATTGCTTTGGCTATTCGGGGTTTTTTGTGTTTCCATACAAATTGTAAAATTTTTTGTTCTAATTCTGTGAAAATGCCATTGGTAATTTGTTAGGGATTACTTTGAACCTGTAGATTGATTTGGGTAGTATATTCATTGTCACAATATTGATGCTTCCAATCCAGGAGCATGGTATATCTCTCCATCTGTTTATCTCATCTTAGATTTCTTCATCAGTCTTCTATTGTTTTCTGAGTACAGGTCTTTTGCCTCCTTAGGTAGGTTTATTCCTAGCTATTTTATTTATTATTTACTTATTTATTTTGTTGCAATGGTAAAAGAGAGTGTTTCCTTAATTTCTTTTTCTGATCTTTAATTGTTAGTGTATAGGAATGCAAGAGATTTCTGTGCATTAATTTTGTATCCCGCTACCTTACTAAATTCACTGACTAGTTCTAGTAGTTTTCTGCTGGCATCTTTAGGATTTTCTATGTATAGTATAACATTTGCAAACAGTGTCAGTTTTATTTCTTCCTTTCCAATTTGTATTCCTTTTATTTCTATTTCTTCTCTGATTTCCATGGCTAGGACTTCATATACTATGAAGTCCTATGTTGAATAATAGTGGTGAGAGTGTGGACATCTTGTCTTGTTGCTGATCTTAGAGGAAATGCATTCAGTTTTTCACCATTGAGAATAATATTTGCTGTGGGTTTGTTGTATATGGCCTTTATTATGTTGAGGTAGGTTCCCTCTATGCCCACTTTCTGGAGAGTTATCAGAAATGGTGTTGCATTTGTCAAAGCCTTTTTCTGCATCTATTCAGATGATCATATGGTTTTTATTCTTTAATTTGTTAATATAGTGTATCACATTGATTGGTTTACATATATACAAGAATCCTTGCATCCCTGGGATAAATCCCACCTGATCATGGTGTATGATGTTTTTAATGTATTGTTGGATTCTGTTTGCTAGCATTTTGTTGAGGACTCTTGCATCTATGTTCATCAATGATACTGGTCTGTAATTTTCTTTTTTTGTGATATATTTGTCTGGTTTTGGTATCAGAGTGATGATGGTCTCATTGAACGAGTTTGGGAGTGTTCCTCATGCTGCAAATTTTTGGAAGAATTTGAGGATAGGTGTTATCTCTTCTCTAAATGTTTGATAGAATTCACCTGTGAAGCCATCTGGTTCTGGACTTTTGTTTGTTGGAAGATTTTTAATTACAGTTTCAATTTCATTACTTGTGATTGGTCTGTTCATATTTCTAATTCTTCCAGGTCAGTCTTGGAAAGTTGTACCTTTCCAAGAATTTGTCCATTTCTTCCAGGTTGTCCATTTTATTGGCATAGAGTTGCTTGTAGTAGTCTCTTATGATCCTTTGTATTTCTGCAGCATCAGTTGTAATTTCCTCTTTTTCATTCCTAATTTTATTATTTGAGTCCTCTCGCTTTTTTTTCTTGATGAATCTGGCTAAAGGTTTATCAATTTTGTTATCTTCTCAAAGAACCAGCTTTTTGTTTTATTGAAATTTGCTATTGTTTTCTTCCTTTCTATTTGATTTATTTCTGCTCTGATCTTTATTATTTCTTTCCTTCTACTAACTTTGGGTTTTCTTTGTTCTTCTTTCTCTAGTTTCTTTAGGGGTAAGGTTAGATTATTTATTTGAGATTTTTCTTATTTCTTGAGGTTGGATTGAATTGCTATAAACTTCCCTCTTAGAACTGCTTTTGCTGCGTTCCATAGGTTTTATGTCATTGTGTTTTCATTGGCATTTGTTTCTAGGTATTTTTTATTTTATTTTTTTTCAGTACACAGGCCTCTCACTGTTGTGGCCGGAGCACAGGCTCCGGCCCACGCAGGCTCAGCAGCCATGGCTCACGGGCCCAGCCGTTCCATGGCATGTGGGATCTTCCCGGACCGGGGCACGAACCCCTGTCTCCTGCATTGGCAGGCGGACTCTCAACCACTGTGCCACCAGGGAAGCCCTGTTTCTAAGGTATTTTTTGATTTCCTCTTTGATTTCTTCAGTGATCTCTTGGTTATTTAGCAGTGCACTGTTTAGCCTCCGTTTGTGTTTTTTACAGTTTTTTTTTTCTGTAATTGATTTCTAATCTCATAGCATTGTGGTTGAAAGAGACACTTGATACAATTTCAATTTTCTTAAGTTTTCTGAGGCTTGATTTGTGCCCCAAGATATGTTCTATGCTGGAGAATGTTCCATGTGCACTTGAGAAGAAAGTGTATTCTTCCGCTTTGGGGTGGAATGTCCTATAAATATCAATTAAATCTATCTGGTGTGTTGTGCCGTTTAAGGCTTGTGTTTCCTTATTTATTTTCTGTCTGGATAATCTGTCCATTGGTGTAAGTGAGGTGTTAAAGTCCCCCACTATTATAGTGTTACTGTCGATTTCCCCTTTCATGACTGTTAGCATTTGCCATATGTATTGAGGCCTTCCTATGTTGGGTGCATATATATTTATAATTGTTATATCTTTTCTTGGATTGTTCCCTTGATCATTATGTAGTGTTCTTCCTTATGTCTTGTAACAGTCTTTATTTTGAAGTCTATTTTATCTGATATGAGTATTGCTACTCCATCTTTCCTGTGATTTCCATTTGCATGGAATATCTTTTTCCATCCCCTCACTTTCAGTCTGTATGTGTCCCTAGGTCTGAAGTGTGTCTTTTGTAGACAGCATATATATGGTTCTTGTTTTTGTGTCTATTCAGCCAGTCTGTGTCTTTTGGTTGGAGCTTTTATTCCATTCACATTAAAGGTGATTATTGATATGTATATTCTCATTGCCATTTTCTTAATTGTTTTGAGTTTGTTTCTTCGGCATCTTTTTCTTCCCTTGTGTTTCCCACCTAGAAAATTCCTTTAGCATTTGTTGTAAAGCTGGTTTGGTGGTGATGAATTCTCTTAGCTTTTGCTTCTCTGTAAAGCTTTTGATTTGTCTGTCATGTTTGAAGGAGATCCTTGCTGGGTAGAGTAATCTTGCTTGTAGATTTTTCCCTTTCATCACTTTAAATATATCCTGCCTCTCTCTTCTGGCATGCAGAGTTTCTGCTGAAAAATCAGCTGGTAATATTATGGAGAGTCCCTTGTATGTTATTTGTTGCTTTTCCTTTGCTGCTTTTAACATTTTTTCTTTGAATTTAATTTTTGATAGTTTGATTAATATGTGTCTTCATGTGCTTCTCCTAATATTTATCCTGTATGGGACTCTCTGCACTTCCTGGACGTGGGTGACTATTTCCTCTCCCATGTTAGAGAAGTTTTCGACTATAATCTCTTCAAATATTTTCTTAGACCCTTTCTCTTTCTCTTCTTCTTCTGGGACCCCTATAATTGGAATGTTGGTGTATTTAATGTTGTCCCAGAGGTCTCTGAGATTGTCCTCGATTCTTTTCAGTCTTTTTATTTTTTTTCTGCTCCTCAGCAGTTTTTTCCACCATTCTATCTTCCAGCTCACTTATTTGCTTTCCTGCCTCAGGTTTTCTGCTATTGATTCCTTCTAGTGTATTTTTCATTTCAGTTATTGTGTTGTTCATCACTGTTTGTTTGTTCTTTAGTTCTTCTAGGTCTTTGTTAACATTTCTTATATTTTCTCGATCTTTGCCTGCATTCTGTTTCTGAGATTTTGGATCACCTTTACTATCATTACTCTGAATTCTTTTTCAGGTAAGTTGCCTATTTCCTCTGCATTTATTTGGTTTTGTAAGTTTTTACCTTGCTCTTCAGTCTGTAACATACTTTTTCCTCATCTCATTTTTTCTGATGGGTGAGCCCGTGTTCTTGGCTTACTGGTTGTTTGTTTTGACATCTCCAGCACTGGAGTTTGCAGGCAGTTCGGTAGAGCTGGGTCTTTGTGCCGAGATGAAGACCTCCAGGATACCTCATTCCAATTAATATTCCCTGGACTCTTAGGTTCTCTTTTAATCCAGAAGTTTGGAATCGGCACTCCCACCACAGAAGCTTAGACCTGACCCCTGGCCTGGGAACCAAGATCCTGCAAGCCACATGGCATGGCAAAAGAAAAAAAAAAGAAGAAGCAATACAATAACAAAGAATAAAACTAAAATAAAATTAGAAAAGTAGAAAATATATTAGGAAAAATAAAAATATAAGTGAAACAACAGCAACAAGGTAAAACAGAACCACAACAGAAAAGGGGGGGGGGGACAAGCCAAAAGGAGCAGAATAATAACAAAGAATAAGAAATAAAATAAAATTAGAAAAATAAAAATATTATTAGAAAAAAATCAAAATATAAATGAAACAACAACAACAAAGTAAAGCAGAACCACAACCTGAAGATAAAAAAAGGAGGCTGGAAAAGGCCTTGGCTGTGGGGTGGCATAGCTTAGGTGGGGGTGGGACTTAGTTGGGGTGGGGTTTAGGGCAGGGAGTGGGGCCTAGGCTCAGAACCCACGTTACCAGAAAAGGCAGCAGGGTCAGAGGGGGGTCTCAGAGTGTGAAGTGCAGAGGTAAGGCCCTGGGTGGGGGTGTGGGGGCAGGGCTTAGGCCCAGTGTGGCTGGAGGGAGCCTCAGAGGGTGGAGGATTCGGCCAGGAACCTCAGCAGGCTCTCTGGGGCCCAAGCGGGCAGGGAAAATGCTGGCTGTGTTTCCTTCTGATCCTCTGATCTGCCTAGGGTCTCTCCCCATCCCTGTTGATCTCCGTGGGTGGGCCCTCCCAAGCATGGGAATCCCTCCCCTCCCCCAGCCACCCTTCAGGGTCACCAGTCCTGTCTGTCCAGCCTCTACTTTTCCTCCCCCTTCTCTCCCTCCTACATTCTCAGGACCCATGTGGCCAGAGAGGGCCTCAGAGGGAAAAGGATCAGGTCCAGTACCTCAGAAGGCTCCCCAGGGCCCAAGTGGGCAGGGGAAACAGTAGCCACATTCCCTTCCTATCCTCCATTCTCCCTAGGGTCCCTCCCCTCTCCATTGATCCCCTAATGGTGGGTGGGCCCCTCCAGGCATGTGAACCCCTCCCCTCCCACAGCCAACCCTCAGGGGCACCAGCCTTATCCTGCATCCACTTCTCCTCTGCCCTCCCTACCCCCACTTCCTACCCAGTTGCTCAGGGGCTCCTCCCATCCCCTTAGGTGTCTGTGGTCCCCCACCAGTGCATGGTATGTGCCCTAGTTGTGAGGAGACACAAGCTTCATGTCCTCCTAGTCTGCCATCTTGACTCTGCCCCCAGAAAAGGGCAAAATATTTGACCATGTTTTCACAAAAGAGAATGGCCAATAGGCATATGAAAAAATGTGCAACATATGCAAGCAAATATAAACCACAATGAGTCATCACAATCTCACTTCCAGCAGGGCAATAGTTATTGCTGGTGAGAGTAGTAACTGGAGGGAGACAAAAGTAAGTATGCTGGGATACTGGTAAGTGGGCTTCTTCATCTGGGTTCTGATATATGGGTGAGTTCATTTTGTGAAAATTTGTTCACCTGTACAGGTATGATTTCAGCAGTTTACTATATTACAGTATAGTTCAAAAACCTGCAAGAGCACAAAGAAAAAGAAAATGAATTAGGGAGTCAAATAGAAGATGTTTTGATTTTGTCTTCATATTTGCACCTGCATATTTTTTCTATCTCGGCAGGCTGTGTTACATATCTCCTTAACATATTTATTCCACTGATGATAGGTTTCTTTTCCAGTACTCCTATGCAAATATTTTCCTCCTGAAATGCATTTTTCTATTACCTCAAAGAATGTTGGGCTGAAGAGGGTAATATTTACATACAGTCTGCTTTCTTCATATAATACTTTTGGAAAATAAATGAACAAAATAATTATGTAATAATTATGTAGTAATTATAAATAATTGTATAATACAGATTTTTATTACTGCATAATAATGTTTTTTATTTATTAATGCTTATCATTATCTTTGAAGAGCATAAGCCTTACAGAGATATAAAGATATAATTGGTATTTAATGTATTTACAAATTTGGTCATTTACTTTTTTTTTCCCACATAATGATAAAAAGGTAACAGATGAAATCTTGAACTTCTTGATAATTTGTCATGTCCTTTCTGGCTTGATAAACTACTAAGCTTCCCTACAGGTATTAAAATTGAGCCAAAAGGTCACACTGCTTACAGAAATAACAGTAATTCAACATTGTTTTTAAAAGAGAAAGCTCTATGTACGTCCACGTATTTAGCATTATGGTAAATGACATATGCAAATTGTTCTAAAATTACTTTTTAAACATTCAGACACTAATTAGAATGTAATATTGTTGTGTTGCTAAAAGTAAAAATTTTCAGAGCTCACCAATTTTTCACTAATTCTGTTTTCTGGAACTTGTTATTTTTACCCCCTGGGGGAAACTTTCCCATGGCTTACAAAAAAAGCCTTTGTCTTGGTCTAACAGATTTAAGGGAAAAGAATTCTAGTGATAGTAATATTTTTTCTCTTATCAAGCATGAGTATACTATTTCTGTTCTATCAAGAGCACTCCCTATATGTCTTCACTTTTAACACCATGGTTTTTAATTTTTATTTGATATTTTCACAAGCAGTTCTATTTGCTCTATGATAAATGCTAATTGATAACTTAATGAGTTAGTTAACTAATTATTCCAGCAAATAATTAACTATAATTTATTACTTGATTTTGTAAATGATAGCTAATGGAAAACCTTAGACCTCTCTTGAATAAAATTAAATAATAATTATAGAATGGTTATAACTTTATAGCTGTAATTGAACTCAGTCCGGCTGCCCAAAAATCAATACCTGAAAGGCAGTTGTTGGTAGAAAGGACAATTGCTTTTAATCAGATTGCTGGCAATCTGGGGAGATGGTGGATTCACTGTCTCCCCAAAACCATCTCCTGAGATTTTTGTCTGGCAATGAAAATTTTAAAGGGAGAAGGTGAAGTAATTTTAGTTAATCATTGAGATAGGGGCTCAGAGTCATTGCCACCCCTACTACATGCAGGCTTGTTAACTTCTTGTGATCTTCTTTAGATGCTAACTTTGCTCATACTGTTTGTTCACAAGTTTACTGAAGGGAAAACTAGGGAAGAGATCTGGTCATCTGTTAATTACTTACTTATTCTTCATGTTTACTTCTTTGATCGACAGGAAGAACCAACAAGTTAGGTAAGGTATTGTGTGATCAAAGGATTTGAAAAGTGTGCTTGGGCTGGAGATCAGCAGAGCATGGGGGTGCCTGGTTTAAGTTTAGTTACAATATAGCTTTGCTAAAGTGACAAGGCAAAAGAGGTTTCCTGCTGAGGACAGTTTCCTGCAAAGAGCTGCTTAAAAATCCCTCCACCCACCCCCATCAGATATCATTCCATTTCTGTGGGTTTAGGGAGGAAGGTCTGTCTTCTGTAAGTGCTTCATGCTGAGAAAGGGCATTGAAGTCTTAGAGTGAAATCGACATGGCTTTGAAGCATCTCTTTGCTCACAGCTTTAGTTGCCCACTTACATATATGGGTAGAACAAGCTACAATTATTTTGATGGCCATAAAAATGTAGATTATTATGAGAGAGTGTTAATCCCATTCTCTTAAGGCCAATTCTTGGAATTGTGCTAGCCCTAGATTCAGTACTGCTCAAGATGGAGCAGCTTGTGTCAAGGCTGCTGTCTAGTCACCATGTAGTTAGCTTTTTCCCTCTGGTGGCAGTGATAATATCTGTAAAACAACTGAGGAATGTGCATCAGACAGTGAGTCTGTGACTCTATTTTCCTAATCATTAACTGCTCAAGGTTGCTCTTTTTTGACTCAGGGAGGCCTGAGAGATTTCATCTTTTCTACAAATAAGAGGCAGGGGACTTGGAGGGGCCTTTGTACTTGGGGGTGGGGGACCCTGCAGGGTTTTGCTCCGGTTCCATAACTATAAGTGAACATAAACTAAAGAAAATAATGTAGCTAGAGCTTAATTACTATAGCTAATAGAATCTCTTCACTATTAAATTATTTCTACCAATTTACTACAACTTTAGTAAACTACAGGGCTAAGAGTGGGTACAACATTTGTGGCATTGTGTCCTTCTGTGCTGAGTAACACAGTCACAGTGCCACAATGGTCTTCTATCTTTAATAGAGGAGGCAATAAAAAAAGTATTCTAGGAGATTTCTTCTACCAGGGGCTGGGTTATTTGGAGAAAATTTGATCTCTGTCTATAGGGTTGCACTAGAGATTTTTTGTTTGACTATTTTCAGGGTCCAAAACCAATGAGTAACATTCTCAAAGCATTCTTTAAGTTTGGCTGTGTCTTCAGTCTTTGAGATGTAGAGTGTATAATGAGACATCTTTTCTCTGTTGCCCCTATGTACTGATTCAACATCAACAACAGAGGAGAGGAGGCAAGTAGAGACATCCAATACCTGTTACAGAATTTAAGAAGATATTAAAATAGAAGTAGCTGAGAAAATAAGTAAAGGAGGTAGAAATGGGTGAAAAGTTATTCAATACTATACATTCATTGGTTAGTCAAAGTTTAAATATTTAACTAAAGTGAAAAGGAAAATGACTTATTACTTAATTATAAATGTTTATAATATGACATGGCACTACTTTGTAGATTTACTTCAACAAACCATAGTAAAAATTCTATAAGCAAGATTCAGAGGCAGACATAATTCTCTCAGAAATTTATATTTCAAAACATTTAAGGGGACTTCTGTCTCTGACCAAGATGGAGTAAAAGGACCACAAGAAAAAACAAAAAAAAAAAACATGCAAAATATAGGGAGAAAAATGGTTTTCATGACAGTGGGCATTAAGCAAGAAAGTGATCCTTGGGAAATGGGAAACAAAAGAGGTGAACCTATGACTGCACCGTCTTCCTGCCTAAAATAAGTTCTCTGCTTCAGATTTATGAGGGGAATCCCACATCTGCACAATTCTTTCTGCACTACACTTGGCCTTGTTCTATTGGCTAGAAACAAGTCACAGGTCTTGCCCATGCAGCAAGGCGAGGGGATTATACAGGGCAAGAACATCAGGAGGTAGGAATTACAGATGCCATCCTAAAGTCTGTCTGCTACAATTATGAACAACTTTTTGTCCATAATTCAACAACTTTTATGAAATGGAAAAATTCCTTAAAAGAAAGATTTTCCCCAAATGTTTAAAGCAGCTTTAATAATATAATAGCCAAATATAATATAATATAATAGCCAAATACTGGAAAAAGACCAAATACCATCAACAGATGAATGGATAAACAAGCTGATATTATCTAGACAACAGAATATGAATAAGCAATAAAAAGGAACTAACAACCACATGCAATAAAACAGATTAATCTCTAAATAATTATGATGAGTGTAAGAAGCCTGAACAAGGAATCAGTCCATGCTCCAAGTGGAAGAAGTAGCATAAAATCCAGACTTCTTTCCATGTGTTTTTTTCCTCTGTGATTTTGGCACCACAAGGCCTGGTTGTCCCAGTCACTCTCTACTGCCTTGAAATAAATGTTTTCAAATTCTTAATTCTTATTCAATTTTTCTAATTATTCATTGTGGGCTATTTGTTCTGAAATAAGCTGCTCTGTCATAGTCAGAAGATTTCCATCTCTCAAGTACAAAATTTAAAAATTAGAACATAATATCAAGATTTGTAAGATACAACACCACCATGTCTAGTTTGTATCTGAGCCAGTGTTAATGAAATATCCTTGTTCCTTTATTCTTAGTAAATACATAAACATTTTTTAATTTATGGAAAATGGCCAGATAACAGAGTTTGTTTTTTGAAGCATGGGAAGTAACTGTCGAATGAGTGTAACATACTGATCCAGTAATCCCTTTTGGTATTCCCACCAAAGACTACTTACTTCATGTGTGTCCAGTAAAGCCATACATGTGTAGTTTTGTAGAAAATCCTGTATAATCAATCACTGTTTTAATTAGCATTATTACTAACATTTTTCTGATGTGATAAAGTTAAAATTATGATCATACATTTTACGGATAAATAATTTTAATCAAAGAACATGATTCATGTCAATGGGCTTATGGCAGTTGGTTAAATTGGTTCAGCTTATGAGACTAAAATAAAAGGAGAAGGATGTGGTAAAGCAAGAACAGCAGAACACAGACAAAATTATTTGCAGGAGAAATGCTGTATATTGCAAGACAGCCATCAGCATTAACATCATTTAACATTTATTGACTTTTCTTGAGATTTAGTGCTTTGTATTCATCATAAAATTTAATCTGTGTAACAAACATGGATATTAATTATTAGTATAGATTTGTAAATAAGAAAACAATTTCAGAAATTAACAAATAATACATGGCAGAGAGAGAATTAAAACACAATTCTGTCTCTCACAGCTTCAGCTTCAAGACTGAAATCTTCTTTTTAATTAAAGTAGTAGAATGAACACTTAACAGCAGCAACTCCCTGTAGAAGTAACCCCTGAGAAGGGTGTAAATGAATCCTAGGGAATTTGGAAGATACCCCAAAATCCCAAGCAAGTACTGAGCTGTTGTCTCAAAAAGGTAGGGCTAGACTGTGAATGCAACTGAGAAACTTTAAGCATTATCCATTTATTTATTCATTAGTGTTTATTGAGTGTCCCTCGCTATGGAAAGCACGTGCTCTGAAGCACTAAACTGAATGGCACAGATTTAGGTTTGTCAAAGGGGATATTTTTCAAGCTTTAGTAAAGTCAGTAACATCAATTTGAAGAGATTTGGGATCTTAATGATTTAATTCTTCTTAATGAAAAATAATAAAATTTATTATTATTAATGAAAATTACAGAATAGGTAAAAGAGCATAGAATAGATTATATACAAGCTTATTTCACCTAATAAGGTATTCATTGTCTGTGTGAACTTTTGTTTATGCATATACATATAATTCATACATATATGCTGCATCATGATGTAAAATATATATTTTCTTCTTTCTCAGTCAAAAAGATTGAAAGACACCATCGTTCTAAGGAACAATGGAGAATATTTACTCAGAAACAAGAGTCTACAAAAATTAACATTCAAGTACTTTATGTTACCTTATGGAATATTTTGAAAATTACTACCTTAGAGAGTAACCAGTGATCTGACATGATGAAATTTTCCCTACTGTAGTCTAAAACAATTTAATTACATTATTTTCACCTACCTTAATAATCTGGCATCAAAAATAGACATTAAAAAATCACTTTCTTGTTTTACATTTGTTTTTATAATTAATAATAACAGATATTTGTTATTTCCTATAGAAACAATCCTAATCAGCCAATCCATCTTGCTTTTAGCCTCCTTCCAAAAAGCTGAGGACAAGTTATTACATATGGAATAGCTTAAAGAAATCAGTGAAAGAAAAATTTTCTCTATTTCAAAGCTCCCAATTCACACAATTTTTTCATACTTGTGATCTGGCATTTAAGCCATTTCTGATTAAAATTCTTCTACTGATCCAGATTGGCCTTAAAGCTTGATGGCTTGCATATTTGTTTACAAACTGGCAGCATTTCTCTAATGAGCTGTGAGTCTTGGGACAATAATGTATTTATTGGCGCCAGTATTCACATAGACACATCATGAAAAGTATTTATTACATGTTGTTTATAGTGCCATAAACATTTTTTGCTTTTGAAGTAGGAAATAAAAGTCTGCAGCAGGACTTTGAAGTAATATTGCTTTCCTATAGGACACGCTGGCTGTATTATGTACATTAATTCACTACATGCAAAAATATCCAGCATTTTTAACAAACCTGTCTTATATCACAAACAGTAGAATTCATGACATTCATGGGAAACCTTAGCAAAATAAATTACACTACAACATAGTCATGATATTAAACTCACTGAAAGAGAGAGATGGAACTACAACAGTCTGATTTGTTAGTCTAAACAGAAATTATTGAAAATGGCATTTCACATAAAAAGACTTAGTTAAACATTTACTAAATTAATTAGTCTGAAGCTTTTGTGTGTTTTTAAGTAAAAAATTTCATATATATATATAAATATATATGTAATATTTAGCATAACTTGTCAAATTAACAATGGCTTAAAAAGTGTCATCTTAAAATGGACCTTTAACCTGGACTCCCTCATCTTTGGAGTGATCAGGTGTGGTTTTGCATACTGTACATTGCACAAGGCACCCAGCTTATGGGAGGGTAGGGTGGGGTGACAAAGGGTAGGATGAAGCCAAACTTCCCTTTGTTAGAAGGAGTGATTTCTTTTAAATTTTCAAAAACAACAACAAAAAATTATTACCTATAGGCTGACAGAAGCTTTGCATAACTTCTTTTCACTAGTCCATGCTCTCTTCAGCCCCTGATCTTACGCAACCTACTGCCAGAATCAATAGAGTTGAGTGGAAAAATATTACCCTCAGCGTGACCACTTTTGCAGGAGGGCTACAGAAAATGTCTTAGGATAGATTATAACACAAGTCAAAAGGGGCTTGTATTTTTAAAAAATTATTTACATTATCAATATAGAAAACACTTTAAAATTTCCTTTAGGTTATATGGCTACGTTTTTAAGAAAAAAAAACTCATTTTAAAAAACATTTTTAAATACAAGTGTTTTTGGTGTGTCACAGAATATAATAAAACCAGTTTTCCAATCCAGAAATTGTTTTAAAAAGTAATTCAATTTTTGCTCATTTTAGCCTCCCTTAGTCAAAATTATATAATGAAGATGATTAAAGCCTAGGTAATCACTAATGATTATAATTGTGTTATTGGGTTACAAATGCTAATAAAATTTACATTTATATCATATTCACTCACAAAATATAGATCTTCCCTATCTGTAGCCTAGCAAACAATTTTTTTTAAAAATTAGATTTGTCTGGGCTTCCCTGGTGGCGCAGTGGTTGAGAGTCCGCCTGCCGGTGCGGGGGACACGGGTTCGTGCCCCGGTCCGGGAAGATCCCAAATGCCGCGGAACGGCTGGGCCCGTGAGCCATGGCCGCTGAGCCTGTGCTCCACAATGGGAGAGGCCACAGCAGTGAGAGGCCTGCGTACGCAAAAAAAAAAAAAAAAAAAAATTAGATTTGTCGTCTAACTTTTCTGTATTGGTGAAACAACCTGATCTTCACAAAGTAATTTATTTCCACAGGCATCTTCCCAAGTCCATTCTGTCCATTTAGACGTGCCATTCATCCCTTTTCTGTTATGCATTCCATTCTAGATAGTCGTTTGATCCATTGATCCGCAGAAAACTCCCTTGCTTTTGTCTCATGTGACTCTACAACTAGCAAAACCTGTAAAAACAACCAGTAAAAACAGCCTTCCCTCTTGAGCCTCCCTCCCACCCTCCCTATCCCACCCCTCTAGGTCATAGCAAAGCACCGAGCCGATCTCCCTGTGCTATGCTGCTGCTTCCCACCAGCCAACTATTTTACATTTGGTAGTGTATATAAGTCAATGCTATGGAAACTAACACGGTATTGTGAAGCAATTATACTCCAATAAAGATGTATTAAAAGAAAATAAAGCCGTATACTATACAGTAGGGGAAACTACAGAAGGTATTAGAGAGTAAGTGTGCACTGTTAGTATACGTGGCCTGTTTTGATTTTTTATTGTTGATGCTTCTTGGAGAGAAAAAACACAGCAGGAATGTAGAAAATACAACTAACACTCATCTCTCTCCATCCAAAACTACAAATGCTAATTTTTGCCCCTTAAACTTTTAACCTAATTCTTGAAAAAAATAAAACAACACAGATATACTGAATTCCATTTTAATCAGCTCTTAACATTTTCAGTTTGTATTTGCTAGTTTTTTAAACATATATTTCTTAAACTGAGATACATAATACATATATAGAAAAGGGTGTAAAACAAAACTTGCAGTTAAACAAGTTATTACAAAGTGAACACTATGTATCTATCTCCCAGGTCAGAATACGTAACATTGTTAGAATCTCAGAAATTGTTCCCAATTGTCTCTTCCTCACAACATCTTATTCCCTGTAAAATAACCACTGCTCTGAACCCTGTGGCAATCAGTACCTTGTTTTGTTGAGTTTAGCCTCCACCTGTGCATTAAAAATAGTTTAGTTTTGTCTAATTTTGAAATTTTTATCAATGGCATCACACACTATGTTTTATGTGTCTGGCTTTGACGTGACATTATATTTTTCAGATTTAAATATATAGTTTGTCCATTTCCTTCCTATGTTGTATGCCATTTCATGAATATACAATTTATTTCTTTATTTTATTATTGACAGAGATTTAGGTTGTTTCCAGTTTTTCTCAATGTGAGTGACATCTGTATCCTAGGGTAGTTGAGCATGCATTTGTCTAAAGTGTATAGCTGCAGTGGAATCACATTTAAAAGGATATGTGAATTTCTAACTTGATCAGACTCACTTCCATAGTCCATGTACTAGTTTACACTCCTATGAGCAGTATATAAGAATTCCATTGCTCTATACCTTTGGAATAGAAATTGTTGATGATTTTAATGTATTGCCAAGTCATTAGAGCAAGTGTGTGTGATGGCATCTATTATAGTTTTATTTTGTATTTACTTTATTGCTATTGAGATAAATTGCATTTTCATATATTTCCCCTATAAAATACTTTGGGAATATTTCTTTGCAAAGTATCTAAGATATTTACTCATTTTTTCTGTTGGATTATTTTTCTTTTATCTTTGCTTTGTAGAATTTCTTTTTCTAATTTATTTTATTCAAGCTTAGTTGATTTACAATGTTGTGTTAATTTCTGCTGTAAGCAAAGTGATTCAGTTATATATATATTATTTTTCATATTCTTTTCTATTATGGTTTATCATAGGATATTGAATATAGTTCCTTGTGTTATACAGTAGGACCTTGTTGTTTATCCATTCTATATATAATAGTTTGCATCTGCTAATCCCAACCTCCCAATTCATCCCTCTCCCACTCCCCACCCTCGGCAACTGCAAGTCTGTTCTTTATGTCTGTGAATCTGTTTTGTAGACAAGTTCATTTGTGTCATATTTTAGATCCCATGTGTAAGTGATATCATATGGTATGTCTTTCTCTTTCTGACTTACTTCCCTTAGTATGATAATCTCTAGGTTCATCTATGTTTCTGCAAATGGAATTATTTTATTCTTTTTTATAACTGAGTAGTATTCCATTGTATATATGTACATCTTCATCTATTCATCTATCAGTGGACATTTAGGTTGCTTCCATGTCTTGGTTCTTGTGAATAGTGCTGCTATGAACATAGGGGTGCATATACCTTTTTGACTTATAGTTTTATCTGGATATATGCCCAGGAGTGAGATGCTGGATCATATGGCAACTCTACTTTTAGATTTTTTTAAAAAAATCTTTTGACTGCACTGCACAGCATGTGTAATCTTATTCCCCAGCTGAGGATCAAACCTATGCCCACTGCATTGGAACTGCAGATTCTTAACCCCTGGACTGCCAGGGAAGTTCCTTTATTTTCAGTTTTTTGAGGAACCTCTGTACTCTTATTCATAGTGGCTGTACCAATTTACACTCACACCAACTGTATAGGAGGGTTCCCTTTTCTCCACACCCTCTCCAGCATTTGTCATTTGTAGACTTTTTATGATGGCTATTCTGACCGGTGTGAGGTGGTACCTCACTGTTGTTTTGATTTGTATTTCTCTAATAATTAGTGATGTTGAGCATCTTTTCACATGCCTGTTGGCTATCTGTATGTCTTCTTTGGAGAAATGCCTATTTAGGTCTTCTGCCCATTTTTTGAGTGGTTTGTCTGATTTTTTTGTTATTGAGCTGTATAAGCTGTTTGTATATTTTGGAAATTAATCCCTTGTCACTCGCATCATTTGCAAATATTTTCTCCCAGTCTGTAGGTTATCTTTTTGTTTTGTTTATGGTTGTAGAATTTCTTTATATATTCTAGATATTAATCCTATATTTGTGTTATAGACTATAAATATCTTCTGCTACTTAGCACCTTTGCTTTTAAAAGTGTCTGTAGATTTATTTTTCATACATTTGCTTCCCTTGGTTTTTCTATCAGTGAAAGATACCCCTAATTCCCAACTGTGTCTTAAGGTACTTCAGGATACCACACTGAATTCACAGAGATGCTGTAGGACATTTTAAATTTTCAAAAGAAATTCAGCAATACTGAATATATTTTGAACAATGTGTAAAATACTAGCTTGAAGAAATTAACAGTTTCGGCATTATATTGTGCTACATTCTTTTGAATGATAAAGTATTTTTGCAAAGCTAGATTTCTAGTGTTTTTTGTGACCCAAAGCAATTACCAATCTAGACCCAGACCTTACACCGTTCATAAAAATTAACTCAAATTTGATCGCAGATATAAACATAAAACTCAAAACTATAAAACTCCTAGAAGATAAATAGGAGAAAACCTAGATGACCTTGGATATGGTGATAACTTTTTCCATATAATACCAAAGGCCATATCCATGAAAGAAAGAATTGATAAGCTGGACCTCATTAAAATTAAAAGCTTATACTCTGTGCAAGACAATATCAAGATAATTAGAAGACAAGACACAGTTTGGGAGAAAGTATTTGCAAAAGACATCTGATGAAAAATTGTTATCCAAAACACACAAAGAACTCTTACAACTTAGCAGTAATAAAATAATCTGATATAAAAAATTCCAAACAGCTTAACAGACTCCTCACCAAAGAAGATATACAGATGGCAAATAAGCATATAAAAAGATGTTCCATGTCATATATCATCAGGGAAATGCAAATTAAAACAACAATGAAATACCACCACACACCTATTAGAATACCCAAAATCTAGGCACTGACAACACCAAATTCTGGCCAAGATGTGGAGCAACAGGAACTCTCATTCATTGCTGGTAAGAATAAAAATTGCTACTGCCACAGTTTGGCAGTTTCTTACAAAATTAAACTTACTCTTACCATGTGATATGGCAGTCATGCTCCTTAGTATTCACCCAAAAGAATTGAAAATGTCTGTCAACACAAAAACCTGCAAATGGATGTCTACAGGAATTTAATTCATAACTGCCAAAACTTGGGAGCAGCCAAGATGTTCTTGGTTGGTACATCCAGACAATGGAATATTATTCAGCACTAAAAAGAAATGAGCTATCAAGTCATGAAAAGACATGAAGGAAACATAAATACATATTACTAAGTAAAAGGCAATTTTAAAAGTCTATATATTGTATGATTTTAACTATATGAAATTCTGGATTAGACAAATTATGGAGACAATAAAAAAGTTAGTGGTTGCCAGGGATTGGGGGAGGGGAAAGGGATGAATAGTTGGATCACATAGGATATTAGAGCAGTGAAAATTCTCTGTATGATAGCATAATGATGGATATATGTCATTATACATTTGTCCAAACCCATAGAATGTACAACATCAAGAGTGAACCCTAATGTAAATATGGAATATGGGTGATTATGATGTGTCAACATAGGTTCATTAATTAAAACAAATGTTGTGTAGGGGAATGTTGATAATGCAGAATGCTATGCATGTGTGAGGTCAGGAAATATATGGGAGATCTGTGTCTTTCCCTCAAGTTTGTTGTGAATATAAAACTGCTCTAAAAATAAAGTCTTAATAATAATATTAAAAGATTTTTAAAGCAATTGCCACACAAAAATCAATTGGGAAAAGGAGTGAGGATGGCAACATTCAATCTATTTAATTCAAGTGTTGAGAAGTAGTGTACTACCCAGTAGGCACACACAGCCTTTAATAAATTAGTGAATATTTTAAGAATGAAATAAAATTTTTTTTCAATTTATACACACTTATTTTTCAAACAGCTACTACACTTTTCGGATATAAACACTTAAGTTTTTTTTAACCTAACTATTAAATAAGCGGAAAGATTATTTATTTTGGCCTACAGATATCATGAAAAAAATTGAGACCACAAAGCCATCATGGACAAAGAAAGTTTAAGGACTTCTGGAATAACAGTGTTTCAGTAAAGAGGGCTTGTAATTGGTTGGGTTTGGAAAAATGTGCAAATTGTGTAATTAAACATGTAACTAATAAGCCTGGGAAGACTGAGTTTGGAACCTGAATATCTCCTCTTCGTATTGTGTTTGTATAAGCCCTGGTCTCATTAACTGAACAGCAGTTTCAACATGGCTATTTAACTGCTCAAATGACTCAAATCTGTGATCATGAAATCTTATTCCTCTTAATTAAATAATCTTTAATAGATCATGCCACAACCAAAGATAAAGGAGAAGCCACAAAGAGATGGTAGGAGGGATGCAATCACAATAAAATCAAATCCCATAACTGTTGGGTGGGTGACTCACAAATTGGAGAACAATTATACCACAGAAGTCCACCCACTGAAGTGAACGTTCTGAGCCCCACATCAGGCTTCCCAACCTGGGTGTCTGTCCACAGGAAAAGGAATTCCCAGAGAATCAGACTTTGAAGACTAGCAGGATTTGATTGCAGGACTTCAACAGGACTAGGGGAAACAGAGACTCCACTCTTGGAGGGCACACACAAAGCAGTGAGCACATCAGGACTCAGGGGGAAGGAGCAGTGACTCCATGGGAGACTGAACCAGACCTACCTGCTAGTATTGGAGGGTCTCCTGCCAAGGTGGTGGGTGGCTGGGGACAAGGACACTGGCAGCAGAAGTTCTGGGAAGTACTCCTTGGCATGAGCCCTTCTGGAGTCCACCATTAGCCCCACCAAAGAGACTGTAGCCTCCAGTGATGGGTAACCTCAGGCCAAACAACCAACAGGGAGGGAACACTGCCCTACCCATCAGCAGACAGCAGATTAAAGTTTTACTGAGCTCTGACCACCAGAGCAACACCCAGCTCTACCCACCACCAGTCACTCCCATCAGGAAGCTTGCACAAGCCTCTTAGATAGCCTCATTCGCCAGAGGGCAGACAGCAGAAGCAAGAAGAACTACAATCCTGCAGGCTGTGGAATGAAAAACAAGTTCATGGAAAGATAGACAAAATGGAAAAGCAGAGGACTATGGACCACATGAAGGGACAAGAAAAAACTCCGGAAAAACAACTAAATGAAGTGGAGATAGGCAACTTCCAGAAAAAGAATTCAGGATAATAATAATAGTGAAGATGATCCAGGACCTCAGAAAAAGAATGGAAGTAAAGATTGAGAAGATACAAGAAATGTTTAAAAAAGACCTAGAAGAATTAAAGAACAAACACTTAGAAGAATTGAAGTACAAAAAAACAGAGATGAATAATACAATAATTGAAATGAAAAATACACTAGAAGGAGTCAATAGCAGAATAACTGAGGCAGAAGAATGTATAAGTGACCTGGAAGACAAAATGGTGGAATTCACTGGCATAGAACAGAATAAAGAAAAAAGAATGAAATGAAGACAGCCTAAGAGCCCTCTGGGACAACATTAAACACACCAAAATTTGCATCATAGAGGTCCCAGAAGGAGAAGAGAGAGAGAGAAGGGACCCGAGAAAATATTTGAAGAGATTATAGTCAAAAATTTCCCTAACATGGGAAAGGAAATAGCCACCCAAGTCCAGGGAGCATAGAGAGTCCCAGGCAGGATAAAGCCAAGGAGAAACATGCCAAGACACATAGTAATCAAATTGACAAAAAGTAAAGACAAAGAAAAATTATTAAAAGCAACAAGTGAAAATGACAAATAACATACAAGGGAACTCCCATATGGTGAAGAGCTGATTTCTCAGCAGAAACTCTACAAGCCAGAAGGGAGTGGCTTGATATATTTAAAGTGATGAAGGGAAGAACCTACAACAAAGATTACTTTACCTGGCAAGGATCTCATTCAGATTCAATGGAGAAATCAAAATCTTCACAGACAAGCAAAAACTAAGAGAATTTGGCATCCCCAAACCAGCTCTACAACAACTGCTAAAGGAACGTCTCTGAGTGGGAAACACAGAGAAGAAAAGGACCTATAAAAACAAACCCAAAACAATTAAGAAAATGGTAATAGGAACCTACATATGGATAATTACCTTAAATGTGAATGGATTAAATGCTCCAACCAAAAGACACAAGCTCACTGAATGGATACAAAAACAAAATCCATATATATGCTGTCTACAAGAGACCCACTTCAGACCTAGGGACACATACAGACTGAAAGTGAAGGGATGGAAAAAGATATTCCATGCAAATGGAAATCACAAGAAAGCTGAAGTAGCAATACTCATATCAGATAAATAGACTTTAAAATAAAGAATGTCACAAGAGACAAGGAAGGACACTACATAATGATCAAGGGATCAATGTAAGAGGAAGTTATAACAATTATAAATATATAATATTCCCAACATAGGAGCACCTCAATACATAAGGCAAATGCTAACAGTTATAAAAGAGGAAATTGACTATAACAAAATAATAGTGGGGGGCTTTAACACCTCACTTACACCAATGGACAGATCATCCAGACAGAAAATAAATAAAAAACACAAGCTTTAAATAACACAATAAACCAGATAGATTTTATTGATATTTATAGGACATTCCATCCAAAAACACCAGATTACACTTTTTTCTCAAGTGCACACTGAATGTTCTCCAGGATAGATCACATCTTGGGTCACAAATCAGCCTTGTAAATTTGAGAAAATTGAAATCATATCAAGCATCTTTTCTGACCACAACACTGTGAGATTAGAAATCAATTACAGGGAAAAAACATAAAAAACACAAACACATGGAGGCTAAACAATGTGTTACTGAATAACCAAGAGATCACTGATGAAATCAAAGAGAAAGTCAAAAAAATACCTAGAGACAAATGACAACAAAAACACAATGATCCAAAACCTATGGGATGCAGCAAAAGCAGTTCTAAGAGGGAAGTTTATAGCAATACAATCCTACCTCAAGAAACAAGAAAAATCTGAAATAAACAATCTAACCTTACACCTAAAGGAACTAGAGAAAAAAGAATAAACAAAACCCAAAGTTAGTATAAGGAAAGAAATCATAAAGATCAGAGCAGAAATAAAAGAAATCATAAAGATCAGAAAATAAAACAATAGCAAAGAACAATAAAACTAAAATCTGGTTCTTGAGAAGATAAACAAAATTGATAAAACTTTAGCCAGACTCATCAAGAAAAAGAGGGAGAGGACTCAAATCAATAAAATTAGAAATGAAAAAGGAGAAGTTACAGCAGACACGGCAGAAATACAAAGCATCCTAAGAGGCTACTACAACCAACACTATGCCAATAAAATGGACAACCTGGAAGAAATGGACAAATTCTTAGAGAGGTAAAACATTCCAAGACTGAACCAGGAAGAAATAGAAAATATGAACAGACCAATCACAGGTAATAAAATTGAAACTGTGTTTAAAAATCTTCCAACAAACAAAAGTACAAGACCAGATGGTTTCGCAGGTGAATTCTATCAAACATATACAAAAGAGCTAACACTCAGCCTTCACAAACTCTTCCAAAAAATTACAGCATGAGGAACACTCCCAAACTCATTCTATGAGACCACCATCACCCTGATACCAAAACCAGACAAAGATAATACAAAAAAAGAAAAGTACTGACCAATATCACTGATGAATATAGATGCCGAAATCTTCAACAAAATACTAGCAAACAGAATCCAACAACACAAAAAGGGTCATACACCATGATCAAGTGAGATTTTTCCCAGGGTTGCAAGGAATCTTCAAAATACTCAAATAAATCAATGTAATACACCATATTAACAACTGAAGACTAAAAACCATATGATCACCTGAACAGATGCAGAAAAAGGTTTTGACAAATGCAACACCATTTACAATAAAAAACCCTCTAGAAAGTGGACATAGAAGGAACCTACCTCAACATTATAAAGGCCATATACAACAAACCCACAGCAAATATCATTCTCAATGGTGAAAAACTGAACACATTTCCTCTAAGTTCAGGAACAGGACAAGGAGGTCTACTCTCACCACCATTATTCAACATAGTTTTGGAAGTCCTAGCCATGGCAATCAGAGAGGACAAAGAAATAAAAGGAATACAAATTGGAAAAGAATAAGTAAAACTGTCACTGCTTGCAGATGACATGATCCTATACATAGAGAATCCTAAAGATGCCACCAGAAAACTACTAGAGCTCACCAATGAATTTGGTAAAGTTGCAGGATACAAAATTAATGCACAGAAACCTCTTGTATTCCTTCCTATACACTAACAATGAATGATCAGAAAGAGAATTTAAGGAAACAATCCCATTCACCATTGCAACAAAAATAATAAAATACCTAGGAATAAACCTACCTAACGAGGTAAAAGACCTGTATGCAGAAAACTATAAGACACTGATGAAAAAAATCAAAGATGACACTAACAGATGGAGAAATATACCATGTTCATGGATTGGAAGAATCAATATTGTGAAAATGACTATACTACCCAAAGCAATCTACAGATTCATTGCAATCCCTATCAAATTACCAATGGCTTCTTTTTTTTTTTTCAGTACACAGACCTCTCACTGTTGTGGCCTCTCCCATTGCGGATCACAGGCTCCAGACGTGCAGGCTCAGCAGCCATGGCTCACGGGCCTAGTCACTCCGTGGCATGTGGGATCTTCCCAGACCGGGCCAGGAACCCATATCCCCTGCATCAGCAGGCAGACTCTCAACCACTGCGCCACCAGGGAAGCCCCCAATGGCATTATTTACAGAACTAGAACAAAAAAATCTTAAACTTTGTCTGGAGACATAAAAGACTCTAAATAGCCAAAGCAATCTTGAGGGAAAGAAAACAGAGCTGGAGGAATCAGAGTCACTGACTTCAGTCTATACTACAAAGCTACAGTAATCAAGACAATATGGTAGTGGCACAAAAACAGAAATATAGATCAATGGAACAGGATAGAACCCCAGAGATAAACCCACACACCTATGGTCAACTAATCTATGACAAAGGAGGCAAGGGTATGCAATAGTGAAAAGACAGTCTCTTCAGTAATTGATGCTGAGAAAACTGGACAGCTACATGTAAAAGAATGAAATTAGAACACTCCCTAACACCATACACAAAAATAAACTCAAAATGGATTAAAGACCTGATACTATCAAACTCTTAGTGGAAAACATAGGAAGAGCACTCTGACATAAAACACAGATCTTTTTTGACCCACCTCCTAGAGTAATGGAAATAAAAACAAAAGTAAACAAATGAGACCTAATGAAACTTAAAAGCTTTTGCACAGCAAAGGAAACTATAAACAAGACGGAAAGACAGCCCTCAGAATGAGAGAAAATATTTGCAAACGAATCAACGAAGGATTTATCTCCAAAATATATAAACAGCTCGTGCAGCTCAATATTAAAAAAACAAACAACCCAATCCAAAAATGGACAGAAAACCTAAATAGATATTTCTCCAAAGAAAACATACAGATGGCCAAGAGGCACGTGAAAAGCTGCTCAACATCACTAATTATTAGAGAAATGCAAATCAAAACTACAATGAGGTATCACCTCACACTGGTCAGAATGGCCATCATCAAAAAATCTACAAACAGTAAATACTGGAGAGGGTGTGGAGAAAAGGGAACCCTCTTGCACTGTTGGTGGGAATGTAAATTGATACAGCCACAATGGAGAACAGTATGGAGGTTCCTTAAAAAACTCAAAATAGAATTACCATATGACCCAGCAATCCCACTACTGTGCATATACCCTGAGAAAACCATAATTCAAAAGGACACATGAATCCCAATGTTCATTGCAACACCGTTTACAATAGCCAGGTCATGGAATCAATCTAAATGCCCATTGACAGATGAATGGATAAAGAAGATGTGGTACATATTTACAATGCAATATAAAAAGGAATGTAACTGGGTCATTTGTAGAGATGTGAAGGGACCTAGAGACTGTCATACAGAATGAAGTAAGTCAGAAAGAGAAAAACAAATATCATATATTAACATATATATGTGGAATCTAGAAAAATGGTACAGATGAACTAGTTTGCAAGGCAGAAATGGAGACACAGATGTAGAAATTGCACACCCAGGGGGGAAAGCAGGGGTGGGGGTGATGGTTGGATGAACTGAGAGATTGGGATTGACATATATACACTAATATGTATAAAATAGATAACTAATAAGAACCTTCTGTATAAAAAAATAAAAATTCAAAAAGTAAAAGTAAAAATGCAAAATAAAAAGCTATGTAAGTCTAAATATTCCTACAAAAATGAAATTTACATGTTAAGATATTATATTAAGCTTGTATTAAGTAAATCTTAATAGGTTTAGGCCTAAGAGGAAGTCTCCTGGAAATGAAATAATCCTAAACGTAGTTTCAAGAAAAACATGAAAGGGAAGTGGTCAGGTATTGTATTTTATTATCTATTTTTAATTTTAAAAATGTAAGCCCTTCCTTCCCAGAAGCTGCACTTGAGAATAAAGGTGGGCTGAGAAAATCCAGAAATTCTCCCCAATACTCATGGAAAATCCCTGAAAAATGTTTGAGTCAATACTAAACTATCTCAACAGAGGCAGAAGGGATGCAGCTGCTCACAATTTTCTCTCTCCAGCCTGGGAGAACTGCAGAGAGAGAAAATGAAGTTATCATAACCACAGAGAGCTAATTTTTCCCACAATAAATAATAACTGAAAAGTACCATAGACAAGAGAAAGCAAATATTCTGGAATACCCAGAGAAAATAGGAGTATGAAACAAAGAGACTCGTTGAGAGCTCCTGGTGAGACTCTCTCTTCCTGTCATGTGCTAATAAAAACTGTGTCAAAACCAATAGGTGCCCTAAGCTTTTCACTTTTTGAAATTGTAATGATGGGTAAGGCAAATCATGTAATGCTGAAAAATGATGACAAACTCTGTCTAAGGTAGGCATTGGCTAAAAAATTCATGAACATTGGGAAATTACCTCAGGCTTAAGAGTGTCAGTCCATCATGGTAGAATATCTCAATATAAATGGAACGTTTATATATTACTCAGAATAAAAACCAAACCCTCAAAAGAGAGATCAGAGTCATGTTCTCAAGAAGGGGCTTATGCCCTTGGACTCCAAAATGATAGATTTAATACAATTTCCAGCCCTCACATTATATTAAAACATGGGAATAAAAAGAATCCACATTTGTTTTGCAGAGGACTGACTAGGAAGCTTAGATAGAGCATGTTACTTTAAACAAGAGCAAAATTAAGAAGAATGGTACAACAATTACACAAATATACAAAAAAACCCCAAATGACAAAAACTATGTGCAATGATAGATGAAAAATTCAGGCTATAGGAAAATGTAATTAAAATAAGAAGCAAAAGTAATAAAAACACTAGTTTTTATAACAAGAGCATGCTATAGAAATAAATTGCTCCAATTATGAAATAAAAAAAATAAGGGCTCAAAGGGGTAATATTTAAGCAAAGTAGAAAGTTTAAAACAGAAATTGATAAACTAAGGAAACAATTTGAGGATTACTAACTAGCATAACTACAGAAATATTATTTACTTTTAAGTATCATAAATAAGGCTGAAAACAGAGTTTTACTGAAATACTAACAATAAATGCAAAGAGAAAAGGCAAAGAGGTTAGGGGATGATAATCAAAATGGAGGACAAAGGAAATGCAGCTTAAAAGTGATTGCTAACAAAAGAACAAAACTCGAAAGAAAAAAAATGCAACACAATTTTGTTCGGCCTTCCAGCTTCTGCCTGGTTTGCTGGATGCCAAGCAGCTGTGTCATCTCATGGTAATGACTTTTTTTATTGCCCTTGGACCAAGAGAACCAAGCAGAGGGCAAAGAGGAATCAAGAGGAGCTAGAGATGTCACTGACATCGAATCCTCATTCCCTCTCATGCCACTTGCTGGAGAAGGTCCACCACATCTCCTCCTTCTTTTATGCTTACATCTTAGTTAATGAACATCATCACCCACTGGTGTAAGCCAAAACCTCACACTAAGTATCAGTGCTTTTTTGTTGTTGTTTCTTTTTCCCCCTCAGATTTATTGAGAGACAGTAGACATATAGCACTGTGTAAGTTTCAGGAGTGTGATATGTTAATTGTATACAAAAATCAATTGTGAAATGATTACCATAACAGGGTTAGTCAACACCTCCATCACCTCACATAATTATCTGTGTGTGTGGTGAAAACATTTATGATTTACTGTCTTAGCAACTTTCAAGTATATAATACATCATAGACACAATTCTGAATATTAGATTCCTATAATTTATTAATCTTATTACTGGAAGTTTGTACACTTTGACCAACATCTTCCCATTGCCCCCATTTCTGGACCCTAGTCACCATCATTTTACTCTCTGTTTCTATGAGTTTGACTTTTTCTTTTTTTTCGATTTCAGATGTAAGTGAGATCATATAGTATTTGTCTTTCTCTATCTGACTTTCTTCACTCAGCAAGATGCCCTTAAGGTCCATCTACATTGTCTTAAATGGCAGGATTTCCTTCTTTTTTTATGGCTGAAAGATATTCCATTGTATTTATAAAATGTGGCATATTGATAGAGAAAGAGAGAGAGGCCACATTTTTACTATACATTCATTGGTTGATGTACCTTTAGGATGTTTCCAGATCTTGACTTCATGAATAATGTTGCAGTAAACATACGAGGTACAGATATCTCTTCAAGATAGTGATTTCATTTTCTTCAGATATACAGCAGAAGTAGGGGTTGCTGTATCAAATGTTATCTTTACTTTTAATTTTTTGAGAAACTTCCATACTCCAGTTTTCCATAGTGGTTGTACCAATTTACATTCCCATCAACAATGCATAAGGGTTCCTTTTTATCTACATCCTTGCCAACATGCGTTTGCTTGTCTTTTTAATAATAGACATTCTAACATGTGTGATGTGATGCGTATTGTGGTTTTAACTTGTATTTCCCTGATGATTAGTGAGGTTGAACATCTTTTCATGTACTTGTTGGCCGCTGGATGTCTTCTTTGGAAAAAACATCTATTCAGGTTTTTGGCCCATTTTTAAATTGGGTTACTTTATTTTGTTTTGTTGTTGAGTTGTATGAGTTCCTTATGTATTTTGGATATTAATCCCTTATCTGATATGTAGTTCGCAGATATTTCCTCCCATTCTATAGGTTGCCTCTTCATTCTGTTGTGTCTTTTGTTGTGCAGGAGCTTTTCAGGGTTTCCTGAGGCACAGACATGTGTCTCCTACCTGGTCTATGTATCAACAGGTCTGCTTGTGGCCTGTGTCTCACAACACAGTTCATGTTATCTCAAAAAGACACATAATCAAAATAATTCATTTTTATTTTCTTTTAAAAATAGCTGTAAAATTTCTTTCATACATACTAAAAGTGATTTTATAGTTTTCCATATTTTTAACCCAGTTATATTTAGCAAGAGCATTTTGAAAAGTTAGAGACCCAGTGATTTGAACGACTTAGTATTATTCATCCAGATGAACAAACTAAATTGACTTAGCTGCTAAAAATTGTTTACCCTAATTTAAGTACAATTCACAATGTTTACATGTTGTTTTTGAGTCTTAGACACTTTTACCATTTGTTTTTTTGTCCATCCTACCATGATGATGTCTGTTTACATGCACAAGCTTTAGTAAATGCATTTCAGGTATTTCACTGCCTCTAGTAAGCTATACATAACATTCACTCTTGCAGATTGGTAAGGGCTTTAGAAAAAGGAAGTTTGCTGCTTTTTATTTCTTTTCTAATGGTTTACAGCCCTTTGGGATAGGGACATTCTCTCTTTTGATGATGTAAATAGGCCCAAAGCATGAGAAACACTCTACATCATAAAGCCCATACTAATCACTAGGGATTGTATTCATAATGACTAAAATAGGTAGAAAGTTTTAAGAATATTGTATTAATGGATCTAAAAGCTGATTTATAATAATGTCAGTAAAATTCCTACAATAACAATTTTGTTACTTTCCTATCTAATAAGAGCAGGAAAATTTTCTTTAAAATGCTTTAATTGTGTTTAATGAATAGTTCTTTTTTGACCTACTTCTTGAACTACATATAACAACTTCCATTTTTGTTATATTTACAATTAAACCCTTTTCTTTAGAAAATAAGGCCTTATCCTTTTGCTTTTTCAAGATTTATGTTTTGGTGTTGGTTTGGGTTTTTTTTTTTTTTAAATATTACTTTCCTCAAATCTCTCCTTTTCCTAGACAAGACAGTAAGCTCAATAACACAGAAACATTGAGGAGCCAAAGAGAAGGAATAAGAAAAATATTATTTTAGGAAAACACCTCTACTGCTTTTGGAATGTTGTACTCTGTTATTTTGTAATTTCATATTCTTAGGCTACTGGGAAATAAGCAATTATAGATGGACCAAGGTAAATTAGAAATTATTTTACTAATTTAATAGTCATAGTTTACTTTTAACCAGATGTCTGGATTGAATTAAAAACTATTTAACTGATAAAAACTAGCATATAGAAAAGAGGAATTTTTAAATGTCTATTACACTTAGTTTTTAATATAAGCTATATCTCTGTGATCTTCAATACACTATTTAACCACAATAAAACTCAGTTTAAAAAAACTATACATCTAAAGATAGTATCATAATTTTGTGAGCATCAAATAAAGTAATTAAAAATTCCTCAAATATTACTTGGCACATATTCAATATTGAATGCAACTAACATTCCACTCAATCTGTGATTTTTACCCCACCTATACCCATCTTCTTCAAGTATTTGGTCTATCAATTAGATCCTTCTCCTTTTTATTTATTTATTTATTTATTTATTTATTATTTATTTTGCGGTACATGGGCCTCTCACTGCTGTGGCCTCTCCCGTTGCGGAGCACAGGCTCTGGACACGCAGGCTCAGTGGCCATGGCTCAGGGGCCCAGCCGCTCCTCGGCATGTGGGATCCTCCCGGACCGGGGCACGAACCCGCGTCCCCTGCATCGGCAGGTGGACTCTCAACCACTGCGCCACCAGGGAAGCCCTCTCCTTTTTATTTTTAACAATTTATCCTCACTAACACTGTTTTTAAGTCAGTCTTTAAATATATCCATGACATTTCCATTTGAAAAATAATTATTAAAACCCTGCATTCCCTTCCAGGTTCCCTTTTTCCTCTTTTCAGTCTACCTCTAGGAAACAAAGTAATGCTTGCACACACACAGAGTAAATGTCAAAATAAGGAAAATGTAGAATTTGAGATTGTTAAATATACATCATCAATTAAATGTATGTATATACTGTCATCTCAAATTCTTCATTTTCATTATGTTTTTCAATCTCAGTTTTTTTATATTTCCAATCCACTCCCCAATCCAGCTCTACCACCCAGTTCAGTTTCTCTCTCACCCCATACTTAAACATTTCTAACTCAGACTGACACCATCTCTTAACCATCAAACCCAGTTTTAAACATGGAATGTCTCTCTGTATTGATACATCTTATTCTACATCTTCTCTCAGTTCTCAGAAAGTTTTGCTTTAGCATCAGTAGTGATTTATTTTTCTCCTCTACCAATGACATAAAAATTAGGATATTCCATTATCCTCACTTATGTTCTGATTATTCTATCTGCACGTCTGCTTAGGCAAAAGTAAGATGGTTCCTAAATCTTTTTCTCTAACAATGACTCTCTGTTAATTTTTAGGCTCATATATCCAAATGTCTTACAGAAAAATTGATTCCATATACCAAAATAAGCCCAAAGCAGGACTTAGATTCATTGAGTCATACCTCTCAAATCATTCATTCTTCTATATAAGTTAATCCAAAACATCCATACATCTACTTAAACAACAAATACTATCAGGACTATTCTCAAAATATGTCCTGATCTTAATCAGTTCTAACTTCATCTTTCCCAATTTAGTCCAGACGTCTGTTATTTCTCACATGAATATTGTATCCTCACTAATCTCTGGGTTTCCACTTTTATAACCTCCAGCCTATTCTCTACACAGCAGCCAGAGGGATCCTTTAAAATGAAAACAATCCATGCCACTTCTCAGTTTAGAATCCTCTGGATGTTTTCTCATCACATTTAGAATGTAATGTCCTGCCATTGTTTCCCACTGGTTACCTCTCTAATCTCATCTTCTATAGCTCTTTTTGCCACTCTTCATATGCAAGATATTCTCTAGGCTTAGAGCCTGAGTCTGTTGTTCATTACTATGTTGTCTTATTTGTTGATTTAAAGAAGTTTTTATATATTCTGGTTACAAGACCTTTGACATTTATGTATTTTAAAGATCTTCCTCAACTCTGTGTCTTTCATTAACTCACTCCAGAGGAGCTATGCAACAGCATTTTTCACAGATATAAATGTTCTCTGCACTGTCCTATACAATAGCCCTTAGTGCTTGAAATGTGGCTAGTGCAAATGAGAAAATAAATTGAAATTTTATTTAAATTTAGCTAATTTAAAATTTAATAGCCATCTGTGGCTATTGGCTATCATATTGGACAGCACAAGTGGGCATGTTTTGATTGCCAAAAGTTCCTAATTTTAATATAGCTTATTTTATCAAGCTTTATCTTCATATTTGGTGCTTTTACGTCTTATTTAAGAACTCTTTCCCTCGCCCAAGATATTTCTGTTATTTTCTGATATTGTCTCCTGAAAGAGATATTGTTTTTCCTTTCACACTTAAGGATCCAATAAAACTGGAATTGATTTTGCAAATGTTGGAAGATCAGACCCAGTTTTCTTTATTTTCGCCCAGAAGGAGGGTCAGGAGACCATCTATTCCTTGCCTTTTCCAATGTCTGGAGGCTTCTGGCGTTCTTTGGCTTGTGGAAGCATAGCTTCAATTTCTTCATCTGTCTTCACATGGCCTCCTTCCCCATGTCTCACTGTGTTTTTTCCTTTTCTTAGAAGCATACCAGTTATTGGATTTAGGGCTCACCACAAATCTAGTATGATATTATCTCAAGATATTTAATTAATTACACCTGCAAAGACTTTTCCAAATAAAATGTTACTCTGAGTTTCTAGGTGGACATGAATTTGGAGGGGACACTATTTAACCCACCACAGTGATATATAAAAATAAAATTATTTTTTTATATTGACCTTTTATAGAAAAATATATGTACTTTGTTGTTGATATTGCTGTTGTTGCATATTCTCTAACAAATTCTGTGCTTCCAAATCTAATTTATATCCCAGACTCCCAGTTCTTTGCTTCTAGAATCTAATGTTTATGGATTGCATCAGCTAGTTTCCTAACACCCTTGCCTTTTCGTTGGCCCACCTATGAGAGGCACTATCGGGAGGAGAGAGGAGAGCAGGAGGAGACACAGGCATGGGAATTTATCTTCTAGGCTCTCCCTCTGCCAGGCAATGGCTTAATAGTAGTTGTATTCCTTTACTTAAGGAAACAGGTCATGTGTAGTGGCCCTACTCTACAGCTGCAGTTCTAAGATACTGGTATTATCTCCCATTCTTTGTCCCCTTCAGGTCTGGCTTCCTACTCTTACCCCTTACTGCAATTTTCACCATATCTTGTTAGTTTCTCTTAAAGTTGCTTACAGCCTTGGAGACAGTTTCTTCCTGAAACTTTTCAGTTACCACTTTTGAGTCTGCCAACTCTTTCCTGCCAAAATCTTGACCAATACGCTTATCCTTATAGTTTGTCTTTTGGATACTTTTAGATTTTCAGCACATACAATCTGCATATAATGGCAGTTTTATTTGTTGTTGTTCAGTTCATATGACTATTATTCATTTTTTGTGCCCTATTGTGTTGGCTAAGGCTTCTATCTAAATATGGCAGAATCAGTGAAGTCATTCTTGTCTTATTTTTAAATTATCTTATTTATTTATTCTTGCCAAGCCTTAAAAAGTTAGTGATAAAGTATTGATATTTTGTTCATTTTTGGTTTTGTTTATTTTTTATAAGTACAGTTTATAAGATTAAGAATGTTCTTTCCATAGACCTGCTAAAAGGTTTCATCAAGAAGATTTTTGCCTCTGAGGTGATCAGATGATTTTCTTCCCCATTGTTGGTAATATAGTAAAATACTTTATATTTTAAATGTTAACCTTTTTTCTACTGTCTTTAGGTTGATTTAGAATGACCTCAGCATGGACAGTTGGGTTTGCCTCCATCTGTTTTCTCATCCTCCAGCTGGCTAGTACAGGCTTGCTGTTGGGTGGTGGAAAAGTTCTGAGAGAACAGAAGCATTTACGAGCTCCTGAGGTCTTGTCTGTTGCCTAGTCACTCTGCCAGTGCCAACCACAGAGCACATAGAGAAAGAATACCTTTCTTTAATTTTCAGTTCTATATTATAAGAGCTTATAGGCAGAATGGCTTCTCAGTAGGATCTGAAATTAATCAAATTGCCATTAACCTAATATTTGTTAAGAGCAATATTCTGTTTATATTTTGTTGATCAAAGTCACTCACATGGATCTCACAGTTTCAAGAAGGATAAATATACCCCTGATGTGAGGAACTAAGCTACAAAGTGACATTTCAGCAGATATGAATATAAGTAGAAAATTGGGGCCAGATTTTTAACCAATTCACAAAAATTGTCTCCAGGAAATGTAATCCTAGGCCTTTGGAAGGAAGGCCCAATATATGTACTAAGCAAACATAACGACTTTTGAAGTAGAATTAGGTAGTGACCTCTGGTGTCAAACTGCCTGGATTCTAGTCTTGATTCTACCACTTACAAACTGAGTAGATTTGAGAGTGAGTGATTTATTCTCTCTAGCCTGGTTTGCTCCATCCTTTAAATGCAGCTAATTTTGGAACATACAGCAGACTTTGCTTAGTTCAAATTAATAAAACACTTAAAATCATACTAGGCACATAATAATTATTCAGTATATTTTAATAATTATTATTATTGTGCAAGAAACAGGATCATAAATATTAGGTCAATAGCAATTTGATTAATTTCAGATACTACTTAGAATTCATTGTGCCTATATAGCTCTTAATATAGTATCTCAAAATAAGGAATGATATCTGGACCCTTTTTCTCCCCCCTCTATTCGTATAGTGTCTCCTGAGAATCTCCGCCAACCCTGTGGTTTTACACTGACTTATGCTAGTGACTCTAGTCTTGTGAACCAGTCACACAATGACAACTGCACTGTGTCTAACAATCATATTAAATCGCTTATCATGGTGTAAAAAGATGTGCATCTCTTGTCCAGCTCTCCCCCTCACCTCATGTCTCCCTCCCCTTGAACACCATGCTTCACAGCATCCTTCTCTATGAACCCCAAGTTTGCTGAGCTATTCCTAACTCTTTTTTTTTTTTTTTTTTTTTTTTTTTTGGCGGAACGCGGGCCTCTCACTGTTGTGGCCTCTCCTGCTGCAGAGCACAGGCTCCGGACACTCAGGCTCAGCGGCCATGGCTCACGGGCCCAGCCGCTCCGTGGCATGACCAGGGCATGAGCCCATGTTCCCTGCATTAGCAGGCAGACTCTCAACCACTGCACCACCAGGGAAGCCCCCTAATTCTTTAATGAATAGTTTTTTTCTATTATTCTATCCGCTGCTGAATGTTCTTTTCAGAAGGACTTTCTTGACTGCCCATCTAAGGTAACCTCACCCCATCCCATGCTGCTTTGTACTATATCATCCTGTTGTTCTGTGGCTTTTATTTCCATCTAAAATTTACTCCATGGATTTACTTGCTTATTACCTGTCTACCTCCAGTATTTTAGAGACACTTGTTTTCACAGTCATACTCCCAGAACTTTGACAGTGTCTTAAACAAAGGAGCTCTACAAATTATCTTTGAGCTGGGTCTGTTAAAAAGTATTGTAAAATCATTTGAACATTGAATCCAAAATGTCTCCAAAGTGTAGAACCTATGGTTCAGGGGAATATCTGTGATAAGTATTTGGAAAAATAAATATTCGAGTGAATTGATCCATATACCAATTTTCATTAGGTAGTAATATTTAAACAAGCCATCATAAATTTAACAATACAAAGTCATGTTTGAAGTCTAATTAACATAACACAAACAATATAAATATTGTTTTGGCAGTGTGAAAGGAATAGAAAATTCTTTAGTATGATATATTTATATATGTATTTGATATCATATTTTTAAAAATATCAACTCTTTAAAGGCCGTACGGAAATGACAAAAAAAATACCCAAATAACTAATTAATTTTAAGTGGTTTCAGTAGATGTTCTTACAGCAGAGATGAAGCAATACAGAGGATTTAATTTCCACAATTTATTCGGAAAAATTAGTGGTAATCTGCATGAAAATGAGTGTATTTCTTTCAAGATCACCTAATAAACATTTTCTTCAAGTGTTTCAACAAATCATGACAACATTAATCTTTTCTAATTAACATTGAGGGAAATATTGGCCACTAGAAAATGAAAATATGATCTTCCAAAATGAATACATTATTTCTTCACCATAATGAATTTACATTATTTTATTATTTATTTATTTATTTTGAAATATAGTTGATGTACAATATGATGTTAGTTTCAGGTGTACTACATAGTGATTTAACATTGGCATGCATTATGAAATGCTCACTACAATAAGTCTCGTAACTCTCTGTCCCCATACAAAGTTATTACAATATTATTGAACATATTCCTTATGCTGTATATTACCTCCCCGTGGATTATTTATTTTATAACTGGAAGTTTGTACCTCTAATTGCCCTCCCCTGTTTAGCTCCCCCATCCCCCTTCCCTCTGGCAACCACCTATTTGTTCTCTGTATCTGAATCTGTTTTCATTTTGGGTTTTTTACTTTGTTTGCTTTTTTTTGTTTCATTCTTCTTCTTTATCTCTCTTCCTTGTGATTTGATGACTACCCTTAGTGTGACATTTAGATTTCTTTCTTTTTGTGTGTGTATCTATTATAGGTGTTTGATTTGTCATTATCATGAGGTTCATGTATAATAATCTCTCTCTATATATATATATGATTGTTTTTACATTCCAACAACTCTACATTTTTACTCCCCCCCACCAAATTTAATGTTTTTGACATTACTTTACATCTTTTTATTTGTGTATCTCTTAAATACTTGCTGTAGATATAGGTACTTTTACTACTTTTGTTATTTAACCTTTCTATTAGCTTTATAAGCAGTTGATCTGCTACCTTTACTGTATATTTGACTCTACCAGTGAAAATTTTCCTTTCACAATTTTTATTTTTCTGGTTGTGTCCCTTTCTTTCTGCTTAGAGAAGTCCCTTTAATATTCCTTATAAAGTTGGTTTAGTGGTACCAAACTCTTTCAGCTTTTGCTTGCCTGTGAAACTATCTCTTCTTCAAATCTGAATGATAAGTTTGCCAGGTAGAGTATTCTTGGCTATAGGTGTTTTCCTTTCATCACTTTGAATATATTGTGTGGCTCCCTTCTGGCCTACAAAGTTTCTGCTGAAAAGTCAGCTGATAGTCTCATGTGAGTTCCCATGTACACAACTAGTTACTTTTCTTGTGCTGGTGTTATTGCAGTAGATTGAGCTCCCAAATGGCTGCCAACAGCTTCCTCATCCCCAGGGGTAGTCCCAGTTGTCTCCTGCCTCTCTGGGAGGCTCTCCAAGATCAGCAAGTGGGTCTGACCCTGGCTCCTTTCATACTACTGCCTCTATACTGGGACTTGAATCATGTGAGATTTAGTGTGACGCTTTTCAGAGTGGAGTCTCTGTTTCCTACAGCTCTCCTAAATATAAGCCCCTCTGATTTTCAAAGCTAGATGTTCTGGGGGCGTGTCTTCCCGGTGAAGGACCCCTGGGCTGGGTAGCTTGATGTGAGGCTCAGACCCTTCCTTGGGGAAAACCCCTGTAATTGTGTTTATCGTCCCATTTGTGGGTTATCTACCCATGGGTGTGGGTCCCGACTATATTGTTTCTCTGCCCCTCCTACCCATCTTGTGTTTCCTTCATGTTCTTAGTTTTGGAAAATATTTTCTGCTAGTCTTCAAGTCATCTCATCAATAGTTTCTCTGTAAGTAGTTGTTATTTCGGTTTGTCCATGGGAGGAGGTGAGTTCAGGGTCTTCCTACTCCACCATCTTGGCCACACATCTGAAGTTATGTTTTTAAAAGAATACGTAAGTAAGGACTTCCCTGGTGGTGCAGTGGTTAAGAATCCACCTGCCAATGCAGGGGACACAGGTTCAATCCCTGGTCCAGGAAGATCCTATGTGCTGCAGAGTGACTAAGCCCATGTGCCACAACTACTGCCTGCACTGTAGAGCCCGTGTGCCACAACTACTGAGCCCATGCACCACAACTACTGAAGTCCATTCACTTAGAGCCTATGATCTGCAGCAAGAGAAGCCACCACAGTGAGAAGCCCGTGCACCTCAACCAAGAGGAGCCCCTGCTCACCACAACTAGAGAAAGCCTGTGTGCAGCAACGAAGACCCAATGCAGCCAAAAATAAATAAAAATAAAATAAATTTATTAAAAATAAATAAATAAATAAATAAAAGAATATGTTACTAAAGGCTTCAAACTTTCATTATTCTTAATTATATTTAAACTTAGTTATTAAGTGTAAAATGCAAAAGGATGTATTCAGATATTTGAATTAGAATATATAATAAAAATTAATTTATGTTTCCAATCTATGCCAATAAAATTTAATAGTGTTCAGTTAAAGTTTCTTGGCAGTCTTATTTGCATCTCATTTTTGGTTAATGAAAATGATGTGCTATTTCAGCATGCTGAAATAATATATATAATGTATACAAATATACTGAATAGCCATAATTTACTGGAAAATTTGTGCTTTATAAGCTTCCAAATGAGAAGATACTAGGTTCTTTTTGAAATGTGTATGCCATCTTTTTCTTTTTCTAATTATTAGCATAGCTGTTTTTGCACATTAGGCTAAAATCACAAATCCTGTCTTGGGCAACCATCTTTAGAATTGTTTATTCATATGTTTTGGGTAAATGGGTAATGAAGCTGATGGATGCCTACAAACATATGTAACTTATTAACAAAAGTAGTATGAGACTTAACAAGTAATATTTCTATTTTAAAATTATTTTGTTTTAATGGAGCTTAAAATCTTTAATCAAAACATGTATGATTTAATTTAACATCTTTATTGGAGTATAATTGCTTTACAATGGTGTGTTAGTTTCTGCTTTATAACAAAGTGAATCAGCTATACATATACATATATCCCCATATCTCCTCTCTCTTGTGTCTCCCTCCCATCCTTCCTATCCCACCCCTCTAGGGGGACACAAAGCACTGAGCTGATCTCCCTGTGCTATGCGACTGCTTCCCACTAGCTATTGGTTTTACATTTGGTAGTGTATATATGTCCATGCCATTCTCTCACTTCATCCCAGCTTACCCTTCTCCCTCCCCGTGTCCTCAAGTCCATTTTCTACATCTGCGTCTTTATTCCTGTCCTGCCCCCAGGTTCTTCAGAACTTTTTTTTTTTTTTAGATTCCATATATATGTGTTAGCATACGGTATTTGTTTTTCTCTTTCTGACTTACTTCACTCTGTATGACAGACTCTAGGTCCATCCACCTCACTACAAATAACTCAATTTCGTCTCTTTTTATGGCTGAGTAATATTCCATTGTATATATGTGCCACATCTTCTTTACCCATTCATCTGTCGATGGACACTTAGGTTGCTTCCATGTCCTGGCTATTGTAAATAGAGCTGCTGTATAAAGGCATTGATGTGCAGAAACCTAAAGTTATAAGGAAATTGGAATTTTTAGTTATAAATAGATATATATAGTGTTCTGAATAAACTATAAAAAAATTAACAAACACCTCTCAGGACTAATCATGAGAAAAGAGAAACACATATTGCCAATAACAGGTTTAGAAAATGGTGTGATATTACAAATTATATAGTCTTTTAAAAGATTATGAGGATATTATGGATAACTTATATCCACATATATGAGCCTTTAAATTAAATACAAGTTTACAGATTAATTTATCAAAATTAGCACAAGAAACAGAGAATAAAAATTTTCCTGCAGCTGTTAAGGGAATTGAATCTGTAATTAAAATCTCCTCAAAGAAATCTCTTGATCTGGATAGGTTCACTGGCTGGCTAGAAGGTCAGTTAATATCAATTTGTTCATATCAATTTATATCAGTTTATGTTTATAGCAAAAAGATTTAGAATATGACTTTTTTGTAAAGATACTTGTATAATAAATCAAACAACATCAAATACCTAGAAGTAAGTCTAAGAAAAACAACCAACAAAAATGTAAATATATCTAAAACACAAGAGTGCTCACACTTCTATATAAAAAATATGTCCTTCATTCCTCTTCAGTCACCTGCTTGCCTCACCTCTTTAAATACTATCACATAAAATGTCCCCTACTTATACCAAATACAGATCCTCCAATCCTACCCAACCCAAAAATAAACTACAACATTTTCCAAAAACTTACATGGCAAGTTTATTCTAAAATTTATATAGAATTGCAAGAATCCTAAATAAAACAATAATAAGGAAAAAATAAGAAAATTTTAGAGGACTCAACTAATTTTTAAGAAATACTATATACCTTCAATAATCAAGATATTGTAGTATTGTCAAAAGAGTAGATAAATAGTTCAGTGGAGCAGAATAGAGAGTCCGTAAATGAATGAATGTATATATGGTAGTTGTTTCTCAACAAAAGTACCAAAGTAATTTAATGGGAAAAAATAGATTTTCAACAAATGGAGCTGAAACAACAGGATATATTCATGGAAAAAAAATAAATTTGAACCTTACCTCCCAATACACACTCACACACACACACACACACACACCAGACTTAAAAGCAAGCTTAAGCTGTAAAAGTTATAGGAAAAAGGCGTAGGATAAATATTCACCATCTTTGGACCAAAATTTCTTAGTGCACAAAAAGCACTAACTATAAAAGTAAAAATGAGATGAAAAGTTAGTAGAAATTATTGGCAGCTTAAATATAATATTAAGGACTTAATTTATAGTTGTTGGCTTGATTTCTCAAGTTTTTTGTTTTGCATTTTTTTAAATTAATTTATTTCTTTTTTCTGTGTTGGGTCTTCGTTTCTGTGTGAGGGCTTTCTCTAGTTGTGGCAAGCGGGGGCCACTCTTCATCACGGTGCACGGGCCTCTCACTATCACGGCCTGTCTTGTTGTGGAGCATGGGCTCCAGACGCGCAGGCTCAGTAGTTGTGGCTCATGGGCCCAGTTGCTCCGCGGCATGTGAGATCTTCCCAGACCAGGACTCGAACCCGTGTCCCCTGCATTATCAGGCAGATTCTAAACCACTGCGCCGCTAAGGAAGCCCCCTGCATTTAAAAACTTCTACAATTCATGGCTTTTCTAACTTTCTAGTTAACTGCAGCATTAAAAAAAAACTGATTAACTTATTTTTGTGGAATAGATTCTTTAAACTTTATCTTTTATTCTGTACAGAAATTCTATAATAGTGTTGGTCATACTAGTAAGACATGTAAATTCTAGAAACTGTGGATGTATTATATAAATTTGAGATATGTATCTGGCATCAAGAATTTGGGAGCACCCATGTATATCTGGAAATTTCATTGTATAAATGAATGGTCTCATAAACCCAAAGTAAAAATAACCCTAGACAGGAAGAGAACTGAATATATGTAAGACTGTGTCACTCCTTGCTTGAAATCTGCTAATAATAGTTTTCTTTTTTACTCAGAGTAAAAGCCAAAGTCCTAACAATAATCTCTAAGGTTGCGGTTGCTCCCTCACTACCTTATTTCTCTCCTCTCCTCTTCTCTGTCTCACCATCTGCCGCCAGGCAGACATTCTCATGTTCATTGAACATGCTAGGCTTGTGAAAGGGAGCTTATATTCAGGATTCATTCAAAACTTCATTTTTTAGAGAAACTTTTCTTGCCCATTCTAACCTTTCAACCTTATACACACTTCTTCCCTGATTTATTCCTTTTCTTCTCGCCACTTGCCAGTATTTAACATAATACGTTACTTATTTTCTTGTTTATTTTCTCTTTCTGTTAGTCCTATGGGGACAGTGATTTTTTTTTCATTTTAAATATTATTATTAATGAATTCACAGTACTAATAACAAAGGATGGAATGGAATGTACATTCCATAAATGTATATTTTTCCATAAATGAAGAAAGTAAGGAAAGAACTTTGAGATAGCTTTCTTCTGCTTATTTTATGATTTTATCCTTTAAAGATTTGTGGTCATTTGGGTGATGAAATAGAGAAAATACTATATGTAACATGATGGAATAATCTAGAAGTCCTGGGCAAAAGTTTAATCTTGTGATTTATTTTAGGATCATCACATTGCCATGCTCGTGACGTTATTAGATGCCATAACGACCTACATTGCTATGAGTAATGGTAGCAGTGGTGTTTTAATTTAAAATTACTGTTTTTCGTAGGCTTTTGAAAGGATTGAAAGTAGTATGCTGACGTATTTTTAGAGGGGCTATTGAATGCACTTATCATAGTGTCTTATTTTGCAAGTTTTAGTAGGGTAGGAGATGATTAGTTATTCCTACTGAATTTCTCTAATGAATGGTTTGTTTGATCCATTTGTCATTGACTCTTTGGCAGTTAGCTCAGAATGCTCTCTAATATCCATGAAAATTTAAATTTAAGTAAATATAGTAAAATATTTCAGTATCTACATGTGATTTTTCATGATTAAAATGTGGGAATGCCTTTCAAGTAATTTTAATAAATCTGCAGTTTTTTTCAATAATTTGCCTAATATTAGGAATATGTTCACTTCTATTTAAAAGTCCCAACATTTTCCAGTGTTTCATTTTGTTTGCCGTTTTCAAATGCCTTTTAATTCAAATTTCATCACATAAATCACCTTCCATAAAATGCTTTATCAATGTAGGTTTCCAGCTAAAATTTATTTACCTGTGACATTAATTGCTTTCATTCATGTGCCCACTACTCCATTAAATGGTGCACTGGTGAAATGTAGAGTTGTTCTGATCTAATCAATCATATTACCTCTTTTTAATGGCACCATGTAAAGTTCCACATTAATCAGGTATCCATCACGTTAGAGAATCAGATTACTCTGATTCTTCAGGTGAACATCTCAGTCCTTCTTAATTCTGTGTTAAAGTAGAGAAATGTTTCTTCCTGTGTTTCTCTCAAGAGCTGATAAACATTGAAGGCATTTTATAAAAAATTAGTTTGCTCTAATTATTTGACACCTGAAATTCCAATAAAGACAAATACTCTTAGAAAAAATTCATCTTATTCCACTTGGAAATGAAAAGGTAAAACATTTGATTTCATCTGATTCATTGCCTTTGGTGTAGCAAGTAACAGTCAAAATAAAAGTCACACAGAATGCCACTGGAGTGTTAACTGGTTAGTTTATTAAAAATAAATTGTCTTATTTCTGAAAAAAAATGAAGCTGTTAAAGTAATAAAAAATATTAAGCAAAATATTCTTAGCATAATTATAATTTTCTGATGCCGAAATCTTAGTTTTACAATACATGAAAGAAGCAGTTAAATGACAATGAACGATATACATGTTGAATAACAGTGCCAAAGTTAATCATGTATTATCTCTATTTTCAGCACTCTATAATGTGCTCCATACATAATGTATGCAATAAATGTTGGTGGAATTAATTAATCAATTAAGCTTCCATACTGTGTAATCCTTACAGCAAGACCACTGTAATTTTTCTTTACTCCTTTGAAAGCCATGGGTTTACTTTCTCTCTCTGCATAAATGCAAGAGGAAAAGACATAGTCATTCTTCTTTATACTGCTGTGAGATGCTGGTACATATTTCAACATCAAATCTAAGCAAAAAACAAACAAACAAAACAACCCCCTAATAAAACACCTAAACATATATAGGAAAGTTTATTAATATCTAGTTATTTTCAAGGTATATGATTAGATTTTATGATTTGTATTTGAACCTACATATTTAACTTCAGTCACTTCAAGCTGAATCTAGAATGAAAAACTGAAAGATGCCAAAACATGCCAGAAACTTTAAGACATGCTTATGCATTTCAAATGGAATTTAGTGTGAAGTACTAACCAAAATTACTCACTAAAAGAAAATTTGTCTGAGAATTGAGAAGATGAGATTCCTCCCCAGGAGAACCATCCTTCCACCACCACGACTACCAAAACCACAGGCCCAGAGATACAGTGGATGCAGCCAATGGAGAAACAAGGACATTTTATGGAAGGTAAAGCAATTGCTATCAGCACCTACACCATGGCTTGCACACTCTGCAACTACCTGCTGATACCATCTCATTCTCTTCACTTACACAGCATTACAGAAGGTGTAGCCAGAGTGTGTCACTAAAGAGTCCAAACTTGGGCAATGGCTCTTTTTAAAGAAAGAACGTGTGGTCTTTAAGAGATTTATTCCAATAAGCAATATGAAATAAATCAGGTATTTATGTTACAGAAGAAAGCAGTATTTTATAAAATAGATTCAAAAAGACATGAAAAAGGTAAAATATATGAAGAAAGCCAGGAAAACTCAGCTAATTTTAAAAACTAATTAAATAAGAAAATTTAAAAAAACAAAAGAAGCAATTATTTTTAAAAACTATAGAAAAAAATTTTCCTTATCTGAGAAAATTTCCAAAAGTACCACAAATTATCAACCAACATTTATAAAGCACAAATATAGTTAATTTTTTTTTCAGGATGAAAAAGAGACTCCTATAAAGATCAAGCAGAAAAATAACATGCAACCTCCCTCCCCCACAAAACAAACATAATATGTAACTCCCTTGCCCTGACACACCCAAATTTTCTTCTTTGTAAATAAAAATACCAGAATAAATAACCCATGACAAGTATGTTTCCCTTCTTCAAACATCAAAAGGGAACATAGTGAAACTCCTGGGAAATTTTACTAAGCTCAACTCTTCCATGCTATCTAATGAATTCCCCTTTATGTAGCAATTTAGCATTAGAAAACCATCACTATTGTGCATCACTGCTATTAATGCGTGGTAAATATTTCCTTCAAATGTTCAGGGGATCCGGGGTGGTGAGTGGTGGTTAGGGAGCATTTCAGAGCCGTATGTCTACAGTGATTCTTCCCCCTAAAAAATACTGTGAAAAATATTATATATGTAGCCAGGCTAATACTCATTTGTGAAAGGAATTGATACAGAAGGCTAGGAAGCATTACATTTCTGATAAATAAATATGTCAAATAGTATTTGAGAAATACTAGTATTTTGAGAAGTAAATCACATAGCTCAACGGTATAGAATGTGAATAGAAATGATATGAACATTAAAACCAGTAAAACTTGGATTTAATATTTAAATTATGTTTGTAGTATTATAATAATTAATGCATAAGTTAAGATATAATTTATTTAATGCACAGTGCATAATTTTAAAAAACAAATTGACTATGATAATCTGCATCTAAAGTCACAGGACTTTCCAAAAATTGTATATGGAATTAGGGACAGAAAAGTAACATAAACTATTTTTTATTACTATTTAATTCTAGACACTGGAAGAAACATCTGACTTCAAATATATATATATATATATATATATATATATATATATATATATATTCAAATTGCAAGAAAAAATAAGGAGAAAAATTAGAACAAACAGCAAAATATATCTTTAGAAATCTAGTAATAAAGTATGAAACATCTGCAGGATGAAGTGCTGCATAAATTTTTCTCAGGCATATAAATGGAACTAAACAAAGTTGCTAAATATACCTGTGTTTGGAAAATTATTTATAAGCATGTAAATTTATCTAAAGAATTTGGAAGTTAAAATTATTTTAAGTACCAGTACAAAAACATTAGGGAAAATTATCTCATTTCATGTTTTCAAGAAAAAAATCAATCTCTCTCTCTGTCTCCATCTATATATGTTAGGAAACGAAAATAAATGTGGAAGGACTTTTGCTTCTAGGCAGGTTGGAGTAACTTCAGAAAACCAATGAATCTGCTGAGAATAACTAGAAAAAGATGGGAAAGTACTATTTATCTGTTTACAGGTGCAGAGAGATTCTAAAACATAAAGAATAGATGGGCTAAGATTCTGGAGAGGAAAGAAAATGAAGAGGTAAGCTGCCTTTGTGTAGTTACTTTCCCCTGGGAAATTTTTCCATTGCTAGCACAGGACAGGACACTGAGAACCCAGGATTCTCCAATCCAGAAGTTACCCAAATAAAAGTAATTCCTGGGTTGACAGAGAAACAACCAGAGCTTTTGGTATTCCCTAGGAGGAGCTGGACATACAAAATTGGATACTTGACAGACTTCAAATCTATGCCTGCTTTTACCATCAATATGTTTTCTAATTTGAAACTAAATGGAGCAGGCACCTAAAATGCAGCAGAAAGCATTTCAAAGCAGAATAGAGTTCTCAGAAGGCTGAGGAAGATGGTAACTGATGTTAAAGTCCTCACAGGAGAAGGATTCCTACTTAGCACTGAGACCATGGTTCTTTGAAAAGAACCATCCTAGTACTGCTGAATCTTGGCCTCTGTACACCAGCAAGAAGTTGGACCTCAGAGACAGAGTTTTGGGTGAAGCAGAAAAGAATAGCTTTATTGCTTTGCCAGGCAAAGGGGCCCACAGTAGACTAATGCCCTCAAGACTGTGTGTGTCCTGTCCTGGACAGGGTAGTCAGGAGTCTTATAGTAATGGTTCAAGGAGCAGGGCATGATCAGCTTTTGGACATTCTTCTGCTGGTTGGTGGTGAGGTAATGGGGAGTCAGCACCATCGACCTGGTTCCAACCAGTCCAGTGTCTATGTGCTTGTGGTCAGCAGTTTTCATCTGGAGGGGGTCTGCTTCCTCTAAAAACAACTTAGGAATGTGTGTCAGGCCTTTATCTATATTTTTCAGAGAATTGTGAGTTCAGTGATTCTGCCATGTGGCAAATTTATAGTCTAAATCATTACCAGTTCCCCAGCCCAACAACTATTCTTTGTTTCTACATCTTCCCATTTCCCAATCATTAACTCTTAAGTCAGCCTTTTACTTCAAGAGACAAGGACACAGGGGCTTGTACCATGCAGTTTCACTAAGAGCAGAATCTAACAAAAGGTAGAGTGAATTTACTAATATTCTAACTGAGGCTTGACTCAGTTCAGTCCATGTTTGGATTAAAGTAACTAAGTCCTATCTCTCTCTGCCTACTAGAAAAAATGTTCAACTGTCTCTGGGAGAGGATAACATCATCTGGATTCTCTACACTATTTTGTTTTATAAACAATATTTTACATTTTTTAAAAGGTTAGTGAATATTCCAAGATACAGAATTATATGGTATAAAACCCAAGAAAACAGTCAATAAAAAAGAATATAAGCAATCCAGATATGAGATTTATCCTGTAACTTTTAAATAATTGTGACTGACATGTTCGGGAAATAGAGAAACAGCTAAAATAAGCAAATGATGGAGAATTGTAGCAATCCAGTTGTCATCTGGGACTGTAGTGATGGTAGAGGCTCAATGGAGGAAAGATATGTTTCCAAGCTCCCTTGGTTGTTGACAGAATTCATTTCCTTATGGTTGCAGGTCTGAGGGTGTTAGTTTTGTTCTGAAGGTCACCCTCAGGACCTGGTGCCTCCTTGCAGTTTCTTGCCACCTGGGTATCTAAGCATGACAGCTACTTACTTCTTGACATCATGCTTCTTTAAAGCCAGTAGAGGATAAAAGAAGAAAATGTGAGTTGGCTAGGAAGATGGATTACATATATAATAATATAATCATAGGGATGTCATTCTACCATCTTTGCCATATTCTACGCTGGGGAACAAATCAAAGGTCCAGCCCACATACAAAAGGAGGCAATTACACAGAATCAGAAATCATTGTGGATCACTTTAGGGTCTGTCTTCCACACATAGGAATAATGTAATTATACATAATGTACTTTTAAGTATTTAAGTCTATTAAAAAAAAACACTATGGGGCTTCCCTGGTGGCGCAGTGGTTGAGAATCCGCCTGCCAATGCAGGGGATACGGGTTCGTGCCCCGGTCCGGGAAGATCCCACATGCCGCGGAGCGGCTGGGCCCGTGAGCCGTGGCCGCTGGGCCTGCGCATCCGGAGCCTGTGCCCCGCAACGGGAGAGGCCACAACAGTGAGAGGCCCGCATACCACAAAAAAAAAAAAAAAAAAAAAAAAAAAAAAACACTGTAGCATACACGTACACGTAGCTATGGGTGACCTAATTTTTCCTTTCTTCCTTTTCAATGTGAAACTATGGCTTACATGAACTGTGCAGCATTGCATGACAGAGGTAGACCTGATGGGCTACTAAAAGTCAATGAATGCAGGACTGCATTAACTATCCCAGTAAAACTCTTGATGTTTTACACCTCTCAAATGAGATTTTCAGCATATTTCTATTTAATAAAAATAACGTCTTAAAATGATGCCTCACTCATTGATCCATGTAAGCTGTTATGACTCATGAAATGAAAGAAAAACTTCACAACTTAAAAACTACCATGTAGAAGCATAAGAACATTCCTGATTTTCTCTCCCACTGTTCACTCTAATACAGGAAATTAAGCGTTAAAGAAACCTTGTTCACTGAGGCAAATGCCCACTTTCACATTAAGAAAACAGAGAGTGGCTTATGAGTTAGCATATTTATTCACACATTTTCTCTGATGCCAGCTTTGAATAGATGTCTTGCCACATAACATACTATGTTTGCATAAAACGTGCTTTAGGGTGCACTTGGAAAGATTCCAAAGAAGGCAGCTCATCATTTAGTTATTTAGTTTATCTAAGCTCACCTACTTCGCAAGGAAGCCCTGGCATGAAAAGAACAGTGCTCTTATTTTTCTTAATTTATGTCTGCATCTGGCCTTCGACAACTAAATGTTACTTTCTGATATTCCTACAGTTGGTACTTCTATAATTTAATCATATGCTGTTTATCGTGTTAATTATTTGCCAATAAATTTGTTTAAAAAAATGGACTTCCCTGGTGGCTCACTGTTTAAGAATCCGCCTGCCAATGCAGGGGACAAGGGTTTGATCCCTGGTGCAGGAAGATCCCACATGCCGCAGAACAACTAAGCCCATGTGCCACAACTACTGAGCCTGCACTCTAGAGCCCATGAGCCACAACTACTGAACCTGCATGCCACAACTACTGAAGGCCGTGCATCTAGAGCCCATGCTCCACAACAAGAGAAGCCACTGCAATGAGAAGCCTGCATATGGCAACGAAGAGTAGCCCCCACTCACCACAGCTAGAGAAAGCCTGTGCACAGCAACAAAGACCCAATGCAGCCAAAAATAAAATAAATTAAATAAATAAATTTTAAAAAAACTAACAGGCAAATGAAGGTAGAGATTATCTTTTAATGTCACTGAATTTTAAGAGATTGTGACATCACCTAGATGAATCACTTATTGTGTATAGCTCTAATTAATGTTATAGCAAAAATCTGTGCATTGCTTTTTTCAAACCTATCCTATTGGTCTAGAAGCAAAATATATTACATAAATAGATTTAATTTATTTGTCAAAGAAAAATGCCATCGGAACGCAGGTGCAGAGATGAGTACTTTTATATTCTTTGGGACTAATATAAAACAAACAAATGACTTCTCCAATCAATGCCATCTTACCTCTCACCTGAGGTCTTATGATTCTAGATTTCTTTTTTAATCAAATTAAGTAATTTTCTCTTTAGTTCTGAACCTAGTCATGATTTTTAAATGAGAAGTAATACCTTTCAAAATTAAATGACTCTATAAAATTAAATTCTGTAAAATACTAATGTTTGAAAATTTACATTAATCATAATTTGTTAAAAATTTTCCCATAAATGGATCAATAAACCATCAAATATGCTGAAGGGAAAACTTCCATTTTGAAATGGATATTATTGGGACAATTATTAGATGGATATCAAATATCAATGATAATAAAATATAAAAAATATTTAGGAAATGCTCATAAAGTCTACAACATTTATATAAATTGAATTCCTAAAGAAAAAAATTCATAAAAATTCCAAATTCTGGAAAGAAGTAGACATGTAAATATTTAACTAGTCACTATATTTTAATTTAAAATTTTGTTTTATTATAATTAAATTTCATCTCAGTAAAAAGAAATGACAAAAAAAAGAAAAACAAAGTACTATGTAAAACAACACCCAAGACTTGAGAAGTTCAATAAAATAGTCAAATATAAGAAATACCATGCATATATATACCACTACTAAACTATCTAGTGGTTAATGATTAAATAATGGTAAATTTTATATTATATGTTTTTTACTATAATTAAATACAATTTTAAAGTGAAAAAAGAAATACTACTACAAAAAAGAGATCAAAAATAAAATAAAATATGAAATAAAACATCATTTTGAGTGAAAAAGATCACAGCCTTTCATGTATATAATATATATATTTAAATTAAAAGAGACCACAATCTACATTCTATAAAGTTCATGCTAACAATTTTAATGCCTCTTTTAACTATGATATTCTGGGTAAACATAACATGTTTCAGAAAGATGTGGAAAACTTAAAGTAGTGAAACACTAGCCAGTTGACTTCATCATCATGTTAAAAGATAGCACTCGAGAACTGAGATATACTAAGTGCTGATATGACTCCCACATTGCTCTAAGATGATTTAAACAACTTGAGAACCCTAGAAAATAGATGGCAAACCTCCTGTATTAGTATCCTAGGACTGCCACAGCAAAGTACCACAAACTGTGTGGTTTATCACAGAAATGTATTGTCTCACCGTTCCGGAGGCAGGAAGTCCAAACTCAAGCTGTTGGCAGGGCCAAGCTCCCTCTGAAGCCTGTAGGAGAGACTCATTCCTTGCCCCTTCCAGCTTCCAGTAGCCCCAGGCATTCCTTGGTTTGAGACAACATACATCCAATCTCTGCCTCCATCTTCACGTGACTCTCTTTCCTGTGTCTCTTCTTTTCTTGTAAGGACACCAGTCATATTGAATTATTAAGGTCCACCCTACTCCAGTATGACCTCATCTTAACTACTTAGATCTGAAAAGATCCTATTACCAAATTAGGTCATATTCTGAGGTACTTGTGGTTAGGGCTCCAATGTATACTTTTGGAGGACAAAACTCAACCCGAAACACCTCCCCAAAACCAAAATGTATTCATCAGTGGCCAGAAAAGGAAAAGGCATTGGTTACTACTATCACAATAAAATAAGCTTATCAAGTTATTTTTGCTTCCCATTTACTGATCTCGAATTTGGTGAATTGTATGCCTTATGCCCAAGAAAGAATTGTAACCCCCTCCATGAGGTAGACTCTGATATTATTTCTAATGTAAAGTGGGGGAAACAGAGGCAAAGATACCTTAAGTGAATTGGCCAAGCCACACAGTTAGGAAGTGGTAGGGCCAGGATTCTAACCCAAATCAAAAGTTGCTTCATGGATCAATTTCTGGGACCCAGAGAATAATAATTCTCAGAACACTCTATTAAAAATAGTGCTAGTTAATAAGTATATCGAAACTGGATTCACCTGACACCCTTTTTCAGTTCACTATATTATTGTCACAGAACAAAAATGTCCTATGATCTGGGCTGAAATAGTAACAGATATTGTTATTGCACATCCCAGGGAGAATTCTCTGTGTTGCATGCACACCTTAGGCTGCCTTTGTAGAACTATTATTACCTGTTTGTGAGACCCTTTTTCTCATCTGCATATAAGCCATAGAAATTAGCCCAGGGCTCCCATGTACATAGAAATATGCTAAACAAGAAAGGGGTAGAATACAGAACAAGGAATGAGCTTTGTCAGTAAAACTTTAAGTTACTTAAACATTCATCTCTGCTCCAAGCTATTTTTCAGATAGTCTGAGATTTTTTTGCCAGTGTAAATGTTAAGGCCCTGTTCAGCACATATTTATATACACACATACACATACCCCCCACACTTTATAGCTCTGATCTGGTAACCAAGCTGAAGCTCCTTTCAAAACTGCATTCCTTCCTGAATCACTCTGTGACAGGTTAATGCCTCTGTTCCACTGCTGTTGCCGTGCCAGGATGATGGATGATATAATGTGCGGGCATCCAACTGAAAAAAGCCACTGAGCCTTGGTGTGAATTTAGGTGTTGATGAAAGATGAGCTCTTGCTTAAAAGAACATATGTTTTTCATTAAACCTCTGGAGAAATTATTAAAAATGCACTATTCATTTTTAAGAGCAATTTAATTACTGGTTAGACAGCAGATAACAGTATTCCTATAATCTTCTCTTTGCAGTCATTGGCAAGAATGATCAGACTGAAATATTCTGTATATGATTTCAGAAAACTGGACGTTAACAGAGATAACAGCCTCATTAATATGTCATCAGAGAAACTACTGGGAGGCCTGGTGTAGTGCGAAGGCTACTCTGCTTCATGCTGCTGTTTGACATTTAAGAAAGTCACAAGTATCATTTTGGGCACCTAACATTCTTTTTGAAATAAAAGACAGTATAAACATAAGAAAAATGGAACATTTTAACTTCTTATGAAATAAAGTGTCAGGTGAGCTATTTAAATATGATTTTGCTGGTCAGAGCTATATAATTAGCTTTGTGGTCAATAGAATGCCAGTCAAGCTGAAATAAAATGTAGCTGGTCTAGACAAGATAAAACTGGCCAAGAAATAACACTTCTTTGACGCTGCTTCTTACAACACTAGACACCAATAAAATATAGTAAAAGAGTCTGTCTAGTTCAGTGAGTGGAAATTGTGCTGGAGGAGTTATTTAACTTTAGGGATACAATCCAAGAATTGATTGAGAATTGCTAGCAAAAAGTAACTCCTATATTTCTTTGCCCCTAAACCATCATCAGTTTTAAGATACACCATTTACTTAATCATTAATTGCAAGAAAAATTAATTTAACATATTTATATATTGCTTTTTAATGAATAATAAAATTCATTTATCCTTATATCATGTTTCTACCTTTTTAGTGTCAATTTCAATGTTTGAATCTAATTATTCTTTTGGCTCAGATATTAAAGATTATTTTGTATTACCCATGGCCACTTGAACTTGTATGCAGTATCACACTGGCATGTTGTTTTGTAACATCTGTGCAGGTAATCTTGACCTCTAACATCTTTAGGATTGACACAATAATTTAGAAGATATTGAACACTCAAAGTTTTGTTTGCATTTCGTGATTTTTTCTATGCTCCTTTATGGAAATCTGGTAAGGTTGTATTATTAATAGAAAGACTATTCTATCAATATATTCCAGACAGATGTAGATGCTAAAACTGATTCTTTTGTAGACATAAATATGAAGAAAACCAATTAATATATTCCTGGGATACTCAGTTTAGTTATTATTTTAGTGGTGTTATTTCATATTGATTTTTGAGTCAGTTACATATTTTGGATTTGAAATACTTTCAGACTGGCTGACATACTTCCATCAGAACATTGAGGCACAAAAAAGGATAATCCAGTTTTAATTGTTTGTTTTAATTTAGGTAAAAAGTTGACTGCTGTACTGAATTGTGTCCATTCTGATCTCTCTGAGGGGACTGCTATTAGCCATCCTGAAATATCATTTTTATCCAAAGCTTAATGAGTGATTCTGCTACAAATTTGTTGTTTGTTTGAGGTTTTAAAGCTTTTTAGTGTAAATATTTCTTGCAAAGTTAAGACTGTAAGCTTATATCAACCATTTGTATTGTCTGATATTGATTTTTTAGATCTTGAATTGAGAATATGGTTGGGCAAGAAGAAGAGAAGGACAGATTTAAACCACAATGCACGTTGCTTAGGGATAAAGCAAGTATTACTAATGGATAGGAGAGGGCTGTAAATAAGAAGCTAGAGACTTGTAAGAAAACCTTTTTTTTAATGATTATGCTCAGGACTGTCCCAGTGTAAGACTCTAAAGATGACTCATAGGAACATCTGAAATAAACAGCCTCACAGATTTTCAAACAGAGAAAACACAGGTATTATTGTTTTTGGTTTTGTTTTAATTTTTGTTTTTTGGCACCATGGAGATTTACTAGCATATCCTTGGCTGCTCATTTATGAAAGATAGAGAGTGGGTTTTGAAATTAGTTCTGAATTCCATTTTTGCCATTTACTATCTTTGTGACCTTGGTTGAATAACTGAAGCCTTGGTTTCCATCTCTGTAAGACTGGTAGAATAACACCTGTAAAATAGAATTGTATTGTGAGCTTAATGATAGAATGTATGAAAAGAGCCTGAATTGCTGCCTGCAGAAAACAAGCCTAGAGGAAAGCGGAAGCAGGTGGCAACACAAGGCACAAATTCATTTAAAAAAAATTTTTTTAATTGAAGCATAGTTGATTTATAATGTGTTATTTTCTAGTGTGCAGCACAGTGATTCAGTTATACATACATATTCTTTTTCATATTCTTTTCCATTATGGTTTGTTACAGGATATTGAATATAATTCCCTGTGTTATACAGTAGGACCTTGTTGTTTATCTATTTTATATATAGTAGTTTGTATTTGCTAGTTCCAAACTCCTAATTTATCCCTCCTGCACCCCCATTTTCCCTTTGGTAACCATAAGTTTGTTTTCTACATCTGTGAGTCCTTTTCTGTTTCATAAATAAGTTCATTTGTGTCATACTTTAGATTCCACGTATCAGTGGTACCGTATAGTATTTGTCTTTCTCTGTGTGACTTCACTTAGTATGATAATCTCTAGGTACATCCATGTTGCTACAAAAGGCTTTATTTCATTCTTTTTTATGGCTGAGTAGTGTTCCATTGTATCTATGTACACCACATCTTCTTTATCTGTTCATCTGTCGATGAACATTTAAGTTGCTTCCATGTCTTGGCTATGATAAATAGCCAGACACAGGTTCTTTTCCCCATCTTTGAGGTTTGATATTCTAGAATGAAGAGCTGCTTAGAACAGCAGAAGGAGCGCATGTTTCCTGTTGCATATGTATATGGCATAGTCCAACGTGGGCCACTAGCCGACAAAATAGATTCCTTTGCCAAATACTGGTTCTAGGATAAGATTCCTGCCTCTTCTCACTTTATTTTCAGATGAACTCTTTGGAGACACATCTAGACTTTCTTTTATATCAACAATGAAACTTTTTCTATATAACAATTTCTTCATCATATTTGCCTTTCTAGGAGTGTTTAGAAATCCAAGCACTTTACTTTCCGAAACGCCATTAATATATTATGGTATTTCCTACAGACTTATGAAAACCAAGCTTAAAAATATTACATAAAATTCAATTTATGGGGCTTCCCTGGTGGCGCAGTGGTTGAGAGTCCGCCTGCCGATGCAGGGGACACGGGTTTGTGCCCCGGTCCGGGAAGATCTCACATGCCGCGGAGCGGCTGGGCCCATGAGCCATGGCCACTGAGCCTGCACGTCCGGAGCCTGTGCTCCGCAATGGGAGAGGCCACAACAGTGAGAGGCCCGCATACCGCAAAAAAAAAAAAAAAAAAAAAAAAAAAAATTCAGTTTATTTATTTTCAAAAGCTAAGTTGATTCCATTTTCAACTTTTTATTTAAGATTTATCTAGATATAAACATATAAAGTTTGGGGCTTCCCTGGTGGCACAGTGATTGAGAATCCGCCTGGCAATGCAGGGGACACGGGTTCGTGCCCCAGTCTGGGAAGATCTCACATGCCGCGGAGCGGCTGGATCCCTGAGCCATGGCCGCTGAGCCTGCGCTTCCGGAGCCTGTGCTCCGCACCGGGAGAGGCCACAACAGTGAGAGGCCCGCGTACTGCAAAAAAAATAAATAAAATAAAGTTTTAATATAAAAATTATACCCCATAATGATTTTTAAAGTATGAGTCTGGGAATCAATTCACAAACTAAAGTTTAATCTTATGAAATTACCATTTTTTTTCATCTTCTTTCCTATTGTTAAATTTCAAAACTGGTTTTAGCTGCTGTTTTATTATATCATTAATTTCTATTAGGATAATATTTAAGTCCTCTTTTCATTATTTTTTTTGCTTGTTTTTATTGGGGTATAGTTGCTTTACAATGTTGTGTTAGTTTCTGCCTCTTTTTATTAGTTTTGAATTCCAAGTTTAATTCCTTTTAAATATTACTGTCCAGTACAATGTCTGGTATAATATTCATACACATATGTTGAGAGTTTAGCTGAAGTGCTCCATAATATTGTTGCCTCGTCATCCATTTTTTGTGCACAAGTGGCCTGTAGGGGCCTTGAACTGACACTAGCCCTTTGCTCTAGTAGATAACAGCCGTAGAGTCACAGGTAAGTTTATGTTCCTGATATGTCTCCCCAGTGGCCCTTGTGATAAGCCGTCTCCCCTGCCTCTCAGGGCTTTCCCCTCGTGTGCCCCTTAGATAAGACCCCCATGAAGCTCAAACCAAAACCCCACTCTTTTGGTTTGAATTGATTTATCTGGCCTTTGCCCGGGAACCTCAAAGTACTCCACCTGTGGACCTTGATAAAGGCAAGTGCCCCAGGTCCTGCCATGCTGTCTGTGCCCACACCCTGCCTTGACCTACCTGCTTTGTCTCTCAAGGCCTGCCAAGGCCTGCTGTAACTCCTCTTGGGTCTCTGAGTCATAAATTTCTCTATTTCAATTGTTTGTGGTCTTTTGTTGAATCAGGTCTCACCATCTAACGCCCTAGGGCTCTACTTAACAAATGTTAATTTAACAAATTCACAAAAATACAGATTTAGTAAATAATAATAATTTTTTAAAAGTTAGGTGCAATCCAAGGATATGCTAGCAAAATAATTAAGTAAACAGATTTAAATATGATTTTTAAAGTATTTTTAAAAATTAATAGTATTGTTAATACCTACATTTTCTCTTTTCTGATATCTTTTTGTTTCTGTTTTTTAATATGTTGCTCAAACCAAAAGCCCAAATGCACAGTCTCAGCTCCCATGTTTCTGAAGCAGTGAGGTAACCTACTGCCCTGACCCTAAATTCCCCAGATTATCTCATAACCACTGCTAAGCTGCAAGTGAGCTTGAAAATCCACTTTTAAACATGTAAGAATGAATTGACATCCTGCTCTTATTGAGAGCCAATTTTGTTCAAACCTTGCCCTCCACAAACTTGCCACTATTGCCAATTCTTTTTGCTTTGGGTAATCTCCTGTGTTTCTCTTCTCAGTAGGACAAGAAGGTAATGTTTATACCATTATACAAGTAGGTTTGTATTTGTATGGGAGCCTCAGTTTCCTCCCATGTAACATGTGAACTTGATGATTTCTCAAAATTATAGTAAAAAAGTTATAAAAATTATTTATGAAGAAGCATGTTGTGAACAGTTGTCTAATCTTTTGGGGCTGCCATAACAAAATATCATAGACTGGGGTAGCTTAAACACAGAAATTTGTTTTCTCACAATCACTCCATAACTACATTTAGTCCATAACAACAGTACAAATGTCAGTTAATAGTAGTAGTCATGATATTTGCAGTGTAATTTTCCATCAATAATATAGTTGGCATATAGGGAGCTTTGTGTAGAAATTGATTTATTGGCAAACTGAGAATTAATTTTAAGTAAATAGAAGTTTGCATGACATTCTTGTAAAATATGGATAGATAAGAGTCCATGGTGTTCTAAAGTTCACTTATTTCAAAACAACGTTTATGAATTTGTTACATTTACATACTTCCTCTATTAATATGCCTTATATTTTCTTTATATCAACTTTAATTGAAGTAAGTTTGACTTAGATTCATCTTAAATGGTAAAGTCCATGATATCAAGAATTGGTTTTGAATATGTATATATATTTTGTACTTTATAAACTTTACAAGTACTAAATTTTTTTTAAAAATAGTCTCTTTATGTATGAATCAGTCAGGGTCCAGGCAGGAAAAAGAAATCACACCAGTAATCTGAACTGAAAATAATTTATTATAAAGAATTAAAAGCTAGTACATATGATTAACTACTAAAAGGGGTAAAAGAGAACTCTAAGATATACAGAAAGAGTGAATGCAGAAATCAGGCCACGGAGAAGTAGATAAAAACAGAAGTAAGAACTTAGAAGAGGAATTTCTACTAAGGCTGATATTTAGACTCCATTAAAGAGGGTATGGCTGCACAAAAACAGGCAGTGTACTATTATCAAAGAAACTTGACCAAGACCAGGGCCGTATGCAGAAGGCAGGAGTGCCTCACTGGGTAAACGAAAAGCTCAAAAAGAGGTTGCAAGCAAGCCAATTCACTGGCAGCTGTGCCAAAGAGATAAAAGCACAAAAGCATGACAAAACTAGGAAATTAAGTCCCTTCTTGGTATGGCCTTACAGTGTCATTCTATCACCTGTTATGGGCAGCACCTAACATTGGATCAACTGACAGAGGAGAGATACAAATATAATATGAACATAAATATATGAGGTTTGTGCTCATTAGCACAACTCCTTAATACATCTCTTACATACAGCTCTAGGTTACCACAAGGTGACTTTATTATCCTTTCTTCTCCTGTTACAATTCTGGATTCCTATAGTGAGGTTTCTTGCTGATTCCCGTGGATGCCAAAACCCATCGTAAAGTTGCTTTTTTGTTGCTACAGATAATGGCATAGGCTCTAGCACCAGATCCTCTGCATTTATATCGTTTTACTAGCTCAGCTACTAACATTGGTAGTGCTGACAACGAGTTGTTCTACAGACCTCTCTGATCAGGTGGGGACAATCCATGTACTCCATCCTTGTGTTATATCCTAGTGTATATCCTGGTGTATGCATTGCATATAGACTGTTAAATATGTACTTATAGCTCATTTTTCTTGCCATCGTGCAAGAACCTGGGTCCTGGACAGACAACTGAATTGTTCGGTGCAAATTCAATATATGCTCTAGTGATTGGAGCTTAGTTTTTAGATAAAACTCATTTTCTTCAACCCTTTCATGCCTCACAGTAAATAAGAAGCCAGGAATCATTTTCTTCTGCACTGGAATTAACTCCAAGCTTGGAAGATATTTACATGAACTTATGCACACTTACTATATGCTAAGCACCAAAGTTGCAAAGATTCATCAGACAGTGCCTCATTTCTGAGGTCTTACGGTCCAGTAATGAAGAAGTCATATAAATAAATACATACAAAAAAATAGAATGTGATTTGATTGAGTTACTATAGAGTATATATCAAGGTTTTTAGAAATAGGGATATGCACAAATTAATTTTATTCCAAAAATTTTTATAACTAAAAATTGTAACTGAAAAATTACTAGTCTCTATATAGCAAAATGTTTGGTATATAGAATTTGGTATATAGAATGGAACATTTTTTATGTTAGTCTACAAATATTCATTGAATCTGTTGTTTTCAGTATAACCTTAGGCTTCATAATGACCTCAAGAGCAGTGAAATATATAATTCTTGCACTTGTACTTAAAGTAAGGAGGCTTGCTTCTTCTATTTTCTCTAACTGAATTTTTGGCCAATAATTATTTAAATAAATGTGATGTTTTATTTTAGAAACTATGAGAATGTTTTTCTCTCTATTTTTCTCCTCATAAATATGAGAAAGACATAGAGAAACTACATTGTCTTCCATGTAAAAGACAGTGTGATTTTTGACTTATCTAAATAGTAGAAATTATAGATTATGTCTATTTATGGTATTCATGTCTGAGCACATCTGGAAAACCAATAGGGTGGATCACACAGAAACCTATTTTTATTTATGGGGAAATGGGTGGGGAGGATAGTGTGAAGTCCCTTCTATATGACAATATTAAGATAACAAGCTGTATTGAGTTTGAAAACATATAAGAAATGATCAAAAGGTATGAAGAATTCTGAGTAATATATGACTCGACTAGTGTTTTTATCTAGCTTTAATTTTAGAGTTCAATTGGGAGCTGTATGACTAAAATTTAAACGGAAAAAATTTAAGAAGCTAGTTCAATGGAGAACTCTGCAATAATTTAGGGCAAAATGACCCCTGCTTGGGAAACCCTGCAATATGAAATTAATATTCTGCTCCAACAGTGTTTTTTGCCTTTTGAAACGAATAGAACTGAAACATTTTTTTCCCTTTATTTCTGTTTTGGGGCTTCTTTCATTTTCTTAAAAAATTATGCAACAACCAAATATTTTCTCTTTATTTTTATCTAATATTTTTCCATTTTCTATTTTCTGATACTTTTTTAAACAAAGCTTTTCTAACACCTGGGAGCAATATATAAAACAGCATATTATATTATAATTTGTAACATTTTAACTTAATACATAATAAGCCTTTAAATTATAAAGAATGAGTGCATTCAATTACAAAAATCCAGCAAAAATTAAATAATTGATGTGGTATAATTAACAGATAGTAACATGAAAATCTCAGTTTCTATTTTTTTAAATTTTCCATGGTAAATGACTATCAGCTACTGTATTTTGTGTGTGTGTGTGCTCTAAACTTCTGGCACATTTAAAATAGGAAGTAAACCATATTATTTTGTTAAACAAACATCAAAACAAAATAAATTGCAAACGTGATATGACAAAATAATTCAGTACACTAATAGACTCAGTGATGTGAACACTTAGAAAAGTAGTTCCTTGCTTATTTTATTTTAGATTTTGATTAATCAATATAGGAATTTTGACTATTAAGTTCATTTTTCCAATGACTCTAAAATAACACCTTTCTGTTTCAGAAAACTATTTTAATATATTAATATTATTAACACAAAACAGTTTATTCCCACCTGCTGAAAAGTTATTGTTATAAATTTACAAATTGCTCATGTCTAGAGATAATTTTACATTAAGATATAAGACTATTTTATCAATACAAATCTATACAATGAGAGCTATGCCCTTTTTGATACAGCACTCCTTGCAGTACACAGGCTGATCATCTGTATATCTTTACATATATTATTTAATCATTACAAAAATCCATTTAAATAATTATGAAATAGAGGCACAGAAGGGTAGATATTTCCTCCAGCTTAGAATTAATAAGAAACAAGTTTAAAGGTCTTTTAATCAAAAAAAAAGATTAGAGCCTTAGCTATCAACCTGAGACAGGAAAAAAAACAATAGTATAATTTTTAGTGGATATGTTTCAGAAAAATTAATTAAGTGACAAGTACATATGTTTTATTTAATTAATGGTCTTAATAGATATTTGGGAATTTTATAACACACACATAAGTACACATACACATATATACACAATGTAGACTTATATCGTGGCTTAGAAAGAACAATACCCCCTGGCATTCACTCCTCTGTTAGTCCTCTATCACACTGATCCTGAGCTTGACCAAGACGTTTGTTTGGCTGAAGAGACGTTAGCAAGCATGATGAAAGCAGCAACTGATATAAACACTTACACATGGAGGTTTACCCTCTTGAAAAGCTCTCTCTGGAAGCCAGTCACCATGCTATAAAGAAATACAGATTGAATTATTAAGTGTGAGAGACTATGTGGAGGGAGATCTTGAAGGAAGAGTGGTCATCTTGGATGTCCCAGCCCTCACGGAGCTCCCATGTGAATGCAGCTGCATCAGTAACCTCAGCTGGGACACGTGGAGTAGAAGAACTTCTCCGCTGAGCCTAGTCAACCACCAGCATTGTAAGAACTAAGAAATCAGCCCTGTTTTAAGCCACTAAGTTATGGAGTGCATAGTTACCCAGCAACAGATAACTGAAATACACATGAAAAAAGGTTTTTCATAATGAAATTTTGCATGTGCTTATTTTAGGGCCTTGTCTTACCTGAACTTGTTCAGTGGAAGACACAGAATTATGTTCATCTACAGGATTCATTTAGCATACCTAGTAATGGATTTTGTTTCTAACATATAATGATTTATTGCTCCTTGGAGACTTGTTTAGAAATGAGAAGTCCTGCAAGGGTTCTATAGTTAATTTTTTTTAAAGCATGTGGCTCTAAATAGCAGGAAAGAGTAAACCAGCAGTGTGATGAAACTCTTAAGGCAATTCAACAATCCTTATGTAATTTCCCACAGAGATGCAAGTGAAATTCAGGTTTTCAGAGATGGTAAACTGACTAAAGCCTCATAAAATTCTTAAAGGAATAAACAGACTATAGATCTAAAGAAATTGAAAGTTAATGCATGGATTAAATGCACTTATTGACTTAAGTGGGTTGAAAATTATTTTCCATTTCAGAAAGAAAATTACATTTTTTGGACTTTGAAGACATAAACTTACATTTTGTAAAATCCAAAATAAATATGATAGTATTTTTAAATGTATAGTATACATTTTTACATATTTAAAGCTTTAGAAATGTTCTTTGATTTCATTTTTGAATGAAATATAGAAAATGAATGAATGTGCCCTGAGCATATGAAAAAACACCATATTTCTAGGAATACTGCGTATTACACCCTCCTATCATTTGTGGGCCACATGTTTTATATGTGAGGCCACAGTGTGATGTTTTCATATCACAAGGTAAATCTGCTGTGACCAATTCCTAAAACTTGATATTATTGTCCCTTTGGGAAGGGAGAAAATCTTGTTTCTAATTTGGAAACTCTTTATTCTACAATCAATGGAATTTAGGTAAAACTATAGAGGCCAGAAATTGCTCTAAGACTAGGAAATTATTTTAAATGTCTTTGGCCTTCTTCTGAAGGATTGACCTCCTTCCTCCAGAGAAGAACTCTACTAATCTGAGGAAGCGAGAAACAAATCCACACTAATGCAAGACCTAGTACTCCAAACTGATGTTATTATGATTTAGACATAGTATAGATTGAGTGGATTTTATTGCTCAAAGAGAGAATACATTGTTCAGGGAAATGATAAATGAATAATATATAATAGAAATAGGAGAATCCAATTAATACATTTAAAAGCAACTGTGAAGGAGTAAGAGAGAGCTCCTTTGGATGGAAAGAAACAACACAAAAATAGTAAACATAACTGTGGATTTGTTTGAATTATATAAACCTCAAGAGTGATGATAGTCAAGAGCACAGAATGTCAAAACCATATGCTAAATATTCCACTCCTATTGATTTAGCAATAGTACTTTCTTATGGAGATAAGGACATTAAAATAAAAATTCTATATGTAAATGAAGCTTTATATAGTCTAATTAGGTCTACTTGTGCAAGTGTCTATTGAAGTATTTAAGACAGGCTTATGTCATAGACAGAGAATGAGGTAACAAAGAGGAATATGATATATATAAAAGGATGAACTTGAAGTTTTGGGTACTTCTGGTATGTGTATTCTCCCAAATATTTGCTTAAATTCAGTAATAAATACTAAAGTGTGTATTAGTATAGGTATACTAAATTGCCTGGTCTTAAACTCTCATTGATCTTTGCAAGGAAACACCATATACTAAGATATCCAATTTGGGAGGGAAAAAAAGTTCATTCTCCAAATGTCTTTTGTAAGAATGTATGATTCATGGTAATCGAGGCACCCTGCACTTAGTATCACCTCCAAATTTGGGGTTTTCCAGACACAGTTTGGAAGAATAGAAGAGGGAGTCAATATTACATCTTAAAGAGCAATAATTTTATAATGACACAGCATAATAGTTATATGTATTGGACTCATGAAGTTTTCCATTCCAAAGCAGGAGGATAAAAGTACTTCTATTATACAGATATTTTTAAAATAAATAAAAGAATTCTAGAGGGATGGCTGTGGGGATAGCATTGTTTACCACTCTCTCCAGATGATAGAACAGCTAGAAAGCAAAAATAAAATTCCATGGAACATAGTTAAAATAAAACTAAGTGACAGGGTATCCCCATAACCCCATAAATATAAGCAGGTAGAAACAGACTTCCAACAACCACAAAATTACATGATATCATTCTCTATATGGGGGGATAAGAGAAGCAATGTGGTAGCATATGTTGGGCCAGAGAAAAGGAAATCTTCAAAATAGTATAGTATGTTAATATAAAAACATTGTTAAGTCCAGCTGCCCATTTGCAGGGGACACAAAGGATGTTTCAACATGTTTAATTGCACAGTGAGTATGCTATCAGCCAAACTCAGATTAATTTTTCACAGGTAAAGTGTAAGGAAAAGAAAGGAAGGAGGAATAAACTAGATTACAGAAGACATAAAAGACATATACTTCTTAATGGCCAAGAATAAGTGATAGTATCTAGTGATGTACATTGGGATAATAAAACCATAAAAATTGCAGTTAAATTCATATTTGAAAAGACAAGATGATACGTATAGAAAAGGAAAGGGATTTTGATTGGGACGGACTTAAAACTAAAAACAACATGAGTTAAGTTCATGATAAATAGTAAGAGTATAATTTTTTTTTTTTTTTTTTTTTTTTTTGCGGTACACGGGCCTCTCACTGTTGTGGCCTCTCCCGTTGCGGATCACAGGCTCCGGACGCGCAGTCTCAGCGGCCATGGCTCATGGGCCCAGCCGCTCTGTGGCATGTGAGATCCTCCCGGACCGGGGCACGAACCCGTGTCCCCTGCATTGGCAGGCAGACTCCCAACCACTGTGCCACCAGGGAAGCCCCCTAAATATTTATTTTTAACCTCTGTACAGGCAAGGGAAATTAGCTAGGAGAAAAACATATATGAGACAAAATACAATGAGTGAGGAGAACAGTTTTTTGAAAAGTGTTTTCAGTTTTATATCATTAGTTCTGAACTTGAGCCAATAAATGAATAAGAAAAAAATGGGATGATTCCAATAAACTAGTTTTGGGACATTCAAATAAACTAGCATTGTTCTAAGCACAGTAACATTAGGTAGTAGATATTATTGAAGCCATAAAACACTTGGAGGTTATTATGAAGTTATTTCAATAGATTTCTAGATCAGCCACCAAGAGAAAATATTTCAGACAGTACCACAAAGCTAGAAAACATGATATTGATAGATATTCAACAACTAGGAGCATTGAGAAAGCCAATTTAGAAAACTTCCTTCTCAAGCATCCATTTTTTTATAATTAGGTAATTTTAGATATGGTAGTATAAACCTGAAACTATGTAAAAAGAGTATTTATGTTTGAAAGTTTAGCTGACATAGTAAGTGTTAATGATCAGCGTGAAATGGCTTTGTTGTGGCTATTGAATTGATTTTGAAATGAAGCACTCTTGAGATTGGGAAACACCCAGAAAAGACTTTCCCAGGTAAAAAGTAAAAATGAAATATCCATAGAACTGTCTACTATGGATTATATGTTTTATTTAGCATACTATATTAAATCACACAACTCAGATATTTTTAAGTCCCCCACAGCTGGTGACTTTGTCATATTTAATAATGGTTTCAATAATTATAATTCTCAGTGAAGGTGTGGGTAGTTCCTCCTTCAGGATCTGATGGGATTTTTAGAAGGGACGTATATGTCTTCCATTCTACTAGACTACAGCTGAATGAAGTCCACAAAACAGAAAAAAAGACTATGAAATTACCCCCAAAAAATATGAAATGTATTTATTAATCTAATCAATTTTGAAACTATTGAATCCATACAGAGCTTTCTGTGTATCAAACAACCATGAGACTGCTTTGAAATAAATATATATATATTTTTTTTTTCACTTTATACCTACAATTTTCAATAGCAGTTTGAAGAGGCTAAAGTTGTCAGAGTGAAGAGACTCTAATTATCAATAATATTTCCATTAACTAATTGTGCAAAATGACCAAAAGTAGTGGACAGTACAAAGTGCACAAGCATTGGCTTCCTATTTTTTGTGTATGAGGAATTTTATGTTCTCAAAGTAATTGCTTGATTGTCATTAAAATATATGATATGGAAGAATAAGTGGTCTCTACTACGAATTAGTTAACTCTTCATGAGAATAGACCAAACTATTTATTTTATTCTATTTGAGTTTATTAAATTATTTGGATAGTGTATAGAAAGCAACTTGTACAAAACAATGACATAAAGAAGTTGTCTGCAAAGCTAGCTTCTAATTTAACTCTAGATGAAAACAAAATCATTAAATAGTATCTTCAAATTAACAGACACAAAATAGTGCCAAATAAGACCTCAAAATCAAATGCATGCGTAAATCATGCTATATTAAATTAGACTATAATTTCTGTGTACCAAGAGAGTTAAGAAACTCCCACTCTGTAACCTCCCAAGACAGAACAATGATTCAATGACCAATATGCTATTTCACTGTGTATAGTTGACCCAAATGGTTCAGCAAAGCATCAAAGTATATTAACCAGCATGCTAAAGAAAACCTGACTCACTCTTCTGAGCCACTCAGAAGTCACAGACCCAAATACTTTCTCAAAGAAAATAAAAGAGAATTACGCTATCATAATATTTGCCCCTGTTTCTTATTTCTCCTCTCCTTATAACCCACACATGGTTTGGATTGGTGTTAGTGCTGGAGAAGGCATGATCTGGAGATAACTGAAAATTTCTTATAACTTCCATGCTTTCTTTAAAAATGTGATAAAAATATTTTATTTTGGCCAGAAGTAGCCAATATGCTATGACCTCCTGGAATGTCTTCTCTCAAGTCATATATCTTAAAGAACCTATAAAAGGTAATGAGCTTTGCTGGATAAATGAAAATATGAGGTAGATGTTATCACTGATCAGAAATTGGAATATAATCAATAAGAGAAGTGGTGAAACAATAGTTAATCAGAAATATACATTAAATGTAAGCCAGGTATCTAAGGCAAATGAAGTTTGATGTTGATATGAAAATATAAAGCAAACAGTATACAAAGTAGAAAAACGATAATGAAATGGCTTAAAAAGCATTAACCTAACATTTATTTATGTCAAGCACTATTCTAAACACAAAAGATACAGTGGTAAACAAGAAATCTCTGTCCTTTTAGAGCTTGCATTCAATTGCATGAGATAGACAATATAAAACTATATATGTAGAATGGAGAAAAAGTCTCTGAATAGTGAACTTTGACCTGAATCTTGAATAAAATAAAGGGGTAAGTCTTACAAATACTTGGAGAAAGAGCATTTTAGGCAGAGGAAACATAACAGCAAACTATTCGAATCAGTTTCATGACTGGCATTTCCCAGTATTTGGAAGGAGACCGGTGTGACAGGAGCATGGTGAGCAAAGGAAAACAATGCTGGCAGAAGCCAGATCACATAGGGCCTGGTAAGCTTTGGTTAAAAACTTTGGATTATATTCTTAAAAGCCATTTAAGCAGGGGACAATGAACATTTAAGCAGGGAGTAACACAACCTGGTTTATAATTTTTTTATTTTTATTTTTATTTTTTTTGCTTTGTAAAAAATTAATGTGAGGAAGGGCAAGTTTGGAAACAAAGGAACCTTTTAGTGGACTACTGCAATGGTCCAGAAGAAAGATGGTGGTTTAAACTAGGCTGATTGAGTGGAGGTAGTGAAAAGTAGTCGGATTCTGTGTTTATTTTGAAAGCAGAATCTACAGCATTTGCTGTTGAATTGACTGCATAGGAGAGAAAGAAAAGCCAAGGATAATTCTGAAGACCTGCCCTGAGTAAGTCTGTAAATGGCAATATAACTTACTGAGTTGAAAAACACTAGAGTAAGAGCACAGTGTGGGGGAGAAATTAAAAGTCCAGTTTAGGATAGATATTCTTTGAGGTACCTGTTTGGCATTCAAGTGGAATATGTGAAGGGTGTGAAAAATTCATAAACAGAAACCTCAATTAATTAGAGTTGGGAGACCAGAACGGGGAACTCTCATGCCCTGTGATGACAGCAGGGCCCTATAGGAAGAAGAAAGACTCCCGTCCTGGCAAGGACTCAGCCAATGATTAAGTTATGGATTCTTTATTTACTATAGCTCTCCCAATGTCCTTTCTCTCTCCATTAAAGTGTTCTCCTTCTCTTGCCCTGAGGGAACTTGCATGTGGCTCACCATGGTTGCAGATCTGGAATTGCAATTCTCTGCTAAAAACAAATAAACCCATCTGTGCAGAGAAATATCCTGCAGTCTACTTATTTTAGGTCAACAAGGGCATATTTGGATCTATAAGACTAAAATTCAGAAATAAATGATTGTTGTGAATATATACTTTAAGGAATCATCGGTGTATTTAGAGAAGTGAAGAAGCTGAGGATTAAGTTGGTGGCACAAGGACATGTAAGGTCCTGAAGAAGAGCCAGCAAAAGAGACGTCATTTATTTGCTTGTTTTTTTGTTTGTTTTCCCTTCATTGACTCTCATTTCCTTGACTTCTAAATATAAGAGGGTGTCAGGATTCTGTCTCTGGACTTCTCTAACTTACATCCTTGGTCAATTTATGTAATCCCATGATCTTAAATATCATCCATAATATGAACGCTAGTTTTATATATGCTAGTGGCTATGCAGAATCTACACGTGGATAGTTAACATGCTTGAATGCAAATGTCTCAGTAGTAACTTATCATATTCTCAGAAGCCTGCTTCTTCCCCAGGCTTTCTCACCTCAATCAAGGGCAATTCCATCTTTCCAGTTTTACAGATCAAAAGAATTTATTATTCTCTTTCTTTCACACTTTGATTCCAGCTTTTAAACACGTGTTGATTCTACCATTAAAATATATTCAGAATCTGACTACTTATCACGATTGAACCATAGTTGATTCTTATTACTTACAGTAGTTATGTTCTATACAGTCACTGTGAACACTGAATCAAAGAATACTGACCCGTTTCTCCTAGGGGAAATACAGGGTTAGGTCCCTTAGAACCTCTTGTGACAATGTAGTCATCAATTGATCAATACATAATTTTGTTTTATTTGTGCTTCTGTTTAAAGACACTTCATTTAAGATGTATTATTGATTCATTAACACTGAATGAATAGTCAATAGCATTATAACACATGCCTGAATGAAGCTTATCTAAGACTCATATTTCCTCCATAAGTTACATCCCAGCCTTCTTGTGCTTAGGAACACTACGCAGTACTTCAATACCACACTTGGACACCATTTTAAGCAGTGAAATCACAAAAAAGCACAAAAATGTGAAAAATATGGCACTAAATAAACCATGAAAAGACACTCATTCAGAAGTATGAAATAAGAAGGTAGGGCACTGCCTTACTTGACTTCAACTGGGAATGTACATATCAAGTGTGTGGAGTGTTTTGCTGCTCTGCACATGCCTGGGAATGACCTTGAAATCATTGTGAGTATTGATTCTGGAGTTACAAATACATTTTAGCAAGTAGGCAAATTTGCAAACGCAGAATCTGCAAATAATGAGGATCGATTTACTATCATTTTCTGTCCTATTCCTCTATTTTATTTCTCTCCATAGCAATTATTGTGACCAGACATGCTATATATTTTCCTTAATTTTGTTTATTGCTTGTCTCACCATAAGGACATAGAGTTTTACAACTTCTGTTCACACTTAATCCTGATCCCTTATAATAGGACTTAGCAATAATAAACACTTAATAAATACTTAGGAGACAAAAAGATTCAGAGACAGATATTATAGACAGACAGTTATAAAAGTGAGAGTAAAATGCATATATATTTAAATTTAGTTTATTTTTGATGTGTTAGTATGTTCATACAGTTAAAAATTTTTAAAGTACAAAGAGGTATACCATGAAGTCTCCTTGTACTGTAAATAAAATGCCAAATTTACCATATTTTACATTTTTAATGTAAATATTGAAATCTACAAAAAGCAGGTTAAGAACATATGACAAAAAAGGAATTAATCTGAGGAAAGAATTTGAAAATCAAAGTTCCTTGTGAAAAATGACCCCAACAAAAAAATGCAAACTATCAAAAAAATTAGAAGTATGAATGTCTTTGCAGTGCTCAAGAAAGGGGTGAAAGAGAAAAATAAAATAATTGCAAAAACAAAAAGCAGCACTGTTCTGGAGGTGGCTAGTAAGAGCAGATGTTTAGATTTTCAGGAATAACGTTAAGCCAGTTTTTAAACACAGACATTATTAAAAATTAAACTATGTACTTACAGTTAGGTGAATTCTGTTAAAATTCTATAAAAACAAAGAGGAATACCTAAAATTTATGACTTTCTAATTATTTTACTGCATTTTACTATTTCTGTGATCTTGAGGTTCTTTATGTCTATTGCATTTGCATGGAAATACCATACAATGATTGTGATACCACTTGTCTCTCCCAAGCTCCATTTTCAATAACATCAAGTAATGGCTTGAAATAGGCCATGGTGAAGGTATTTACATCACAGAATTGGCAAATAATAAATCAAAGTTTAATTTATTATCTTGTTCATTGTCTTGTCTAAATTCAAGAAATAATAGAGAAAATGTTAATAATGCAATTAAACTTATAAGTATATCATGTGTATACCCATTATATTATGAATAGCACCAAAAAAATCTCCCAGTATTTGAAAATTATTATCTGATTCAGCAAAGAACTGCTCATGTCATTGACAAACAAGTGAAGTTCCAAAGTACAGTTTTGTTTTTCACTTTGTTTTTCTTATTAGCAAAACTAAAATGTCTTCCAACATTCATGTCAGAACTGCCTTTACAGAGCCATCTGTTGAACTTTTACCGACACGTCACCAAATAAAACCCACATTATTTAAAATACAAGTCGAATAAACATGGCTGAAAACAGCAAGAGATGTAAGTTCTAGATTGACAAAAGTCACATTACATTAAATGGAATAATTCAACAATATAAAAGTGATTAGAGGGAAGGGATATTTATGGAAGGCAGGAAATAAAGATCCAGTAGATGAGGAACGTTAACGGTGTTCCTCAAGAAGAGAACAAACAAAACAAAAGAGCAAAGATGTTATCTTTCCCCAGGCATGGCATTCGAGATATTTGACATCATTTTAAGGCACAGACAATCAATACCTCTCCTAACAATGCTCCTAAGATCCCACCTGGACTAGCTGTTAACCATGGAAGTTCCAGGATCTGGTAGACTAGAACACAGGGTCCAGGGGCAGGGGCAGGGGACACTCTGAGGCTGTAGTTTAGTAATGCTGGAACAGCATTACAAGTACATGCACACTGGCCTTGTCTTTGTCTAGTACATCTTACAAAGTCTCAGATCTTAGCTTCTCTGTCATTTCCTTGACCACCAGAATAAGATCAAATTCTCTTAGCATACACTTGTGTAATTTTACATTTATTCACATGATTAGGAAATGGGTTGTATTTCTTGCTGAGGAAGAGTGAAGGCAAATGAAATGTGATCTTCAGAGACATCAAATCACAATTTTCTCAAATAGCCTTTTATATTTTCTAAGTTGGGGCAACTTTTATTTCAAGTTTTATTGTTACTTTCTGGGGAAAAGATGATTAATATACTGTACAATCGAGCCCATTAAGGCAAAATTACTCATTCTGATAATCTGGTGATTACCTCTTTTTCTTTCTACGTTCATGTGTCTTATTTCAGAATTTCCTACTAGGGGAGAATTGGCCAATATTTTTTTAAAATGGATCATTTTGTATTATTTATTAAGATCCTGGGCAGGAAAGACTTAACTCAGCAGGCCTAGGTTGCACAAACCCTGCACATTCCAAAGAAATGTCTGTCTTCAGGATTGGCCCTTGGAAGACCTCTGGGATAAAATCTCTGAATCCTTGGCATATTCTACCTAATAAGAGTCTTTTTATATGCCTGAAGTCTTGGAATGGAAGATACTATGCCAATTTGGACTGCTGAGTTTCCTTTCTTCAGTCAAAGGAACACATTTTACAGATGATAGTTTCCAACACTGGGCAAAGAGTTATCACATCAAATGGACATATCATGATTCATATCCTCCTCACAATAGTGGTTTGATAGAAATTAGAATAAGCAATGAAGCACTTTTTCATGTAAAATGGAGGGAGATAAAAGCATGAAGGGCTGACCTACACACTTCCATGAATATATGCTGACACTCAGTTCAGAAGGGTGAAGGGAGGGTGTCCACTAAATAGATTCTTCTGCTTTTGGAGAAGGATCTGGGTAAGAAGGTGTGATGGTTAATTTTATGTACCAACTTGGCTAGGCCACAATACCCATATGTTTGGTCAAAAACTATTCTAGATGTTTTTGTAAAGGTACATTTTTAGCTGAGATGAACATTTAATTCAGTAGACTTCCAGTAAAGCAGATTACCCTTCATAATGTGGGTGGGCCCAATCAAATCAGTTGAAGGCCTTGATTAAAAAACAACTGACCTCTCCCTGAGGAAAAGGGAGTTCTGCCAGCAAAAGGAATTCTGCTTTTAGACTCAAAGTGCATCTCTTCCCTGAGTCTCCACCCTGCCAGTCTACCTTGCAGATTTTGAACTTGCCAACCTCCACAATAACATGAGTGAATGCCTTAACCAAAAAATCTCTCTTACTGTCTCTCTGTCTCTCTATTTTCATACATACATCATATGTATGTGTATGTATATGTATATACATATATGTGTGTGTATATTGGTTCTGTTTTTCTGGAGAACCCTAATACAGAGGGAATAAGAAAGGATGTTGGTACAACTGTACAAGTCTTCCTCACATCAATTTTCTTTTTTTCTATTTGATGCAGTGGTCCTGGGACCAGGCCACCAGAAGCAGGGCACCAGAAGCAGGGATGATCCCTAAGCAAGTACGTTAACTGTAAGTATTTCTTCAATCCTTTGTACCAGAATGACTAAGAACCTATCACCCATCTGGCAAAATTTGTGTTGATAGTGAGTAGTGAAAGCAGCCGTATTACCTAGTGGTAGAGATAACCCTCTAGCTCTAACCTATATAACCATTCCCTCTATGTAAGGGAATGGACTGAGTGGGAAACACTTGCTAGACCAGTATTGCTACCAGAAATCTAGACCAGCACAACATCTGAACCTGTGGAGAATTGGGGGTTAAAATCAATAACAAATGGTAAGGAGAAATAACAGCTAAGAGTAAAGGAATGAATAAGTGGCTTATGCAACCAAGGAAATCATTATTACATTAATATCTTAAGAGAGGCTCAGAGAAAGAAAATGGCATTGTCTCTTAACACAATTATATCATATGCTCAAAAGGGTAAAGACATATATTTGCCAAGAACAACCCTGCTTTTAGAAACGCAGAAGGTCCAATGGAAGCCTGCAAACCAGAGTGGCCATAATCTGAGTGACATTGTTGCCATACAATGTGATGAAGAACTGGACCAATTATTAATAACTGAGTGAAAGTCTGGTAATGTGCTAGTATCTTTTGTTTCTTATTTTTCAGTAATATTTACTGCAAAAGATATCATTTAGTAAGGCGTTTCTGGGAACTACCCTCTACTCGTCTATCTGACCATCCAGTATTTGGCTTCCAGCTGACTGATTACTGTGTAACCATAAACCTTGATGACCAAATGCTTAGAAAGATCCCTGGTTATAAAGGATGAAATATAGTAGTGACATCTCTTACATACCACAATATGCTGTGTATAAATACATACTGTCCTTGCTTTTGTGGATAAAAAGCTTTTTAAAAGATTAGAAAAAAATAAAAACAATGGGTTTCTCATGGGAATAAGCAGTAGGCATCACAGGCGCATTCAGTGGATCTGAATTCCCCTGGGGAACATCCCTACCCTGAGATGAGGTAAGCTATGGGAGGTATTATGGCATACTCATACTAAATTACATTTAGGTGTATTTGCAATTCATCTAACTCTGGGATGGGAGACCCAATATTTTGGGGTGTAAAATACATATTTTAACTGCACTCAGGCCACTAGTGCAAAATGACCACAACATGTGTGGTAGGATTATACATTTTCCCACAAGACAAAAATGGTTTTAGGGGAGACAAGTGCTAGTGTAGGCATTGTGGATGTGCTGACTTTGTTTTTAATGAGGAATGACATTCAGAGGAAAAAGCTTTACTAGCAGAATTAGAGTGAATTAGAGGATTAGAGTGAATTCTCTTCTAAGAGAATTCCCAGGCAAGAGATGGGCGTTGTCCTGGAAAGATGATGGGACTTTAGTAAAGTGGGTCAAGCCAACTAAACAAATACTGATGGGTAATGCTAGGATGGAACTTTGGGAAAGGCCATCTACCCTGGTCCTTCAGAACTACTCAATTATTTTAATATAAGAAGCCATGGGGCAATGACTCTCCATATTAGCTGCTGAGGATCAAGGGGCACACCATGGGAATCTTATGGATTCCAAACTTATAGAAGTTCTCTGGGGACACTTGTAATTAAAATTGATGAACAATGATCGTCATTGCCTGGAGAATAGGTCAGAATAAGACATATTCTATAGTATAGTTAGCAGGGACAGTTAACTGCTGTATAGCAGCACCCAATGAATACCAGTCTCAGCACTAGCCCATGAATTAAGACAAGGTGACTGGCTTTATCCTCAATTTACTTGGAACCCAGAAATAACCAAATCATGATCAACTGTAAAATTTTATGGTATATGGACAGGGACCAATTCTGTGGGAAGACATAGCAAATACCTCTATGATTCTTACTGATTTGTTCTGTAATGAAACTAATTGTGCCATGACAATACTGCATCATAGTATAACACTGGCATTGTTGGTAAGGTTCAACTACCTTATATAAATAAGTCTAATGATAATACTGATACTGTGATGAAATGCATTGGGAGATCAAGTTAAAGCCTCTTTAGGATATACTGCCAATGGAAAATGACTGGCCTGAGGAAAGACTGGATTTAGCTCACTGTCAGCTAAATTCTACGTTAAATGGTTCTGTGAAATTTATCACACAATAAAAACAACACTAGATCGAGTAAGGAAATGAGTAGTCAAACTAGTATGAAAATATGAAAATGTATTTAACACCTTTTGAGGATGCATTAATTCTTTCTTTAAATCTACCTTGCACTGACTAGTCCTAATTTTTGGCAGATTTGTGCAGATACTATTGCTATATCTGTTATATAAGTGCTAAATTAAATTACATGCTCAGAAAAATATGATCATTTTTCTGTAAGAGCCTAGGCCAAGGGTCAGGGCTCTGGACTGAGCAGGAAAGGGTTAACTCAGCAGGCCAGGGTTGCTCAAATCCTATACATTCCAAAGAAAAGTCTGCCCTTAGGACTGGCTCTTGGTGGACTCCTGGGAGGTAGCTTCTGAACCCTTGGAATATTCTGTCTCAAAGAGTGTTTTTGTATGCCTGAGGTCTTGGGCCATGCCAAGTTTGACCAGTTTGACCAGATAAATATATCCTAACAATATAATTTATGAGACCAGCTTTCCTGGTTGGCAACATTTTGCAAGTGCTGTTACACATCATTGTTAGGAGAATTAAGCATGTCCTCATGCATCTCAACAAGGCAGGGGAACCTTGAGCCAGGTTTCTCCTGAACTTCACACCATGTGCTCTTTTCCTTTGCTAATTTTGATCTGTATCCACTTGCTCTAATAAACTGTATGACAGCTTTTTTGAGTCCTTCAAGTCCTTCTAGCAAATCATCAAGCCTCAGGGTGATCTTGGGGATCCCGGAAACAGCTCCATTTCCTGCTTTTTTTACCCAAAACAAGTGAAACTTTAAAGTGATTTAACATCTTTCCAGGCCTGGTTCCACTCCCCAGACATCTCTAATTAAAAGGTAGTTCCTTTAGGACTACTAAAATTAAACAAGTAGTTACTAAAACTACATGTATAGAAGTCTGTATCTTTTGAGGTGATACCTATATCATTAGATGTATCCATAATCTATTAATTCTGTCTCTATATCTATCCTCCCAAAAAGGGAAAAACTGAATGTAGATAGGTAAACAGACAGGTAGATAGATAGATGGAGACATAGATATACATTTAGATAGGGTTACAGATATATAGATATAGATTCATTCAGTTTTCTGGTTCAGATTTTGTGCTTTTTTTAGGTAGTATTGGTTAACTTTTGTTTTCAGCTTTAAGTCCTTTTCTTGTTTCACTGAAGACTAAATTTTTTGTGTTTTTCACTTCTGTTTTTCTACTGCATTTCACTTCTGTTTTTCATTCTTTTTGTTGTTTTCAGTGGATTGCAAAAAAGATACAAAATGCCTTTATTCCTGGATTCTTAGCTAGTTATCCTTGATTCATTTGTAATATAGAAGAGTGTAAAATGCATTGGACTGAATCGCTTTCAAAGAACAGTACCAGACGTCAATAAGGCCCTAAGTAAATTGCAGCTATTACTGTTATTTCCATTTATTTATTCAGTTATATATATTCTTATATAAAATATTTCTGAATTCTTTCAGGAAGATACTGAATAACAAAAAAATGACATATGAATCATTATTTGCCTGATTTGGTAGGTAGAACACCTCTGAGAGCTGTTACTAAAAACACATTATGAGACAGTATTATAAATTATAAAATTAACCTGATTAGTGACAAAAATAATCATGTATTTTTATAGTATTATATCTAATTGTAGGATGAAGGGAAATTAGAGATACTATCAGACATAAACTACCTGTTCAAAAAGTGCTATTAAATTAACAGGTATTATTTTGAATGATAACCCAGAGAATTCTTAAAGAACTGATTAAAGTACTGAGTTATTAGCTTTACTGTCAACCTGAAACAAATTAATTCTATTTTGAACAGAAATAATCTAACAGAAACAAAAATAACAAAAATGTACAGATCCTTTTAAACATGTTATGGAAATCAGAAGTATTAACTGAGGTCTGTAGGGGAACAAAATATCTCTTTAGCATGCTGCTTTTTTCCAGCAGAAAACAAGGCCCAAAAGTCTCATGAAGAACCTTGACCTTCCCCCTAACTGCCTAAAACTTGTAGATAGAGGACGTATTCTAGGAACTATCACCATAGATAACTATAGCATAAACTAGGTGTGTAGACAGGGAGGAACCAGGAAAGTCTGTTTGTTAAAATTCCACTCTGTGTCCCATTGTCTCTGCAGAATCCAGCAAACATTTATTTACCAAACATTTACTTTTCCATCTCCATGTCAATTTCCCCTTTGAAGTCCCAAATCCCTACCCCCAACATCCTCTTTTGTCTTTAGCTGCAGATGGTATTTAACGTGAGGGTTTCAGCCATCTTCGCAAATTACACAGTTTTCCAGGGTCTCTTCCATGTGTACATGTTATTAAACTTTGATATTTTCCTGTTAATCTGTCTCATGTCAATTTAATTCTTAGACAAGCCCGAAGAACCTAGAAGGATAGAGAGAATCTCTTTCTCTTCTACAGTTCCTTTGGAAAAGTTATTGTAACTGAAAACTTATTTTCTCTATACTTAAAATAAAAATTCTAATACCGAATTCTCAAGTATGTTGTTGAAAATGTATTTAATGAAAGTCCAACACTTAAAAGGTGATTTTTTTTTTCTAGAGATTTTGCTTGAAATTAGAGCACATTTGAATCAAGGGACAACTGGTAACTTGGTTATGACCTCCTGCTCTGAATTATTAACGTCTCTATTTTAGTTCTCTGCATATGATAAATAAGAAAATATATAAGAAAATGATAATTCATATTCCTAGAGACTCAAATTTAATAAGAAAATATGTTTCTCTATTAAAATATATGCAACTATGTTATAAAATAGAAATTTAAAAATGGTTTAAGAGAAATTGTTATACATAATTACTTGACTTGAGGAGAACAGCATGTTTTCCCACAGCCCTAAGTTGGATTTCCCAGCAGGCAGACTCTGTGACAGAGATTAGTGTGTCAAAAATTTATTAGGGGGTGCTCAGTGAATCAACGCCTATGGGAAAGGAAGGGAGGGATAAACATCTGTGTTACTGAAAGTATAGCAAACAAGACAAGACACATGGTGAAGCTGAACTCTGATAGAGCTTCCATGGTGGCCTCAGCTAACCTTAACAGGGGTTCTGATGTTAAGATGACTCTTCTTCAGAGTTGTCCCTGTTGGGGTGAAGGGACCAAGACTTTATATTCCCATGTCATTTAGTCATTGGATTTGGACTTTGGCAAGTCCTTAGGGGACTGGCTGCTGAGTGATTCACATGACAATTTGAACTTTACCTGAGCCCTGTGCTCCTATAAGAGTCATTTCTGCCTGACCCTTTGGAACACTTACAGAACTTATGATTGAAACATTCTCTCTACCATAATAGTCCCCCTTCCTCATTACAATAGTCTTTTCCAACAAGTTGAGAATTGAAAGAGGGAAGTATTTTTTTCTCATAAGTTTCTTGTTTCCATGCTGAGGAATGCGAGATGATTTAACATTAACTCAAGTCAGAATTTGATTCAAATTTTTTACTAGATGCTCTACTTACTGATGCAAGGCTGTATTTGTACATTCAAGTAAGCACCCAAAAGTGGGTTGAAAAGTCATTTTTCCTAGTAGGGGTAATCCAGGGAAGGGAAGGGTGTGCGGGTTGAGGGGAGGTGCCCACTCTGAATAAAGTTTAAAGGAATGATGAGAGACGAACATAGAATACATTTCTAGGATGTTTTGATGCTTTCTATATTTCGGATTTGTTATTACAAGAAAGCAAAAATTGCAAACAATCCAAATGAATGGTAAATAAATAAGCTGTAGCACATTTATACAATTGTAATATCATAAAACAATGAAAATGAATGAACCATAAATTTAGGTATAAACATCATAATATTGAGGAGAAAAAGCTAAGAGCAGAAGAATATATTAATATGTTACAATTTATAAAATATTCAAGACTGTGGAAAATCAAACAACGTGTTGTTTGGGAGTGCATAGTACATATGAGGTAAACCTTTAGAGGAAATAAGTGAAATTTCCCGATAGTGACGCTGAAAACTCGGCTTCTGTGCACTGGAGCCAAATCGAATCTCAGAGATACAGTTTTGGGTGATGTAGAAAAGAATAGCTTTATTGATTTGCCAAGTAAAGAGGGACAACACAGAGGGCTCCTGCCCCGAAAAACTATGTGTCCAAACCCACGAGGATGTGATATGGAATTTTACAGCAAGGGTTCAAGGGTGAGGTTGCTGCTAAGATTAGGGGGTGTGCAGGGCCTGCACTCCTTTAATCCGGCCTCAGATGGTCTCCAGATAAACTTCTCTCGTTCTCAAGGCTATCAAACTGTGAGCTTCCCTCTGGAATGAGGATTGCTTCATCTTCCATTTATTGGGGGTTTTAGTTCTATAATATAAAGAGCTCAAAAGATACTGTTATGTGTATCCCTTGAGACTGAACCAGGACCCTCCCCCAAGGCTGCACTGTTGTTTCTTGGCTGCTCCTCTCTTTTCTCTGCCCCACCTCCCTTTCCTGATTAGCAACTGTTTGAACCTGCCCCTTGGAACTCAGGGAAAGTCATGGAGGCTAAACAGAAAGACTCCCGTGCCCAGAAAGCCCACAGGATCCTGCTCGGTTTCAATAATGGCTACATATGGTTGGAACAAAGAGTGATACAAAGAAGAAAAACAGGGTTTTCAAGAGTGTGAGCATTATTTGAACTCTTAAAATGGGTGGTATGTAATGTACACTAATGTACACAATAGTGTTAATCAGTTTTTACCTTATAAAAATGCTTATTTTATAATATGTAAATATTCCATTAAAATAAGAAAAAAATAGCAAGAATTAGAATGGAGAATTTGGCTGCGTCATCAATGGCATAGTTTCAAACAGGTCCAAAAAATTTGTTTTTACAAATTGGACAGGGCTTCCCTGGTGGCACAGTGGTTGAGAGTCCACCTGCCGATGCAGGGGACGCGGGTTCACGCCCCGGTCCGGGAAGATCCCACATGCCGCAGAGCAGCTGGGCCTGTGAGCCATGGCCGCTGAGTCTGCGCGTCCGGAGCCTGTGCTCCACAACAGGAGAGGCCACAACAGTGAGAGGCCCGCGTACTGCAAAAAACATAAAATAAAATAAAAATTAAAAAATTGGACAGATGAAGAATCCCATTAGTTCTTGACTGTTCATTTCTGAAATACTATTATTTATTACTTAAGCACATTTAATGTTTTGAACTTAGAATGTATTACAAAGGAAAAGTTTTTTTCTTATAGTTATTTGGAAAACTGGTTCACTTAAAGAAAAACTCTTTTTTGAAAAGATAACATTTCACAATTGAGAAAACATACATTACAACAATCTTCAATTAATCTAGGTTATAGATTACGTAGTCATTTTGCCTCTCATTATATGCCATAGTATTGCTATTTTCTTATTTCATTGTTCTGTATAACTGTTCCCAGGAAGATGTGGAAAAGAAGGCAAGGAAGGTAAAATCCAGAATTTATTTTTTAATTCAGATTTTAAAATTAATAATGAATTTATCATTAGTGCCTAATTCCAAACCAAAAAATGATTTAGACTATTTTCTTATCTGGAAAGAGAAAAAAGAAAACTTTATTTCTGGACTATTGCCAGACTTCTATTTGTAACTACATAACACTTGCAATGATGTCTATGCCACTGCAGTTTTGAAAATTATTCCCACAGATGTTGATTCCTGCTTTTACAGACATTTAAACCAAACTGTGTCTTCCTAATTTGCATATGCTGTCAACAAGCTGCGCCCTGGTGTAATCCCTGCCAGAGCTTTCCCTCCTGTAAATGGAACAATCAGATGGGGTTTTATTTCAAGTGACTGTGTAACCCAAGAGCTTAACTAATTACACTACAGTTTAAAATAAATCTTTGGTGCACTATCTTAAAGAATTAATATAGTATGAAGAAAAATCACTTTAAGGAAGACGGCTTCATTTCATTCTATAACTCTCAGAAATCTGATGTGCAATAAACTGGCCAACAAACCATTAGAGAGCAAGCAGGAATGACATTCAAAGCAAGCATTTCCACAGCCTCATCAAAAATGTGCTGAAATGACAACAGTGAATATGTATTAGAAATTTAATTTAGTCTCCTAAGTGACCTTGATCATTTGATTAGGCTGTATCTAAGATAGTGTTTTCAAGTGTACTTATAAATGCCTAAAGCAGGAAATGGAAAAAAATATACTTCAAACAAAAAAATATCCTTCAAATATCCTTCAAAATATCCTACCCTGAAGATTTCTTGGATTAGGAAAGAAAATGAAAAAGACCAGTTTGGCTCATTAATAATTCAACATCTTTCTGATTTCAAAATCCCCTTCAGTCAAAATCTTGACTTTCTTTTTTTCAGAAAAGTCTTATTAGTGAGAGCTCTAAGGCATTAGTGAAATGTTTTTAGACTGTTTCTTTTATTTGCGTTAAAGCTGTGCCCTTCCATTATGCCCCTCCTAATTTGTCTAGAAAATCCAGATTGCCTGGCACCTGCATGTCATAGGTCCTTCTGTTATGGGCGTTTTTCTCACTTGCTGCTATGTTGCTGTTCTTCTGATGTACATTAAGTGGCTCAGATAAAAACCACATGTATATAACCTGTAGAGAAATTGTGTAGTTTCAAAATAAATTTTTCTGTTAGTAAAACTGTTGCATAAAATATTTTAAATAAATTTTTAGTTCCCGAAACTTGTAAGAAGGATAAGCCCCTATATTAAAACCATCTCACAATACCACAGATTTTGTTAGATTGAAAATCATGAGTACATCTCTTTCATTTATACTCTGACTCTGAACATGAGTGTTATCCTTATTTTAATATACATATAATTCATATCACATAATATAGTTATCCAAATATTTGAATAGTCAGCTGTTCCGTGTATATTGCACATATGTCCTTACAAACAGTTGAAAAAAGTCCTTTCATTCAGCAATTATTTTTTGAGCACTTATGTGCCAGAAATGGTGCTATGCATTAAATATTCTTTAATGAACAGAAAACAATCTCTGCCTATCTACTGGTATTTCATAGACAAATAAGCAACTATGGTAAGGGTAAGTGTTATTAAATGGACAAATATAGGGTGTTATGTGAACATAGGTGGACATTTAATCCACTCTTCAGGGAAAAGCACAGACCTCTCAGAAGATGCAATATCTACATTGAGTTCTGCAAAGTAATTGGAATCAGATCCAGAAGTATTATGTGGATTTAGGCTTGTGCTCAGGGTGAGTTTATCATAGGTATAGACTTTAGAAAAGAAAGAACATTTATGTTTAGGAATGCTGAAGTGATAAGAGATTATTTTGCATATGAGGAACTTCCTAACATTGCATAATGTACAATTTATTTTTGTCTAAACATATAGTGCATTGCCAAATTCAGTAACTAAACAAGTATGTAGTTCAATATATAGTAAGGGAGGACACTAAGGAGGTGGCTTTTAACCTGAAGCTCGTACATGCAGCTATAAATCTCACACAAGGAAATTCATCTAAAAACTCATTGGTAATTCTCTTTCATCTTGAGCTGTGATACCTTGCTTGATTATACCTCCCCTCCCAGATCACAAGCCTTCTGAGGGTACAATCTGTATTTACTTATTTTTTGCTGGTCTGCCTGTCAAGTCCACTGTAGTATATACAGCATAGGGATAAATTTGAATAAGGAAGTGATTACATATGGGCAAGTATTTTTGACATGTGTATAAATTAGATATTTTATATTTTTAAAGAAAGAAAAGCTATTGTGAAATATATTTTCCAATGAAGCTGCCATTTTTGCCTTAATTTCCAAAAGTTTCAGTAATAGGTATATAAGCTAGTCTTTCAATTTATTTTTTTTTAACTTTTTTATCAATTCCAAGTTCCACCTAATTCCAAAGGAGAAAGCAAACATCAGTAGCATGTCAGTGATAACCTTTTCTAATTCAGTTTCCCTCAACATTGGACATTATAATCTCTTTTACAGATATTCATTTCAGTGCAGTCCTCAGACAAGTCCAGGCTCACAGCAGTGGCAGTTTCTGATTTGTTTTCCTGAGCCAACTGGTCCTCCATCTGTGTTTATTTTAAGGCATAGAGCTTATATCTGAGAGGAAGTAATCTAAATCTTTTGAAATGCTCTCTTTATCTGTCAGCACTCAGGTGTATATACAAATGAAAAACCACAAATAATCACATATAGCACAAAGTGATACATAAACTGACAGTTCTGTAAAAATTGGTATTTAAACAACCTTCAAATGGGTATCTTGATGTTTCCATAATATTTCTAGATCAGTATACACTGTTGAACTACCTGAAGAGGTGCTATTTTTTTTTCTTGTAAATACTTGATTATGCAAAATGAGAGCTACAATTTCTTTAGATGGAAGGTATTTGGCCCTTTTAAAGAAACCTTAAGATGTTTCGAAATATTTTAATGTTAGAATTTTCAAATTTAAAAGCTTTCAGGGAAAAAAAATCCTCTGACTTCAGAAATGTTTATAGAAAAATCCCATGTGCACACAGCCATAGCTAGGGAATTTTCTGCCTGTTACACATATTGTACAAAAATGTAGCAGAAAAATATGGAAGAGTTTGTGAATCATAAACATAATTACATTAGGGAAAATTACACTTCCAAAATTGAGTATTGTTATAGTTTTTTCCTTTAGGACTTGCTTATTTCTGTTCTAAATGTTATGTTCTTTCTTTCAGATCAATTTCCAAAAGTTTTTTTTTTTTTTTAATTTTCTGTAAGATAACTTAGTGCCTAGTAGAGGTATTATCTAAGTAAAATTTGGATATGACACCATCCCCTCCAAAAAATTCTAGAGACATTACAGAGGTAGATGTTTTTAAAGTTAGAATATTTTTAAGTGCTTTTATTTCAATATTACTTGATAACACAAACAACTACAATTTTAAGTTGCCTAGAGTTTCCTACATTTTACAATCCATATGAGGCCAAATATTTTTCTCATAATCGTTTATTCATTCCTTCAACAAATATTTTCTAGCACTTACTACATGTGCCAGACACTCATTTGGGCACTTGAGATACATCAGTAAACAAAATAGAAAACTTTACCACCCACATGTGGCTACACCTCTGGCAACTACAAAAAGAAATACAAATGGTAAGTAAATTATGCAGTGAAAGGCCCAAGGGGCCAGATTCTGACCCCAGTAGTGAACAGAGATGGTGGGCTGTGTTGTGTGCTCTGACCTGGATCAAGGAAGACCTTCTGCTCTGCGAGGAAAGGAGGAGCCCAGAGTCCTGATAAGGGGAGTCAAGGGAACCCACAGGACTTGAGGACACAGAGCAGCTCCCTCATCACAGAGCCAAGACTAAGAAGTGTGGTCAGGAACCTGGTGAGCTGTGCCATAGAGTTGCCTACGTCTGTATTTTGCTGATTGCGTCCCTGTGCTGTTGATTTTCATCACTATCTGGACCTGTGGCTCTCTATGAAGAAGAGGACTACCTAGTAAGCTATGATTTGGGTCAATTGAGTAAAAGGGACAAAAGTGCCAAAGGAAGCAGGGACTGACTGGGCTCTCAGTCCTCCTGGCGGCTGCTGTAGAGTTGAAGGGAAGGAGTAGAATTAGGCCTCAGTGGCCACAGCTCCCTGCAGATCCTGGCAAACCTACTTGTAGCCTTGAAAGAACAGAGAGAAGGCTGAAGAGTCAGAAGCTTCTCACTTGTCCCTGCCCATGGAGAGCCAGGTTTCTCTGAAGAGAGTCTCCTCATACAGAAACCCTCCGTGAACAATGGCCCTGGTGTCCTCCCTGGCACAGCTCCAAGCAGAGCCCAGCTGCTCCATCTGCCTGGATTACCTGAGAGAGGCAGTGACCACTGAGAGTGGACACAACTTCTGTCACTCCCGCATCCAGCAGTGCTGGGAGGATCTCCGGCACATCTTCCCCTGTCCTGTCTGCCTCCAGCCCTGCCCCGACAAGAGCTTTAGGAGGAACAGCCAGTCATATCTCATGATTGATTTTGTGAAGAATCTTCCCAGCACAGACGACATGAGGAAATGGCAGAAAGAGAAACCTCTGTGCGAGAAGCACAAGCAGGTTCTGAGCCTGTTCTGTGAGAAGGACCTGGAGCTGCTATGTCCCCAGTGCAGGGTCTCCTCTGAACACTACGATCACCCCCTGGCACACATGGAGCCAGGTGCCCGTCTCAGAGGAGGAAGCTCAAAAGCTACATTCAGCCCCTGAAAAAGCAGCTGGAAGATGCTGAAAAGGTGTTAGAAATGTAAGTCTCAAAATCATTTGAGTTGGTGTGGAAAGTAGAGAATCAAAGGAGCGAATTGCACTCCAAAGTTGAACACTTTAAGCGTTTCTGGGGGATGGAACATGATGAAATTCATGTTAAGTTACTCAATGAAGAGAATGATGTTCAAGATAAAATAATTGAAAAAAGAACTCAAATATCAGACAAAGGATACACATTAAAAAGTCTGCTTGACGAAATAACCAAGAAGTGTTTGAAGAATGACCTCGATTTGCTGACAGGCATTGAAAGGATCCACAGCATGTATGGAAAGTTAGAGAGCTCAGCAGCCTTTTCCTACAAATTAAAGAAGGAGGTTTTCACTCTCCCCCCACAATATTTTGCCCTTCACAAAAAGGTTGAAACTGCTCACCACAGTCTCATCATTTCACGAGACAGGAAAATTGCAACTTTTCAAAGGATGGAACCACACTGTGTTCATAATCCTGAGGCATTTACTTCTCACCCATCCCAGTTCTGAGGGATTTGATGCTGGCAGGCATTTTTGGCAGGTAGAAGGAAGAGGAATGGGTGAATGGTCCTTTGGTGTGTATAAAGAATCTTTCCCCAGAAATGCTTCTCTATCACCATCCCCAAGCAATAGCTGCTGGTGAATTCAACTGTCACCTACTATACCTGGCACTGGGGATTCAGAAAACCCGTGTTGGATTGGTGTTTTTCTGGACTGTGAGTTGGGAGAAATTTCTTTTTACAGTTTGAATAATAGATCTCCTTTATATTTATTCCGTGAAATTTTTACAGAAAAACTTGTACCCTATTTCTCTATTGGAGCTTCTTCCAAATCACTTACAATAAGTCTAGTTGAAAATGAGTGCTGAGACCCCTTGGAAGACATTCTGTGTGTTCTACTTTCTTCCTGTGTTCAGGAAAAGTCCTTGTAATAAAGAGTCTGAGTCCACCTTTGAGATCTTACTGCTGAATCTTTTTAATCTTCCCCCTCTGTATTCACCTCTGCCCTACACCTGGACAAATTGTCAGGACAGATTGGGTGCCCCTTGACTGGTCTTATGAGGGCAGTTCTAACACAGAAAGGCCCTACCTGTAAAGGAGCTCTCCCCAAACACCAAAACCTCCAAACTAGTGGCTTTTTGCCCTTCTCTCAAGCCATTTTTTGGACTGGTGGGAACCCTGACTCCACTCCTCAGTGAGTGAAAATAAATGATTTCATACCCTAAAAAAAAAAAAAAAAAAACTAAAGCAGAGAAAGAGCATAAGAGATTAGGGAAGTAGGTTGAATTTTAAATATGGTAATCACAGAAGGCACAACTGAGAAGGCTACTTTTGAAAATAACTTTGAAGGAAGTGACAGAATGAGTCCCAGAGAAACAATAGAAGTTGAAGAAGAAGAATTGTGAAGAAACAGAATAAAGGTCAGTGTGGCTAAATAGAGGGGACTTGGTAGATTTTAATGAAAACAGAATACAGTAAGACAAGGGTGAGAACAACGAGGCCAGATAGGAGGCTATCAAAATTATCCAAGTGAGAAATTATGTTGGTTTAAGCCAGAGGGAAAGCAGTGACGGGGGGAGAACTAATTAAATTCCTCATATATTTTGAAAATATAGCCAGCATATTTATTGACATTAAAAATAGAGTATGAGAGAATGAGAAACATCAAAGATCAGCCTAAGATTTTGTCCCAAGTAACTGAGAAGATGGAATTGCCTAAATTAAATTAGGGAAGGTTAGAAAAGGAGCAAGTTTGGGGGAAAAGATCAGATCTTCAATTAATATGTTTCCCATTAACTATTCACACATATATTTAGGTATGTAGATGACTAGATCAATTGGAAGATAAGGAGTAAGTCCAAGGCTTCAAATTAAAATGTAAGCATTTTCAGCATGGATGAGATGATCAGAATTCTCCAAGGAAGTAGGACAGATGGGGAAGAGATGTCCAGGTATTGAGCCCAGCAGCCCACCCATGTTGGGAGATGGGGATACTTTTTTTCATTAGTAGAGGTTTTGTTGTGAAGGAATGGGGTAGATGCTGTTCGAAAATGTGAGTCAAAGGCTTTTGTTTGTTTGTTTGTTTGTGTTCTTTTTTATAAAACGTTTGAGTTAGAAATATTGTCTTCTTACATTCTTATGGAAATGATCTAGTAAAGAGGGAAAAATGATATTCTAGGAAAATAAGGTGAAAATCACTAGGTGGATTGACTTTGAATAAACAAGAAGGCATCTGGTGCACAAGGGGAGAGCCTGGGCTTTAACAACTACAAGGACAGTTCATCTTTGCTGACAGAGGTGAATATAGGAGGATATGCATGCTGGTAGGTGAATTGGTATAGTGAATGGGATTATAGAGATTTTCTTCTGATTTTTTTAAGGTGAATTTCATATAACAGATAATTAACCATTTTAAAATGAGATATCCAGTGGCATTTAGTGCATTCACAATTTTGTGCAATTACCACCCTATCTAGTTCCAAAACATTTTCATTACTCTGAAAGGAAACTCCAACCTCATTAAGCAGTTGCTTCCCATACCCCACTCCCTTCAGCCTCTAGAAACTAACAATCTGTGTTCTGTCCCTAGGTATGTCTATTCTGTATACTTCATATAAACAGATTTATACAATATGTAACCATCGGTTTCTGGCTTCTTTCACTTAGCATAATGTTTTTCAGGGTCATCCATGTTGTAGCATAGATCAGTACTTTGTTCTTTTTTATTGATGAATGATATTTGGTTGTACATATATGCCTCAATTTGTTTATCTATTCATCCATTGGTGGGTATTTGCACTGTGTCTACATTTTGTCTATTTTTAATAGTGCTCCTATGAACATGGGTGTACATGCATCTGTTTAAATACTAGGTATCAACTATTTTTAGTATATATGGAATAGAAATGCTGGGTCATATGTTAATTTCATATTTAAATTTTAAAGAACCAAAAATTGTTTTCCACAAGAGATGAGCCATGTTACATCCTTACCAGCGATGTATGGGAGAGTTCTAATTTTTCCACATCCTTGCCAATATTTATTATTATCTATTTTTTTATTATAGCCATATTCGTGGGTGTGAAGTAGTGCTTCATTGTGGTTTTGATTTGCATTTTCCTAATGACTAATGATATTGAGTATCTTTTGATATGCCTGTTGGCCATTTATATATCTTCTTAGGAAAAATGTGTATTCAAATTCTTTGCCCATTTTTTAATTGAGTTGATTATCTTTCTGTTTTTGAGTTGTAAGAGTTCTTTTCATATTATGAATGCTAGATCCTTATCAGATATATGAATCACAATAATTTCCCGTAGGTTGTCTTTTCACTTTCTTATTAATGGCCTTTGATACACAAAAGTTTTTAGTCTTGGCGAAAGCCAATTTACTTATTTTTTTTCTTTTATTGCTCATACTTTTGGTATTATTTCTAGAAACTCACTGCCAAATTCAAGGTTATGACAATTTGTGACTATGAAGAATAGGAGGAAGCTTTGCTGTCTACATCATTGCCTTAGCCTTCTCTTCCTACTTACACAGAGCCTAGAGATCAGCCAGAGGTGAAAGCTTAGGGTATTCTTAGATCTTTTCTGTGTATGTATTCTGTTCTGGGCATATGTGTGGCTTTCTGAATTCCTCAGTATATGCTATTCATGGCTACTTTGGAATGCCCTTATTTCCCAAAGAAACTCTCTCTCAAGCCTTTCCTCCCAGGCTTTCAGTGCTCTGTTGTATGCCTCATTCACAATCCTTTGTCCTTTGTCCCTGGTTACTGGGTGTTTTTTTCCACCTTACAGAATTTTCAAGGAATGTCTTTTGCATTTCTTCCATGAATGTGTTCTGACTTAGGTGAAACAAAGACCACAGACAGGATAGAACAGACATAAAAAAATATCTGCTCTTCCCCCTCCAGAGCAAGGACCAGAGCCCAACACTGAGAACATAGGCTACCCTCCTCAAAACCACCACTGATATTGGGAGGGGGTGGAGAAAAGACATGTAAAAATGTCACCAAAGTTTCCTACCATTTTAAAGTTGGCTTTTTCTTCATTCAACATATGCTTGATTTTTTGCCATTTCTGTGGAGGGATGAGCCCGTGGAGCTGCCAACTCTGCCATTTTCCCAACCATTCATCTGCTTCTATTTTTTTTTAGTTAGACAGAGTAATGTCATCAGCTGAAAAAAAAGATGTGAGATGAAGTTTTGGAGGTTTGGGACTGGGTATAAAGTGTGAAATGGAATCTTGAATACTGAGAGAGTTACTATAATGGAAAACCGTGTGATTGTCTGAAATCATTAGAGCCCTGTTAGGTTCACTGTTACATGTTTAGAGTGAAACCAGTTAATATAATAGCATAGTGTTCTTTAGTTACACATATTGTGCATACTATAGACAGAGAGATAGATATGAACTAGGATTTGGGTTTTGATAAAAAGTGAGAGACAAGGAATTTGAAGTTACATACAAAAAGGTAGCTGTAATGAAAGATTAATCATTGAGTTTAAGTTGGGTAAGGAAGAAAGTGAATACGTGAGTGGCCAAAGAGAGTGAAAATGTTGAGGATCAATGAACTTTACATTCCAGTTGAGTCATAGGATAGTTGGATTCAGGCTTTAAGAGAGAAAAACCTGGGAATACTGGAATGTAGTTGGAAAGTGTGATATTTGAAACAGAGGTTACATAGTTGAGGGCACCATCCCTTGTTATCTGAGCAGTAGGTCAGAACCTACAAACTGCGTATACACACTATTTCAACTTCATCATGTATCACAGGGGTCCCCAATCCCCGAACCACGGACTGCTACCGGTCCGCGGCCTGTTAGGAACCAGGCCACACAGCAGGAGGTGAGTGGCGGATGAGCAAGTGAAGCTTCATCTGCCGCTCCCCATCACTCCCATTACCTCCTGAACCATCCCCCAACCCATCCGTGGAAAAATTGTCTTCCACGAAACCAGTCCCTGGTGCCAAAAAGTTAGGGACTGCTGATGTATCACTCTTCCTCCCATCTGTTTACTATGTTTCAGCCCTATTGGCCAATTTGTGTTTTTTGTTTTTTCTTTCCTGAATATACCTCATTCTTTTCTCTCATAAGGCCTTGACCTTACTTTCTCTTCAACTTGGAGCACCCTCTGTCCAAATCTTTAAATGACTAACTCTAAAGAAAATCACAGAAAAGTTTTCTCTGACCATCCAACTTAAAGTCTTCTTCCCTCAATACCCCTCCTTACACATGTGTGTGTGCATGCACACACACACGTTTTTTTCATGTCACTCTGTTTTACTTTATTTGAATCACTTATAATGATCAAAAATTGGGGAGGGTTATTTATTTACTTATAGTTTTCTGTCTTTTTTCTTATACACTTCTCTAAACAAAATGTTAGCCCTTCATTAGAAAAAGTCCTGTCAATTTGAAGTTTCTCTGCATGACAAATAGAACAGATAGGAGTGAAAAAAGAAATTAGAGAATGCAAAAGTCTGAAAAAATATACACTCCTGTGCCCAGTGAATGGGTATACCATTTCATCACATCCTTGATATAATTTTCCAATTTTTATTTTAAAAACTGTGGCTAATTTAGTAAATGATAAATGCTATCATATTGTTTATACATTTAATTTTTTTATGTTTGCAGAAATGTGAACCATCACCAAAAATCTGGTTGCAATCTGGAGTACATGAAATATTCTTCTATATATGCATACATACTTATTATATTTCATTCAGTCAGTGAGAAATTAAGCTTATTATATGATTCTTCTAAAAATATTTTGTATTACTTATAGAATTCCTGTCTTTCAAATGTGCTGTTATATAATTGAGCTAATACATGGGATACATTTGTAGCTTTTTTTTTTTTTTCTTAAAGCAGAAGTATTATTAATCTGGTAGAATTCATAGACTTCCTTTTCTCTAAAGAAGGAAAACTTTATTATTTCTGAATAACACCTTGCTTATTGCCTTTTGATGCATTTGTTTTAGAAAAAAGAGAGAGAGTCTTTTATAGTCATTATTCACAAGGATAGATGAGTTTGAAAGTAGGTTTTTATTGCCCACTTGAACTTAATGGATTCTAGCACATAAAATGAAATAGAGTTTACTCTGTGTCACTGACATTAAACTGGTAAGACTCACAGGACTCTCATCTGATGGCTTTGCTTGCCAATTTAAAATATGATCTTTGGATTACATCTGGCCCATTACTGATCATGCCTAGATGAAAACTCAGCCTTTCAAACTAATAAAACCTCATGGTCTGGACATTCATGTCTCATGTCAAACTAATAATTAGGCTATGAAGTGCCTTCTGAAAAATCCTTATTTTTCATTCAGATCTGGTAAATCTTGGGTCAGAATGTCTACTACTAAAAGTTATTTTAGTTGTTTTCTGTTGCAGACTCTTATTTGCTATAATTTGAGTCAAATGACTGCAAGCTAATCAACTATATTTATATGATAAACCCTCAAATTAAAATGTATCTATTTTATCAATATAGAAATCACTTTACAATACTACCATAATTATCATTACCAGTCTGTAACCACATAATTTCAGATTAAGTATGTAAAAAAAATTTTTGTTCAATAAAGTTTACAGGATCATAAAATCTTAGAAATAGAGACTATTTGGGGGAAGATCTCTAAAATCATATCAAGTGCAAGTAGTGATAAATCATTGTAAAGCAGTTCAATTTATCATCATAAACTTACTTCACAAATTTGTTGAACATATTTGAAAGTTAACCTTAACACTATAGCTTCTATATTAGACCCTTGTTTATGATTTTTTTGTTGTTATACATTGACTGTTATAGAAATAAACTATTTCAGGAGGAAATGTGGCTGAAGAGAATTTCTTTTAATGTTCATGAGGTTACATAAAGAATGACAATGATAGGTTTTTCATGAACCACAGGTAGGAGGCTACATAAGATACAAAACTGAAGTTGAAGAAGCCACACATTTCAAATGTGTGAATGGATTGGAAAAAGGATTAGTACACAGTACATTAAAAATAATCAAAATTTATTAAAGTCATAGACACTGAGCAGTCACTGTTAATATGAAAATAAATTAGATTTGCTCTCTTACAGAACTCAGTCTAGTAGGAGAGAAAGGAACACGAATGGATAATTAAAATGCAATGTTAGACTTTTGGTACAAGATGGCAGACTGGCCATGTGAAAGTATTTACTCAATCTCCTGAATTCAAATTCAAATGATAGAAAAAGTATTATGTTTTAAAAATAATCTGAGGAGAATAAAGGGGAAGCCCTATGGGATGAACTATGTCTACACAACTTAGGGGAAGAAAAAGAAAAGCAATATAATTCTATAACAAAGTTAACAGACAAAATTCACATGTTACTATTATGGAAATATTATCCATCTGATTTATATACCTTTATATGTTTATTGCTAATATTTTAATTGCTCCAATAAATCTTTCAATAAAAACCTATGTTGCTCCAAAAACCCAACCAAATTTGGCAATTGTCTTTTAAGGTTTCATGGAGATCTCCTTCCCATTGCCCCACTGCCACCTCCACCCGGTTTAATTTGGAGCAGTGTTTCCTCAGGTCTAGTCCAAACACAAAAACAGTATAAGTATAATCGAAAAAAGCAAAATAATGCAGGGAACTAAGGTAAACATATAAATACTGTAATTAATATCCTGGAGAAACAAGAATATATTGCATCTATGAAATAAGAATGAAATACCTTTGGGGAATAATAGATTATAATAAAGAGCTCTTATAAACTATATATATAAAATAATGTATAATTACATAAACATATGTGTATATATATATATATATAATTGACTAGTACAGAAATCAATCAATGGTTTGGAAGAAAAAGACATCTTTTAGAAAGTTGAACAAAACCCAAGGATATAAAAATGTGATGAGAAAAAAAAAAAGACATAAGAGAGCATCAATTCCCAAAGTAAATACCAAATAGAATTTAGCAATATAGATAAAAGGGGAGGGGAAATTAACAGAGATATATTATAAGAGAAATTTCCAGAAATGAAAAGGCTCACAAAATTTTCACTTGGTGAAGAACACACCTCTTGATGCATTGCAGAAAATTTTCAAAATATCAAAGATTAGAGAACATCCTAAAAACTTCTAGAGGGGAAAAGAAACAGATCAGTTACAAACAAGAATGAAATCATCATCAGACTTATTATAATAAGAATAACTAGTAGGAAACAAGGAATTAAGGCCACTTAAAGACATGGAGAACATTGCTTCATTGTTGTATTCTCAGACAAGCAGGAAAATTAAATCAATCTTGTATGAGAACCAAATAAATGTATTTTAGGTAATCCAAACTCTAAAATTTTAACTTATTTATGTCCTTTTTTAAAGTCATTTGAGCATACATATCAGCAGTTTTTTTAAAAAAAGGAGGTAACCAAGGAAGATAAAGACATGGCATTCAGAAAACATCCAGATTCATCTATGAATCTGCTTAGTTGAAAAATAACTTCCTATTCCAAGATAGCATTTTTGTGGAGGCTTAAAATGCAATCAATTAGTTCAGATTATAAGATAGAGACAAAGGATGTTCACAAATGAAATCTTACATATGTACCACATAAATGGGATGATTAATTCCTTTGAAAAATATGAGAATATGGTAAAGAGAAGTGGTGGAATGAATAGAAGAAAATTCATTCAGCTACGACTATGATAACATTGAATTATATGAGTTCCTGATATTTTCTCTATAGTGAAGGAAACGTAAAAATAGTATACTACCTTAATGTTCATTGCAAAAATGTGTAGAGTGAATCAATTTATGTATATGAATTATAAGGACTAACAATGGTTAAAACATGAAATGTGAATTTAGTCAACATTGGCAACATACAAGTTGCAGGTATAATTCAGAGGTTGAGAGATATGGTTGATTAAGGAGGATGAAGAGGACATGTAGAAGCACTAGTGTCCTCATCTCAAAAACTGAGAAGAGGGCTTCCCTGGTGGCGCAGTGGTTGAGAATCCGCCTGCCGATGCAGGGGATACGGGTTCGTGCCCCGGTCCGGGAAGACCCTACATGCCGCGGAGCGGCGGGGCCCGTGAGCCATGGCCGCTGAGCCTGCACATCCGGAGCCTGTGCCCCGCAACGGGAGAGGCCACAACAGTGAGAGGCCCGCGTACCACAAAAAAAAAAAAAAAAAAAAAAAAACTGAGAAGATAGATTTGATCTATCGTTGATAGAATAGTAAACAATTCTAGCATGGTATTTGAATTTGCTGGGAAAATCACTGTAGTTGCTAAGATTAATATTATAAATAGATTTGTGCAAAACAGTACCATCCAGTTATCATGCTCTTTCACTCTCTAAAGTATACAGATTTAAACAATAATGTGACACTTTAGTTATAAGTAAACCAAGATAGAGGAATAAATGGAGCAATTTGATATAAATGTTCTTAGTGATTGCAAAAATTTAAGTAGCCACCAGAAAACCGAATTTAAACATAAATATGAATATGAACATGAACATGGAAAGCATAGATAGTGTAATTGTTGGAATGGGATGCTTTTTATTTCATTATAAAAATATAACTTTTGATATCTATTTTGCTATTTTTGCTTTTTGCTATTCACCTTGTATCCAGTGTAATTTTTAGTTTGATTTTAACAAAATGTATTATGGTAATTGTCAAAGATATAGAAAATGGAATTCTCAGGCACTGTTGATAGAAATTTAAAATGGTACAACCAGTTTGTACCATTGGTTACAAATTTTTCGTTAGTTTCTGCTGAAGCAGAATATAATTAGGTCTTATTTCCCAGAAATTCCACTCCTGTATATGGAACACAGTTGAAATGGTATGAGACATGGACAGAAATATTTATGGGAGCATTTTTGTAATAGCACAAAACTTTTAGCAATCAAAACTCCATCAACTTCAGAATAGAAAATAAATTGGGACTTACCCATTTTATCACACAATATAGAGCAAGAGAAGGACCAAGCTAGAACTACAGTTAACAGTATGGATGACTATCAAAAGCATAATGTCAAGTGAAAGAAGCTAGACATAAGAGATTACATAATTTATTATCCCATTTCATAGGTCAACTAGGCAAAACTAATATGTAGTGTTAGACATCAGGATATGGTTCCTTTCAGAGGGAAGCTAATAATGACTGGAAAGGGACACAGAAGGTGCTCTTGCAGTGCTGATAACATTGTATTTCTTTATTTGGATAGAATTTATATGGATGTTTTCATAATGTGATAATGATACACTGATGATTTGCATACTTTTCTGTATATATGTTAATTGTCAATAAAATATTTATTTAAAATATTAACAATATTAGTATACTAAAATAATATACTAATTTATACATAGAGAGACAAACAAAGTTTTGAGACAGAATAATAAATAACTGCCTAGGAGTATGTCTGAGTGAATGACAAGTACAGGTGTTCCAGGAGGACAAGAGAGGGAAGGATGAGAAACTAAACAGAGAGAATCATGTTCAAGGTGAAATCATTGAGAAGAAACTACTTTTTAAAAAAAATTTTTTTCCACCTTTATTTATTTTTTATTGAAGTGTAGCTGATGTACAATATTATGTTATAGGTATATTATATAAAGATTCACAATTTTTAAAAGTTATACTCCATTTATAGTTGTTATAAAGTATTGGCTATATTCCCTGTTTGTACAATATGTCCTTATAGCTTATTTTATACCTAATAGTATGTACCTCTTAATCCACTACCCCTATATTGCCCCTCCCCCTTCCATCTCCCCACTGATAACCACTGGTTTGTTCCCTATATCTGTGAGTCTGCTTCTTTTTGTTATATTCACTAGTTTGTTGTATTTTTTAGATTCCACATTTAAGTGATATCATACAGTATTTGTCTTTTTCTATCTGACATTTCACTTAGCATAACGCCCTCCAAGTCCATCCATGTTGCTGCAAAAGGCAAAATTTCATTCTTTCTTACGGCTGAGTAATATTCCATTGTATATATATACCACACGTTTATCCATTCGTCTGTTGATGGACACTTAGGTTGCTTCCATATCTTGGCAATTGTAAATAGTGCTACTATGAACACTGGAGTACCTGTATCTTTTCAAATTAGCACTTCACACCTGTCAGAATGACTATGATCAAAAAGAACACAAATAACAAATGTTGGAAAGGATGTGGAGAAAAGGGGACCCTCATACACTATTAGTGGAAATGTAAATTGGTGCAGCCACTGTGGAAAACAGTATGGAAGTTTCTCAAAAAATGAAAAATAGAACTACCATATGAACCAGTAATTCTACTTCTGGGTATATATCTGAGAAGAAACTATTTTTAAGTCCATCAGGGTATCAGTAGCTAAATTCTGATCAGAAAACAGATGGCCAGCAAAAAAACCTAAAAATATCTTATTGGGAATTTTTCCAGAAAACATTTGACTCAGTAATTTGATATGTTTTATTTTTTTAACTATTTATTTTACTTTTTTTGGATATAAAGACAAACCAGAGACTTGGGCCTTCAAACTCTTCCACAGTTGATCATACCTTTGAAATGTGTTTGAAATGTGTTTGAAATGTGTTACCATCAAATCAGTTAGTGTTCTTCACTATTAGCTCTTCAATGGGTCAGAAGGCTGTGGGAAAAGAAGTTGAGAGTCTTGACTCCATTTGTCACTGGCCTAATGAGATGAGTGCTAGACTCTGAAAAAGACCAGTGGATGGATTTCTTGGCAAGCAGCCATTACCAACTCCTCATTAGGGCGCCTCAGCAAATCTCTCCTAGAGTGAGGTGAACTGAATTTTCAATCTGACCACTTATAAGTAATCTAGTCATGGGTTACTCTCAACTAATGTATCTTTATTTCCTCTCTTTTTGTGGATTACTATAATTATGAGGTACATATGTTTGTATTTCCTAAAAGAGACAGTTTTCTCTCAACTAAGTTGAATACACAATATTCATATCAGCAAAATAAACACTCAAGAGCATTCTCTTCACAGATCATTTCTGAATTTTTAGATGTTAGAAAAAAATCCTATGATGAGGCATATGAACTAAGAAATTGGAAAGGTGTAATTCTTACCTCCTATTAATAAGTTAGTAGTATTTAGCTTTATTTTGTCCCCTATGTGGTGCTGCAGTCCTATTCAGTCTGACAAGTAGGATTTAAAGACACAAAAAAAGTGTTTTAGTGATCATTTCTTATGGAGCTTATATGTTACGTGAGGGTTTTTTTTGTTTTTTTGTTTTTTTGCCATGCTGCGCAGCATGAGGGATCTTAGTTCCCTGTCCAGGGATCAATCCATGCCCCCTGCAGTGGAAGCATGGATTCTGAACCACTGGACCACCAGGGAATTCCCAAGATTTTTATCATGTAAAGCCATCTGAACAGTGCCTTCTTACTAGTGGTTAAATCTGGTGATGATAAACTCTTTCAGATTCATGTTGCAATAATAGCAAAATTATTTTTTGTGTAACTTCCTATTTTTCTGATAGAATAATCCCCTTTATCAACCTTCCCCCCATTCCAAATAGCTAACATTTGCCATGGGAAAGAAGGAGGTCCAGATGCATTAACTCAAGGGATGGACATTTGCATTTTACTGGCCTGGTTCCTGTACATCTACTTCCTTGTTACTGAAAGAATGGAATAATTTTTTTTTTCCAATGCCATCTCCTCTCTCAAATAATGCAGATTCACTTTGGTTGGAACCAATTCTTCCCCAAGAATCATTAGTCCTGTGATAACTTCTCCTAGAAGTTTTAATGAGGTTTCACCTTCTCTTTTATTTTCTGTTCTGTAGTGCTGCCAGAGGCAGTTTAATAACAGGTGAGTTTCAGCCCTAGGCTGAGTGTGTTTCAGCAGACGTTGAAGTGATCTCTGTGTGTCAGGCTGTTAAATCTGTAAAAAGCATTGTGATCTTTCAAAATGAAAGTCAGTACATCACGGTGATATAGTTCTCCTTTCTCTTTTTATGGACCTCTATATATTTTGTTCTGGACAGCTCTGAAATACCAAACGTGACCGCTTTCGCCCCCCACTCATGTAGGGCCATCAAATATGCAAATACAAAAATTGTCAAAGGGGCTTCCCTGGTGGCGCAGTGGTTAAGAATCCGCCTGCCGATGCAGGGGACACGGGTTCGTGCCCCGGTCCGTGAGGATCCCACATGTCGCGGAGCGGCTGGGCCTGTAAGCCATGGCCATTGAGCCTGCGCATCCGGAGCCTCTGCTCCGCAACGGGAGAGGCCGCTACAGTGAGAGTCCCGCGCACCGCGATGAAGAGTGGCCCCCGCTCGCCGCAACTGGAGAAAGCCCTCACACAGAAACAAAGACCCAACACAGCCTAAAATAAGTAAATAACTTTAAAAAAAAATTGTCAAAGTAAAATATTCTTGTCTTAAGCTTTGCAACCTTTCCAAGGAACTTCATAATTTAGTACCTCCATATGGACCTATGGGGAATTATTAAACTGCAATTTCACTGCTTTAAAATATATTCGGGGCTTCCCTGATGGCGCAGTGGTTGAGAATCCGCCTGCCAATTCAGGGGACAAGGGTTCGTGCCCCGGTCCGGGAAGATCCCACATGCCGCGGAGCGGCTAGGCCCGTGAGCCATGGCCACTGAGCCTGCGCGGTACCACAAAAAAAAATAAATAAATAAAAATTAAAAAAATAATAAAAAAATAAAATATATTCGCAGTTAGCAATGTTCTAGAGGTCTCATGCTGCTTTGTTTCTTTAACATGAACTACAATTCAAAATACTTTTATTATGTGATAGAAAATATATATATATGTATACTATCCAAATCCTTTTCCTAAATCTGAATCATTTCAGACTTCCTACCCTCCTCAGAAACCTACTTAATACAACTCAACATTTCAAGACAGTTTGTACTTAACTTGGTTACATTTTATATTTAAATGTGTAGTATCATTTTGTTCACTTATTTGATATTTATTAAATCCAAATATGTGCCTACTATGTAATCAGCTAAAGAATTGAAAAATGAACTATAAAGTTACCTTGAAATGATAGCACTTTCTGTTTTGTTGAATTGTTTTTCTACTCTCTAATTGCAACATTCCTGGAATGTATGACATCAATACATTATTATATCATATATTTGATAAGGACTCCAATCCCTAAAGCCAATTTTATGAATATCAATTGATTGTCTGACTTTGTATATTATGATTCTGTACTTCAGAATAGTTTTAAAAACCTTCAATATTATTAAAAGTTACATTTGGTTTCCAGACTGCCTAGCTCCTCACCATATCACAGGTTAGTACTTTATCATCTTATAACTGAATTATTGAAGTAGTTCCCTAAAATATCTACCTAATCCCATTATTTGAACCATGGTGCAATGGACAATGTTAGGGTTGTTTGACCAGATATTTTATTCTGAAAACTACCTCCCTCACTGGCAGGGCTGGATGCTGAGGAGCCATGTATCTGCTCAATGGCCCTGCCTGTGATTGGTCCAACAGTGGACACAAGACAAAACTGGCCAATCAGATTCTCTTTCCAAAGCATTTTAAATGTTGAATGTAGAGACTTAGTACCTCAATCATTTTAAAGACAGTGTATTAGAAAGTCATATCCATTGACTCTCACAGTTGAGTTCTTCACAAATATCTTAATTTACATACTTCACAAGGCTTAGTTTTTCAGATCATCCTTGGGTTACATAATATACCTCAAAACTTGGCCAATGTGTCCTTTTGTTGGCCTAAGAGGAGTTGATTTTTTCATTTTAAAAATAAAATTAAAAACACTCGACTCAAATGTATTCCCCTAATATTGCCATCAGAGTAATCTATTTAGGAGAATATTTCTCAACCAAGACTGCGCTTCACATATGCTTGGGTAACTTTTTTCAAAATACGTATTCCTTGATTCTATCTTTAGAGATTCTGATTTAGTAGATAAGGAGTAGATAAGGAGACACCATCATTCTAACCTGTACCTGAGGCTGTTGAAGACAAACTAAAATATGATTCTGATCATGTCACTCACTGCTTCTGGTTGACTTTAATAATGGCCACAAAAAAATAAAAAATAAAAAATAAATAAAATAAAATAAATAATGGCCACAAACCTTTGCAGCCCTCTGTTCAAGAGGTGGATCCCTCTTTGCACCCACAGAGCCATGGCTTGTCTATCACTGAGACTTGTTTTGACCAATAGGTGACAGTGTGCCAATATACATACATTGTATACAGTGCTAAAAATTAGTATAAAATGAAGACTACTTATTATTTGCCTTCTGATTTTTTTCTTTAACTCCATTGCCCATTATTGCTTGATGCTTACTTTATTTCCTAGTAATATCACATGGCTTGTAATATAGCAAGATATTTATATCTTATGCTATTTCCTTTAAACTAACTTTCTTTTCAACATTCAGTAGCCAAATGTTACACATTCTTTAGACTTCTTGTTATTTCATCCAGAATGGCTCCCTTGAAACATGAAATTAGATGATATGCCCCGTATCAGTTCTCAATTATCACAGTGGTCTATTTCCATGTTAACACTTAATGCGCTACATTATAATTATTTTTAAGGATTAGAATCTACAGTTAGATTGTAGCTCCTTAAGGACAGGGGCCATGTTTATTCATTTTTGTGCCTGGCACAAAATGAATTATGGTAAGTATTTGTTAAATGACACTATTATGGAATTTGGTAATCTGTAATCTAAGGTGTAAAGACAATGAAAATTGAGGAATTCAGTTATATTTATTGAGCCACTTCTACAGTCCAGGAAGTATCATAAGAATTTAGCATGATACCACACATAGGATGAATATTCAAGGAGTTCTCTATATGCTATATGACAGAACTGCTTAGTTTCTATTTCCCCTACATGTTTCACATGCAAGTACACTATTATTTCCCACAACCCTGCTGACTGGTGGCCTGGCATGAATCTCATGGGTCAAAGCATGTTAAGGTATAATTGATTAACATATCAAGAAGCTGGCGAGAGCAAAACAATGACTCCTTCTCTATCATACTAGAGTCCTGGAGGACTTAGCTCTTTCTGCTACTTGAGTCCCAGCAAACTTCATCAAGGACCTACATGCTATCCTTGAAAGGATGGTGGAAGTTACCTTGAATTTGGAAAGGATGGAGAAAAGACAAACCTCTTTTTTTTTTCTTTTTTCAATTTTGGACCCACAGCTTGCAGGATGTCAGTTCCCCAACCAGGGATTGAACCAGGGCCACAGCAGTGAAAGTGCCAAATCCTAACCACTGGACCACCGGGGAACTCCCCAAACCATCTATTGATTGTCATTCAGCCACATGTTAAACTGAGAATTATATTTTCTGCACATTTGTCACACACACCAATAGATGAGACCATGGTAAGAGCAGAAAGCACCAGTTAGAAATCTATGAGGCTGCTGGGGGTGACAGGCTCATTTATGAGCAGGACCTGGCCTGGCTGCAACAGGTAGACATGGTCATGGCAACCATCCTTGTGTGTAGGCTATGAGCTGGGTCGGAGTGTGGCCCTCGATAAACAAATCCTGTGCCTGTTCCACCTGCAGTCTGGCCAAGGGCTTTCAGCCATGATCCAAGGGACAGCAAATGCCTGGTGGTTCCAGGTGTGGGACAACGAAGAGAGAGGCGGTGGAGGTCATGCTGGATCCGTGCTGTGAGGCTGGTCCTTCCGTGCGGGTGGTTGCCTCCCCGACCCAACATTTGCCTCAACTCCACCTTATTAAATTTTTCTGATCGCAGAAACAACAACAGAAACAAAACAAAAAGCCCTTTTTGGCTTATTTTACTACTTCTACTATCACTACTACTTCTAATGAAAATAATAAATCATAAAGCTGGAATAAAAGCTAAACTAAACGATATGTGAGGGAAAAGAAGCTCTATGCTAGGGCTACTCCAGGCACATTTTATGTATGGTCAAGGTACATTAGGGTTAAAACATCTAAAAAATCAATTTCTAACAATATTAGTAAAATAGAGGAAATAGTTTAAAATGTAAAACTGATTGATTTATTCTTCAAAATCATATATAGCCCATCATACATTCTGAAAGTGTAAAATTCCCTAGAAAAGGTATTTCAAATAAGTACATTGGCATCAATTACTTTAGGAATAAATTTATTTACTCTCTAGGGCTGAGATTATGGACAAGACATTAAACTGGTTGAAGGGCAATATTAACACTAATCTCATAAATATATGGTACTATAAATTGCAATTCTATAAACATTTAATAAAATTTCACCATCAAAATATTATTTTACCCATAATTCACATATTATTTTTCACTCAACTACTAAATTACAAAATCTTATATTCTTTGAGGGATGAAACTTGAGAATATTTTTCCTAAAAAATCGAAAGTTAATCTGCCATTTAAACAATATATATATTCTCAATGGTTATTTGGTGTATAATCTTCCAAGATTTACAGTCTCTTCTCTTGAATTAAATGCTGTTATTGAATGTTTTGCATTTAAATGCTCGTGTTTGCTTTAGTTTAAATGAGTGTGTTGTCTCTGAAAGCAGTGTTTTGACATAAGCATCAGCATTTTGTTCCTGGCCAGTCAATGAGAATTTAATAATGTGTAACACACTGAATCTTATTTTATCCATCTCTAAAATTAAAAGAAAAAGAATTATCCCTACAATTCAATATGTGAATTGCACATCTAATGACAATCTAAATGTATGCATTTCTCAGATTATAACCGAGAATGTGCATTGTTTATATACTTCAATTAATATTTAAATTGATGTATATATATATATATATAATTTTTGGTCTTCTGAAATGAAATATCACTAACTCTAACAATAAGTCAAGTAAGTTTAAATTTGTTCTATCAAGGATAATCTTTTAGTTATTTATGGAAGATTTTCAAATATGGTTGGGGCACAGTATGTTCCAGCAGGACCATTAGTGGATTAATCTGTACAAAGAGAGATGATGGGTTTTGAAAGTAAATCTTTTTAGGTGGTTTTATAACTTATAAAAGCCTAACTAAATATGCAACCATCCTTTGGAGAAAGGCTAATTGAGAATTCATGAACAATCTTTGTCAGCCAAAGTCCCTACATCTCTTCCCTCTCTTATCGCAGACAAAAGGTCAGGGGTTGTATTTTTCAAACTGAAAAGCAAAAATGATAAAAACAACTGTCTAATAGCCAGTAACTTTGAAAATATGGAGCTATTTCCTCTTGAAAGGACATATTTGCAACTAGCCTAAAAATATTAATACTATGTAAATTGCTTTTAAAGTCTGTATGTGTGATTTAAGTCATCAGGCTTCATGTTCTAGAGCACAAACTTGCTTGGAAATTTATTTATAAAGCACTGGAGGAGGATACTACAAAAGTTTAACTTGAAAGATTGGAAGGGAAGCCTGCGGGTCAAGGAACCAAATCCAAGACAGATCTTGGGAAGGAAGTTGGGGAACATGATTTGCAAGAGTTTAAGGGAGAATAATTCATCACATATCTAATGAAAATAGACCAATGTGGGGAAATGCAAGCAGATAATAAATGGGATCTAAATTCAAGTACTTATATGTATAATTGATTCACTTTGTTGTAAAGCAGAAACTAACACACCATTGTAAAGCAATTATACTCCAATGTTAAAAAAATTAAAATTAAAAATAAATAAATAAATTCAAGTACTGGCTCCACAGCTAATTGACTATGTGACTTTCAGTATGTATGTATTGATTCCAGAACTGTCTCCTAATATCTTCTGTGTAAAATGAAGAAGTGGCACTTGATTTATGTCTAAACTCCATTCTAGCAATAATATTATCAGATTCTGTGAAACAAACATCAGTTCTTACTACATAATCTTTGAATCTTTGAAATATTTTACACTTTTAAGTTTGAATTTATTGACTGTCCTGTTTGTTAACTTATCTGAACAAATTCATAATGATACTGAATATCTAAGGGTTAGATTAGATACATATTTCAGCCAAATACTATGAGAACATTTTAACTCTTCCCTCCTTGTTTTATAAAAAAGAAAGATTCCATCAAATATTTATACCATGAAGTCTTTTGTTAAGTAAAAAGTTATGGCTATCTCTGTAAAAAGGCTTCTTATGTTCTGCGCTCTCTAGTATGGTTCCCTCTCTTTAGCTTCCAGACCCAGGGCAACTTGTCTCAGGAGCAGCAAAGAGGAGTCTAGTGGGGGAGCCATATTATCATTTACCTGAATTCATGATCTCCTTTTCATGCTCTGTGTCCTCCTCTCAGCCTTCATTTCTCAGTGTCCCTGCAACCCTCCCAGAATCTGTGCTATTTCTATTCCTTGACTGGACTTAAAGGAAAACAAATCAGAGACAATATAACTTGAGTACCTAAACTACCAAGATAAGAATAAAATGAGAATTATTAAAATAAATGAGATGGGATTTTTAAAAAGCATGCAATAAAGGATTCAAGTTCTTAAGATTTTTATTCTCAAATAACATAGTTTTCCAAATAACTCTTTTTTTCAAAACACACTTGTAACTAGATGGAAAGCTATTATTCTTTTTTTATTATCTGGTGATTCCATTTCCACTATAAGAATTCATTGCCCATTGAGGCTCATCCTAATTTAATTGGTTATATAGTTAATGAATTATTTATTAATGGTAAATAACACAGCTTCCAACAAAATACACTGCTACCATATTCTTCCTGAGACTAAAGTATTTTATTTTTTAATTGGTAGAGTTTGAGTTAAGGAATGCAAGACCTTGAAAAATTTTGTGCAGAGAATAAAAGTGAGGATAGTGATTTGGCATAGCTAAACTTCTTTTGTCGAACACATGCTTAGAAACAGATACTTGAAATATAAAGCCATCAGTGCTCTCTTAGGGGTGTGGGTGAGAAGAGTGCTGATGTGAAGGAGTCTTCACCGTAGGGTTGAAGTATATAAACATTTGGACTGAATTTCAAAGCATGGCATTATCGAGTCTTCTTTAGGATGAAGTGTGGATGAAGCCTTTTGGGAAGGCTATTCCAAAAAAAAGAAATAGAAATATCCAAAGGCACAATGGCATCCAAGAGCATGACAATTTAGAGCACTGTTATTTTGCCTAAGTTTAAAATAATGACTGTAAACAACCAGGTGGTAAATGTATTAGCTGGGATGAGAATATAAAGGGCCTAAGCTATCACAATAAGAAATTTAGACTAGATCCAGACATCTGAAAGTTGTTGGATGTTTTTAAGCTAAGTTACTATATAATTTAATCTTCACTTTAGAAATAAAACTCTAGCAGTATGGAAGATGGACTGATTACAGAAGGGAATAGAGAGCATGGGAGCCAACTAAAAAGTGTTGACAATAACCCAGGTGAGAGATGTTGATAGTCTCAGGGGCTGATGAGAAGAAAGATTAGGGAGACATTTTACAAATGAAAATTTAGGAACTAATTTGATTCAGTACTGGGACGTTGGGGGTTTCATAATTTAATATTACCTACAATTTTGAGTTTTGCTATGGTAGATAGATACCATTACCTAGGATCAAAAAAATGGAAAGAAGGGAAAGAACTCTAGTCAAGGTTTTTGCATACTGATTTCCATAATGAAGATTAAAATGTGCTATTTAAGCAAGAAAATAATTTTATTTTTATCATCAAACTATAGTTGTAGCTTTAATTCACTAATATAATGATTCCTCTCTGTTTTTCAATATAATCTGTCGTTACAGGTATGCATATGCTAAATAAGAATAGAACTCATCAAGTCCTATTAGGCATTATTGGAGAATAAAGAATGGCATTCATGTCTTTAAAAAAGAGTGTTTTCTTTGATTTTTTTAAGAACAGTTGAATGTACTTCAAGTGTCACAGGGCATTAATAGAAGCTCTAAATCTCCCATCTCCCTGGGATGGGAGAAACTTTGTTTACATTTTCTAGCTAAGTGCCCTGCTGGGCACCCAGATTCTTTTCAATAATGTTCCCAAAAGAAAAGGGAGAGAGGGAGAGAATTAGAAAGGAAAAGAGTGAGGGAGGGCAGGAGTCAGGAAAGAAGGAACTGATTAGGGGAGAAGAGACAGATGGAGGTTATCATTTAGACATGTTAGCCCTAGTAATGAAGAATAATTGTTAAACAGGATACACTTTCTATCTGCTTCAATTTCTCATACGTCATTATAAGCTGTACTTTTGTATATAGCTCCATTTGAGCACCTACTTCAATTTGGTAATTTTGGAAGAGTAAGCTTAATTCAGTAGATTTTGAAAGCATTCACTTATTAATATCTGTAAATCTTATTAAAAAGTTTTATTCTACTGCATTTCAAATTTAAATTCTTCTGTCATAATAAATGCAAAAAAGTAATAATCTATTTCAATTATTTCCTTAGGATATATTTTGTTAAATAGTAAAATAAGGCTAATTTTCATATGGGAGTTGGTTAAATGGGATTGAAACAAAGCTAAATAGTGTCATTATGATCTTGCAATTCTGGCTAATTCTCACTGCTCAGAAAATGCCTATCCTTCACTGACTTCAGACTGAAATTTCTCTTAAATTTTCTTTATAATAAAGCTGAAAGCCTCTGAAAGGCAAAGTGGCAGAGTAAGTTGGCATATCTACATTCACCAAGTGACCTCCAGAGTATCCTCAATGAGGTCATCACACAGAAAAGATTCACTTAGATCTGTCTTATGAAAGGCATTCAAATAGAATAGCAGTTTATGATTGAAGAGCATTAGAGGGGGAAGTTCTGATCACAACGTGGGGTTTGCTCTGCTTCACCTAAGGAAGTCCAAACATGGATTTATCTACATGGTTGAGAAAAAAAGTAAGCAGCTTTAATTTGCTGGAAGAAACCAACAACTGTATTTTGGTCAACAGCAAACCCTGAGACACTAAAGTTCCTGTTCCAGCAGTTCATCTAATGGACTATAGTTCACAAAGCTATGCTTTTTATGCCACTACCTTTAAAGTTTCTAAAATGATAGCTTTAGCAATAGGTATCTACTAAGGGTGCAGTGTAGGTGTTTTGCCTGGAATGGACAGTCTTGTTTGGAATCAGTTTCCTTTGATGTAATTCCAAAGGAAGATTTATCTTTAATGGGAATGCTCGATCTATTTTTTAGTGCAGAGCTTTTTTTTTTTACTCTTATAAGAAGAACAATAATCTGTAGTGTAAAGAATTGAAATTTGAAGCATATTACTTTATTGTAACAAGGAGGCTGATTTATAGCTAAGATATTTTGGAGAGCTTTTAAAACTAATTTCAGGAATTATTTTAGGCAACTGAGTCGATGTTCATTATGGTGGGATAGTTTATATGTGCCTCGCCTGTTCTCATATAAGTATAAGAAGTGCTTTTAATGTTGAGAATGATTTATTATATATCTCAAGTATGTATACACATATATGGCCTTATATATAATGCATTATGCATGTGTAATTATATCATATGTATTGCATTACTACATATATGTATGTACGTGTGTACAATCCAGTATACTGTATACAGCTAAGGCCATTTTCCTCTAATACTTCCTGATATTCTTTCCCTAAGCTAAGGATGTTTCCTACACTCTTCCTGTGTCTCTTAATAATAGCCCCTATGACCTCCAGGATCTTTACCTATTTTTATATAGAGTGGCTTTAAGAACCAAGGCCTGATTTCTTTACCGTTGCGATCTCAGAGCCTCTCACAATGCTTTGTCATGTACTGACTCATTAATAATAGATACTTCAGTATATCAATACATAAGGAATGGATAAATGCGTAAATACATGGTATTTGAATAGTTTTATATTGTGTGTGTGTGTGTGTGTGTCAGGTGAAATTGATTCTTGTACCACCTATACACAAATATATAGAAATACATGAAAAAGAACATAAATAAAGTTAAGTGTAAAAATAATTTACATTGGCTCATAAAATGGCTGTAACTAGGGACTAAAAATTATTATTTAATTAATTTTTTAGTTACCGAAAGTTAAAAAATCCATTAAGGGTTATCACGAAAGAAAATATCTTTATATAAAGATGACCTAGAAACAGATCATCTTATTCTACATTCACATTTAAGCTAACTAAAGAGAATATAGTATAATCAAATGATTTTCAACAAGTGTGCCAAAAACTATTCAGTGAAGAGAGAAAAAGCCTTTTCAAGAAATGATGCTCGGGCTTCCCTGGTGGCGCAGTGGTTGAGAATCCGCCTGCCGATGCAGGGGACACGGGTTCGAGCCCCGGTCCGGGAAGATCCCACATGCCGCGGAGCGGCTGGGCCCGTGAGCCATGGCCGCTGAGCCTGCGCGTCCGGAGCCTGTGCTCCGCAATGGGAGAGGCCACAACAGTGAGAGGCCCGCATACCACAAAAAAAAAAAAAAAAAAAAAAAAATGATGCTCAGTATACTGGCTATCCACATGCAAAAGAATGAATTCAGACCCTTACTTAATACTGTATACAAAAAGTAATTGAAAATAGATTCAAGAGCTAAAACTATAAAGATTTTAGAAGGAAACATAGGACAAAACTTCACAACACTGAAATGGGCAATGACTTCTTAGATATGACACCAAGAGCATATGAAACAAAAGACAAATTGGGCTTCATGAAAATTAAAAACTTCTGTGGCTCTAAAGACACTATTAATGGAATAAAAAGACAATTCACAGAATGAGAGAAAACATTTGCAAATTGTATATCTGATAAGTGATTAATATCTAGAATGTATAGAAACTCCTAAAATTAAAAAACAAAAAAACCAAACAACTTTATTTTAAAATGGGCATGGACTTGAATAGACATTTCTCCAAAGGTATACAAATGGCCAATAAGCACATGAACAGATGTATAATATCACTAATCATTAGGAAAATGCAAATCAAAAATCACAAAGAGGTATCACCTCACACCCATTAGGATGACAACTATTAAAAAACACACACACACACAAAATAACAAGCCTTGGCAAGGATGTGGAGAAATTGGAACACTTGTACACTCTTAGTGGGAATGTAAAATGGTGTAGCCACTGTGCAAAGCAGTATGGTGGTTCTTCAAAAAATTAAAAATAGAATTACCATATGATCCAGCAATTCCACTCTGGGTACATACCCAAAGGAATTGAAAGCAGAATCTTGAAGATTTATTTGTACATCCATGTTGATAGCAGCATTATTCATAATAGCTAAAATGTGGAAACAACCCAAGTGTCCATCGACAGATGAATGGATAAGTGAAATATAGTATATACATAAAATAGAATATTATTCAGCATTAAAAATGAAGGAAATTCTAATGCATGTTACAACATAGATGAACCTTGAGGACATTAGGCTTAGTGAAATAAGCCACTCATAAAAAGACAAATTCTCTATGATTCCACTTATATGAGAAACCTAGAGTAGCCAAATTTGAGACAGAATATAGAATGGTGATTGCCAGGGGCCAGAGAGGGGCAGAATGAACAGTTATTGTTTAATGGTATAGATTTTCAGTTCTGCAAGATGAAAGATTTATGGAGATGGATGGTGGTGAAGGTTACAGAGCAATAAGAATGTACTTAATACCATTGAACTATGCATTTAAAAAAATGGATAAGATGGTAAATATTATTTGTATTTTGCCATAATAAAAATAATTGGGTAAAAAGCTGTACTGTGTATTTATGAAATATTGTTATGGATTTGAGACCTAGTTTTCATTTTTGGAATAAATTTATTGATTAGTCATACTTAAGTATGATTCTGTACGATCACTTCCTTCATCAATATAATGAGGTATATAGTGTCTAGCCATATGGCATGTTATGATGGGAAGGTACTGGAGTAGAAGTCAGCAAATGTGTGTGTACCTTCTGAATGACTCTAGCTGGTCATTTAGTATCTCTGACTCCATTGATTGAATAATGATGAGTTTAGACTTGCATTAACTTCAGTATTCCTTTTCAGATCTATGTTACTAGGTCATATCTAATTTTTTGGTTGGACTAAGTTAAATCTGAGATGGTGAAAAAAACTTATTCAGAGAAGAATAAATCATAGCAACACAAATAAGAAAGAGATGAGCAGAATGGTCACTTAATGCACATTTTCCATTCAATTCATTTGCAGGTTACATAGAAACCAATATACAAGAGATATTCTCGCATGTGAAGGTCTAGGTGCAATAAAAGGAAAGAGGACGTGAATTTCCCCTGCACTTTTTAGCCCAGTTCTTCCCACCCTTAACTGTAATGTCTGCATATCGTAAATATTATTTTGCCCCAGTGCTCATACCAGTGAGTTGAAATCAAGTAGACAGAGAAAGAAAGAATTTTAGCTTCAGATCTAACTAAACAGACTTTACTTGGTGGGTATAACCACCTTAGCTTGGTAAATTTTTTTTAAAAAGTCTCTTTAGGTTAACAGTATAATAAGTTCATCTGGGTTTCAGTGTACACCCACTCGTGCACTTTCTTTCATTTGTTTAACCGTTACATTTTCTTTTCAGTAAATTAGCCTTTACATTCTCAAATTCACACATGAATACTCTTTAAAGAAGGTTTGTTAAGTTGGCTCATTTTCTCTGTGATTTTGATAATCACTGCAAATTAAGACTTTGTACCATCTCTCGCTGACATTACCTTTCTCTCTGAAGCTAAAGAAAGGAACAGCCATAGTATGAACCACATGCAACTTTTGTGCCTTTACAAGATTTTTTTTTCTGGAATATTAACCATTTTCCCAATTCCTTCTAACAAACTGTTGTTTGAAAGTAGGGTATTTATCTAGAAATTGTATATATGTATATAATTTGTATAAACACACATGTATGTGTCTATGTAAATATACTATATATATGCAGATATATTTTCCATGTATATGATAATGTTGGCTTGTGATTAGATAGGAAGAGATAACATATTATTTCATTCTCACAGTACTTTTGGCTATTGTGTGATCATACAAGGCATTCTCCAGAGCTCCTGCCTCTATCACTTCTGCCCCATCCTAGTTTGCCATTCTCTATATACATCTATATGGTCTGAAACACTATGTGTTCTATGTGTATTTTATAAATATTCAGTAAAAGTTAGTCAAAACATAGCACAGTATCATAAACATTTGTATTTACCTTATTAAAATCCATTTTTTTCTCTTTGAACAAGTCTTTAATTCAGTAAGATCTTGCTATAGTAACCATGCACAGAACTAAGAACTGAGACAATTACATTGAAAAGGAACGTCAACAATGTAAATACTTATTTTTCAGTGTGATAAGTGCTGTAAAAATAGTATATAAGATATTCACAAAAAAGATAAAATAACAAACTGTGCTTGGGCAAATACAAAAAACAAATAAAATCCTTGAAAAAAGTCAGTTTTACTTTTAAAATGTTTAGAAAACATAGCACATTAAATTGATGCCTAAAACAAAATAAGGAATTCCTTGAGGCACTTCCCAACGAGTACTAAGAAAGAGAAAAAAATGAGAGAGAGAAGAAGAGAAAGAGGGCAAGCTGTAATAGCTTTAAAATATTCCAATGACTGGGCACAATGTTTTATACAAAGTTAATAAGAATATAAAATTAAAATTTGCATTTGTACTGTCTTTTCTATTATCCACAGATGAAATTAGGAAAATAATAAGCATATGTTTATTATGCCTTCTATGATGTAATCAAATGTAAATTTATCTCTAAAATATTTAATAAGGAAAAATAAAATATTTTAATTATATAGTTTATCAAACTTTTCAACAATTTATACATTTTTCTTATTTAATAGTAAATGAAATTTATCATTAGAATTTAGTGCTAAATCATTCACAATGAAGTGATTATTTTAATTGCTTTTTTTTTTTTTTTTTGCGGTACGTGGGCCTCTCACTGTCGTGGCCTCTCCCGCTGCGGAGCACAGGCTCCGGGCGCGTAGGCTCAGCGGCCATGGCTCACGAGCCCAGCTGCTCGGCAGCATGTGGGATCTTCCCGGACAGGGGCACGAACCCGTGTCCCCTGCATCGGCAGGCGGACTCTCAACCACTGCGCCACCAGGGAAGCCCTTAATTGCTTGTTTTAAGACTCAATATAAAATAAAGTAAAAAGTCTAAAATCTATTGTATTTTATATTCTGTCATGGGGAATGCTCTCAGATAGCATTTACTTCTAAAATGTAGTAATAATTCATCCTGATAATTATAACTTCAGATCTTTCAGTATATAAAATTTCTTTTAAACTATCACAGATTGAATTATATTTGGTATGGTTTTAGTGTTAAGCACTTTTTCTTCTTTTGTAATTCTTGATAACTTGTGATTAGATACTCGAAAAATCTTTATCAGTGTATTAGTTTTCTAAGGCTGCCATAACAAAATATGACAGACTGGGTGGCTTAAAAAACAGAAGTTTATTTCTCACAGTTCTGGAGGCTAAATGTACAAGATTTCATTCTGAAGTCTCTCTCCTTGACTTGCAGATGGCCACCTGTACCTTCACATGCTTTTTCCTCTGTGCATGCACATCCCTAGTCTGTTTTCACATATCCTAATCTCCTCTTCTTATTGGGACACCAGTCAGATTGCATTAGGCCTGCCCCCAAAGACCTCATTTTTTAATTTAATTACCTCTTTAAAGACACTATCTTCAAATACAATCACATTCTGAAGTACTGGGGGTTAGGGCTTCAACATATGAATTTGAGGGCAACACAATTCTGCCCTTAACAACTAGGTGGAATATTTTATTTCCTAGATCATTCAATTCCATTATTAAGATGGATAAAACTTTTTCTTCTTGTGCTATAGCCATAGTTTGAGGCATTTAAGAAATGTGTCTATCATTAGATGCTAAGCCTATTGTTTTTTGATTCAAATAATAGAACTATTTGGTTTCTAATATGCATCATTAAACCTTAATTCTGTGTTTGCAAATTACATGAACCAAATATAAAATATAAGCAAAAATAATCTGGTCATATACTATTGCTTTTTCCAGTGTCAATATTTTTGTATCATTACAGAAGTTTAAGCTGTGGTAACATTTTCAAGTCAGGTAAAAGAGGTTTAGATTTTTATTGACTAAATTGAAATATTACCATATTACTATACATGGGGTGTATATATACATCCATACAGTGTTCAATATAAACATGTTGTCTTCAGGCCTTGCTGGTAATGTTCAATCATGTACTACCTTAAATGAGGTCCAAATGAGATGTTTAACATAAAAAATTTCATGTCTCAGCAAGCTTTTTTTATAATGATGTATCCCTGGACACTCAAGTGATCTAGAATATCTTGCCGTGGACTTTTAGATAAGATTTAAAATGATTCAGCAGGGCTTCCCTGGTGGCGCAGTGGTTGAGAATCCGCCTGCCGATGCAGGGGTCACGGGTTCGTGCCCTGGTCCGGGAAGATCCCACATGCCGCGGAGCAACTAAGCCCGTGAGCCATGGCCGCTAGGCTTGCGCGTCCGGAGCCTGTGCTCCGCAACGGGAGAGGCCACAGCAGTGAGAGGCCCGCATACCGCAAAAAAAAAAAAAAATTCAGCAATATTTTAGGCTTCATTTTTTTTTAAGACTATAGCTAAGAATAGATTTAGAGCATCTGATCCCTATTGTTGGTCAGAATAATATTTTTAATGAAAAAATTTATTTTTAAAAATGTACAGTTGTCCCTTGAACAACATGGGTTTGACCTGCATGGGTCCACTTATATGTGGATTTTTTTCAATAAATATGTTGGAAAATTTTGTGGAGATTTGTGACAATTTGAAAAAAATTGCAGAAAAACCAACCATGTAGACAAAAGACAAAGCTAGATGTATCATGAATTCATAAACTGTACATAGGTACTGTATGTTTTATTATTTACTACTATAAGACATACATAAATCTATTATAAAAAGTTAAAATTTATCAAAATTACGCACACACTTATAGACCATACAGGGCACCATTCTAGGTCAAGAGAAATATAAACAAACATAAAGACGCAGTATTAAACATAACAGCACAAAATTAACTACAGTGCACATTGTTCTACTGTAATAATTTTGCAGCCACCTCCTATTGCTATTGTGGTGAGCTCAAGTGTTGCAAGTATTTACTTAACATGCCGTGTGACCCTAATCATCTCCATGTGAGTAGTTTGTCTCTTCAGTAAATTGCATATCACAGTAAAAAAAAGTGATCTCCTGCAGTTCCTGTGTATTTTTCATTGTGTTTAGTGCAATACTGTAAACCTTGAATAATAACATGGGCCCTATACAAAGTACCACTAGTGATGCTGGAAGTGCTCCCAAGAAGAAGAGAAAAGTCATGATGTTACAAGAAAAGTTGAATTGTTTGATTTGTACTGTAGAGTCAGGTCTGCAGCTGCAATTGTCCACCACTTCAAGACAAATGAGTCCAGCCTAAGAACCACGGTAAAAAATGAAAAGAAAATTTGAGAGGCTGTCCCTGCCACTATACCAGTAGTCACAGGTGCAAAAACCTTCCACTTTTTGCGAAATACCTTTTTATCGTGTATTGAAAATGCAGTTGCTGTGTGGGTGCGGGATAAGAAAGGCATACCTGTATATCCTAATATGTTATAATTCAATAAAAATGAAGTGATTAAATGAAAACTTAAAACAAAAGGAAGGTGAAGGATCTAAAGCTGGAGAATTTAATGCCAGCAAAGGATGGTATCTCTTTCTAATTTTAGAGATTTGGCTTAAAAAATGTCAAGATAGCAAAAGAATCAGCTTCTGCTGACCAAGAGGCAGCAGATGAGTTCCCAGACACCACTAAGAAAATCATTAAGGAGAAAGGATGTCTGCCTGAACAGATTATTAATGCAGATGAAAGTGCCCTAATTTGGAGAAAAAAACAATACCACAAAAATCATTTATTAGTAAGGAGGAGAAGAGAACACCAGGATTTCAGGAAAGAAGGGATAGGCAAACTCTGTTTTTATGCAAATGCAGTCAGGTTTATGATCAGACTGCCCTTATCTATAAAGCTGCTCCTCCCAGACTTTTGAAAAAATAAACACCAGCCAGCAGTATTTTGGTTGTAGAAGAAGAGTTTTTCTGAATTGGTCCCATCAATGCTTTTTCCCTGAAGTCAGGAAGGACCTTGCCAGTAAGGGATTGTCTTTTAAAGTTCTTTTGATGTTAGACAATGCCCCTCCCACCCAGAACCTCGTACATTAAACACTGAAAGTGTTGAAGTGATCTACTTGCTCCCAAACATTTCTAATTCAGCCTCTAGATCAGGGGGTCATAACGACCTTAATGGCTCATTCCACATGGTACTCTATAGAAAGGATTGTCAACGCTATGGAAAAGACCCCTGATAGAACATGATGAAAGTCCAGAAGGATTACACCATTGAAGATGCCATCATTGTTATAGAAAAGCTGTGAAAGCCATCAAGCAAAAACAAATTTCTGCTCAAGAATACTGTGTTCAGATGTCCTGCATGACTTCACAGGATTTATGACAGAGCCAGTCAAGGAAATCATGAAAGAGATCGGGGATGTGGCAGAAAATGTAGGGCGGGGGGCGGTGAAAGTGTTCAAGATACTTATCTTGAAGAAATTCAAGAGCTAACAGACACACCAGAGAACAATGGAGAAGTGCTTCCAAACCAGTGCCAGACAATGAGGAAGAAGACATAGAAGAAGCATTGCAGAAAACAAATTGACATTAGACAATCTGGAAAAAGGATTCTGATTAGTCAAGATTGCTTTTGACTGCTTTCACAGCCTGGATACTTCTTTGATATGGACACTGAAACTAAAGCAAAGAGGAGAAAAATGATTGGTACCTTATAGAAACATTTTTTGAGAATGAAACAGCAAAAAAGCAGACAGAAATTACGAAGAATTTCTGTAAAGTTACATCAAATGTGCCTGCCTCTCAGGTCTCCCCTGTCACCTCCTCCCCCATTGAGGCAGCAAGAACAACTCTTTCTCTTCCTCCTCATCCTCAGCCTACTCAACGTGAAGACAAGGAAGATAATGACCTTTATAGTGAGATGATCAACTTCTACTGAATGAATAGTAAATAATCATCACGCCATACAGTTAATAAACTTATCTGTTGTGTATGTGTATCACAGTCTTCATGTGAAAATCTAATAGCTGTATAGCAAGAACTGTATGAGATATTTTTGTGTCCTCATGGTTATCATTGCCTAAGTGCTCACTGTGTTGAACATTGTGTGGAAGACTTGTATTGAAGTGGAAGCCTATCTGGGACTTGATGTTTGGGATGAGATGAATATATTTTTCACATATGATGGATGTGAATTGTTAGACGTCAGACAGTGGACTGTTGGGGGTTGAATATTATCTCCCTAAAAGTGAGTGACATTGAATGTGACCTTACTTGGAGATAGGGTCTTTGCAGATATAAATAGTTAAGAAAAGGTCATACTTGGTTATGGTGGGCCCTAATCCATGACTGGTGTCCCTATAGGAAGGTAAAACAGAGATACAGAAACATACACAGAGGGAAAACATGTGAAGATGGAGGCAGAGATTGGAGTTATGCTGCCATAAACCAAGGGATGCCAAGCGTTGCTGGCAAACATCAGAAGATAGTAAGAGACAAGAAAAGCCCCAGGGAAGGATCAGAGAGAACATGGACCTGCTGATACCTTAATTTCAGATTTCCAGCTTCCAGAACTATGAGACAATAAGTGTTTGTTGCATTGAGCCATTAAGTTTTTGGTGCTTCTTACAGTAGCCGTAGGAAACCGAGACACCATATTGTATTTCTGACCTCTTAAACTCATACTAGCCTCTATGTAACTCACTTTGTTACAACTGCATTGGTCTTCCTGCCATTCTAAGAACACATAAAGTCTGTTCCTGCCTCAGAGTATTTGCATTTGAGAAGCCTCTGTCCACACCATTCTTTTCACAGATCTATAAATGGCTTATTCCCTCAACATTCCAGGTCTTTACTAAATATCCTATTCTCACTGAGGTCTTACCTGACCAGCTGAATATAACCTCTGTCTCTAATTTCCTCACTCCCTTCTAAATTTTTCTGAAGCATTTGCAGCTAACATACTATATATTTCATCTATTTACCTTGTATTTGTCAGTTTTCACATCTAGAGTGTAATCTGATTGAAGACAAGAGATTTTTTGTTTTTGCTATTCAGATGTTTATTACATAGTAGTTTCTCAATTGATATTTATTGAATAAATTAATTATTTTATAAAACTGTATTAGACTACTTAAAATATGGCTTTGCTGATATAAAGACATTGATGCTGAAGATACATGTGAAAAGTTTTAATTATCTCATTGGATTATTGAATGAGTTATATGACAGAGTATTGTAAAGTCTATAATAATCATTCAAAATATAGTAGTTATTTTCACTACAATGTAAGCTTGAATATAGTAGCAATTTTTTTTTATATTGGCTATGAAGTAATTGAAGTAAACTTTAACATTTCAAAGTGAACATTTTTTAGAGACTTCCCTGGTGGTGCAGTGGTTAAGAATCCTCCTGCCAATGCAGGGTACATGGGTTCGATCCCTGGTCCAGGAAGATCCCACATGCCGTGGAGCCACTAAGCCCATGCACCACAACTACTGAGTCTGTGCTCTAGAGCCCACGAGCCAAAACTATGGAGACTGTATGCTGCAACTACTGAAGCCCACGCACCTAGAGTCTGCTCCACAACAAGAGAAGCCACTGCAATGAGAAGCCCATGCACTGCAACGAAGAATATCCCCTGCTCACCGCAACTAGAGAAAGCCTGTGCACAGCAGAGAAGACCCAGCACAGCCAAAAATAAATAAATAAAATAAAAACAAAGTGAACATTTTTTAGAAGTATTTTAAAATCATTGAAAAGTTTTGAGAAGGAAAGTGACATAATACATTTTAAGTATTGGAAGTAAATTTTTATGGCTACGGGGTGACTGTGGATTGCAGGAGGTCATGAATGAAGCAGGAAGATAAGTTAGAAAATTGTTACAGTAGTCCAAGTGAAAATTATGGGTTTCAATTGAAAAAGTATATATTGAAAGACATAGAAAAAAATTTAATATTTCTAGAGGTATAATAAAAATGATTACATATGGAGTAAAGGAGATGGGGATTCCTCAGGAAGCCATTTTTCTGATTTTGGAAACTGGATTGATGATGGTATGATTTACTCATCAGTAGAAGACTATGGATATGGATAAATTTGATGTGGAAAATTCATTTTAATTTTGGACATCTTAAGTTTGAGATACCTTTGAGTCATCTAAGTGAAGGTATGAAGAAAACAGCCGAGTCATCAGGTCAAGAGCTCAGAAGTAAGTTTTGTACTGGAGATTAAAAAAATCTGTGAGTCTGTGATATACAGATAATTCCTAAAACCAAGACAATGAAGAAAGAGATGATATGAGGTGAAAGCTTAAGAGCTCAAGATGTCAAAAAGATATGGAATCACCAGCAAAATTATTGGAAAGGAAGCAGCTGCTGAAGATGTAGGAAGAAAATGAGAAGATATACTGTTATGGGAGTCAAGAGTCTTAAAAGAATAGTACCAAGAGTTGACTAACTTTTCAACTTCTTTTTTATCCTGAGGCTCAGAGATGACATCACCATAGAGCCCTACTGAATGGCTTATGGTTTATTTTTCACCTGTTTATCACTCTTTGCTCAGAAATACTGCCTTTTCTTGGTCAACTAGCTCTAGTCTACATTCTCTATCCAGCCATGGTAATAATTCAAGAGCCCTGCCTGGTTTTACCAAAACACCTACTTCAATTTAATTTTATGTCTCCTATAACCATCCACTCAAACTTTTCAGTTGTTCTCATCAACACTTTTTAAAAAATTCCAATTGTCCTATTACTTCTTTGTGCTGAATGTGTTTAAACTTAAAAACTAATAGGCAGTGAAACAGTGAAATAAAAACAAAGAAAACAGTAGAAAGGTTCAAATTACAAGATAAGGCAGTTTGATTTACCATGTGATGATTTTTACTGTGTTGTTGGCTATTGTACATGACAACTCATACCCTAATAACACAGCCTATAATTAATGTGTTAGATTTATTTTATGACATTTTACAGATAGTAAAGTATAGCATTTGATTCAGATGAAAAGTTGGGCATACAAATACCATTCTATTGTTAATATGTAAACCATTAATTTTGTGCAAGGACTGCAAGGAAATTAGTACATATATTTTGGAAAATTCTCACAGAGCATAATTGTTCTTATTCATGGGACTCTGATTTAATCGACTGACTTAAACTCTGAGGAATAACTCTGTCTGCCTTAGAGACAACCCTAGAGATCTTTTGTAATACATTTCAGAGAAACGTTGTGTTTGGAGTAGTGTTGAACTCTGCTTTTTCTCATGTAAACAATGAATGTCCTGAAAGGAGAATTTCTTCAGAGATTTTTATTTGCCATGAAAGATTTTATGACTCCGGGGAGGGCCCAATTCTAACAACTATTTTAGCTCCTCTGGCAGTTTCTCAAAACTCTCTCTTCACATGCCTGAGGCCAGAGAAGTTAGAATTCATATACCAGGAGATTCTAAGAACATGGACAATCATAAAAATCCTTTGAAGGTTTTGTGTTTTATCAGAAAACATAAGTAAAATTTTAATTTTGTTATATATGTTTGTTTTATTATAAAGTAGTGTTCTTCTTTTCCTAGTCAATTTCCGAGTCAAAATCTATACTCCTGGAAGTTGTTCAGTATTTATCAGAGGGGGCTCTGTGTACATCTGGAACATTCTCTTGTAGGCTCAGAAATATCAGTTTGTTAAAATTAAAGAAACATTTGATGAAGGAGAACTAAAGAAAGTAGAGGGGGAAAAATAGACAGAGAGAAGAATATTCTAAGAGGGATTATAGTAGGAAAAACAGGACAAGGATTTTTGATTTAGGACTTCCTGCTCTTTTTAGGTGTATTCCCCACAATTTTTTAAAAGCTGTATTTCTCAGTTTTAAACTTTCCTTTAAATGTATCTATAGCATAAGATAAATAAACATTACACCTATGATGTAAGCCCTTGTGTTTGACTTTCGTTGGCTTCAAATATACAACTGTCTAATATAAATTTAAGATTTTGAACACGTCTCCTGAAATCTCATTGAAATTAAGGGAATATTTTAAAATGGTATAAAATTGCATGATGCAAAGCACAACAAAAGCAAAATGTGTAGGGGAATTAAAACCTAATCACATGGAAATGGAGATGCTGAGAAAAAAACCAATTGTGTTGCAGAATCCTGTCTGGCATTCCAGGAGCTGATAAGGGACAAGTGCTTGAAGTCCCATTCTTGAGACTATAAAATTTCCCTTACTACCCCCACTCTTCAACAAACCTAATATAAAATATCTAGAACTTCTCTGGCTCCATTTCTCCAGAGAATAAAACCTCCATCTCCTAATATCGTGAGAGACAGGTAATTACCAGTACGCATCAGAAAGAAGTTGGAACCTGAGGGGTCAAATATTTCTTTTTACAGACATTCAGCAAATTCTGCTATTGATTGTTCCCTGTCCTTCACTCTCACTCCAAACCCAGTGACTTTCCAGAATTATGCAGGAATAAACCAAAAATTAGGAGGAGGTTTTACATCTGCACAGTAGGAATTCAAGAAAGAGAAAATAAAGGGGATAGATGAAATTGCAAAATAATCATAATAAAAGAAAAAAATTATTGTTGAAGAGCATGAAGCAGTGCAAATCAATGAGTTTAAAAATCCCATTGAGGTACACCATGGGGAAATTTTTAAATATCAGAGGTAAAGAGAAGATGTTAAAAGATTTCCAAGGGGAAAAACAACAGATATTATAGCAGGATCAGAAACAAAAATGGAACTAAACTTCACAAAAGCAATATTAGAACCTAAAAGAAAATTTTAAATGTCATAAAAATTTCTGAGAAAAAATGAGTTATAACAACTTACTCTTCAATCAGTCAAATTTTCAAACAAGTATGAGGATAAAACAGAGAAATTTTCACAGATGCAATATCTCAATGTTTACCTCCTATTTAATTATTTCTCTAAAACTTACAGGAACATGGATCCCAGAAAAGAAAATAATGAAGTAGGCCAAGAAAGAGGAGGGCATAGAATTAGGGAAACATACAATTCAACAAAGAACAGAAATCATAAAGCATCTACAAACAACAAATGTTGGAGAGGGTATGGAGAAAAGGGAATCCTCTTGTACTGTTGGTGGGAATATAAATTGATACAGCCACTATGGAGAACAGTATGGATATTCCTTAAAAAACTAAAAATAGAATTACCATATGACCCAGTAATCCCACTACTGGACATATACCCAGAGAAAACCATAATTCAAAAAGACATGCACCTCAATGTTCATTGAAACACTATTTACAATAGCCAGATCATTGAAGCAACCTAAATGTCCATCTACAGATGAATGGATAAAGAAGATGTGGTACATATATACAATGGAATATGACTCAGCCATAAAAAGGAATGAAATTGGGTCATTTGTAGAGATGTGGATGGATCTAGAGACTGTCATACAGAGTCAAGTAAGTCAGAAAGAGAAAAACAAATATCGTATATTAATGTATATATGAGGAACCTAGAAAAATGGTACAGATGAACTGGTTTGCAGGGCAGAAATTGAGACACAGATGTAGATAACAAACATATGGACACCAAGGGGGGAAAGTGATGGGGGTGGGGTGGGATGAATTGGGAGATTGGGATTGACATATATACACTAATATGTATAAAATAGATAACTAATAAGAACCTGCTATATAAAAAAATAAATTAAATTAAATTAAAAAAAAATTTTTTTAAAGGAAAAAAATTGGAAAACATCCCAGGATAATATTGAAAAAGGATTCCAGAGTGATAGACATGCAGCAGCCTTGAGAAAATTCTGTCCAGACTGGAGGAGAACATACTATGAAGGAAGTCTCCAAGGGGGTAGGGAACTGACAAATTCCTTGACATGTTTGTCCATGTTGGAATTCAAGTTGAAAGGAGTTTTAAAATCTTGTATGTCATTTATCTTTTAATTATATATATATACTTTGATTAAAAAATGAATATTACTTTCAATACAATGTTACTTTTAAAAAATTAGAAATAAGAGGCTGTGAAACTACCCTGTGAGATACTATAATGGTGGGTACATGTAATCATAAATTTTTCTAAACCCAACAGTGGACTCTAAACTTTAGACTTTAGGTGATAATGATGTATGGATGTAGGTTCATCAGTTACAACAAATCTACCACTCTGGCGGGGATATTGATAATGGGGGAGGCTATGCATGTGTGAGGGCACAGAGCACATGGGAAATTTTTCTACCTTCTACTCAGTTTTGCTGTGAACCTAAAACTGCTCTAAGAAATAGAACTTCTCCAGAACTGCTCTTAAAAAACATCCAGAATTTATTTAAATAAAGAACTGAGGGCTTCCCTGGTGGCACAGTGGTTAAGAATCCACCTGCCAAGGCAGGGGACACAGGTTTGATCCTTGGTCTGGGAAGATCCCACATGCCACGAAGCAGCTAAGCCCATAAGCCACAACTACTGAGCCTGTGCTCTAGAGCCCGTGAGCCACAACTACTGAGCCTGTGTGCCACAACTACTGAGGCCACACACCTAGATCCCGTGCTCTGCAACAAGAGAAGCCACCACAATGAGAAGCCCGTGCAGCACAATGAAGAGTATGCCCCACTCACCGTAACTAGAGAAAGCCCACGTGCAGCGCAGCAACAAAGACCCAACATAGCCAAAAAAATTTAAAAATAAAAGTAGCCCTGCCTCCCCAGGGAACCATATAGCATTTCTCCTTGTATATTAAAAAAAAAAATTGAAAACTCAGAAATAATGTGAGAAAGCAGAAGCAATCCATGGTTTGCCTTCTTTTAAATAAACTTTTTATTTTAGAACAGTTTAGATTTATAGAAAAATTAAGCAGAGAGTACAGAGACTTCTTGTATACTCCACACCCAGATTTCCCTATTAGCATCTTACAATAGTATGGTACATTTTTCACAACTAATGAACCAATATTGGTACACTGTTATTAGCTAAGTTTATGCTTTATTCAGATTTCCTTAGTTTTTACCCAGTGTTCTTTTTCTGATCTAGGATCTCATCCAAGATACCACAATTCTCCAAACTGGATTAATATTCATTCTCAATTTTAGTTGCTATTGTCAATGGGCCTTGCTACATTTTCTAGTGACTTCCTATCAGTAAGTTGAAGGTTTCTCTCGTTCTTAAAACCACAAGAAGCCCTGTTGTCTTTGTTTCATACTGGTTTGATTCTTCATGGTCTTGTAGAGGAGGGTGGTTTGTCTATTTGCTAATATTTTGGAGTTCATGAAATTGCTTGTCATTTACTTTGTGTTGTCAGTAATTTAAAAAAATATTTCTGTTATACTTATTCTGTTTGATTCTGTGTATAAATTTGGGATATCATAAAACCTATCTTCTGTTCTGTCATCTTATCAAAATATTTGTCATTTTCTCCTTAAATAAATATCTTTATAACACAAATTCATTTTAACTTGTCACAAAATATATAATTTTTCCTTTGATTTGCAGGACACTTGTTTTTTGTTTATTTGAATAATTGGAATGGCAGGCATTTGTTGTTGGGCAGAAGAGATAGATAAGCAAAATTGAAAAATAGCATAAAAAATTACTTCCAGTCTATTATGAAGTAGAATAATCAGTCTCTCTCTGAATATTCTAATAATGCAAGACTAAATTTGACTCCATCGTCAATATTCCCAGTATGAACTGTAGTAGATTGGATGGTGCCTCCCCCGACTGCCGCTTAAAAAATAAATAAAAAGCTATGTCCACTGGGAACCTGTTAATGTGACATTATTTGGGTGAAGGGTTTTACAGATGTAATTAAGTTAAGAAACTCAAAATGAGATCATCCTGCATTAGGTTGAGCCTTAACTCCAACAGCAGGTGTCCCTATAAGAGAAGAAAAGGGGAGATCACACAGAGAAGGAGGCAATGTCAAGACAGAGGCACAGAACAATTTCTTCCTCAGAGGCTCTAGAAGGAATCAACACTGCCTACATGCTGATTTTGTACCCTGACCTACAGAACTGTGATAATAAATGTCTGTTGTTTTAAGCCACCCAGTTTATAGTAATTTGCTCTGGAAGCCCTAGGAAACTAATACGTATATCATCAAACATCAGATATTTTTTTTCTGTTTCTAAAGATCCTATATAATTTATTTAAAATATAACTTTAGTAAATCAATTAAGAAAGGCCTGTCATTTCACAAATGATGCTGTATCATTGGACAAGCATATGTTAAAAAAAAATAGAACCTAAAAACATATCTCACATATTGGACAAAACTAATTCAGAATGGATCATAGACTTAAATGTAAAACATAAAACCATAAAACTTTAAGAAGAAAATATAGAACATATATATAACATTGGGTTTGATGATGTTTTTAGCTACAAACCAAAAGAACAATCCATGAAAGAAAAAAATTGATAAATTGGACTTTATCAAAATTAAAGTGTTTTGCTCGTTAAGAGAAAAAGCCATGGACTCAGAGAAAATATTTGCAAATCACATCTCTGATTAAAAAAAAAAAAAACTGTATAGAAAATATGTAATCATCTTTTAAAACTCAGAAGCAAGAAAACAGAATTAAAAATTTTTAATAGTTACGGATTTGAACAGACACTTAACCAAAGGAGATATATGGATGGCAAATAAACTCATGAAATGATGCTTCACACCATTTGTCATTACAGGAAAGCAAATTAAAACTGCAATGAGATGCTACTATACAACTATTTAAAATGTCAAAAAAATTTTTTGAAACCTGACAATAACAAATGCTGACAATGATGTGGAACAACAGAAACACTCATTCATTACTGGTGGAAATGTCAGTGGTACCACTCTGAAAGACAGTTTGGGAGTTTGTTGTAAATTATACATAGATTTACCCTATGGTCCAGCAAAGCATTCCTAGAAATCTATTCAAGTTAATTGCATACTTATGTTCACACAAAAACCCATGTTTACAGCAACTGTTCATAACTGGTAAAACCTGGAAACAACCCGGATACTCTTCGACTGGGGAATGGATAAACAAACTGTGATCCATCCACTGATTGGAGTACTAGTCTGTGATGTAAAGGAATGAGTAACATTCATGAAATATCATGTATGAATCTCAAATTGGTTTTTCTAGGTGAAAGAACCAGACTCCAATGTGACACTCTGGAAAAGGCAAAACTCTAGGGTTAGAAAATAAATCAGAGTTTGCAAGGAGTTGATGGAGGGTGGAGTGATTGACTACAGTGGAAATGTACTGGGGTAATTTTAGGGTGCTAGATTTGTTCTGTATGATACTGGGGTGGTCAAAATCTGTGGAACAAGTATATCACACAGAGTGAACTTAAATGTATGCAAAATTTTTTAAAAATCCAAACACGATGTTGAGGAAAGCCAAGATAGAATGCAAACTGTGTCAAATGAATCCAACAGCATTACAAACGTATAGTATATTTGCACTGAAAGGGGTAGATTGACCTAATAACTTTGATGTCTGAATTAAATTCAGACATCAGTATGAACTCTTGTTTAGCTTAATATAAATATTAGATGGATAGATACAGAAATAATTATAGGTATATGTGTATCACATGGGTGAGTATACATAAATATAGCTTAGTCTTTAGATGATCTAGAAACAATTACAACTAAATAACAATACAAGGTAATTAGGGATCTTGAACCAGAGCCACCTACCCTAAATTTCTCTCAAATTCCTTATCCAGAGAAATGATGAGATAATATATGTTTACTCTTTTAAGCTGCTAAGTTTGGGGGTTATTTGTTATGTAGCAATAGAGAACTAATACATATCCCAGTAATGCCTTTTATCGCTATTTCTTTTCACTCCACAATGCAATCTAAGATCTTGCACTGGAATTAGTCATCACTTCTCTTTTTTGAATATCCTAAATTGTGGGATCATTCTTGAACCTAACTTTACCTTTGCTAATATTGACAGTTTTGAAGAACTCAGGTTAGTTATTCTGTAGATTCTTTAGTTTGGGTCTGTCTGATGTTGTGTCCTGATTACATTTATGTTATTGATTTTGGGGCTGTGATATTAATAATTCCTGTGGATTGCAGAATATTTTTATGACAACAAATAATTTTAAACAACCTAAATGAGTGAAAAGAATTGGTTAAACAAATTGTAGTCTTCCTGATCAATAGAATACAGTAACAGCATTAAAAATTATGATACAAATTAATTTTTGTTTGTTTTTTTATTAATCATCCATTTTATACACATCAGTGTATACATGTCAATCCAATTCTCCCAATTCATCACACCCCCACCCCCACCCACCGCTGCTTTCCCCCCTTGGTGTCCATATGTTTGTCCTCTACATCTGTGTCTCAATTTCTGCCCTGCAAGCCAGTTCATCTGTACCATATTTCTAGGTTCCACATATATGTGTTTATATGCAATATTTGTTTTTCTCTTTTTGACTTACCTCACTCTGTATGACACTCTCTAGATTCATCCACGTCTCTACAAATGACCCAATTTCGTTCCTTTTTATGGCTGAGTAATATTCCATTGTATATATGTACCACATCTTCTTTATCCATTCATCTGTTGATGGGCATTTAGGTTGCTTCCATGACCTGGCTATTGTAAATACTGCTGCAATGAACATTGGGATGCATGTGTCTTTTTGAATTATGGTTTTCTCTGGGTATATACCCAGTAGTGGGATTGCTGGGTCATATGGTAATTCTATTTTTAGTTTTTTAAGGAACCTCCATACTGTTCTCCATTTTCTCCACACCGTCTCCAGCATTTACTGTTTGTAGATTTTTTGATGGTGGCCATTCTGACTGGTGTGAGGTGATACCACATTGTAATTTTGATTTGCATTTCTCTAATAATTAGTGATATTGAGCATCTTTTCATGTGCTTCTTGGCCATCTGTATGTCCTCTTTGGAGACATGTCTATTTAGGTCTTCTGCCCATTTTTTGATTTGGTTGTTTGTTTTTTTAATATTGAGCTGCATGAGCTGTTTATATATTTTGGACTTTAATCCTTTGTCCATTGATTCATTTGCAAATATTTTCTCCCATTCTGAGGGTTGTCTTTTCATGTTGTTTGTAGTTTCCTTTGCTTTGCAAAAGCTTTTAAGTTTCATTAGGTCCCATTTGTTTATTTTTGTTTTTATTTCCATTACTCTAGGAGGTGGATCAAAAAAGACCTTGCTGTGATTTATGTCAGAGTGTTCTTCCTATGTTTTCCTCTAAGAGTTTGATAGTGTCTGGCCTTACATTTAGGCTTTTAATCCATTTTCAGTTTATTTTTGTGTATGGTGTTAGAGAGTGTTCTAATTTCATTCTTTTACATGTAGCTGTACAGTTTTCCCACCACCACTTATTGAAGAGGCTGTCTCTTCTCCACTGTATATTCTTGCTTCCTTTATCAAACATAAGGTGACCATATGTGCATGGGTTTATCTCTGGGCTTTCTATCCTGTTCCATTGATCTATATTTCTGTTTTTGCACCAGTATCATATTGTCTTGATTATTGTAGCCTTGTACTATATTCCGAAGTCAGGGAGTCTGATTCCTCCAACTCCATTTTTTTTTCCCTCAAGACTGCTTTGGCTATTCGGGGTCTTTTGTGTCTCCAAACAAATTTTAAGATTTTTTGTTCTAATTCTGTAAAAAATGCCATTGGTAATTTGATAGGGATTGCATTGAATCTGTAGATTGCTTTGGATAGTATAGTCATTTTCACAATGTTGATTCTTCCAATCCAAGAACATGGTATATCTCTCCATCTGTTTTTATCATCTTTAATTTCTTTCATCAGTGTCTTATGGTTTTCCACATACAGGTTTTTTGTCTTAATTGTTTCGGGTTTGTTATTGTAGGTCATTCCTTCTCTTGTGTTTCCTGCCTAGAGAAGTTCCTTCAGCATTTGTTATAAAGCTGATTTGGTGGTGCTGAATTCTCTTAGCTTTTGCTTGTCTGTAAAGTGTTTAATTTCTCCATTGAATCTGAATGCGCTCCTTGCTGGGTAGAGTAATCTGAGATCCTTGCTGGGTAGAGTAATCTTGGTTGCAGGTTTTTCCCTTTCATCACTTTAAATATGTCTTGCCACTCTCTTCTCACTTGCAGAGTTTCTGCTGAGAGATCAGCTGTTAACCTTATGGGGATTCCTTTTTATGTTATTTGTTGCTTTTCCCTTGCTGCTTTTTTTGTTTTTTGTTTTTTGTTTTTTTTCGGTACGCGGGCCTCTCACTGTTGTGGCCTCTCCCATTGTGGAGCACAGGCTCCGGATGCGCAGGCCCAGTGGCCATGGCTCACGAGCCCAGCCGCTCTGTGGCATGTGGGGTCTTCCCGGACCAGGGCACGAACCCGCGTTCCCTGCATCGGCAGGCAGACTCTCAACCACTGCGCCACCAGGGAAGCCCTCCCTTGCTGCTTTTAATATTTTTCCTTTGTATTTAATTTTTGATAGTTTGATTAATATGTGTCTTGGCATGTTTCTTCTTGGATTTATCCTTTATGGGACTCTCTGCGCTTCTTGGACTTGATTGGCTATTTCCTTCCTCATGTTAGGGAAGTTTTCAACTATAATCTCTTCACATATTTTCTCATTCCCTTTGTTTATTTCTTCTTCTTCTGGGGCCCCTATAAATCGAATGTTGGTGCATTTAGTGTTGTCCCAGAGGTCTCTGAGACTGTCCTTAATTCTTTTCATTCTTTTTTCTTTATTCTACTCTGTGGTAGTTATTTCCATTATTTTATGTTTCAGGTCACTTATCCGTTCTTCTGCCTCAGTTATTCTGCTATTGATTCCTTCTAGAGAATTTTTAATTTCATTTATTGTGTTGTTCATCATTGTTTTTTTGCTCTTTAGTTCTTCTAGGTCCTTATTAAATGTTTCTTGTATTTTCTCCATTCTATTTCCAAGATTTTGGATCATCTTTACTATCATTACTCTGAATTCTTTTTCAGGTAGGCTGCCTATTTCCTTTTCACTTGTTTGGTCTGGTGGGTTTTTACCTTGCTCCATCATCTGCTGCATATTTCTCTGTCTTCTCATTTTGCTTAACTTACTGTGTTTGGGGACTCCTTTTCACAGGCTACAGGTTCATAGTTCCCATTGTTTTTGGAGTCTGCCCCCAGTGGGTAAGTTTGTTTCAGGGGCTTGTGTAAGCTTCCTGGTAGAGGGTACTCATGCCTGTGTTCTGGTGGGTGGGGCTGGACCTTGTCTTTCTGGTGGGCAGGGCCATGTCCAGTGGTGTGTTTTATGGTGTCTGTGAACTTAGTATGATTTTAGGCAGCCTCTCTGCTAATGGGTGGAGTTGTGTTCCTGTCTTGCTAGTTGTTTGACATGGGGTGTCCAGCACTAAAGCTTGCTGGCCATTGAGTGGAGCTGGGTCTTAGTGTTGAGATGGAGATCTCTGGGAGAGCTCCTCCTGATTGATATTACATGGGCCCGGGAGGTCTCTGGTCATCCAATGGCCTGAACTCGGCTCTCCCACCTCAGAGTCTCAGGCCTGACAACAGGCCAGAGCACCACGACCCTGTCAGCCACATGGCTCAGAAGAAGAGGGAGAAAAAAGAAAGAAAAATAAATAAAGAAATAAATAAAATAATTAAAATTTTAAAATTATTAAAATAAAAGTTTTTTAAGTAATAAAAGAAAAAGGAGAGCAACCAAACCAATAAACAAATCCACCAAGGATATCAAGTGCTAAAAGCTATATTAAAAAAAACATAAAAATCAGAAACAAGTCAGACACATACAGCAAACCCCAAGTCTACAGTTGTTCCCAAATTCCACCACCTCAATTTTTGGATGATTTGTTGTCTGTTCAGGTATTCCCCAGATGCAGGGTACATCAAGTAGACTGAGGGGATTGAATCTGCTGCTCCTGAGGCTGCATGGAGAGATTTCCCTTTCTCTTCTTTGTTTGCACAGCTCCTGGGGTTCACCTTTGGTTTTGGCCCTGTCTCTGCCTGTAGGTTGCCTGAGGGTGTCTGTTCACTGCCCCGACAGGAGGGTGTTAAAGTAGCGGCTGATTAAGGGGCTCTGGCTCACTCAGGCGGGGCAGAGGGAGGGGTATGGAATGTGGGGCGAGCCTGCGGTGGCAGAGACCTGCGTGACATTGCAACAGCCTGGGGCATGCCGTGTGTTCTCCCAGGGAAGTTGTCCATGGATTACAGGACCCTGGCAGTGGCAGGCTGAATAGGCTCCCGGGAGGGCAGGTGTGGATAGTGACCTGTGCTTACACAAAGGATTCTTGTGGCTGTAGCAGCAGCGTTAGCATTTCACGCCCATCTCTGGTGTCTGTGCTGATAGCCACAGCTTGCGCCTGTCTCTGGAGCTCGTTTAGGTAGTGCTCTGAATCCCCTCTCCTCATGCACCCTGAAACAATGGTCTCTTGACTCTTAGGCAGTTCAAGACTTTTTCCCGGACTCCCTCCCAGCTGGCTGTGGCGCACTAGTCCCCTTCAGGCTGTGTTCACACAGCCAACCCCAGTCCTCTCCTTGGGATCTGACCTCCGAAGCCCAAGCCTCAGCTCCCAGCCCCCACCTGTCCCGGCGGGTGAGGAAACAAGCCTCTCAGGCTGGTGAGTGCTGGTCGGCACCCATCCTCTGTGAGGCAATCTCTCTGCTTTGCCCTCTGCACCCCTACTGCTGCACTCTCCTCTGTGGCTCTGAAGCTTCCTCCCTGCCCACCCACCCCCACCCCATCTCTGCCAGTGAAGGGGCTTCCTAGTGTGAGGAAACTTTTCCTCCTTCACAGCTCCCTCCCAGAGGTGCAGGTCCTGTCCCTATTCTTTTGTCTCTGTTTTTTTCTTTTTTCTTTTGCCCTACCCAGGTACGTGGGGAATTTCTTGCCTTTTGGGAAGTCTGAGGTCCTCTGCAAGCGTTCAGCAGGTGTTCTGTAGGAGTTGTTCCACTTGTAGATGTATTTTTGATGTATCTGTGGGGAGGAAGGTGATCTCCATGTCTTACTCCTCCTCCATCTTGAAGCACCTCCCACCTGAGAAGTTTTGATAGAAGAAATGCTACAATAATTAGAAGGCAAACATTTCAAAGTCTGGATGACAATGCAGAGATTTAGAAATTAATAGTAAGTTCAAGGTCGATGAAGAAAAATTTTTCTAGTGACAAACAAATTTTCTGACACTTTCAAAGTGTTACAGTAAACGCTGCCTGAACATTGATAGACAAAAAAAAAAATTAGTTGTATAATATGCAGTTACCTGTTGTGGCAAAGTTAATAACATTTTTTATTCTGTAGTATCAGAAAAAAAATCACAAGATAGTTCATTTATACTGGACACAATCCTTGGAAAACTAGACTGGGCCTCAGATAATAACCCAACTTGAGAACAGAGGCTGCACAAGGCAAGGACCCAGTTGCAATAGATTAATACCATATTTGAAACATATTCCTGATTATTGCCTACACATTGATTGGATTATGACTTAATGATACAAAAAAATGAGCAGCAATGTCATGACTCAGAGAAGGTAATAAGTAATACAATTGTTAAGAAAAAGGCATGATCTTAGCATGGAATGTTACAACATAATTGAAACTGAAGTGAAAGTGAGAGGAGGAAAAGGCTCTGAATAAGCAGTACTATAAAAGTACAAAAGAGAATATGATAGCTACTTGAAATGGAACTGGAAATAAACTCTGCCAAATACCCAACAAATAGATGTTTGATTGTGACTGTGTGATCTGGGAAGTTAGCATTGAAGATAGGTCTTAGAAAATAGGCAAGGCTCTGCTGAGTAGAGAATTTGAAAAAAAAAAAAAAAATCATTCATGATTTCCTGATAGTTTCAACAAGAAAGACAGAAAATGGCAGACAAATCATCTGAATGGTAATAACATCAAACACTTAACAAAGCACTTATTACATTCTAAATGCTTTATACATATTAACTAATTTAATCCTTAAAACAACCACCTCCAATTGATACCAGTATTATTGTCCTTCTTAAGATGAGGAACATGAGGCAGAGATATTGAATAATAGTGCTGAACTCAACAGAACTAGTAAGTGATAGAGCCAGATTTTGGATTCAGGAAGCTTTGGAGAGGTCCTTGAGAGGATATGACCTCCAATTGATGTGAGCCGGACCTGGGCAATCAGAGGTTCCTCACTCTCTCCCTTGCCCTTGGAATGTACATTCTGCCCACGGTTCCCATAGCCAGAGCTCTTTCAATGATGTAACTTTGAAAGAGTAAGGTGTTATTGAGACCATCTGGATGGTATTTATGATTAAACCCCATAAAACCTCTATACAAACTTTTAACATTCTTGTAGGCAGTTGTGGAGATCTACTTGTCTTATGGCCACCCAAGATAAGCCTTGTGTGTAAGTTTCCTTGTTCATTAAACCTGCCACCTGCTAAATGGTCTGCCTCTGTCTTGAGTCTCTCTTTGCCCTCCATGTACAAGGGCCAGTTTTGAATTTCACCCCAGGAATTGCCGAAGTTGTGAACCAACAGGAAGACTGGCTCCAAATCTATATTCTTAACTATTATGTTCTTCCACCTCCATAAGGCAGGACTGTAGCATGATCAGATCCTTGGGTAAGAATGGAAAGCTTGTAGTTAGAATGCTGTCATTCTCCACAGGGGTACTATTTCCAGGCTTTGGCAATCAGTATTGGCAGACCTTCCCACTCAGCCTCAGATTGCTTAAGTCAGCACACTAGAAACCATTCCCAATAAATCAGAACTGGCTTGGAATAGTACGCCTGCTAGAGTAGCAAATTCTCTCAGTGTGAGAATAAAATAGAAATATTAAGAGCTTCAGATCGGGAGAATAACAATATATTTTTGTAATAATCTAGACTAAGCAAACAACACAAAACATATTGGGTCTGAAATAATTTCAGTGAAATAAAAGAACACCTGACAGTGACATTTTGTAACTAAACTAGAAGCTCTTAGAAGGCAGGGCCTGAAGCTGGCACCTATATCAGATACCCTTCTCACAGATAAATCTTTTTAGTCTTATTGAAGAATAAGATACAGTATTCCACAGAAGCTAAGTTAATCTGAGCTTAATAGTGTATCTTAATTAAGAAACAAAAAAACAAGAAGAAAACAGGCCTTACTGCTTTACACAAATGGAGAACGTGATCACATAAAGTGTACTAGGGAGGGTGGGAATTGATGTGGAGAAAATGACTCTGTTCTCAATATTAGTAGTTTTTAAATGGCCTATCCTATAAGTAAACTCCTCATAGGATTTTGAGATAAGAACAGGGAGAAGGAAATCCAAATTTTGTTTATGATTAAGACAGCAGTTTCTTCAGCTAAACTATCTATTCTATTTTATTCCTTCACAAATGGCTGTGACTGGAGTTGGAGCAGGAGAATATAAGGTGGAAATTTTGGATTAGCAGGAAAATCATTTCTACCATGTCCTTTCTGGGCCTTCATATTATTCAGCGTCCCTACACAGGAGTCGTACGACCTATCAATGCTGTAACTTCAGGTCCTCTAATCAGTGCACATAATATTTGTTTTTTAACAGTTTAGGTAAATTTTGCAGTTGCTTTGTATATTTATAGTTTCTTTATTTGATATCATTTTGCCATTTGAGCCTTGAATGTTTAGTGAAGATGCATTCTACATTTCTTTTTTTTACTGAATGTGTTATGACTTTCTGCACCCAAACACACATCTTTAATTCCTTCACATATCAATAACAGCCTTTAATGAACTCTGCATGCCTGTAGTATGGGGTATAAACTGGATAGTTCTGTGTATAAGTATTTGGATTTTATAGAGTAAGAAAGAACATGGCATGTGTCATACTCTACCTCTTTAAGAGTTAAACTTCAATCAAACGAAATTCAATTTAGATGTATCAAATAAAGGGAAGTTAGGAAAGCGATTACTTGTAGAGGACAGGCAAGGTTAAGGACCGTCAAGGCTGAGAAGGACAACAAGGGATCCTAGACTGGCATTAGCAGTAAACCATTAATTCTGGGGGAGCTGGAACAGAGGGGGAAGAGGAGGAAGAAGAGGAGGAAGAAGGAGGAGTTGGAGGAAAGCCCAACCGGCAGCAACTATAGTCACGGAGAAATGCAGCCTCTTCCAAAGTCTCAATCAGGAAGGAGCAGGAAAGAAACACCTGAAACTTTGTTTCCTCTTGTACTCTAATCTACAAGTGGCTTCCAGGGATGAAACCCAAACAACACGAACTGGTAAGAGAGATGCATTCCATGACTTCTTGAGGCACAGAGCAAGGTAAAAAAGGTAGAGAACAGGTGTGGTTAGGGAAAAGCAAACTGATAACAGTCAGTTTGCAATTCTTTGCTCTCTACGAATATCAGTAATCCTCAGTTATTATGTCTATAAAACAGGTACAATATAGTATCTATTTACCAGACTTGTGATGTTTATATATAGCTAAAGTACCCAAACTCAGAAAATAAGGAAAAAACTTTCAGAGAAATATATATATGTGTGTATATATATATATATATATATATATATATATATATATATATAAACATGCACACATATATATGTATACATATATATGCCCATGTATACAAATATATATACATGTTTGATGAATATTTATGTGATTATTTGCAATATGTATGATTATCTGAAATATTTGTATATTCTTCTTTCGTACAAATAAAGTACTCTAAGTGTTCAATAAAGAACAAAAACTTCTAGCCAAAGATGACAGCTTAAATTTTATATTTATTTCTTTTCATACTCAGACTTCAACTAAAATTATTATAAGAAATAAAAATGTAATAAAGTTGTAAGTACAAAGAGAAAGGGTTAAGGTTCATTACTTGACTACAGATTTCAACAAATTTTTGGCAAAGTAAGTTGACAACTGGTGACTGATTTGGCTGAGAAAAGTATTTAATGAGTTGATAAAGGCATATGTCAAGTACAGGGCTCAAAACAGGGGAGTCATTTGAAATATTGTAATCATCAAACCAGAACATCTCTGCTCTCAAAAATGACATCAGCCACATGTATGCCTCTAAGACAGGAAATGGGAGGCTTATTCTCAGGAGACCTGAACAGGATACTCTTATAACTAAAGATAGCAGATATGATGATTTGGAGGTTGGAGAAAAGGAGATGTTTTTAAATTTCAAAAACTTTTAAAAATGCCTACGGATTAGCAAAGTGTCTCCTCTGCTACAGATGCTGAACATCAGGAGCTAAGTAGGAGAATAGAATGTTTTATCTCTGAAGAAAATGGACAGCACCACAGAAAGAACTCCAAAACTGATTTTAAATTAATGCTTTACTCCCATACCTAAACTTTAACTAAATGATTTTCTCCCAATCATTCTAAAAAGAGGGCTATAAACCAACAAAGATATCCTTAAGACCTTTCTAATAAGTTTTTTTTAAGTAATACACTCTTAAATATGAATGTACAAGCAAAGAATCCCACACATATGAAAAACTCCTCCAACACAAAAAGGGGAAAAGGAGAGTGCCTTTACTCCACATAAGCATCCATCCAAATTGCAGCAGGAGGTCAGAGAATCCTATGATGACCTTCAGAAGAAGAATGGCAGGGAATTCCCTGGTGGCACAGTGGTTAAGAATCCTCCTGCCAATGCAGGGGACACGGGTTCAAGCCCTGGTCCAGGAAGATCCTACGTGCCTCAGAGCAACTAAGCCCCGTGTGCCACAACTACTGAGCCTGAGCTCTAGAGCCCATGAGCCACAACTACTGAAGCCCATGCTCCTAGAGCCTGAGCTCTGAAACAAGAGAAGCCACCGCAATGAGAAGCTCGTGCACCACAACCAAGAGTAGCCGTTGCTGGCCGCAACTAGAGAAAGTCCGCACGCAGCAACAAAGACCATCGACGAAGACCCAACACAGCCAAAATTAATAAATAAATAAATTTAAAGAAAAAGAATGACATCTTAGAAAAGATATTGTGAAGTGAAATTGTAGAACATGCAGAAAAAATTATGGATAGGTATCTACAAAAGTATGTAAGTGAAAAATGAGGTAAGTTAACTCAAGGGGGTAAAACAGCTTTTTCAAAAAAGGAAACATGAAATACAGTTTTGGAGTGAACAGTATTTACATTATCATAAAAAGGAAAATAGTGATTTCTAATTTAACTAAAAGGAATGAAGTTGGTATTTTAAGATGGGAAAAGGGAATTGGGGTTGATTATACAAGCGAGCCAAATTTTCATTTCTGTTAAATGGACAAATCAAAGAAAAAAATTACTAGAATTTTATTAGAAATATGGAGATAATCATCAAAAAAGGAGGTTAAAAAAAAGTTCAATCTTTTACTGCTGAATAACAGGACTGAAAATTGCTAGTTTAAAAAAAATATGTATATGTATTATTTTGTTGTTTGCCTTCACTTGCTTCCCCTAATAGAAGGGCCTGAGACAAGGGCTTATGTGTGAGTAATTTATCTGTGAATGTGATCCCAGGGACAAGAACAAGGGTTAGTGAAGTAAAGCAGGAATAGAATACCAACAAAAGATGTATCATTATTGGTAGCTGTGACTGGTGACTAGGTGTTCAATATATAACCAAGATGGAAAAAATACCTGATGCAGAACAGTCAGTATTTCTGTCAGAACTGAAATCAGAATCCAATGTTTATGACTAATTTTGCTTGTTCAAATAATCAGAAATGCCCATTACTGAAACAAACAAATGGAGGTCAGAGATACTTGAGACTAGACCATACATCTCCCTGAGCATCCAATTTCCTGGGCCATTCTCCAGTCAACCTCTCTCTCTCTACTTTAAATTATATATTCTGCATTTGCTTTGCCAACTCCTTTGCATTTCCATGAGGAAAACACACACACACACACACACACACACACACACACACACTAAGTGGAATCAAGAGATTGAGCTTCTCACTCTATGTGTCATTTTTAAAAATAGCAAAGTTTTTCAGGGCTTCAACTTTCTTATCTGTAAAATAAGCACTTCTAATCTCGCACATGGTATAATTCTATTAACTAAGCAAAGAGATGTGCAAAATGCCTTTATAAAGGGTTCACAGCTAAGTCACCAGAGCTTCACACAAAATTCCTCACTTGAGGCATATCATACAGATATGTTTTGGCAACAGCTGAAGACATCCTTTCTGAAAGCTGTGTTGAAAGCAATGCCAAATATCATTTACATCATTTATTCATTTTCCCATTTATTTTCTTTCAAAATAATGCCAAAACTGACAACCACAATTTGCATTAGTTCTCTCCCCACTGGACACAGCCTCAGTGACATAAATTAACTAAAAAGAACACAAAGAGGCATCAAAAATTCTGACTTAATTTGTGATTTGGATGACATCCCATCTAGTCAATCTAATCATCTAGTAAATCTAAGCTAGTCAGTCTTAATAGAACACGTGGCCTATCAATACCTCATAGATTGTATTTTCAATAAATCTAGAGTGTCCAGCTGTTCTTGCTGCAGCTGCTTCCTTTGCACGTATAATGTATTTCAATACACTTAAGTGCTGTTGGTGTGGCTTTATATGTACAATTGTTCTTTAACCATTAATATGGAGTAAAAATTTTGTTCTTTTTAAGAAGTAAAGTTTAACAATGATTAAACTGGCTAGAATGAGGAAAAGTAATAAAACATTAAATAAAATGCTGACTAACAAAAAAGGGGACTGTGAATAGGTTTAGTTAAAAGTTGTATATAGGGAAGCTACAACGCAGTGGTTGAGAGTCTGCCTGCTGATGCAGGGGACACGGGTTCATGCCCCGGTCCAGGAGGATCCCACATGCCGTGGAGCAGCTGGGCCCTTGAACCATAGCCGCTGAGCCTGCATGTCCGGAGCCTGTGCTGTGCAACGGGAGAGGCCACAACAGTGAGAGGCCTGCGTACAGCACAAAAAAAAAAAAAAAAAAAAAAAAGTTGTGTATAAATTAAAACAATGAGATACCACCAGGTACGTATTAGAATGACTAAAATATTTTTTTTTCTAATTGGCAATATTAATTGTTGATAAAGAGAGGGAGCAAAAGGAAATCTCATTTACTGCTGGTGTGAATGCATAATGTACAACCATTTTGGAACATAGATGGTAGTTTGTTACAAAGCTAAGCATAGCTTTACTGTAGGGTCCAAAAATCATGCTCCTAGTGATTTACTCAATTTATTTGAAAAGGTGTGTCTACACAAAGCCCTGAATATTCATAGCAGCCTCATTTATAATCAGTAAAAACTTCAATTAACCAAGATGTCCTTCAAGTTGAATGGATAAACAAATCAAGGTACATCTGTACAATGCAATATTAATCAGCAATAAAGAGAAAATAGCTATCAAGCCATGAAAAAACATGGATGAATCTTAAATGTACATTACTGAGTGAAAGAAGCCAGTCTGAAGGAGCTACATGATATATTATTTTAAATATATGACATTCTGGAAAAAGCAAATCTATAATAATGGTGAAAAGACCAGTGATTGGGAGGACTTCAAGGATGGGCAGAGAGTTTATTAGGTGAAGCACAGAAAATTTTTCAGTCTGGCAAAGTTGTTCTGTATTACTATACTGTACTTGTTGATACATGACATTAAGCATTTGCCCAAACTCACAGAACTGTACAGCACTAAGAGAGAACTTTAACATGCAAATTTTAAAAACTCAGTTAGGTCAATGGATCTCAGGATGGAACGCAGAAGGTGACAAAACAATCTTAACTTTTTAACTTTTTACAAATGTTTGAGACAACTTCACCAAAGAGGGTGGGAGGAAATGTGTTTACCTAATTAAGTTTGGGAACTGCTGGGATCTCTAAGACTAAAGGCAAAAGGAACTGTCTATAAACACTAGTTGGTAAAGTTATTTTACACCAGTGGTTTGGGGTTAACAATTCTGAGATCAGTATACTTGTATACTGGAAACTGACCAATTAAGTAAAGGGATGGCAGATGGTGGAAACCAGGTTTCTCATATTTGGCCTATAAGGTTACAGACAAGTAAGGAGAGAAGTCTACAATGATCTATGTCATAATGAATTAGATTTGGAGACATTAGTATGAATTCATGTTTAGCTTAATATAGATACAGATGTTTGCATATAGAAATATTTATAGATATATGTCTGTACATGGGTTAGCACACACACACACACATATATATATTTGCTAATTCTGTCAGCTGAGATGGCCTACAAGCAATGACACCCCCGTAGCAACAAGCACAGTTAGGCCCAGAACTTGATTTCTGATACCATTCTCTAATAAGAGGAACCAGGTTTCTGTAGAGAAATGGATGATTCTAAGACTGGTGCAGTAAATACCCAAGATGAACCTGGAGCTTCTTTTAGTAACAGAAAGTAAAAAAGCTCTTAAAAACAAAACAAAATAAAACAAACAAAAAACACAGCACATTGATTGGTATGTAAAAGGGACACAAGAGCCAACGCAAAGAGCTCCCAGTGGCCAAAACTGCAACAACTTGAGCAATAAAATAAGTGATATTGAATCATATAACCCAAAATATAAAACAGATGTTAATGACTCAATACTGATATAAATAAATTATTGAATAAACAAATAAATGGGAGAGAATAGGCAAATAATCTGTGAAGAATTCCAAATAATTTATGTAGATACCCTGCCCTCAAAGCAGTGGAGCATAAATCGCCACTCTTTAAGTAGGGGCTACTCATAGTGAATCCTTCCAAAGAGTAAAGTATGGAAAGTGGAAAAAGACTAACTTCACAGTAGAGAAACCTGAGAAACACTATCTCCTCCTAGTGATCAAAATCAAAATCAGTAGTGCTAAGTCATGTTGATAGAATGTAACCTTGATAGGATGTGATGAAAATGGCAGTTCACCTCTGGGGTCTTTCTGCCCCAAACATGTAACTCCAGTCTTACCAGGAGGAAAAACATCAGACAAATGTCAGTTGACAGGCATTCAAAAAGATAGCTGATCAGACCTCTTTAAAACTGTCAAGGTTATCAAAAACAAGGAAAGTCTGAGAAACCATCCCTCAGCCAAGTGGAGTTTGAAGGGATTATGACTAAAATTAATCTGGTATCTTGAATGAGATCTTGGAATAGAGAAAGGACATTAGGAGAAAATTAAGGAAATTTGAATGAAGTATGGACTTTAATAATAATATATCAATATTGTTCATTAATTGTGACAAATATTCCATAGAGGAAACAGAGTTCCAAGTATATTGGAATCTCTGTACTGTCTGCAATTTTCCTGTAATTCTAAAACTATTCCACAGTTTTATTAAAAAAATTAATGTCCTGCATGCAAATTATCAATCATCAATTAAGCAGATATTTATTGAGTCACTTTGCTTATAGAACTGCATGACATTTCCTTGTAGGGAAATTTAGAGCTACTAAACCCAGTCAGGAAGAAAAGAAAAATGGTGACTGTGTTAACAGTCAGGTAGAGACACTTTTCAAATCTACAGATACGAGAAATATCACTGGAAACTTTTAGATATAGAAAACTGAAGTATATAGTAACAGGTTAAAATAAGCATCCAATTGAAGACTTAGTCATGGGCAACTATCCATATCCCTGTAACACTGGATTTGGGAGCAGGAAGAAATGTTTGTGTTTTAAATAGACAGCAAATTCTTACAAATTCATGATTCCGAACCTCTAAGAAACAAACCATTCCAAAACCTTATTCTGCTAAAACCTCTAGCATTTAGAAGACCTTCATTCCCTGAGCTGTGTGAAAAAGTCTAGAAATTTTTAGAGTGTATTTGCATATCAAAAGATACTGGAATGCCACAGACAGTGACTGTTAAACTTAATAAAAATGACTACCATTATTTACTCTTTTAAATCTTGACCTTATCTATGTCTCTGGGCTATCGGGCTTAATTCTATCATAAATAATGGCGATCTATTTAAGATGTGCCTAAATGATTTTTCCCCTCTTCTGTCTCATATCACTATTCATACATTTGTAAAACTAACTGACTCTTTAAAGAAGGTTAATAATTAACCAAGAAATTTCTATTAATGAAAGTGGTATATTGATTTTCCCTTTAAAACGTGCATCCATTTTTATTAACATCTTATATTATCCAGGTGACAGCTTGTGTCATAAGGTCTTTAAAGCATTGAGGTAAGTTTGCTTTGAAGTTCTGTGTCACATTAGACTGACCATGATTTTCCCTTTATTTATGAAATTCCTGTGATGCTGCTTTTGGCCACATGATTACATCTGGCACAAGTTTTTTCCCACTGAATTCTTACTCTCTGCTCTGCACCCTGTTTCTACTATCCAGAAATTGATATAAATTTGCAACTCAGCTCCCTTCCTGTAATTCAAAGAAAACCAAAATACTCACACAAGCTCTTTGTGGATGTAGGAGATTTTACAGAAAGTTTGGTATGGTGACGGGGCTTATAAGTTAACAAATATAAAATTGAGTATTAAGTATCTTTGGTATAAAAGAAGTTATTCACTCATTCTGCAGCTTCCTTCTGTCATCTTCCATGTCTCCATAATCTTCTTTTCCCCTTCACTTCTGTGTCACCTTGCTGTGTCTTTCTATGTATACGTAGATGAAACAAAAAAGGCAAAGCCAGAAATTTTTTTCTTAAAGCAAATTCTTCCCATTTTATTCTGTAGAATAATGCACCTTTCCCCAGTGTCCTCCTCAAATTCAGCTTTGATACATTTGTCTAATCCAGTATTTGCTGGGTTACACTTCTGCTTATGAGCAAGACATAGAATTATTTATTTTTCACTTCAGAATTTAATTACCTAAAATTTACCTATAAGCTGATGCTCCAGACATTACAATGGAATTGTACCAAAGCTACAAAAGCTACAAAATATGCAATTGACTTCATACCTATGCACATGGAAGAATTCCTCCTTCAATGTCATACACATTGTTAAAACTTATGTTCAAGTGTAGTCTTTTTTTTATTTGGTTTTTCAGAATCATTTGACAGAGATAATGACTCCTCCCTGGAAAATGACTCTTTATTTGAACTCTGGGACACTATTTTGTCCTGGTCCTCCTCCTATATCACTAGATCCTCCTTTTCAAGCTTCTTTGCTAGTTGCTTACCAATATTCTGCTATCAAAATATTGGAGAGACACAGGACTCTGTCTTTAGTCCTTTTCTCTTCTATTTTTACTCCCCGGATGACCTCACTTTAACTCATGAGATTTATATTTTATCTATATCTGACCACCAAATTTTATCTTTTTCTAATCTCTCACCTGAAGTCTATCCAACCACTTGTCTATCCAACTACTTACATTAAATTTCCTTTGGGAAATCTAAATCCCCTCAAATTTAACATGCCGCCAAACTGAACAATTTATTTCCCCCAAATCTTCATCTCCTATATTTTTCTCTATCTACATAATTTAAAGCACTGTTCTTTCTTTCAAACCCCATATCTAACCTTTCAGCCGTGTAACTACCTTCTTTTAAAATAAATCCCGGGCTTCCCTGGTGGCGCAGTGGTTGAGAATCCGCCTGCCGATGCAGGGGACGCGGGTTCGTGCCCCAGTCCGGGAAGATCCCACATACTGCGGAGCAGCTGGGCCCGTGAGCCGTGGCCGCTGAGCCTGTGCATCCACAACGGGAGAGGCCACAACAGTGAGAGACCCGCGTACCACAAAAAAAACAAACAAAACAAAAAAAAATAAAATAAATCCCAAGTTTAACCATCTCTCACCACCTTATTGCTACCATCTTGTCCAAACCACTATCATCTCTTCCATGGAAGAGTCCTTCCATACTTATTCATTTAGTTTTTTTCTCCATGAAGCATTTTAAAACATAGTAATATATTCTTCCTCAGATCAAAAGCCCTCCAGAGGGCACCAGTCTCATACAAGGTAAATCCTCAATGTTTAACATGATGGAAAATGTTCTGTATAATTAGGTTCTTGGCTGTATTTCTGAACTGATCTCACCTAATCTCCCTCCTGGTCCATTGTAGCCACACTGACTCCCTTGCTATTTCTTGAACAAATCAATCATATTCACTCATCAGAACCATTTCACTTGCTGTTCCCCTGTATTTTCTATTCCCTTAGTCCATTTAAGTTGCTTCTAAAATGGAACCTTCTCAATTAGGCCTTTCCTGTCTATACTACCTAAGGTGATATACCCTCCCACAAGCAAACTACCCCCATCTTTCCTTGCTTAATTTTTCTCCATCACATTTATTAACCCCTGCCATATTATACATTCCTTTATTTGTTATCTTTTTTCCCATTAAAAGGTAAGTTTAGTGTCTGACATGAAGGAGATACTGATATTTATTTAATTTACAAATCATTTCTTTCCAAACAATGTTTTAAAATTTTTTTTAGAGATTTTTACCATTCACTCAAAGTATGTACTATCATAAACTATTCTAGAGATAGAAAACCTATGCAGAAAAAGTGTGGATAGATTTATATGTCAATTTATTCTTTTCTGATGAAACATTGGAATCCTGTTTCAAAGTTTAAAACATTTTTTTCAGTATGTTAATAACTCATATTGGCAGTAAAGGTATAATTTAACTTGACTTGGAAAATGTATGTTATCAGCAACCTGCATTCCAAGTTAGGCCTAAAAGAAATTTGAGTATTGTTTTCTCTTCCAATCGAAGAAGCAAAGAGGTGGTGTTTCTAAAATAATTTGAAAGAATAGAAAAGAAATTAGTAGCTCTAATCCCTATTCTTTGTATTTACATTGGGCCATTAACTCACCTTCATTTTCACAGCTTCTGCCATTTAACCATGGGCTTAAGAAAGCTAAAATTGTTCTCTAACTGAAATTACTTCCACTTAACCACATGATACATGAGACGCAATCCCAACAAATTTTAGATGGACTCAATAAGAAGATTTCTTTGATGAGACCACAAGAATTCAGTGGAGCAGCCAATATCTAAATTCAGTTTTATAAAGATAGAATTGCTCTGGGGGAAGTCATCAGTGAAAAAAATGCCACCTGAGGAAATTATAAACCAAAAGAAACAACTTCTTACAATGAATACACCTACATGTCTTCAACTAAAGTGTTATGGAAAGCATAAAAATAAGATTCTCAGAAGGAAAAAATAAAAGATATCCTTTCCTCTTTTCTATTCTGTAGAAAACTGTTTCCTTATAAGATGAAGTTACTTATCTTTTGGGAAAGACACAATAAAACTGCTTCTCAGACGTCCTAGAAATTCATGGAATAATGCATATGACTAATGTAACACTTTAGTCTTTTTTTAGTGATGATCTTTTTCCAAATAGTAAATGTGTTTAACAAATCCAAGTTCTATTCATCTACACATGGAATAGAATTGTCTGCTAAATATTCCTAAATGAATAGTTTGGATAGATTCATGTAAATAATATAGAAATAGGAGAGAGTTGGATGGAGAAGGATGAGGTGGGCCTTCACTAACTGTAGAACTACATTTATAAGTTTTCAAATCACGTCTAAACTGGCCAATTCAATTTAAATTACAGCCATACCACTTGATTACACTTTGCTTTACTGTGCTTTGCAGTTACTGCATTATTTTACATATTGGAGGTTCGTGGCAAACCCTGCATTGAGCCAGTCTCTTAGTGCCATTTTTCTAAAAGCACTTTCTCACTTTGTGTCTCTGTGTCACATTTTGGTAATCCTCACAATATTTCAAACTTATTATTATTATTTATACTTGTTATGCTGATCTGTGATCAGAGATCTCTGAATGCTGGTGGGCTTCCCTGGTGGCACAGTGGTTGAGAATCTGCCTGCCAATGCAGGGGACACAGGTTCGAGCCCTGGTCTGGGAAGATCCCACATGCCGTGGAGCAACTAAGCCCGTGCACCACAACTACTGAGCCTGTGCTCAGTAAGAAATGTATTCTTAAAATACATTTTTTAAGGCTATAGCTGCCATGCATAGAGATTCCTCTGATGCATCTGGGCAAATGAATTGAAAACCTTCTTGAAAGGAGTCACCATTTTAGCTGCTATTAAAAGCATTCATGATTTATGGGAAAAGGTCAAAATATCAACAGAAGTAGGAGTTTGGAAGAAGTTGATTCCAACCCACATGGATGACTTTGAGGGGTTCAAACTTTCAGCGGAGGAGTTAACTGCAGATGTGGTGGAAATAAATATCAAGAGAACTAGAATTACAAATGGAACGTGAAGATGTGATGAATTGCTGTAAGCTCATGATAAAACTTTAACAGATGAGGAGTTGCTCCTTATGGATGGGTAAAGAAATTGGTTTCTTAAGATGGAATCAACTCCTGGTGAAGATACTGTGGTTGGGCTGCACCCCAGAGACCTGCAAGCCCAGTACTTGTCCAGTCTCAAGACTGAAGAAAGAACTTGGAGTCAGCAACAGAGACATTAATAGTTTAATAGATGGAAGATCTTACACCTCTGAAACAAAAGGGTCCTGAAGTGACACCCCACCGTGAACAGCAGATGGTGGGCAGAGCTTGGCAGTGGCCATCTTTACTTCTGGGGGAGTAGGGAGACTACCAGTTATAGGGGGAACTGACATCAGATTGGCCCATCAGTTACCAGGAAAACCAGCAGAGGGCCACAGCCCTCTTAGCCCCTCAGGCTAAGTACCTTCTTGGGGCAGAGGTCTTCCCTTTATTAAACTATCAAAGGGGAGCCATTCTGATCTAAAGATTAGAACAATCACTAGGGTGGGGAGATAATCTGTGCTTATTTACTGATTAAGCTCTACAATTAAGGGGAAGGTCAGTCATGGTCGAACAGGGGTTGTACAGAGAGCAAGCAAACAGGGTGGCCTGATCATACAGCTGTGAAGACTGTTGAAATGACAACAAAAGATTTAGAATATTACAGAAACTGAGTTAATAAAGCAGTGGCAGGGTTTGAGAGGATTGATCCCCATTTTGAAAGAAGTTCTGTTATAGGTAAACTGCTATCAAACAGCATTGCATGCTGGAGAAAAACTGTTCATGAAAGGAAGAATTAATCATGGCAGACTTCTCTGTTGTCTTATTTTAAGAAATTGTCACAGCCATCCCAGCCTTCAGCAACAACCAACTTGATCAGTTAGCAGCCATCAACATAGAGGCAAGACCCTGTATCAGCAAAAAGATGATAACTCGCAAAAGGCTCAGATGATAGTTAGCATTTTTTAGCAATAAAGTATTTTTTAATTAAAGTATGCATATTGTTTTTTTATACATAATACTATTGTACACTTACTAGAGCACAGTATAGTATAAACATAACTTTTTTATGCACTGGGAAACCAAAAAATGTGTGTGACTTGCTTTATTGTGATATTCACTTTATTGCAGTGATCTGGAAAGAACCTGCAATATCTTGGATGGTATGGTAAACATTCACTGCAGTAAAACAATATGCTATATGAGGGTAAATGTAAAAAAAGGAAAAGTGATATAACCTTGTCTTCAATTAGCTTATGATTTTAATTGGGACTACTGTGAATACACAAATGAGCATAATATTAAGGAGAATAGTTAAGCACTATTAAATATGAAAAATATATAATATTATGGTGGTTCAGTGTAGTGTAAGTTTATCTAGATAAAAAGTTTAAGGTTTTTTATACAATGTCTTTCTAAAGATCAATTTCATTTCTGCTTGATTCCAAACTGGGATCTCCTACTTATATTGAAGTATTGCCAAACAAATGTTAGGGAAATTGGAAAGTTTTAAAATATATTTTCATATTTTCCTGAGAGCAAACATGACATTTCTTGATCAAAGAAAATGGTTATTTCCTACAATAACTGCATCAGTTCCCCTTGCCCTAATTTTCCCTTCTTCTGTGTCTATCCGGAAAGCCATATGGACAGCTCTGTAAAAGCATCTGCATCACAGGAAAGGAATCTCAAAATATGAATGTGGCAGCTTATATATGTTGCTCCTTTCCTCTCCTGAAAGAGGGAGACATCTCTCTATTATAAACAAATTCTCTTGCCAAGAGGCAGGGGAGACTCCTGGGTTCTCACCCATTGAAATGTAAGTGAATGTCTACAAGGGGAAGATTAGACAAGTGTCTCTGGGTTTACATATCCTGTGTAAACACATCTCCATTGTACCTGGTATGTACCTTAATGTAGGTAAATCTCTCCAGAAATCTGCAAACCTATTGAGTCATCTTCTAATTTCCAAGGCTTGTCTACTAACCCAAGTTCCAATAAAATTTATTCATAAAGCCCTAACCACAGAGAAACATTAAAAATATATTCTCTATAGAACCACCAATATCTGAAATGAAAAAGAATAATATTTTTTCTAAATGACAAACTGATGATAGGGTCTTATCAGATATCTTCAGGTATCATTATTCATTTTATAAACAATGTTTCTGTTTGAGTGACAGATAGAAAAAAATATCACATTCCCTCAGTTTTCATCATGGGATTATTCATTCTTCTGTCCTCACCATTAACAGTTAAAGCTTCTTAAAGAGCATTTTTACCCTCTTTAATTTTTTCATTTAAAATCCTTCCCCTAGACTGTCTAACACACACTCACTCCTCATACAATTAAAAAAATTGACATATATACACTAATATGTATAAAATAGATAACTAATAAGAACCTGCTGTATAAAAAATAAAATAAAATTCAAAAATTCAAAAAAATTATATTCATAAAATTATATCTTTAACCCAGAGCTCTCTTCTTACCACCAGTTTAATGAATACAACTGGTTACTTGGTAACCTTACTTAGATATCTCCAAGATACCTGAAATGCAAAAAGCCCATTACTGAAATCGTGAACCCCACCAAAAAAGGTGGTATTTTCCATATTCCTCATTTCAGTGAATGACATCATATCTCTATGACCCCAACTACGTATGCCAGAAACCAGGTCACCCTAATTCTTCCCTCTCCTTCATCTTCATATCTAAGTCATAACCAAATCCTCTGACATTTTAACTCATAAATTTCTCTCAGATCTATTTTTTTCTCTCCCCACTGTCACAAGTATAATCTGAGCTGCTATTACCTCTTGCCTGAACTATTGCAATAGCTTTTCTGCACTGTTCAGTATGGTAGCCACTAGCCACGCATGTCTATCTACATTTTAATTTAAATTAACTAAAATTCAAAATTCAAACTAGCCACATTTCAAGTGAACAGCATGGATGTAGAACATTTACCTCACTGAAGAAATTTCTGTTGGATTTCACTGTATCTAAAATGTTCTATGTGAATCTGTTTTACTCTTTATCTAATTAATTAGTCACATTGGACACAAAGTTAGATTTTTAAATACAATTTTAAATAAACCCTAAGTCCTGCCCCCCCAACACACACACACACACACACACACACACACACACACACACACACACACAATTTAAAATATTTTATTGGCTTTCCTTCTGCTTTTAGATTAGTCTAAAATGGTAGGGTAACTACCATTAAATGAAAGTGATTACTTTGGCTAAAAAATTCTGCACCAAACCCCATGGCTGCTGATTATTCTGCACCCTCATTTAGACTAACTCATCTAGAGCACTCTGTAGTTCTCTATAATCTAACAATATTGACCTTTAAAAAAAAATTAAAATGACACTGTTCTTATTCCCACTTCAGGGCATTTGAATAAGCAGTGCCCTAATCATGGAGTTCTATTTTCTTTTTTCTTTTCTTTTCTTTTTTTTTTTTTGATTAACAATTCAACCATTAGATATTTCAAATCTGCTGTCAAAACCTCAAATAAGCCTGCCATGACATTCTTGATCAGGTTAAATCCTCTTGCTTTAAGTAATCTGCATAATGCACCTCTACTTCAAAAGATTTATTATAGCTGCAATTTTACACTAATATGTATGATATTTGATTAAAGAGGGCAGAGATAATATCTCTTATTGCTCAGTTATGGTGATTAGCTCAGTGAAGCTGCTTATACATTTTTGTTGAATGAATTAGAGTCTCCTTTTAACTTCACTTTTGCAGCTCTGTTTTAATGACAGTGATTTGACTACAATCAAAGACTTATGCAAGTTAACAAGCTCGGTTGGAAACAATGAAACTGACCCTGACTTTAACAAAGATATGGAAGGATATCTAGGAAGTATGAAGATCAGGAAAGGAAGCTGCTACCAGCAAATAAAACAGCCAACATCTTGCCCTAGTCATGCACAGAATGCTGCCACTGGCCCCGCCAACTCTGAACTCCCACTACTGCTTGCACCACTGGATGCTTAACTCCACTGCGTACAGAGTGAATGATCCTCAGCTGTTACTTCTTTATTAGTGCCTGTTGAGGGCATCTGACTGGGAGAACTTCAGTCACACTCCAGTGCTTCAACGGCTAAAGGGCAAAAAGAAGAAATTACAGAAACTTCAAATTTCCTAGTACGATGTAGGATCTTGCCTCCTATGCAGGCTCTATTGGGCACTCCTCCCAAAGAGGAAGGGGGTCTAGATGTTGAACAGCTCAGTATATCAGCAAAATATATGATAATCTTTATTTCTAAATCCTCCTCTGTTTCCTCAAAACCCAAACACCCAAAATACATCAATTTTGTTACATGAGGACAACTTTATTTATTTTGTTAACAATACACGAGGACAGTTGATTTACTTCATAGTGCCATATTGCTAGAAATTAAAACAATACCTGGAATTTAAGCACTCAATACATATTTGTTGAGTGGATACTACCTCTATATCAGTGTTTACTGTGTGTAAGAAGTTGTTGTAAATACTTTAAATATGCTAAATTAATTAATTCTCACCATAGTCCTATGAGGTAGGTTCAATTACTATCCCAGTCTTAAAGATTATAAAACCTGAGTGCAGGGAGATAACTTTCCCAAGGTCACACAATAGTGAGTAGGAGGGCCTGAATTTTAATTCTTACAAATGATCAAATGTCTATATAACTATTGTATCAAGTAACCTAAAACAGTGACTCTAAAACTTGGTGTACAATTATTTTTTAACAAATCTATTTAAAAATAATGGATTGGTTGACTGATTGATTGATTGATTAGAAAGCCTGTGATAGTATTACAACACAGCCAGATTAATGTTTCTAAAACTCAGCTCCGCTCAGAAATTTCAATAGTTCAATGTTCCCTACTAACATCTTAAACCCTAAGTCTAGTTTTGAAGGACCACTGATGATTTTATACTAGTTTTCTGGTCCTTGACACACAGTTCACCACTGATAGCAATTTCTACTTCTGTCACTGTCATTATTATTACTCTTATTTCCCACTCCATGTTCATGTGCACTTCTATGTACCAGTCCTCCTTTGGATATGTGTATTTCTGAAAAATCCCAAGAATTTTATATACTGTGTGTTGTGTTTTGGCAACAGAGACATAGGCAGCAGCAGCTGCCAAGACATATTGTAGAATCCTGGTGAGTCATCTGCTTTTAGGAGTGTGGCTCTCACACCACATGGTAACTAACTACTTACTCTTCCTTATACCCGATGTGCCCATAGATTGCATGGTGACTTATTCTTTCTCCTGAGCACTCTGCAGAGCAGGACCCGATCGATGCCTGGATAAGACATACAACCAGTGGTCACAGGATGAGTCATTCCTCTAAGCCTAGTGTCAGTTGTTCCTTATGTTGGAGTTGAGACACACAATTTAATCTGAGACACACAGATGGGCACAGGTAGAGGTAAGCAACCCGGGTCCACTTCAAGAAGGGTTCCAAGCATATATTGCTGTTCCTAAACACCAATTATTGAAATTTCTGACTTTGGTCACAGTTTAATCTGGAACAGAGGTTTGGTAGGTTTGACAAATGCAGCACAAAGTGGCACTAGGGAGCACAGGTGAAAGGGCAAGCTTGCCAGCAGGCAGGAACACAGCTCAGTGTGCACTGCAGCGAACAAGCTGCGGTTCAAAGTGCATTTTCTCCAGAACGCAGCAAGGAGAGCTGCTTAACAGAACAAAGCTAGAGAAGAAAGACCTCCCGTAGTGGTGGTCATCACCTAGACATCCTGCTCGCAGCACAAATTGCTAGGGTTCAGCCCCTATCTGAGGGTGACCACACAATATGCTTTTTCTCTTGTAGTCCCCACTGTCCCTTATATCTGCCTATCAAAATCCAAGTTTCGATTAGCATTTCGTGAAACCTTTGGTAAACCCAATAGATGAGTGATTTTCCCCCTGCTGAAGTAGCACGATACTTTGTATATAATATTAATATGGCATAAACAACGTGCTATATAGATGTAATTATTACCCTGACTATGCTAGAAGTTCCTTTTCAGTAGAACAAGGAGGAAAACTTTTTTTCTTTTTTTTTTTTGCGGTATGCGGGCCTCTCACTGCTGTGGCCTCTCCCGTTGCGGAGCACAGGCTCCGGACGCGCAGGCCCAGCGGCCATGGCTCACGGGCCCAGCCGCTCCGCGGCATGTGGGATCTTCCCGGACCGGGGCACGAACCCGTGTACCCTGCATCGGCAGGCGGACTCTCAATTACTGTGCCACCAGGGAAGCCCAAAACCTTTTATAACTATCATTATCTCTCCTGATACATATTCCACACCTACTAAGTAGGTTTCAGTGACCTTTGTTAAATTAATCTAACGGCCACTTTACAGCCTGGATTAGCAAAATTTTTTTTTATGAACAACACCCAGTGTAATGCCATGTCTACTCTATAGAAAATATTGACGTTGATAATCAAGTCAGTGGTTTCCAAAAGCTTTATTATAGTTTCTGGATCCCTTTATAAAAACAAAACAAAGCCTACTTTGTGAACCATGAGAAAGCTAACCTTTCTAAAGGTGGCAAGACTTTGACATAGGCAATTTTTTATTTTTACCTTTCAGCCTCGGGGAATGACAAAAAGCACACTCTTCTTCTAGTGGAGCAAGATTTTGAAACTAGCTCCTTGGAAAAGCTAGGCTCGTTCTATTCTCAGCTCTGCTGTGAGGTTGACTGACCCCGGGCAAGGCAGCTAATCTGACTGCCTTACTTTTAGTCCCTGAAAAGAGACAGTGGTCATGGTCTCTTAAATTTTCCTTAAAGTTGTATGGACTAACAAGAAACATCCATAAAAAGCTTTGAGTTGCTTAAAGAATGATTATTTATAAATGTAAGCTACTGTTATGTTTGAGCCAGACTTCAAACTCTTAAATGCTTAATTTATTCAAAGCTGCATCCCATGATGACAATGAGTCATTATGGCACCCTTGAGAGGAAGACATAAACTACATATAAACTTTAAGTTCTTACTCTAATTTAATAACACAAGAAAAGTGATTGATGTATACTCATCACACATAGTTAATATTATTTTATTATTCAGTTTTGCAATTCTATGAACAAATAATTAAATGTGCTACATTTCAATCCTGGAGCTTCACACAGTCACTTCTGGGAAGATCCCACATGCCGCGGAGCGGCTGGGCCCGTGAGCCATGGCCACTGGGCCTGCACGTCCAGAGCCTGTGCTCCGCAACAGGAGAGGCCACAACAGTGAGAGGCCCGCATACTGCAAAAACAAACAAACAGATAGCTTTCTCATGTCTTTCTAAATAAGTGGATACTCATGAGTCCTTTTTCCACTTGAACTTGGACATCAGACTGGAATTGAGGAGAATCTTAACAGCATCAAAGCTCTGCTTATAATAAAATGGCCTCCACTAAATCTATAATGTAACAGACAACACTGCTTAAGAACAAAGAAATAAACTAGCTTCTGAAATGAGCAGAGGACATTTCACCTTACCACCTTCCAGTTTCTGCTCAAAATCACCTCTACGGAGGAATTGCACTTAACCACACTACTAAATATAGCAACCACTCAATCTACTTCATCTTGCTCAGTTTTACCTCACTTCTTTTTTTTTTCTCCATAGTCCTAACTACACTTGACACTATATGTGTGTTTATATTTGTTTTCCCACCAAAACTCAAGATGCCTCAAAATAGGGAGTCTGCATGTTTTGTTCTTTTTACCACTTTATTTCCAGTGCCTATAGAACACATAACATATAAGGTGCTTAGTGAACATTTGCTGAATGGATGCCTGCATTATTTCTGATCCACGAAACTACCCAAAACACATCTTTAAATATAGTTGAAACACAAGGCTTATATTTTAGAAGGGATAAATTATTAAAATACTAATCATAGGAAAATACTTTTATATTTTTGACATTTTTATATTATGAAATAATGGATCAGCCAGTACAAGAATTTAATAAGATGAAATATTATAGAGAAGACATTTTAAAAGTCACATACATCAAAGGTCATCTGATTGAAAGCAAGGAAAATTTATGTGGTTTTGCTACCCTCAATCCATTTCAACTATAGCAGTTATGCTTATATTTTTCTTGTTTAAGGTAAGTTTCATTCTACTCAAGGGTTTTGTGACTTTACAAAGTTTGAAACCACTCATATGAAACTAGTATAAGATGCTATTTTTCAAATAACTATAATTGAATTTAAATGCAAAAATAGTTATTTTTTTCAGAAGGCATGTGTTGAGTATTTTTCTAGGATTTAAAAATAGCGGTAACCTGCTTACAAGATTAATCTCTGTACCTTAAATGTGCCTCAATCTAATGAACAAATAACCAAGACATAATAAAGAAGAAAAAAAGCAATGCTAAGAATATACCTGATTTTAAGTTGGACAAAATTTGTACTAGATCTACCACAAATATATGCTAGTATTTTAAAAATTAGTTATTAAGTAGTCTGCAGACTGCAGGTGAACTCCTCATCTAAAGGAATATAAACATAGTATACTTAAGCAAAACATGTAAAGAAAATGTCTGCAACTCTTATTTTTTTGTTCTTGAATTACAGTTTCATATATTGGATCAGACCTTTTTTAAGTTTCTGAGAACACACACTCTCCCTCTTTCCTTTTCAAAATTGTTCCCCTAAACCAGTGGATAAAACAAAGCCTATGTTTATGTGTGTGTGTGTGTACACACACTCATATTCACACACACATATGTGTAACAAACATATTTACACACATACATTTGATTAATAAATGATTTTTCAATGACCAAGTAAGTGTTAAGCGCAAGAAACAAGAAAAATAAATTGCTAGGTTTTTTTCCCTCTGGTGGCTTTGCAAATGCTATTTTATTAGGTTGTTGCCTAGTCTGTAATAGTAGAACCCAAGGACAAGGCTCATGAACAAAAAGTTTACTTGAGAATATGATGCCAGAGAGTAGGAATGAAGGATAGAGAGAATGAAGCAAAAAAGTAGAGAGAATAGAGGGATGCGTTACTGAGTTTGCCACTCATACATACCTGGTTGTTTCATCTTCTTGTGAGAAGCTTTAGTAAAAGTATCCAATATCTCTGTGGCTATGGAAAGAAAAAGAGAAGCATTTAACTCTTGGCTTCCATAGTTATTGGCCAAGGGTTGCCCTCTAGAGATTAACCACTCTCCATGAGTTATACAGGAAGGATGCCAAAATGGTTTCCATTGTCCACCCTATGGTAGGAAGACAAACGTACCTGAAGCAACAATTAGTAGAGCACTGTCAGACTGCACCTAAGCAAAACTGATTGAAGACTGTCCCAAGCTGTTTGTCACCACGGTGACATAAGGCAAGAGAATCTCAAACAACACACAAGATATATCCGATGCAGTCCACTTCTTGTACCATTCAGATTTCCTCATGCCTTACATAAAACCCAATCTGTCACAGGTAATGGAAAAGCACATTTTTTTGCAAAGACACAAGAGAGTTTGTGGAAAAAAAATAAAAATAAAAACTATATTCCACGCCACAGACACTATAGGGTGACCAACACCTTTCTCCCCAGGGATTCTGAGCCTTTGTTCTTTGGCTTGTAATGTGGTTGCTGCAATTGTTTTGTCACTGCTATTACCAGGCAGGAAATCAGATAAATGAGTTACAGACATACACTCAGCTCCATGACTACCCCTTTCATAGACCCATCGTGCCATTACTGATGTGACCGGGAAAGAGATTAAGTCATTCTTTCCACCTATTTGGTTAGTGATTCCTCAGTGATGGGTGCAGTTTGATGGGTAAATTGTGCAACACCTATAGATCAATCCAGATGTTTCTTTCTCAGATTTCCTTGTCTCCATCCTGTTAACCTTTTTTCCAGGCCCCTGAAAATCTGTTCCAGTCATTCACCATTAGCCATACTCCAGACCACTTCTCAACCCATGTGAATATAGTAACAAGATTATTTACTCACAGCCATGCTGGGAGGAATTCTTTTTACCACTGTCCTTTAGAGCCATTCCTGCTTGGTGTGTGGCGGTGGTCTCTTTTCAGCTAGAGACCAGCCTATTGTGCTAATCTATCTTGGAAATAGGACAGGTGTAGAAAAGCCATAAGTGTGAGCTGAAAGAGAGATATCAGTGTAATATGGATAAGTATTATGAAAATGTGGGCCACAAAATCATGTAATTTTACTCATGCCTTCTGGATTTGATTAAGTTCAATTCTCACTATACCATTTCCACTGTACAATTGCTTGCTTATTTGTTCTTGTGGCTTATGTTTAGTAGATCTAATAATACTCAACTCCAAATGGAAAGTGCAGAGCCCATGGTCAGAAACCCAGAGCATGCCAGGAGTTTTTCTACAGAAAGAGAGAGTAGTTTTGTTTCGCTTTCTTTTTTCTTTTTTTCTTTTGGTCACAAGTGGCTTTGCCTTTCTCCATAACCTTCGCAGAAGTCTGCTATTGAGTCTACTAGAGACTCCACACATCATCATTATACAACTGTGATGTCTCTAACACCATTGGTTTCCTGGAGCATATGGCACAAATAGAAGGCATCTTGCATTGCAACCTGAACCTGCTACAAAGTTCTCTTTTTTTCTGTGACTTGAAACTGTCAGACTTCTCAGTCACATGATAAGTAGGTTGAAATAGTATCCCCTAGTTTGGTGTAGACTTCCTCCAAAATCTAAAGAAATTCACCAAGAGCTTTCTTAACAATAAGGAGTGCAATTCACGGTCATTTTATTTTTACCACATGCCCCAGACCACAGACCCCTAAAAACTTCAAACAATCCATTCTTTGGCACACTTACAGGCATCTAAAGTACACCACTTTCTGTTCACCAAGTCCAATCAATGTAATGGCATTACTAGAGTGTATCAGTGTCATGCAGAACCCTGTGAGAGCTGGATGTAGCCCCAGGGCAAGAAAGTAAATGTACACTCCTACAATCTTTCTACTTTTTTTTTTTTTTTTTTGCGGTACAAGGGCCTCTCACTGTTGCGGCCTCTCCCGTTGAGGAGCACAGGCTCCGGACGCGCAGGCTCAGCGGCCATGGCTCATGGGCCCAGCCACTCCGCGGCATGTGGGATCTTCCCGGACCGGGGCACGAACCCATGTCCCGGGCATCGTCAGGCGGACTCTCAACCACTGTGCCACCAGGGAAGCCCTATACATTTTAATTAAAGAAAAAGTTCTTTACTTACTCTACTGGGTAGTACCTATTATTATACAATGTTGAACAGAAGCAATGGTAGTATATATCGTTTACTTTTTCTTGATTTTAAAGAATGGCACAAGTTTTTCTTTGTCTCTAATATAATTGTGAACAAAGTATTTATGGAAATTTAGGGTAGAATTTGTGTCTTCAAACCACCTAGCAAAAGAGAGTTAATAAAGCGAATAATTTTATAGTGTTAATTATATGCCAAGAGAGGTTCTAAGCATTTTGCATATTTTAAAATTAATCTTATTAAAAAATACAAGAAGGTAATTTTATTAGTCCTATGTTATAGAAGAAGGAAACACATAGCACAGAGAATATTATCCCAATCACATAGCTAGTAAGTGGTTGAGCAGGGCATAATAATTGGGTAGTTTGTCTATCAAATCCATATTCCTAAAACTATGTTATGCTGTATTAGAAGGTAATCTGGAATCCATTTCTTACTTATCTACAAAATCCAAATTATAAAGATGTTCCCTGACTTTATTTTGTCGATATCTAGCTGTGATTTTCCTTTCTTTTTCCTTTTTCTTTTTCTTGTTAGCAAGGTGAAACAACACAAGGATTTTTGTATTTTTAATAAAATTAGCACATATATATATATTCTACTTGTAAAAATTTCATATTATATCAACACAAGAATTTAATGTAGATTTTTCAAAACCAGAAGCTTCATACCCATGAACAGTAAGTTTTGACACTAGAGCTGTTTTTTAATGAGTTTGGTTCCAACTGGGATTCTAATACATCTATATGTACTCCTTAAAAAAAAACTCAATCTAATAGCACTAAATTTTTCAAACTTCAGTCTGATAAGCACGAATTCAATTATCAAGTGTTCTCTGGGAGCTCTAACCTAAAAGTCATAGTCACACATGGCCACACACTGTAATGGGAGAATAAACCGCTTGTTAGAACTGGCTCAAATTGGTATTTAATCATTCCTTCACATGAGAATGGCATACAATTTTAAAAAAATAAATAAGTAGAAGTACCAAGTTTAAAGTGAATTATATAATGTTTAAGATTCAAATACTCAACATAAACATGATAATATTTAACAGCACAGATTACTGACAACTTCTCAAGGACTTACCTGCAGTAGAGATTGGTGCTCAATACTAAATGTCAGAAGAAATACATAATACGATATCTAGAGAGTGTATGAACATTACCTGAAAAGGGCAATTGGAATCAGAGTAAGGAAATGTAGAGATAGTAAAGAAATTTTTTATGGTATGTACATCGTATTTTCTGGACTACAGTGTCATGGTGGAAGGCAGGGAGAGGATGGTAAAAGAAGATGATTACTCTTGCAATTTACATTTGATGATAACAATTATGTTTTTCCCTGAGCAAGTTCAGAGAGTACTGATAATCAAAAGACAATCTCAACTGAGTTTTTTTTTTTTTAAGGATAAAAACCTGGATCATTTTGGGATACAGTGGAAAGGCTGAAGCCAGATTCACAAATATTGAGTTCATGTCTCAGCAGTCCCACTTAGTTAGCTGTGTGCTTTTGGAAAAGTTTCCTAAACATGCTGAAACTCAGGCTTCTTATCTGGAAAATGAGGACATTGCTTTTTGGCCTTCAGAATTTTGTGAATATGATTTAGAATATTGTGTAGGGGAACAAAATTTGCCACCCCAAAGTGTCTCTTTGGCATGTGAATTATTTTGAGCTTAAAACCACAAAGGCCCAAAAGACTCAGGAAGAAACTTTGACCTTCCCCCTCACTGCCTAAAATAATTTAGATAGAGGGTTTGTTATAGATAAATAGAGCTATTACCAGAGATATATGCAAAGCATATGGGCTATGTGTGGTGGAGGTAACTCTAGGCAGAGCCTAGAGATCACAGTCCACTCTGTGTCCCATAGTCTCTGCATGGCTCTGCAAATATTTATTTACCAAACATTTGCTTTTCCATCTCCATAATAGTTGGTATTGTAAAGAATGTTTTTTCAGGTAACTTTGATTAAGCTACTATCAGAATAATGAACCTCTCTGCAACTTCCTGACAAACTTCCTACAAAGAAAACATCACGTATTTTAATCACTATTGTTATTAGAATATTATTTCATACATTTATCCAGATTTCATCAACATTTAACTTTCCCAGACTGTTACTTTTGCCTTTTATAATAATTTCAAACTGCACACAGTGGACTTTGTTTTATGGATCTCCACTAGGCAGCTACTGGATTGTAAGACCTATGGGTCTGAATAGAAAAAAGGGAGGGAGAGCATGCTTCTGGACCAAGTGTGGGCTGTCCCTGACCTCATAATAGGCTATAGCAGGATGAGCTCCTTTTGGCAGTTTGAGCTTCTCTGAGATGAGGATGTCATGGCCCTAGGTACCGTAATGGCAGATTAAGGAGCCTCTAAGGCAGAGACGGCACAGCAAAGGTCTCTACTAAGCAGAACTAGGAGAGGAGCCTTTGTAAACAGCTAGCACGGCTTTGCTGCTGTCTTTCTTGGATCTACTGTTAGGGACAGAGTCATTCTAGCCCCTCTCCAGAGGAATATCAAGACCCCCATCCTTGGGCTGAGCCAGGTGATTAAAAGCAGGGATGCTTATATTCCTGCCTCTTCCGAGACTCCAGAGGAGATAGCTATCGTCCTGAAACAGTGCTTCAAACCAGGAGCCTTGTGGTGGACCCTGCTCACAGAAGCTTCTCAGGAGGGTGCCTCCCACAGAGGAAGATGGAGTCCAGACTCCTGGGTAGATGAGATGGAGGGAGGAACCACTGAGAGGAGACAGAAGAAAGACCTTGGAGATGAGCCCCGGTGCCCTCTAGAGAAAAAAAGCAGCATGGGGGACTGGAATCACTTACCTTCCTTGCTGGTGACCACACACAAAGTAATAAAAATGGAAAAGACATAAGGGCCAAGAAGGAGAGGCCAATTCTCACTTGAAGAGAAAACATGTGTCTTCCCCTCTCACCGTGAGTTCCAGTCTGTCCTTAATCCATCCTCCAGGCTTTCCCCACTAAAAGGGCAGATTGGCTGTAACAGAGCTTGAAAATCCTAGTTTGTGCTCTTATAGGGTTCTGGGTCTTGGGAATGCTGTATCACTGGCTCCAAATTCAAACACTATAAAACAACATACACTTTAGATTACAAAACAACTTCGGACCGGGGATGAACTGTTTTATAAATGAGAAAAGAAGATGGCTTCTGTGTATTGGCTCCTAGGTTATTTATTTCTTCACTGCAGGCTGCAACCCATTTGCTCAAAAGCTGCCTGGTCCAAACTAAAATATTTACACATCCAATTTTTTTGTTTGTTTGTTTTTGCGGTACGAGGGCCTCTCGCTGTTGTGGCCTCTCCCGTTGCGGAGCACAGGCTCCGGACGCGCAGGCTCAGCGGCCATGGCTCATGGGCCCAGCCGCTCCGCGGCATGTGGGATCTTCCCGGACCGGGGCACGAACCCGTGTCCCCTGCATCGGCAGGCGGACTCTCAACCATTGCGCCACCAGGGAAGCCCCAATTATTTTTAAAAGAGCCCAAATAAGCAGATCTTTAGCCATTTGGAGCCTGCCTTTTTTGCATACTCATAAAACCTCACCTCTAGCAATAGATAGGTTAAGACCTGGTCATAAAGACCCCAAACCGCTACTGCCCTCTGGAGCTCTCTGACATGCTGTCACCTAGACACATAAGCCCCCTCTCTCAGGAGTTGTCCTGCCCTTCTCCACTTCTGAGGAACAACCCTACATTAGCCTCTGGGCAGATTGCTATGGAAGGGCCTTCCTGCTCCCACACAGTACAAACCTGTCAAAGTGTCACCCAATAAAGTGTCACCTCATGGTCATATTTTTTTTCTTGATCAGCCCCCAAATCCCTCAAACCCCTTATAAATATGCCTGTGCATGTTAATTAAAAGAAAGCTGAAATACCTCTATTAATATAAGATGAAGCAGAATTCAGAACAAGGAACATTATCAAGGATAAAGAGAGACACTACACTATGAAAAACTAGTCAGTTATCTCAGATTATTTGAAAATCCTCAATGCACGTGCACATAAAAGCTGAGCTTCAAAATACATGAAGCAAATCTGATAGAATAAAAAGAAAAAATGAAAGAATTACCTGTAATCATAATTGGAGACTTCAATAGTCCTTTTTCAGGAATTGATCAAAAGAGTAGATGGAAAATCAATAAGATATAGGAGACCTGAAAAACCTTATCTACACACCTGACCGAAATTATACAATGGTTCACCTAACAACAGAATAAAAATTCTTATCAAGTGCATATGAAACATGCACCAAGATAGACCATATTCTGGGCTATAAAACAACTCTTAACAGATTTTTAGAAATAGAAATCATACGAAAGATTATCTCAGATAACAATGGACTAAACTAAAATCAATAACAGAAAGATATCTGGAAACCTCATCAAATATTTAGCAATTGATCAACACACTTCTGTGAAGACACGGGCCAAAGTAGAGAAGTCTCAGGGAAATTTAAAAAATATTTGTCCTTAAAGAAAAGGAAAAAGACACATTAAAGTTTATTGGATGCATCTAAAGCAGTGTTTAGCAGGAAAAATATAACATTAAATGCTTATATTAGAATAATCTTCTAATTACTCATTTGCCTCATATATTCAATTATCAACACGAAAGATAGGATTTTTACATGTAATTAGATTATGTTACATCGCTGGCTGTCCATCTCATTCAAAAAGTTTATCCTGGTCTTCAAGGCTGTATATGACATGGCACCATGATACATACATCTCTGACCTCATTTCCTCCCACCTGGGGCTTACGCTGCAGCCCAAGCCTCCTTGCTCTTTCTTAAAAACAACAAAAATACTTCTGCCTCCAGTTCTCTGCAATTATATCTCGATTTGGAAGTTTCACATTGCTTTTGATGGACTTATGACTTAGCCTCTCCCTTCATTAGGGCTCTAAGACTTTCTTTATTGGGGAGGCTTCTCTAACCAGTCCATGTGAATTATCTTGTAAATATATATGTCCCACAGACTTGAACACAATAGAAGTTAATATTTTGCTCACTTAACAGGGAGCATGCAGGTATGGCAGTGATATGACTCTCCTGTACATCTTCGCTCAGAGTCTCAGGCTGAGTGGAGCCAGGCTACAATTTTCAAGTAGCTTTCAAGCTAAATGGGGTCACTGCCATCTATGCTAGTCAGAAGATGACAAGCATGAAAACAAAGGTAGCATAGCAGTTTTTTATTTTGATTTGTGTGTTTATGGGCCAGACCTGAAGGCTGTACATGTAACTTCTGAGTACATTTCAGTGAATGAAACTCCATCATATGACTACACTTGACCTCAACTGGAGGCTGGCTGATGCAGTGTAGCTGTACTTTCTCAGGTAAAAGAGTACATTGTGAATTTTGGTGAAAAATGAGAAGTTTCTATTAAGCTGTGCCTTATTTTTCCTTGTAATACTAGCTCCTTCCACACTGTCCTCTCTATTTGTTTCCTTCCTGTCTGTCTAGACTGAATAAAATGGAAGCATCCTGAGAACAGGTACTTTGGGTATTTTTTGCTTCTGCTGAGAAATGATCATAAATGCCTTACTATTTTCATATTTAGACATTTAAATAGGCTTAGATACTGAAGCTTCCACAATGATATTATGGAAATAGTGAATGGAAGTGAAAATAATTAGCAACATTAAAGATCTATTAAAATCTTCTTAGGAAACAGAAGGTGAAGATGAAATTGTTCTTAATTCTGAGGCATGTTAGGTATATTCTATTATTCTTATTTCTTATGAGTAAGCGTGCATAACAAAAGTCATAGCTCTTTATCCAGCATGAGAAGTCTACATATACTTCCTGCTTTTTACTCTTGTGGGAGAGAAAAAAGTTTTCCTTGACCTTCATAGTGTCTCTGACTGGGTCTGAAAGTTAAACTGACAAAGCCAGGTCAGGAGAAGAGCATAAAAGTTTATTTAATATAAATTTATGTGACACAGGAAAATTAATAAGGAAATAAAAACGGAAAGAAACAGACCTGTGTGTTTTTATGCTAGGTTTGATGAGCGTGGGCAGTGGTGGAGGAATGAGATAAGTTGAGTAGTATGGAGGAACTGTAGTAATCCTGGAGAAACTAAGCAAGCCTATTTGTTAGGATTCTTTTCGGCATCCTTTTGTCTTCAGAGATATGGATGCTTCTTTCCTCTGAGTATAGATAGGACACCTTTCACGTGAAGGTTTTATGACCTGTTTCACGAAAGAAGGGAGAGGAAAGAGAAGGTCAGTGACCTTCCTGCTTCTGCTGTTTTCTCAAACTCTTTGAGCTTAAAATATTCAAAACACCAATATGCCAGATTTTGAGGTAGCGTGTCCTGAACCTTATCACTCTCAAACCTTCAGAACTGAAAAAAAAAATTCCAGAGAAATCTTAAAACCAGAATTAAAGTCATTCTAGATGTTTTCTGTAGTAAAATCAGAAGTGAGGATAGACCTCCAAATCTCTCCCTACCACGGTAGAAAACAGAAGTACCACTTCCTGGATGACAGTAACTAGATGTTGTGACACAGGCATGCAAAGAATGGGGAAGCATAAATCATGGCCCATTCTTCCAACATTAAAGCCAGCAGAGAACCATCTTTACCTGACTCTGCTGCCCTCTGCCTCCCTCTATTTTCATTTACTTTGGTCACGTGGTCTTCTTTTCTGTGTCAAATCTCTCTGTCTCCCCCATACAAGGAGACCTGTGATTTCATTTAGTGCACACTCAGGTAATACAGGGTAATCTCTCCTTAAGATCCTTAACTTAATCATATCTGATGTCAGATAAATCATATCTGATATGATTTGCCATATAAGGTAACATTCACAGTTTGTAGGGATTAGGATCTCAATATATTGGGGAGGGGGCATTATTGAAACTCTCACACTGTTCAAGACACTTTTAGAACTATTAGCCAGTGTTTAAGCCAATAGTAAGTTAAGTTTGAGTCAGTTCTTCAATTCTCATAATAGTGCCAATCCGAGTAGTCTGAGATGATCAAAATTAACATATTTCCTGAATCTCAAAGATGATCCTAAATCTGATTTATTTATTATTTGAAAAAGTTCTATTTACTTCAACTACCAGTTACTTAAGTATACTGCAGTTCATGTCTTAAACTGGTGACTTGAACTGATCCATCTTTAGGAAAGCAAAAAAAAAAGCTTGTTAATTTTTCTACATTCTAGAATGCAATTAGCCATCATGGTTACATTCATTAACCAAGTGGTAAAATAATACTGGAGAAAATATTACCAGTTTTCCCTGCTTTATCATTAAGAGGATGTTATTATGGGGTCTTTATTTTGCACTTTAAAATTAAATACCATTTTCAGTTTGTGCAGGGAGACATGCTGCCAGGAAGTTGAACATCTGCAAAGGTTTTAGGAAATATATGTGGTTTACTACACATTCCATCAAGATTTTTTAAGACTCATAAGAAAGAGTAAATATGGTGCTACATGAATCACCTAGGTTAGCACAATTGAATATTTTGAGTTTCTAATAAGACATTTGAACACTTCTTGCTGATTTAATACCTTTTAGAATAGCCATTGACATGTCTTAATTAGCAATGTGGAGAGAAATTTACAAAATGAATATGAAGTTATGTTAAACATAAATCAAACTGCTACCAGCTGTGTAATCACTCTCAAATATGCTACATAATATGTAAATATATTATAAAGAAGATATCTACATGCATAGGCTCAAGAATTTAAACTTCCTGGAGTACCCAGACTTGTATAATCTAGATAATATAACTGTAATAGTGGTTGGTACTGTGTTGAACATGGTTTACAAAGTAAATTGCTGCAGCAAAGTGCCTTGCTATAGAAGATAGACAGACAATACTCTTTTTAATTTAAAAAAAATTCCCTTTGTTTCCAAGAGCTTGTTAAAATTCCAATAGGGCAATTATAGCAAATCATCTTACCTAGGAAAGAACATACATAAATTTTATTTCACAAAATTATCTACCCTTTTTGAAAGTAGCCTGGGGGCTTCCCCGGTGGCGCAGTGGTTGAGAGCCCGCCTGCCGATGCAGGGGACACGGGTTCGTGCCCCGGTCCGGGAAGATCCCACATGCGGTGGAGTGGCTGGGCCCATGAGCCATGGCCGCTGAGCCTGTGCGTCCGGAGCCTGTGCTCCGCAACGGGAGAGACCACAGCAGTGAGAGGCCCGCGTACCGCAGAAAAAAAAAAAAAAAAGGAAGTAGCCTGGGAATGAATTGAATCATTTTGTATCATTATCCATTCTCTATTATAGAAATCTGAGATCTGGAGTCACAAGTTTTTTCTTATTCAGTGTCTCTACTATATTTATAATAAATGTATATGTGGTAATAACATTTTAATAGAAGTACAACATATCACAAATTCTGGAGGAGAAATATTTTCTTAGTTAAGCATCATATGAAAGTAAATTTGCTCTGAGGCAAAATAGTGCAATGGAAAGAACTAATATATATATATATATATATATATATATATATATATATATATATATATATATATATGAGGTTTTAGTACTGATACCTCCAATTAGGAGATATTTCAGCTTTGGGAAAACACTTGAAAATTCTCACAAATATCTAGAAGGGGAAGGGCACATTTGTGCCCAGGTCAGGACTATCTGTGCTACAAGCACCAGTTATTGGAGTCAGTCTGCATTTGTTCATTCATTTATTGAATATATGGTTTCATATTTATTAAATTACTTCTATGAACCAAACTTTGTTCTAGGAACTGAGAATAATTCCATGGAAAACATACAAACAAACAAAAATTCCAGACAATGGTAGCTAGAGCTCACATTCTATCCTGTATCTGAGAGGATAGGGAAGGGAGAATAGTAGATAAATAAAGAAAAGAATAGTATATTAGAAAGTATAACTGTTATGGAGGAAAATACAGCAGAACAGGAAGACAAGCAGATAGGAAACCCAAGGGTAGGGAGGAGTAGTGCAATATTTCAAAAGGAGAAAGAGCAGGCCTTGAGGAAATAACACTTTCGTCCAGTCTTACAGAAGGAAAAGGAGCAACCTATATAGATATCTGGGGAAAGTGCATTCAGTTCAAAGGGTGTCAAGTAGACCACATAGGAGCAAATAAAGATAAAGGAATGATAAGATTTTACCAGGTTGGAGCCACAAGAAAGTGAGAGAGGCACAAAAGAATTGAAAGCATGTGCAAGGAAGTGATTACAATGTTTGTGATTTCCTGCAAAATTTATCCTGACAAGGAGGAGTTAAATACCTGAAGAGGCTGAAGGAGCATGAAATATTGGTAGGATTAATGGATTGGCAGTCCCTGTGGAGCTGAACGATTGTTAGAATCTTGTGCCAGAAGGGATTAGCTTAATAAGAAAGGACATGGTGGTCAGAGAGCAGGATAATTGAAATTGAGTACATGGAGAGGTAATGGTACATATTGGTAATGGGGCATATTCAGTGAGTGACTGGCTGAAGTAGGTGGTAAGACAAGAATAAACACAATAGGGAAAGACGTTCAGGGAAATATAGGCCAGGGTGTTGGTGTGATCCTAACTCCAGATACAGAAATCATCAGGAATTAGGACAGGAGTAGTGTTGAGGAATATGATAGTATGATAGGAGTTAAAACCTTGAATAAGTGAGAGAGATAACCTGTGTGTGTGTGTGTGTGTGTGTGTGTGTGTGTGTGTGTGTAGATGACTAAAAAAAAACAAAAACAAAAACAAAAACTCTTATTATCTTATCAACAAAGAGTCAGTGCTGGGAGTATTTGTACAAGAGGGAGGAAGAGTAGTTTGGAAATATGAAGCAAGAAAGACTCCTAGCTCACTTCAAGGCTCATGGCTGGAGGAGAAAAAAAATCACCACAATTTTAAAAGGCTACAAGGGAATCAGTATGCTTAAAGGAGATCAGAGCTTGGTCTTAAGAAAGTTAAAAAAAAGAAGAAGAAAAAAAAAAACCACAAAACAACCAACAACAACAAAAAACAACTTCCAGAGAAGAGAATGAGGATATATGGCTTTCTGCTGTTGTCAGACTATTTGCTTGAAAAGCAAGAGGGGCTTCTAGAAATGTTATGAAAGAGGGGAAAGAATAAAGGATGAAAAGAGCCAGAAGGAAATTAGAATGCAAGGTATGAATTCTAAGATTCATAATCTAGGATGAGAATCCTAGGAATGTGTGGCTCCTTCTAGGGAGTGGCAACATTAGGAATGAAGGCTATAGAAAAATTATCTATATTAATTTCAAGGTAGGTAGTATCAGCACAGCTCTGAGTGTTAGAGGTAGAGATAGAGGGGTGCCTGGAGTCTTCACTTCTAATTAAAGAGCTGTGTGAGTACTACTGGGACTTAGAGTATATAAGGTTCTATCTAGTTCACTAGAGATAGAGGTCTAAGGTCTGGGAAATGAAGGTCCAATCTGAGTGCACAGCCACCCTCTCATCAGTAGGTAATAAGTAGTGGAGGCACCTCATAAAATATTAAACAGTTAAAAGCAACAGATAAGACATATGCAAAGTAATATTAGTAGGTACTAAAATTAGAGTATTTAGGGAAAATAGTAAGAAATAAAATTAAACATTAAATAACACCATTTCTACAAATTAAAAACACCTAAAACAAAATAACAATACAGAGAAATAAACATAGGATAATTTTTTTCAAGCAAATAGATCTTAGACATGAAAATAATAAATTAGGCCTCGCAAAAATTGAATCTCTACTTTTTTTTTTGTGATACGCGGGCCTCTCACTGTTGTGGCCTCTCCCGTTGCGGAGCACAGGCTCTGGATGAGCAGGCTCAGCGGCCATGGCTCATGGGCCCAGCCTCTCTGCAGCATGTGGAATCTTCCCGGACGGGGGCACGAACCCGTGTCCCTTGTATCGGCAGGCAGACTCTCAACCACTGTGCCACCAGGTAAACCCGAAATCTCCACTTTTTTAAAAAACATTGATAAGAAACTGAAAAAGTAAACTAATTTATTGGAAATATACACATGTGACATGGGACTAGCATACAGAAAAAGAGCTATTACATCTCAATATGAAAACAAGTAATTTATTAAAAACTGACAAAAGATGAATAGAGATGTCACAAAAGAAGATATGCTTATAAGTACATGAAAGATGGTCAACATCAAAGTCATCTGGTAAATATAAAAAGAAAAATAAGATATCACTACCTACTCATGAGAATGGCTAAGTTTAAAAAAAAAAACTGAAATACAAATGTATGGAATTCTCACACATTGATGGTGATTCAGTCCCTTTGGAAACTGTTGATATATTCTTAGAAAGTTAAAAAACACTTACTGTATGACACAAGAATTACACCCCTAAACATTTACCTGAAATAAATGAAAGTATTTTTACAAGTTAAAACTTCTACATGAATGTTTATAGAAGGTTTATTCACAATACTTACACCCTGGAAAGAACCTAAAAGTCCAACAGGTGAGGGGATAAAGAAATTTTGGCCTATTCATATAATGAAATACTGCTCAGCAGTAAGAAGTGAAAACAAAAACAAAAAATAAAATAAAAGCCTACTAATACAGACAACAAGATGAATGAATCTTAAAAGCATTATGTTAATCAAAGGAAGCCCAAAATAAACACATTATAATTCCATTTATTTGATATTCTGGAATAGGCAAAACCAATCTATAGTGACAGAAAAAATAGTTGCCCAGAGTAAGAGACATATTTCTCAAAAGGGCAAATAAGAACTTCCTAGAGTGAATGAAATGTTCTACAACTGGATTTTTGTGATGATTATATATGTTCTATAAAAATTTATTCACTGTGTATTAAAAATGGATTCCTCTTATTATAAGTCAATTATATCTTGAGAGAATTGATTTTTAAAAACCTAACCCTTCAGAATAGCAAAGCAAACACTGAAATACATAGATATATAAATGGGAAAAATATTTGCAACCCATATTAAAAGGACTAATCTTATAAAATTAATTTATTTTATTTATTTGTATCTTTTGCTGTGTTGGGTCTGTTGCTGCGCATGGGTTTTGTCTAGTTGCAACAAGTGGGGACGACTCTCTGTTGTGGTACGCAGGCTTCTTATTGCGGTGGCTTCTCTTGTTGCAGAGCATAGGCTCTAGTTGTGCAGGCTTCAGTAGTTGTGGCACACAGACTCAGTAGTTGTGGCTCACAGGCTCTCGAGCACAGGCTCAGTAGTTGTGGGTCACAGGCTTAGATGCTCTGCAGCATGTGAGATCTTCTTGGACCAGGGCTCAAACTCATGTCCCCTACATTGGCAGGCAGAGTGTTAACCACTGCGCCACAAGAGAAGCCCCAAAGGACTAATCTTTTTAATGTATGAGTCCCACTAGGAATTGTAAAGAAAAAAAATCCAACAAGGAAAGCAAAAAATGGGCAAAGAAAATGAATGGATAATTCACACACACACACACACACACACACACACAAAATGTGTGGTTGGGAATGGAGTGAGAATAGAATTAGCTTTTAAAAATTTAAAAATTGTTCTTTATCATTCATAAATAGAAAAATGTACGTTTAAGTTATCCAGAGGTAACACTATTTATCAAATTGTCACAAATCCAAGTTAGAAAACACTTTGTCAATAGATAGCTAGTGGGAAGCAGCTGCATAGCACAGGGAGATCAGCCCTGTGCTCTGTAAACACCTAGAGGGGTGGGATAGGGAGGGTGGGAGGGAGATGCAAGAAGGAGGAGATATGGGGATATATGTATATGTATAGCTGATTCACTTTGTTATAAAGCAGAAACTAACACACCATTGTAAAGCAATTTTACTCCAATAAAGATGTTTAAAAAAAAAAAGAAAACACTTTGTCTAGGGAAACTGTGGAGAAAGTAGATAATCTCATACATTGCCAATGGGGGTGTAAATGGTATGCTATTTTTGTAACAATTTGAAAATATCTACCAGAAATAAAAATATAAATATATTTTGAACCAGAATTCCCAATCTGGGGACTTTTTCTTGGATATATATTCATACACATGCAAAAAAATATGTACAAGTTTATTATTAACATTAATCATAATAACATAGAACATTAATATAGGACATTAAGATTAATCAATAGAGCACTGCTTATGTAAGTTTTGGTACATCTATAAAATAGTCAAAGAAAATCAGGAAACCCTCATGCTCCATTGGAATTAGAAATATGCACTGGCAGGAATAAAAGAAAGCTATATTAACAATATGTTTTGTATCCTTGTCCTAGTCAGATGGAAAGAAAACACTGGGAAGATGAGAGATAGAGGGAGACAGAGGAATACTATTCACAATATAACTTTCTCATGTTTTTCATTTTTTGATCCATAGATATGTTGAACCACTGTAAAAAGTAAGCATATTAATTTTAAATTAATTGTCAAAATGACTATTTTTTCTATCTGAATTGATTATTTTTACAGATATATATCTGTATCTATATCTTATATCTTACTTCAGTGAAATATTTATATAATGTGCTTGACAGTCATTAAAGATTTACTCATCTCCCCCATTTAACTGAGATATGACATTTATGTGTGCTTTGGTTTTTCATAGATTGCAAGAGTATTTTTAGCACAGATTTCAGGTAATGTATGTAGCCAATTTCACAAAAAATATTTTAGGGATTAGTACAAGGAAAAACTTGTGAAAAAGTTATAATTTTATTTCATTATCGAACAACTGAAAAAAAATAAAACAATGGTAAAATAAAGTTATAGACACAGTACCATCCAAGGCCAATAAAAACATATTAAACAAATATTATTTCATCAAAGTATGAAGATATTTCTGCCTATGTTGCTACTGTTCATTTCCCCTGCTGATAGCTGGTCTTGGTATTCTAAAATACTGTATTGTGAAAACCACAAGCTAAGACATCAGCAATCAGCTGATGATATAAACAGGGTTCTTTTTATTAATTATTATTTTATATTGGAGTATAATTGACTTACAATGTTGTGTTAGTTTCAGGTGTATAGAAAAATGATTTACTTATACGTATACATATATCTATTCTTTTTCAGATTCTTTTCCCATATATGTTATTAGAAAGTATTGAGTAGATTTCCCTGTGCTGTATAGTAGGTCTTTGTTAATTAGCTATTTTATATGTAGTAGTGTGTATATGTTAATCCCAACCTCCTAATTTATCCCTCCCCCTACCTTTCCCCTTTGGTAACCATAAGTTTGTTTCCTAAGTCCATGAGTCTGTTTCTGATAAAATGTTTTCTTCTGATTGGTATCAATCTGCACTTGAAAGCCAGAGTGGTTTGTTCCCTTCAGTCCATCTTAATATTTGGGGTCTTAAATTCATCTCTTGTGGTGCATTTGCAACAGGACATTTGTAACAGTAAAAGATTGGGGAGGAATTATCAACAAGCAGGACTATATTTATTTGTGAATTTTTTAAAAAAATTTCAGTATCTCTTTAAAAAGTACTAACCGAGTTAATGTTCATCAAGCTGCTGCAGCAGAAACTAGTTGAGACAGCCCCATTATGTTAGCCTTATTTGTTAGACCTAAACGGTCTCCGAAGAATCCCAGCTCGCCCAAGAACCGCCAAGAGTCGAGAGTCGCTGCAACACGCAAGAGGTTTATTAGGAGCCCGTGCACCGGGGTTCCTTGGTCCTCACGCAGGAGGCCGAAGAGGAACCCCCCCCAAGCGGAATCACATACATTTTATAGCTTTCATTTTTCATTATGCAAAGTGTGGATATATCAAGGGTTTTTTTTCCTCATTGGTTTGTTTGTTCCGGACCGGAGTGGGGTCTTGGCTCTAGTTCCTTGATTGGTTAGCTGTTGGATGCCTACTTTACATTTTCGTGTTTTTGTGGTGGGGGGTTGAGTCACATGAGTTATGGTTGGCTAGGGCGACCTTTAAACTCTGGCTTAATCATTCTTATCACCCGCCATACTGGTTTGCTGGAGGTTTCATCCCCCGCCATACTTGTTTGCTCGGAACGGTTTCTGCCCAGGGGGGGACATTCCAGTATCTTATTGCCAGCCGAAAAAGCTTAAAGCTCAAAAGTATCGATAGGGAAGTAGGGGTGTAAGTATAGTTAAGGCCCTACATTCCCCCCTTTTCTTTTTGCAATTAATTTCAATCATGGAATTTCAGCTTCTCTCTGCAAGCTTTGATATTGTTGTCTTAGCATTAACACTTGTACTGCGCTGACACGTTGCCTGATAAAGGCTATCAAGCGATTTAAAATGCATGGTCCAAAAGTTAAGAGCAGCAACAAAATAATGAGGGGTCCTAACAAGGTGGAAATTAAAGTAGTAAGCCAGGGTGATTTGTCAAACCATGATTGGAACCATCCTTTTTGATTTTCCCTTTCTTGTTGCCTTTTGTCCAGGCGCTCCCTAAGCCTGTCCATAGTTTCGGTGATAGCCCCAGAATGATCAATATAAAAACAGCACTCTTCTTTTAGTGCGGCACATAGTCCACCTTCCTTAAGGAACAGCAGGTCTAGTCCCCTCCTGTTCTGCATTACTACCTCTGAGAGCGAGGTGAGTGATTCTTTTAACTGAGTTATGGAACTTTCTAACGCCCGGAGATCGACATCTACAGCCTGTCTTAAGTTAGCATAGTAGTGAGGTTGTTGGATGAGGGCTGTTGCACCTGTTCCTACCCCGACTGCCGTTCCTAGTCCTAGGAGTACAGCCAGGGTGAGGGTTATGGGCTCTCTCTTAAGTCTCCTTTTGCCTTCATATTCGTCTAGAAAAGATGAATCTGAATGATAGATGAGTCTGGGGACCAGCTGGACTAACACACAAAAGTCGGCCGAAGCATTGAGGACCTCTAGAGAAATGCAAGGGGTCAATCCCGTGTTACATGCCCACCATCCATCCTGAGGAGGGAGGAGATATCCTGAGCCCTGTGGGAGGCTTGAATTGGTACAGAGATGTCGATGGGACGGGGGGGGGGGGGGGGGGCGTTCCTACACATGTACCGTTTCGTGATACTGAAGACAAGGTCAATTTACTATTTCCTTCTTGTTTCCATCGACATTGATCTGAAGAGTTGACATTACTAAAGTTAGAACTATATCCTATAGCATCATAATAAGGGGGAGGAGCAGCATAGAAAAGCCAACATGATTTGGTAGCCTCTGGATTTGTGGCACTTAGGACCCCAAAAGCCGCCTGGACCAATGAGAGCATTCGGTCTCGGGGGGCTCTGGGTTTGATTGTTATTTCTTTTAGTCCAGAAGTCTGGTTTCTTATCCCTGGTAGTATTGTGGGTGGGGCCAAGGGTAGCAGAGGGTGCCCAATCTCAGGATTGGGGCCCATAGGGACGGGAGTAGGGGTCTCGATCTTTAATTTGATGGTCATTAGGAGCCCATCATCATATTCTGCTTTGTAAAACCTTATACCCCATGAATGGCCACCTATCCAATTTTTGTTTTTCTTCCCAGGTTCACTAAAAGAAATTTTAAGGGGATGGCACCACGTTGAACATTCGGGCACATTGTCGTGATGGGTGTAGTTGGCCATTACCTTGATAAAATCCCAGCTAGAGGTGGGTTTCCAGTAGGTGTCCCCAGTGGTTTCACATCCCCAGCTCTTGCAATAGAAATGTTCTCTTCCCCCGCACCGATAATTCAAAGACCGGTGACGATGGAATCCAGGGCATACATAAAAGGAGAGGGCCCTGAGCATGATTCTCTGATTCTTGGTCGAACAACCTCCCCCCCCAGGGACTAATCCCCAGTCCCCGGGCGCTGTCCCCGGCCGCTGATTCGGGGCAGTTTGTTGATCGTGATATCCCCCTACATCCCAGTTAGGGGGGGCTCCCAGGGCCAACTTACAAACATCGGGGAAGAGGTCTGGCCACCAGGTCCAAGGGGCAGCGGTATGGCTAACAGACCATATTACATCTCCAGTTTGGGAAATTACCTGCCAGGTTAAACGCTGGGGCAGGTGAGGACTAAAGTTACTCACAGCCAGTAGGGGTAACAAAGTCAGAGTTATGAGTCTGGTGAGCGCAGGAGCTTGAGCTTGAGCGGGTTGCTGGTCTTCTGGGCCCGCCATTCCGATGATGATGCAGACGCTGGCGCAGCTTTTACGTGTGAGGCGTGAATCCAAGCAGCGATGCCGTCTACCTTTATAGCCGTGGGGGTGGTGAGCAGGACGATGTATGGTCCTTTCCACCGAGGCTCTAGTGTCTGGGTTCGGTGTCGACGGACGTACACGGAATCTCCGACTTGGAAAGGATGAGCCTCTGCTGGTGTTCCAGGTCGGTAAGCCTCTGCCAGCTGGGACCACACCTCCTTTTGGACCAACTGGAGTCCCAATAGCCTAGCATATAAGTCAGTGTTATTCTGGCAGTCAGGACTTATTCCTTCCCCGAGCGTGAGAAGGGGAGGTGGGGCCCCGTATAGAATTTCAAATGGAGTGAGATGATAGCGGGAGGGGGTATTTCTAGCCCGAAACAGGGCTAAGGGAAGGAGCACCGTCCAATCTGTACCGCCAGTCTCTATGGACAATTTAGTTAGGGTCTCTTTTAGAGTTCTATTCATTCTTTCTACCTGTCCTGAACTCTGGGGTCTATAGGCACAATGTAATTTCCAATCAGTCCCCAGGTATTTGGCCACACCCTGACTTACCTGGGCGACGAAGGCGGGACCATTATCGGATCCTATTACCTTTGGTGCCCCGAACCGGGGGAAAATTTCTTCTAAGATCTTCTTGATCACCACAGTAGCTGTCTCCTTTTTCGTTGGGAAAGCTTCTATCCATCCTGAGAAGGTATCTATGAAAACTAGGAGATACCTGTTACCATACCTTCCAGGGCGTATTTCAGTGAAGTCGACCTCCCAATAGGCTCCTGGGTGGTCTCCTCTGAGCCTTTTCCCGCTCTCAAGCTTTCCTTTATGGGAGTTTACCTGTTGGCATGGAATGCACTCCCGTGCAATCTGTTCAGCTAATTTGGTTAGTCCAGGAGTATCATAACCTGCCTTGTGTAGTAGGGATACCATTTTTTTGGTTCCCAAGTGTGTCCATCTATGAATCTGTTGTAGCATGGGTTTTGCTTGTTGAGGAGACAATGTTTCTTTGGTTATGGCTGGGGTGGTTATTCCCCTGTCATTTGGTTCCCCGGGACTCTTGTCCAATAGTTCTAGTATAATTTCCCCTAGCGCCACTTCTCGTGCCACCCTATCTGCCATGTTGTTGCCCCGTGTCACCGGGGTATTGTCCTTCTGGTGCCCGGGGCAATGAATGATGCTGACTTTAGTGGGGAGCATGAGGGCAGCCAGCAGGGCCACTATTTCTTCCTTGTTTTTAATTTCTTTGCCCGCTGAGGTGAGCAGCCCTCTTTGTTGGTAGATGGCCCCGTGGACGTGGGCGGTAGCAAATGCGTACCTACTGTCCGTATAGATGTTTACCTTTTTGTTTTCTGCTAGTTCCAATGCCCTGGTCATGGCAATTAGTTCAGCCCGTTGGGCCGATGTCCCTTGCGGTAATGCGGCTGCCCAGATGACCTCTTTCCCATCTACCACAGCTGCTCCCGCCCGACGCTTACCTTCTTCTAGGAAACTGCTTCCATCAGTAAACCAGGTAAAGTTGGCATCGGGGAGAGGCTGATCCATCAAGTCTGGCCTGCTACCGTGTGCTGCAGCCAATACTTCCTGACAATCATGGATGATGGTGGTGCCTTCTAGGTCGGGGTCAGGCAGCAAGGTGGCCGGGTTAAGTCCTGTAGCTGATGTAAACTTAATACGGTCTGAATTTAACAGCAGGGTTTGGTAATGAGTCATTCTGGCATTTGTTAGCCACCTGTCGGGTGGCTGACGAATCACACTTTCTAATGCATGGGGGGCTGTTATCGTTAAGTTCTGTCCCAAAGTCAATTTGTCAGCATCTTTGACCAAAGCGGCCACGGCGGCGATTATTTTTAAGCAGGCGGGCCATCCTGTTGCCACAGGATCCAATTTCTTTGATAGGTACGCAACTGGGCGATTCCAGGGGCCCAGTTTCTGAGTTAGTACTCCCTTTGCGATACCTTTATTCTCGGCCACGTACAGATGGAAAGGCTTAGTTACATCTGGTAGCCCCAAAGCCGGGGCTGATAGTAGGGCTCGTTTAATTTGGTCAAAAGCCCGTTGTTCTTTATCACCCCAAGCGAAAGGGATGCCGTTCTTGGTCAGGGGATACAAAGGGGCTGCTAATTCAGCAAACCCCGGAATCCATAGCCTACAGAATCCGGCCGTCCCCAAAAATGCCCTAACCTGTTTAGGACTCTTGGGGGTCGGTATGTGGGCAACGGTGTTTTTCCTACTTTCCGAGAGCCATCTCTGTCCTTCTTTTAGCAAGTACCCCAGGTAACTGACCTGTCGTTGACATATTTGTGCTTTCTTTGCTGAAGCCCGATATCCCAGTGTCTCAAGTTCCGTTAATAGCCTTTCAGTCCCCCTGACGCAGTCTTCTTGGGTCTCTGCCGCTAAAAGAAGATCATCAACATATTGAAGGAGAGTTACCTGTGGGTTGGACTCTCTATAGGATGCCAAATCCTGGTGTAGGGCCTCGTCGAAAATGGTGGGGGAGTTCTTGAATCCTTGGGGTAGGCGAGTCCAGGTCAGCTGGCCTGACATCCCCGACGCTGGATCCTTCCATTCGAATGCAAAGTAAGGCTGGCTGAGAGAGGAGAGTCTCAGGCAGAAGAAAGCATCTTTAAGATCCAAAACAGTGTACCAAGTGTGCTGAGGTGGAAGAGTACTTAAGAGATTGTAGGGGTTGGGCACCGTGGGGTGGAGGTCCACTACTTGCTTATTCACCTCACGTAGGTCTTGTACCGGCCGGTAATCATTAGTTCCTGGCTTTTTAACTGGTAAAAGAGGGGTATTCCATGCAGATTGGCACCTTACCAGGATCCCTAATTCCAGCAACCTTTGTATGTGAGGACGAATGCCATCCCGGGCTTCCTTGCTCATAGGGTACTGGCGGACTGTCACCGGGGTGGCGGTTGCTTTGAGTTCTACCACCACGGGGGGGCGATATTTTGCCATTCCCATACCGGCAGTTTCTGCCCAAGCCTGTGGAAACCTGGTCACCCAATCTTGCATATCAACTTGTGGAGGCGAGGGCACTTCATATAACCTATGTTCATCTTCCAGCTTCATAGTCAAAATTTGGAGTAATCTCCCTTGGTTGTCAGTTATAGTGGGCCCTTCTGGTTGAAAGTGGATTTGGGCCCCCACCTTAGAGAGTAAGTCCCTGCCTAGCAGAGGGTATGGGCACTCAGGTATGACCAAGAATGAGTGGGTTACTTGTCCCATCCCAAGGTCTACTGTCCTTCGTGTGGTCTATGAGTACTGCTTATTTCCTGTAGCCCCCTGGACCCATGACCTTTTAGTTGAGAGGGGGCCTTTTGGGTGGAGGAGGACTGAGTGCTGAGCGCCGGTGTCTACCAAGAACTGGACGGGTTCCCCCTCCACTTTAAGAGTTACCCTGGGCTCGGGGAGAGGGTCCGAGCCCTGACTTCCCTAATCTTCTTCTTCCAGGGGTAAAATTTTGTCTCTGGTTGGTTTTCCCCCATTCTTCTTTTTAGGGCATTCTCTTACCCAGTGACCTTTTTCTTTACAGTAAGCACATTGATCCTTGTCTAATGGTCGCCTTCCTGTCCGCCCTTCCTGTCTATTCCTGTCTCTAATATTTCCTCCTCTGACTATAGTGGCCAGTATCTTACTCAGATTCCTCTCTTGCCGCTTGTCCCGCCTTAATTCACGGGCCTCTTGCTCCTTCTGCTTCCTTTCTTCCCTTTCCTCTTCTGTTTCCCTCTTATTATATACTTTATCTGCCTCTTTTACTAAGTCCTGAAGTGAGAAACCTTGTAGGCCATCCAGCCTTTGTAACTTCTTTCTAATGTCAGGGGCCGCCTGGTCAATAAAGGCCATTGCTATGGTGGCCTTATGTTCCTCAGAAGTCGGATCATAAGGAGTGAACCGTCTAAAAGCCTCCATTAAGCGTTCTAGGAACACGGTTGGCGACTCCTGGGGCCCCTGAGTTACCTCTCTTACCTTGGCCAAATTCGTGGGGCGCCTGGCCGCTCCATGGAGACCCGCCACCAGAGCCTGGCAATACATCTTCAGGTGCTCCTTACCTTCTGGGGTATTGAAGTCCCAATTCGGCCTGACGAGTGGAAAACCGGCATCAATCTCGTTAGGCAACTGGGTAGGTTGCCCATTGGCGCCTAACACATTCTTTCTAGCCTCCAAGAGAACCCGTTGCCTTTCCTCAGTTGTGAGGAGAGTCTGGAGGAGCTGTTGACAATCGTCCCAGGTGGGTTGGTGGGAGAAGACAAGAGACTCTATTAAAGCAGTGAGAGCCTGTGGATTTTCAGAGAAAGTAGGGTTATGCATCTTCCAGTTATAAAGATCTGCAGAGGAAAAGGGCCAGTATTGGAGGGGCCTATTCCCGTGGTTATCGGGGGGGGGCATATTCTCTAAGGGGTAGAGCGGTAGAATCCGGGGAAATAGCCCTCCGGCTTCTGGTGCCCGCCGAGGGACCCCCCCCCTCTGCCACAACAGGTGGCCCTATTGGTGCGGAGGGTTGTGGAGCTGGGGAATCGGGAGGCGGTATGGGGTCTAGGGCTGGAGGGTAAGGTGGTGGTGGGGGATCGAGGAGAAGCAGATCGGACTGCAAGTCTGGATATATCGCCTTCCGTGAGTCCGGGGCTTCAGATGACTTCTCGGAGTCCGGGGCCTTTTTCAGGGCCAGTACTTCCGACCGTGCTGGTGCGCATGCAGACATGCCTGTTGAGGGAACAAAGGGCCGGACCCACGGAGGCGGGGAGAGAACTAGATCTTCCCAGACCAGGATATATGGTGTCTGGTCTGGGTGTCCGTGGGGTCCTGTGTTAAAGACCCTAGACTTGACTAGCCTGATCTGATCTAACATAAAGGATCCCTCGGGTGGCCACCCTGTCTGAAATGTAGGCCACTCAGAGGTACACAGCGTTTGCCATCTCCCTTTCCTTACTTCTACCGAAAGGTTGTGGGCCCTAGCCTTAACTTCGGTCCAGTGACTTAGAGTGAGAGAGAGAGACGTCGTCATAGTTTGTCCCATTATCGTCCGTCAGGAGAAAGATAGAGCACAGGAGAACAATAAAATTTCAGAAGACACACCTTAATATTGCCGCCGCGAGCTCGTTTTAAAACTGCAACCAACTCAGATTCAGATGGCAGTTTGTATATCCTGCCAGGACCGGTGAAGGGGAGACAAAATTTGTCTCTCCTTCCAGATGGACCACCAGGGCGTCCCCCAGGGTCCGTGGACACCAGCTATTGGCACGTCTGCCTAGCCAGGAGTCCAATACAGATTTCACAGCGAGCCGGTTCGCACGGCTTCTTTCTGATGGCAGCTTACAGAGGACAGAAGACGAACAGACAGACAATTAGGCCTACCTGATACCTCCAACTCCCGAGGTTCCTGCGACCCGGGGCGAGTGGGGATCCCGGACGAGCCCCCAATCTGTTAGACCTGAACGGTCTCCGAGGGATCCCAGCTCGCCCAAGAACCGCCAAGAGTCGAGAGTCGCTGCAACACGCAAGAGGTTTATTAGGAGCCGGTGCACCGGGGTTCCTTGGTCCTCACGCAGGAGGCCGAAGAGGAACCCCCCCAAGCGGAATCACATACATTTTATAGTTTTCACCTTCCACCATGCAAAGTGTGGATATATCAAGGGTTTTTTTCTCATTGGTTTGTTTGTTCCTGGACCGGAGTGGGGACTTGGCTCTAGTTCCTTGATTGGTTAGCTGTCGGATGCCTACTTTACATTTACCAGAGTGGGGTCTTGGCTCTAGTTCCTTGATTGGTTAGCTGTCGGATGCCTACTTTACATTTACCGGAGTGGGGTCTTGGCTCTAGTTCCTTGATTGGTTAGCTGTTGGATGCCTACTTTACATTTTCGTGTTTTTGTGGTGGGGGGTTGAGTCACATGAGTTATGGTTGGCTAGGGCGACCTTTAAACTCTGGCTTAATCATTCTTATCACCCGCCATACTGGTTTGCTCGAGGTTTCATCCCCCGCCATACTTGTTTGCTCGGAACGGTTTCTGCCCAGGGGGGACATTCCAGTATCTTATTGCCAGCCGAAAAAGCTTAAAGCTCAAAAGTATCGATAGGGAAGTAGGGGTGTAAGTATAGTTAAGGCCCTACACTGGTAAGGAACACAGAACTAACAAGCCAACACCAACCAGAAAAATTCAGGAAAGGTCAAAAGGAGATGCCAGTCCATATGTCCTACCAACCTCCCAGAATCCTCCTTGCTGGAATCCATCTTGGCTGAGCGATGAGCAAGCCACCAGGAAGGACCCTGAGTCAGAGTGATTGGCCAGAGACAATCCCATCACCATATAGCCCTAGACTGTGAGCCACACGGCAGAGCAGTCCTCCAGGGTTCCCTTACCCTCCTGCTCTCCACCCTTCCCAATAAAGTCTCTTGCTTTGTCAGCACATATGTCTCCTTGGACAATTAATTTCTGAGTATTAGACAGCAGCCCACTTTCGGGCCCTGGAAGGGGTTCCCCTTCCTGCAACAGCTACATTTCTGCATTGAATTGCCTGGAATTTTACTACCAACTTACCAGAAGTTCAACTATAATAACTGTGCAAGACATTGAATGCTTACTATGTTCAAAGTACTATGCTATGTCTTAATACAGATTAATATAACTAATACTTAATCTTGTAAGTAGGTTTTACCATCATCATTTTGCACATGAGAAACTGAGTGAAATGTTAAGTAACTTTTCTAACTCAAAGAACTAGCAAATGGCAGATCCAGTGTAGGGGGGATAATTTGCGCCACCAAAATGTCTCTTTGGCATGTGAATTATTTTGAACAATCAAGGCCCAAAAGACTCAGGAAGAACCTTTGACCCTCTGCCTAGGTGCCTAAAGAATGTAGATGGGGAACCCATTCAAGGAAGGCAGCCATCACCATAATAACTATTGTGTGAATTAGGTGCTATTGACAGGGAGGAACCTAACAAAGATCTTTTATTAAAATTCCTCTCTGTCCCATTGTCTCTGCATGACCCAGCCAACATTTGTTTACCAAACATTTGTTTTTCTATCTCCATGTCAATTGCCTTCCTCCTCTTTGAGTTTCCAAACCACTACCCCCAATATCCTCTTTTGTCTTTAGTGGAAGATGATATTTAAAGTTAGGCGTTTCAGCCATTTTGGCGAGTTACTCAGTTTTCCTAGGTCTCTCCCGTGTATACATGTTACTAAGTTTTGTTGGATTTTCTCCTGTTAGTCTGTTTTATGTAAATTTAATTCTTAGACTGGTCAGGAAAACCTTGCAGGGTAGCAGAAAATTTCTTCTTCCCAACACCAGGATATCAACCCAGACCTGTCTAGCTCCAAAGGAAACCTTAACAGCCTCATCAAACGTTACCTTCTCCAGGTAATCTATCTTTTCAGTTCTCAAATCTTCAACAACCTGCAGCCACAGTTTTCCTATTTACAATAGTGAAGATTCTTCTGAATATGTTATTGAAACCCTATCTTTTCTATATGAATGCTGTGGCTGATTAAAAATGTTCATAAAAGTATTTGACACTCATTTTGAACTTGAGTGTGCCCTCTTTTGGCCACTAGAACATGACAGAAACAATGCTGTACCAGTTTCTGGGACCACTTTCTATCCTTTGGAACCTCTCTTTGGGAGTTATGGACTGACTTATAACAATTCCAAATACCCTGAGATCACCATGCCGATTGGGTCATGACAAGGCATACCATCAACAGTTCCAACTGAGCCCAGACTTCCTGATATTACTATCACGGCTTCAGACCTGTCACTGAAGATGTTTTGGACCCTCCATATCAGTTCATCTAAATGTAGAATTCCACCAAGTGACCTTAGTTCAAGCTCAGTGGAGTAGAAAAACCACCTCACTGGGACTTCTCTGGTGGTGCAGTGGTTAAGAATACACCTGCCAATGCAGGGGACACGGGTTCGAGCCCTGGTCCAGGAAGATCCCAGATGCTGCAGAGCAACTAAGCCCGTGTGCCACAACTATTGAGCCTGCGCTCTAGAGCCCGTGAGCCACAACTACTGAAGCACACGTGCCTAGAGCCCATGCTCTGTAACAAGAGGAGCCACTGCAATGAGAAGCCTGTGAACGGCAATGAAGACCCAATTCAGCCAATAAATAAATAAAGTTAATTAATTCATTAATTAATTTTTTTTAAAGAGAAAAACCACCTCACTAAACTCTGTCCAAATTCCTGACTTACACAACTGTGAAATAACATAAACTCAACTTGATTTGGTTGAGAAGATCTGAGCTCTATGCCATAGCAGTATAATATTGTACTTTTGAAGGCATTCTAGGGGATAGTTTATTTTGCATGGGGAAGGAGAGCAATTTACTGAAAGGATCCATTAATAAGGTTCTTAATAAAAAATTTTTTATATTTCTTCATCATTCAAAAAGTAGTGATTAGTGATGTCACAATATTCCCATAGGGTTAATGAAGACCCCTAGGAAACTTTGAGGTGTTAGACCTGAACGGTCTCTGAGGGATCCCAGCTCGCCCAAGAACCGCCAAGAGTCGAGAGTCGCTGCAACACGCAAGAGGTTTATTAGGAGCCGGTGCACCGGGGTTCCTTGGTCCTCACGCAGGAGGCTGAAGAGGAACCCCCCCCCCCAAGCAGAATCACATACATTTTATAGCTTTCATTTTTCATTATGCAAAGTGTGGATATATCAAGGGTTTTTTTCTCATTGGTTTGTTTGTTCCGGACCGGAGTGGGGACTTGGCTCTAGTTCCTTGATTGGTTAGCTGTCGGATGCCTACTTTACATTTTCGTGTTTTTGTGGTGGGGGGTTGAGTCACATGAGTTATGGTTGGCTAGGGCGACCTTTAAACTCTTTGGCTTAATCATTCTTATCACCCGCCATACTTGTTTGCTCGAGGTCTTATCCCCTGCCATACTTGTTTGCTCGCGGTTAGGGCATGTCTCAGACATGTCCTGTTTTCCAGGCCTTTGTTGTTTGTTCGGAAAGGTTTCTGCCCAGGGGGGACATTCCAGTATCTTATTGCCAGCCGAAAAAAAGCTCAAAGCTCAAAAGTATCGATAGGGAAGTAGGGGTGTAAGTATAGTTAAGGCCCTACAAAGGTTTTTTTTATTTTGTTTTTTGATTTTTATTTTGTTTTGGTTTGTTTTTAATACATTTAGACTCTTGGAAAAGGCTCATATATGTAGACATCAATTGCAAAATAACTGAAATTTCTTGGAGGAGACAAGGCAAAAGAACAGAGAGGAAGAAAAATGAAGCAAAACATTCTACAGTGGGATATTTCCCACATTTTGTGATAACTTTCTGCATTTCTTTACAATAAGGCAATTTACATTAAATCATGTCATTGGTGACAAAAATATAGTCATAGATACAAGTAGTGAGAAATAAATATCTAAAAACATAGCTTGTTGTTCAACATTTTGTGTATTGCATATGATCTTCAACAAAAAAATTAATATTTATTATTTGATTTTAACTTCTATACGAAAAACATTCAGTGACAATCATATTAATTTTAGCATAAAATTCATATTGAAATTTTGTTTTTAAATAATATTTTCAAGATTGGAAGTATTTGTTTCTTCATGTTGAAAATATAGTAGGAAAAACTTTTATTAACACACTGACATTGTTTTTGCACTTATTCTTAAATTTAATTTCATGCATATAAAGTGTAAAAGAAGTCAAGAAAAATTGAGAAAAAGTCATAAGCATCAGAATTTCCATGTATGCTAAAATATTTAGAATGTCATTGTAATGAGTCAAAGTAATTAAGTACAAATGGAGTAAATCATAGAACTACTCATTATTAGTATGTTACTTCCCACCCAAACCTTCTCATATCTTTAGATCTGCTTTAAATTTTCTATTTATATGTACTTTATGAAATTGTGATTTCTGATTGCTCAATTTCCATTAGATACATATTCAGGTTCGCAATGATTACATTTAAGAAGAATTTCTGCAAAATATATTAAAATGCAAGAGGACGTTTAAACAGGTCTGGCATCAATTCCAATGTTCCCCGGGGGTGTGGGGCTACGGGAGGTTTTCCCACACCAAAAAGCAATTCTTGTGATAGCAGCTGGGAGTCCTACAGTTTACCTCAATTCTGACACTATTGTAAACCTCAATTAAATCGAATTGGGAGACCAGAAAGGGGAAGTTCTTAGGCCCTGGAGCAATAGCAGAGTGGAAGAGGAAGAAGAAAGACTGCTTCTTTCCTGGCAAGGACTTGACCAACGAAAGCCATGGATTCTTTGTTTACTGTAGCCCTCTCAACCTCCTTTTCTCCTCCATAAAGGTGTTCTTCTTCCCTTGCCATGCAGGAACTTGAAAATTGCAATTCTCTGCTGATTCCAAATAAACCCATCGTTGCTGGAGAAATATCTGGCAGTCTATTGGCTTCAGAACAACATTTTTAGAACATTTTGAACAACAGATGTTGTTCAACAACAACATTTTTCAGAACAACATTTACATTGTTCAGAACAACATGTAAAGGGACCAGAGAAGACTCCTGAGTATTCCAACTCTGCTGAGGTACCCATAATCCAGCCCTGTGTTGCCCACTGCTTTTCTCATGGAAGCTGGAGTTTGAAGGTATGTCTTTCTCCTGGATCCGAATTTGCAGCCTTCTTTCCATTTGAAGCTCTCCAGGCTTTATTTCGAATTTTTTTTAAAGGTATTGTCTTTCTGATTAAGGCCTTGTTCTATATGCAAGTACTCATTTGGCACTAATGTTGGATTGGCGATCAGACTGTTTCACTGAAACTGGCTAGCTTTTGGCCTATTCCCTTTGGGACAGGGACTACTTCTCCTGAAGCTCGCTAGCCTTTGACCCATTCTTTCAGGAATGGGGTTGTTTCTCTGAAACAGTGCCACCTGTCTCCTGGAGGCTGGCTAAAAAAATAACGTTGGCCTGTTTCCTCTGGGACCAAGCTGCCTCTTTAAGACTGGTTGGGATTGGCTTGCAAGCTATTTGAATTTAGCCATCAGGGCAATAAACTATTTAAGCTGCTTAAAAATTTTTCTTTCTCTAGAAGGAGGATCTCTAGAGAATGGAATCCCAGTTATCTAAGTACTTTGAAGGTGCCCCACCATTACAGGGACTCCAGCCAACTTTAAAAACCACTGCACTTCCTCTTGTGTATTTCCAACGAAATGGACTGACCTGACCAAAGGCAGTTTAGAACATTAATGGCCATTATGGGGAATTTTTGAAGTCTCCAAATTTAATTTCTTTAATACCGAATTGGATTATAATAGCTCAAAATTTTCCAGGACTGAGTAGAATGCTTATTTCAATTGGTATTTTAAGGCTAACCAATGTCATGAGGAGTCTAAAATTGTCCCTCTGCAAAATAAGATTTTAAGATTAGCTGGGGCAAACAGATGATTAAAGGTAGATAAACTGGCCTCAAAGCCTTAAGTTCTTCCTTGGCTTCTTTGCCTCAGGCTCCACCTCTGGTGCCATCTTGTCTCTGTCCCTGGGCTCCTTGAGGCCAGACTCTACCTCCAATACCATCTTCTCCCTTCCCTTCTATGCTGCCTAAACCACCACCCTCCCCTCAAATCTCCCATACTAAGTCTCTCACCAAACTTTCCCTTTTCTCTCACTCTTCCCATGTACTCTTCCTCTGAGCTTGTCAGATCTTGTCTCTTTAAAATTAAGATTTCTGAGGATTCAGAGGCTAAACCCTTAATTTCTTATACTCCCTGGACTAAAGCTGAGCTATGAGCCATAGTCAAAAATTTTCCCAAAATAACGAAAGACCCTCACAGACTTGCTGAGGTATTTAATATAATCATTCAAACTTAACCTGGTTTCTCTGACTTATAGTTCATATGCTTATCGGTGAAGGTCAGTCTGAGCACTGGATGAAAATTGTCAATTGGGAAAGTCCTGAAAACTTTCTAGAATTACAGCTAGGAGAGCAGCTCACTAACTTATTATATGATTGGGCTTGGGCAATCGTTAGGCAAATTCATTGAGCAATTCCTAGGGTTTCTCCAAAGCCTGCTGATTGGAACAAAATTCAGCTTGCACACAACAATCTGATGAACCTGTTCATGAGTACTACTTCAGAATATTTTTTAAAAAATTCTGCTCTTCCTTCAGTTGTTGATTCCACCCAAGTAACTTTTAACTCTATGTTTATTAATGGGCTGGACTGGGACATTTCCTTTCTAGTAAAAAGGATCAGGATGAAATGGGAAACTATGTCCACACCAGATTTAGTTAATCTGGCAAACCAGCTGTCTCATACTGTAGATGAGCCACCCCCAGGGAAGACAGCCAAAATTCTTAATCTTCAACTCCAGCAATCGAAGCCTCCTAATCAATGCACTCCATGGATTTATGCAGTGCATTCTTCGGTATTCCACTTGACAAAGCTAACCAATAGCTTTTTACCTTCACTTGAGAAGAAAACCAATTCACCTGGACTGTAATGTCTCAAGATTATATTGAGAGTCCTTTTTATTTCTCATAAATCCTGAAGGCTGATCTGGATGACATAAAGTTCCCTAGAGATTCTCCTCTTATATCAGCTTGTACTTTAGACAAGAACAAAATTACAAGTATTTATATTGATAGTGGATAAGATTTTGGAGTAGCTTCTGGTTTTGAAATGCTGTGGAAGCAACTTGGCTTCCTTATTTTCAGTGGAGATAAAGTTAAAAATGGTCTCTATGCTGAGGAATTATTGAATGCAATACGTTTACATGCCACTTTAGCTATTATTAAGATTCTGGGCATTCTGAACTTGACTCTGAAAGTTAGGGGAAATCACCTTGCTGATAATTCTGCAAGGAATGCTGCCCTTAAAGGGACCAACAGCAGCCAAACCTCTGTTCTTGTCTAAAGGAATAATTCCCCAAATGATAATTTAGAAAAACTAGCTAGAGAGGCCCAAGAATTGGCCTCAGAAAAGGAAAAATAAGATTGGAAATTTAACAGTTGCTGGTTTAAGAAAAGAGAAGCTCTGGTTTGGACCATATAACATCCCAGTCCTACCAGAGACTCTAAAACTCCCATTTCTTACCAATGTACATGCTAATTTAAACCATTGGTTTACTGACAAAAAGTTAGCCTTCATGAGTCAATATTGGTTGGAAAACATTAACAAGGCCTCAAAAATTCCCTACCTCACTTGTCCAAAGTACACCCCAGGGAAACCTGTTTGTACTGTCCCAGACATTTTAAGCTGCCTGAAGTGTCATTTGAGGTCTGGTAGATGGGTTTCATACATCTTCCTTCATCTAATGGGTATAAATATGTTTTTGTCATGCTCAGTATGTTTTCACCTGGCCTGAACCCTTCCCTTGTGGATAGGCTACTTACAGCCTCTTCTCTGGCTAAATTCCTTTTGGAAAAGATCATCCCTACCTGGGCAACTCCTCTTAAAGTTCACAGTGATTGAGAAACATATTTTACTGGCTAGGTGCTTCAAGTCTGAGCTGTTTGGCCATTTTTACAACACTTTCACTGTGCCTACCACCCTCAATCCCCTGGTTTAGTTGAATGCACTAACAGCATTATTAAGACTCAACTGGCAAAATTTGTAGAGGCCCTCCGAATAGCTTGGGCAAAAGCATTGCCCTTAGTCCTTCTAAATATCAGACACGCCCCTTTGGAACTCATAAACTCTCACCCTTTGAGATAGTTAAAAGATGACCAATGCACTTGACTTGACTTCTGCTTCTTTGGACCCACGACTGATAAAAAAGAAAAAAAAAGAGAGAGAGAGAGATTCTAATAAGCACAAGCCTAATTGCTTCTATTAAAAATAACCATGTTTTGGTAGAGCAATCTTTTCACAGTGGGCCCTCAGGAGACAAAGAGCTTAAGCATCACACCTTGCAAACTGTATATTTCATCTTTTGGAAAAGACACCTCCAGAAGAACTCCCTTCATTCTCACTGAGAAGGCCCCAATCAAGTACTGCTAATCAACACTTGTGCTGTCCACTCCAAGGAATAGACTCTTGGATTCATGTGACATACCTAAAGAAAGTGCTGAACCCTGACTATATCTGCACACCATCTGGTGACCTGAAAGTAAAGATTTCCTAGAACTGAAGCACACAACATATGATGAGACAACTTTCCCAAGATATCCAACCAGGCCTGTTGGAAATTTGTTGCCACACATTTGTTGATGATATAACACTTCAGATTATCTCCAGTGTTTATGATCTTGATAACATATGGACTATAGATCAAAAATGCTTAAGAATTCTCCCTCCTGCCCCTCCTTGTTACTCAAATGTGACCTTACTAGGTTTCCAACCTGTGCACTTTCCTTCCAACATGAGACACTATACCCAGGAAAGGTCTTTCCTGACACTGAGAAACAAAAAGCAGCTAAAATTAGAAAACTTGATCCTTGATTAGCAAAAATGCTTTCAGAGAAAGATCTTGATTAAAAGAGGGAAATGTAAAAAGAATTAACAAACAGAAACCTTAATTAAGTAGAGTTGGGGGACCAGAAGAGGGAGCTCTCAAGCCCTGCAACAAAAGCTGAGCCCAACAGGAAGAAGACTCCTTTCCTGGCAAAGATTCAGCCAATGAAAAACCATGGGCTCTTTGTTTACTATTGCCCTCCCAACTTCCTTTCCCTCTTGATAAAAAGTGTTCTCCTTCCCTTGTCATGTGGGAGACTTGCACGTGGCTCGCCATGGTTGCAGACAGTGAATTGCAATTCTCTGCTGATCCCCAATAAACCCATCTTTGCAGAAGCAAATATCTGGCAATCTATTTGTTTCAGGTCAACACTATCTACCCACCGATAACACCACATTCCACAGGTTAAAAGTTCAGTCCTACAAGATTGCCCCCCACTTCCTCCCACCCCTACTTCAGATGCCAGTTACAAGCTTGGGCTGTTGCCTCAGCTTCTTACTGACTGGCTATAAATCAGAGATTCCCAAGACCCCCACCTTGAGTTTGAGTAATTTGCTAGAGCTGCTCACAGAACTCAGAGAAGCATTTTATTGTTAGATTACTAGTTTATTATAAAAGGATATAACTCAGGAACAGCCAGACAGAGGACATGCATAGGGTAAGGTATGGGGGAAGGACACAGATCTTCCAGGCCCTCTCCAGGAGCACCACTCTTCTAGCACCTCTGTGTGTTCATCAACCTGGGAGCACTCAGCACCCTGTCCCTTTGGGTTTTTATGGAGACTTCATTACTTGTCTTTATTAATTAAATCATTGGCCATTGTTGATTTATTCAACCTCCATCCACCTCTGGGTGGGTAGGGAACTGAAAGCTTCAACCCTATAATCAAGAAGTTGGTTCCGCTGGCAACAAGTCCCCATCCTTAAGTTACCGAAGGACTTTCTAAAAGTCACCATATTAACATAACACAAAAAACACCTTTATAGCTTTTATAACAGGAAATTCCATGGGTTTTAGGTACTCTTAAGTCAAGAAGGGGATAGAAGACCAAATATATATTTCTCTTTATAAATCACAATATTACAAATTTTCATTATAATTAGATAATTGGTTGTAAATCATATTTCCATTAAGTCAGAAAAGTGCAGCAATAGACCTTTGGTAAAAGCCTATAGTTACAATAGGTTGTGAAGTGGGTAGATATGGTAATTAATTTCAAACTTTCTCCTGATCTTATGATAAACTGTGTTCCTACACAAACTCCAGAAAAAAAAAAAAAAAAAAGAGTTGACTTTAGGGAAAATAGAAACAAAAAAATGACTTTGTAGAAACTAGTTACTGATGGGATTATGTATATTTTTAGATTTATGGTATATATTTTTTGTTGTACAATTACATTTTCAGGAAATGCCCAATTATAATTTACTAGTGGAAAAGCAGGATGGGAGAGGCCTAAGTTGTCTGTCATTGTAGAAAAAATATTTGGAAGGCCACATACTATTGTTTTGTTTTGTATAGTACACTGTTAAAGAGAAAAACCACAGGCCCAAAATGCCATCACTTGTGCTATAGCCCATGATGTTCCTGGTGAATTTGAGATTCTTGTTTCATCGTGAAAGAATTCAGAGACAGTGATAGGTAAGAAGTGGGTTTATTTAGAAAGAAACACACTCCACAGATAGCATGTGGGCCATCTCAGAAGGCAAACGGCAAGAGGCCTCAAAATATAGTATGTTTAGTTTTTATGGGCTGGTAATTTTATAGGCTAATGGGCAGGAGGATTATTCCAACTATTTCAGGGAAGGGGTGGGGATTTCCAGGAATTGGGCAACCGCTCAATTTTTGACCTCTTATGGTTGGCCTCAGAACTGTCATGGCGCTGGTGGGTGTGTCATTTAGCACATGCTAATACATTTAGCATGCTAATGTATTACAATGAGTGTATAATGAGGCTCAAGGTCTACTGGAAGTGGAATCATCTGCCATCTTTGACCCAGATGGTTCTAACAAGTCTTTGTAATGTCCTATGGCTAAAACATTCTTTTAAAGGTTATGCCCCGCCCCCTTCCCTCCTGTTTCAATGATATCAAACCTAGATTTAATACTTAACCTAACTGCAGTTTGACTTTGCCCAGAAATAATATTAATCAATTATTTTGGGAATTTTAAAGGGAGGCAATTTACATGATAAAACTCATGCCATCTCATTATTTTTAGGTCAGGACCCCATAAAAAGTCCTGACCTAAAAATAATCCTTTCTTTTCTTTTGCTAATAGAAAGCTTCTCCTACCCTTCTTCCTGTAAAAACCATCCATTTTGTGTAACCCCTCAGAGGGTTCTTTCAGTTGCTAGAGGGATGCTGCCTTATTTATGAATCATTAAATAAAGCCAATTAGGTCTTCAAATTTACTTGGTTGAATTTTGTTTTTTAGCAATATAATAATTTGAAGATTATATACTTTACAAGAGCATTTTGTTTCTTTTTTATTTTATAACTTTTTTTATTGGAGTATAATTGCTTTACAATATTGTGTTATTTTCTGCTGTACAATGAAGTGAATCAACTCTCTCTCTCTCTCTCTCTCTCTCTCTCTATATATATATATATATATATATATATATATATATATATATATATATAAAACCCCTCCCTCTTGGACCTCCCTCGCACCGCCCCCACCCATCTAGGTCATCACCGAGCTGAGCTTCCTGTGCTTTATAGCAGGTTCCCGCTAGCTATCTATTTTGTTTCTTAAACAGATTAAAGCTGTGCATTATTTATGTAACAAGGGTATTGCTCAAAATTTGCATATAAACAATTGAGAATTTTGTCACTTAAAGCTTATTTTGGATAGTCCAGAAGATATTACTACTTAAATAAACCTTATTTTATAAATTGGTAAGATTTATACACTTATTTTATATTGAATGACGTGCCAATGATCTTTCCCCTTGCTATACCTTAAATTTCTAGGTTCAGGATTATTTTTAGAGTATTTATCTCCATTTCATATTTTTATCACTCATCTTTAAATGTGCCTTCTTAAAAATATTTTAGTGATTTTTTAAAATAACCTAGTTATATACTTGTAAATAATAATCTAGGCATCTTGTGTTGCTCTCCATTATGTCTCTGAGCCCTTTCAGTCAGTCCTACATACTGATGACTTTCAAATCAGATCTCCATGTTTCATTACCCCCTTCCCCACCCAATATGCAGACCTCTATTTCCAGCAGACTCCTAGACATCTCCACTGGAATATCCTGAAGCAATCTCACAATCAACATGTTCAATACTACACTCATTTTATCATCCACATACCTCTACTTGCTCTTCTCTCGCATGTCTTTCTCTCCATTCCCACCAACACTGACTTAGTCTACTATATAGTAATTTCTTCCCATCTGAGTTATAGCAATAGCATTTTCTCTTACTGTCCCTATTACCATCATAGTTGTGTTCTTATACAGCACATCCTTTAGCCATAATGGAATAATTCTCAATCCTAAAAAAGCTTCTGTGTCTTTAAGCATAAATCTTTAGAATGCCCAATCTCCTTCCTTCCAGGAAATACCTAATTATCATTTAAGGTTCAGCTCATTTTTAATATCAGTGAAGCATTTCCTAAAAGGGAGCTAGGGGAAATTAATTACTTACTTCATTGCATTCTTAGAGGATTTAACATCTGTACAATGCCTTTTGCAATTAAACAGTTTCAAAAGTAGAGGTTATTTTCACTATAGCTATTTAAAAACATGAACCTCAAGATCAAACAAATCTAAGTTTAAATAATACCTCTGTCATGTACTTGCCCATTGGAAAAGTATTTAACATTTTGGAAAACTTCAGCTTCCTCCAATACAATGAAAGATAGTATCTATCTAAAAGGTTATTTTTAGGATTAAATAAGATAATGTATATGATCAGCAAGGAGAGTGTCTATCAGGTTGGAAAGACTCAAAAATGGTAGTTGTTTTTATGAATTACATTAAAATTATCTTTGCATGTATTTTTTTTAACCTCCTAAGGGCATAAACTGTATTCTGCTATTTATTGTATCATAATTCCAAGCACATCACTTGGCATTCAGTAGTAGACACTAAGAATATGCATTCAATAAGTATTACATTGGCTCGAACTACAATTTAGAGTTAAAATGCTAATCATATTTATTATCAATAAGATCAATAAGAACACTTTGTCATAGTAATTTGAAAATATTGAGTGTAGTGTTTTAATAGTATAATTATTATTACAAATAGGAGAAACAAAATTCTGAAAACTTTCTGTCATGAGTGAACATATGAATTTTATATCTTTATAAAGTGATATTAATGAAAATATTTTAGAGTGAAATAATTCAGATAGTGAAAGAATGATTTTCCATCTCTGAATTGAATAAGATGAATTATCTCTCAAGAATTAGTCATTTTTCTCCTAGGTATGCCTACAAAAAGTATGTTACTTTGGAGATCTCACCAAATCTGCTTTTGACAAAATATGCTTATAGCTTCTTCATACTAGAACAAAACATTTAAAAATGATTATTACTGCACTGCCCTTGGTTACATCTTTTATCTAGGATATATGTTTTTATTCTGTTGGCTTACGGCTACAAACTGTAAATTACTTTGTTCTCCTATGAGATAATTTCACCATTTTGTCAATGATTCATTTCTCCATGCAAACTAAGGGGGAAACAGGATATAATGAAATACCCTTAGGGAAAAATTATACTCGGTATATAGTTGTTCAATATCCTACAAATACAGCACCATGAAAGACATTATCCCAGTCCTTTAGGTGTTAATAACATTCCATAGGTGAGGGAAAACATGAAAATGAGAGACGTTCTTTTTAATGGTATAACTATTACACTTTAAAGTGGTTACAATATACACCAGTATTTGACTTGATGTTGAAATGTGTTGGCCCTTTGTACTCTGAAATATAGAGAATCAGAATGTAATGGTGCCAGGAAATAGTTTTAATTCCATGATTTCAGTTCATCCATTCTGCAATTTGTCTAGGTCAACAAGAGATAACTTATATATCACTGGAGAGCTGGGGAGGAGTGTTAGTATAGCCTCTCTGCATTCTATGAGGATTTCATACCTCTTACTTGATGACACGTTAATTCACTGTTTACAAAATTATAGTCACCACAGTTAACACTGAAGCACATATATCCCTTATTAATGTTCTGGGCATTGTATGAATTAGGTTGAAAGTCAACTTATATGTTATTTGCAAATGTACATTTTATATCGTCGGTTAGTCGATAGATAGCCAATGGCTATCTATTTAACTATATATTCATCTATCTATATTTTGATTTGTTTATTAAGCAATCTGTGCCCAGGTATTTCAAGATAACAAGAGTTATATCAGTCTAAAGGGACTCACACATGAAAGAATTTTAATCAAATGCTCTGAAGAAAAGAGGATGAAATTATTATTGTCTAAGTAATAAGATTTGCAGACTCTTTTTTTTTTTGCTTCTCACTATATACAATTTTATTTTATTTTTTAACATCTTTATTAGAGGATAATTGCTTTACAATGGTGTATTAGTTTCTGTTTTTTAACAAAGTGAATCAGCTATACATATATATACATCCCCATATCTCCTCCCTCTTGCATCTCCCTCCCACCCTCCTTATCTCACCCCTCTAGGTGGACACAAAGCACGGAGCTGATCTCCCTGTGCTATGTAGCTGCTTCCCACTAGCAATCTATTTTACATTTGGTAGTATATATAAGTCCATGTCACTCTCACTGCGTCCCAGCTTACCCTTCCCCCTCCCCATGTCCTCAAGTCCATTCTCTACGTCTGTGTCTTCACTCCTGTCCTGCCCCTAGGTTCTTCAGAACCATTTTTTTTTTCTTTTCTTAGATTACATATATATGTGTTAGCATACAGTATTTGTATTTCTCTTTCTGACTTACTTCACCCCATACAGCAGACTCTATGTCCATCCACCTCACTACATGCAGACTCATTTTTATGATGTTCTGTGTTCCATTTACATTATGGACTACTAAAGGCATTAGAACAGCACGAACAATATGGAAGCTACTAGCTACATGTGGCTATTGAGCATTCAAAACTGGCCACTATGATTTATGATGTGCTTTAATAGAAATGTACACTGGATTTTGGAGACAGTATGAAAAATAGAGTGTAAAATATGTCATTAATAATTTTATATTGATTACATATTGAAATGATAATACTTTGGCTAAATAGTTAAATATATTATTAAAAGTAATTTATTTCTTCTTACTTATTTTGAGTACTAGAAAATTTAAAAGTCTGCATGTAGCTCACATTACATTTATATTGAAAAGCACTGGGTTAGAAACTTTGAAATTCATGTAGCTAATGTCAGGTAAATTTCAAAGAAAAATGGAGGAGGATTAGTAGAGAACATATTAAACTAATTCTGTATCTTCTAAACAGTATCCACTGTGTGAAATCTTCCTTAAGATTAGACCTAAGTGAACAGTTCTGATACTGTTATCTGTGATAGAAGTGATGGGCACATTTCCCTGGTGACTTTAGAGTTCAAGTAAAGCCTCATTCCCAGGCTATGGAATTCTTCCTTGTGCTGAAATACTGCTAATGTTTACGTGAGTCCAAAACTTATTTGGAAAGCTGAGCTTATGAGATAAATAAGCACTCTTTATGGCCAAATTATCTTGATAAATTGATTCTAAAATTCATTAATATTCTATCTTTAAAGGATGCCAGGAAATAAGGTACAGATGAGGAACAGATGAACAGTGAGCTCTGTTATCTTTAGTTTTCACACATTCCTTATTTCCATCCTATTTTCCAATATCAGATTATATATGTGGTTGTAATGAGAATTTATGACAGATTGAGCTTTCTGTTTCTAATTTTCAAGCCATATATATATATACACCCTGTATATTTTCATATCCACACTTAAGACATATATTGCATATTGCATTGTCTGTGTTACTTGTGGCAGAATGAAGTTAGTCATATTAATTCATTGTGATAATGTTAGATTGCTTTTTTCATATGTTGCCTCTGATGTACTTTGTTTTTTTATTTAAAAATTTTAAAAAATATAAAATTCTACATAATACAGAATTCTAAAAATACTTCTTAAAGCATTTACTATTTTTTCTCTTAATGAACACAATACTGTAACTAATCTAACATAATGGGTATAAATACTCATTAAAGATCATAAACTGTGCATTCATTATTATTCAGTTATTAAGAATGTGATTGTTATTAGTAGAATGACTATTTATATACAAGTTATAAATTATTACTTTTAAAAAATAACTATTTGACCTATATAGAATTTACCAAATTAACCAGTTTTAACTACTGGAACATGTCATATGCTGGTCTTAAATCACACAATCATTGTTTGTCCTAGCCAAGTGAATAAATAAATAAAATAAATAAATAAATAAATAAGAAAGAAATAGCATAAGACATTTTGAGGGAAAGAAACTGTAGTGACATTCCCCACCTAGGGCAGATCCGATATGAAAACTGTAGAGTAAGCAAAGGTGTTTTATTTAAACCTCTTTTGATCCCATATAGTAAATCTCCAGCCAAGGGAGGAATTCCCAGGTCTGGCTGCATATTACAACCTAATGGTAAAGACTTTTAACACCTAAGGCTGCTTGACTCACCAGAGATGGATTCAATCAACACCTGGTCCAGGAGAGGGGCACACTTCTGTATTGTTTAAAAGTTCCCAAGGTGGCTCTAATGTGGACCAGTTAGAGAACTCTGAATCAAAGGCAAACAGAAACCTCATATTCCCCCTCAATTTTCCACCATCTGTTACTGAAGCCTAAATCCTCTGCTTCATCTGAAGCCTAAATCCTTTGGAAGGAACTAATACTCTGTACCTTGCCCTGCTGATTTCACACTGCTAAATTCACTACTAATATGTTTATATTTTCAAAGTCTCTTTAGGTTACTGGCCTGCTAATTATGTATCCCAATTCATAATAAATCACTAATAATTGAAAATGATTTAATATATGTTATGTTTCTAATTAATGAATTTGCTTTTAAATAACATACCTAAGGTGTGAATGGGTAAATAATATAGGAATTTTAGTCATTCTCACACACCCTTATAAAAATACTTTAACTCTGATGGGACATTCAACATTCTTTGAGTATTTCCACACAAGGATGATTTTAAAGGAAGCTCACTGTTCTGCTGCAGTTATTAACATGAAACAACAGAGAAAGGAGATGGTAGGAAGAATATGAGGTGAGAATATTTAAAGGGAATATCATGAGCAGTAAGTTGAAAACTCAGGTAATGTAATAAAGGAATCTGTGCTTGTCACTACAAGCGTTTTCAAACCCTGATACTACTATATTTAAAACCATTTTGATTGCCTATTCATGAATAGCACAGTGGTGGATAAAATTTGATAAAATATGCAGTCCTTTACCTTAAAGAGTATGGAGTCTTTGTAGAAAAGTAAGAAATTTTTAAATAACCATATAAATTTATAAGACAGTGCTAGAAAAGTCAAAATATACTATATGATCCAAGGTCAAATAATTAATATTCAGTTCATTGATGGGATTATTTAATCACAAAAGGGATGGACTCTGAACCTGGACAAAAGTATAGAAAGTGTCATTCTCATTAAAAAAAATTCATACAAAAAAATGAAATTAACCTCTTTAAAAAAATGTTTTCATAGTCATGCTATCATAAAAGTAGAATTTTATGATGCCATGCTAACAGTTATTAGGAAGACTACATTTAAAAAATAATTAGTGCATGTTAGTGGGCATGATTGAATATTTTAAGGGGAATTGATGATGGATGATGTGATGAAGGAGGTTTTTGCTCATTTCTGAGAATGACTGGAAAAGAAAGTAAGGACATTATTAAGTCAATAGGCTGTTTCCACTACTGCTAAGAAAAAAAGTTGGCAATTAATTGTATTAATTGCAATTGTATGAGAATAAATTTGATATCAACCAAGATTAGGGATATCCCAAACCAAAATTTTCTTAGGAAGTGAAGTGGTGATGTGATTTTGAATGTGGACCCAAAGTTATAGTTCCTGGTTCCAAATACTGAATAGTTGACCTGGAGCAACTCACTGTTCTGTGCCTCCATATATTTGGCCATAAAATGGGAATTGTGTTTGTATTTACCTCACTGCTTTGTATTTAGAAGGGAGGAGTTTAAATGAGTTAATATAAGTAAAATCCTTAAAAAGTGCCTGGGACACAGTAAACAATACATAGATATTAAATATTATTATTACTAAATAAATATGTGAAGCTGTATAGGTTTTCAGAATCTATAGTTGTGTCTATACACATGAAACTGTGGTCTTCAATTGCCAATCTCTCTCTAACAAAAAATAACCAGGATTACTGTTCAGTTTCTCAAGCCTTTTTTCCTTGACCTGTGCTAAGGCATTGCAGTATTTTGTTAACTCAGTTTGAGTCAATTTGCCTTGACCCATTGTATTGATCTGATATTGTCTGTTGATTGGATTTATAATATCTCTGTCTCTCTGGATAACCCACCTGTCAGCCTTTGAAAGTCTTGTTTCTACAGCTTATTTGATGTCTAATCCATGAAGTTAAGTGTCTATTGGTGGGTATTTTTATATTTACCCTATGTTAATCCTTAAAAATACATGGTTGGATAAGTATACTCTCCTTTTGTAGAAGGGTAAACTGGCCTTAGGGTTAAATAATTAACCCCAAATTACACTATTCATTAGATATCTGAGTCAGAATTCAAACTCAGACAGACCTCTCCCATCCCAGAGTTTATACTCTGTTGCCTTGATCCTCTCAGGTTTTCTCTCAGTGTTCTAATTTCCCACCACAATGTTCCTAGTTTGCTTTCCCATTCAGATGTTCTCCCCCAGCTTTCACATTTAGTTGCAAGTATGAAGTGATATAAAATTTTTAGCTAGACAAATACATAGATTGGCTTACATCAGTATTTTATTTCATTTTGAAATACTATTGTCTTATTACTTGTCTGTAACAGGACGTAGATCATGGAACTGTAGTTTCTGCCTAGTAATTTAGTCAACAAGAATTGTGGAGAACTGGCAACCACTTCTGAGAAAATCATTTGATTAAGAGATGTTGGAGCAAAGAATGTTCTATTGAAATACATGAGTGTATGAGGACTTATTTTTAAATGATTTATTTGTTTTTATGGTATAATCTACCGGTCACATCTGCTTTAAAGGCAACATAGTGTTGTAAGTATTAGCAATTTTTTTTCTAGCTGTGGCAGTTTTAAAACATGACTGTATATTGTCTGACACCCCTCATTGAGTGGTGTTGTCTAGGTCTGCTCCCCTTGTATCTAGGTGGGCTTATACCTACTTCAATCAATAGATTATGGCTGAAGTGACACTATGTGATGTCCTAAATGAGGCCATGCAGCCTCTGCTTTCTTTATGAGAACACTCACTCTTGGAACCCTGTGAAAACTCTGTCTAGGCTGAGGATGCCATGCTGGAGAAGTCCCATGAAAAGACCATGTAAAGATGCCTTGATGCTAACTACAAAGAGAGAGTTATGCTCAACAAGCCCTCTGCTGTTCAGTTCCTCCCAGCTGAGGCCCCAGATACCATGAACCAAAGATTATTCACCTTCCCCTGGCCCTGTCTAAATTCTTGACTCACAGAATTCACAAGCACAATTAAATTATTTTATACCACTAGATTTTAGATGGGTTGTTACACCACAATAGATAAATAGAATATTAGCTTATTTATTTGTGTAGTGTATGTTTGGATTATCAACACAATGTTTGCCTTGTATTTGGGACTATTCTATTACCTTTACTCTCTCATTACCTTTATTACCATTGTCCTTCCAATGGTTCCCTTCTAACTCAAGCCAGTTGAATCGAACTCAGTTCAAACCAATAACCTGAGTTCTTGGTTTTTGCACATTGATTACTGAACATTTTAATTTTTAAAAATTACGTAACACTTACAATTTGACAGTTGACAATTTTTCCACAAGTCCTTCAGTGCTACTTATATACCTTCCTACATGGGACAGGTCAGCGTTTTCTCCTTATGTCTTCTCTCCCTCTTGCTATTCTCTTTGACCAAGCTCATCTGCCAACTTCCTATCACTCTACACTTTGGCTTTAGATGACCTTGGCTCATTAGATGACCTTGACATCTATTTCACGGGAAATATCATGGTCATCAGGTAAAGATTCCATCTCTCTGCCATAACCTTCAAAGGGATTGTCATCTATAGCTAACCAATCTTCCTTCTGTTTTCTCTCCTTCACTTCTCTTTCTTTTCTTTTCCTTTTCTTAATCCTAATATAGTTGTAAAATAACCTTCTTCCCACCTAAGGCTAATCTCTATTCAACTTCATATTAAATGTGCTAGTGAGTAAGTCAGATTTGCAGTAAGGAAAAAGAAGAAATAAAGGCCACTTAAGTTAGAAAAAGAGAAGTAAAACTGTATCTATTTGCAGAAGACATGATTTTCTATACAGATAATCACAAAGAATCTAAAAAGGGCTCCAAGAAATTCAAATATGAGTGATTCATTTTATGTCAATGATACTTTAATAAAGCTTTTAAAAAATACAAGCTAACAAAGCATATTAACTTCCTATATGGAGTTGCTTAATAATGACTTCTTTTTTAAAAACTCTATTTATTTAATTTATTTATTTTTGGCTGCGTTGGGTCTTCATTGCCGCACGTGGGCTTTCTCTAGTTGTGGCGAGCAGGGGCTTCTCTTCATTGCCGTGCGTGGACTTCTCATTGCAGTGCCTTCTCTTGTGGTGGAGCACAGGTTCTGGGTGCCCGGACTTCAGTAGTTGTGGCACGTGACCTCAGTAGTTGTGGATCCTGGGCTTGGTTGCTCCGTGGCATGTGGGATCTTCCTGGACCAGGGCTCGAACCCATGTCCCCTGAATTTGCAGTCGGGTTCTTAACCACTGCACCACCAGGGAAGTCCCAATAATGACTTCTTAAATTTTAAAATATACCACCTAAAAACAACTACTTTTATTTTTTTTCCTTAAGAATATTGATTTATTTTTTTCTTCACAAGAGATAGATTTCAGAATTCTTTGTAACTGAATCACTAAAATGTTGTGATTAGTTTCTAGGAGTATACTTATCTTACTTTCTCTAGAGTGGGCCTGGTATCTAACTAAAGGTAGTATCCCTCCATGAAGACAAGCATTTAAAATGAAGAGTTCTCAACTATATTTCAATTATTTTTGCATGATTCTATTTCAATGTAATCATTTTTTAAAGAATGACCCTAATTTTGCTTATAAATTTTCTCAAGTCACTGACTTTAATAATTTCATATTCATTTTTTCATTTGTATACAGATTTTTTTTGGGGGCTTGCCTTATGATTGTATTCCTCCTGTTATAATTGTTTCAATATTATTTAGTCCCTTTTCCATTAAGTACTCGGAGTAACTTTTGCATAATGCTCTAACCTTTAGTAATACCTTCCATCAGGATTTGCTTAAGGATACAAAGAGGTTAGGAAATCAGCTTTGCATTTGAATACCCAAGTTAATAACACTGACATCAATAGGATTGCTTTAGAGCATGTGTCCTATAAAGACATTGTCCATTCTCCTCAATAATAATATGAGTTTGTAAAGGTCTATGTTTCTTTTTTAAAAAATTTAATTTAATTTTTTTTTTTTTTTTTTTTTTTTTTTTTTTTTGCGGCTTGTGGACCTCTCACTGTTGTGGCCCCTACCATTGCAGAGCACAGGCTCCGGACGCTCTGCAGCATGTGGGATCCTCCTGGAATGGGTCACGAACCTGTGTCCCCTGCATTGGCAGGCAGACTCTCAACCACTGCGCCACCAGGGAAGCCCTTAATTTAATTTTTTAAGGGTCTATGTTTCTTAAGAAAAAGTGTTAGTAAATAATGTTTACATCTTCTTAAAATGATTTCAACACTACTACTCCAGATGTTTTCACTCAGTAGTTACTCCAGGGCTCTCTGAACTTCCTAACAGAGCATAGAAACGTGTAATTTTTAAGAAAGTAACAAAACATGGGCAAATATCAGTACACTGTAAGTAAAGGTGAATTGAAGGATATATCCCTTCCTAATTGTATTGAAATGTGCAAGAATTCAAGTGCTTTCCACAAGTTGTCTAAACTTAATTTTGTAGAGTGACTGGCCATCTATTGTCTGTTACATGAAGGAACACTTTAGAGTCACTGCAATTACTAGAATACTGTTTCCTGGAGTGGCTGAGCTCACTTTCTCTCTTTGAACATAATCTACTTGGTCAGGGGAGTAAATACAATTCTCATTGTGTATATAATAATTTTACAGACTTAAAGCAACCTAATTTGAAATAAATTGTTGGATTTAGGGGAATGAATATTTCATTATGTCTACTGAATTTTTACTTTATTGTGAGCTGTAGGTACGGCCTGTAGAATCATATTCCCCTCAGTACCTAAAACATTGTCTTTCACAATAAATGAACACTGAATAAAAATAGATTTTGTCCTTGCTCCCACATAAGAGAACTCTTCTAGTTTGTTTTCGAAGTACATTTTTTCTGTTGTTATCAACTAAGACCAGCAACTCAAAATAGATGCTTCTCCCATCAGGGAAAATATCAGCAATTGTGAAACCATATCTTTAGCTCACAGTAATGAGGTAGTAAACCTGAAAGAAATGCAACACATTTATTCTTCTAGATCTTCTAAATTTTAAGTTTAGGTAGTTTTAAACTAAATATTTAAAATCTAGATGTTTTATTCCTTTGTTAAATTGGTTTTACAGAACTGTGACAACATCTGTTTAGCCTACGCAGAGGAACTATAACAAAGATGTTGTTATATTTACTCTCAATATTTTAGCAAATCAATTATGTAAATCAATACATATTCACTGAATAACTTCTGTGGGACAGACAATGATGCTATTCATCACATACACATACTATATTCTGGGGAACTCCTGGGGAGTAGATTTTTCTCAGCAGTTTTCAGGGCCTGAAAATAATTCATGTATAGAATAAATGGTGAGTTTCATGGCTGAATATCATCTGATTAATATAGCTGATTTTGTTTCATTCTTTTTCAATGCTGTGATTTGTAACTTACCTCTGGCTAGTGTGAAGAATGTGACAGTATATATTTGTATAGTGATCTTACCCACTGGCTTTATTGTTATTTATTTATTTATGTACTTTTGTTTTTCTTACATCCTAAGTACCTTCATTCGCTCAGAGCCTAAGGCACCTCTAAGTTGCCTGGTAATAGTGCTATTCCTTCACTTCAAATTATTGACAGTAAAATTTTGAGATGGTGTCAATGTGGAATGTATCAAACTTAGAATAAACAGCAGGGATTGCTGCCATGAGTCTCAAGTAAACAGCGGAGACGATTGGCAAACACTGTGATGGAGACTCTCATGATCATGCACAACCACCCAAGCTGCCTTCAACTAAAGAGTAGAGGGGTTGCTGCTCCTTCATTCTGCTGGTGTAGCTGACACTAGATTTACCATGTTTTCACTATTTTTCTGTTCATGTCTTAGTACACACTGGTGTGGTTGGGGAAAGATGCCCCCTCAGGGAGTAAGTACCTAAAACCTAAAACCTTTAATGACCTCATTTCCTACACTATCAAATATAAACTCCCCAGAAAAATTCTTAATACCCTTGACAGTGCAGCTAGTTGTTTTCACCAAAACTGGTTCACCTTTATTTTTAGCAGCCTTGTAATTATCGCATGCTCATTTACTCCACCAATCAGTCTCTTATTTATTCATACATTTATTCAATCAACATCTTTTAATATTTATTAGTTGTATAAGGTAAATGGTTATAAAGAACCTGCCACTGTGTATATAAATATAATGTTGGTAGCAGCATCCCTTTCCTACAGTATTAATTAATATAAAACAAGTTCACTTCCTGAGAAAACCAGTGCCTAATTCCCAGAGGACAAGCTGATTGTAATCCCCAAGTCCAAATTAAATTAATTTTATTTTTATGCTAGTGAGATAGGATAAAAAAGAGCCCAGGAAATGCCAATGTATTTAATTTATAAAGATTTTTTATAATGTTGCCACTTAGAATGCATTTTAGTTCAAACAGCTTTGAAGAATTGGAGTGAAAGTTCATTAAAACATTACTCTGGGGATATACTAATAACTCAGTATTATCTTTGCTATATTGAACTGCATTGATAACCAGAACCCACACTTCCAGTAACTTAGGCCATACTGTTCTATTATGTGAAGATGTCTGAATCCTCATGTCAAGATGAGGGAACTCAGAAAAGTTAAAAAAATAAAAACACACTAATTAGCCTCAAAACGTCCAAGGTAAGATAGGAGCAGCTGAGTGAAATGATTATTCATGGAAGCAGCTGGGAAATTTAAAAAAGTAATAGAGAGCTCTGCAACTCAAGCTCTGGTACATTCTAATGACATCATGTGGAAGCATGAGGAGCATGAACACTCCTCCCTACTGAATCAGAATGCATTTTTATCAGGATCCCCAAGTAATTTGCATGCACAGTAAAGTTTGAGAAACACTGCTATAGATGCTATGGAGACCAAGACAGAGATTGTTAGCCTTCCAGCAAGGACAGATGCAATAGTCACAGAAGTAATTGAAGAAATGTTATCGAAGTGACTTGTTATGGGCTGTTATCATGTCCCTCCTCTCACTCTGAAATTTATATGCTGAAGCCCCGAACCCCTAGTACCTCAGGATGTGTCTACATTTGGCAACAGAGTTTTTAAAGAGGTAATAAGTTAAAATGAGTTCATTAGAATTAGTCCTAATTCAATATGGCTGGTGTCCTTATAAGAAGAAAATTTAGACACAAATGGGTAGGGAGAGAAGATGTGAAGATACAATGAGAAGATGAACATCTACAAACCAAGGAGAGAGACATCAGAATAAAGCAACCCTGCCAACAACTTGATGTCAGACTTCTAAGCTTCAGAATCGTGAGAAAATAGATTTCTGTTGTTTGAGCCACTCAGTCTGGTTCTTGTTCTGGCAGCCCGAGCACTCTCATGCAACTTTATTCATGAATGTGTGAACAGAGATAAGGAGGGTAGCATACTTCAAGACTAACAAAGCAGAGAACTATTCCTGCATTTAGGCCCAAAGGCAGCTGTAACTGTTGGAAAGGTGTCATTGTAGAAGCTATGATCTTAAGAAGTTGAATGCAGCTGCCAAAGAATTGCAGGCTGGCAGGAAAAAAGAGCATGGAGAACAAATACCACTTACTTCAGACCACTTATGACTTCTGTTCTTCAATTTTCTTATTCATCCCATTGACTACATCCAATTTACAGCTGGAAGGTAAGAGCGTTTCTGATGATGCAGTTTGTGTAAGTCAGCATCTCAGTAAAAAACAAAGTAGACAATGATGGGAAGTAGACTGGAAGAGCAAATAGAAATTATTCAGCAGAGTTGCTTATCTTTCTTTCTTTTTTAGTAACTGATCTCCATTTTTGTTCAGAGTAGTGATACATCCAGCTAAAAGACTTAGTTTCTTAATGTCCCTTGCACCTATTTGTGCATAACTGCATGATTAACTTCCTTTTTAGATATAAATGGACATTGTAGGGTGAAACGTCAAGGCATGCTCGCTCAAGGCATACAGCTAGCTGGAAGAATGTGTCTTTTGCCTTCTCTTCCTTCTTGCTGAATTTTCAATGTATCTGACTGTTGCTCTGACAGCCATGTTGGACCATGGAGTGAACTTGCATTTGGAAGTCAGTGCTAAGAGCAGATATATGGAAGGGACATGGGTCTCTGATAATTGTGAAGCACCTCAAAATTCCTGAAGTATATAATAAATTTTTACATATTTAAGCCACAGTTATTTTGTTTTATATTGTTTGACATTATATTGACAGCGTTCAGTATATGCCACCTCATAATATGCCACTCTGGAATAAGTATATTTTGATCTGAATGCAACTGAAAATCAACAGATGCAGGAAGAGTTCTCTGCCTTCCCTAATTTGCCCCAAAACTGGGCATGAATTTCCTTTTAAGGAAATCCTGTACCAGAGAGAAGAGTGACTCATCATCTCAGCTGAGGAGTTGATACCAACATTAGTTTGCATAAACAGCTTTTACTAAAATTATGCTTATCTTCATATGTTTTCTAGTTACTTTCCCACAATTTATCATCCCTTAAAGCCCAAACCCTCTTTCCTTTGTTAAAAAGGTATACAAGCTCCCAAGTCTAACTGCTTCTTTGAGTATCACTTCTGTTCTGTGAACTCCCATGCATATAAATATTAATAAAAATTGTGTGTGTTTTCTTCTCTTGATCTGTCTTTTATTAGTTTAATTCTCAGCCCCCCCAGTCACTGAATCTAAGATGGCAGAGGAAAAGTTTTTTCTCCTGACAATATACAGCTGGACCTAATTCAAACTGGTACAAAGGTAAAGGTAAGGGACAACTATTCAAGAAGCTCCACAAAATAATGAATATATTAATTTCTTAAGAATTAAAGAATGTCTTGGAAGATTTTCTGAGGTAGAACCATCTTATCAACCTTCTGTGTGGCCCCAATAAAATCACAGAATTGTTCTGTCTCATATTTCTTACCTGTAAAATTAGTTTAATAATAATATCCCTGGTACACTTAATTATTTGGAAAATATGAAAGTACTTGATAAGTAAAATCTGAAGAAGAAAATAAGATTGAGAATCAGAATTTGATGATCCAGTCCTAGTTCTTCAACTGTCTGAACCTGAGTAGTTATTATTTTTAGTTAATAGTTTTCTCTATCATAGGCTAAGTTGGTTTAAATAATTTAAAACTCTCTTGGAATTTAACTAAGAATTTTTGACAATTATATGATATTAGTTTTATTTATTAAGGATTGTGATATATATTGGTTTACATCCAATCTATGAACTTTAATATCCACATAGAATCTAGCTACATACAAGAATACTAAATACAATGTGATGTTAAATCCATATTAAATAAGCTATTTAAATATGGGCTTCTACTATCCCCACCTGGTTTGCAATATCCAAAGAAAACATGTTTGTTATTTATAATTTCTATTCCTTTTATATGCCACTAATTTTTAGGAGATGTACCATGATTCTGAGGAAGTATGGATTAGACTAGAGCTCTAAACTTGTAAGAATAGAAGAGCTACCTCCTGTGACTCTCTTTGAGAATAATATTTTTCCAGGAACTATTATTCAAGATAAAAATATCATTGTTAAATTGATATTTCCTTCTATACTATGTGCCATTCTAGACATATTACATACATTTCTGATTGTCCATAAAGAGCTCAATTGTGTTCTTTCCTTAAAATGCGTGTGTGTGTGTGTGTGTGTGTGTGTGTGTGTGTGTGTGTGTGTGTGTGTAATATTGAAAATTGAGAAGGAAGTACTCAGAGAATATAATTCAGGAAACTGTAATGAAAGGATAGGGGAAAAAAAATCAAGATTTTCAGAAGGAAAAATTCCCAATTATGCCAATAATTACTTGAAAAAGGGTAAGAAGGATTATTGTCAGGAACTGTATCGTGCTTCTAATATTGGAAGGTCATTAAGGATGGAGATTATAACAATCTCCGTTTATATTAAAAAGTGTTGGTAAGACACACAGAAAGGATCACAAGTTTAGATAATAAGCAATAATTCATCATTGTGTTTAGAAACCATAAGAGTAAAGCTTCTGATAATGCTCTGCTGAATTTTATCATGTTTGCAATTGATTGGTAAATATTTTAAATTCAAAATTGATAAATCAAATTCACTTACTGAATATTTATTATGCAGACAATGGATTAGGTTGTTGAGCATAATAATGTCAAATCTATTTTGGTTACTAGAATCATTTCAATGATGTAATTACCATGTATCCATAGCTTCTTTGTCCATTATAACATAAAAACAAAACAGTAAAAGCAGAACAAAAACACTTGGAAAACGAACAAACGAGCCAAAAATCTTTGGGGTAAAGAAAGGTGTTATTCCTGCACCTTCCCCCTAGGGGATAAGAAACTAAGATGCTTGACTCATATTTCCCTTTTCTTCCCTCCAAGTTTGCATAGTATTTTCAATCCAATAGAACTGGAGTGGTCTTTTGGAGTGCTCCAATATTTTTATTTTTTGTTCTCTGCCTGTGGTCTATGATTGCCTCTCTGATTTCCACTGGAGAGGGACTAATAAACAAGCAGTATCTTTTTCTTTACTTTGACAGAAAGGTTTTAAAATCATAGAATTACAGAAACTTGTATGTGGAAAAGACTAAGATTATACAGTACAAGTCTCAATTGCATTTGCAAATCCCCTCCTACAGTATTTATCATACACTGTCATCAAACCACTAGTTGTACCCTTTTGTGATATTACCAGTATTTCTTTGATTGAGCCAAAATCATTCTTTGTTTTCTGTCTAGCTACTCTACATATTTCTGCTGTCCCAAATCTCCCCTCAGCAACAAAGCAGTCCTCAGTGTGTGTGTGTGTGTGTGTGTGCGTGTGGAGAGAGAGAGAGATTTTGGGGCACTAAATTATTTTAAAAAAATTTTTTAATACAGCAGGTTCTTACTAGTCATCAATTTTACACTCATCAGTGTATACATGTCAATCCCAATCTCCCAATTCATCACACCCCCACTCCCCCACCCCCACTGCTTTCCCCCCTGGGTGTCCATACGTTTGTTCTCTACATCTGTGTCTCAATTTCTGCCCTGCAAACTGGTTCATCTGTACCATATTTCTAGGTTCCACATATATGCGTTAATATACAGTATTTGTTTTTTTCTTTCTGACTTACTTCACTCTGTATGACAGTCTCTAGATCCATCCACGTCTGTTAAAGTGACCCAATTTCATTCCTTTTTATGGCTGAGTCATATTCCATTATATATATGTACCACATCTTCTTTATCCATTCGTGTGTCAATGGACATTTAGATAGCTTCCATGACCTGGATATAGTAAATAGTGCTGCAATGAACATTGGGGTGCATGTGCCTTTTTGAATTATGGTTTTCTCTGGGTGTATGCCCAGTAGTGGGATTGCTGGACCATGTGGTAATTCTATTTTTAGTTTTTTAAGGAACCTCCATACTGTTCTCCACAGTAGCTGGAACAATTTACATTCCCACCAACAGTGCAAGAGGGTTCCCTTTTCTCCGCACCCTCTCCAGCATTTGTTGTTTGTAGATTTTCTGAGGATGCTCATTCTAATTGGTGTGAGGTGACACCTCATGGTACTTTTGATTTGCATTTCTCTAACAATTAGTGATGTTGAGCAGCTTTTCATGTGCTTCTTGTCCATCTGTATGTCTTCTTTGGAGAAATGTCTATTTAGGTCTTCTGCCCATTTTTGGATTGGGTTGTTTGCTTTTTTTTTTTTTTTTTTTTGTGGTATGCGGGCGTCACTGTTGTGGCCTCTCCCGTTGCGGAGCACAGGCTCCGGACGTGCAGGGTCAGCGGCCATGGCTCACGGGCCCAGCCGCTCCGCGGCATGTGGGATCTTCCCGGACCGGGGCACGAACTCGCGTCCCCTGCATCGGCAGGCGGATTCTCAATCACTGCGCCACCAGGGAAGCCCCTGGGTTGTTTGCTTTTTTAATATTGAGGTGCATGAGCTGTTTATATATTTTGGAGATTAATCCTTTGTCTGTTGATTCATTAGCAAATATTTTCTCCCATTATGAGGGTTGTCTTTTAGTGTTGTTGGTAGTTTCCTTTGCTTTGCAAAAGCTTTTAAGTTTCATTAGGTCCCATTTGTTTATTTTTGTTTTTATTTCCATTACTTTAGGAGGTGGATCAAAATAGACCTTGCTGTGATTTATGTCAAACAGTGTTCTTCCTATTTTTTCCTCTAAGAGTTTTATAGTGTCCGGTCTTAAATTTAGGTCTCTAATCCATTTTGAGTTTATTTTTGTCTATGAAGATAGGGAGTGTTCTAATTTCATTCTTTTACATGTAGCTGTACAGTTTCCCCAGCACCACTTATTGAAGAGACTGCCTTTTCTCCATTGTGTATCCTTGCCTCCTTTGTCATAGATTAGTTGACCATAGGTGCGTGCGTTTATCTCTGGGCTTCCTATCTTGTTCCCTTGATCTATGTTTCTGTTTTTGTGCCAGTACCATATTGTCTTGATTACTGTAGCTTTGTAGGATAGCCTGAAGTCAGGCAGTCTGATTCCTCCAGCTCCATTTTTTTCCCTCAAGACTGCTTTGGTGATTGGAGGTCTTTTGTGTCTCCATACAAATTTTAAGATTTTTTGTTCTAGTTCCATAAAAAAATGCCATTGGTAATTTGATAGGGATTGCATTGAATCTGTAGATTGCTTTGGGTATTAGAGTCATTTTCACAATATTGATTCTTCCAATCCAAGAATATGGTATATCTCTCCATTTGTTGGTATCATCTTTAATTTCTTTCATCAGTGTCTCATAGTTTTCTGCCTACAGGTCTTTTGTCTCCCTAGGTAGGTTTATTCCTAGATATTTTATTCTTTTTGTTGCAATGGTAAATGGGAGTGTTTTCTTAATTTCATTCTCAGATTTTTCATCGTTAGTGTATAGGAATGCAAGAGATTTATGTGCATTAATTTTGTATCCTGCAACTTTACCAAATTCATTGATTAGCTCTAGTAGTTTTCTGGTGGCATCTTTAGGCTTCTGTATGTATAGTATCATGTCATCTGCAAACAGTGACAGTCTTACTTCTTTTCCAATTTGTATTCCTTTTATTTCTTTTTCTTCTCTGATTGCAGTGTCTAGGACTTCCAAAACTATGTTGAATAATAGTGATGAGAGTGGAAATTCTTGTCTTGTTCCTGATCTTAGAGGAAATGCTTTCAGTTTTTCACCATTGAGAATGTGTTTGCTGTGGGTTTGTTGTATATGGCCTTTATTTTGTTAAGGTAGGTTCCCTCTATGCCCCCTTTCTGGACAACTTTTATCATAAATGGTGTTGAATTTTGTCAAAAGCTTTTGCTGCATCTATTTAGATGATCATATGGTTTTTATTCTTCAATTTGTTAATATGGTGTATCACATTGATTGATTTGCATATATTGAAGAATCCTTGTATCCCTGGGATAAATCCCACTTGATCATCGTGTATGATCGTTTTCATGTGTTGTTGGATTCTGTTTGCTAGTATTTTGTTGAGAATTTTTGCATCTATATTCATCAGTGATATTGCTCTGTAATTTTCCTGTTTTGTAGTGTCTTTGTTTGGTTTTGGTATTTGGGTGATGGTGGCCTGATAGAATGAGTTTGGGAGTGTTCCTTCCTCTGCAATTTTTTGGAAGAGTTTGAGAAGGATGGGTGTTAGCGCTTCTCTAAATGTTTGATAGAATTCGCCTGTGAAGCCATCTGGTCCTGGACTTTTGTTTGTTGGAAGATTTTTAATCACAGTTTCAATTTCATTACTTGTGATTAGTCTGTTCATATTTACTATTTCTTCCTGGTTCAGTCTTAGAAAGTTATACCTTTCTAAGAATTTGTCCATTTCTTCCAGGTTGTCCATTATATTGGCATAGAGTTGCTTGTAGTAGTCTCTTAGGATGCTTTGTATTTCTGTGGTGTCTGTTGTAACTTCTCCTTTTTCATTTCTAATTTTATTGGTTTGAGTCCTCTCCATCTTTTTCTTGATGAGTCTGGCTAATGGTTTATCAATTTTGTTTATCTTCTCAAAGAACCAGCTTTTAGTTTTATTGAACTTTGTTATTGTTTCTTTGTTTCTATTTCATTTATTTCTGCTCTGATCTTTATGATTTCTTTCCTTCTGGTAACTTTGGGTTTTGTTTGTTCTTCTTTCTCTAGTTCCTTTAGGTGTAAGGTTAGATTGTTTATTTGAGATTTTTCTTGTTTTTTGAGGTAGGCTTGTATAGATATAAACTTCTCTCTTAGAACTGCTTTTGCTGCATCTCATAGGTTTTGGATCATTGTGTTTTCATTGTCATTTGTCTCAAGGTATTCTTTGATTTTTTTCAGTGATCTCTTGGTTATTTAATAACGTATTGTTTAGCCTCCATGTATTTGTGTTTTTTACGTTTTTTTCCCTGTTATTGATTTCTAATCTCATAGCGTTGTGTTCAGAAAAGATGCTTGATATGATTTCAATTTTCTTAAATTTACTGAGGCTTGATTTGTGACCCAAGATGTTATCTATCCTGGAGAATGTTCCACTTGAGAAGAAAGTATAATCTGCTGTTTTTGGATGGAATCTCCTATAAATATCAATTAAATCTATCTGGTCTATTGTGTCATTTAAATCTTGTGTTTCCTTATTAATTTTCTGTTTGGATGTTCTGTCCATTGGTGTAAGTGAGGTGTTAAAGTCCCTCACTATTATTGTGTTACTGTCGTTTTCCTCCTTTATAGCGGTTAGCAGTTGCCTTATGTATTGAGGTGTTCCTATGTTTGGAGCATTGTATATTCATAATTGTTATATATTCTTGGATTGATCCCTTGATCATTATGTAGTGTCCTTCCTTGTCTCTTGTAACATTCTTTATTTTAAAGTTTATTTTATCTGATATGAGTATTGCTATTCCAGCTTTCTTTTGATTTCCATTTGCATGGAATATCTTTTTCCATCCCCTCACTTTCAGTCTGTATGTGTCCCGAGGTCTGAAGTGGGTCTCTTGTAGACAGCATATAGATGGGTCTTGTTTTTGTATCCATTCAGCAAGCCTGTGTCTTTTGGTTGGAGCATTTAATCCATTCACGTTTAATCACGTTTAAAGTAATTATCAATATGTATGTTCCTACGACCATTTTCTTAATTGTTTTGGGTTTGTTTTTGTAGGTCCTTTTCTTCTCTTGTGTTTCCCACTTAGAGAAGTTCCTTTAGCAGTTGTAGAGCTGTTTTGCTGGTGCTGAATTCTCGTAGCTTTAGCTTGTCTGTAAAGCTTTTGATTTTTCCATCGAATCTGAATGAAATCCTTGCCGGGTAGAGTAATCTTGGTTGTAGGTTCTTTCCTTTCATCACTTTAAGTATATCACGCCACTCCCTTCTGGCTTGTAGAGTTTCTGTTGAGAAATCAGCTGTTAAGCTTGTGGGAGTTCCCTTTTATGTTATGTGTCATTTTTCCCTTGCCGCTTTCAATAATTTTTCTGTCTTTAATTTTTGCCAGTCTGATTACTATTTGTCTCTGTGTGTTTCTCCTTGGCTTTATCCTGTATGGGACTCTCTGCACTTCCTGGGCTTGGGTGGCTATTTCCTTTCCCATGTTAGGGAAGTTTTCAACTATAATCTCTTCAAATATTTTCTGTGGTCCTTTCTCTCTCTCTTCTCCTTCTTGGACCCCTATAATGTGAATGTTGTTGCATTTAATGTTGTCCCAGAGGTCTCTTAGGCTGTCTTCATTTCTTTTCATTCTTTTTTCTTTATTCTGTTCTGCAGCAGTGAATTCCACCATTCTGTCTTCCAGTTCACTTATCTGTTCTTCTACCTCAGTTATTCTGCTATTGATTCCTTCTAGTGTAGTTTTCATTTCAGTTATTGTATTGTTCATCTCTGTTTGTTTGTTCTTTAATTCTTCTATATCTTTATTAAACATTTCTTGCATCTTCTTGATCTTTGCCTCCATTCTTTTTCCGAGGTTCTGGATCATCTTTACTATCATTATTCTTAATTCTTTTTCTGGAAGATTGCCTATCTCCACTTCATTTAGTTGTTTTTCTGGGGTTTTATCTTGTTCCTTCATCTGATACATAGCCGTCTGCCTTTTCATGTTGTCTATCTGTCTGTGAATGTGGTTTTTGTTCTGCAGGCTGCAGGATTGTAGTTCTTCTTGCCTCTGCTGTCTGCCCTCTGGTGGATGAGGCTATCTAAGAGACTTGAGCAAGTTTCCTGATGGGAGAGACTGGTGATGGGTAGAGCTGGGTGTTACTCTGGTGGGACACTAAATTATTTACCTACATTTTATGCATTAACATTTTTGGTTTTGTATTTTTAATTGAGATCTATAAGTCATATGAAGTAAAATACACCTATTTAATTTAATTAATTTATTTTTAAATACATCCATTTTAATGTATCATGTTATGACTGTTAACAAATACTTATAGCTGTGTAAGCACTACCACAATCAGGATACAGAACTGTCCTATTTCCCCTGATGTTTCCTCATGTTCCTTTGTAGTCCGCCATTCCCACCACTCCTAGCCCTTGATAATGGAGAAGACTCTGTCCTTGACCAAACTTTACCCAGGTTCCTTTGAGTCCTTTTCTTGAATAGCCCTCGTCCTTGGGTTTCTGTGTCCATCCTTGCACAGTCCAGTTTTAGCAAAAATCCTCCTAAGTCAGTTTAGAGAAAATCCTCCCACCTTTGGTAGGTGATCACCCTGGACTTCCTTCAACAAGAATCCTGTTAGGTTAGTTTAGCAAGACTTTTCCTTCCCCTTGACGTCTCCTCTTAGTAATTTTCCATCCACTGACTCACCTTCCCAACCTACTCCTTGGCTGTAAATCCCCCATTTTTGTTATATTTAGCATTGAGCTTTGTCTCTTTCCCCTATTGTAAACGCCTGACACTTACACCTATCACAATGGTCCTGAATAAAATCTGCCTTACCATTTAAACCAGAGTCAAAATAGTTCTTTCTTTAATATCATGCAGAGATGACTATTCTGAGCATATAACTGTTCTGTCCAGATAACTGGACTCTCACAGGTTTTTAAAAAAATACTCAGATATATGCTAATTCTTTTTATATTTTGTGTCCTGTATTCCATGCCATCCTTAATCTGCCTTTTCATTCTACTATATATGGTAAATATATTTCAATAACAATGTTCTTACCACCTTCTTTATTAATTATTTACATAATCTCTAGCAAAATTAATTCACTAATTCTTTCATGATTCCATATACTTATATTTCTTACTTAATTTCATTTTAACCAGTAATATAATTATTGTCACATGATTGATTCTAATATTAAATTGTAAATTCTTTGAAGACAAAGAGTGAACATTTTCAACTTTATATCTCACAGAGCAAAGCTAAAAACATCATAATTATGACTCAGACTGAAAGGGTGGAGTTGAAAACAATCTTCTTTTAACCCTGTACTGAAGCCTCATTAGAGTGCTATTTTTAAAGAGTGAAGATCACACGGAAGTCTGTTATTACAGCATTAAAAGAAAGTGGATTTTTTCCAGCATTCCAAACTAGCCTTTGTTAATCTAATACAACTTTCATAGAAAAAGAAACTAAGCCTCGGTAAATTTAAGTGTTGTATCCAGGTCAATTCAATGGTTATTGACCCAATCCAAATTGAAATTAACAAAGAATATTGCAAAATGTGTACAAAATTTTGTGTTATGTATATATACATATTTTTTTAATGGAGAGTGTTCATACACCCACACATACTAGATCTAAAACCTCAGAACACTTAGAGAACCACTGATCCATATTATTCCAAACATTTTCTAATCAATAGATAAACCATACATTTTTGCTGTTTGCTTCTTTTATTTTGTTTCTCAAATGACCTCATGTTGACAAGCAAGGCCTCTGGATGGAGGCAAAGTAATGTCAAATTTTGCAGTCTTAAATTTAATTTTGCGATGTTTTCCTGTCTGTGAATTACACATTTTTTTCATATTTTTAACTGCTTATCCCAAAGAATTATTTCTTTAATATATGAACCATATGTACCTATATTTATTTTTAATCTGTGAAGGCATAGCAGTTTAATAATTTTAAATGGCTGAAAAGCATACTTAAGCCTTAAATGTTACATGTAAGTATCTAATTTTGTCTCTGTGTTCCTCTGGAAGGAAATATGCCTTATTTTGCTTGCACAAGTTCTCAAATTATTCCTGACTCCTACTAATTCAGAAGCATTTGTCTGGCATCTTCTGTGACTGGGATTGCAGCCGGTTATCTATGGCCTGAAGGGCTCAAGCTTGCAAGCAATCATTGATGTTTTATAATTGTAAAGCACTTTGGTCTGGGTAGAAGTATTTATTATGCAACAATGATCATCAAAGGTCAGTTATAATTATAAATTAAAGAATTGAGGCAAGTTTCCAGATATTTTGACACTTTGAACTGAGTTATCTGAACACTTAAAATTTGAATTACCTAAATAGCTATCCCAACTTCTCACTCACTTACATAAGTACGTAGAGCAAAATGGTACTTAAGATAAATCATTTAGGAAGTGTGAAAGGCCTTAGAAATCATCTAGGTCAATACTTCTTAACCATCTGGGAGGTGATGAGTCCCCTTGAGCAATGAAGAAATGATAGCACAATTATTTAAATTAAGTAAGCATCAAAATTGTTTAATACATGCCACTCAACTAGTTACTTAGGTAAAACCTTAATTTCTCTGAACCTCAAATTCCTTCTCAATAAAATGAGAGCATTAGATTAAATAAAACTTTAATGTCTCATGCTTTCTGATAATCTATGTTTATAAGTAATATAACATTAACTGACCACATATCAGAAAATACCTAAAGATATACTAATGAAGAAAGTTTATGAAAAGTATTTAAGACTAGACAATAAATACAATCCCAATTTATTATTTTCAAATCACTCTATTGGACTTTGAGAAAGAGTTCAAAAGTTAACCCTTATATTCAAGGAATTTCCTATATAATAGGCAATGCATTGCATAAATATATAAAAAGAGATATAAAGGTATGAGACTTAAACATATTTAAGAACAACAATACAAGTAACAAGCAGTCTGTTTTTATCTAAATAGTAAGCTAAAATGTTACTGGTGCTATGATTTTGGATAAAGACAGTTTATCCCAGGCTGAAGAGAAAGAGGAAAGTTTAATATAGTAAGAGGTGGTGTGAAGGACAGGAATAGAACGAATGTTGTATCAAAATATAAACATTTGAATGTAAGCATTGTTGGAGGTGATCTTAATGGCTCCTCCTAGCATCATGATTCAGTTTTGCTGTCCCCCCTCAGCCTCAGTGACTCCTGCTTAGGTAGAGGAAAATTTGACAGTTAAGTGTGGACCTCAGTGCCTCGCTGAAACTGGATCAATGCAATTCCACTTCCAAATGTTGTGAGTTGCAACTAGGACTCAGACATTTTTATGTGCCTAGTAGGGGTTCAGGGCATTGAAGGAGTCTTACCTCCCATTGTTCCAACTTCTCCAAAGTTGCAATATCAGAAGTTAGATTTACATTTCTTCATTTGTTTACTTTTAAAATGTATACAAATAGGATTAATTTATTATTGGTTCAATTTCTTTAATTATTAACTCAAATTTATGGATTAAAATAGCAAATGATAAGACTTCTCTGGTGGCGCAGTGGTTGAGAGTCCGCCTGCCGATGCAGGGGACCACGGGTTCGTGCCCCGGTCCGGGAAGATCCCCCGTGCCGCGGAGCAACTAGACCCGTGAGCCATGGCCGCTGAGCCTGCACGTCCGGAGCCTGTGCTCCACAACGGGAGAGGAGGCCACAACAGTGAGAGGCCCGCGTACCGCAAAATAAAGCAAATGATAAAAATGTATTACATTCTTATGACTAGGCTTTCATAAGAGAATTTTGAAAATTATCTGAGTCCGTGCTCATGAGGGACAGTGATGGTTGAGAAATGCTGCCATCATTTTGCGTCCAAGAAATGGCATATTGCAAAGAATCATTCTTTCCTGCTTGATTAGGTAAGACCTGCAGATGGTCCCCTGGTTTACCTATGACAAGGCCAGATAAAAATCCTTCAAATTCCCATTTTTTGTCTCGTAGCCAAATTGTTTGTCCCTACTTACCAGTCTGAACAAAATACCCACTGACTGTGACTTGACTAAACTTTCCTTCCCCTGGGACCCTGAATTTTGGGGTACTATTGATTTTAAGCAAGTATTGGGAGATTAATAAAGTGTTGGAACATGGAGCAATCCCTATTTTCTGCTCAAAATGTCTTGTCATACTATCTGCTCAGCCCATCCCCCCTAAACCCTATCTTTTCCATCTTTATTTACTCTGCCTTTTCTGCCTGACTTGTGAGATGCTTACAGATTTTACCATAGCGACATTCTCCCTAATACAGCAGTCCACCTCCCCCTCTTACAGTCATCTTTTGGAATAAAATCTTTCCTTATTTAAGTTCAACTTTGTTTTCTACTTACCGAACATAACGACTTTTGTCCATTTCACTAGCTATTCAAAACAAATGAACTTTATGCTTAATAGGTAAAGATAGTAAGTATGGCTTTTATATTTCAAAGAAACAATCAATATTTCTTTTTTTAGAAAATCCTACCTACAGGACCTTTCATGAACAAGGTAACTTGATATAAACTTATAATCAAGAATAGATTGGGTTCACCAAGCCAAGACTAATATATCTGTCAGCTTTATTAAACTTTAGACAGGTTCCTTCCTGACTCTAGACCCTGACTTCCCTTTTCTTAGACCTTTTTTTTTTTTTTTTTTGGAGTATAATTGTTTTACAATGTTGTGTTAGTTTCTGCTACACAACAAAGTGAATCAGTTTTACCTATACATATATCCCCTCCCTCTTGGACCTCCCTGTGCCCCCATCCAGCCCATCTAGGTCATCACAGAGCACTGAGCTGAGCTCCCTGTGCTGTACAGCAAGTTCCCACCAGCTATCTATTTTACACATGGTAGTGTATTTATGTCAAACCTAATCTCCCAATTAATTCCATCCTCCCTTTCTTCCACTGTGTTCACACATCTGTTCTCTACATCTGCGTTCTCTGACCATATTTTTTAGAAAACTTTGGTTGTAAATTCTTTCTCTGCCCCTTTGATATATATGTAATTTTTTTTTTTTTTAAAGCCTCTTGCCAGAAATAAAACCAAAAAATGTCTTCTTCAAAAACCTAGGTGCCATCCCTTTGAAATGTAAAAATCAAATAAGAGAAGTCCTCTCTTGCCTAGTCTCTGTGGGAGGGTAGAAATCTAACTTCCATAGGTGCTAAATAACAAACAGAGATGCTTTAATCACTGAGAAAAATATATACAAAATCAGAAATAACTCAATGGGCTTCACACACATTGATTATCCCCCCTCAACAATGTACCTCAATACTTTTTCACAACCACATCCTAGCATTTAACCACCCCACCACCACCTTTTATTTCAATGGCATTGGGTTCAGACTGTATTCTAGTCTATCTCCTCTATTGCAATAGCCTTGAATAAAGTCTTCTTTGCCTGTTCAACTTTACCCAGTATAATTTCAGCCTTGGCAAGAATTTTAAATATTTTAAAATAAAAAGACAAATTGAAGCAGATACCATACAGAATCAGCCCTTCTTCTTTTGGCTGTAATAGATAAATCAAGCCACCCAAATATAAAACTAGATTTCCATATTTCCAATTACATTCAAAGTTAAATATTACTCTATTAATTATACTCAGCCTTTGGCATAGTTTTTTGGTATATTTTGATATATTTAGTAATAGTTATAATATGTACAAGGACAACAAGGGTTATGGAAAACTGAAATTTTTAAAAAACTGATTATCTTACGTTTTAAAGCACAAAGCATTAAAGAGTAAATATTATTTTCTCTTTAAAATGTGCTTTGATTCCTTACTTACTTGACTATATGTTAATTGTGTTTCTAGGCTCATCACAGGTATCTCAAAGTGAAACCTACCCAATATGGGATAGACGTTTCTTGATGCACATACCCTCCATATATATACTTTGATCATAACACTTTATTCCCTGTATTATGATCATTCTCATTCTTGATTCTTCTTTCCCTCACTTGTTATCAATTGTCAAATCCTCCTCTATAGCTTCCACTCTGGATTAAATGCTCTCATCATGTCCTGTATACTGTCATCACATAGGTTGGAGCAGGTTAGCCCCACAGAATGGCAGGCACATGGTAGAGAGGGACTGAAATGCAGCCTACAATTCACTCATCAAGCTATGCTCCATGGTATTCCACTGTGTTCAAGGAAGAAGAGCTGTCTTTTTCTAATTTGCATGAAAATGCCACAGGATACTGATTTCCCTGCTCTATATGCATCATGATAATATTTGTAAAACAGAATTTTAATTTTCTGCTTCCCATTATCCAATCCTAATAAATTTTAGAGCAGAGTCTATGTGTCTTATTCATATCAGAATCCCAACATTTAGAACAGTGTCTGCAATACAAGCTGTTAAATATATATTGGTTGGATAAATGAATGAATGAATGTAGATCATTTTACGTATATATATGTGTGTGTGTGTATGTATGTATCCTACCTTTTCTCAAACAACACTTAAATATTTTAACTTTCTTAAGTTTCATCAGTAGAAACAATAATGATTATATTTCATAATACAATAATGCTCTCAGACATATAAAATCTGCTAATGCCTTCCTCTTTTAAATTAATTAATTAATTAATTAGGCTGTGTTGGGTCTTCGTTACTGTGCGTAGGCTTTCTCTAGTTGTGGCAAGCAGGGGCTATTCTTTGTTGCAGTGCATGGGCTTCTCATTGTGGAGGCTTCTCTTGTTGCGGAGCACGGGCTCTAGGAGCGTGGGCTTCAGTAGTTGTGGCACGCGGGCTCAGTAGTTGTGGTTTGTGGGATCTAGAGTGCAGGTTCAGTAGCTGTGGCACACGGGCTTAGTTGCTCCGTGGCATGTGGGATCTTCCCGGAGCAGGGCTCGAACCCGTGTTCGCTGCATTGACAGGTGGATTCTTAACCACTGCACCACCATGGAAGTCCCTGCCTTCTTTTTTTTTTTTTTTTTTTTTCTTTTGCAGTACGCGGGCCTCTCACTGTTGTGGCCTCTCCCATTGCGGAGCACAGGCTCCAGACACGCAGTCCCAGCGGCCATGGCTCACGGGCCCAGCCACTCCGCAGCATGTGGGATCTTCCCGAACCGGGGCACGAACCCGCGTCCCCTGCAACGGCAGGCAGACTCTCAACCACTGCGCCACCAGAGAAGCCCCCTGCTTTCTTTTAATGGTACCAAATATCTCCAATTTTGGACAGGCAAATGTTGTTTTTATAGTTTTTTTCCCTTTTCTCTTGCTGTCACATTGGCATGTCTCATGGACATCAGTGCACCTACTTATTGCAGCTTCAGTCATTTCTCTAATTTACTTCTAATGTGCTGTAGATTTGGATACCAGAAAATAAAACTGTGAGTGATCTAGGACTTAAGGAATTCTGTCTAATATGGATGAAGTACAAGAGATTTGATGATAGAATAGTGTGATTTTGAGGGTCATAAGTGAGTTGTCTTAAAGACTTCTTTTTGAAAATATACAGGCATACCTCATTTTATTGTGCTTTCCATTATTGTGCTTCTTAGATATTGCATTTTTTATAAAGGAAAGGTTTGTGGCAACCCTGTTTCGAGCAGATCTATCAGCACCATTTTTTTTTCCAGCAGCATTTGCTCGTTTCATGTCTCTGTCACATTTTGGTAATTCTTGTAATATTTCAAACTTTTTCATTATTTATAATTGTTATGGTGATCTGTGGTCAGTGATCTTTGATATTACTACTATAACTCACTGAAGACTCAGATGATGGTTAGCAATAAGTAATTTTTTTTCTAACAATAAAGTAATTTTTAAAGTATGTACATTGCTTTTTCTTACATAATGTTATTGCACACTTAATAGACTACAGTATAGTGTAAACATAACTTTTATATGTACTGGGAAACCAAAAAAAATTGTGTGACTTGCTTTATTGCAACATTCACTTTATTGCAGTGGTATGGAACCAAACCGGCAAAATCTCCAAGGTATGCCTGTATGTCTTAGTTCTGGCCTTTCTTTGTCTTCTTTGCCCTCCTCATCCCATCCTCATCCTCTTTTTCCCTCTTAAGGTTCATACCATTATGGTTGTTGAAAAGCTGAGTTGAAGATATGTGAATATTTGAGGCTTTATGTCTATTTTGGTTGTGGAATAAAATGTATTTCATTAATTATCCTCAATACCAAATAAGGCCACTTTCCAATTATCCTCAACCAATATAAAACCATAAAAGGGTTCCAACAGAAAGCAAGTCTGGTTTATCTATTTCAGTGATACAACAGCTATCTGGCCCTGAATTTATATTCCTGTCATCTATTTTATGTGTTCTCAGATGCAGTGCATTCAAATAAATTTAAATTCTCCCTGACAATGCAGGTGACCCCATATGACTCTATCTATATTTCTGAGAGGATTTTTCAATCTTCACTGCATTTATATTACCTTCAGGGTGTCTTTTTATTGATATATACGTGTACAGTATTACAAATGGGATTGCTCTTTCCTAATCCTTTGAAAGTTGTAGCCAATGAATATACATAATAACAAAATTGTGGGCATGGCTACATCTTACTGAAACACACATTTTTTCAAATAAATGACACTGCTATATATGGTTGTTGTGAGTTATAGTCTACCCTAAGAGTCATCATTGAAATGTTTGCTCAGAGCTTATATCTGTTAAAGAATGAATTTCTGAAATTAGTTTTACTTGTCTCTTTAAGAAATAGTAGAATTGTCCAGAGAAACAGAAATGTTCAGAGTTATAGCTTTTGGAAAATAGTGTGATATAAGTTGAAAGAATATGCATGGGTTATGTAATTCTGGGTACAAACTCCCAAATTCAACAATAGCTCTGTGACCTTCAGCAAATCACTTCATCAAATCACTTCATCAAATCACTTCAGCAAATCACACATCTCTCTGATCTTCAGTTTCTTTATCTTTCAAATGACTCATTTTATTTTATTCATATAGGGACACTTCAGAGTTTCTATGAGAAATAAATGAGATGACCTTTTAAGAACTAACTGCATGGTGTGCTCCCAACAATGTTACTTTCCTTCTCTCTCCATTTTTCTTTAAAGGAATCTGTGAACTCTGATGCTAGAGAAACATGCTTTGCCAACAAAGTTAGACTGGAGTTTTCTTGGCTGGCTCTAAGGATGTTTTTAACAGTAGACTCAATTTAAGGAACTAAGCTATCTATAGCCTGTGTTTCAGAATTCCCGGTTGCATGATTTAACTTAAGGTAACACTAGATAGCTGCTGTAACAAATCAACAATGAAATCTCAGTAGTTAAAGGAAATGAAAATGTATTTCTCACCCAGGTAAAGTCAATGGGAATAATAGGGAGCTCTGCTCTGTGCAGTCATTCATGACTCAGGCTAAAGGAAGCTCTGCTATATTCAATCTGTGGCTCCTAAGTTCACCCCAGGGATCAATATCGGCTCACAGATGGGAAAGATAAAGTAAGTAAATGACAGATTTGAAAGTTTATTAAGCCTGGAAGTGGTAATCATAACTTCTGCCCATTTACCACTGGCCCCACCAAGAAACAAAGGTGGATGGGAATTGTAGTCACAACCTGGGAAGTCATTGCTAAGCAGCAACTCTACTCCACGGAAGGAGAGAATAAATCATTGATCGAAAGCTAGCTGCCTCTTGTATTCTCTGAGAAGCATTGAGAATTGCTCTGGAAAGCCTGATTGTGCCCTATTAAGTAGGAGTAACTGAGTAATGTCATTGAAGGAACTGCATTCTAGTCCAAAAGGATGAAGAGGAGCGTAACCTTGATCAAGGAGAAGTAATCATTGTTGAAAAGAAAGGATGTGTTTGAGTTGAGATAGATACAAACTGATTAAACTTTTACCTACATCATTCAAGCCTAAAAAAAATTAAAAACCATGTCCAGGTTCTTTAAAAAGAGATTTATAGTTACAGTATTAAATGAATGAAGCAAATACATGGATCTATAAATAAATACAACAGCATGAAATATCTATACAGCTCTAGAAGCACCAAACAAACCTACTTTGCAAAACAAAATTGCCAATTAAATGTATAACTTGGCTAATCAAATTTTACTGATAAGTAGGTGCTTTTGTTGTTTTTGTACTTTGGGTTTACAGTTGTGAGATTATATAGTTAAAGTAATTGAATTGCCTAAAACAAATGATAATTTGTAAGTATGTTTATAATATATTTAGAATTTTTATTGCTCAAATTTGCTCTGTCAGCAAATAGCAATTCCTTGACCTCACTAAGAGCTAGAGTCCATATGGTAATGATTGGCCTTTCAATAATTTTAGCCCTGATCTCTGAGCTTAAACCAGCTCTTTATCCATTTCCTTAGGGTATTTCCATTAGGAATTTTACTGGCATTCCCAACTCAACATACAATAACCAGCACAACCAAACCTCAAACTGTGTGCTAGGCTAGAGTGTACATCTTCTTCAACCCTCATTTCTAATATTCCGTACATCTTTTATAATATCTCAGGAAACTATCTTTCCCTTTGCACTCACACTGTCCATTGTCTTAGATCAAATTGTCCTTATCTCTAAAACCAATTAATGTGTATGTTTTATTTTCTGTTTTCCACTCTTGCCCTCTCCAAATCAGGGTTGTTATCCAAATCATGGTACAGAAATCTGATCCAATTGGATTAATCATTAACCTGATCATGCCACATTCTGCTCTTTTTATTAAAGCTATTCAATGATCTCCAGTGTTTATAGGATAAACTTCAATCTTCTAAGCAAGCTAGACAAAGATTTACATTCTCACCTCTGTTTATCTCTCAAACCTCATCTTTACATAATTACAACAATTATAATAGCTATTTTCTACCAAATGAAACTTCAAGAAGTCTGTAAGTATTTGAAATAGTGAACTTGTTGTGAAAATGTTACACAATCTTTTATGGAAGAAATATTTTAAAGTATAATTATATATATAACGAAAAATGTGAAGGTGATATCTGTTTAGGAATGTATATAACACAGGCAATAAAACAGTGAAATGAAAGAATAGAGCCTTGTTAAGATTATGTATGTAACCTGATTTTATTTCCATTTTGAACAGAGAGTATAAAAAAAAGAGTTAAAAAAATAATTAAGAAAATTTTGTGTACAAAATGGTGGGAAAGAGTTTAGAACATGCCACTCCAAAATATGCCACTTTGGCATATTTGTTATTTTCAGCTAAAGGCACTTGAAAAATAGCAGATACAGAAAGGTGCTTTCTGGCCTCCACTTTTTTCCTAAAAATATGTCATAAAATTTCCCATGAAAAAGGTGGCCTACCTTTAGCAGAAAGAGAAGAAACGTTCTTATCACCAGACTGGGAGTGGATGCTGAAATGGATTTGTACTAAAATAATCCTTATCTTCCATTAGATTCCACCATATATTTCCTAGTCCCTGTCCCAAAATTTACTGCCCCTAGTCCCAGCCCCAAGGTATTGTCACATCCCCACAATTTATCACTCTTTGTTTCAAAAGGTTTTTAAGCTCTTGAGCCTAATAGCTTCTTCAAGTCTTCATTTTCCTTTAGAAGGCTCCTTTGTGCATATACAAATGTTAAACAAAATTTGTATGCTTTCCTTCTGTTAATCTGTCTTATGTCAGTTTAATTCTTAGGCCCAGCACAGAACTAGGAGGGTAGAAGGCAGATTTTTCTGCCTTACTGGGCATATCAATGAGCAGTGTTAAGAAATGGAAACTCTGAAACTCAGGAATAAACGACTGCATGACTGCATTAATTTACATGATGCCTTTATTTCCAAGACTACGTAGATAATGGGCCTCCTGCATAGGTAGGGAAAAGGGACCTTATTCTCTATGGATCTTCTCCCTGAGATGACCCCATTGCTGCATATAGATGCAAGGAAATGAGGCCAGGTATCGGCATGTTTACTTTTAATAGCTGGGCAATGAGCTGAGTTTCTTCACCTGTCACTAGTCATATACATCTAAGTTTGTGACCCTGAATCTCTGTGTATGCAACTTTAATTTAAAAAATGGATTAAAAATTATTGGCAAGATTGATGTGCAAATCCAGTAAAATAATATAATGGCAATATAACATAATATAAAATTTTTTGATGCTTTAAAGCATGAAACTAGTTAGCATTATCCACCAAGCTATTATTCTTATCACAAAATTATTTAACCATCTCCTTAAATAGAGAACTATAAGACATTATATGTTTTTGATATTAAAGAGATATTAAAAATAATATTCCTGTGACTCTTTCCTCACCATGGAATGGTAGCCATTTGACTGCTATAGTAGTGACAGTAGTGTAAAAGTAGGGTTAAGTGATTTCTTTGAATGCACTAGTGTTGCTGACATTTCCAAAATATATCCATATATCATTTTGCCACATATAGATTATATATTTTAAGAGAGAGAGAAGAGTGAAACCAATATTTGGCTAATAGATTACAAGTATAATTTCAATAGAGGATTAAAAGTGGAAAACTTTGAGTATCTATAACAATAGATAGATTGTTATGGTTTGACTTGAAAATTATTGAATCAATTTACAATCCAGACAATATTTCCAAGGACAGAAGAAATCTGTAGGGAATATAGGGAAAATCTGCAATAAATTATGCTTGTACTAGAGATTTAATTAGAAAATTTTATCTAAAATCTCTTGGAGTTTTGCCAGTTAGTCATTAGGCTTTATCCTTCTTGGAAGCCATCCTAAAACATAATGCTCTGATCCTCTGTAAGATACGGAGTGACATTCTGAATGTAGAATATTAGAGTGAACATCAGGATTTCAAGCACATTTTTCAGGTTTTAAGAATTGTAAATTTCTCTGAATAGTTAACAAATTTATGTCATAAACAGTCTTCTTTAGTCCCTTTTTTACTACAATCCACTCCCAATTTATTATCCTATTCCTAGCAAAAGTATCATTCTACGTTGCTAAAACAGATCTCATCTATGCTTTACATGGAACTCTTCATATGATCCCTGGTACAGGATGAACTCAAGACAGTGAATGTTGTGTCCAAGACATGTCACTACCTATTGCCTATTTAATAAAAGAGGAATCTTTTTTTAGGTGTCGTGCAAGAATTTTATGTCCCCACTCTAGGACTATTACGTTAGAATACCTCAGGTTGCCCAAGACTCTTCAGTTTCAACAAACTCTCCTTGCCTTTTCAACATTCCCATGGAGATTTAACATTTCTTTCCTATGAGTTTCCAATTCTTTTCATGTATGTAATATCAACTATTTTCATTATTTGTTTACATGGCTTTATTTATGCAGTGTCAATTGTATTGAAATTCTTTGTTTATACAGCACTTATTGGTTTATGGCTTACCTAGTAGACTGTGAGATATGTCAGGGAAGAAGTAATTGTATTAATTTATAAATATTTGAAATACAGCAAACCTAGTGTGTGAAACAAAGTGTGCTTGTTGAAAGACAGAATGGACCTAATACAAACATGGATGTGTAAAGAAAGACTGGAAAAAAAAGAGATGCATTTGAGGACCACACATATAAAATATTGTACAAGTGGTTAAAAGAATAATATATAAATAATATTATAAGCAAAACCCATTATATTGTATTAGAAAATCTATGTTGAGAGAATAATGGGAAATATGCTTGGAATGATGGGCAACGTTAAGTGAGATCAGGAAGGGTTTTGAATGCAAGCCTGAAGAATTTTAACTTTAACCTACACAGTAAGAAACTACTGAGGGGAAAATAATAGATTGAAAACAGTATTTTAGGGAAAAATAGCTAGTGCAGCAAAATATATATAGTGTGATAGTGTGGGATAACTTGGACACTGAAGAAAACTTAGAAACTACAATAATAAAAATTACTCTTATCATCTTGTATCATCTTATCAAGTGATAGACCATTCAGAAAACAGCTACAAAATTATATTATGATCTCATATATATGTCATAAGAGCACTTTAAACAAAATACTATCAACTTTTAAAGAATTAAAAGAAGAAAAATTGCTATCAATTTGTAAGCTTAAAGAAACCTCTTGCAAGGGCTCTTGAAGGGTTGAAAATATTTTTAATTAACATTAGAATGTTTCATCATTTGACTTATGCATAGTAACTATGAAAACATTGGAAAATTCAAAAAAAGTGTTTTCCATAGGAGGAAATAAAAATAATCACCCATACTCTTGAGAAGTTGACTAGGGAGATAAGGTCTTTATTTACTTAGGTCCTGTTGATAAATTTGCATTATGTAACTGTATTTTCAGCAAGAATGTGAGTACTATCAGAAGGGGGAAGGGACTATCTCTTTTGTTTCTATCCCAAGAGTTGTAAAACAGATGGCTAAATGTATGAAAGAAGTTACAGTTCATGAAGAGACTAAAGATGTAAATTAAAATGAATGTGAACAAATGAAATAACAAGGTCGTAGAGGAGACAGGAACAGAGATTTGCAGAGTAAAAGAATGAGCTTTAATAAGTAGAAGGAATTTTTCCTTCTTTTATATGAAATGAAGAGAGGCATTTTTAATAGTATTGAGTGTGCTTTATTGAAGTGAGTGGATAAGTAATCAAATGACAACAAAATAAATGATAGACCAGTAGAAAAAGAGTTAAGAAGCAGGAGTATTTCTTTGAAAATATTTTGGAGATGGAGATAATATACTGATTTTAAATGTTGGTTGTGGAACAGATTGAGATGAGTGCTGGCTCTCGTGTGTTGCTCCCCTGTAACTGACTAAATTGGGACGAATCTAAAGTTGAGGTTAAAGAGGTAAGAGGCCAAGAGATTAACGGTATAGCGTTGTTTATCAAGTTATATAAGTTAGAAATGTCTGTAGGTAACTATCCTTTTAACCTATTTTGGTGAACAGAATATTTTATCAGATCTGAAAATTACCTTAAATATCACTTAGTCTACCATACATACAAATTGAATTGGCCTCCTACTCATAAGATTTTCCCAGAGGCCAACCTGTGCAAACTTCCTGTCCAAGTGGGCATAACTGATTGATCTAGGACCAGAGATCCTTGACTCAAGAAAGGCAGGACAACCTCTTGAGAACTTGTCTTTAATGATGGAATATAAAGATTTAGTAACTTATAGACCTGAAAAAGTTAATGATAGTACTTGAGGAGGATGTCTATGAACACTGACTGATAAAGCCAGTGGATGTTTATTATTTGCAGCCAAAAGCACTGTAACTAGTAATCATTTATGTCTAAAGCTATCTAAGAATAAAATATGAAGAGATTTTCCCAATGCCACACATTGCCTGGATGACAAAGCTACAAATTTATAATGTTAAAATGGCCATTAGAAATTATTATAAATCATTTTACATAAGTGAATTTTGGAAAACACTAACAATAAGTAGCAACTGGATTAGATTTGCTTTTTAGATTATTGCCATTTTGTGGAACCTTAAATAATTCATCCAGATTTGGTCTCTCCTTTGGGATCCATAACCCAGCTGGAATACTTAATATTCATTGAACCAGAACACCCATAAAAATATGTAATCAATATTGCTAATAAAATTTATATAGTATCATTTATTTTACCAATGGAATTGATATGTCAATAATCAGATGGAAACAGAATGTATGTAAAAGTTTATACAGAGGAGAACTAGCATTTATTAAGGGTTTATGAATACCAGGTTGCCTACTATGTTTTAACAATAACTGACTAAGCCTCTGTATTTTCTTTTGCACATTACTTGGAAGGATTCATCATCATTTTTAAAAAGTCATTTAGTAGTTTTAGCATGACAAATATCACTCATTGACAACAATGTTTATTTTTAAGTTGAGCTATATGTTGGTTACTTTTTAAATAATGCATCTCTTGAAAAATATCTATATTTGAGGCAGTTATGTGTATATATGTATATTTATCAGCTTTTCTATTTATCTAAGTATAATACATAACATGAGCTTGTATTATGATGAGAAAAGTAGAAATAAAATCTAGTTTTGAAGCTTTAAGCATGGAAACTGTATCATACTGTCCAGTGGACTGTTGACACACAGCTTGCTGGTTGGCACAAGGACAGTTATGGATCTGTTGGAGCAGAAGCTCCTTCAGATGGACCCATTGAGCTGAATTTTCAACTGTAAATGTGTTTAGGCTGTATCATATAGAGTACAGAGTATCAGTGAAAGATGTGCAGCTGTAAGGATTATCTAGGAGTCAGAATTCTGTGCACATAAAATGGGTACTAAATGAAACTTTGAGACATAGTGAGGTGTTAACTAACAGGATGAAGACAAAAAATAAAAATCCAAAACCTGAAGGACAATTAGATGAAGAAATGTCAGTTAGTTCAGAGGTTATATGTAAGATTTGCTCTTTGAGGAAATGGGCAACTGCATCTGTATCCAAAGTATAGCCTAGCAACTGAAAATCACTCAAGTAAGACAACCAGAGTTTGAATTATGTTTCCTGGGTAACCTAATTAATTTTCAAGTCGTGCCTCAGGGGGTTGTTGTGACAATTAAAGGAAATAATATGTGCAAATTTGCTGGCATATTAAATATTTTAAAATACTAACTTGTTATTATAATTGTTGTCATTGCTATTGTTATTAGCTGCCTCATCTTGTTTTCAATAAGACAACTCTTAGTGGAGCATGTATAAAGGATGTGACTTTCCATTATAATCCTCAGTAAAATAATTGACAATGATATTTCTACTTATTTCTTTTCACACACTTAGTATTCCTCATGGGGAAATGGAAAGAGCGGTGGACTAGAAAACTGAATAAAAGCTCTTCAAATAAACAAAATAGTGAATTGTTTTTCAAAGATCTCAACTAGATTCTTCCTGTCCATAACACTTAAACCACAGCCTTTAATTGAATGATGACATACGGCTGGTGGTAGCTCAATAACAAAAGCATTGAAATACATGCCCTATTAAGACAGTCTTTATCCTAAGAACCTCATTTATTATAATTCATCTAAAAACCTCTGCAAATATAAATTATTAAGTTTTCTATAAATAAAGAGTATTTTTGTCACACTATACTCTGAAATTCTTGAGACAATATTTCATAGACTTTTTTTTTCTGTATGATGATGGAGATCAACAACATGAGAAAACAAAGGAATGTGGGGGACAAACACATTTTTAAAAGTAATGTGGATGAAATGACCTGATGGGTATAACTATAAGGCATTGCATTCTTCTTATATAAAATGACCTTTGATTGAAACGAGTGGTACAGTCCTTGAATTTGTTAGCACTAATAAAACCAGCACTAAATAATACTAAATTTGACACTGTTTGGCTTTATTTTTTTGGGATAGCCCCTTTAAGCTTTCTTTTTATTTTTCTTGTCTTGTTGTTTTGATGATTCTCAACCACAACTCTCACTTCCAGTTTCTAGTCTACTGATACTAATGCACAATTACATTAATTGTTCCAGTTTACATGTATTGATGTCCTTTGTAAATAATGTGTTGAACCAAAGGAGAAACTCTAATGGTGGGAATATCTATTTCTATGAAGAACCTTTAGGATGTAAGGTTGTTCTTATTAGCACCCCTCAACTTACTGCATTTTGGTAGCTGTTGATAGTTTCATCTCCCTAGCATTGTTCTTATCTACCATTTTGGAGTAGATCATAGACCCTTCTCAGATGGCCAGAGATGCCATAGCCATTGCTTTAAGATGTTGTTTATTTTATTTGTATCATACACTCTAAGAATTTAGTATGTCCTAATGTTTATCAACCAATATGTCATCTATAATTTGTATTAAAGTTTTCAGTGTTTATGGTCTCCTCATTTTTCCTTATGTAATGAAAATAGTCAATTATGAAATTTGTGAATTTTTTCTACAATACAAAGTTTGGGAAAAGCTATTTCAAATTGTTTGGTGGGAAAAAAGAATTAAGAGGAGCTTTTATTCATTGGTAAAAGATATGAGTAAGAAATAGCAAATAATGAATAAAAAACATATTTGATAAGCTAACCACACATACTAAACTCCTAGTTTGCTTTGTTTTTTAGAATGCTGATTAGTTGGAAAATAAAATGGGACCTGAACCAGTAAGATAAAGTAATAAGGTACTGGTACAGGAGTATAACTTTGCCTATTTAAATAGAAATAAGAGTTATTATTAGAGCAAGGAAAATGTAAGGGCACTGCTACTACTGAAGTTACCATTAGCCTTATCTGTATCTTTAGAAATATAATTAATGTAAGGGTGCAGAAGAAAATAGATGTGATTTAATAAACCATTATCATCATTCTAAACAAGCTTAACCTCCTTATCTCAGTACTTCTAATCCCCAGTGCTGTTCCAGAAGGGATGATACAATTTGATATATTGCGGTTGCAGTTGTAAAATAATTTTAAGCAAAAATGTCATAGATTAAGTCCATAAATCTAAGATCAATGATCTCTATATCATGCATGCCACTTGGAAGTCAAGTCTCCTGGGATTCTCATTTACCAGGTTCTTCTCTTTTAGACAGTTTCATTTGTCCCCTTTTGAGTCCAAGACCATCCTTGGGAACCCAAATGTCTCTATTTCTCAGTAAACTTTACTTAACCTGCAGTGAATTGAGATGGGTTGGCATTCCCATATAATAACATTGTTGTTATCTCTGTATCCATATCACAGCAGAAAATAATTAATACACACAAAATGGGGAATTTGAGGAGAGTATACGGAAAGAATTATCCCTATATGGGATAGTTATAGTAAAACCAAGAAAGAGAGTGCAATATGAGTTTTAGTAAGCAGAGGAAAAGGGCCACAGTTATCCTCATGCCAAAAGTGGAAATGGAAGGTTGAGGTTACTAGAACCTGAAAGTAGGAATTCTTGTGGAGAGGGGGGTTCTAAACGGAAAAAAGACCTTGGGATGATTAATGCAGTCAGCCCAGGGGACCCCAGAAGAAAAGATGGTAGACCTAAAGGAAAAGCTCAAAAAAAGGAAAGAGGAAGCAATCGCCATACTGGTTTAAATAAAAATTTCTCAGACCAGGGCTAAACATAAGATTTTTCTTAAATGATGAATTATGTATCAATTATTCAAAACTTCTGATATTCAAAGACACTAATAAAAAGGAATAAGCAATCCACAGATTGGGAGAAAACATTTTTCAGTGTTTATATTTGACAGTTTGCATCACAAATACGTAGATTTCTTAAATCTCAATAACAAGGTAAATCATTCATTAAGAAATGGGCAAAATATTTAAACAGAAACTTGACAAAAGAAGCTGGCTGATAAATGCATGAAAAGATGATCAACAGCATAAGTTTGTAGGGAAATGAAATTAAAACTGCAATGAGATACTGTTACACATTTGCAATACCAAGTACTGGTGAGGATGTGAGGCATCTGAAACTGATAGGAATGCAAAATGGTATAACTATTTAGCAAAATAATTCAGTAGTTCCTTATAAGATTAAAATTTACTATATGATCCAAGAGACATTTACTATATAATTACTATATTTACCTAAGAGAAATAAAAACATGTCACACAATGCCTTTGCATAAGTGTTTACAGCAGTGCTATTCATAAACACCTCAAACTGGAAACAGTTAAGATGTTCATCAAGTGAATGGATAAACAGATTGTGACATATCTACACAATAGAATACTACCCAGCAATAAAAAAGAGCAAACTACTTATACACGGAAAAACACTGATGAATCTCTGAAATGTACTGAGCAAAAGAAACCCAAACCAAAAGAGTCCTGTGACTGTGAAAATATGTCTACAAAATCTTTTTTACCCTCCTCCTACTAAAAGATGTGGTCTAATTCCAGCTAACAGCCAGCATTAACCACCAGGCCTATGAATGAGAGAACATCTGCCATATCTACTTTTGTAGAAGAAAAATTTATTTCATTGCCACCACTGTGCTAGATGTTCTCTGGTTTTGGCCAAGTCATACCTTTTCCTTTATGCTACTGTATATTTTTTCCACATTGGCTTTTAGTCACCAATGTTAGAGTGACCAACCTTCCTGGTTTTCCTTGATGTGTGGTTTTCAGTGCTAAAACCTTCAAAGTTCTAGGCAGACTGGGATATCTGGTCACCCTAATACACTTAAACTGGAAATTTACCATTCATAGCCCTGGTTCTGGATGACCTCTCTGAGGTCATTCCACAAATTGTACATGATTATACTTAGTTTCTTATTCCTGATTAGTGATGGTAGGACTCCTTTTCCAATGTATATTTTTTCCACATGGTTTATAGTTGATGTTGATTTCCTTTTCTAAGCCACTGTCTTACCACCCATCCATACTCCTTACCAATTCTGACTCAGGGAAATATCACTTCCTGATCAAAGTGAATATGAGGCCCTTCAACCTGGTACCACTGTAGTAGGTATTACTCCTCCCTTGAGTGAGAACTGAGTCACTTCAGACTCTGGTTCCATTTAACTACTTTTGTGTCAGCTCCTGCCTTCACAAATACCAATATTCCACCAAGGCCCTACAATTTGGTCCTGCTCTACATTTCCAACTATCTCCACCACCTCAGTAACTCTTAGATCTGCTTGACAATTCCATGACTGTTTTCACCTGGGTTACATTTCCCCACCACTTTTCTTGTAGAGTGCTTTAAAAGTATTCAAACAAAATTACACGTGTTCTTTCCATTCCAGTACGCCTCACAAAAGCATGATTCTCTGGACTCTCCTGGGCATTCCAGAGCCTCTTTGGGGACTATTAAATGCAGCTACTTTCCTTTAAATAGCTTTATTTGTTGTTGCTGATGCTGTTAAATGCCACATGGTTTGCTGGCTAAAAGGTGTCTGTCTTGTCCTCTGCAAAACACCCATTGCAGAAACATCTTCCATTTTAGGTTATTATACCACTTCAAACCAATATTAAACTGAATGTCAACATAAAAATGACACCTTTCAGAATATTTTCTGGATTTAAAAAGCTATGTTAATAGCAAAGTCAATGTATAAATCAGGCTATCATAAAAATTATAAACACAATTCAATATCAACATTTATTGAATATTTATCATGTGGCAGACATAGTTATATATATATATATATACACACACACACATAAATGTATATGTATACGTGCATATATATACATGCATTATCTGTTACAGATTTCAGATTTTAGCATCACCTTATGAGAAAGTATTAGTAATGTCTCCATTTTATAGTTGAGGTAAATAAAACATGAAGATAGATTGAGAAGAAAGAACATGGAATTTGAGTTTACATTCTGATTCTACTACCAACCTATTAAATATACCTATTATAAACTTGATCTCTTTGAATAAGATTTCTCTTTTCCATCCTTTCAGAACTTAATTTAGTCAAAATCTATGCCAGTTTCTTTAATCAAAGTCCACATTTGTGTAAATTTGCCAGGAGGCAGAGGAGTACAATATTAAAAATATTTTACAGCATATATTTTAGAGTTAGAGTGAGCTGACTTTAAATTCTGGTTCTTTCACTAACCAGCTGTGAAACATCAGGGAAATTATTTAACATTTGAAGGGATCAGTGGCCTCATCAGTAAAACAGAATTGACTTGAGGAATTTTTGTGAGAATTAAGTAAATAATTATATTTAATACATATATTTTATATGCACACGTGTATATATATATTTATATGTGCATGTGTCTCACAATATTTTTTCAAACTTCAGTCCAGCCTGTAAGAATAGAAGGATTTTAATAATAAGCTGTATGCAGTTTGGTCAATTGATTGTACACCATTGATTTCTTTCGAATTACTAGCAAAATTTAATTGTATTCCTCCAAAGGAAGACTCATAGAATTACACTGAATTATTTTAAATTTTAGAAAACATTTATTGAAGGTATCATTTTAAGTTTTAATTTGAAATTTTATTAACTTTATTATGTGAAAGAAACAGTACAAAACATTATAATTATATAAATGATTCAGACATAATCTCTAAAATTCTATAAACTTATATAGTAGAACTTTTCTTATAGCTTTATTTTTATAACATATAATCTTAAAATCACTACATAAAAAATTGAAACACAGAAATTCAGTAATTTTCACAAATTCATACAATGATTAAAAGGCAAAAACCTGATTTCAAATTCATACAACACTTCTTCCCAGCTCATGCACAAGTAACTCAGAGTCTAATTTTGATTTGTATATTATAAATGTAGCATTTTATAATATCCATATTTAAAATGAGGATACTGGATCTCAATTGTATTGACACCACCCAAGGTCATAGGATTTCTCCTCTGTTTTCTTACTTGAACAAATAAATGATAGCCTGAAATAAAAGGACTTTTTTTGTTAAAGAAATTTAGGAAACATTTTAGCGTCTTTATTTGTTGACTGCAATTTAATCCTGTAAGGGTGGTTCAATGTGTTAAATCTAAGGGACATCCCTTTACTTCTGGAGGCTGAGTCAAGAGCTGGACTGGGAGACATGTCTAGAATCTTGAACTTGGAATCTGCTGGCAAGGAGGAGGTTAGTTTCCTCTGACCTAAATGTCTTGCACTTTGCCAGTCCAAACAGAAGCTTATCTTTGGGAAACACCAAAACATAACATTAAACTAACTTTATAGCTCTACCTCAGGAATCATGAATGCATTGTTTACTGGTATATTTAAATTACTGTATTAAAAATAAATTTAGTTAGAAGTACATTTATTTTATAATTTCCCTTAATGTCTAAGACCACTGATAATAAGTTTTAACCATGAGGCTAGAGAGCATCATATGTTACCAGAGAATTTATTGGAACTTCAAAAAGTAAAAACTGCTAATATTATTATAAAGATTTTAAAAATTCTTACTTTTGTTTCCTCATTGTCTATTTCTCTCATTCTAAAAGTTAGTCACCTTTTAATCTGTGGGATCATTTAAGCTAGCAGAACTAATTTAATCATGGTCTAAAATCTATAGGACATACGTAGACCTACCTGTAATCCTGAAATCAAAATGTTATGTGAGGGGCTTCCCTGGTGGCGCAGTGGTTGGGAGTCCGCCTGCCGATGCGGGAGACACGGGTTCGTGCCCTGGTCCGGGAGGATCCCACGTGCCGCGGAGCGACTGAGCCCGTGAGCCGTGGCCGCTGGGCCTGCGCGTCCGGAGCCTGCGCTCCGCAACGGGAGAGGCCGCAACAGTGAGAGGCCCGCGTACCGAAAAAAAAAAAAAAAAAAAGTTATGTTATGTGATTCCAATCATAGGAATGTGAAGACACTTTGCTATGTTGCAAATTGGAAAAGAAGGAATAATATTCACAGCTAGGTGTATAAAGAAGCTAGTGTCCTAATGATGCTTTTGTCTTGAAAAATTAAATCTTAAAATGTTTCACTTGTAAAAGAAGAATGCATTCCAATGTGCTGCCTTTTTCTATTAATAATAATGAGAAAGAAAATTAAGGTTATTTAGGTTATAATTTCAACTTTAAAAGATTGTGACAGAGAAGGATTTTTTTTGTATAATAAAGTTGGTATGAACTCATTTAGGTACACCGTAGAGGATAAAGGTTAAATTATTTTAGCGAAGGTCATTGTAATATATGAAATCCTTAAAAAAAAGTGTTGGAATTTATTAAGCTCTTGAGAATGGTGTTTTATATTCTGACTTAAAGCAACTAAAAAGATGTGGTTGTGACAGTACAGAAGTATGTTTTCAAATCGGACAGTAGCCTAGGGAATGACAACATTTGCTTGGCTAAGAGACCCAACCTAAGGGAAATTAAGTTGGTTTTTGGAAGGTATTTCAATTAATAGCTCATATAATAAAGGACTCTAAACTTTATGTATTTATAAGACCAGTCACAAAATTATATTAACGCTATCTTTGCAATATATTTGATTTTCTTTTTTCGATCCTAGTCACTTCAACTAAATTCTTCTGAAATATTCTGATGTGACAGAAAAGAATATGAGGAATATTAAATATTTAAGATAGGTGAGTAAATTTATTAGAGAATATCTACTTTGTCACATCAATACACAATGCTTCAACTATTTTGTTATATTAAGAGCTGACTTTCTTAGAGTCTGGAATAACCCAATTTCAACTGTGTTTTTTCCATTCCAGTGCTCACACAGTTCTTTTCTTGAAAAAGTGGTGAAGTAACATTGTCTGCTAGTTCTCTCCCACAGTAAAATCACAGAAAGATTGGTATCATTTGGGGGAGAATTTTATACTCATTTTCGTATTTCTTTCTTGTCCTACCTCTGGTGGATCATTGTCTTGCCAATCACCACTAAAAGGCAAAAAAAAAAAAAAAAAAAAAAAAAAAAGGCATTACAGCTAAGAACCAGAAGAGGGCGCTAATATTCAACGGGAACAGGGATCAGATAAACCAACAGGTGCAGCAAGAGGTCTCTCCTCAGCTCTCCATTCACAGTCTGTGTGTTGGTGATTACAAACAAGCATTATAGTTCTTAGGAAAAAGCAGAATCCAAGAAAGACGAATATGAAGGTTCCCTAAATGTCATCCTTCCTAAACTCAAGTTGGGAGCCTAGGAGCATATAAAAGGTTATAAAAGGAAGGCTAAAAACAAGAACTCTATTAACAGATGAAGCTATGAATGGACCATGTAGTAGTAAAAATACTAATTATACCATGTCTTACAAAGTTTGTTCCAATTAATATATAGAGTTACTCTCAATTTTCTTTTTTGTAATCATTTTTTAAAATAATTATTTTTTCCTAAGTCAGATGTTATTAAGGAATAATTTACATAACTTAAAATGCATCATATTTAGATGTACAACTAAGTTTTGACAAATGTATACAGTTAAGAACCCATAATACAATCAAGATAAAACAGTTCCATCACACTAAAAAGATTCTTTCTGTTACTTTGTAGTGAATTTCTTTTCCCCACTCTTAGCCCTTGTTAACCACTGACCTGGTTTCCCTTCCGTTAGTTTTGCATTAAGCAGCATGTCCTTTTTCTGTTGGGCTTCAATCACATAGCATAATGCTATTGATATTCATCTATATTGTTGCATGAATCAGTAATTCAATACTTTCATTGCTGAATAGTATTCCACTGTATGCATATGCCACAGTTTATCTGTTCACTGCTTGACAGACATCTGAGTTGTTTCCAGTTTTGAGTTATTATAAACAAAAGTTCTATAAATATTCAGGAACAGGTATTCATGTGGGTACATGTTTTCACTTTGCTTCAGTAAATACCTGGAGTGGGATAGGTGAATTTGCAAGTGTACAAGTGAACACTTAACCTTATAAGAAACTGCAAAATTGTTTTCCAAAGTAGCTCTACCACTTTTACATTCCAACCAGCAGTAAATACCAGTTCAGTCGCTTGTTTTTGTTTGTTGTTTTAATTTAAGCCATCCTAGTAGGTCTGTGATGGTATCCTATTGTGGTTTTGATGTGCATTATCTTAATAACAATGCTAAATATCTTTTAATGTGCATATTTGCCTTTTGTATTTACTCTTGGATGAAGTGTCTGTGCAAATATTTTTCCACTTTATTATGGCTTCTTGTCTTTTTATTATTGAGCTTCAAGATTCTTTATATATTCTGGCTGCAAGAACTTTATCAGATACATAACTTTTCCCAGTCTGAGGCTTGTTTGTTAACTTTCTTTAGAGCATCTTTTGAATAACATACATTTTATTATGATGATGAAATCGAAATTATCATTTTTTTCTTTTCTGACACATTCTGTTTCTTATACTGAAAATGTTTGCCTAACCCAGAATCACAAAGATTTTTCTCCTGTTTTCTCCAAGGAGATTTATATTTGTAGATTTTTACATTTAGGGTGACTTTCAAGTGACTTTGTATGTTTGCATATGGTGCCAGGTATGTGTTGAGGTGTTTTTCATTGTTTTGCATAAAACACCTAATTGTTCCAGCACCGTTTGTTGAAAGCACTATTATTTTTCCATTGAACTACCTTCACAAGTTAGTTGGAAATCAATCATATATAAATGGAAACACACACTATGGACCCTTTCTGCCTGGCTTTGTATCAATTTAGCATAATCTCATTAATAGTCATGCTATTACATAAATCAATATTTCAGTACCTTTATATGGCTGAAGAATATTTCATTGTATGAATATGTCATTGCGTGGATTGTACCACAATGTACACAAGGGATGGTTCTACTTATCAACTCTCCATTGCACTTCCATTGATCTATATGTTAATTCTTGCACTGATGCCCCACTAGATTAATTTAACTTTATATTACGCCTTGAGACCAGTAGTGTTAATTCTCCAAATGTGTTCTTCTTTTCCAAAATTGTTTTGGCAGTCTAGATCTTTTGCTTCTCTTTATAAATTTTTGAATCAGCTTGAATCTATAAAAAAGTTGCTGAGATTTTTATTGTTATTATATGTACAGATCCATTTGAAGAGATTTGATATCTTAACAATACTCTCTTCCAATTCTTGAACACAATCTCTCTCCATTTATTTAGAATATCTTTAATTTCTCTTGTAATTATCATAATTTTAGCACATATTGCACATATTTCATGAGATTTATCTTTAAGATTTTATGCTTTTGATACTACTGTAAATGGTATTCTATTTTAACTTGTTTCTAATTACCCATTGCTAGCATGTAACAATACATTTGATTTTAGTATAGTGACCTTTTATTCTGCAACATAGCTAAACTCACATATTCGTTCTAGTGACATTTGACTAGTTCTTTTGGTTTTTCTATAGACAATTCATGTATTTTCCTCCTGTTCATTCTCTATGCTATATATTGTATTTTTGTCATATTACAATGTCTAGGGTAACAGTGTCATATAAATTATGTCTTTGCCCTATTACAGTGCCATATTATACCTGTTTAGTAAAACTTGAACAGAAGTGTTGAGCATGTACATTCTTGAAAAGTTCCCGATTTTAGGAAGACGGTATTTCTTTAATCACGAAGAATAGTATCAGATGCCAAGACTCACTTTGTCAGTTCAAAGAAGTTCCCTTCTATTCCTAGTTTAACAATTAAAAAAAAAAATCTGGAAGAGTTAACTTTTGTTGAATGTTTTTCTGCTTCTATTGAGATAATCATATTGATATCCCTTTAGTCTGTAAACATGGTGAATTACATTAATTGGTTTTTGAACATTGAACCAACTTCAAATTCCTCAGATACATTGCACATGGTTATGAAGTAATGCACTTTTTATATATGTCTGTAATTAACTTGCTAGTATTTTGTTAAAGAGTTTTGGTCTATATTCATGAGAGCTACTGGTCTGCAGCTTTCCATTACCTTTTGTTTTGAGGTATAAAAATTGTTTGTTTTTTTTACCATTTTAAAAATTGAAGTATGGTTAATTTACAAGGTTGTGTTAATTTCAGGTGTACAGTAATGTGATTCAGTCATATATATATGTATATATATATATTCTTTCTCAAATTATTTTCCATTATAGATTATTCAAGATACTGAATATAATTCCCTGTGCTTTACAGTAGGTCCTTGTTGTTTATCTCTTTTATATATAGTGCTGTGTATATATTAATCCCAAACTTCTAATTTATCTCTCCCCCACCCCCTGCTATCCCCTTTGGTTACCATAAGTTTGTTTTCTATGTCTGTGAGTATATTTCTGCTTTGTAATTAAGTTCATTTGTATCATTATTTTTAATTCCACATGTAAGTGATATTATATGCTATTTGTTTTTCTCTGTCTGACTTACTTAACTTAGTATGATCATCTCTAGGTCCATCCATGTTGCTGCAAATGGCATTATTTCATTATTTTTATGGCTGAGTAATATTCCATTGTATCTATCTATAGATAGATGGATAGATAGATCTCACATCTTCTTTATCAATTCATCTGTTGATGGACATTCAGAATATTTCTATGTATTGACTATTGTAAAGAGTGCTGCTGTGAACATTGGGGTGCACGTATCTTTGCAAATTAGAGTTTTCTCTGGATATATGCCCAGGAGTGGGATTGTAGGATCATATGATGGCTCTATTTTTAGTTTTTTAAGGAAACTCCATGCTGTTCTCCATACAGACTGCACCAATTTACATTCCCACCAACAATGTAGGGGGTTTCTTTTACTTTCAATAATATTAGATTTTAATGTTAAGGTAATGCTGGCCTCATAAGTGGGAAGTGTTTCATCCTTTGTTATTTACTTGTTTGCTTTTATTACCGTTTTATATTTGTAACTCTTTTCTATAGATAGATATTGAACTGCCTACCCAACAAACTTACTAAGAGTTTTCATCTGTTTTATCTATGAAAATCTGCCAAGTTGAATAATTTCCCAGTTGTGAATGAGCCCATTCTTCTCTAGGTTGATTGTGAAGCTTCTATTTTATACTCCCTCCACAAAGTGCTTCCTGACCTACTGTATATCTTTTGTCAACATCTATCAAAAGTATTGATTTCAGTTCTGTGATATGTTCCCAAGACATAGATTGATAAATATAATCATTAGATTGAATGAATTACTTAAATATTTGCAAATATCACCTGATATTTTTGTATGATATTTTTGTATCCTTTAAGATATTGACAAGAAGAAGAGATTGACAAATACTACACTTAATTACAAAAATTTGTCTCACAGATTTCTATATCATTCACTTTAATGTTTTGCCATTATGGATTAGAATTGATACGATATATTAGAATAGCCAAACTTGATTCATTGCAACCAGATTCAAGAACTATCAATTGTATAGTGAAAAACTCCTCCATATTTTCATTCTCCTGATGAGTACTGATGTTCTTGTTGTGAAGTTTTCCAATTTTTCATAAGGCAATTTTTATTCTGGGTCACGTAACTTATTAATGTATAAAACAATTTTTTATGCTAAGAAAATAGGATTTCCACAGAAAAGAGCTAAACAAAAACAAATACAGAGAACATTTTAAAATATGTTGACACTGACATAAATCTTCACTCTTAGAAAAGTGGAAATCTCAATTCTCAAGTTAATATTTTAAGCAAACACAATGATTATTGACATTTAGGATGGTAACCAAGAGTATATCATTATGACTGAAAGCAGGAATAAACTTGGCAAAGAACAAAACCTATTACTGTAGCTTTAATAATTGAGATATTCTTTTCCATACACTTTGCCTCTTTCCATGATTCTAATATCCCAAAGAATTGTGTATAGTGACTTATATTTCATCAGAATAGCAGGTATGCTTACAAAAATCCTAAGAAATAACAAAGCCCATTCTTGTTCAACAAAGACAATTTAGTTTCATAAGATTTACTTGAGATTTATTATTCAGTAAGTCAACTACACTTACAATGTGCAAAAAACTGTTCATTAGAACTGACAAATTAGCAGCATGTATTTCTCATAATCATAATATACCTAAAAGTAATAGTCATCTTCCTATGTTCCATCTTGTGACCAAGATGCACTTAGATCTCTGGCACTCCCAAATCCTCATAAGCAGACTAGTACACTTGTAAAATAAATTATTTGAAGCTATGAACAATAATATGTATTCATATATATTTAATAACAGGCAAAGTCAAGCTTACAAAATAATAAAATATACAATATATGTCTTTGTAGATCATGATACAACATGCAGAGTTTGGAATGAAAACATCACCAGAATTGCAGCAAGTCTAATATTTGCATTAATTTTATGAATAATGGACACAATTCTCCATTTGAAATGCCTAAAACTATCAACCAACAGAATATATGAACTTTCCTCCCATTAATATTACATGGCTTGAGAAGGTGTTCCTCTCTATGCATATTTAAACATTATAACACATATTTTAATAATATAACATGCTCAATGCACTACAGTTCTTGAAACAAGTATACTCATCTTCCAAAGGATATGGTGTATAAAATATATACATCGTGTTACACACATTTTAGAGAGCTCACCACTGAAATTAGTTTGTCTATGATAATATAGATAGTGACAGAGTGACACAGTGCAAATTTGATTCCAGGTTTCTTAACTCCAAGTCTAGCATTTTTACCATTATAGCTCGCTTTTGAGAGGAAAATATGTCATGAAAACACTTCCATGAAACATTTGCAAAATAGAAACAAGCTGAGTATAAAGTTCACTGTGCAATAGCAACTCACTTTAGGAATTCTTGTTTGTATATCCAGATGAGTTGCTTAATAGTTAACTGTGGTAGAAATAAAACTTGGATACATTTAAATTCTTCCTCTTAAATGACTTATATACACAAAAACTCCTGACATGTCTTTAAAGCTCTATAGTAAATGGGAAAAGAAATTTCAAAATTATGTGACAAGAAAAAAAATCACACCTCAAGCAAATGATTCCTGTAGGTCATTCACCCTCTGAGTTTGTTTTCAAATAATAGACTTTAAATGCTAGGTGAAAATATCTTTGTATGATTTAAATTTTTTTCCAAGTATTATTTAGGACAGATAAAAAGATTCTTACCCAAGCTTCAGGAAGTCTTGTTTTAAAAATAATACATCCTCTTTAAATTCTGAATTGAATTCAGAAATGAAACTATGAAGATGTGAATAAATAAGTCTATGTGATTCTGCATTACTGTAGTGTTATATAATTAATGGCCTGGGAGGGACTGGAGTACATCTGATCAAACTTTCTGTGTTTGTGCAATAATGTAGATTTTGTGATGGCATTACTCCTCTTTGTCCCTCTGACACTATGTCCTGTGTTTCCTTTTCTAATTCTTCCTTCTCTGCCCTTGCCACACTGTTGCAAGTCTCCCTCCCAAAGTCCCCACCACTCTCAATAATTTGTATCTTGGCATCCTTATCCAGTCACATAACTTTCATTACTATTTATATGTTGATTATTCCAAAGCTATACACAGGTTTCATGTTCTGGTTTCTCCCTCTATCTGAAAGTAGAGTGTGCCTAAGAAAACTTGCATAAGTCAAAAAAGCATAAAGTGAAGAAACAATTACTTTAGGACACCTGTTGCTAAAGGATGCACAAAATAAATAGAAATAAAGCACAGTTGCTCACAGAAACAGTTCAAAGCTATGGTGGCCTGATGCATTGCTTATAACTGCTCGCTGCAAAATGAATGCTGAATGCTATTTTTGCCTTTTTTTCATAAATCCTTTTTAGATTTATTTTGGTTAACAAAAACAGGAACTAATGTAGGTCTTTCATAAAAGTCAAGTGGAATAAAGCTAACTTTCAAAAAGCAGGGGATACCTATACCCCATGGTAGAATGTATCCCTAAACTTCAGATTCATAGTGTCTCTGAAACATATTTACCCTGATGCCTTGCAAATATCTCTAACTTTGTGTCTGAAATTATTTTATTTCCTTTCTAACCAAGACTGCTGTTTCTTTTTTCTTCCAAGCCTGCAATCTGGCTTCTAAATCAACTACTCCCTTATATCTTCACAAGCACCAGACGCTCTGTTAATTTTACCACCTTAATACCTCAAATCATTTTACTTTTCTCTCACTTCTGTTTCAAGTTTCAATTGTTTTATCTTGGGTTTTTTTTTTTGGTTATTTATTCACATTTTTAATCAGCTTTGTAAATTTCTATTGGTTACAGAAATTGTGGATCAATTAAACCTTCTGAAAGGTTTAATTTTAATGCTGGCACTCAAATGGGATGCTGGAAGATCACACTTTTCTGAGGAGGCTTGGTTTCAGGCTATGATAGGACTGGTCCATTTCAAGTTTGTGTAGTTTTTTTCCCAAGTTCCAGTCACCACTCTTTAGGTGAGTGCATAACCATTATGAGATGTCAACTTTAAGTCCAGTGTATTTACTAAAGTTCATCAAGCTTGGCTGGGTCTGAACTCTCACTTCTGTCTCCCCAATCCAAAAAGTTTCCGAAAATGGATACTCAGCTCTTTTAGCCTCCCAGCTCTGTGGTCTGTTGGATTTATTGGAATCTTGTCTTGACACATAAGTTAGGAGCCAGCCAATGACATGAAGGGAAATTGGACACACATGTTTAGGCTCATTTCTCTGTAGTTTCCTCCTTTCTGGAATAAATGAACACATTTTATCTCAAGGGAAAAGGGGATGGAACAGAGACCAGCTTCTCTGCCATCTCTTCAAATTCAACTATTGAATAAGTCATTCAACTTATCCTAAAGCAGAGAGAGATAAAGTGAAGAGAAAAGCCAATCATGTTACATTAATTGAGTTCTCTCCATAGGGAAGGAAGAACAGGAAGTGAAAAGAAGTGCTTCTTTCAGCAGAGCTTATAGTTATGACATAGGGTGAGCAACGTTATAATGTATATACAGGCCACATATTTTAACACCACTGTCAGGTGTTCAATAGCCCTCACACCACCAAAAGTTTTCTAAGTGGCAAAATTAAACATTTTTTAACAAAATTGTTAACTTGGGAAATATATTTTTTAATGTATGCCATGTTCCAAAGAGAGCTTGTCAGTATAAACATAAAGTATAAAAAAACATGGATTTTATTCAACCTATGAGTCCAAAATACTAGTTTGGACTAGATGCACTTTGGATACATAGCTGAAATGAAAAAAAGGGAAATAATTTGCCAAATGCATTTACTTTGGGAAAACTAAACTGAAGTTATTTTTCTTGAGCAATTTGATATTACAATGGATGTCTTAGAAATTATACATGAGAAACAATACATGAGTGATGACTAGGAGTGGGTTACACTCAACAAGACAGCAAAGTAAGACAATTTTCATGGTCAAAAATGTACTTGAAACTAAAAGTAGTTTTGTAGAAATAAGGAAATTTCTCTGTATAACTGTTTGAAATTGGCTTGTTCACATATTTAACATTTATCGAACACCTCCTTTATGACAGGCACTAAACCAGGTGCTAGGAATTGACGAATACATAATCACTGGTCCTTATTTGTGAAAAATTCTGTTTATATTGTACAGTTATAAAATATTTTATGATAAAAAACCATTTACATAATTTTAAAATACAATTCCTTTAGAATTTGTAATTGTGATAATGGTAAGTGTGAATTTTAAAAAATCAATAAACATTTACTTTCATGGTAGTAGAAACAGATTGGGGTATAAAGGTAAAGTGTTGAAATAACATGAAGAGTAAATGTTTGGAAATCTATCACAGGACAAATCTACCTAAGGAAGGTAACTGTTGGACCTTCAACACCAAGTTTATGCCAGATTTCATCAGTTTATATATCCTCTAGTATATCAATTTTAGACCAAAGGCATATTGAAGCCTAAATCTGTTTTAATTTAGGGATATTGTGTGGTATCCATATTTTACTCCATGGTGGAGAAAATAATTTTGAGATTAGACACCAATCCATAAAGACTTTCAAATTCATTCATTTCTGTAGTATCCTGCATTGTTCAAAACAAATTATGATTAGAGAGATGCCAATAGTAGGTAAACTCATAGAAAGCATTTTACAGAATAAATAAGAGTTAACCAATCTCTGTAGAAATCAGCTGATAAAGGTCTGTTGCAATATATAGAGTGTGTTGCTTAAAGCAAATACAGATAAATCTCAAACTCAGAAACTAAGTATCATGTGAATATAGTTATTGAAATGTCCTGTAATTCAAGAATGAAGCATCAGAGAGAGAATTCACTAAGAAGACACAGACAAGAAGATTACCAAAACCAGGGAGAAATATGAAAATTTTCAAGATAAAGAAAACTATGGTATTGGGGGTTAAACAGTGTTGTGTAGTCTTGTCTTTGAAATTTCAGTTTTATTTAAATATGCATTTAATAAACATTTATTAATGTCCATTATGTGCCAAGCTGCAATTTAGGACCAAACCAAGTGCTACCTTTAAGAGAATGTCAGTCTAGTAGAAACTAAATATATTACACACAAAAGTAGCAAGTATTGGTAGAGGAAATGACAGTGGATCTCATTTTTCATTAGGGCTTTAGACAATGCCCTTGAGAGTGATGAGATAAAGATGAACACTATTGAGTGGGAGTATATAGGGGCATTCACGGAAGCTGGGAAAAAGGTAGTGTCAGTCTGTGAAAATCTTGATAGCCGTGTAAAATTTTAGATTCCATTTTTCTCCTAAATATAGTAAGAATCCAGTTAGAGATTTTAAACAGAAAAGTGTCATGTTCTAATTTATGTTTTAGATTCATTGTTGCTACTAGGTGAAGAACGAATTGGATGGAAGCAAAACTAAAAGCCAGGAGACCAATTCAAAAACACAGAGTTGAGCACATATAAGATGATGGCAGCATGGAAGAACTTAATGGCAGTAGTGTTGGAGAGAAATGGATGGAATAAAGATTCTGGTGGAGTCACTGACATTTGTGATGGATTAGTTAGGAAAGAGAGAAAAATGTTGAAAAATGACTCTCAGGTCCCTAGCTTGAGCAAGTGAGTGTGTGTTTTTGCCATTTACAGTACTTGGAAACAAAGAAGGAAAAGCAGCTTAGAGTAGGGAGTTTGTTGAAGATTAATCACATTTTGACACAATTTAAGATACATGGAAAATAATCAGTGCAGAAATATTCAGTAGGTGGTAGAATACACAGGCTTGACCTTTAAGGAGAGGTCAGGTGCCAATATATGGAGAATTGCTGGGGTTGGTAAGTTGGTAATGTACAGTTACGAGACTCTGAACTGAATGCAGAGAAAGTCTCATAAGTACATCTTGGATAAGAAAGAAACAATAAAGGATTTTAAGGAACAATCTAAGAATCATGATGAAAACCAGGAAAGCATGATTCACAGCAGAGGCATTGTTTATCACCTATTTTCCCAAAGTTCTCAGTAATTTTTTTTTTTTTTTTTTTGCCGTACGCAGGCCTCTCACTGTTGTGGCCTCTCCCATTGCGGAGCACAGGCTCCGGACGCGCAGGCTCAGCGGCCATGGCTCACGGGCCCAGCCACTCCGCGGCATGTGGGATCTTCCCGGCCCGGGGCACGAACCTGTGTCTCCTGCATCGGCAGGCGGACTCGCAACCACTGCGCCACCAGGGAAGCCCTCTCAGCACTTTTGATACAGTTCTTTGTTCTTTCTTGGAAAGGTAGGAGAAGATGAAATTAAGCCTACCAGTGGAGGGATTAATCTTCAGGAGGCTTTAATGAGAAATTATCTGCTTTAGTCCTTTGGGGATGCTATAACAAAATACCAGACTAGGTAGCTTAACAGAAACAAATTTACTTCTCACAGTTCTGGAGGGTGGAAATCCAAGGTCAGGGAGCAAGCATGATCAGTGAGGTCTCTTTGGGGTCACAGAGTTCTCCCTGTATCCTCACATGGTAGAAGGGGCTAGGGATTTCTCTGGAACTTCTTTGATAAAACACTAGTCCTATTCATGAGGGTTCCATCTTCAAGATTTAAGCACTGCCCAAAGGCCTCATCTACTAATACTATCACCTTTGAGTGTTAGGATTTTAAGGTATGAATTTTGGAGGTACACAAACATCAGATCATAGCACTACTTCATTGATAACAGATAAAATTAATGGGTGCTTATGTATGCATAGTATAGCCTTAGTAGAGGGAAAATAAATCACAGGGTGGCATCCTTCCTGCCAAGCATCCTTCCTGATTACTCTGGCAACAGCACTCCTTTGAAGAGTGACTTGTCCCCCATTAGAATAAATGGGGTTGTATACACTCCCTCTGACATCAGAGGCATGGGACTATGTTTTGCATGGTAGTCAAATTACCAAATTCCCCTAGCCATATTCACGGTCGGTATCTATAAATTCAGTGATTGTTTTACTGGTTTTCAAGAAAAATGTGCAAGTTATCTACAAAATTTGGCTACAATCCATAGCCAGTAGTCAAACTTTCTGCTCCAGTACTCAGTCACTATTTTTTCCCTCTTCCTTCCTGCCTTCTGTTTCAACTTCTGCTCCTTCCTGCTATAGAAACGAAAAGCCTGAACATCATGCCTTTCCTCTTGGGTCTCTCTGATCTTCCTCCCTGAAGAAGGAGGACTCTACTTAGCAAATCTCACATGACACCCTAGATAACGAATCCCTGGGAGGCCAATACCCTCAAGCATTTAACAATAAATGAATCTAGAGGTAAATAAATGTAGACCCATCCATCAAAGTATTACCTATGTTAATTACAGTCTTCAAAAGCTAGTAATCAGAGTCTGGGATTCAAGTTCTGTGACTGATCCATAGTGGGCAAATACAGTGAGCTCTTTATCTGATGTAAGCAACCGAAAATTACATTCTCTTCTACTCACTATCTAGTTAATGCAAGACGTGGTGAATTGAGTCCTGTGTTGCCAATATGTAGTAATGAATAAATATGTCCTTTTTTATCAATCCATCATTTAATTCTCACAACAATCTATGAGAAAGGTTTTGTTATTATCCCCTTATACAGATAAGCAAAGTTGAGAAGTTCAATAACTTGCCCCAAGTTGTCCACCTGTTAGGTCAATCATGCTAGTTTGAAATCACTCATTAATGATTTATTAATCAGTGAGGTGATTAATTACACGATGTTCAGAAAAAATTGGATTAAAACTTAATGCATCCTAAGACAATAGCATAATATATAAGCTAATACTCTGATGTTAGAATATCAGTTATGATTACTTATATGCTGAGGATAAAATCATGAGGCAGCTGAATTTAGTAAAACATGGGTTTTTATTGCATAACGGTCTTTCGCTAGGTGCAGTTTGAAAAAAGAAGACCTTCTTCACCAGGCCACTCTCCTGTTGGCCACCAGGAGAGTACTAACATTTGAATTATAGCACGTCAGATTTATCTTCTAAATTGTACAAAAACTGCACATTTTAATTAAGTTTAAAGAGCCCACCAGGAACAATAATATTACATGAGACACGGCCAACAGCACATTAAGAAACATGGCATTTAGCCACTGTGCCCATTTTCATAGCTACTCAAGAAAAAAAAACAGAGCAAAAGTATTATGTTGTAGTATATCTCTTCTTTGGTAATAGATTAATTTTGTCTTTGCATATGCTTTTAAATTATAATGAGCAATAGGTTGCATGCATTCACAACAAATACATTGAGAGTAAATGAATAATAATATTATATTAGTAATAATACTCAGGATGACAATGATAATGATTATAATGATTTTATTTTATTTTTATTATAATAAAATCATTAAATGATTTTATTTTATTTCATTTTATAATGATTTTATTTGAAGGACAGAAAAAATTGCATAATTTTATTTATTATTTTAGCCCAATTTTTCAGCTTAAATACATAATTCTGAGTTCTGTCCATATATGACTAAAATACATATTGAAAGTGTGGTATGTTCAGATATTATAATACCAGGGTTGAAAAATGTGGGTCCTCCTGATTCCAGATGGAGGAACAAAATATTTTTTTTCTCTCAGTATATTCTGTAGAACATTTCAAACACTCAAGATTTAGAATAGATAAAGACCATTTAAAATAGTGAATCTTGAATTATTCAGTTATCATTTAATAATTGTCTCATTCATTCCTTTGGTTGTTTATTGATACAATCAAGAAACAATTATTGTAACAAACTGAATCTAGATATGTTGCTTTTGTCCTGAATAAAGTCAAGTTTTCTTGGGGGAAAATCAGACTTCTAAAAAAAAATTTCAATCTAGGGAGTTAACTATTAATATACAGAAGTACGAGGTAAAGGAACAATTCAAAGAAAGGAAAATCAATTCTGCCTTGAAAAATCAAGGAAGATATTACAGAGGCAATACTTGATCTGAGAGTCAAAATGTGAGTAGGAGTTGAACATATAGCCTAGTATATAGCATACAAAGAATGTCAAGAAATCTTACACATTGTTCAATTTATCTCAACAAATATATGTTGAATGATTTAAGTCAATACATGTGTATTAAATTTTTATCATCAGGGAATACAAAGGAGAAAAACAACAGTTCTTGACTTTAAGAAAGTTAATCTGAAAGGTTAACCAAAGAAGTAACCAAATAATTAAAAAATAATTCTTTAAAATTTATTTATTTATTTATGGCTGCATTGGGTCTTTGTTGCTACATGTGGGCTTTCTCTAATTGCATTGAGCAAGGGCTACTCTTCGCTGATGTGCACGGGCTTCTTATTGCCGTGGCTTCTCTTGTTGCAGAGCACGGGCTTTAGGCGCCCAGGCTTCAGTAGATGTGGCACGTGGGCTTCAGTAGTTGTGGCACGTGGGCTTCAGTAGTTGTGGCTTGCAGGCTCTAGAGCTCAGGCTCAGTAGCTGTGGTGCATGAGCTTAGTTGCTCCGTGACATGTGGGATCTTCCCGGACCAGGCTCGAACCTGTGTCCCCTGCATTAGCAGGAGGATTCTTAGCCACTGAGCCACTAGGGAAGTCCCAATAATTAATTCTTTTTTTTTTTTTTTTGGTGGTACGTGGGCCTCTCACTGCTGTGGCCTCTCCTGTTGCGGAGCACAGGCTCCGGACGCACAGGCCCAGCGGCCATGGCTCACGGGCCCAGCCGCTCCGCGGCATGTGGGAACTTCCCGGCCCGGGGCACGAGCCCGTGTCCCCTGCATCCGCAGGCGGATTCTCAACCACTGCGCCACCAGGGAAGCCCTCAATAATTAATTCTTGAGTTGAAAAAATTACAACCCAAGACTATGCATAGTATTAAAAAGAAATATTGAAGAAGGAATAATAAAATCTGCATGTGGCAGGAGTAAGAGAAGGTTATTGAAGGATGGATGAATGTAGATCTCTCCTGTAGTTCAGAGAGGGTGTTCCAGAAGAGTACACAGGAAAGTCACCCAAACTAGAAACAGCAGAGTGTGTGTTACTGAATTATTCTATGTTGCTGAAGCATAACGTATAGGGAAAGGTGCTGAAAGACAAACATATAAATGCTTGCTTAGAATCTTTGAATCATTAGTAAGCTTCCAGGAGTCTCTAAGTTTGAGTGTGTCCCCCCAAGAGTCTGTGCAAGATAATTCATTAGAATGTCTGAAGAAAAATATTGTTTTCTAATTATATTTATCTCACCTTATTTTCTGTTGGTGTATATTTTATAATTTCTGCAACATAGTAGTTTATGTATATAATTTATAAGTAAATATAAATATCTTGAAGGCAAGTGAAGAGGATGTTGTAGAAGGTAGAGAATCATGCAAAATAGGAAGGGGATAAAATCAGATATTTGTTTTGGAAAGATGCTTTGGAAAACTTAAGGATAGAGAAAAGGAGACTAGTCTGCAGACTAGTAGAGTAATATAGGAGAGCTAGTAAGGGTCTGAAGTATTATGGTTTAATAGAGATTGAGACAAAGCATCAGAGTCAATAAATAATGAGGAGGGAAATGTAACATTCCTTGATTAACTGGATGACTAGCTGATTTGTTGACCACATATTAGGGACCATTGCTACAGTATGTATCTCAATTACCTAACTTAATCTTCATAGCAGTGAGGAGGCTGTCATTCTTATCTTACTTATGTGAGAAAAATGCAGCTTAAGGAAGTTAAAAAATGTATCAAATGGTACATAGCTGGAAAGTGGCAACACTTGGCTTCAAACTCAAGTTAGAAAGGCTCCAGAGTCAAGGTGTTAACCATTTGCCTCTGAAGGAAAAAACCAACGGGGAAAGGGAGAGGCAGGAAGTTGACTGAGGACCGGAGTTGGTGAGAGATGGCAATTTGTGCAAGGTTTCCCATGTGATATGTTGAAGAATGGTGCTGTGGTAATGAAGTACATTGTCCAATTGATAAACATTTTCATTCATTAGGTAGTGATTTTCACATGCATCAAATAATCTAGGTCAGTTTAAAATTCTATTCTATTTTAATATGTACATCACCAGCAATTATAATTTCTGTACTTACTTGTATCAATCACTTAGAACCATAAAATAGTCAAGAATTTCATTCAGAGTTTAATAATATATAACAGTTGAAAATCGGAAAGAAAAATTTACATTGGGAAGCAAAATATAACAAAGCAAACAATTAGAAAATAATTTGAAAAAAGTATAATCATATAATAACTTTCAGTTTGGGAGGAAACTTTAATAGTTAATTATAAATATAAATTAATAAAATATATCACAACATACAAAATTAGAATTAGTCCATCCTCATTTTCGAACATAATGCTACAGTTTTTCTTATTTATGAACAACAAGACTAAGTAGAATATTGGAACTATTTCCATTTGCTTTTATTCTAGATTTTTTTCCTTTTACATATAAGACAAAATATTAAAAATAATTCTGAGATCTAAAAAAGACCACACTGGTAAACTCAGCAATCACTATCTTTTTTTTTCTTCCTTCCTTAAGTAGGTATAATTTTCCAGTTGGGTAAGACTCTTGAGTCTTCCCTAACAAAAGTGGAGTTTTGTTAGGGAAGGGAGTTAGTGCTATTCAGAGACCTAATAATCACCTTTCTCCCTATTATCTCAAGGCTTTGGGGCTCTTTGATGTTTCTCTCTTCCTTGAAGGGGATGGCTGCTCCTGGACAGAAATATGCAGATGTGGCTGCCTGAAGGACTGAAATCCATTCAAGGGAAGCTTCCTTTCAAAATGGGTGGTGGTTTTTGTTGAGATTTTAGGAAATATCCACAGTAAAGATCAAGGCAAAGTATATAGATCTGAAAAATAACATAGTTTTGGTGTACAGGCCATAAAAAGATTTTTAAAATTCTATTTTAGAGCCAATTAACAGAGTAAATTCTGACAAATAATGCAAACAATTCTGTCTATCACCCTCTTTCTCTATCACACAGACACACGCACGCACACACACAAACTACAGGTGCATGCACATCACTGTTTGATCTTTCTGGAACCAAAGGCAGAAGGAATTTAATGAACCCTGTGTTTCACCCAGTGATAAGTTTATCACAGAGGATGAAGATTACCGAGAATAAGAAAGTGCATTATCTTTCTTATTTCACAGATATCAGAGGTAAAATTAGGGCTTCCCTGGTGGCGCAGTGGTTGAGAATCTTCCGGCTAATGCAGGGGACACGGGTTCGAGCCCTGGTCTGGGAGGATTCCACATGCCACGGAGCAACGGGGCCCGTGAGCCACAACTACTGAGCCTGCGCGTCTGGAGCCTGTGCTCCGCAACAGGAGAGGCCACGATAGTGAGAGGCCCACACACCGCGATGAAGAGTGGCCCCTGCTTGCCACAACTAGATAAAGCCCTCTCACAGAAACGAAGACCCAATACAGCAAACATAAATAAATAAATTAATAATAATAAAAAAACTCCTACCTCCAACATCTTAAAAAAAAAAGATAAAATTAAATTCCATTAAGCACAGTGTGGGTATATTGTATTCTATCATAACAGCAGTATATTTAAACTTTTATTTCTCTATTTGTGCTTCCTAGTTTAAAAAATATACTCTGCATTTAAAAAATTTTAAACTAATTAATTCCTTTTATTCCTGGAAAATTATCAATTTGTATCACTCTTGATACCATTGCTTAATATTATTTTATGTGATTAAATATTAAATAATTGGAATTTTCACTAAACTCACCAATAGTCACTTTAACCCAACTACTGTGTTAGAAATGACAGCTACATAGCCAGCAATAGGTTTGAAATTATACAAATTATGTACCTGGAAGCCACACTTGTGGATTTCTCAAATTTTTTAACCATTTTTAGAATAACATACCTGATTTACGTTAATTGTTACATCCCATGGGTTTACACAAGTTCCTGAGTGAAGCTGTGGAGCAACACAGGGGAGTAAGTGGGGTCAGAATAGGCCTGCCTGTGATGACATTTTGCACACAATCAACTGTGCATGTGGCTCCTGGAAAAAATGTTAGATGAAACGATATTCTGTTTATTTCATTTGTTTGTTTAGTCACATCCTTCTTTTTTCCAGAAAGCACTTAAAATAGCTTAAAAGCATGCATTTATATCTGCTGAATTTTAAAAATAAATGAAAAATCAAGAGAAGATAAGACTATTAAAAAAAGAATTGTAAAGTCAGGATCAGAGAGGTTGAGTCCGATAGCCAAAATATGGCATAAATTTGTCTGTGCGTTTTTTTGCAACCAGTGCAAAAGAGAAAATGTTTCCTTATATGATTTAAAATTGTCATAAGGTTTTTTTTTTTTTTTGGTGCTAGGCGGGCCTCTCACTGTTGTGGCCTCTCCCATTGCGGAGCACAGGCTCCGGACGCGCAGACTCAGCGGCCATGGTTCACGGGCATGTGGGATCTTCTCAGACCAGGGCACGAACCCGTGTCCCCTGCATCGGCAGGCGGATTCTCAACCACTGCGCCACCAGGGAAGCCCCGTGTCATAAGGTTTTTAATGCCATTTTATTAGAAGCAGCAAAACATTCCTAACACTAGTACTTATGTATGTATTTCTCATATGCGAAAGACACTATGAAATGTAGTGAAGATTCTCAAAAGCCTTACAGCTTCAATAAAATGGAGGTAAGATGATGCATAAAGGCAAAATGGCATATTTGTAAATTGCTTAATAGGTGGTCTGGTATTGGTGTTTGAGAGAGCACCATGTAAAATAGTCAACATCAATTCAATAACATATTTTGGAGAATATGCCCAAGTTATTATAAAGTTTATGCCTGTCTGAGTAGTCACTAAAATGGGAAATATGCTTTGTCTTTATATTTTTACACTAATTCAAAAAAGCAGCTGTGGAAAAATAAGCTGAGTTACCATCCAAGCTCAATAATAAAAATATTGGAATGACACTCTTAAGTAAATGCACGTGGAAATATTCTCCATCTGATTTTAATAGCTTAGTAACATTACTTTTCCTATGCATTGTGCAAATCCATGTATCTCCCACAAAAAGCCAACATTTTTCTATCTAAATGTTTATATCATTATTTGTGCACCCATCCATTCCTTCATTGACTCATTGAATAAATACTTATGAGTATATACTATATGCCAGGCCCTGTTCTAAGTGTTTGGGATATAGACATGGCTGAAGCAGATAAATCCCTACCTCCATGGGTCTTATATTCCAGCAAGGAGAGGTAGTCAATAAACAAAAGTAAAATAAATGATTACACATATATAAAGATTTTTGATAAGTACCGTGGAAAAACAGAAAAAGTAGAACAGGGTAAAGGGTGGGATTGAAATTTTAAATAGTATGGTCAGAACAGAGCTCACACACAGAAGATGATGGAGCAGAGACTGGAAGAAAGTAAGAGGATTCAAGAAGGGATTCTGGTAAAGAATATTCAATGCATAGGAAATAGAGAGTGATAAGGCCTTCAGGTAAATGTGCGTGTGATACTTAAGGAACAGCCTGTAGCCCAGTGTCTGGAGTTGAGCTGAGCTTAGAGTAAAGCTTATATTACTTTTATGTCCCAAACACTTCATAGATACACATATTTTTTAAAGTGTGATTATCTGATATTCAAGTTTAATTGAAATTCAGTATATTTATTAACACCAGGTCAGAAGGGTAACAAGGGTGGGATTAAAAGGTTTGCCAGAATATGAGTACCTCCTTATATTTAAAGAAATATTTTATCTTTATCTTTCATATTATGTTATTAAATACAGCATATAGTATCTGAGGTCCTACAGAAATAAAAAAATACAATTTGTTATTAGCTTGATATAAACTCAATAACTCATAATTATTTTAATACATCTATAAGATGCTCTTCCAAGTTTTATTTTTCTGAAATAGCTAATGAGTCTTAAGGAAAAAAAGACATTTTAGCAAGTACCCCAAGTTGGGCAGCACATGCAAAAAAATCTTACCTGGCTTAGTTATAAAGTTAAAGAAAATGAGCAATAAAAATTTACTTTAAAATTTCTTCTGAGCTAAATTGTAGTAATAACTTAAAAGATTTTATGAGATATAGTTATATAATTAATATTAGGAGGACATAACTTTGAAGTAATTTTATACTTATGTGAAAATTGCACAATATATTTAAAACATCATATTTTCAGTTTAAAATAACTAAGGTGGGACTTTCCTGGTGGTCCAGTGGTTAACAGTCTGCTCTCCCAATGCAGGGGGCCCGGGTTCAATCCCTGGTCAGGAAACTAGATCCTGCATGCTGCAATTAAGACCTGGTGCTGCCAAATAAATAAATAAATATTTTAAATAACTAAGGCCATTAAATTGAACATTTGATTACCAGCAGATTATTAATACATGTCTCATATACACTGGGTTTATATAATGATATGCAAATACTTTTATGATGAAAGCAGGAACAATCCCAATGCCACAACACCTAGGTTTGTAGGTTTGATTGGCTCAAATCTACTAACCCATCACCTTTGAAAACCCAAAGATCTCTGTAAATTTGCTTTTTTATTCTGCCTTCTTCACTCCTGGTACCATGTGTACTTTGCTATCACTGAATCCTGCACTCCCATTTGTAACACTCCATCCCTTCAAGAGCAATTAAATGAAAACAAAAACAAAAAATTCTTCCTCCATGCATTTCAGAGCAAAGTAGAGTAAAGAGGATATTACTTTACAGTCTCATAAACTTATTAGGGTTATCTTTCTAAAAATATCCATTGGCTGCTGCATACATTTTTCAAGCTGGTCACTGCACAGTTGCACCTAGTTAACGGGGTGTGTGAAGGGTAAAACCCACCCTGCACTCTGTAAACCAAGCTGTGAACTATGTATGTAAAGAACTTTTACACTGTCAAAATAAGGAGAAAAACAACCCAATAAAAAAGGAGGGGTCAAGAGATCTGTACAAAAATTTTATCAAAAAAGACATGTGGATGGAAAATAAACACAAGCAAAGGTGTTTAAAATCATTAGTCTTTGGGTAAAGCAAATTAAAATCATAGCCAGATACACTACATGTTTATACAAATGGTTAAAAATTCAAAATACCACCACCAATATCAAAAGACTACAAAATGCTGTCAAGGAAGCAGAGCAACTGAAGCACTCAATTAATACATACTTATGGCAATGCAAAATGGTACAGCCACTCCAGAAAAACGTCTTGGAAGTTTCTTATGAAGTTAAACCTATACTTACCATACATCTTAGTTATAACAAGAAAAAGAAAGCATATGTCCATACGAATGTTTATAGAAGATGCACACATAATAGACAAAAACAACAGCAACTCAAACATTCATTAACTGGTGAATGGATATATAAATTGCTGTATTTTCATACAGTAAAATACTATTCAGCAATGAAAAGGAAGATTTCAGATATAAGCGTCATGCTCAGAAACCAGACACAAAAGACTACATACAGTATGAGTTCACTTATACAACATTCTGAGAAAAGCAAAACTGTAGAGACAGAAGTCAGGTCAGTGGTTATCAGGCACTGGGCATAAAGAATGGGATTAACCATAAAATGATGCAAAGAAAGTTTTTGGTGTGATGGAAATATTCTATATCTTGGATTCGGGTAGTTATCACACAACTGTATATAGTTGCCTACACTCATCAAGGTGCATACATAAAAAGGGTGAGTTTTTCTGTCTACAAATTATACTTCAAGAAACAAGAGTTAAAAAACATCACTTGCAAAGTCATCATAAAAAGATCAAATATATGAATGTATATAATAAAATATGTTCCAGTAAAGAAATTAAGCGGTGCTTTGTGACTACCTAGAGGGGTGGGATAGGGAGGGTGGGAGGGAGATGCAAGAGGGAGGGGATATGGGGATATATGTATACATACAGCTGATTCACTTTGTTATACAGCAGAAACTAACATACCATTGTAAAGCAATTATACTCCAATAAAGATGTTTAAAAAAAAAGAAATTGGGACTTACCTGGTGGTCCAGTGGCTAAGACTCGGTGCTCCCAATGCAGGGGTCCGGGGTTCGATCCCTGGTCAGGGAACTAGATCCCACATGCCGCAGCGAAGACCCCACATGCCACAACTAAGACACAGCGGAGCCAAATAAATAAATATTAAAAAAAAAAAGAAATTAAGGAAGCTCTAACTAGCATTTGAATAGTTTAAAATTTTTAAAGTGCTAATTCTTTTCAAACTGATCTTTAGATTCAATGCAATAACTATCAAAACACCAAGCAGTTGGTTTTGTTTTTCCTGTGTGTGTGGGAATGAGGTGATGACGATGACAAATGATTCTAGAATTTATAAGAAAATAGGAAATTTTAAAAGCTTAGAAAATTCTGAAGACAATGAAGAACAATACCGAAGAACTTGCCCTTCAAAACATTAATAATTATCATAAAGTTACAACAATTAAAACAGTATGGAATTCATTCAAGGGTAGACAGACTATTTGTACAATACGGGGAACCAAGAAAAACCCCTTGTATTTATGGCCACCTGACCTCAAAATAGATGTAAGTGCAATGTATTTGAGAAACGATGGTCTTTTTGACAAATAATACTGGATCAATGCTATATACATATGGAGAGAAAAAGTCTATTTTGACCATTATCTAACACCATACAAAGAAAACTTTTCCATTAGTTCATAGACCTAAATGTGAAAGGTAAAATATGGAGCTTCCATAAAAGTACAGGAAAATAGCTCCATATATATGCAGGTATTTCTTCAATATGACACAGTAAGTGCAAACAATAAAACATACGTTAATAAATTAGCACAAAAATCTATAAAAGTCTATCTATTAAAGGCATCATTAATGGAGTGAAAATGGAAGTCACAGACTACAAGAAGATATTTTCACTGTATATATCCTGTTTAAAAAAAACCTTGCATCAAGAATACTTGTAAATCACTAAGAAAAATACAAACAAAAAAAATGACAGTGGAAGACATAAATTAAGACCAAAAACAATATAAAATGTTGCTCAACATCGTTAATCATTTACAAAATGCAAATTATAACCCAGAAGTGACAAAACAAATTCACCAACCTGGATTAAGTTAGAAACACTTGTGAAAATTAATAAACAGAACCACCATTTAAAAAGGAGTCAGGAGGCCAGAAACTTTCTCGTACTACCACTAGTACTTAGCTGCAGGTCCAATAGGAAGAGACATACCTGGGTAACTACTCTACTACCCCAGCAGAAGGAAGGAAGAAATTCTCCTTGCAATAACCTTGCCCATGGGAGACTGTCATAACTCAGCCAATGAAAAGCCACTACAACTTCCAATTCCCAGGACTACGATGAACTCTATTTATAACAGCCTTCCCAACTCGGCCTTCTCCTCTATAAAAGAAACTTTCCTCTCCTTTGTTCTCTGGACTTGCCTGTGGTTCACTATGGATTGTATGACCCAACTTGCAATTCTCTGACATTCCCAAATAAAACAGTTTTACTGGTAAAATAACTGGCTGTTTTATATCTACACATTATAGCAAGTGCTACCAATGATATGAAGCAAATGCAATTCTCATAACTTGCTGCTGGAAGTGTAAACTCCTGCACTCAATTTGTGCCTCTTGTTGAGATCGGTAATAAGTTGATCCTAAACATTAAGAGAAGCCCCAAGTGGGACAACTCTATTCCAAATAGTGGGAAAAAACACATAATCTTTAATATATGTATTCATTTATGTGCCTAAAACTTTTATCTGATTTTAAATAAAAACAACTTATATGAATAAGACTAATCAAAAGTGTATCTAGAAGTTATAAAGTACACTCTGCTTTTGCAAAAAACCTGAAGCATAATATGTAGAGATCAGTAAAAATAAACACTGGCATAGTGCTAATTCATTTCTGGAAAACTTACTCTTTAGTAGAAGTTTACCTTTAAAGTCTGCAGTCATATAACCAAACTAAAATCTAAGAATATACTGCCAGTTGTTCCTCTGGGAATAGTTTAAAATACATTGGCTGACACTGCAGAGTTAAAAATGGCTACATGATATTCATCTATCCAGGAAAACAAGGAATTGTCTCAACAGTTTGTGAATCATATGGAGGATTTACTAGACTGTGGCCAAAGGCTATGAGAAGTGTTCTGTATGTTTTTGTGTAACATAATCTTCAAGCATGTCTAGAGACTAGTTAGTATTTTACTCTTATGAGGTTCAAAACATTATACATTAAGTGACTGGTAGACAGGCTCTTTAATCCGTAGGGATAGATTACAGGAGAAAACCAAAAATGTGATTAGAGAGAATTCTAGTCTAGATTGCCATAATCATAACGACTAGTAAATGATCACTCATCACCATGACCTTCATTTCATCATTGTGAGGAAAAATATGTATTTGATTTCCTAAGCTTTTATTGCCTTGCTTTTAGGAAGTGTATCCATTACAAAATGTGATTGTATAGTCGAGGTTCTGCATCTCACAGAAGGAAAAATTCTTTGAATTGAGTACCTAAAAATAATAATGGTTTCATTCATTGTGTCATTATGCATTGCACCAAGTAGCAACTGAACAGCTGTCTTTCACTTTTTAAAAACCTTGATTAAATATAATAGTAGCAAAATCATTCTCTTCTTATTTAACCCTCTGTAATAAAAGGCAAGGAATCAACATTATATTATAAATTACTGTGATGTTAGCACCTGGGGACCACCTCTAACATTTTACATAGCTTAGAAAACTACAATATTCTTCTGTAGTAGAACAAGTTATAAATTACCAACTTTATCCTCTACGTCTTGGTTGAAAGATGAAAATTGAATTTAGAGATTTATATTTAACACAGAATATAAAATAATTCATGAATATTTTTTGTAGTTCAGGTAGAGGCCAGGTGCATTTGCTTATTCAGCATTTGTGTTGCGAAATCATTTATGAAGTAATGGCAAAAGTGTCCAGAAAATTGAGAAATAAATGCTAATCTAAAAAGGACTAAATTGAAGCATTTCATGGTACATGGACAAGAATCAGAATTGCGAATGATATAAACAACTTATTATTAACAGAAATGTAAAGAAGAATATATCTTTCATATGTCTTTTAGGTCTTTTATATAAAATGTTTAAAATCTTAAAAGTTCTCTATAAGTAATAGTTTACCTCAAGTGCTTTGGGACTTAAAAGTGGACATTAAATGTAATTTTATGATTCTATTTGCAGATTAGTTAAGGGAAAATAAAAAGAAATTTTGCTTATGAAGCTTACATATTACATAATCATTTATGAAACAAGAGCAAATTTTTATTTGGAACCATATTGAAAATGTTTGATGTTTAGAACATCTTTATATGGAGGTCATCACCCCCTTCATGTTAAAGCAATAAGCTGTTCTATCTCCTATTTTACAGATTTATCTCTTTCACAAACCAAGTTCTAATATTAATAGATCTGGAAATAATAGTTGTATATCTATCTTTTATTCCAACTAAAAAGCCTATTGTGAAATGAAAATTAAAATGAGATACCAGTTTCACTTAGTATTCTGAAAATAATGTAATAACTAGTATAAGAAAAAGGGGTAGATTTAGATACTTCTGGCTGAAAGATAAAAGCTTATATACTAGGATAAAAAGGGATTACTATAAATTATATCATAAGAGAATATTTATTGTGAAACTTTAGAAAATAAAAGGTAACTTAAGAGGGTACAATTGAATAAAGAAGAAAAAATGTGTTTTAAAGAGATTCTCATAAAAAACATTTGATAAAATTTAACAGCTATCATCATCATCACCAGTGTAATAAAAACTCAGAAATCTAGGAAAGAAAACATCTTTCTTAATTTGAAAAAGGGTATTTAAAAATAATAACAACAAAACACAACATAATTAATGGTAAAATTTTGAAAGCTTTCCCCTGTCATCAGGAAATAAGACAAATGTGACCACTTTCACACTTCTATTCATCATTATATTGGTTGTTATAGCCAGTACAAGTCAGGAAGAGAAACAAAGAGGGTGGGTAATATAAGGAAGAAAATCAAAGGAAACCTAAATTAAATGAGAAAGATACCATATTAATAAATTCAAAGGACTGATATTTTAAAGACGTTAACTCTCCCTAAATTGACCAATAGATTTTCCAGTGTCACTAAGAATTCTAACTTTTTTTTCAGAGAAAGTGACAAGTTAATTATAAAAACATTAAAAGTGCCAAAAATAGTCAAAATCATCCTGGAGAAGGGCAGATTAGAAAGATTTGCTTGATCAGTTATCAAAATGATCACAACAGAGTAATTAATAGGCAGGATATTGTTGCAAAGAGTGGCAAATGGAACAGAGTAGAGGATCCAGAGATATCCAAATATATATACATGAATTCTTGGTTTATGACTAAGACACAACTCCAAAGGAAGTGGAAAGGATATTGTTTTAAAAAAGATGATGAAACAATTAAGTAATACAGGGAAAATGCATCTCAACTTCTACCTCACATCTCCTTAAATGATAACAACAAAGCTTCCAAAAGATGATGTGAAAGAATATCTTCATGATAAGGAAAAAAATTTCCTCAACAGATTATAAAAATAATGAATTTTAAAGTAAATAACAGATTACATTAAAATGATAAACCCTCCAATAATAAACACAATTAAGAGAATGAAAGACAAATGAGCAGATATGGGCAATATATATAAGTACCAAGGATTCAAATCCAGAACATAAAGAGAACTCAAAGACAGAATAGACAACCCAACAGGAAAATTGTACAACAGATTTTAACACTCTCTACAAAAAAGAAATCTAAATATCTACACATTAAAAAAGTATGAAGAGATCCTTTTTAGTTGTCAAGCGAAAGCAAATTGTAATTAAAATGTTATCATCTACACTTTCCTCAGAATTGTTCAAACAAAATAGAATGAAAAATCCAGATGTTAAGGAAAATATGGAGCAACTGGAACTCTCACACACTAATGCTATGAGTTTCAAATTGCAAAAGCACTTTCAAATACTATTTGGCATTATTTTAAAGTTTAATAAATGCAAGTCCTATGGCCTAGAAATGCAATTGCTAAGAACAGACTCAAGAGAAATTTAAGAATATATGGACCAAAATATATGCATAAAATCTTCATAACTGCTTAGTTAAATAGCAACATCCACAAATAACCAAACAGTTTATGAACACTAAAATGGATAAACTATTTTATTTATATAATAGAATACAACAATAAAAATGTACAAACTTCTGCTACATGAAACAATGTGGGTGAATCTTACGCATATAATGTTAAGCCAAAGAAGACACACGCACACTAATATATACCCTATGATTCCATTTATATAATATTGAAAAACAGGCAAAATCAATCCATTATAGTAGGAAGTAGAGTGGGATTACCTTTGTGGGAAAGGAGGAGGATAGTGGTTAGGAGAGGTCATAGGGAAGGCTTCTGGGGTTATTTTAATATTTTATTTATTGTTCTGGATGCCATGATCAGATGTTTTTATTTTGTAATAATTCATCAAACTTCTTTCTTACAATCCGTATGACTTTCTGTAAGTATATGATACTTTAATAAAAGTATTTATTTATAAAACAACACCCAGAGTTATTTTCCACGTGTAAGCTAGACTACTCTTTGTTGGTTGAAATCACAAAGTTTTGTTTTTTTTTATGCTTTGTATGTGTGTGTGTATGTGTATGTGTTGGATGAGTGAGAAGATAAATGACTGTAGATTTAGGATGTTGATTTAATTAGGCCATCCAGTCACCAAGTCTATTAACTCATCTGGAATGCTGATAGTTAGCTGTTTCCTTTAATTTATTATTTAAACAACAACAAAAAATAAGGATGAGTTTTCAACCAAGAAATCTTCCAGCAGAGCTTTTACAGACAGAGCATACTCTCTTTACCCACTCCAGTGGCCTGCTTTTGTGAAGGGGCACATAGATCTTGGTCTGACTTGCTTTAAGTAAACAGAGAATGTAGACAGTCTATTAATCTTATTCACTTCCCATGAGAAGGAACATCCTTATAGCTTACCTTTGAAAATTCATTTATTTAAAAAAATACATTCATGTATTCTGAGTATTAAAAAATACTCCAAAAATGTATTCTTAAAGGCATCTTCATATTGGGGTTTGATCTGTTTTCAGGCTTGGCCAGTATGCATGGTAGCAGTATAGCAATGGACCAATAGAAAAGTAAGGCAAGCAAGAAGTGTGAATGGGGTAGGGAGAAAAACTAGCATTCAGGTAGGTAAATTAAATTTAGAATTTACTGGGACAGTCTCAGGTAAGCTGAAAATCAGCTTACACTGGAATGAGTGTGGAAAGAGCCAGGTAAATGATCAGATTCTCTACCTTGGATGTGCATGAGGGTGAGTGTCTTACAAGGAATATAAGTCAGAGAATCAAGAAAGTAATGAAAAAAAAAAAAGGCAGTAGGAGTTAAGCTGCAGATTTGTAGGCATCCAGGGTAAAGCTTTTGTGTCAATTATATCAATCTACAGATTTGAGATAGTGTGTCTTCTGATTGCTGCCTTCTTTAGTCCAGAGTGACTCAAAGATTGGGAGTGTCTGAAATAACAGGTTAAAGGCCCTCAGGTCCTAAACACAAGTTGGGCATTTAGTGGTGTTAATCTAGACTTTGCATTTTAGACCTTGAACACATTGATTTTTAGAAAAATGTTTTATTTCATTTTCTTAAATTTTTGAAACAAAAATAATCTGAGACTGAGAATAGGTTATCCTTTTTATCAATTTCAGTGCTTCTTTGGCTAAATAAATATTGCTCAGAATACCAAAAAAAAGGATGTTTCTGTTTTCTAATATGCCAAGAATTTTACATTGAAATGTGAATATAAAATAAAATTCTAAACAATACACAGTTTCAGTAGCTCCAAACCAGAAATTGAGTTTTAAACACATAGATTGCATTAGTTTTTCCTAATTGATTATTGATGATAAAAGTGAACTCTCTGATAATTTTCATTCTTCCTCATTACATGCAAAAATAGTTAAAATCATATCCACAAATTTTAAGATTCCATCACTTTTTAAGATATATTTTTCCCACCTATTGAAATGTATTTGAATACATTGGATCACTTTGCTTTGTTTCTCAGTAAACAAGTCACATGATTTCTCAGCAAAGATTTATCATTTCTGAAAGTCACCCAGGTACTTACATCATAGGCTCAAAGCAGTTTTTAAAATGTAACTAAAGATAGATTGTGACCTTTTATATGGTGAAAAGAGTTATTTTTGAGCCATATGGTCAACCTCAGGCTTAAGACATTAACATTGAGGCTGGAGGAGTTCAAACTATGACACTAATTAGTGCATATGTCTCTACATTAGATGCACCAAAAGACAGCAAGAAAATCTTTTATGACAACTTGTCTGTTCCCATTAATGCAATCCATGGAAAAGGAAAGAGATCACTCTTGGATATGTCAATGCCTGAGTTTGTTAGATCCACAACAAATGGTAGGAAGTTACTTGAAATACAATTTTAGGCAAGATTTAGAGGACTGGAAAACCGAACAGATCATAATTTCAGGGGCACTTTTGATTGGTTTATCACAAAAGATACCTGAATTATCACGTTTTTCCTCTATTGGTATTAAATCCCTTGATATTTTTTCCTGGGGTGTTTTTCATGGGACAAAAATGAACTGACCTTGCTCTAAAGTCATGATACTCATGGTAAATGTCTAGGTACCAACTTGCTTATTCAGTTAGTTAATTTTTTAAAAGTTACTTTATTCCCCGTTATAAGACGATGTAATTATCATTTTATCTTCTGATTCTCACATTATAGCAATAAGGCAGAAAATTCTTCCTTCTAAATAATATTTGCTTTTTTCAGGCTGAAGAGTATTTATAAAGATGGAGAATGACAAATTGATGTGACAGTTTGTAAAATTCCATATTTATCATGTCTTTTTCCATGATTTAAAGTTAGAACCATGATGCAAATTCTCTAAGACTATTATCTCACCTTATCACCGCAAGCTTGAGAGGCTAAGGGGTTTTGAAATACTGACTGGCAGGAAGAATATCAGACACACATCATATTTTCAGGTTTTAGTATGAAACAAAAATGCTTGATAAGACTCCTGTGGTCTCCTTATTTAACAGATCATAGCAGAGTAATAAAAGATTGTTCATGATACCGTAAAATTTTTTGTTTTCCATTATTACCTTCATCATCATCCACCTTCAAAACCATGATAAAATATATAAATATTTTTAATGGGCCTTGGATACCTACTTTGTGCAAGGTGATTACTCAACTCTAAGGAGGGCTAGGCCTCTCTGGTGCTGACATGAGCTACTGCTGTTCGTCATTTACAATCAAACCAGCATTTAATTTTCAAGAGCATTCTGAGAACACTGGTCCTTTTAGAGTCTCTTCGAAGGAAAGAAGATTTTCTGTGATCAAATATATGTCAGAAATCCCACATGCTTTACTCTACTGTAAAGACACAAAATGTTCATTAGCAGAGATGTCCTCCAATAAAGAAACTTCTTTGACTTGTTCAGTTCAAAATTCCCAGTCATTTCAACACAGCAACCTTTTCTAATAATAGTTCTTAAAACCTCTAAGAACTAGTGTTCTGTCAAACACACTTTGAGAAATGCTTTCCCCAAATATTTTAATGACTTTTGAACTAGTTCCTGGCCTTGAAGGTAATCATGCCAAATTAATCAACACATTTTATGATATAACTTCCCTATTAAAAACATTCTATGTATCGCCATTGCCTCCTGAACAAAAATAAGTTCAAACTACTCAAGCTAATATTCAAAATCAAGAACAATATTCCCTGAAGCTGTCTTTTTAGATGAAAATGCCACTATTTCTGAAAACAAAATTCTTTCTAAGGTCAAATATGTTCTCTTATTACTCCTACATAGGACAAGTAACCTAAGTTCTCCAAGCCTCAGTCTCCTCACAGCCTATCTAATCATTAAAGTTACATATCGAAACTTTCCTAACTCATTCTCCCTTGTCTGTGCTCTGAAACTCATGAAATGCTGTGCACTTGGACTTATCCTGTATTTGATATGTTTTGTTTTATTCAATGGGCTCAGAGAAAATATAATGAATAAAAACTGTGGGCCCACATGCTGAGCAAGATCACTTAATACATAGGTGATTTCAAGCATATTACTTGCTCTTGTATGTTTCTCTTTCCTGATAACAAAAATGCAAATAAATATTAGCAGGATTTTCATGAGCATTAAATGAGAATATACAAATATTTTTTATATATATAAAACATATTTGCATACATATAAAACAGAGCTTTCTAATATGTAGCTTTCATGACTAAGATTAGATTGCAATCTTTTTCATGTCAACATCCAGCTTTTATGCTTCTTTGTAGTGTCCCCATTTTGTATAAAATAGTTTTTGCTTATGGAAAGTATTTATAAAATATTTTATGGAATCAAAAATATCAGAACTTTAAGGGTCCATAAGGGCCATTAAATCCACTCTCCTTATTTTATAAACTGGAAACTGATGTACTGAGAAAGTTGTTTACTTGCCACACAATTAGTTGATAGCACATATGGTCATGGTCTTCTGGGCTAAGTAAAACTTATCAGATCCAGATTTTAATTAATTACTTACCCAGGAAGAAAACTGGTAAGCTATAGCTGACTTAATATTTTAGTTTACTTCCAAAGTAAACATTCTTCATGTCGTATGTGATAAGATGCAAAAACACCCCCAAATTTTTCTCCTCCTATGTCCACATCCCTTCACTGAGTAACTTTATGTGGCCTCTTGCTTGTGTTGGCCATGAGACTTGCCTTGAGCAATATGATGTTATTTAGCATGAGAAGTCTGAAAAACATTTGTGACTAGGGCTTTTCCTCATTTGAAGCTTTTAGAACCTTCTGGACACCATATGAAAATGTTCAGACAAGTCTGCTGAGATATGAGAGACCACAGAAAGAAGTGATTCAGTGCAGGCCCCCCAGAACTACCTGCCCCAGCCAACTTGTTACCTAGCTGACCACAGCGCATGAGTCCAGCAAAGTTTAGCAGAAGGATTCACCATCTGAGTCCAGCCCAAATTTCTGACCCACAGAATCATGAGGTAAATAAAAGGTTATTTTAAGTTACAACGTTTTGGGGATGGTGTTATACACAGTGAAAGTGAACCAACAGAAACTACCTTGTGGATTGGTTATTGGAAAAATAGGCAGATATTAAGCCTCTTGAGTCCAAGTTCCCTCAGACACAAGAAGATCTTGCTTATGTTTCTCTAAACAAAACAATTATTTATTTAATAGAAACATCATAGACTCAGATATTATAAAACTGAATGCTTTCATCATCAACACCTTGTCAGTTGCTAGAGGAGGTATCAAAAAATTTTACTCTCCTAGCAGCTGGGTTTCTTTGTTGATGTTCTTTGGTTGTGACTCATTTTTCAGCTTACCAATTGACTCTGGCACATTGTGTCCTTCAAAGCAAGTATTTTATGACATAAAGTACACTATTGACAATGACCGTGAAAAAATAACTGGCATTTGAAAGCCATCTAGCATATTCAAAGAGGATGATAATATGTTATAACATTCTACCTAGATCTTTGAGACAAAAAATCAGCAATTTGTTTCTCTTCCTTAAGCAATATAAAATTTCACACCCATATTGTTGAGTAAAGCACCAGAAACTTATACTGTAGCTTCACACAAAGACATTACATACATATTCATAGTGCTCTTGGTAAGATAGAGCAACATGATATGGAACTTATAGGGGATTACTTGATTTTTTCTATTTCACGCAGATATCCCTGAAAGCCTGAGAAACACTTCTTTGAAATCCACATGGTGTTGATGAATTTTAGCAAGGATTCTTAAGGCACATTTGAGTATGTAAATTATTCTTGAAAAACAATAACTATATAATCCATATTTTGCATAGTGTTCAAAACACATATATGTATCATGAAAACAAATATTTCTATTTTCTCATGAATTTTAGACAAGCTTATTCTTTCCTCATGATATTTGTTAAACTATATATAAACATATATATTTTTGGAAAAAATGGTAAACTTTAAACTTACTATACAATGTATCCAGTGAGAGTATACAATTTAAATTTGATGGTGGTTGGAGTTTGTGAAATCACTCTAAGAATTTCTGTGAGTCTTGTGGCTGTGGATAGCATCAGGTAGTAGAGGACTGATGAGTCAAGGCTAGAAACAGGAAGGTGAATAGACACAAAATAAGGAAAGAGTCCTTTTTAGCTTCTGAGTAAGCAATTAAAAACAAAGTATTATAGATACCAGAGATACACTATACAATGGATTTCAATTATACAAATAGTCATGAAGTAGGAGGGTATAGTCACCAAAGCAAGTAGATAACTGTCAGAGAGGCAAAAAGAGATGAAGCAATTCCCAGATGAGAAATATTCAGGCAAGTTAAATAAGTGAAAAGGTATGAGACACTAGTACCTATATGATATTGATTTGAAGTTAAGGTTCTGTTTCCTCTAGAATTTGTATTTTAAATTATGTACTTCCTCAGGAGTAGAATCCAATTTTCAAGTCACAGCCATTATAGGAATATTACAGGATATAATCCTGAAAATTTGGACTACATTTGGGCTATATGTAAAAAGTAAGAAATAAGAATACAGAAATAAAATGAACAAGAATAATTTCTCAGTCAGTCAAGACATCTTTATGGAAAGCCTATTATGTACAGGAACATCATCTCATCACTGGGGTGGAGGACTACTGCAGACAATCTATTATAAGAAAGAAATTGCTGTACATCTGAAACTCACACAACATTGTTAATCACCTATACTTCAATATAAATAAAAAGTTAAAAAAAGGAATTAGTTAAGATATAGTAATAAAATAGTAATTCTTTTTCAGATTTTACAGTTTATGAAGTTATTTTACACACTTAGTCTACTATTTTACTATATATAATTATTCATGTTAAGTTGGTCAATTACTTTTTCTATTTTTTAGACCTGTATAGTATTGACCACAAAAGTCCTTATTGATATTTATTGGTTCATAAATTGCATATTAATAACCATTGGCCTCATGGTATTTTTTTTATCATTTATGGAACCCAGAACCTAAAAGCTAATAGATTTATTCTGCTTTCACAAAATGGAGAAGTCTCCCTCACTGTGTTAAAATCATGACTTCATATTCTAAGGTTTATCCTTATAGTAGATGCTTTTAATTTTCTGACTAACCAAAAACAGGATTCTCTCCTGGGGTCATAGAAGACCCTTGAAGTTGGAAGTTACACAATGAATTTTGTATATTTAAAAGGCTGTTTCTCCAGTGGAATTTGAGCTACAGAGAGAAGAAAGAATGTCATTTCATTTTGTGTCTCCCAAATCTATCTTAATGCCTGAAACACACTGAATGTTCTATAAGTATTTGTGGAATAAATAAATCACAGATAAATGAACGATGAGGCCATGAGCTCTGACTACTCACTCTTCTGATAACATTATCAACTCCAAAAGAATGAACAGGGACAAAGCCAAAAGGACAAGAGAAAGAAATTAAATTGAATTTGCTCAACATTTGTTTGACTCTAAAGCTTAAGAAAGTCATTTGGTTATGTTATCATGACCAAATATTGTAACAGTGACAAACACAAAGCTAAATAAAACCATATCACATGGTAGAGAATACAGTCAGTACATTGCTTGATTAACCAGAACATTTTAAGGAAAAAAATAAATCTTCACCTACTATAAAATTAATTTTGGGGGTACAGTATACATTGATCAAAGTAATTTTAATCTAGACTTAGCTAAATTCGCTTTCTTGAAATTTGAATGTGCTTTTTTTTCTCCTGACAACTAACAAGAACTTTAGGTTGATTGGCAGAAGATGCTTGGCAATAGTTGATGTTCTTATAAAATGGAATTAAGCTTCAATTTTTTCATCTTGTTAATGATGCACATACGCAATGCCAAGTATTTAGCAATGTTAGCTAATCAGAAAATCCATTGTGAATGATTAAAGCCACGTTAAACTTGAAATTTGTAATGCAGGCTCAGGGCAACTATTGCATTTTTGCTCAATGAGTTAATGTGTTTAAAGAAATGATGATGCTAGACAAAAGATGTTTTAACTTTCAAGAAAATTGGTTTTAATTAAAATAATGATAGACTCTCCTTGAAAAACTCATTTTTTAAGGGGAATTAAGAAATTGCATTTAGCCCTGCAGTTAAAATTTCAAAATACTAATGAAAAATGTAGTAAGAAATGATCAGTATGGTCATGAAAAAATGCCTGGTTCATTCCGGATGCAGCATTTGTTCATATTGGAGAACAAGAGGGGAAGCAAGAAATAAACATCTTTGTAAGTCATGGACAAGCTGAAAAATGGTATTCAGCAGAGTGATAGTTTGACTGTTGCACAAATTAAATACCCAAATAAAAATGCCTGTAGAAGAAAGATTAATTTAACTTCTTTCATTCAATTCAAATAAGTAAAGATTGTGTCACCTTATAAATTGAAGTGCATCTGACATATAAAACTGTTTTAGGAAAGAATCTATTCCTTTAAAATTTTTAAGTATTATCAGTAAACTCAGACATAGGTAGCTGTTACAATCTGACTTGAGTTTAAGATAGTCTGATATGTCAAGACTTGTGGGTTAATACTTGGGGAATATTTTTTATCAATTCTTTTTTGTAGGAAAAATACCTGAAGATAAAGAAATGAACATTATTCTGTCTGAACCAGTGATTTCCAATAGCTAGCAAAATGATATTTTTTAGTTTTTTATAAATGATAGGTCAAGGGCTTTGTACAGAAGGTAGATCATATTGTCAAAATGAGCCTTTATTGAGTATTGATGCTATATCTGACAAAAAGGACATATCAAGAGAGATATGTTATCTTAGTTATTGTCTTCATTACCATCATCATGAAAATCATCCAAAGTATTTGTCATCATGATGGTCTAAAGCAGTTATACATTGTGCATTTCAGTATATACTGCTTTTCTAAGCATTGTCATAAACAAGACAATAAAGTTGTTATTTTAGTTTCATCCATTCTAAGAGTTGTAATTCCTATTTGGCTTCAAAATGTACTAAATGTGGATGATAACCTTGACAGGAAACTGGAGAATAAAATATTCAATTATATACTAATTTTCTTTTCAGCTTTGACAATTCACCTCTTTGTATAGGTATGAATAAAATTAGAACTTCTTTAAATTAGACAAGTTACATTCAGAGGAAACAAGGTGTTTATAATACTTTTAACTCTTTTTAGAAATATTATTTATATAATGGATATTTCTTACCATCTAATCTAATTTCAACCTGAAAATTTATGTAGAAAATTATTGGAAATTCTATTTTTATATTTAATTTTTTTTTTTTTTTTGTGGTACGCGGGCCTCTCACTGTTGTGGCCTCTCCCGTTGCGGAGCACGGGCTCCGGACGCGCTGGCTCAGCGGCCATGGCTCACGGGCCCAGCCGCTCCGCGGCACGTGGGATCTTCCCGGACCGGGGCACGAACCCGCGTCCCCTGCATCGGCAGGCGTATTCTCAACCACTGCGCCACCAGGGAAGCCCTATATTTAATTTTTAACAGTTTAATTGAAAATTCAAATGAAATTATAAAATACAAAATTGATATGCTTGGAAAAGCAAATATATTTGTCTTTGATATTGTAATTGATGGGGTATTTCTCATATATCTGACTGATATGAACCATCTGGCAAATGTGAAGTTACAGTTTTTTTTTTTTTTTTTTTCTGTAAAGGCAATGATGCCATAGGACAGTGGACATCATTATTTAGTATGTTTATTAACTGAAGCACAGAGTGAACTTAGAAGACCATGTTTTCTGGGGATGTGAAAAAGCAGAAAGGCTACTCTATCCTGTTGAGCTCCTTTCCTAAGAAGTTTTCACACAACAGGATGATTTTTCATCTTATGTAATGAAAACCTTCATCCTAATAGGAAACCAGGATCTTTGAAACTATGGAAATGTTAAATGTTCTCTAAGATCTACTCAGTTAATAAGCAAACAGAATGCCTCACTTATTTTAGTTAACAAATTCAAGTCTACAAAGTTTCAGAAAGAGCAAAAATGTGTTAAATATGACGATACCATATTAAATAGAGGGAAACATCATGAGCTGAGTAATAATTCTCAGAAGCATGAAAGACAGACTCAGTGAATAACTGAAAAATGATCTACTGCAAACAATGAGATATAGATTAGTTTAGCTAGAAAAACAAAAGTAGATAATATAAAAAGGATAATTTGCAGAGTAAAATTCCCCATTGAGTGTCAGAATAAGCAAGTAAATACATGAGTATTATCAATCACAGCAGTAAAGAAAGATTAAAATATTCATAATTAGCATTGTTAATTAGCAGTCCAAAGAAAATGACAGAGGTACTGGAAAATAAGAATTGTATAAAAAACCATATGAGGCAAAATTATCATCAACTGATATGATCAACAGATGCAATGCATGGTGGACTGTTGAAAGGGAAGTGAATTTTTAATCAGGAGCAATCTTATAAAGAAAGAAATCAGAGTAAAAGTTTTGCTTATAATTTAGGATATTAAAGACTACAAGCAATAAAGTTCTTTGGCTGGAAATCACATTTTTTCTACTTGCTAAGTTGATTTTTAAATTTCTGTTCTGTAGGTCTTAATAAACATCATGATAATACAATACTAATCACTCTGGCAATACCTATTTATCTTAAAATATACTCTTCTAACTTCAGAATTTAAGTTTGATAATGTGTAAATTACATTAGCATAGTTTCTCAGAAACAGCAGGATGTTTTAGATTGATTCAGAGAGAAAAGAGCTTCTACAGAACTCTTAAAGCAAGATTATATGCTACATATACACACAATTTTATTATATATTTGATTCTGATCTGTTAATTCAGGTATTTCAAACATTTTTATCCAAAAGAAATCTTTGCCTAAAGACATTTTTTGGTAAACTTTTAAAAATATGGTGTATTCCATTTCTCCAATTAAAATATCTACTTTTTATCAGAGATACCTGTATGGTTTATGGGGAATCACACATTGATGGTATTATTTTATCTTTTTAGCTTTTATTGCATTATTTATTATTTCTTTGAAATGAGTAGCAAGAAATATAAGTCACACATTCCAGAGAGACAGAAGTAGACTTAAGAGGAACGGATTCAGTGTTATATGTGAAGACCATTTCACTCATAGTTTCCATGGAGCAGGTGGAGGCAGGAGTAGGTGTTAGGTATAAAATTCAATAAAAAGAGCAAGAAGCAATGGTTTTTAAGAAGCTGAGATACATTTGGCAGCAAATTTAAGCTTTCTGTTGATCCAGACACTGACTTCAAATGCTTTTCAGACTATCATTCAAAGATGCTGGCCTGAAGATAGTTATCTTTGAATGTTCCAGATGGATGTGGAATGATGTCTGTCTCATTCCCAAGATCCACTGTCTGTGTTTAGTGTCAGGTGTTATCCAAGGGCAGCCAGAAAGGTTGTTTGTTGCTGAAAGTTCACAGTCAAAGGATTCCAGAAGTCTAAAACAACGAAAGGTGGCTGAACTGGATGGAGTCACTCAGCCTCTGGTGAATGGAAGGTTTCTCCCTCTGCCCTGATCATCCTTAGAACCTAAAATGTTACTTGGCATGTCATAGATGCTAAAAATTATATGTATGAATGACTTAAAAGTCTTGGCCTTGAGGTTTGTCCCCAGTGTATCCCTCAGCTCTACATTGTTAATTATTATTTGCTTATAGTTATTACTGACAATTATTGTTTCTTTACTATTTTAATTTCCTCTTGTTTAAATGTTTAATGACTTTTATTTGCTTAACCTTATTTCTTACAGAAAATAACTTACAATCTTTTATTTTAATTCAATATTCACATCATTTTATTTCTTCATTTCTCTTTCCATAGTACTCTTTTGACTGCCCTTATCTAATTTTGTAAATATTTGGTTGATTACTTAGAGAAATTGAGTCACCTCTTGAAAATGTGACCAGACCTCTCTCATCACTCTTTTAAAATATCATACTGGAAGTCTTTGCTAATGCAGCAAGGAAAGAAAAAGAAATATAAGGAACACAGTTTTGGAAGAAAGACATAAAACTGTTTTTGTTTGCAGATAACATGATCATCTATGCAGAAAATCCAAAAGAATTGCCAAAAAACCCACCTCACCTGGAACAAATAAGTTATTATAGCAAGGTTCCAAAATACAAGGTGAATATATAAAATTCAGTTGTTTCCCTATATATTAACAACGAGCAATTGGGATTTGAAATTAAAATAACATTTACATTAACACCTTCAAAAATAAAATACTTAGGGCTTCCCTGGTGGCGCAGTGGTTGAGAGTCTGCCTTCTGATGCAAAGGATATGGGTTGGTGCCCCGATCCGGGAAGATACCACATGCCGCAGAGCGGCTGGGCCCGTGAGCCATGGCTGCTGAGCCTGCACGTCCGGAGCCTGTGCTCCACAACGGGAGAGGCCACAGCGGTGAGAGGCCCACGTACTGCAAAAAAAAAATAATAAAAATAATAAATTAATAAACAAAATACTTAGGTATAAATTTAACAAAATCTATATGAGGAAAACTACAAAACTCTGATGGACAAAATCAAAGAAGAACTAAATAAATGGAGATATACTTCATATTCATGGATAAGAAGACCCAATATTGCCCAAATGTCAGTTATTCCTAACTTGGTCTAGATCCAATGCAATTCCAATCAGAATCTTAGCAAGTTATCTTATTGATATCAACAAAGTGAGTCTAAAGTTTATATGGAGAGGCAGAAGACCCAGAATAGCCAATGAAATATTGAAGAACAACAAAGTTGGAAGACTGACACCACCCGACTTCACAGCTTACTCTAAAGCTACAGTAACCAAGACAGTGTGACACTGGCAAAAAAATAGATAAACCGATTAGTAGAACAGAATACACAACCCAGAAATAGACCCACAGAAATATACTTAACTGATCTTTGATAAAGGAGCAAAGGCAATACAATAGAGCAAAGATAGTCTCTTCAACAAATGGTACTGGAACAACTGGACATCCGCATATAGAAAAAAATGAATCTATATACAGACCTTATACCCTTTACAAAAATTAATTCAAAATGGATTATAGATCTAAATGTAAAACTCTAAACTATGAAACTCCTAGAAGATAGCATACGAAAAGCTAGATCAACTTGGGCATAGTGATGTCTTTTTAGGTAAAACACCAAAGGCACAATCCATGAAATAATTAATAAACTGGACTTCATTAAAATTTTAAAATTCTGCTCTGTGAAAGACAATATCTGGAGGATTAGAAGATAAGCCACAGACCAGGAGAAAATATTTGCAAAAGACATATCTAATAAAGAACTGTACCCAAAATTTACAAGGAAACTCTTGAAACTCAATCAGAAAACAAACAACCTAATTAAAAAGTAGGCCAAAGACCTTAACTGACACCTCACCAAAAAAGATATACAGATGACAGACAAGCATATTGAAAGATGCTCTAAATCATACGTCATCAGGGAAATGCAAATTAAGACAATGAGATAGCACTACACATTTATTAGGATGACCAAAATCTGGAACACTGACAACAGATACTGGCAAGGACATGGAACAACAGGAATTCTCATACATTGCTGATGGAAATGCAAAATGTTATAGCTCCTCTGGAAAACAGTTTGGCAGTTTCTTACAAAACTGAACATCCTCTTAACTCAAAATCCAGCAGTCATGCTCTTACGTATTTCACCAAAATAGTTGAATACTTATGCCCATACAAAAACCTGCACACAGATGTTTATAGCAGCTTTATTCATCATTGCCAAATCGTGGAAGCAACCAAGATGTCCTTCAGTAGGTAAATAGGTAAATAAACTGTGGTATCTAACAATGGAATATTATTCAGTGCTAAAAGGAAATGAGCTATCAAGCCACAAAAAATATGGAGGAAACTTAAATGCATATTAGTGAAAGAAGCCAATCTGACAAGGCTACATACTGTATGATTCCAACTACATATCATTCTGAAATAAAAGGCAAAACTGTGGAGACAATAAAATGGTGAGTTGTGGAAAGGGGTAGGAAAATGGAAAGGAACAGGTGGAGCAGAGGCAGAGAAAATTCTCTGTGCGATATTACCTTGATGGATACATGTCATTATGCGTTTGTTCAAACCCATGAATATACAACACTAAGAGTGAAACATAGGTAAACTATAGACTTTGGGTAATTGTGATGTGTCAGTATAGGTTCATCGTTGGGAAAAAAATGTATATATACCACTCTGGTGAGTAATGTAATAATCAAGGAGGCTATGTGTGTCGGGGGGCAGGGGGTCAATGAAAAGTTTCTGTACCTTCCTCCAAATTTTGTTGTAAACCTAAATTCACTATAAAAAGTAATGTGTTAAAAAATTGTGTCCGGGTACCTTAACCAAGACTTGCTTTTTAACTTCATTTCTCCTCATGTTTGTATTTGTTTTACATTACTTAAAATGCCAAGAGTGTTTTCTTCAAAGCTGCTTTTCCCTTAGGATACCTAAATGTTGCCTAGATGGAGTATTTTAAGATGCTTTCTGAAAAATATAATTAAAAGCCAGGAAACTGAGTAATATTTCTGGAGCCATTCTGTTACATGAATTAAGTTTAGTGGAATCATATATCAAATTAGAATTTGTTATAATAAAAGTAGGAGAAAATTGTCAACTCAGCCCTCAATTTTACACATTAAGGCAGGTCATCCAGAGAATTTTAATTCAAAGATAATATTTCAATGACCATGAAAAATTTTGAAACTGAACTTGACTTGGAGGATTTGGGGTGATATGGGACATGAAAGCAAATAAAATTCTTGTAACAAATATGTTTCTAGAATTTCCCTTAGATACAGGTCAATACATTATATGTAAATGCAATTTAGTCTTTTAAATTGCCATTGCCCTCAAATTTCATTATCTTATGATTTTGAATTTTGATTTTTTTTCTTACCTAATTGAGTTAGATGCTGTCAGCTACACTCTGCACCTAATCTCTTTCACCCTGGAGCTCTGGATACCCCATCCTGCTCCAATATTTCTTTTTCATATCACATGTGTTACTCAATATTTAACACAATTTACTTATTTTATTTTTATTATTTACCATTTGTGTCTTCCTATTAGAATGTAGATTACTTGAAGGCAGTGATGTGTGTGTGTGTGTGTGTGTGTGTGTGTGTGTGTGTGTGTGTTTGGTAATTAACTGGCACTAAGTAGAAAACATATATTTAACAAATAAATATTTATTAAAAGACTCTTTTTAAAACAACGATCAAAGTAAAACTAATCATCTTTTCCATTTCCATAGGATGAAAAGTTTCAGTGTGACATTAAGGATCTGGATATATTTGCCACATTTTCAGCACACAATTTAAGTTATATGTCAAAAAAGACTTAGCTCTGGGGGCTTCCCTGGTGGCGCAGTTGTTGAGAGTCCGCCTGCCAATGCAGGGGACACGGGTTCGTGCCCCGGTCCGGGAAGATCCCACATCCCACATGCCGCTGAGCAGCTGGGCCCGTGAGCCATGGCCGCTGGGCCTGGGCGTCCGGAGCCTGTGCTCCGCAGTGGGAGAGGCCACAACAGTGAGAGGCCCGCAAAAAAAGACTTAGCTCTTTATTGTTGTTGTTGTTAACATTTCAGTGATGATTGCAATTTAAATCTCATCTAAGTTTGCAATACAGTTCCACCTTCTGGCCACAGTCCTAAAACTGTATTATATGTTTGAATAGCATATAAATTGGTAGCTGTATAATATAAAAATTAAATATTATAAGTTTTTAGAATTAGAAATGATCATTAAAATTATACAGTCTCAACTCACTGTTATCTACCCATGGAAAAACTGAGTTCACACAGCAAGTTAGGAACAGATAGAAAGGAATAAAACAAATATATTTTCTGTCTGTATAGAAACTTTATTTAGTTTTATAGTTTTGCTACTTTGAGAATGGGTTTCTGTAATCTGTGTGGCATGTGTGTAGTTTATATCATACAAAAGAATTATGTTCAATGATTTCATAAGGTCTTTCTGAACTTTAAAACTGAAATTTGTTATTTCTTACAGGTTCTTTCAGTACATGATATTAATAAACCATTTCTATAAATTGTAGAATCAGCTCAATAATAACTCCATATCAGAAACTAATAGATCAGATCATTTTTTTAATAGACATCTCCTTAAAAATCACATTATCCTTTTGTAAAGATAATTACAAGACTCTTTTGGCCTTATTTTTCCCATCATTGTAAATCTATAGATGAACATTAGCTTATGGAGCAGGTGGTAAGAAAAACAACTTAAAGTAATTCTTGCCTTGAACCACTTAGTCAAATTTATCCAGTTAAAAACAGTCATGAATGGAGTCAACTGAAAATAAACATGGAATAAAATTACTTTGCCAAAAAAAAAGAAATCTAAATAGTCTATGTATTTAACTTATTTGGCAATAAATAAATAAATGTAATCAACTTTGCCTGGGACATTTCTACATTTTTGATAGGGAAGGGGTTTAGATGTCTTACTAATAGACATTAATTTTTCTTACAGATTCTTAGGAAGAATAATGATGAGCATAGAATATGAGTCATTATTTAATGACCCAGAATTGTTTATTCTTTACATGTGAGAGAGAATATGTAATTGAGGGGCAGGAGACTGGACTTGGGGTAGTTCCTGAATTATTTCTGTTTGGACATTCATCAGAATAGCATTTTCTTTGAAAAATAGGGATCAAGGCTACAAATAAAAGAATCCTAGTTCAGGAAATTAGGAAGAGGTCAAAGAGTGGCAGAGAAAGAAGCAGGGAGATAAAAGCAGAAACAAGAAAGAAGTGCTGATACACTTAGATGTACCAATGACATTAAATGATCCATCCCGATATGGAATCTTCATGCGACTGATTCTTGCACAGGCTAGTTTACAGTTGACATTGTTAAGTATTACACAAGAAATAACCACTATATAAACTAGCAGACTCACTAACCACTTGTATTATGTAGAAATTTTGACTGATTGTTTTTATTTGCAAAATAATACATGATTATACCTCCAACATGAATATCTTTTCTTTTTAAAAAAATCATCTTTGGGGTTTCCCTGGTGGCGCAGTGGTTGAGAGTCCGCCTGCCGATGCAGGGGACGAGGGTTCGTGTCCCGGTCCAGGAGGATCCCACATGCCATGGAGCGGCTGGGCCCGTGAGCTGTGGCCGCTGAGCCTGCGCGTCTGGAGCCTGTGCTCCACAACGGGAGAGGCCACAGCAGTGAGAGGCTCGCGCACCGCCAAAAAAAAAAAAAAAAAAAAATCATCTTTGAATGTACAATGAGGATAAATCGAGTTAAAACTAGAAGTGATCCTGATGTTTGTTTTTACCATAATTATTACTTCCAGTGGGAACAATTTTCTATCCTGTTTTTATTTATTTATTTTTTAAGGATTCAAAGACTTAAAAAGCAAAAAAACAAAAAAAAGCAATTAATTTACTTAGGGCTATAGGGTCCGTGGTAGGCTTGTAACTAAAGCTCAGGTTTGTTTTCTAGCCTAGTAATTTAATTCATACCAAGTGATGCTTTCTGTATGGATAACTTTGATCCATAAACCTAAAGATAATTTGTGAGTAAACTCTGATCTTGTCACACTTTGTAAATCTGCTGGTGTTTTCCCCATTGTAATTAAAAAAATCATGCTATAGTAACTAATTCTTGCCCCATACTCTTTTAAAATTTTTATTTAAATTTTTTCTTCTTTTTACATTTTGATACCCTTTACTCATTTTTCCCACCCTCCATCCCCCACCTTTGACAACCACCAGTCTGTATCTATAAGCTTTTTGTTTTTAAAATTTTTTTCAAAGTTCCACATATAAGAGAGATCATTCAGTATTTGACTTTCCCTGTCTGACTTATTCCACTTAGCATAATGACCTCGTGGTCCATTGATGTTGTCACAGATGGCAAGAATTTCTTTATCCATTCATCCCTCAATGGACGCTTAATTTCCATATTTTGGCTGTTGTAGATAATGCATCAATGAACATTGGGGGGTACAGATATCTTTTTGAGTTAGTGTTTTCTTTTCCTATGAATAAATACCCTAAAGTAGAATTGTTGGATCATATGGTTTTGGTTAAATCTTGCAAAAACACACAAAAATAAAAAGAACAAAAATGAGAATTCTAGTCTGAGTACCTACTTTATTTCTCTTGATGTGAAGATATGCCATTCATAATCTGGCATTGTTGGAATATTTTGTAGCTTTGAAATGTTTTTGAAGATTTGTAGTAAACTACTTTTAATTTTTAAAAATTTCTTCTGAGTAACATGACTTCTAGATGAATTGCTACATATTACTTTTTCTGTAAATTATCTACTAGAAAGTGCATAAATTAAATTTGGAGGCTTTTTAAGATTGTCAGATTATTTCCTTCTCCACATACTACTCCTGGATAAATTTAATGGTCTGACAAACTTCAAAGGTGATATTGAACACTTTGCTACAGAGGAAATTGAAATGTATGGTTCAATTCAAACAAATATAAATAATGTAATTGTTCAGTCAAGTATTAGAATACTAGTTGCCACTCAATATCCTTTTTCCTCTTTTTTCCTCAGAAAAATAGTTCATTTGGGGAAGCAATACACTCAACTTAGAAACTACATTTTTCAGAATTTCTTGTGATTAGGGATTTCCACTAACTCACGTATGTGAGTGTTGTATAGGCCTTCATGAAGACTGGTTAATGGAATCCTAAAGTTCTTATAGTCATTTGGACTGTGAGTTTATCCTGAGGTTATCTAATGACGTCCTAGCTCTAGGCATTTGATGACTTCCTCTTGAGTAGCCACATCAGCCAGAGGATGCTTACATTCAGAATTCTTTTAAGTAAGGTGGTAAAACTGTGTATGTATAAGCCACTGTTAATACATTGGGTGTGGAAGCTACTGCTGATACAGTTCTGAGATTGCCGGTCAGGAGAACTGCACTGATCCCCTCCAGTAATACTTAATATTTGAGATATTTATTAGCAAAAATAAATGTGTTTTATAGTGTTAATAGTTACTGTTACCGAATGAATCGGGGGTCCTGCTCACAGCTTACAAAATCAATACTCAAAATGGTAGGAAAAAAAGATGCCTTTAATCAGAATGCCGGCAGTCTGGGAAGACGGTAGATTCATTGTCCTCCAAAAACCACCTCTGGAGATTCTGCTTGGCCATGAAAGTTATTAAAGGGAAAAAGAGAAGTAATCTCAGTCAATCATTGAGATGAGGGATCAGAGTCATTGCCACCCCCATTGTGTGCAGGCTTGTGTGCAGACTTACTGATTCCTCGTGATCTTCCTCTAGATGTTATTTTGTTCACACAGTTTGGTCACACAGTTTGCTCCAGAGATTACTGAAGGAGAAGCTAGGGAAGAGATCTGGTCATTTGTTAATTACTTATTCTTCGATCTACGGGGAGAACTGACATAAACTCCCAAACTCACAAATATTTTTCTTCTCCCTATAGTACAAGGTATTCCTCTGAAGAAAGGTACAGATGCAAGCCTAGAAAGAAAACACAGAGAAGCAGGGAGAATTGTTTATAGAAGCAATAAGGGTACCTGCGTGGATCTAGCAGCAAAAATGTCTGATAAATATGTTATACCAATATGCTATATATAGGTATATTTTTATTATATCAATAATATATTTCTGTTGTATGTATATATAATTTTGGTATATATGTATACCAAAATTATATATACATAAAATAGTTAAGAAATATGAGCTTCCTTTTCATATACATCAAAATGGAACTCACATTTTCTAACTAAACAGCCTTTTAGAGGTCTTAAGTGATAAAAGGGAGAAATTGGGTGCTCTTATCTCTATAATACAAATTGCAAAACTGCAGTAGTGAGATATAACAACATTGATAAGCTCACTAAATATGATCCCTTGTCTCTCCTAAGAGATGGAAGTAAGATGGAATATGGAACATTTTAAGAATAAGATTCCAACAGTAATATATATATATATATATATATATATATATATATATATATATATATATATATATACAAACCACAGATCTTGAATGTAAATAGTGCCTAAGGAGGATAGGATGAACACTATAGTGGCTTAGACTGCTTTTCAGGTTTCTAGTAAAGTGAAGGTGGATATCAGAGAGAAAATGGTAGGTTAATTGATCTCTGGCTGATCAGTGATCTGCAGGCTTTGCTCAGAGTTCAAAAGCACAGGTGAATAGTTACCTTGGTATTTCTACTGAGGTAGTTGAAGGTTCATAACTATCTGTCCAGTCAATTAAATTTAAAGAATCAGATCTTTGATTTCTTATCACCTAAAGAAAACAATAGCAATTTGTGTTGGCTTAGAATACTTTTTCTTTATGCAGGATATTAAATTAATGTGATTATTACTACATACACACAGATAAACTTGATAATTTAATAAAGTTTAAAATTAACAAAGAGCATTGAACAAATTATTCCCTGGAAGTTATGATTTATACTTGTTCTAGGAAAATATTTTAAAGAAAACCCTTCCTTATTGACTTTATATTGAGAAAGAAGACTGTTTTGCTCCATATGCAATGTCTTTCAATAGGCACTAATGAAGTAAAATGTATTAAATTTTCTTCTGTAAAATTGAACATAATAATATCATTTAAATTAAGAGTTGGAAATATCAAATGTCCAAAATACCACATGTTCCGAAAAAAAAGTTTAACTTTAAACCTCAGATTTTTCTCTAATAGAAATGTGTTTCTAAAAACAGATTAAATGGAATACAACATTACAATTCTAAACTCATTTGCCAACTCTCCAAGGTTCTTAAGAATTAGCTCTTTAATAATAAGGCAAAGGGGGCTTCCCTGGTGGCGCAGTGGTTGAGAGTCCGCCTGCCGACGCAGGGGGCACAGGTTCGTGCCCTGGTCCGGGAAGATCCCACATGTTGCGGAGCGGTTGGGCCAGTGAGCCATGGCCGCTGAGCCTGAGCGTCCGGAGCCTGTGCTCCACAACGGGAGAGGCCACAACAGTGAGAGGCCCGAGTACCGCAAAAATAATAATAATAATACGGAAAAAAATCATCCTTTAAAAAATATATGTAAGTCTTTAAAATAAAAATCATGTTTTAAAATGGGACAAGTGAGAAAAGACTGTCAATTTTAAAGAATAAACTCCTAACAGAACCTTTCTTTCAAGGTCACTCAAAATTATATCACAAGAAGTTGAAAATCATATTTAAACTCTTAAGAAATCTCAGACCAGATTCTCATCATCGTCTTTGAGACAGTTTCATAAAGCTGCAGTGCCCCCTGCTTGCTATTTCATCCACCACTTTGGGCCAGCCTTTGCAGGAAGCTTTGAGTCTCTGTCTGATATCACTCTATAAAATGCTCTTAATCCTGCACATCAGAGAAACTCTTTAAATCAAGCATGTTGCTTTGCAACGAACCCATGTGGATTATGTTTTTAAATTTGACAATAGTCTAATCATTGTAACATTATAGCTGGCAATCACTGGCTGGTTCATTGCATTTCTACTGTCACCCATTTTGTATTTATTGTATTGGAGATAGCTGGCTTTAATTCCTTCTCATTTCCACATTGATCAATGTGAATTATCGTAGATTTTGGACAAAAAGCACTGATATTTTTCAAAATGATTCATTTCATATTTTACTTTAAACACCTTTCTGTATTCCTAGAACACAGAAAGATAAATATCACAAATAAGGACTAATGATATGAGAAAATTTATCACTTTTAAAAGTTGTGTATTAAGTAGTTGTAGTGCCAAACAAAAATAATAAAATAATGCCTTCCATAAATCAAACAAATAAAAAGCAGACCATGAATAAATGTTAATTGACAGAACTTTAAATTAATAGGGTTAATGATAAAGATTATTTGAAAATGTTAGTGAATTAATCATATTTTTCATTGAGAGAATAATAGAATAAAGAAGAAAGATATCAGATTATTTTGTTCATTTTTTACATTAAGTTAAATACTGCTCATTTATTAACATCTCAATATGAAGGACAAGAGAAATAATTTTAGTAGACCTTAGGAAAACAAAGAAAGTATAAAGGATTCATGCAATGTTAACTTTAGACTATTCTTACTAGTATCTCTCTTTCTCTCACACACACACCCCAGAATAACCCTAAAAGACAGAATTCAATAAATAAGAGGAAAAAGTGGACTGAAGATAACTGCCTCAGGGAGATCAACTTGAAATTTGAAATGTTCCTTTCTGAAAATGTATACCCAACCAAAATAATATTATCACTATATTTCCTTTTTGATTTGATATTTAATAATGAATGTGTCAATGTTATTAAAGTATGAAAACAGCCCCATATTCAACACCATTTTTTAAGACTTTAGTAACTTTAATATTAATTTCTATAACTAAGTAAATAAGAATATTCATTGCTAAAAAATTCACCACACTTCCATCCAACAGACAACTAAGCAAACCAAATTCCTAGTCAATGGACCATGTTCTAATTTAAAATGTACCCTATGGGAACTTGTAAGCCTTTTTTTGAAATAGCTACAGTTAATGAATACTCACCCAATGACATTGATTAGAAATATTGATGACAACAGCAAACATGCAACAAATCCTAAATTAATCATGTATAGAATAACAGATATTAAAGTGAAAGATTCTAAAATAAAAGAGCTAAATAGAAAAGGAATAATTCATTATACATCTAGAAACTATGACTTCTGTCTATAACTTGAAGAAATTTAAACTGAATTTTATAAACACATTAACTATGTACAATTTAGCATATTAAAAAAGAAAATTTCCTACTTGAAGCATCAATTAATTAATATTCCAACTCTGTTCCAGAATGTTGTATTTTCCTCTAGGGTTTCCTTCAGATGAAAAGGCATTTGTTATACAAAAATGCTAACAAAGTGTTATGATAAGCCCATCTGTGAGAATTCCTCAGTCGCTAGTACAAGAACAATTAGAAAAGCTCATGTGAGCAGCTCTGCATCATTTCTTGGCTTTGACAAGCAGCCGTGTACACAATATTTCAACAATATCCTCAGAGGGAGTAATTTCAGAAACAACTGGGAAATACTCACCAAACATGAAAGTCTGACAAGAAAGTACTCCAACTCAGAAACGTACTGCTTTGGACTCTGAGGCTTAAGACATTTTCAGGACTTGTTTGACACTATAACAGCAATAAAAAGTGGGGGTAGGGTAATGCTTTCAACATGGCATTCATTGTCTCCAATTAATTTATCCTTCCTGTTCAAGTAGGAAATTATTTTTAAATGCATACATAAAATTAGGGAAGAATAAATTAGTAAATTGTTTATTTTAAAATGCATACAGACAATAAGAGAAAAATTGTCCACTAATTGCTTTTCCCGACCATTAAACTCAAATTGTGAAATGGATCGTAAGGAGTAGTGGTATGTTTAGGAACAATGGATGGTGGAAGTGTAATGAAGTGAATGAAAGAATTTTCACAAACGAAATATTCTTTTGGGATGATGTGGTACAGAGAAATTCATGCTTTCTCTTAATCTCAAGTATTTCCACTAATTTCTTTTTTAAAAAATAAATTTATTTATTTATTTATTTTTGGCTGTGTTGGGTCTTTGTTGCTGCACGCGGGCTTTCTCTAGTTGCAGCGAGTGGAGCTACTATTTGTTGTGGTGTGTGGGCTTCCCACTGTGGTGGCTTCTCTTGTTGTGGAGCACAGGCTCTTGGGCACGCAGGTTTCAGTAGTTGCGGCACATGGGCTCAGTAGTTGTGGCTCATGGGCTCTAGAGTGCAGGCTCAGTAGTTGTGGCACATGAGTTTTGTTGCTCTGTGCCATGTGAGATCTTCCTGGACCAGGGCTCGAACCCGTGTCCCCTGCATTGGCAGGCAGATCCTTAACCACTGTACCACCAGGGAAGTCCCCACTAATTTCGTAAACTATCAATAGAGTTGCTCATCACAGCCCCACAGCATCCCGTACATCTGTGCTCTGAAATTTGCAATTTACTAGAATCAGGAATATTATCACCATAATCATAAGGTGAAAATAATTTTATTTCACAGACCACAGTAATATATTCCATAGAGGATAAAGCACAGGGTCAGTTTTGTATTATGCTATGAAAAGAAAGACTCAAACTCATAGAATTTTAGATTGGCAGTCAAAGACAGTATAAATGAGTAAGACTAAAAGTGTTAAAATGAGCTCTGAAGTGACCAAACATATTATGTTTGCCAAATTTTTCTATCTCAGTTTTTAAAAATGATCTGCTAATACATCCAGCCTGTCATATAATATAAACATCAACCTCAGTAGAAAATACCAGTTCAAGTGAGCCCAACTATTTAGACCAAGATTATACTCAATTTTCTTGATGTTTAACAAGTCAGACCTTCTAGTCAATAACAAGTGTTATAGATAAGGAAATAGAAAAATTTAAAAATTATGGCTCTTTCCATGATGAATCTTGTACAGTTGGATTCCTGAAATGTTCTCTATAAAACAGCACATTTTGTTTTCATTTGAAAGTTCTTTTAGATTAAATTTTATCCTTTATTTTAATTTCCATGATAACTTCTTTCATGTTTATGTATTTTCTCTCCTTGTCTTCTGTGCTAGCTCCCTCTGATCTCTTTTGACAGGATTAAGGTAGTCCACATTCTTGTTAACAGCAATAAGTGCTAAAGGCACTTGAGTACAGCTTTAAATGAAGATGGATCACCTGCAGCAAATGCAGTGTCTACATAATCTGCAAAGCAAAAGACTGTCTTAATGTTTTAAACTGAAATGAGAGAAAGCTCAGATAATTTCTCTGCAATCCACCTTAAATAGAACAGACTGACTCATCTTAGAGTTTGCTTAAGGTACCATATTATTATCATTTTAGGTAAGATGACATTCTCAAAGGCTGACTGCATCAAATATCTCTAAATGGCACTCATGGCCCATAAAACATAATTTTATCTCTTGGTCTTAATTTAGTTTAATTTATATCCTGTAGCATATGGTCAATAAAGACAATACATGTAATACACATTTGGTTTATAAGTACTTTTGAATAAATTAGATTTCTCAAAATTACTCTAAAAACATATCAGTCAGATGGTGAATAGTCCATACAATTATTTTCAGTATGATCTAATATTTCAATAACTTCATTAAATCAAAATAGAATTTTAATGATCACATTCAACAGTTTTACTAGTGAAAACAACAGTAATTCAACCCTCCAATAAAAAAGCACAAAAGATAAAAAACATAACCTTGGTTTATATTGTTTTTTTCCAAAAATTCATTTCATAGATCTATAGCAAAAAGCAATAGCTAGAGGCAATGGCCTTGTCAATCTACAGGATAGGAAATTGAGTAAAGCATTTAGCTACTACTTAGCTGGCGTCTGGAGACAGGGGTAAGAAGAGTTTGCTATGGAGATGACCGCCTTAAAGATCTGAAATATAACGTTACTCTGAAGAGAAAGGGAAAGGTTAGCAGTAAAAAAATATATGTATATATTTTTTAACATCTTTATTGGAGTATAATTGCTTCACAATACTGTGTTTAGTTTCTGTTGTACACCAAAGTGAAGCAGCCATATGCATACATATGTCCCCATATTCCCTCCCTCTTGAGCCTCCCTCCCATCCTCCCTATCCCACCCCTCTAAGTCATCGCAAAGCACCGAGCTGATCTCCCTGTGCTATGCGGCTGCTTCCCACTAGCTAGCTATTTTACTTTTGGTAGTGTATATATGTCCATGCCACTCTCTCACTTTGTCCCAGCTTACCCTTCCCCACTCCCCCCGTGTCTTCAAGTCGATTCTCTTAGCAGTAAAAATATTGACGCACCGCTTTCTTTGGTAGTGACTTTGCTATGACTAAAACCTCCAACTCAAAGGTAGAACAATTGATCATGTAATTAAGTGTTTTGGAAATATGTAATATTATAAACTATTATAATGGCCAATGGTAGTAACTTTTTAATTTAAGACATTTTGCTGGAGGGATATCATTATATCCTGGGAAGATATGGAGATTCAATTTTGCAAACTTATTTTTCAAAGTTTATTTTAAAAATGACTTGGTTACCAGTAGATACTCTCGTTTATCTCATTTCATTTGTCAGATATGATGGTTCTTCAAACCATGAAGAAACTGGTCAACAGTCAGTTTCTTAGGGAAGAAAAAGTTTAGGAAATTAACCAGATCTCTGTAAAGGTAGAAAAACAAGGTGCAGTCCATACAGCTAAGACATGGAAGATGTTATAAAAAGTTTTTTAAATATCAGGAAGTCAGATAATACTACTTAAAAGTTCTTTAAAGAAAACCCTCTGTAACTACATATGATGACAGATTTAAACCATACTTATTGTGTTGATCATTTTGCAATATATATAAATGTTGAATTATGTTGTACATCCAAAACTAATCATATAATGTTGTATGTCAATTAAACCTGTTTAAAAAATTCTGAATTAAGAGGATCTTGTTGAGGAGGATGAATGTAACTAAATATTTCACAATTTTTTGAAACCATTTTTCTTCTATGCATTCTGTGCATTATGCACAGCTCTTTGGGTAATGGGCTAAAAATTCTGATGCTATTTTATATTTATTTTAGGATTAGGAAAATAAACAAACACTTTGTGGAAATGAGCCAGTATTCTCAATGTTAGAAAACAGAGTTACAAGTATAGAAGGGAAAAACAGCTAGAACATATATCGTCCAGTTGAATATGAATTAGAGGTAACAGTATAAACTTATGGTTATAACCATATGTTTGTGTATGTATATATGTTTATATACATATATAAAATCCCTTTCCAATCAAAGGAAAAAGGAAAAAAAAGACACATAAATCAGCTTGTAGAGGATCCCACTGGTCAAATCTGGGGAATTTGAGCAACAAAAATAAATAATTATAGTGATATATTATAATCCATAGAATAAAGTATGTATGAGTTGATACTGATATGAAAAATAAATGGGGAATAGAGAAAGCTCATGTAGAAAGCATGATGAAAATAGAAAATGTAATTTGGAAACCACTAAGGCAGTAATGAATTGTTCAGACAAGAATCACCAATGGATGCTAAAATTAGTAGGAAAAAGTATAATGAAAATGGAATATATGCATAGTTTCAAAGCATCTTCCCACAGATACCTATTGATAAAGGGAAAACATTGTACTAATAATTTTACATTCAAGACAGGGCAGACACCAAGTTAAAAAAGTGTTAAATTTAACCTTACCAGTGATGCAACATATCAACACATTGTGCCTCCTGACATCATGTACTCGAAAGAACACTATGTCACTCCTACAGTATTCCTGACAAATATGTCTAACTTGCATGGAATTATCAAGAAACATTAGATAAACCCAAATTATGGAGTAATCTATAAAATAACTACTCTGAATTCTTCCAAAGTGTAAGGTTTTGAAACACAAAGTAATGTAAAGGAATTATTCCAGGTTAAAGGAAACTAAAGATGCAAGACAACTAATGTGGTCCTGGAATAGTTGGTGACAGTTTAATAAGGCCTGTAGATTATATAATAGCAATTTATCATTGTTAATTGCCTGATTTTTATAATTTGGCTGTGGTTATGTAAGACAATGTCTTTATTTTTTAGAAAATACACTAAAGTATTTAGAGATAAATGTGTTTGAAGCTGACACTAAAATGTTTTAGAAAAAAGCCAATATCTAATAAGAGAGAATGAATGATAAAACAAGTGTAATTTCCCTGGCAAATCTGAGTAAAGAAAATCCACACATTTTTAATGTTATTTTTGTAAGTTGAGATTTGTTCAAAAAATATTTTAAATACATAATCCTGGGAGAGTGGAATTGGTGTACCTGGGGCCATGTTTCCTTAACAGGATTAGGACATGGTTGGGGAAAGACTTGAAATGATGGAGTCCCCACTGCCACATGGAATGAGGAAAGAGTAATTTCCGATGGTACATATAAGAGTTATTGTCGACGCAGACATAGAGAATGGACTTGAGGACATGGGAGGGGGAAGGGTAAGCTGGGATGAAATGAGAGAGTAGCACTGACATATATACACTACCAAATGTAAAATAGCTTAGTGGGAAGCAGCCGCATAGCACAGGGAGATCAGCTCTGTGCTTTGTGACCACCTAGAGGGGTGGGATGGGGGTGGGGAGGGAGATGCAAGAGGGAGGGGATATGGGGATATGTGTATACGTATAGCTGATTCACTTTGTTATACAGAAGAAACTAACACAACATTGTAAAGCAATTATATTCCAATAAAGATGTTAAAAAATAAAAAAGTTATTGTCAGTAAGTGGAGCTAGTGATGTTTCTTGGGCCACATGGCAGATGTTTCCACAGAGAAAAATCTCCTTATTTCAGTTATTTGATGATCATTCTCAAGGTAAACTTGTGGAAAAGATAAAGACATATATTTATAAACCACAAATACATATCTATAGCTTATTAAAAATAGAGTTGTAAAGTGTGTTCTTAGAGCAGTTTTTATCTAAATTCAGTCTAAATTTAGGGAAGATTCCCATGCTGTGATAGAAAACTCTGAGTTTAAAGACAGAACTGTTAAAATTTAAAAATTTTGAGATCAAGAATAAAGGTGTGGCTATCACAGAAGCTTCTGACAAAGTTTGGTTGAGGTAGCTAATATCTTTGATGACATAACACATTTGAAAGGATCAGAAGAATGAAAGGTTGGACAAATTATAAAGGACTGTGATAATAGAGAGAAATATAATTGTTTCTAGATTTAACATAAGAATTGAATAAATACAGAAATAGGGATACACTCAGACCTGATACAAAGATGACTCAGGAGGGGGAAGAGGTTTGGAAGAGGTTGAATAACCACATGGCTCGCTTTAGAATGGCCAACTAAAATAAAAATACTTTTCTCTTAATTTCTCTTATGTATACTCATGCCCTCCTAGATTCCTGGAAGAACTCAAGTAGAGAAAAAGACTAACCTGGTTTATAAATATGAGAAGACTGTATTAATCCTAGCATTTCTGCTAAGTTTATGGAAACAAGCTATTTTTGAATGATTCTGTTTGCATCAGAGTGGAGATGGCACAAACTTTTAACTCAGTTCTATTTTCTTTAGCCTTCCGTGGGATAGCTCATTTAAGAGCTTCTGTCACTCTGGTTGTCAAAGCAGGAGTCTATATATTGGAACACAACATACAAAATAGGAATTAGGTTATATAACTTTTCCACTTCCCATTTCATTTCTTGGCCTTACCCCAGGTATCTCCAAAGCTCATAAATTTTCCAAGGCAAAAAGGGTGAATGCAAAGTAAATGTCAGAATAAGTACCCTCCAGATAATTTTTTGAAGTAATTCTTTATGAACAGACTCAGCTCACAGCAGGAATGCTGGGAATATCAAGGAATGCAGCCCTCTCCCCCATCAGATCGGGTTGGTGGTTGGTTTGGCATGGGGACTTTATGTTGTGGATACTGAGTTCTTGATCTCAGAACTGGAGCAAACAATTCAAGACAGGATAACTTGTAACTTCTCTCAACTCTGTCATGTCTACGTAGTATCTAAGTAAACCTAACCACAAATTGATTCGATCTCGTATGCCCATCCTAGTAACTATCAAACACTCATGTTGCTCAAATTCACATAATTGTAATGCAAACAATTGGATTATATATTTCTCATCTAAAAGACATAAAAGCACATTCATGGGAGTGTTCAAGCCAAACATGACTCCCCACAATTTTTTAAATATCAAAGATGGAGTAAGTAAAGGACCAGGAAGCTTGAAAATAGATAATAATTGAAAAACTTTTATTCTGAAACTGTATATTCAATACAGCTCAATCTAACTGGATTTCAATATTTCTGTTTAAGCTTTCACGTATACACCTGATGAATTTATGTACGCACGAGGACATACACACACACACCCCCACACACCCCATAGAGTTAGCACTGGAGACCTCTATGCAAAGGAAACCTTTGCTCTATCTCACTAAGACCACACATCTTACCTGTTGCACCAGGTCTTTTTAAAGGCAAAAAGTCTGCTCCAGGGTATAGCTACTGTAAATAGTCCGAAGACTCCCACAATTATCAGCTTTTAGCAGCAAGTCTCTGTCAACATATTTAAACTATTTGGGAAATATGTTATTTATTACTTCTTATTCTTTTCTTCCTTCTGCAATGCCAATTCTAGCAGCTGAAACGTATTAAAATTTATATATATCATACCAGGCAATGCTATTTGCCAACCTAGTGCTTATTTGATATCCGTATTAGAAGGGAAGAAGTGTCTCTAACTCCCTAAACCATATAGGACTAAATTATTTCCATTTTATCCAAATGGAGACCTATTAGTCTGTCTTTCTCTAATATCCTGGCAATATTCACCAATGCCTAGATCTGCAGGCATTGTGGTAAGTGTTTGCTAATTGTCATTGTGAACTTCTTCTCTTTTAGATCCTAGGGCATATTGTTTTGTATTTCCTAAAAATGTGATATGCTTCTTCCTCTTCTTTTCTTAGTTCTCCTATTTCTAACTTCAACTAGAATCACAAATTCTAACAGCTTTCTTCTTCCTCTCTAATGGTGAAGTGTCAAAAGTAGGAGAAATCACTCATTAAAAGTAAACAATTAAGAGCTTGGTAGAACAATTGTCTATTTTTTCCCCGAAGTTCTGTTTCATCTGGGTGTATTAGAGATACAGCAGCAAGATGGAGCTCTTCCTTTGAAGATCAGCAGTGTACAGCTATTTGGTGACTGTCCACCTGACTCCAAAGAAACATCAATAGAGATGGAATGTGGAGCATTGTCTAGTTGTGACAATTGGAAAATGGGATAGATTATAATTGATGCCACTGCAATCATTCTGTCTTCTGCTAAGAGCCTGTCAGATTCCCAAGAGCTGTCACTAATTCTCGGAATGTTCAGATTCTCTCTCCTTTCAAGTAAAGAGGTATTTGATACCACAGATTGCTATCCAATAAATGAGATGGAAATCTATCACCTGACCTCTTAAAGACATTAACATTTTGTGGAATGCTTAAAATTTAAGAAATAAATGTCAGGTTTATATCTAAAAAGTGCTCACCTTTGGAAGCATAATTTATAGAAATTCATGCATTTCAAGCTTTGAAATCCATTTGTGTACCTAGGAGATAATTAATGGCAGTAAGATAAGTGAGTCTCAGAAAAAATGACACTATTTTAATCTAATGCAATACAGAAGTCCACTCAAATATATCAGAAAATTTTTCTACCCTGAGAAAATATATCCATGCAATGACCTAAGTAAAATTATGAGGAATAGTTATTTCTGAAATTATGTAACAAAATATTCTTGTTTTGCTTGTAAAAAAAAGATAACATAGCACAGTTGATGCTTGTTTAAATTTTGCATACAAATATGCATGATGCCAACTGGACTCAATTTATCCTGTCTTAATTTGAATTAACTTGATCGATCTTTTGACACGTGCTAAACAGACTAATTGTTGCTTATTTGGGTGCACTGAATCAGTGAACATGGTAATCAGAATTCAAGCAGATGTTCATAGTTTCTGTGATTGCCCGGAGCCTGAGGGTGGAAGAAGAGGGAGAATCATTTTGCTGATTTACTTTTGTCAAGGCACAGACTGCATTACAAATACAACTGTTAAAATAGCAGGCTCTGCTAAAGAGTTGTGAAGAACAGATATGAATACTAATTATAACTTTACTTTTTGACACATTTGAACTTACATAGTTACTTTAATCAGAATTTGCCAATGGTAAAATTGCAACAGCACATTTATCTTCCTCTAGACTTATTTTTTCCAAATCTTAATTTTAAAATGTCATTAATTTATTATGATTAGTTTCAAGAATACAGAAAACTATAGTGTGATAAAGCAAACAAAAGTGTACCTACCGCACTTACTGCTTACTTTGACAAATCTTGTATTGTGTTCTGTTTACTAGAACTTTTTTTTTAAGAACTGGAGCATTACAGATTCCATTGAATCTTCCCTGGAATAAATGGGAGGGATAACTACAGTCTGATCAATTCCATGCATCCTTTAAATTTTTGTTACAAAGTTTTGTATGTTATCAAATTGAAGTTAAAATTCCCTATATACATTTAAAAAAACACAAAATAACAATAAATTATATTAACAGGGTAAAAGAAGTCTAGAGTTAAATAGTTCAGAGATTGTAAAGTGACTTCTTAAAATTGTCAGTGATACATTTAGTTACATATTTCTTGTTTATTCATGTTTCCTATTCTATGATCTTTTCCTATGTCTTGCCCATATTTCCATTACTTTATTAAGAATTGGTTTGTAGACATTCTTTATGCAGTTTGGATACTAATCTTTTGTTGCTACAAATACCTTTGACAGGCTATGATTTGTTTTACAACTATTTAACAGCAGTCCTTTCTGAATAGATATTTTAAACTTTTGACATTGTAAATTTTATTAGGCTTTTTCTTTGTGGGTTGTGTTTTTAAATTTTTTTTTCCAGATCAGAGGCCTTCCATCTAGTCTTGTATATTTTCTTCTAAATGTTTCAACGTTGGTTTTTACTCGTTACAATTTTTCATACACTGAGAGTTGATATTATGCATGATGTAAGATGTCTTTCTAATTTTTCTTTGCATAGAAATAATAAATTGTCCTATCACCATTTGGTCACTATTTTTCTGTACATTGTTGTTTTGCCTGCTTTTCTAGCCTCCTCTCCTAAATTTCCTCTAAGACATATATGAGATCTTATTCTTTACTTTTTTCTCATCATTTTATTTCTCTATTCTTTATTCAGTGTAATATTATCAACCTACTTTCTGGTTCATCAATTCTTTTTTTAAGCTGTATCTATCTGATTCCATATCTATCTCTGTGTAACTATATGTAATTATATAAATTTTTAAGTGATATATTTAATTCTACTAACTGTGTGTGTTTCTAGAAGTTTTATAAATTTTTTCCCAAATCACTTTTGTTATATCTTGTTCTTTCTTCTACCTTTCTTTTTTAACTTTATTTTACTTTTTAAAACAGTCACATCATCTTTAATTCTGTGACACTAATTCTGCTGTTTACTTTCAGTTCTGTCTCATTCATCTTGATTTCTTCAGGGCATTTTTCTAACTTTGAACTGACAAGTCATCTGCAGCAGGTCTTGCTTGTAGAACCCTGTATGTCGAATTGAGAATGTGTCCCTTAAGCCAACTACTGTATTTTTTAAAAAAATTTATTTATTTTTGGCTGCGTTGGGTCTTTGCTGCTGTGCGTGGGCTTTCTCTAGTTGCAGCCAGTGGGGGGCTGCTTTTTGTTGCAGTGTGTGGACTTCTCATTGTGGTGGCTTCTCTTGTTGCGGAGCACGGGCTCTAGGCATGCGGGCCTCAGTAGTTGTGGCTTGTGGGCTCTAGAATTCAGACTCAGTAGTTGCGGCACACGGGCTTTGTTGCTTTGCAGCATGTGGGATCTTCCCCGACCAGGGCTCGAACCTGTGTCCCCTGCATTGGCAGGTGGATTCTTAACCACTATGCCACCAGGAAAATCCCTACTGCATGTATTTTTGTTTTTGCTTCTGCCAGGACAGGTGAATTATTGGCATGGAGAAACTTGATGTTAATAAATTTGTAGTAGGGGAGGTTCATGGTTAAAAAGGCTCATAAGACTTTTTTAAATGCAACCAGGGCCCAAGCCAAGACAGAAAACTCTCTTGTGGTATTCCTTTGCCAGTAGGAAATTTTTTAACAGTCTGATTTTCACAGAAACTGTAACATTTCAAGAGTTTTAACTTTATGTGGTGATCTCAATTCTAAATCCCAAACATGCAGGCCCAAGGCTCCATCACCTAATCCCAAGTGAACATTAAAACAGTGTTACTATTTTAAAGACACATCAAATTTGATACTAACAGGGGAAAATGCACAATACATTTTATTTATACATTCATCTGTTGATGAACACTTGGGTTATTTCCATATCTTGGCTATTGTGGTTAATGCTCCAATAAACATAGGAATGCAGGTGTTTCTCTGAGATCCTGATTTTAATTCTTTTGGATAGCTACTCAAAGCGGGATTGCTGGATCATTGGTAGTTCTATTTTTTAGTTTTTTGAGGAAGCCCCATACAAGAGTTCAAATTTCTCTTCATTCTCACCAACGCTCATTAGCTTTTGTTTTTTAATAGTTAACCTAGCAACTGTGAGGTGATATCTCATTTGGGTTTTGATTTGCATTTCCCTGATGATTAGTGAGTAATATTGAGCATCTTTTAATGTACCTGTTGGCCATCTATATGTCTCCTTTAGAGAAATATTTATGCTTTGCCTATTTTTTATTAAATTACAGGCACACCTCATTTCATGGCGCTTTGCTTTATTGTGCCTCATAGATATTGTGTTTTTTTACATATTGAAGGTTTGTGACAATCATGCCTTGAGCAAGTCAATAGGTGCTATTTTTCCAACAGCGTTTGCTCACTCTGTGTCTGTGTCACATTTTGCTAATTATCACAATATTTCAAACTTTTAAAAATTTGTTATGGTGACTTACAATCAGTGATCTTTGATGTTACTATTGTAATTGTTTTGGGATGCCATGAAACTTGCCCATATAAGGCAGTGAAGTTAATCAATAAATGTTGTGAGTGTTCTGACTGCTCCACCGACCAGCCACTCCCTATTTCTCTCCCTCTCCCTGGGCTTCTCTATTCCCTGAGATACAGTAATATTGAAATCAGGACAATTAATAAGCCTACAATGGCCTCTAACTGTTCATATGAAAAAAAGAGTTGCACATCTCTCACTTTAAACCAAAAGTTAGAAATGATCAAGCTTAGCGAAGAAGGCATGTCAAAAGCCAAGAGAGGCTGAAAATGAGACCTCTTGCACCAGTTAGCCAAGTTGTGAATTCAAAAGAATTGTCCTTGAAGGAAATTTAAAATGCTACTCCAGAGAACACATGAATAATAACAAAGTGAAATAGCCTTATTGCTGATACGGAGAAAGTTTTAGTGGTATGGATAGAAGATCAAATCAGCCACATTTCCTTAAGTCAAAGCCTAATCCAGACCAAGAACCTGACTTTCTTCAATTCTATGAATGCTGGGAGAAGTGAAAACACAGAAGGAAAGTTTGAAAGTTCACGAGGTTTAAGGAAAGGAAGCCATCTCTGTAACATGAAAGTGTGAGGTAAAACAGCAAGTACTGATTTTGAAGCTGCAGCAGGGTATCCAGACGATCTAGCTAAGATCATTAATGAAGGTGTCTACAATAAACAACAGATTTTCAATGTAGACACAACACAAAGCTTTATATTGAAAGAAGATGGCAAAATCACGTAATCCTATTGACTATACTCTTTATTGTAAGCCTTGATATCTACTAGGACAAATTTTTGTACTTTGTTCTACTGAATCAGATTCTGGCTATTCTTAAATAAATTGTGGAAATGTAGATAGATATTGTTAATTTCCACATGCAAAATAATTTGGGATTTTAAATGGGAATTTGTTAAATTATACATTAGTTTATTGAGAGTTGAGAAATTTTAAAACATTGAAAATTTCTTTAAAATTCTTTAAAATTTATAGCATGACTCATCAATTAACATGTTATAGTTTCCAGTTTGCTTAAGATTAATTTAATTCTCAACAAAATTGTATATTTTCCATAGATATCTTCCACTTCTATTGTTACATTAATTGTTGTTACATTATTTTTAAACAGAATACTTTGTATTTTATTTTTAATTGTTGCCACTATATGAAATATATTATCTTTGTATATTATTTTGTATGAGTAACCTATTATAATAATTAAACTGTAGATTCATTTGATTATCTAAGTATAAAATTATATCACTCGAGATAATAAAATTTATAGCTTGTTAGTCCATTTGTTCATTCAACCAATTATTTCTTTAATTTGTCCTTGCTGCTCAGCTGAGGAATTCCAGTACAAGAATAGATTGTATTGTATATATTCTTTGATAGGTTATGCAACATTCATCCCATTCTTAGCAACTGTTCAATCATTTTTAAAGAACTGAATTTTGCTTTAATTGGGTGAGAAAAGATCTATCTATATATCTATATCTATATCTATATATCTATATATATATATATGCCCCCAATTCCTGAAACAGAGCTCCTAAAACCTTTGTATTGATAATTTCCTGAGTGATAGCATCTGACACTGAGCTTCTAAATCCCTTGGAATCCTGAGTGATAGGAATGCCTTTTGCTTTAATGATGCAACACTTGGTGGGATCCTGAATGGGGACTGGTCACCAGCAAGACCAAACCATGAATAGAAGCTTGAAACTTTCAGCCCACCTCAGTTTTCTGGAGAGGGGCAAAGAGATGGAAACCAAGTTAATTAACCATAACTCCTATGTGATTAAGCCTCCATAAATTCCCCAAAGTATGGGGTTCTGACAGCTTCCACACTGGTGAACACATCCACATGCCAGGATGGTAGAGCACCCCAACTCCACAAGGACAGAAGCTCCCAAACTCAGGACCCTTCTGAACCTCACTCTATGTATTTTTTCATCTGGCTGTTCATCAGTATCCTTTATTATATCCCTTATAATTAGCCAGTGACTGTGTTTCCTTGAGTTCTGTGAGCCGTTCTAGAATATTATTGAATCCAAGGAGGGTATTGAACATTTAAGTTCTACTCTCTTAGCAAATTTCAGTTATACAGTAGTGTACTGTTGATTTTGGTTTGCTAATATATTGTTGAGGTTTTTTGCATCTATGTTCATCAGAGATATTGGCCTGTAATTTCCTTTTCTTGTCATGTCCTTGTCTGATTTGGTATCAGGGTAAGACCAAATGCTGATCTTGTAAAATGAATTTGGAAATGTTCCTTTACTTCTAATTTTTGGAAGAGTTTGAGAAGGATTGGCATTAATTCTTTTCTAAATGTTTAGTAGAATTTACCAGTGAAATCATCTGTTCCTGAACTTTTGTTTGTTGGGAGGCTTTTGATTACTGATTCAATCTCTTTACTAGTAATTGGTCTGTTTAAACTTTCTATTTCTTTATGACTCAGTTCTGGTAGGTTGTATGTGTCTAGGAATTTATCCATTTCTTCTAGTTTGTCCAGTTTGTGGCATATAATTGTTCATAGTAGTCTTTTATAATCATTTGTATTTGTGTGGTGTCAGTTGTAATGTCTTCTCTTTCACTTCTAATTTTTTTTACCCTTCTCTCCTTTTTTGCTAGTCAATCTAGCTAAAGTTTTGTCTATTTTGGTTGGCTTTTCAAAAAACCAGCTCTTAGTGTTTTTGTTTGTTTGTTTGTTTGTTTTTTTGCGGTACGCCACAGGCTCCGGACGCACAGGCTCCGGATGCGCAGGCTCAGCGGCCATGGCTCAGGGGCCCAACTGCTCCACGGCATGTTGGATCCTCCTGGACCAGGGCACGAACCCGTGTCCCCTGCATCGGCAGGCGGACTCTCAACCACTGCGCCACCAGGGAAGCCCAGCTCTTAGTTTTATTGATCTTTTCTATTGGCTTTCTAGTCTCTATTTCATTTGTTTCTGCTCTGATTTTTGTTATTTCCTTTCTTCTACTAACTTTGGGCTTAATTTCTTCTTTATCTAGTTCCTTGAAGTGTAAAATTAGGTTGTTTATTTGAGAGCTTTCTATTTTCTTAGGGTCCATGTTTATCACTGTAAATTTCCCTTTTGGAACCACTTTTGCTGCATCTCATAAGTTTTGTCACATTGTATTTCCATTTTAATTTGTCTCAAGATATTTTTTGATTTGGACTGAGAACATTCTAGAGATAAAGTGAATTACTTGAAAATGACAAAAATTTAAATTCACCAGGGCAATAATAATTTTATATTTGTTAGAATCCTTTATAATTTGCATTATTTCTTTCATAAAATGAATCCATATATGTAAATATAGATATCTACTTGTTAAATAGGAGTGAATTAAGAAAAAGTGGTAAGTGAAAAGCTAGTAGAGTTGAAATTCTGGAGTATATTGGGGAGAAGTTGAAATCTCCATGTTATGCAAGAGAAAAACTAAAGATCCGGAGTAAGGAGCACATTTTGTTTTTCATTTCCATAAGAGTCACCTTTAGATCTTAGACTTCTTCACTTAAGGGGCATTTCCAAGCATGTCTATACCTGGAACCTAAGAGGCACTAGCAAGCTAAAAGTTCCATATTAATTGCTCATATACTTTAGAAACTGAGAAGAGAGGCCAAAGGAAGAAGCCCTGCTCTACAATAGTCCAATAGTGGGTATAGTGTTACTCTTCCCAACATTAAAGGGAATATCAAATTATAAACTATCGTAAATTGCATACTAACACTAGTTTTCCATACATATGCTTAAATCTTTTAGCTTTTGATTTCAGGGAAGAGTGTAACACCTGCATTACTCTTTTTTGTAGCTAATTTTAACATAATAATTAGAGTTAATGTGTAACTACACCAGATTTCAGCTGCTTCTACAGGGTACACTTGTGTACCCTGTAATTATAAATTATACTAAACACACCAAATGAGCACATGAAAAACTTATTGTGTACTTGATTATACAAATGCCATTTAATGTTTTGTTTAAAAACTAGGTAATTTCTGTTTCTAAAAAAAATCGGAAATAAAAATATCAAATGATATACTTGCAACAAGTGGAATTTCTACTTGTGATTGCTTAATAATTAGTAAAGTGATATACAGTAGTTGTTTTCTGTATCCTCTCACATTCTGGATGTCCTCAAAAGCCCTTAACTATGTTTACACTATTTTCATTGCATTGTAAATATTGGTTGCCTAATTATCATGTCAATAAACTATGCTGCACTCTGTTAGGTAGGGATCAAATTTAGCTCATAATTGGACTCCCCTCTGACTGACTTGTTAAGTGCTGACAGAAATTAAGTACTAAATAAGAGTATTGCACAAATGGGGAATTAAGGAAACAAGAGGAGGTAGTGAATCATGTCTTGAAAGACTAGAAACTCTTCTGGGCAGTGAAATGGACCAAGAGCATTGGAGACAGAGAAATTTGTTTGCACAAGCAAGTAGATTTTATTCATCTATTCAATAAATATTTATTGAGCCTATTATACATACTAGGCTGTTGGGATGTAGTCTGATGCAAAAACATATGTGGTCTCAACTCCCGTAGAGCTTGCAATTTATGAAAAAAAGATGTCCAGCTAATAAATTACTCAAAAAATGTGTTTCTGTAAGCTGAAATAAGTATATAAAGCAAAATAAGTGTATGTAAAAGATAATTAATGCCTTCTCCTAAGTTAGTTCAACATGTTTTACAATCCTAATTTTTCTCTAGTATGCATTATTTATAACTTTTGAAAACTGGGTGGTTGTTCCTAGCGTGTAATCCCTTAGGTATATTACATTTTGTGTTATTTTACAATAATGTTGTCTACTTATACAATGTTGTATCACTTAATATGTAGTGTAAGATGCTTACAATGTAACATACCAGTTCTTCCCTCCAATCTTTGGTGCTATTTTTGTCATAAATTTTACATTAACATATCCTTTAAACATACAATATATCATTATTTTTCTTTAGACAAAACTATCTATTAGAGGTATTAAAAGTAAGGAAAAAACTGAATTTTATGTTTTCCTTCATTTATTTTATATTAAGGGTTCATCCTTTTTAGTATGTCCAAGTTTCTGTTTGGTTTCATATCTTTATGCCTAAAGAGCTTTTCTTAATATCTCTTGTGGTATAAGTCTACTAGACATAAATTATCTCTCTGTGTGTGGGGGTGGTGGTGAAAGTAATTATTTCTTCTTTACTTTGAAAGATATTTTAGGGTATAGAATTCTATGCAGGCAGTTTTTTTTCTTTTAGCATTTTAAATATGACAATTCATTGTGTTCTGTCTTATATGATTTCAGATAAAAAGTGTGGTGTAATTCTTTGGCCTTTTTATGTAATGTGTCTGTCTTCTCTGCATGTCTTCAAGTTTTTCTCATTTTGACTTATTTTCAGGAGTTTGACAATAACTAGGGTGGGGTGGTGTGTGTGTGTCTTGTATCTGTCTTTAATTTTAGAAAACTTGTGGCCATTATGTCTTTATATATTTTTCTCCCCTTATCTTTTTTTTTTTTTTTTTTTTGCGGTATGCGGGCCTCTCACTGTTGTGGCCTCTCCCATTGCGGAGCACAGGCTCCGGACGCGCAGGCTCAGCGGCCACGGCTCACGGGCCCAGCCGCTCCACGGCATGTGGGATCCTCCCGGACCGGGGCACGAACCCGTGTCTCCTGCATCGGCAGGCGGACTCTCAACCACTGCGCCACCAGGGAAGCCCTCCCCTTATCTTTCTTTTCTCTTTCTGGGATTCCAAGAATACATTTATTAGACCAGCTAATATTGTCCAATAGCCTTTGGAGTTTCAGTTCTATTTTCTCATATATTTTTGTTTTTGACCTATCTTCAAGGTCACTGATTTTTTTTTTTTCTTTTTTCTTTTTTGGATGTATTGATCATATGGAGCATGTTAAATTGGCTGTATTGGGCATAAGTATGTTGAAGACATCCTTATCTTTCTTACTGTTGTTTAATTTGCTTGATTCTAGCATTTTAATTTTTTTCTATCATATACTTTATTTCTTTGCTAAAATTACCCATATGATCTTGCATGATGTCCACCTTTTCCATTAGAGACTTTATTATATTAATTACACTGATTTTTTTTTCGTTTTTATTTTTTATTTTGAAAATAGCACAAAGGGAAACAGAGGTACAAAAAATTCCTACACATCCTTCAACCAGCTTACCGTAATGTTAACATTGTACATAACCAGAGTTTACCATCCAAAACAGGAAATTAGTATTAGTAGATTAATATGAACTGAAGTATGGATCTTATTTGAATTTCACCATTTTTTCTACTAATGTCCATTTTTCTGGGCCAGCCTCCAATCCAGTATTCCACAATGTAATTAGTTGTTAAGTCTTTTTAGTCTTCTACAGTCTCTGACAGTTTCTCAGTCTTCCCTTGTCTTTCACGAGCCCACTCAAATTTTTACTTTTTAAATTTATTTTATTTATTTATTTTATTTTTTTATTTAACATCTTCATTGGAGTATGATTGCTTTACAATGATGTGTTAGTTTCTGCTTTACAACAAAGTGAATCAGTTATACATATACATATGTTCCCATATCTAGTCCCTCTTGCGTCTCTCTCACTCCCACCCTCCCTAGGTGGGAGGTCCCACCTAGGTCCCACCCCTCTAGGTGGTCACAAACCACCTAACTGAACTCCCTGTGCCATGCAGCTGCTTCCCACTAGCTATCCACCTTACGTTTGGTAGTGTATATATGTCCATGCCACTCTCTCACTTCATCACAGCTTACCCTTCCCCCTCCCCATATCCTCACGTCCGTGCTTTAGCAGGTCTGTGTTTTATTCCCATCCTACCCCCAGTCTCTTCATGACATTTTTTTCTTAGATTCCATATATATGTGTTAGCATACGGTATTTGTTTTTCTCTTTCTGACTTACTTCACTCTGTATGACAGACTCCAGGTCCATCCACCTCACTACAAATAACTCAATTTCATTTCCTTTTATGGCTGAGTAATATTCCATTATATATATGTGCCACATCTTCTCTATCCATTCCTCTGTCGATGGACACTTAGATTGCTTCCATGCCCTGGCTATTGTAAATAGATCTGTGATGAACATTGTGGTACATGACTATTTTTGAATTATGGTTTTCTCAGGGAATATGCCCAGTAGTGGGATTGCTGGGTCGTATGGTAGTTCTATTTTTAGTTTTTAAAGGAACCTCCATACTGTTCTCCATAGTGGCTGTATCAATTTATATTCCCACCAACAGTGCAAGAGGGTTCCCTTTACTCCACACCCTCTCCAGCATTTATTGTTTCTAGATTTTTTGATGATGGCCATTCTGACCAGTGTGAGTTGATATCTCATTGTAGTTTTGATTTGCATTTCTCTAATGATTAATGATGTTGAGCATTCTTTCATGTGTTTGTTGGCAATCCGTATATCTTCTTTGGAGAAACGTCTATTTAGGTCTTCTGCCCATTTTTGGATTGGGTTGTTTGTTTTTTTGTTATTGGGCTGCATGTGCTGCTTATACATTTTGGAGATTAATCCTTTGTCAGTTGCTCCATTTGAAACTATTTTCTCCCATTCTAAGGGCTGTCTTTTGGTCTTGTTTATGGTATCCCTTTCTGTGCAAAAGCTTTTAAGTTTCATAAGGTACCATTTGTTTATTTTTGTTTTTATTTCCATTTCTCTAGAAGGTGGGTCAAAAAGGATCTTGCTGTGACATATGTCATAGAGTGTTCTGCCTATGTTTTCCTCTAAGAGTTTGATAGTGTCTGGCCTTACATTTAGGTCTTTAACCCATTTTGAGTTTATTCTTGTGTGTGGTGTTAGGGAGTGTTCTAATTTCATACTTTTACATGTACCTGTCCAGTTTTCTCAGCACCACTTATTGAAGAGGCTCTCTTTTCTCCGTTGTATATTCTTGCCTCCTTTATCAAAGATAAGGTGACCATATGTGTGTGGGTTTATCTCTGGGCTTTCTATCCTGTTCCATTGATCTATATTTCTGTTTTTGTGCCAGTACCATACTGTCTTGATTACTGTAGCCTTGTAGTATAGTCTGAAGTCAGGGAGCCTGATTTTTCCAGCTCCATTTTTCGTTCTCAAGATTGCTTTGGCTATTCGGGGTCTTTTGTGTTTCCATACAAATTGTGAAACTTTTTGTTCTAGTTCTGTAAAAAATGCCAGTGGTAGTTTGATAGGGATTGCATTGAATCTGTAGATTGCTTTGGGTAGTAGAGTCATTTTCACAGTGTTGATTCTTCCAATCCAAGAACATGGTATATCTCTCCATCTATTTGTATCATCTTTAATTTCTCTCATCAGTGTCTTATAATATTCTGCATATAGGTCTTTTGTCTCCTTAGGTAGGTTTATTCCTAGATATTTTATTCTTTTTGTTGCAGTGGTAAATGGCAGTGTTTTCTTAATTTCACTCTCAGATTTTTCGTCATTAGTGCATAAGAATGCCAGAGATTTTTGTGCATTAATTTTGTATCCTGCTACTTTACCAAATTCATTGATGAGCTCTAGTAGTTTTCTGGTGGCAACTTTAGGATTCTCTATGTATAGTATCATGTCATCTGCAAACAGTGACAGCTTTACTTCTTCTTTTCTGATTTGGATTCCTTTTATTTCTTTTTCTTCTCTGATTGTTGTGGCTAGAACTTCCAAAACTATGTTGAATAAGAGTGGTGAGAGTGGGCAAGCTTGTCTTGTTCCTGATCTTAGTGGAAATAGTTTCAGTTTTTCACCATTGAGGATGATGTTGCCTGTGGGTTTGTCATATATGGCCTTTATTATGTTGAAGAAAGTTCCCTCTATGCCTACTTTCTGCAGGTTTTTTTTTTTTTTTATCATAAATGGGTGTTGAATTTTGTCAGAAGCTTTCTCTGCATCTATTGAGATGATCATATGGTTTTTCTCCTTCAGTTTGTTGACATGGTGTATCACGTTGATTGATTTGCATATATTGAAGAATCCTTGTATTCCTGGAATAAACTCCACTTGATCATGGTGTATGATCAATTACACTGATTTTAACATTCTACTCAGAGATTTCTGATATATGTGTCAACTCTGTTGATTATTTTTGTCTCTTGGAGTTCACTCTTTATTTCTTGACTTTTTATAAACCATTTAATGTTTTGTTGAAAGAAATCAGACATCCTAAGTAAGACAGTAGTTACTGAGGTAAATAACTTTTTTTTTTGGTCTGGAAATTGGCATGCTTTTTCTTCTGCTAGATCTTTACTGTGTGGGTTTGAGGCTATCCAAACAGGAGTGGCCTAGGTTTGGGTTGTTTTCTTGCTATTGTCAACCTCAGTACACCTTGGTCACTTAATTCCTTTGATAATAATTTGTGTGTAGTTTGGGGGCTAATATTTTATATGGCATTATTTTTCTGCTTCAACCCCAGTTTTAGGGCTTCTCTTTACAATGTGACCCAGAGATCATTCCTCTCCAGTCTTGTACTATTTTGAACTTCTGCCAGAATTTTTCACCTGTCACTCTTTACATTTTAGTCTGGTGGTAAAATATAATTACCCCTACTCCAGCTGTAACCCTGGACAAGCATGTATTCTGATCCTGCCCCTACAGTTCCTTCAGCAGTCCTTATCAATGCCCTAAAGGCTATGGTGTTTATTGCTTTTCTAATACAGTAAGTTCTGTAGGGCAAGTAGGGAAGAAATATCATTTAGATATTTCCCATTTAGGGACGTTATGCTCCTCTTGCAGCCATTGCCATTTCCCTCCCCCAACCCTGCACTGTGAAGGAGCTTTCCTCTGAACTTTCACTGATCTTTCTGTGACTATCTTATGAGGTCCATGTTTAAAAACCTACAAATGGGTGTGAATTCCTCCCGAATACATGTACCACCTGAGGTCTCAAAACTCTCACACTAACACATAATCAGCTGCTAATTTGTTAGCAACTATAGCTGCATTCTTCTTGTCAGTGCCCGGCTCCATCATCCCAGGTGAAGAAGTGCTCATGTCCCCCCCTTTCTTTTTTTTTCCTCAAGGCTCTAGTCTCTTCTTAGGTTTTGGATTAGTTGGTTGGGCCACAAGTTCAGTTCTTTGGTTCAAGAAAAGTCATGAATTTGTAATTTAATGCTTTTTTTTGGTTTGTTTTTGAGGGTGACCGTGGCACTCTTTCCATCTCTCTTTATTCCAAGGAGAAACTGAAAGCCCAAAGCCATAAGTTTTAAATTGATATTTGAAAAGTGAATCAGAGTTCACTAAGTGAAATGGAGTATGCCAGAAGAGAATTCCCAAGTAAAGGAAACATCATGGCAGTGTTATGAGGAAGCAAGATATTTTCAAACAAATAAAAATGGAGCAATGGGAGCAGTATGGCTGAGCATTGATAATGAATATAGAGGTGAAACTGGGAAAGACTGGAGAGATAGGGCAGATTACATCATGCCTAGACCTTGTTTAGTTCTTATCCTATGAGTGATAAGAATTCCTTGATGTATTGCAAGCTATTTTCAGAATTTTGTTTTGAAATATTTATCTTGGATACACTCTGGAAAACTAATTTAAAATCATGTGGGCAAACCTATTGGAAACTACTGCAGAAGTCCAGGTAGAACAGGATGAATTCTTGAACTAGGGAAATAGGAGTGGATATGGAAAGAAGATTCCTTTTTTGAAGAGTCTGACACAGGTAGAGACAACAATGGGAAGTTCAGGGCGGCAATTGCACAGGTTAATGATAGGAGTCTTAGGAGATTAGGCTGGAAATAAGTTAGAATGAGATTATGAAAGACCATGCAGTACTTTCTAAGAAGCCTGTATTGATTTCTTCTATATGTAATGAGATCATAGTAGGTTGCAAGCTGAGCTGTGACATAATCATATTATATTTGGGAAAATGTGACTTAAATCACTAAATCATAATCTATGTGAATGGGATACTGTTGCCTTCTGAAGAGTAAATGTAACATTGTTAAACCTATGTTAGTAATAATGTACGTTAATATTGTAAAACCCGATAAGAATTGCCTTTACAAATAAACAAAAGAACTATTAAGACAAAGAAAATTTAGATTTCTTGCCACCCCCATTTGAACAAAATAGTCTGTCAGTAAAATATATTTGTTGGAATTATAGTCCATATAAAACCTTATTTTAAGGTGATGAAGATGAACAAGTTGATAGATCAAAAGTGGTTATTTTGACAGTATATAATTTCCTTTATGGTTCAAATAAGGCATAAATGAAAAATACATTATATTTGATACCATAGCAAATTTATAAATGCTACTTTACAAGTGAGCATTCATTACATGTCAATTTTCTAGTTTTCAAATGTTAATTTCTTGATAGATTGAACAATCTAGCCATTTGTTTATTCAAGTTATCAATGAGCATATACTGGGCACAGCACAAGTGCTAGTTATTGTGAATGCAGGGCTTCAAAAACAATAGATGGTATATATTATGCCCAAAAAAGAAGCAAAGACTTTGCAATGCAACAGAGTTTCAAACTAAAGAGTGCAAAGGAAGGATGGAAGCACCAATGTGAGGCAGGACGGAGACGGTATAATTAAGTAAGTAAGACTTCTTAAAATAGTTTGTAATGCATTTATTTCTGAAATAATGTATTGATAATATATAGCTTAGCATAGGTAAACCGTATGCACAAATATGCATCTCTCTCTTCTCTTCATATTTTATCATTCCCATTTGGATTTTTTGGTTTGGGCTATTTCTGCCTTCAGGCTCCTCATTGGAACTATTGATACATCGCCCCCAGCCTGCAACTTATTAACAGGCAGCAAACCTTCCTTAATCTGCCTTACTTGAAAATGTGAATGACTGTATGGAATACCCTGGTAAGACTGCTTCATGGATCCCAAGTGGCCACACCACTGCTTCTGGTCCCATCAGGATGTTGTCTCCTTTAGTGCTGCTGAAGCCTTGCTCTTCGGATTTGCTGCGGACTCGTGTTTTTTGTTTGTTTGTTTGTTTTAAGATTTTTTTGATATGGACCATTTTCAAAGTCCCCATTGCATTTGTTACAATACTGCCTCGGTTTTATGTTTTGGTTTTTTTTGGCCCCGAGGCATGTGGGATCTTAGCTCCCTCACCACGGATCAAACCCGCACCTACCCACACACACATTGGAAGGCAAAGCTCCAACCACTGGACCACCAGGGAAGCCCCTAGACTCATGTTTTGGGCCACAGTGGTTACTCTTGCTATTTTCAAATCCTTCCCCTCTCTATCCTGCTATCCTGCTGCCCATCTTTTTCCATTACTCCCTATGATACTGAATTCAACCTACTGTTTTTCAAACTCAAGTGGAAGAATTTTCCTTCTCTAATTATGTCGTCTCAGTAGGGACAAAGACAACTTTTAACTTTTTTTAAGCCATGAATTAATGATAAATCTAAGTAATTGCCTTGGTTATTAGGCCCCAGTTTATTCGGCTTTCATATGAACATTTACAAACCACAATTTAGTTGGTATTTTTAACATTCCCAGGTGGCTATATGCTGTCAAATCAAAGAGCATTTATGAATTTTGTGTTTCAAGATTTTGAAAACTACTATTCCCCTTTCCACTTTTTGAAAACTATCCCACCTGTCCTTCAATTGGCTTTAGAGTCTGAAGAACAAGGAGACACCCTAATCACTTGAAAGTGAAAGAAAGAGAAGCTCTACCTTTCCTACCATCAAAATTGTTCTTCCCTACTAACCAGAGAATCCAGTGTCACAGAGCCCCCAAATACTTAGTAAACTCTTAAATTTTACTTAAACTTCTCCTCTGCCTTCCTGCATTTGAACTGCACTCATTTAATTTATTCCTATTTTCCGCATTACATTCTTTGTTATCCTTAACTAGGACTATTGTTTACTGCTTTGCCACTAACAATTTTATTGTTAGCTATAATATTCTTGTATATATATATATATATATATATATATATATATATATATACATATACATATATATGTATAACTTAAGGTTTTCCCGAGCTAATTCCTCTTAATCTATCAAAAGTATCAGAAAGCAGAAAAAATAATATTCAGAACCATCAAAAATATCATGTATTATGACTTTAAGTTCACTCAGAATGTTTATATATAAAACAACCTCTATGTGACTTACACTACATATGGCCCTGCTCCTTAAGAGCAGACTTGTATATTATAAAAACCGTATCAAATTTAGCACATATATGTTACAATTCTATAAACACTTAACTTTCAGATAGTCTCCTCATATTTTTAGCAGGTCTTAGAGATTTCTCAATTAGGTTCCTGGACCCAATTCCAAAGTGTGAGGGGAGGGGAACAGAGGGAGGTTCTGCACCCCTCCAACAAGCAATGCTTTGACACCAGCTGGCTGTCTTATAATTCAACTCAATTCTGACACTATTTACCTGGAAATAGCATCAGATTCCACAGGTTGAGGGCTCCGTCCCACAAGACAGATCCCACCCCCAACACACACCCAGGCTATTACCTGTGTTCTGACAGCCCGGCTACAAATTGGAGATTCCAACAACCCACTTCAACTCAGGATGCCAATAGTAAGTCCAGGCTGTTACCTGTTATTTCTGATCAAATAGCTATAAATCAGAGATTCCTACCACTGCCACCTTGAGTTCAATTAATTTTCTAGACTGGCTTACAGAACTCAGGAAGATCTATTTACTCACTAGATTACAGGTTTATTATAAAAAGATGTAGCTCAGGAACAGTCAGATGGAAGAGATTTCTATGGCAAGGTACAGGAAAGGGTGCAGAGCTTCCATGCCTTTTCCAGGCCTGCTACTCTTCCAGCACCTGCTTGCCTGCACCAACCTGGAAGTTCTCTGAACCCAGGCCTGGGTTTTTACAGAGACTTTAGTACATAGGCATGGTTGATTAAATCATTGGCCATTGGCAATTTTTCAACCTCCAGCCCCTCTTCCCTCCCTGGAAGTCAGAGTTGGGGCTGAAAGTTCCAATCCTCTAATCACCTGGTTGGTTCCACTGGCAAGGTTGGTTCCCCATCCTTAGGTGATTTCCCAAAGTCACCTCATTAACTTAAAAAGAGACACCTTTACACTCTCAACACTTGGGAAATTCTAAGTGTTGGGGGAACTGTGAGTCAGGACAAAGATTAACTATTTGGACAAATTTCAAATATGTGAAAAACATATTTTGGTCATGTGAATAACCAAATATATATTTTTCTTGTAAATCAAATTTTCACATTTTCACATAAAACAAACACAGAAAATTCATAAAATTATAGCCAAAGCAGAATTTAGTGTAAACTGTTAAATATTCAAATAAAGTAAAATATGGCGGGCTCCTTCAGTTTTGCATTGGTTGTAATGGAATGATCGCCATATAGATAAAAACCTATATTTACTCAAGAGATTAGAGTTATCAGAAAACAACCTAGTTCACTAAAATTGTTTTTCTCCACTCATTTGGCAGCATTTTATATCCTATTATTTTCTGAGTTATGTGATATATCTCCATCATCTTTTCCTAGAATATTTAAATATATATATGATTTCTCAAACAGAAAATATAGCCAATTTCAACTGTAACTCTGCATAAATACCCTCTGTTAGAAAAAATGGAAGGCAGTATGTCAAGACCTATCATGTGGTATCATGATAAAAATTCTAATGAAAAAAATGTGAACACATTTAGCACTGGAAAGAACTACTTGATAATTATTTTTCAGATTATATTGATGTGTGAATACAGGGTCCTACTCCACTCTAACAGATCTCCACAGTCTATAGAAAAAACATCTCTCACTAATTAATTTTATGCCAAAAAAGAAAACAATGCTTAAAACAGCCCATTTTATAATAATACTTTAATTCAGTTTTATCTAGACTGATACCATTCTGAATTCTCAGAAATTATGGCTCATCCTAGAAATAGTGATGCACAACTAACAGATACAAACTTAACAGGTTAAAACAACATACATTTATTATCTCACAATTTCAGTGGTTCAAGTCCAGACACAGCTCAACTGGGTCTTCTGCTCTGGTTCTCACATGCTGCAATCAAGGTGGCAAGTAGAATGAATTATCATCTGGAGACCTGCCTGGAGAAGAATCCACTTCCACACTCATTCAGTTGTTGGAAGACTCTATTTCTCTGTGACTCTATGACTGAGGGCCCCAGCTTTTTACTGGCTGTTGGCAGGGGTCTAGCCTCAGGTCCTAGAGGCCACTGCTGTTTACTGCCATGTGGCCCTATTCATAGTCATTTCACAAATGGCTGTCTGCTTCTTAAGCTCAGCAGGAGAATTTCTTGTTCACCAATCTGCTAAGATGGATTTTCATATAACATGAAGTAATCATGATAAGACATCACCTTTGCCATATAAAATAACCTAGTCAAGGGTGTGATATCCCATCACTTTTGCCTGTATTTTACCTTCTACAAGCAAAAGAGAAATCCTGTCCACACTCAAGGGGATGAGATTATACAGGCTTGGCAGCAGGAGGTGGATCTCATGAAGTCACCTTAGAATTCCCTCTACCACACTTTTCTAATATTCCATCAATTCCTCTCGCATAGGTCATGTCAAGGATGAATTAAAAATGTATATTTTCTTATAATTGTACCAGTAGAAATGTTGTATTCCAACTTAAGTAAACTCTGAAATTTCTAAATACAAATTTTGACCCATTTGATCAGGCTGTATTTTCACAAGCAATGAAGTGCAAAGGCTTTGCCTGAAAAGAAATTGATCTAGCAAGGCTATTTTAGAAGAGTTTTCACTTTTAAAATTTAACTTAGGACCAGTCTTTCCCCTTGGCCAATTTTTCATGGGTATACAGTGAAGGTCAAACTTTTGCAATGGCATCCCCTCTTACATTGGAAATGTTTGTTATTTATCTACTTGCCCTTGGTTTGGAGGCCCTAGAGATCTAATCTTTTCCAGTGATTTCTTTTATCTTGGAAGGTAGAACTGCTAGTAGAAGTGCCATTTTGTTTTCCTAATTTCCTTTCCATCCCCTTAGTCTGTCTAACCACAATGAATTTCTCAACTGAGGACTGTAAGCAGGACTCAGGTCATGTGCTAGATATTTTTACTTTAAGGCTTGTACATTCCTTGCTAATGTATGTCTCATCATTTTGTGATATCCAAATTGTGGAATTGGTTGTGGTAATATAAGGGATCTGCCCCCAATTTGTATAACCCCCATAAGATTCACAGTCCCTTTGTCTGTTAATGACAGAGCAAGACGAGGACTCCTTTCTTCCTATCTTCATAGAGTTCCTTGTGGACTTATCAAACATTTCACTCTAACTATATTAGCTGCTTCACTTTCATTCCCACTGCCAGAATTGCCTGGGCAAAGATGCCTCAGTGATGGATGGCTAAAGTGGTGCTCTTTGTTCTATTCTAATTATTACAATATTTTGACCATAAACTTGGTAAAATGCTGTCTAAAAACTTTATCAGGCAACAAGCCCCCGTCCTTTAAAGAAAATCTTGTAGAAGGACCCTCTGTCCTGGTACCCCAGTTTGTGAGCTATTTCCTCTTTCCTAGAGATAAGTATTTTCTGTACCTCTAATGAAAACCCTTACATTAAATTTTCTTCAGGAAAAGAGAAGTTTCTCCCTCCAATATCAGTGAGCTCTGTAGGAATTTAAAAGTACACAGACATTTTGAGTCAGAAAATGAGAAGGAGAGAGAGAGAGAGAGAGAGAGAGAGAGAGAGGTTGAGAAAAAGCTGATATGAGAAGGGGAGTGCTTAGAGCAAACCGATTTGCCAAAAGATATACTAGTATATTGTATGGTAAATTTATGTAGATATTTATAATACTTAAAAGAATATGACACATGTTTCTGTGGGTCCAGGTTGGATGGGATGGATTGTAGAGGGGGTGAATGAATTTTGGAGGAATTAGATGTGTTTCATATCTTGATTGTGTTGGTGGTTACTTAGGCTTACTTGCTCATCCAACTTCATATTTAAAAACAGTGTATTTTACTGTGTATATGTTATACTTCCTCAAAGTTGATCACATGAATAATATTATATATGGCTTGTAGTTACCTTTACTTATAGATAAATGTATCCTTACAAGAATGGGAAACATATTATCAACTTAGGAAGGGTGAGGAATGGGAGGAGGGGACATGCCCTTTGCAGTTATCCATAACTTTTTCTCGATGAAGGGACCACATGTATTTAATCTGAATGTGGGTATATAAGTATCCTATTTTCTATATTATTCTATTTTATAGGACATATTTCAAATTTGAAGTTAACTGCTTATTCTGATATAATTGTAAATTCACATGCCATTGTAAGAAACAATACAGTGAAACCCTTTACTTCGTTTTCGTCAATAGTAACGTGTGAAAATATACTACAATATCACAACCAGGATATTGACGTTAAAACAAACTAGAACCAGAACATTTCCACCACTACAAGGACTCCTCAGGTTGTCCTTTTATAATCACATCCACTTTCCTCCCATACATACCTACTCCCTCCTTAACTCCCGGCAATGACTAATTTGTTCTCCTTTTCTGTAATTTTGTCATTTCAAGGCTATTATATAAATGCAACCATACAGTATATGACTTTTGGATTAGCTTTTCTTCACTCAGCGTAATTTGCTGAAGATTCATCCAGAGTATTGTGTATATCAACAGTTTGTTTTATAGCTAGAGTATTTCATGGTGTGGATGGATTAAAATTTGTTTGAATCTTCACCCGCTGGAAATCTGGGTTGTTTCCAGTTTTTGCCTATTATGGAAAAGCTGCTATAAACATTTATTTACAGTTTTTTTGTGAACATAAATCTTAATTTCTCTGATATTTCTCTAAGGGTGCAATTGCTGGGTTCTATGGTAGTCCAATGCTTACTTTTGTTTTTAAGAAACTCTCAAACTGTTTTCCAGAGTGTAACATTTTGCATTAACATCAGCAATATATGAATCATCCAGTTTATCTGAATCCTTGACAGCATTTGATGTTGTCACTTTTTTTTTTCGCCATTCTAATAGGTGTGTAGGACTATCTCATATGGTTTTAATTTGCATTTCACCAACGGCTATTGATGTTTGAACATATATTCAAGTGCATATTTTCAGCTGTATATCCTCTCTGGTGAGTTGTCTCTTCATTTCTTTTGCCTACTTTCTAATTGGATTGTTCATTTTATCTAATTGGGCTGTTTATTTTTTAGTTTATAGTTCAATTTTTCCTTTTCTATGGATCGCGCTTCTTTTGGTGTCATGTCTAAGAACTCATTAGCCTTGAGTCTCAAAGATTTCCTCCTATCTTTTTTCCTAGAAGATTTTTATTTTATATTTTAGTCCATGATCCATGGTGAGTTATTTTTGTATAAGGTATGACATTCTTTTTTTTTGCCTATGAATGTCCAATTGCTTTGAAATTATGTGTTGAAAAGGCTATGTTTCCTCCATTGAATTACTTTTGCACTTTTATCAAAATTAGTTGGACATATTTGTGTCTATTTCTGGGCTCTCTATTCTTTTCCATTGCTCTATTTGTCTGTTCTTCTGCCTGTACCATAGAGTGTTGATTACTGTAGCTACATAATAAGCCTTACAACCAGGTAGATCAATTCTCCCACTTTATTCTTCTTTTTCAAAATTGTTTTAACTATTCTAGTTGCCTTGATTTTCAGTATGAATGTTAGAATTATCTTGTGCATAACTGCAACATGTCTTGCTTGCATTATGATAGGAATTGAATTAAACCTATATATCAACTTGGGGAAATTTGGCAACTTCACTGTATTGCTGCTTCAATCAATAAACACGGTATGTCCCTCCATTTGTTTAGATTTTATTTGATTTCTTTCATCAGTGTTGTACAGTTTGGGCTTACAAATCCTATACAGGTTTTGTTAGAATTACACACCTAAGTATTTCATTTTTTAAAGCATGTTAAGTGGTATTGTATTTTTAATTCCAGTGTCCATGTGTTCCTTGCTAGTATACAGGAATCTGTGTCCTTAACTTCACTGAACTCATTTACTAGTTCTGATTTTGTAGATTCTGTTGGAATTTCTCTATAGGCAATCATCTTATCTGTCAAGAAGGACAGTTGTACTTCTTCCTTTCTAATCCATGTCTCCCTGTATCCATTTGTGTTCTCCTCTTCTTATAGGACACCAGTCATATTGGATTAAAGTCCACCTTAATCCAGTATGAATTCATCTTAACTTGATTATATCTACAAAGACCCTGTTACCAAACAAGGGCATATTCTGAGGTTCTACATTGAAATGGATTTATATGGGATACTATTCAACCCAGTACACTTGTGTTTTCTTTTAGCCTCATGTATACCAGACTTGAAGCTAAAGTTGGAATTCAACAGGCATAGACTTAAACTCCCCTGCCTGCTCTACCAAAAAAACTATGAAAGGGGAAGTCCAGTAAGTTAGAAAACTTTGAGATAGTAACTGCTTTTCTCCAACCCAAACCTTGTGGTGCTGTATCCATTGATACCAGGAAAATTCAAGTAAGTAACATAATATTTTACCCTTAGTCGGCTGTAACAAGGCTCCCCAGTATTCCTACTGGAGTGGTGTCTGAGAAGGCAAGTAGGAAGCTGAAACTTTTGCCTCTACTGGTTTGTAATGAACTCTTCCCTTCACCAACCCCCTGCTTCCTCTACGTTATCATTGGAAGCCCATGGGAAGCCTAAATTTCCATTTCCAACTGACAATAAAAAGTCACCCATCTCTCTCCACTGAGGTGGTGTCAGAGGCAGCCTAGCTGAAAGTGAAGCCTTTCACCATTGCCCAGCAGTAATGAGACCACTGCTTTGTGGTATCTGTGGAGATTCAGGGGAAGGGACCCTGAACTCTCTGTAACAAACTGTGACACCCTAGATGATCTGCTGTCTTTTTTTGACCTTTCAGAATCTCCTTATATTTGTTTTATATAAAATATACCGGGTTTTTCAGTTGTACTTAGTGGGAGGAGTAGAAGAAAGTAAATCTACTCCAACTTCCAAGCTGCACAAGTCACTCCACATTTTAAGAGGAGTTTTAGATAATTTTGCTGTTTAACTTCCTCAGTAAATTTTAATGAAAGTCATAGGAAAAAGTAAAATAAAATAAAAATATAGACAGAGCCTATGCACAGGTGGTCACGTAGAGCACAGTTCCAATCTAGGTGTGTAGTGCTCAGTGCCAGTCAATGGAGCTTGCTTTCTCAGATTACAGGGAAGGTCAGTTTATATACCAGGCTGTTGTCTGTGCTCTTTTCTTCTTAAGCTGTTCAGCCCTCCAGGATGGAGAGAGTAGTGCAAGCACTTGTATCTGTATTGCTCCAAATTCTTATACAGGAGCCCATAAGAGTATCTCTCTGCTTTCTTTCAGTCCAGAGTTTCAGATTTCTAAGGTTTCTTTATAAACAGCAGTGGTTTTTAAAAAAATGTATACTGACTTTATCTGAATCTGAAGGAGTAACAACCATTTAGCAGTATCTGAAGTACAGAGACTCAGGCTACCACTTATGAACTAAGTACTATTTTCTCCTTCATATGTTGTTCTTTGTCTCTGGTATACACTCTTCCCAAAGTCTTTCTTAAACATTTAATGTAGAGCTAACTAAACCAGGGTTGCTCCAGTCTCAATTTACCAGTCACTTGATTTGCAAGATGTGTTTTTGTGATGGTTAATATTGTGTCTATCTTGATCAGATTACAGGTATGCAGATATATGGTTAAGCATTATTTCTCTGGATGTGTCTGTGAGGATGTTTCTGTAAGAGATTAGTATTTGAACTGGTGGTAGACTGAGTAAAGCAGATTGTCCACCCCAACATGGGTGGACATCATTTAATCTGTTGAGGTCCTGAGTAGAACACAAAAGTAGAGGAAAAGAAATTCTTTTTTTTTTTGCCTGACTTTTGCTTTGCATGAGCTGAAGCATCAATCTTCTCCTGGCCTAGGACTAGGACCTTCACCATCTAAGTTCCTGCTTCTCAAACTTTTGGACTTAGACAAGAACTTACACCATTGATTCTCCTGGTTCTTTCCTATTGGTTCTATTTTTCTAGAGAACCCTGACTACTTCAATTTTCCTTATGATGCCATTATCGGTCAAGCGGGACAGGGTAGCTTTAATGGAGACTGTCATGGACGGAATGTTCCCCTGCTCTAAATTCATATGTTGACATCTTAACCCCCAATGTGCATTTGGAGATGGGGCCTTTTGGAGGTAAATAACAAGAGTTGATGTTATGTTAGTGGGGCCCTTGTGATGGGACTAGTGTCCTTATAAGAAGAAACACCATAGTGTTTGCTCTCTTTCTCCACCATGTGAGGACACTGCAAGAAGGTAGCAAGGCAAAAAGAGGTCCCTCACAAGAAACCAACCTTGGTGGCATCCTGCCTCCAGAACTGTGAGAAGATAAATTTCAGTTGTTTAAGCCACAAAGTCTATGGTATTTTGTTTTGGCAGCCAGAGCAAACTAATACAGAGACTTTTACTTTGACCAAATCTTTCTGGGTTCTTGGCTGGCTTCACTACTCTGATTGAAAGAGTGTAAACCATCTCATAATATAGTCTGTTTTATTTCCTTGCTTTGTCTATTACCTCTCATGAAATTTGAATTCATTTCCCTGATATGTGGGTGATCTTCCCAATTACCTCTGAATTTAACAGTGTAACTCTTTTAGGCCTTTGTTTTTTTCTCGACAATGAATTCCCTGTCTGATCAATATTTCCTAATCTCCATCCTCCTTTGCCTCCTTAGTCCTGGGTTTAGGACTTAAATGCCTAGAAGGACCAACCCACATGAAAAAAAATAATGAAGCAAATGACATAGAAGAAAAACAATGGAGAGTGCTGGGGGGTACAGCAAATTAGAGAACGCATACTCCCTCAAAAATGTGCAATGGGCACATACTCACATTGTGTTAGATCCTCCAAATTTTCAAGAGAAGCCAGAAATTCTAATTTTAAAAGGTTAGCAACTAGTTTAAAAGATTCAGAAAGAATGTATGCAAGCCAGCATTATTCAGACCAAAAAACATAGGTATGAGGGTCAGATGTAGCTCTTTGGTCCCCAATTTAGGATCTCTACTATAATCTCTTTAATGATTTCTCCCAGGAATGCTAGGAGTTATTATGCAAGCAGTTCTGCAGGTGGCTCTTATTGATATCCCCTAGATGGCTTTGGAGATCAGGCCAATTTAAAGCCTGATTATGGTGGAATCATGTCTCATGTCTTTTTTCAGCTCTGTCTGGCAAACAGCTCCCCCTGGCTCAAAGAATCGTTGCCCAGCTGACTGCTAGCAGCAGAGCAGGACTCCCACAAAGAACAGAACACAGGATAATTGCCCCAATCACTCTGTCCTGGGGATGAGTCTGTCTAAATTGAATAGTTTATGATGCCACGAGCTGGTATATAGCTCTGTAGCCACCTCTGCAGTGGCGGCTGAGACCATCTGTCACACAGAATCTGCAGACATCAATACTATTGTTATCTCAGGCACTAGGATTTTATTTTCCTCAATACTTTATTTACATCATTGAACAATATTGAATTTTCTTCTGCCTGACTTGGTCTGTGAGATGGAATCATGAGCAGGTGCTTTAAATCGTTCTCTTGATGATTGCTTGTTCCTATTTCTGGTATCGTTTTATCTCTGAAGTACTGCTTTGGGTTTTCAATTTTGCTGGTCAGACCTGTGTTGCTCTTCGCTGCGGAAGCGGAAGCGAGTCTCTGAGGCATGTCTTGCTATTTTATTCCTTGTTTCTAATGTGTCAGGCCAGGTTAGGCAGCAGCCTGCGGAGGCTACAGCTTGTTTCACGGAAAGTTTCAGAACTACGCAAGTTCTACGGGCTGATGCAGTCAAAGAAAGAAGAAAAGTGAAAAACCCTTTTAAGCATCCTCTAAAAGAAAGAGAGTAGTACTCAGTGTTTTTGTTTTCCAAGATTTTTTTTGGCCCAGATTCATCAAACAATCATTATCTTTCCTTTACTTAACATACTTTGTCTATTTCACTGTTGTTGAGGAAGAAAATTTCTAAACATGCTTTGGGTCTCATACTAAAGGTCATTCATTCACAGATACCTAACTGGGCTCCTCGTTAAGGTTAGAACCCCTGCCATAGATTACTTCAGTTTCCTATATTTTACCTGATGTAAAATTACTTACTCATTATTATTGTTGTTATTATCAATTATTCACTTTTTTAATATATCTACCTTTAAAGTCTCAAAGGTGAGGAGGCTGTCTTATTCACCATTGTATCCCCAGGAGAACAAATAAGTAATGTATGTCTCAGCTGTATTGATTACACTTTTATACACCACTCTTCATATTTGATTTTTAATTTCATACAGTTCATTAACATTTAGCCCCTCTTTGCCAACCACTATTTTATAGCTGCACAGAGCAAAACAGCCCACTTTACTCCCTATGTGTGGTAGTCGTTGGTCATCTTTTCTGTTTCCATCCACATGTTTCTCCCTCTCATATCTAAAATATAAGGTAGAGAATTTAATTATTCTATTGGTCAATAGTTTAATATTGGTAAACACTAAAAGCTTGTTTTATATATTGTGAATGTGTGATCCAGAAGTTTTAAGTTTCTAGCAATTCAGCCAAAATTTCTCTCGTCTAAGAACATAGGATTATTAATGTATACTCATGAGTCTTTCATCTATTCAATTAATCAAACAAAAATTAATATTTATTTAATACTTAATATTTATTTAATACGGCTCACGGGTCCCAGCCACTCTGCGGCATGTGGGATCTTCCCGGACCGGGGCACGAACCCGTGTCTCCTGCATCGGCAGGCGGACTCCCAACCACTGCTCCACCAGGGAAGCTCAACAACATATGAATTTTTAGAGGACACATTTTAAGCCATAACATACATATTATATCATTAGAACTAATGTTTAGACTCTAGGGAATTCATATTTTACACTCTCATTGGGTAGACCAAACTAACACTCATTAAAGAGAAGTATATGATACAAAGAACTTTACATGCAAGAGCTGAAATTGTGTAGAACATATGTTTATACTAGAGGAGTTCAGAAATTAAAAATAAAAATAGCTGTGTGCACTGGAGTAATCAGGAAGCATCTGAGACTCTAATAAAAATAAAAGCTTAGTAAAAATTAAGCTGGATTTTAATAAAAATAGAGTTTAGTTAAGTATAAAAGATGGAAAAAGGCATATAATGTAGGGGATATGGGTGAGCGCATAGAGGTATGAATGATTAAAAATGTAAGACATATTCATATCAGAGTGAGTAGATGATCTGGCTCAGGTAGAGGAAGTATGTTGAGGAAAAATAGGAAAGGAGGTTAAATTAAATTTAAAATGAAGGTTACGCTAGATGGAAGCTGTTTTGGGATTTGAAATCTTGGGGGCAGTGTTTACATTTTATGAGAATATGAAATAGGTAGTTCTTGAAAGTTTTTGAGCAGGAGATTGACAGTGAGTGTGGTAGAATGCAGAAATCTTCACAGTCTTTTACTTCTCCCCACATCCATATACTTTGTAATGTGACTTTGCAGCCCCACCCCATAAGGGGGTGGAGACTATTTTCTTTTTCACTGGACTCTGCTAGTCCAGTGACTTACTTTGGCCAATAGGATGTAGCCTAATTAACACCACAGCAGTTTTGACCCTAGCCTAAAATTAATGGTTGTGTATACTTTCTCTCCCTCTGTCTCTCTGTCTCTATCTATGTGTCTCACTCTCTTGCGTTTTATCACCATTTGAAGAAGCCTGGTATAACTTGCAAGAGGATGAGGAACCATGTGAAAGAAATCCACCACAGGCAGGGTCATTTTGGATGACTAGTCCCCAGCAGGCCATTCATTTGCCTGCAGACAGCAGACACAGGAGTGAGCCCAAGCAAGATCAGCCTAGTCAGATGCAGGCTAGAAAGGCCTCCCATCTATGCACAGAATCATGAGCAATAACAGAAACTTAATATTTAAAACATTAATTTTTGCAGTTATTCATTAAGCAGTATTATGGTAATAGAAAACTCAAATGGTGACATTTGATTAATTAAAGAAGGATAAATCAGACAGCAAATATAGTATGGATTGGAGTGTTTGTTTGCATAGGTAAGAAGTAGAGGTGGACAATTACAGTAAGGAGTAATAGTTAAGAAACTGACCTAAGAAGGAGCTCCAACTAGGACACTAGTAATTGAGGTACATAGTAAGGCAGTCATGAAAAGCATTTTGAGAAGACTGACAAAGCTTGTGGATTTTAAAAAAATGGTAGGTAAGAATTAAGGAATTTTACTTTTCTTTTTGCCAAGTATTATAGATAAACTTTTGCTAATTCCTTTAGAGATATTTCTAAAGTGATTTTTTAATGGCTCAAATGAGAACTTTCCTTAAGCCGTTTCTTTCATCAGTTTGTCAAAATATACCTAGTGTTTTTGGGATTCCAAGGATAAAAATTATACCACATTCTACAAAATATGTGGCCACAGTAAAATATTTTACAAAAATAAAGTCTTTGCTGGGGATGATTGGTTTAAAATATACACACCAAAGATACTCCACTGTCAGGGAAAGCAGGTGAATTTCTGTTACTGTAAAAGCTAAGAGGTTACATAAGAAAACTTTGGTCTTTCAGTTAGAATTTCCACACGCTCAAGTTCCAGATTATGTCAAGGATAAAGCAAGATTAAACCATTTTCTGTCCAGCTCCTTGGCTTTCTGCCAAAATCATAGTGCTTCCTCATACCCGTCTTCTAACCTAAGCTAAATCCTTCCTACAACTGTTTTAAAGAATGTGCTATCCTAAGAGGGAAGGATCTTATAAAACAGGCATAGGAAGCACAGCCAAATACATAACAACAATGAAAACATGTACTGTTTTTTTTCTTTAATTGTCAAGCGTAACAAGAAGTGGAGATAAAATTTTGAATATTTGGATACTTTAATGTTCATGAACATATGTGTCAAGGATAAAAGGGCAATCTTTTTTAAAACGTTATTTTTAAACATATCTCATCAGGTAATTAGGTAATTTTACATTATTTAGGTCTATGTTAATATATATAATGTAACTTTCTTTCAACAAATCTTAGAAAAATTATGATGTCTTGTTCATAAAAACTCCTCTCAGGCAAAGCATCCATTAAAACAGAGAACAAACAAGTGGTTGCCAGAGGAGAGAGGTGAGGTGACAAGTGAAATAGGTGAGGGTGATTAGGAGGTACAAACTCCCAGTTACAAAGTAAATGTCATGGGGATGAAACATATAGCATGGAGAATATAGTCAATAATTTGTAACATCTTTGAATGGTGACAGATGATAACTAAAAAACGTATCATGGTTATCCTTTTTTATTGTATAGAAATGTTGAATCACTATGTTGTGCACCAGGAGCTATCATAGTGCTGTAGGTCAATTAAACTTAAAAAGCAAACAAACAAATAAAGAAACTCAAAGAAAAGGAGAGCAGATTTGTGAAGTGGTGATGGGTAAAAGGGGAATTGGTTGAAAGTGGTCAAAAGGTACAGACTTCTACCTATAAGATAAATAAGTGCTAGGGATGTAATGTACAATACAATAAATATCATTAACACTGCACTAGCTTATATATGAAAGTTGTAGGAGAGTAAATCCTAAGAGTTCTTATTACAAGGACAAATATCTTTTTCTTTTTTTTAATTTCGTATCTATATGAGATGATGGATATTCACTAAACTTATTGTGATAATCATTTCATGATGTATGTAAGTCAAATCATCATGCTGTACATCTTAAACTTATGCAGTACTGTATGTCAATTGTATTTCAATAAAACTGGAAGAAAAAATAAAACAAAAATTATTAAGTTTAGGTAAAAGGGCTTCCCTGGTGGCGCAGTGGTTGAGAGTCCGCCTGCTGATGCAGGGGACACGGGTTCGTGCCCCGGTCCGGGAGGATCCCACATGCCGCGGAGCGGCTGGGCCCGTGAGCCATGGCCTCTGAGTCTGCGTGTCTGGGAGCCTGCGCTCCGCAACGGGAGAGGCCACAACAGTGAGAAGCCCACGTACCGAAAAAAACCAAAAAAACAATTAGATGAAAAATTAACGAGTGAAGAGGAACAGATAAAGTAGAAATGATGTCATCTTTGTCTCCCTTTGGTTCTTTAGCTCTTGTGATTCTCCAAAGATCTACGTCTATACATCAGCTTTTATTTTGTTCAACAGATGTGCCGTTTAATGACGACAATGTGGAGATATCAGGAGTCCTAATGAGTCAGATGATAATGCATATAACTTTCACACAGATCTGCATCACTGTGAAGGATTCTTGCTGAGAAATCTTACATAATTAATAACTGATACCAGTATACAACACTAACCTAACACTGGGTCTGCCTTTGTATGCTTTATTTGAATTAAGTTACTAGAATTAGCTTGAAGATCTTCTGTTTTTGACTTGTGGTGTTTATCTTATGATCCACCAATTTCTTTTTTGTTACAGATGAGAACTTTATATGGAAAGGACTAATTGCCATGACTTTTGCTGATGAAAGGAGTGATATATTTGTAAAACTTGTTCCCAATAATATGTGATGATTAACACACACACAGATCATATTTTTTCATATTAGTAATATAGAATTATTTCCAAAATCTCCTATTTTCTTATTCTTTATGTTCCAGTTTTTACTTATGAAAGTTTCAGTATCAACAGACAAAACTATAATAATTAAGTTTTAGCAGTTAATCTTTCTTTCTATAAATGTATGTCTTCTGTGGTTGATAATATACATGAACTTTTATTTATATAGGAGATAGGCACTTGCCCATAATCTTGTAAGCATGTATTGTTTAAGCAATCACAAATTATTTTCATATGTAACCTTTACAATAATATATGAGATACAATGGGAGATACAAAGCCAATTGATAAGATTGTGCCAGATGTCATTTTTTTTACTGAGACCTGTTGGCTTTTCAGATTTTTAGTAGATTCAAGGTTTCTTTTCTATTATTTTATGATATATGTTCTTAAAGGCTAGGCAACTATAACTTATTTGTGGATATATCCAGTGAAAGCCTCTGGAATTTTTTTTTTTTTTTTGTGGTACGTGGGCCTCTCACTGTTGTGGCCTCTCCCGTTGTGGAGCACAGGCTCCGGACGCGCAGGCTCAGCGGCCATGGCTCACGGGCCCAGCCACTTCGCGGCATGTGGGATCTTTCCGGACCGGGGCACGAACCCGCGTCCCCTGCATCGGCAGGCAGACTCTCAACCACTGCGCCACCAGGGAAGCCCTGGAATATTTTAAATATTGTTAAGATATAGTCATTTCTTCTATCAATTTGTCTTATACGTGTCCCTTCCTCTTAAATCATGGAGGTGTAATCAAAATCTGTGTTATCACTCACTTAAATTTCCACAACAGTTTCATGATACTTGGTCCCCATTATCTGACTCATCTTACAGATCCATCCAGCATAGAATGTCTACTAGGTCAGTTCTATAAAAACTGCTAAAAATAGTCATTCTAAACACAGTTTAATTGTGACTGTCTTACTCAAGAACCAACATTCATTTAAAATTATTTACTGCATAATATCCATGCTCTTTTGCATGATTTTCAAGCTATTACAACCCAACCCTAAACACAGGCCTTGGCCTCACACCAGGCCATGCCCTCTCATGACTGGGGCTTTATCAGACTCTTCCTCTTCTTCAGGTGCCACACCCACCTGTACCACTGGAATTCTTTCCTGGGTTTCCTCCTTAAAGTAGTCTTCCTTCTCACCTCCATACACACCCATCCACACTCTACAGATATTTGCAGACGTGCCATTTTTTTCACGAAACACACTCACAAACCAGTATTAATTGCTCTTTCAGTTCTCCAAACAAACATCTGTATAGTCAGGACCTTGATAATAAACTGTTTTTATTTTTTAATAGATTTTATTTATTAAAATTAATTATTTTATTTATTTTTGGCTGCACTGGGCCTTTGTTGCTGCACGTGGGCTTTCTCTAGTTGCAGCAAGCAGGGGCTACTCGTCATTGCGGTACACAGGTTTCTCATTGCGGTGGCTTCTCTTGTTGCGGAGCACGGGCTCTAGGCGTGTGGGCTTCAGTAATTGTGGCATGCAGGCTCCAGAGCCCAGGCTCAGCAGTTGTGGTGCACAGACTTAGTTGCTCCGCGGCACGTGGGATCTTCCAGGCCTAGGGCTCGAACCTGTGTCCCCTGCATTGGCAGGCAGATTCTTAACTACTGCGCCACCTGGGAAGTCCAAACTGTTCATTTAGACGTGATGGTTTTATCTCTTCTATTAATCTGTGATTAAGGATATAGCAAAGACACTTTCTGACCTAATTATTTTGTAAAGTTGAGTTTTTAATAGTGATGGTGCTAAATCATATCCTCGGTCATTGATTAACTGATAAGTGACCATCAAGTTTTCTGGCATTGATGTTCTCTGATTCAATGATTCAAAACCACTTGCCTCCATCTTTAGAAAATATTAACTTCAAAATCCTGCCCCTCCTGCAGCTGCCCCCTTCGGCTCTTTCACTGCAGGTGGCCTGGGTTCAATCCCTGGTCGAGGAACTAATATTCCCCCAAACCGCGCAGCACGGGGAAAAGAAAAAAAGGAAAAAAAGAAAAGAAATGAGGATACTGCAGGGGTTGCCTATGTACTGATAACTGAACTTGGAATGTTTTAGCAGGATATATTCTGAAAGATTTTAAATTGTGAATAATTCTGCAGTCTCTGGATCTCTAGGCTGCAGCTGCTTTGAGGAATCATTAGTTGTATAACCACTACAGAGATGAGACCAGCAAAATATAAAATTTGAGAGACCCTAAAACCAACTAAACTCATCCTTCTCAAGAGCAAAATACATCCTGGGGACTTGAGAAGCTCTGTCTGATGAATTCGGAATTCTTGGATATGGTATATGCTACTGCTTATTTTTTGTATCCTTTGTGAATCTCTGCAAGGCTTGTATTTTATGTAAGTCTGTTTGCTGATTTGGACATCTGTGATGCAATTTGTACAGTGTTTTACTTTTTGAAAATTAAATCTTTATAAAAGTCTCATGGGGTAGGTAGCACATATCATTAGCCACGTTTTATAAAGGAACTTATGCTAAGGTAGTGATAGTAGAGGTAGGAAATCTAGAGCAGTAGCAACTATTTATTTAGCTCTTAGTATATATCAGTGTGCTAGACCCTTAATTAACTCATTTATTTTGCAGTTACCCAGCATGCAGAGGACTATTTACTTGAAACTAATAAAGCTTAAGCTTCATAACCCTCTTTCACAGGCACCATCTAAGACCTTAGAGAGCTCCTAGAAATATGTTCATGTGGTAATATGATTGGTAAAATTTGCCAAAGATTCTTTAACCATGATCAGCTAAGAACATAGTCTTTTCACTCCAACTTCCCCTTGGCATTCTTTCTTGTATTGGGCGGTGTGGAAAGAACCTGTAAGGAGGAAATTTAATTAGGGATTCTTTTACTTGGGATTTGTGGAATATGCTTACATGGTAGAATATAATTATGTGGCTTGCAGTTATTATTTACTTACAATTAATGCCAGTATTCCCAGTATAGAAATGGCTTTCTGGAATAACCCTATCACCCACTGTGTTATGATAATGAAACAGAATTTATACCATAGCATGCATGTGTCTTATGGTGCCCAGAATCTGAAATCTAGTGATAGTGGAGGAGAAACAAGGTAAAAAATGTACAGAATCAGAGGCTATTCCGTGGAAAAGGAAAATTTACCGTGTGAAGTATAGTATGAAGGAAATATAAAAGAGCTTTTCCTGAATTTAAAATAATCTAAAATTTAAAAATACCAATAACAGAATGTGACACTGAAACATCTCTAAGCTATTGATAATAAGAATTTATAACCTAACATGTTAGAGAACCTTATTATTTCTATAAGAAATTTAAATTATAAAATTCTCATTTGAAGAGGCACTCAGAGATTGCAGCCAAAAAATATAAGTAAATAAATAAGTAAACAAATAAACACATGGATAAAAGTGTTACAGAAGTACTTCAGAGAATTAATTAATAAAAAAAATATTTTCCTGGATGTTCTGATACTTTTGGTATAGGTTCAGTTTTTAATTTAATGATTTGTTATAATATCTTTACTTCTTCTAAATAGTAACTTTATATTTTTTATTTGTAATTTTTAATTATTTTTTTAAAGAGAATTGTACCAAACTTTATGTGCCTCAGGCCCAGGACTTACTCATGCCTGCAAGGTCAATAATATTCTCCATAATTTACACATGAATAACTTATACATGCTGGGCCAAGACTAGAATGTTGTATAATATGCTTTTTCCTTTCCACTAGCTTCCTTTTGTCCAGATTAAATCAATTACAAGAGAGAGAAAAAAATTTGATACTATGCAGAAAACCATATCCATACATGAAAGGTATAGAAAAGGATAGGTGATTTAGTTATTTATGCATTATTTCTACTGAGTGCCAAATTTGAAGCCATTTTTTAAAATGGACAAATGCAGCTTCCCCAATGCAGGTCAATATGCAAAATATTCTCTCATTGTTATGCGTTCATTAAAGTAAATACTCTGTTGTATGGGACTCCTCTTGATAGACAATATTATTTTATGTATGATTTAGAGACTATATTTCAAATAAAAGTTCTGGAAATTCTTTTAATGCTGAAATTGTGAACATATGTTTGAGACTTTGTAAAACATTTAATTATGAAAAGCATTTCTTTGAAATTTTAAATATACCCTATCTTTATTTTAATAGAGTATTACCATGTGGTGTTTTTATTTTAGAAATGTGGAGAATTTAAACAACTAATCTCTGAAGGATAATATTCTTTTTCAAAAGTGTAAAACTATTCTAACCTGGATGGTCAAGAAACAAAACTGAAAGCCTTTTCTGCAATAGAGAGTAATTTAAAACCTGTTTAAGAAAGAGAATGACCAATCCAGGTAGACAAGACTTGAGTTTATTTATACGATTCATAGCTCCCTTCTTGAAAGGACATTTACAAACTTGATTTCAAAAATAAAAGAACTTCTGAATGACAAATGTTCACTTTTAATTTCAATATTACAGGTATGTTCTTTTGTGATAAATTATCAGTTGAAAATGTTCCAGTGAAATCTGCTATCAATTAACTTAACACTTCATATAAGAAATAATAAAACATTTATTTTCAAGTCTTACATATATTACTTAAAATAGATACAAAGTTCAGTGTGTAATTTTTAAATTTTACTGCTATTTCAAGCTACCTGAAAGAAAATGCCTTAGTGGAAAAAAATGTTTTGATTGTTTTTACTAAGTATGACTTTTAAAACAAGCACTGTTAGTAACAGTCCACCCAGATGTTATTTAGCAATTAGGTCAAATAATGCATGATATTATCTTGAAAGAAAAGAAATAATAGTTGTTGGGCAGGTGCAGGTAAAATAATATTTGGATACTATTATAATATGCAACTTAGAATCAAATTCAAGAAATTGATTAAAAACATAACATTGAACAAATTCATAAATAATTGTTTAGTTTCCATCTTTTAATATTAACCTCACTGGTTGAAGCACACTGAAAACAATAAGATAAGGTAGTAAAAAAACTGTACATCTGATTGATTGCTTGATGGAGGCATCAATTTGTTAAAACAGCTTCTCATACATATTTTCCTGTCCAAAAATATAAACTTGCTTATTTTCCACATATACAAGTATCCTTTGAAATCCTGGTCTCTGAAAAGAAAAAGGTTGAGGTATAGCATTGAATAAAGCATTAAAATGCATGATGTTTTTGGCTGAAATTCAGCAAAATTACGATCAGTACAGAAGAGTTGATTGGAGTGTGCTTCCAAAAGTCTTCCAGGTTTTGCCCTCTGAGAAATTTGTTGGCGACATCAAATAATTGAACTCTTCAACATCAATATATACAAAGGCATTTTATTATTCATCAAAGAAAGGGAATTAGAGTCATCAGAAATTGCAACTTTATTTTTTCATGATACATGTATTTATTGCCATCATAGTTCTGCAGTTGTCATAAAATTAGAGTCAGATGGAATTCAGAGACACGTGCAAGTTTTGGAAATGGACACATAGATAACAGTATAGAACTGTACATAAAATAATTACAATTTATTAAACACACTGTTTTAGCACATCCTGGATGGACGGGAATGAGCACCATGTCTTTTATGAATATATATTTTTCTCTTTTTTTTTTTCTACAGCACCAAAGAAATCCAAATAGGAAAAGAAGAGATGAAAATTGGGAATCAAGAATAAGGCCTGTTTCCATCTTAGCCACACTATCTTATATTTTTATGATTTTCAAAGCTTTTGTCATGTGATTCTGCTCCCACAAGGGCATCGATATTTCCTAATTGGTACATATATACGTAACAAGTTATTTTCTACACCATTCTTATTCAAAACTTGCATGTGGCATAAAATGGGTTGGTGGCACCAAGGTATATTTTCTGTTGATTTCATATGTTCTTTGTCCTAATCTTAGCCAAGAAAACAAACAGGACCAACTTCAAATCCAAACTTCTGATTCAGATCACCAAAGTCATTGATCATTACATCAACGATAGGTACTTGGTCAATTTTCGGTGTATTGATTTCAATCACAGTCTTTTCATAGCCTTTTCTGGACTGTAAAGTTAAGCAGAAATAAAAAGTTATACAATCATTTTATATTTTTAAGATATGTTATTTTTTCTTAAGCTTCTGAGTGGACGTAAGAAGGTAAGAAAGAAGAGAGTAGAAAACAAATTTGCCATTATCTTTGTAGTAATTAACTCTTCTTGTTATCACTGATGTCACATGTAGTTTTAAATTTTGAAAATTGACTGTATTTAATACTTAGCCATAATTACTCAAGATAATGCTCTAATATACTGCACAGTTGGAGAGAATCTTACTGAACTGAAATATACATTTTAACATGAAAACTGATATTGGTACTGGGTCATACCCTTACATAAATAATATATCCTTACCAATATTATAATAATTCTTATATGTATATATACACACACACATAGACAAAATTGCTAAGAAAAATTTGAACGCAGTATAGGAATTATAATGCAAGAAGTCTAAAGTTGAAGCATTTGTATTGCTATGTATTAATTTTATGAATAATTATCAATACATTATATTGGGAAATCCTAAATGCTTTCTCCTTTTACATGCATTACGGTCTCTTCTTTGATCTTTGTGTAACCTACTCACTTTGTTTATTTGTAATTGTGACTTCTCTTCACTCATTAGCTAAGACAACAAGCTTTATAGGATGCTCTATTGGTCATTTGCTCTTACAAAATTACCATATGTGTGAGAAAGACAATTTCACAGGATAAAAATAACAAAATGATAATAACTGTCTAAATTGTTGTAACATAGTACCAATAAGCATGCCTCTATAAGCAAAATACAGGGGTAAGAATTATCTATGGTATAAACAGTATAATGATGATTCCTTTATCTGTCATTTTAGAGTCATGAATTAGGAGGCAAATGAAATAAGGCTCTTGATTTTTTTCTTTTTTTTTTTTTTCATTTCAGGAGTATCTAGCTGTAATAGTATTCAAATATCAGGAATAATTCCATAAAAATAACATATGATCCAAGACTACCTTCTGTTATGACTTTTAAAATGTGTCTATATGTATGTTTGAGAGTTTCTGTGTCTCTGTGTGTGTTTGTGTATGAATATTAGTGGTCTCTAATATACTGTACTTTAATATGTCAGTGTTAAGCATCAAATCTTAATAACAATTGATATCCACTTCATGAGAGAAATCTGACTTAGGCCCAAAGTAGAATGGTTACAGGCTGCTTCTCACCTCTGTGAAAGAAGGCAAGCAGAGTTTATACTCACCGCACAGCCATCATATAAGGCTTTGATGTAAGGGTTGTTGTCATGGGACATCTCCTCATCATTCGATCCCAGGAACCGAAGTGCTTTGTCATAGCTTCCTGATGACACATCGTACCAGGCTGCTGACTGATGACAGCTGTAGGTGAAATTTTGCCGCGCAGAAGCAGTCAGCAGTTTCAGGAATGTCATTTGCACCATATTAATGGAATTGCCTTCCACATCTAAATATGAAAGCTGGGAAGAAGAGAACAAAGAGACACATAAAGACCCTTTTCCTCTTTTCTGTTATAAAAGAATACAATCACTGTCAACAGTGAACTGTGATCCCAGAAGCATGTGGATGCATCAATAGACCCATTTTCACTTAATGAAAGAAAGTATGCATTGAGAGTCAGAAGATCCAGATATAGGACTTTATGAAATCAGGATGTATTCCCACCTTAGGTACTGTCAGCAATACTTATTTTGGAAAAAAATCACTTTACTTCTATATATACCTCAGTTTCCTAATCAGTCAGTCAGTATTACAAAAAATGCCTTTGTTTCCAAGAAATCTATCATTATATTTGTGTATCTTTTAAAATAATAGAGTGGTAATATAGTAAAAATGAAAACTGAGGAATCTCAGTGCAATGCAAAGGTCAACTATTTTTATGTTGTTTGATTTCACCTATTTTCCTAATGTATCTACTTGACAAATTTTTCAACATGTTCCTGAATTTTTCATTTTGGCGGAACAGTCTTTTTGGTCTTCTAATTTTCAGCACAGACCTGCTTGTTTGTCTGTTCTCAGATGATGTACTTATATTCATCATTGTATCACTAGCACCAAGCATATTGCCCAAGACACGCAAGTGAATATTTGTTGTCAGGAAATACTTATTTTGTATTTAGAGCAGGAAAACAGTCTTAATTGCAAATTATTAAGAACTCATTTGTCAAGCTCATAATTTGTTTTATTGGATATAAATAAAGTATCTGGGATCAGCTGAAACATAAACCTATATTTTTAAAAAAATTAAGAAATTCGCTCAGATTATAGATTCACTCAATATAAAGGCAGTTATTTGTGACTTTCCTCCTTTTTGTTGATTTTACTTAATTCTTACTGATTAACAGTTCAGATGATGAGGATCCTTGAGAGGTTGGAGAAAAAAACCAAGCAAACTGGGAAATCCACTCTAAGGAAAACAAAACAAAACAGCAAAAAATAAAACCACACACAGAGTTCTATCTGTGCATGTATCTTTATCTCATACAGAGATACAAATGTAACATGGTTATTTAACACATAACTGGAAGACTGAACTAGACAATTACGTCAAGTGGAGAACTTCACTAGTATGTGTAGGTTCTTATAGGATAATAACTGTGTAAATAGTCATCAATGGAAAAGAATACCTTTTTTAAAGAACATTAAACTATTGAATAAGTATCTGAATAGCTGAAAAATGTTTATTTAAATATATTATAATTAACATTTTAAACACAAATATTTTAAAACAGATTTTAAATGCAAATTTAGTTTTGGCATCCAATTTTAAAATCTCTATAAAATGATTGATCACGAACTGGTAATTGTATGGAAATATTTAAGTAAACTTGTGCTACAATACATAAAAGGTCAGGTCAGTCAGTTAACTTTATTTCCAGATGTAACTATCGGAAAAAACATTTCACATTCCAAAAGTTCTTACTGAAATTGCAAACAAAGAATAAATTAGTTTTCAAGTACAGTGGAAATGAAATAGGGTCAGAGATACTAAATAGGCATTATATTTTCTATACCTGATATTTCTAACATAATCCATTTTTATGATATCTATTTCAGGTACTTAGGGAAATGCATACTTTATTTGATCTTAATATTTTAGTAAATTTAATATATTTCCATTTATTTTGATACAAAAATTTTAGACTTCTCTCTAAAATGCCAAAGTGGTCTAAGAGGGAGGTGGGAGGAATTGGGAGATTGGAATTGACATATATACACTAATGATACTATGTATACAATAGATAACTATGAGAACCTACTGTATAGCACAGGGAACTCTACTCAATGCTCTGTGGTGACCTAAAAGGGAAGGAAATCCAAAAAAGAGGGGATATATGTATACGTATAGCTGATTCACTTTGCTGTGCGGTAGAAACTGACACAACATTGTAAAGCAGCTATACTCCAATAAAAATTTAAAAAAACAAGAAAACGGCAAAAAAAATACAAAGTTTCCAAAGATTTAGATAGAGCAAACTAGGGAATACATAGCATACTGCTTTGTATAATTTAGACTTTCACAGTAAGAGTTTAGAGATTATATAATTTGAACTTGTATTATGTAAGAGGTTCAAAATAAACCACTTCATGCTGAGGTAATAACATACCAGTTTTCCTCTCTTAAATTCACTAAACCAGCTTCTTGGTTTCTCCTTTGGCCATGATGAAATTCTTACCTGTTGCAAAGGAACAGGAAAATTAGACAGCAGATTAAAATTATGAACAGTATTGTTTATGTATATATCAGTAGTTTTCAGTAAGACTTTGATGCTAAAGAGTTTTTAAAATGGTCTACCCTGGATTATACAAAATGAGATAAAGAGCAAAATTTGAAATAGAGCTTGTGAATTCCAATTTAGTGAAGACTGAGTCATTTTTTTTTCCTGTTTTCTTTAATTGCTCAAAAAGAAGGGGGTGGGAAGTAACTTGGTAAAGGCATACTAAGGGTTGGCTGTAGGGGACATGGGTGGAACTCTTAGGTGACCCCTTGCAAAGGAAACCCTCACAATGCCAGTTGGCATCTGCCATCAAGGCAGATACCATGAGTATTTCACAGCCAAGGGAGGCATCCTGAAGCATCCAGCTAGTAACTCAGGGCGGGATGCTATGGAAAAGTCATTGGCAGGAAACAAGCTCATTATTCCCTGCTGGGGAAAATGTTTAGAATCTTTTATAGATCTGAATTTATTGTTTTGCTTTACAAAGATCAGCAAAAATTAAGGTATATGGGCCTCACTATAGGGAATTTGAGTAATCCTGTAAGGGGAGGCATTTCCATTTCCCCACATTTCTTTGTGGGCTAGAGGAACTTTATTCCGCTTCCCCAAATGCAAAGTGTGGTTGGGAAACAGAAGTTGCTTTGTCTCCTGACCCTACTACCCATCCTTCACTTACAAACTAAATGTCTCTCCTAAAGAGATTAGTCACACTTAAAGCTACTTGTTTCGTCTTAAGGAGTTTTCGTGCCTCTGCACGCCTACTCCACTTCCTAAGAAGAATGCGATTTACTAAAACAATACAAATAAAGTCAAAATTTCCCACCTATAAAATGTTTGGAGAATGTAATTGTGCTAGTGAAAAATCTTTCCTTATATTAATAATTTGCCTGTAGCTTTAAAGATAGAGCTCACATGTATTAATAATGCTAGGTGAAAATCAAGGAATGTGTTTGAAGAGATTAAACATTTAAAACGTACAAAAGTGCAGAGAATACTCTTATTTTATGTGAAAGAATCATTCTTTATAAAATTGTGTATTTTGAACATAATATACAGCTGTGAATTCTACCACGTGGTAATTGGAAAGAATACTACACATGCACTAAAATCTGAGAATTAGCTGTGCTGTGTCATGGAAAGCCATAGAATTTTAGAGAGCAAACAGGTGCATGAAGAATACATCTGGGTAGAAAATAAGAAAAGAAGTTATTTGTCAACTCTGTGTGTCACTTTGGTGTCTTATTCATATTTGTGCAAATGAAATGCTCTTAATTACCCTGTAAGAAAAGCAGATAAATGAAAATATGACAGTATAATTTTCCTGTTTAGTTCAATATTGCAAAAACATGGCAGAAACTGTCAACAGTCACCACCAAAACAGATTGGTACTTACGCCCTCTGACTTTCTGTCTGGATAAATGCAAGTCTCACCACCAGACGTGAAATTACAGTAAACTTTGAAGGAATCTCCTGAGCAACCCTGGTTAGGATCAATCCAATATTCACCTGGAAGTAGGAAAAAATCTGTCATATACAAATACATTTATACCAAAAACTGAATACATTATATACCAAATTTTATTAGAGAAATAAGGAAAAATGAATATTCATTCATCTTTTCCCACATGAATCACTTTTATGTTTTTGGTCATATTGAGGTACATGTGTGGATATTTACAGAGCAGCCCTTTGTCTTTGCCAATGCTCCCATACGCTCTGCCTGGAACATCCTTTTTTATTTTAATCTTAGCATGCCTATTACTTTTAGGTTTCGGCTTAAATGCCACCTTCTCAAATATTAACATTCTCTTATCCATGCGTAATAAATTGCAAGTACATTGGGATGAGATACACCTGACTCTAAATACCATATGTATTATTTACTACTTAAGTAATCTGATTTTTTTCCCTTGATTTATTTATCTGTAATGATGGAGGTGAGAGTATCAACTTAGCCTCAAGTATCATACTTTTGCATGACTTTACAGGAAAAACTTCATGCAGTAAGTGTACTCTCTCTTTGAGTGAGCATCTAAGAAGAAAGTCTATTTTATATATTTAAATGCAGTTTGCTATTAATTCTATTATCTAAATGGTACAGAAAAAAATTTATTATGTGAATGACCATGATGATTAATTTGGTGTTAAGTGAGTAAAGATGGTAAGTAGTTGGGCTGACAAAAAGTTATCCCTTACGTAATAGACAATGGAGCTTTTATTAAACAAGAATTATTGGGAGACAGACTTGATATACATGTGATGATTACTTTGCTTTCCTCCTACCATTTTTCATGCTGCCACTTCATTTCAAATATTACTTTGAATTACGTCAATCCACTGATTGTGAACTTTGAACATCTTAAAAGCTCCAACTGCTTAGCTTAGTACTGGAACTCCTGAAAATCTAATGCCAGTTTGCTTTTTGAAATAAATTCTTTAACAAAAAAATTTACACTTTTTCTGATCACGCCACTAATAAGTTCACATCTGGAACAAATTGAAATTCACAGGAAAAATTTATAAAAGAAAATAAAAATCATCAAAGTTTTTACCAATTGGAATAGCCACTCTTAATCTTTGATATTTCTTAGGGTTTTAAAGAATATATAATTTTGAATTATATGGTAAGCATTATTTTTATCTTGTCTTATTCGGTCAACATTGCTACTAAATATTCTTTCAAATAACATACACTTAATTATTAATATACCTTTATGGCTTCATGCCATTTCAGCTTGCAAAAGATTTCATAGGAACCCTCTAATTTTGGAAAGCAGAGGAAATCTGTATCTGTCATAGTTTGCTATTATAAATACTTATGGTTTACCTGTCTCCATCATTATACAATGGTAGCCCGAGGGCATTATTCTTTCTCTTTATCTGTGAATCTCTGCATGAATAACAGTGCCTGGCACCGATAAGTTAATAAATAAATATTTAATTGTAATTAATTAAAATTTAATTAATTACAGAATTAATACAGCTAGTTAATATATGGAAATCACATGGAACTATAGTCCATAGGGAGCTTTCCATCCCCAAACTTTACAAATTTTTTTTCTGGACTGCTCAGGTTCTAATTAATCACACGTTGCTTTATGTTGTCAGTGCATGCTGTCATCTTTTACATTTGATTTTCAGTCACATACGTATGATTACATTAGCTAGATCAGAAGTTTGGGTCATTCTCCTTACAAATCACTGAATTAATATGAAACTAAATGTATCTTTTTCAAATAAATATATTATAAATTTGAATACATTTGATAGCAGTTTGTAAAGAACCCTTAATAATTACCTGTGTTTTCCTTTTAACAGGTTGTGCTTGATTAAGATAGGAGATTTTAAGACATTCTTTGTCATAAAAAATGTCTCTTCCTAAATTGCGTGAAACTTTTCTATCTATACTGAGTTATTTAGATCTCAGTTACAATTTTCATTATATGATCAATAGTGGGAAATAATGTAGTCCCACAAGTAAACAGAGTGGCACAGTATTTCCACATAAAGTGGAAGATTTAAAATCAGATATAGATCTGCCCCTTGTTAGTTTAATATTGTGTGAGTTAGTCACTTAACTTAGGATACTTGGAACTGTTTCCTTCTCAGAATGGGTATGTAAAAGTTTTGTCAAATAATAGTTATAAAACATTATCCTGATTATTATTACAAATACATTGTTCACAGTTGTTCTGGTTATTCATGGAATACATTGTTCACAGTTGTTCTGGTTATTCATGGATCAGTGAAATAAATTTTTGCCTCAAACTATCCTAATTCTTAAATGTTCTGCTCACCAAATCATTGCTAAACTGATAGGTCACATATGATTCAGTTATGCTATTTAATCATTAATGCAAAGTAAATTAGGATATAGGATATAAATATAGTAACATGCACATATGTGTACACACATCAAACCCATTCTGTGATGGTTATTACAAGGCAAATTATATTTGTGTTATCTATAATCATCCAAAATGAACTTGTCATAATTTAATGAAACCTTGCTTAACAAGACAAAGATTTTCCAGAGCAGAACTTGTTTTACAGTGTAAACGACTTTTTCTGTCTACAAGATTGGAACTAATAATCATTCACTTTCGTTTTATTTAGAGACTATATTAAACATTTAACTAGAATTAATGAGCTGAAAATGCACCTTGGTAACTTAGAGGCTCAGTACATTTGCTTGGTCATGTATTATTAACATACCATCTGGGAAGTCAGGATGGCTGAGTTGCAGATCTTTGCAAGTTCGGGCTGGGTTGGTCTGTGTACCCATTGGAAACTTCATATGCTCAATGTCTTGTTTCAAGGAATTGAGGGAACCAAATATTTCCTCCATTCCATCAGTGTAATCCAGAATATTATCACTTGCATCTGACTGCATGCTTTCTGTATGTCTTCTTGTTTTTTTGGGTGACAAGATTGGTAAAGGCTGTATGACTTCACCCGGTGGACCCTGTAAAAGAGATGGATGTGCATGTAACTGTTTCCTAAGGTAAAATATTCTGCAGATATTAGTTATTACTGTTTATGTTATTGTTATAAGAACTTATAGTTTAACTTTTCACTGTTTTCCCTATTTTCGATGTTTTATCTAATTCTAAAATATGTGTATTATGTACATATATCTCTTTATATATAAACTTTGTGAATTCTTTTAAAAAGAATCTAGTGGAGATATTGAGGTAGGCACAAAATTCAGATGATTTCTGAACCTTTTTATATACATGTAACATAACACAGATTTGTGTGTAAATATGTTATATCCATTACTTTCTTATTTATTAATTAGTCCTCATTTACATGTCCTATCTCTGCAACCAGATTTTAATTTCTGAAGCTTAAAACAACAATTTAAAGTTCTTGTGCTATATAATGAGTTGTCTGTCGTGCTTGAAAAAAATTCATATCATGTTTAAAAATACATATTAGCTGGTTCCAAACATCTATAACTTTATAAATAAACAAAATTAAAAGAAGTGCAATCAGATTTGAATTTACATATGTGTAAGAGTAGAACTACACCAAATATTTAATCAATATTGTTATGGATTGAACTGTGTCCCACAGAAATTCATACGTGGAAGTCCTAAGCCACAGTAACTCAGAGGAAGACCTTATTTAGAAATGAGGTGGCTGTAGATATAATTAATAAAGTGAAATGAGGGCATAAGGGTGGGTCCTCTTCCAATACAACCGGTATCCTTCTAAAATAAAAAAAATCTGGGCACAGAGATACACACAGACAGAAGACCATGTGAGGAGACACAAGGAGAAGAGAGCCATCTACAAGCCAAGGAGAGAGGTCTCAAACAGACGTTTACCCCACACCCCTCAGAAGAAACCAATGCAGCTGACAACTTGATCTAAGACTTCTGGCTTCTAGAACTATTAGTTAATACATTTTTATCATTTAGCCATGTAGTTTGTGGTACTTTGTTATTGACATCCTAGCAAACTAATACACATATAACTTGGAAACAAGTTCAAGAAGGAAGCCTCAAATTTTTTCACATGGATCTAACAGGCTTGTGTGAAGCCTGGAAAATGTCAGTGCTAAAAAGTGGTAGCTATTACCATTGCTTTTATTATTATCATTATATGCAGTAGGAAAAAAATGTCAAGCATCTGAACTTTTGTTTTTATTCCTAGTCAGGTATTAATGTATCTTTGTGGCATACAACCAATTGCTTTCATGAAAAATATATGATTTTCTTGAAAAACTAATAAAAGCAAGATTATTATAATAGTTAAGATATCTTTACATTCAAAGAGTGAAGCCAATTAAAAGACAAGTGTTGGCATGTAGACCTGAGTACTTAATTAAGGTAGTTGCTATTTCCTAGAAAATCAGCACTTTGACAGAATATGCTTTTTCATCCTTCTTATAAATTCAGAGAAATCACCGGCAGTCTCAGGATGCTAACTGTCAGAATATCACGCTTTTTACCATGCACTTACCGGAGGCCCAGGAGGCCCTGGAAGACCACTGTCACCCTTCTGGCCAGCAGGTCCCTGTTAGAAAGAATAAGAGAGAGAACAAGAATAAGAGAACAAGGCATTTGAGTAGGTGTCACTGCAAAATTTATATGCCAAAGAGAAAGGTGCTTACAGTAGAGCCTTTGGTACCCTTTGGACCTTGAGGACCCTGGAAAATGCAAAGGCAAAAGTACACATAAAAATCTGGAGAATGTGTGTCTCTTTGGTATATTTGGTATATATACATTTACTTTATAAAATTCTTTTGTTTTGTACTTACTGGTAAGCCTGGAGGACCAGGTGGACCTATGGGACCAGAAGGGCCTGCAATACCCTACAGAGAGAATCATCCAAATTAAAGAGTTTTTCTCAGCGATTCCACTTTCACATGTTGCATAACAACACACATTGCAAAATTTAGACAATGCAAAAATACATAAGAATGGCCTAAAATTTTCCATTGTGAATCTAAGAAATAACTTTTGCAAGATGAGCTGTATTTTTGTCCATTTTGCTGCAATGTCTCCCCTGTCTACACATATGTCTTTACATTCCTACAGCCTTCAGAAAAATGATTTGTATGTGTTGGGGATTCAATAAATGTTTGTGTAATTAAATACTGAACTATAATTTTTATGGTTTCTAACTTAAGTCATATTTTTAAATTTACTGTAAGGTTAAATAAATTTCTTTTTGAAAACACCATTGACTTAAGGAGATTAAGATGCTCTAAATTACTTCCTAGGTCATGTTTAAAGGAATGTCTGCGAGTGTGTGAGTGTATGATTGGAAAGGAGTAGGAAAATAATTTATATCTTTACTCACTCCATCCCCTTTTGCTCCTGGAGAGCCTTGAGTTCCAGGGAGTCCTCTGTCACCCTTTTCACCTTGTTCTCCTGGAGGACCAATCAGGCCAATTAAACCAGGATGTCCCTTTGAAAGGCAAAGAAATTTTAACAATATATAAATTACAAACATATATTATAGTCACAAAATAATTGCACATTAAATTTATGAAACATAAGAGTAAAAAATTAGATAAAAACTTTAACCCTTTCTGAATGAAATATAGGATTAAGAACCTCTTTTCCCTCACCTAACAGGATCATTTATTGATTCCATTAAGTGAGACCTTTATTAAGGGTTGGGAATATTATTGAAAAAATTTTTTCTAAAAATATCCCCTTCAGTGTTACATTTACTTAAAGGGAATTCCTTCAACTAAAAGACTAATAATGACTACATATAATATTGGTGAAACAAACAACTGAAAATTCATTATTTTAAAAAGCATCTTATTTTATATGAAATGATTTCTATCCACAAATTTTTCAGCATCTAAGAAACATTTAAAGATTTAAAAGTAGTTTTAAAAATTTAATGTCATTCTAAAAATGTTTTATTTTCTTTAATTATTTGATGCAATAGAGCATACATATCTTTCAAATCACCATCTGAAAGATAGTCTAGTTTAAATTTTTTTTTTCATGTTTAAAAACATAAAAAAATGACCATTTTGTTATTCTATCTGTTTATTTTCTGAATACTTATTTTAGTATAACCATATGCTTTCTCCATATGGTTCCTACAAAGGAACATTGAGAAATTTAACACTGAAGTCTGGTACATTTTTCACTATTACTTTTATATTTTCTCTTTTCTAAATTCATCTTGGAAGCTAAGGACTGATAACTTTTTCCTTGGTTAGGATGACAAAGGTATTCCTTGAAATTTCCTTTTGACTCATATTATTCTGCAACATTATTGTCTCTGCTATTAAGAAATCAACATTGTAATAACACATTCTTTTACTCTCACCTTCTCACCCTTGGAGCCAGGGTCACCTTTGAGACCAGGTAAGCCAGGAGGTCCCTGAATAATAAACATACATAGAGTAGTTACAAATTAGAGAATCATATTACTATCCACTGGGCTAGTTGGTTTTGATAATATGATAGGGTTCAAAATAACTAATAATGACCACTGTTTATTTTTCAGGATTCTAAATAATTTTATGTGTTTAAAACTCCACAGTTTGATAGTTAACCATAATAATAAAACATAATATTGATAAGTTTGATTAAATAATATGAAGTTAGAAATAGGGCATGATTTACATGATTTTTCAGTTGAAAGAAAAGATGAATTTTTAATTACACTAATTTTAGAAGAAGAGGTTTCCAAGTTATACATACGTTTAATCGAATATTTCTCTGTTAAACTCACATTCAAAGGTTACAATATTTCCAATAAAATTTAAAGAAAAATCCTCAATAAACTTTTGATAGTCAACTGACCATTGTTAATCATTTTTCCTAAATAAACTCCCAAGATACTATTTTTAGCTGTAATTTCTGAATTGAATCTCTTAACTAAATGATTTGTAAATGTAAAGATAAGATAATTTACTTTTCTGACATTTATCGGACCTGTATTTTAATTATTTAACCCTTTTAATAATCCAAGGGTAAGGCATTTATCCATTTAGGCTAAATTATATTTTAATGAAAATTATGGCATGATTTTAGCAACTAACTCTTAGTCGTGGTCCCTACTCATGAAAATATTCATAATGATGACTTTTAAACAGACTTTTAAATATAAAAACTAGCGTACTCCAAATTGAAGGCAACACAAAATAAGATCCTTATTCTGAAATTACAACAAGTTGCTATGCAGGCAACAGATTCTGTCAGAAAAAATGTAACTGACATGGTTTGTAAGATTGTGACTGATGAAACCAGGGCCCAGATAATACCACCACACATGAGTCACTACTGCCTACAACAAGTACCACATCAAGAAACAAAGACAAAATATGAGTTTTCTCTATGAGTTTGAATTATATAGACTGAATTGAACTACTTGAATTATAATTTTAATAATGATTTTAACATGGCACTTAGTAATCAAATTGTTTTAATTTTTACCAAGCTATATGATTAGTCTTTACTATCGTATGTTCTGCAAGGATACCACAAGTAATTTTTTCCCCTCTACCTAGACACTTTTGAGTCTTCAGTGTGAAAGAGCACACTGAGTCTCAGTCCATCATTTTTGTGAATTTAATATATTAAAAGCCATGGATCTAATCCAAGAAGCATGATGTAATTTAAAAAGTATGGGTTCAGAATACAATAGACATGGGGTAGAAGCCAGCTTCTCTTATCAGCAACTTAAATTAGCTAACCAAAGAGAACTTCAGTTCTCTCATCTGAAAATCAAGGATTATAATTCCTGTCTCAAGGGGCTACTGTGAGATTGCGTAGATGAGCGCTTTCAATTCCTTAGTTTCTCAAGTCTACTCCTCAAACCGAAGTCCTTAATATCAGAGGAAGGTAAGAATAATGTTAGTATAAGTTAGTCCTGTGTATCAATAGTATTTTGGACAGTTATCAGAAATATTTATATTTGTTTTAATTCATGAATGAATTTGAAATTCTATAAGTATTGATATAAAAGTGAACAATTTCCCTACATCATTCTATTGACAATAGATAAATTATTTTTGTAGAAATTATGTGCAGTTTAAATGTAAATGTGCCCAGTAATATTCTAGTAAGAAGAAAATTATTAATCCTCAGATGTAAGTTTATATCAATTCAGTTTAGATTTTCTTTTGTATAAATATAAACAATAATGTCACTTTGTTAAATCTCTTGTAGACAAAAAGGAGACTACAAAGAAATTACCAAATTTACTTTCAGGAATATTCTAAGGCTAGGTTTTAACACTGGACTTTCATCTCATTTGCTAACACTATATCAGAGTGGATGATCTCAAAGTGTGATCCTCAGACCAGCAGCCTTAGCATCATTTGTGAACATATTAGCAAAGCAAATTCATAGACATCATCCAGACTAACTGAATCTGAAATTCTGGAGTTAGAGACCAGAAATCTGTTTCACAGGTTTGTTACTCATTAAGGTCTGAGAAACGTGGCTCTGTGGCATTAAGTTCCAAATCTGTTAAATCCATATGAAAATCAGAACAGCATAAAGGATGTCATTTATTTTAAAATAAAAACATTACCTATTTAGCATTACCAGTTTAATAATTTTAAAATTAAGTAAGTATATTTTGCATCTACTTTTTTCTCATCTCATCAGAAAGGTTTGGTGAATTATTGGTTAGGAAAATAATGTTGTCTGATAGCACAATTTTAAAGGAATAATATAAATGAGTAATAGAAATAATAAAATAATTCATTGAGGTCATGTGACCATCAGGATAGATGCCAAACATTCTATATGTTAGAACAAGGGGGCATAAAAAAGCATGAAAAAATAGTTCTAATAAATATGTAATTGCATGAAAGTACCATATACTTGTACCAGTAGCAGAAACCATTTAAAAATATTGGTTAAAACTGACATATGTCACTTAAAAGTAAATACACTCTTTAGATTGAAAACACAAAACTATTAAAGAGGCCAGATATTATTTTCTTTCTTTACTTCTTATTTTACATTCAAACTCTTGCTGGTATGCGATACACTTTACAGAAATTTTGCTGTTAAGTGGGAGAACTAATAGGAATGTCGTTTGCTGGGCATCAATATTCCAAACACTGCTTCATTCAGCGTCTCAGGTCTACCACTCATTAGTTGGGTAATCTTGGGTCTGCTCCTTTTTATCTCAGAGCTTTATTTATAAAGGTGTTCTAATAATAACTGTGTCAGAGAATCGTGATGATGAAAGAAAAAACAGGCTTACAAAAATACTGCATATAGTGGAGTGTAATGTAAATGTGAATTATTATTTGTTTCTTATATGCCACAGATAGTTATCAATCGGCTTCCTCATCACATTCTAATAGTAAAAGCTAAAATGGCAAAAAAGAAGAAATACTGCGGATTCTAATTGCTCGGGGGTAACGGGAAACATACTAGACATTTTTTGTGTTTGTAATGCATTTAAAATCATTTCTATAAATATTATTCAGGAAGGAGTTAAAGGAAAAGAGTGTTAATTCCTCTAAGCTAATAATCTCATAAAATTATGAACTATATCTAAGGAGGCATTAGCCAAGTGAAATCAGTTTATTATCATTTTCATCAGTTAGAAATTGGTAAAGCTATGATGTTAAAGCTATGATAGCAGTTATAAATAACCCTCTGAACCTGGACCATATCAAAAATATCAACTCTGCATATAAAAATATTATTTCAGGTATACATATTTTCTATTTCCTCTTAGGATATTGTAAATTGAAAAACCCTAGGGAAATACATAATTCATAAGTAATAAAGTGAAAGGAAAACAGGGATGATACATTCTTAAGTGTCTAGAATACACAATCAAATATGTTCCCCTGCTGTATTATGCTGTACTGAATATTTGCTTTGAAATGCATCTCAAAATTCTAATGCATTGAAGTTTAAAGAAAATGCAGATCCTACTGTTTATTTAGAATGTAGTATTGTAAAATAACGTTTAATTTGGTGAAAGACAAATGCTTTGTAGTTTAAACCTGCTCAATCATTATGGAATGCTACACATCTCAAACCTTTTTACAGATAAGTTAAATGTAGCATTTAAAAAATCAAAATATAATTCAGTAACCCATCCTACCATTTATTCACACACTTATGGTTTAACAAATAATGTTATCAGATATTTTACTTATCAGCATGTGAAAAGAATTAATGTATGATAATAGTAAGGTAAAATTGTCTGAAGATAAATAATAAACAATTTTTCAGCTACATTGGAACAAATAGGTTCTTAAAATGTAAGATTATGAAACAAAACAAAATAAAAGCTTAAAACTAAAATAGATGCTAATTGTGCCTTCAAAAAATAAAATAAAAATTATTTAAAATGATTAAATCATGCTTATTTTGACTATGCAGCAGAGGAGAGAATGTAGCAACCTTTACTGTTCTCTTTAAAACACTCAATTTTATTCCCATCTGATTTTTGCTATTTCCTAAAAAAAAACCACCCCAGCAGTTCAACTTTAAAACTCCTCAAATAAAATTCTTTATACAATCTCATCATTGTCCTTAGCTTTTAGATTTCACACGTACTGTTTTATTCTCAGTTCCATATGATGATTCTGAATATTTATCTGTATATAAAATTCATGCATATGTAGAAGTTTAATTTTTGCCCTGAGAAATATCTAAATTTTGAAGTAAAAAGTAAATATTGTACCATATCTAAACTCTAGCAGAGCTGATCATATAGAGTGGTCAGACACCAAATATCATCTTAAGAGTTTTAACCAGTGTTTGTTTCACTCTAGCCCAAATAATTTCTAATCCAAAGGTTAATATAAAGTTGTTAAACTGTTACTTATATAGAAATGGTCTAAGTTGTTTCTTTTGTTTGTTTGTTTTGTTTTTTAGAAATAGCTCATCTAATTAACATAAGAACCCCATGGGGTAAAAGATATTAATATCCCCATTTAATTCATTTTAACTTCATAATATCCCATAAGATCGATGCTATTCAAATTCTCATTTTACAGATGAGAGACCTAAGGCTTAAAAAAAATTGAATAACTTACTTAAAACTTATTCAGCAAGCAGGTAGTAGTGCTCATTTTGAAACCAGGGCTCTTGGGTTGAGAGGTGATGACCTTAACCAGTAATCACAATATGCTACTTCTCACTCTAATACAAAATTGCCTACTAAAATAAGTACCAGTATTTCTTCGCTGAGCTGAAAAGTTCATTAAATTGCCATAAAATGCATCCTGAAGATGATTTCTCCACCAATCCTCATCTCCTGTAGACCAAGTAGCATTTTCATTAAAATTAGATAGCACAATCAAACTATTTGATGGTATGAAAAAGCTACAATAGATTTGCATTCTAAGTACTCTCTGATAAAACAAGCAGCCAGAGAAAGAAATGGCACCCATGTTGCTCAATTCTGATGCTTTTCATTTCACTGCAGAAAAGGATGTGAGTTGTTTATTTAGCTCCTTGCTCTGTAAACCCACATTTACCTAAGATTCAGAAATATAAACTTTTGCAAGCCAGAATCAGGTGGTATGTTTGATGGTTTTATTTTTAATATTAGCTGAAGGAAGTCTCCAGCTTGATGCGTTTTATTTCATCTGGAGAAAGGTCAGAATACTTATTGGAAAAATCTGAAATAACAAGAAAAAAAAATCTTTGGCAAATTTTAGGGTGATATTAAGGTGAAATATTTCTTTTTTCCTAGGCTATGACTTTGTACAGTTAGGAATTTAACATATCTAAGAAGAATATTCCCTAAATAGTGATGCAGACATGGAACTGATGATCCTACTTTTGTCAAGTCCCTGTTCCTATGTCAATGGGGTAATGTGCAGATTTGACAATCTCCTCAAAATTTGATAACTTTTATCCATTTATTAAAATAAGTGATCTTTAATTTTTCAGTGCAAGTTAAAAAAATAATCTCTGTAACACTTATGAAATATCTGGAATGTTAGAGGAAATTTTTGTGACATTTTTCCTAAAAGAAATGGCCAAGTTCTCCTGAATGATTAAGGTTGCAAATCCTAGTTTCGATGGCTTTCTGAGCACATACATACCTCTGAGGTAGTTGATATACTCATGAAAAGAGGCAGTTTTGTAAAATTTAAATTTCTGTATGGACAAATCAACTATTTAAACTGATATATATTACACTTGAATAGTGCTATATGTATTGCTTCCTGTTTTAATTAATCCCCTTACATATTACTATTTTGGACATTGAAGTTCAAATATCTCCACCATGAAATAGAATCTGTTACCTAGTAAGCAATCATTTTAAAGGCAAGACTTGGAGTCTCACTTTCTGCCCAAATTTTGTAGAAAGAATAGCCTTGGCTCCTATAATAAACTCTATCTATGAACCATATGCTGGTCAACTAAATGCTTTATTGCATTGCTCAAGTGTGTTGTTTGTATACACAGTTTATGAGAGTAACCAAGCTTTGGTGTTGTAACAATTATACCTCTCTTCACTCACGGGGATATATGCTTTATCTTTCAGCCCATATGACTCATGAAGAGAACAATTTATTTGGTGAAAGAATCACTGTATGCCTGTGCCAATGTTATTCTTTTAAATGAAGTGCCAGGAAACTAAGTGTAATTGCATGCATTTGGGGGAACTGTCCACATTTGGAAAAGAACTGTGTGGGCCAATAGTGGCATTTTATTCAGAATGGAAGTTTTTGTTTTCATCCATTGGACATAAGAAAGGAAAGGTCTTCTGATCAAGGGCATATTTTCCAAATAACTTATCAGTTAGGATTACTTTTCTCTTTTTAGGTCTGAGTAATATGCTTCCTTGAATACTGTACAGAATATAAACCAATTTATAAGACAAAATTTCAGGAATTTTAGCTTATAAATAATTTCATTTCTGGAATTCTAAACAACAGAAAAAGGTGCTACTCACCATAGGACCAGGTGGCCCATCTTGGCCTGCAGCTCCAGGGAGACCTTGTTCTCCCTGAGGAAGAAGAAACATGATTGATTTTTTAAATTAACAAAAGCAGACATATTTTTTCTTTATTTTAATTTTGGTAATATGAATAAGAAAGAAAGCAAACATCACCTATGAATTCCATCATGTGAAGGACATCTACAAATATTGTAAGCAATTTTCGAGTCTTTTTGCTTTCTGTGTATGTGTCTACATACACATATATACACACACACGAATGGATGGATGCATGTATAAAAATTATACATCTTTGAGATCTCAGAATTTAGTTTTCTATTCTACCTTTAGAAGTTAGAATTTCACCATAAACTTATTAAATAAATGACATACTTAAATATTCTAAGGGTCTCTGACTTTATTACATAATAATTACTGCACACAATTTATAAAATAATGCTGACATAAATATTTTCATTCATATTTTTCTTAGAAATAAGACATTATTTTCAAAATGACATCTTTCAGCACAGATGCTCACCACAGGGCCAGGGATGCCCCGAAGACCCTCTGGACCAGGCTTTCCGACAGGTCCCTGAGGACCAATTGGGCCAGTTTTTCCTGGAGGACCTTCAGCTCCTGCTTCTCCCTGTTAGAAAATAAAATATGTGAATGCATTAATAATGAAAAAAGACATTTTATTATTTTATTAAAATTACTGAAATAGATGTTGTCCAGCGTGCACGTGAGTTTTTTAAACATAATACCTGTAATGTATATTTTACCTTAGCACCTTTTTCACCTTGTCTTCCCTCTGCACCTGCAGCTCCAGGAGGACCCTATAAACATAAAATTGCCTTTAAAATATATATGACATATAAAAGTAATGCAGCTGAAGACTTATTTACAAATACCCCAGTTTAATTTGTAGCAGAGTGTAATAAATTGTGATTTTCTATAGCAATTTAGTTTAAAACACTGAGAAAACTCAGTGTTTATGTATAAATTTATGTACAAATTTTAGTTAGAATATTAAAAACAAATGAAGCACAGATTGAGTAGAATACAGATAATCACATCATATCAATGTAAAGAAACAATAGAGATAAAAATTTTAAAGAAATGCTGATGACTTAGTCACCCTTAGTGTGTTAAATACTCAGATATCATTTATTTTGTTGTATAATTAGGAAGTAATTGAAGGTTTCAGATTTCACTTCCATCATTATATGTGTTTTTAAGATTGGCTCCTTTCTTAATCTTAGAAGATCCATACATTATACATTTTCATAAGATCATGTTCAAACTTGAAAAGTACAAAATTTAAAATCTTGTTGGTCAACGGATATTGTATTTTCATTCTCTGGAATTGTGTAATTCACATAATTAAGTGGCATAAAAAATAGTATGACTTTTTAAAACCTAGTATTAGAGAAAAAGCAGGAAAAAAATCTTCACACTCCATATGTCATTCAAAAACTTCAGAAGATATTCTGGTATTTGCATAACTTTTGTATATCTGCATGGATTGCTATGGAGAAATGTTAGTTATTATATATAAATTATATATAATTTATATATATTTAAAGCTTTTCATAATACTGCTCTTTGTGTATATATATATATATTTTTCCCCTATCTTTGTGAGGTATCTGTCTCCCTATTTCTCTTTAGTTTTAGCTAAATAAATAATGATTAATTTAGCTAAATAAATAATTTAGCTAAATAAATAATTAATAAATACTTTAGCTAAATAATTAATAATTAATAAATAATTAATCAATTATTAGTATTTTTGAACTTCAGTTCTTTCATCCATAAAATGTTATTAATAAGAATTCTCTTGCTATAGAATTGTTGTTAAATTTAAATGATGTAACACATGAAAAAATATTTTGTGAACTTCCAGTAGAGCAGTATCAAATACAGGAATGGAATCTGAAGCTTAAGAGACTAAAACCAGGATTCAGACTTCCTGGATTCAAATCCTGGCTCTGCCATCAACAAGCTTTGTGATCTTTGGCAAGTTACACACCCTGTGAGTGATTCAGTTTACTTCTCTGCAAAATGTGGATTATAACAGTAGCTATCTCCCAGCATCATCATGAGAATTCAATGAGTTGGTAAATGTAAATGGTGTATAAAAGTACCTGAGACATAAAGAACACTACAAAATGTTAGTTATTTTATTATTGTTACTAAAATTATTAGATATTGTTATTCTATATAAATTCTATTATTTTACCAATACTTTTCACCCTGTTGGCAACCTAAGAGTCAGGTCAAACAAAACTGACTTTCAAAATACATGTATAGACACCATGTCAACAACTTACTTTTTTCCATACATCCTGTTTATAACAACTGAAAAATATGAACTCCATGTATGAAACTACTTGTTTTAACTAGAAAATTGAAAGTCAGCTAAACGATCCCGTAATATATAGTCAGATATTGAAATCTGACATTCAAATTTCCTTCTTACATTCTCTTAGTCATTTGTGAAATACAAAACTTGACATTTCTAATCTTTGTAATAAACATATAGAAAGGAATCATTTATATTACATAACACATAATATTCAAGGTATCAAAGAAAACAACTATTTTTCAAGCTAGAAATATGCTATAATTCCCACTGTGTCTAAATTTTGTTCCTACTCATTATATTAGGTCATTGATATTTTCACTTATGGTGTCTCAAATCAACACAAGCAGGGCACTTGGTTTGATAGTCCAATACAATAAGAGTGCTTTTGGCCCCTTACTGTGGTGGGCTACACAATATATATACTCATAATAAATTCATTCTAAGACATAAAAAATTTATAATTGTATTATAAAATATTTATTTCATTCCACTACTTAACTGATTTTTATTATTACTTAACAAACATTTAGATTCAATCTGAATCTTAACTGTGCTGAAAATGTCTACACAAGTTCAGACATAAGTATAGAAAGTTTAAAAAAGAAACAATGATCTCTAGGAAATTGTATTTCATTTTTCCCCAGACTCTCTTGTTTTCCATTTGTTTACTTCAATTTTTGTTATGAATTGTGCTCAAAATCGTCAACTGAGATTGAGGTTGGAATTTTGGGAGATTAGCAGAAACAGTGTTAATTGGTGAAAATAAGGTGAGGCAGGATGACTTTCTCTCTTTCCGATGCTATATTAATGTTCTAATGGTAGATACATGTTAGTCTTTCATATGGTCTTTTAAATCCACATTTAAAATGGGTATCAGGCACTTCATCAAACTCAGTTCTGTGAACTCATTTATCTCTGAGAGAGTCAATGAATATATCATTAGTAATTATTTTCTCAATATCATCACTATAACTTCATATATTATTAGGCATTCATTGTGCCTCGACCCAAAGATAAGAAGTGCATAAATCCTGTAAGCAGTCTCTTGAGGCAGCAACAGTTTGTTAGCAATAATATAGGCATTAAAACTTAAGTGTATCTTTTGAATTTCATACTATTTATGCAAGAGGATTTCTGTAGAGAGCATAACCTTCAAATATTTCTTAGTATTAGAGAGTTCAGTCATTTTGGTGTGCAGATGGTAACTACACTTATTGTGGTGATTATTTTGTAATGTATAAAAAATACATTTTTGGTGTGATGGTTAAAGTATTCCTATTCAAAGTGGGTAAAACAGCCATAATGACTATAATTTGGGGAATAGAAATTATGAGATTCAACTGAATAATGGGCTTTTCTTTATTCTATGAAGATTTTTCTGTAAACTAATGACATAAAGGTATGGGGTATTAACTTCAAGATTGCAATTACACATATGAACTTTATAGTATAGAAGATTTATAAATATCTAACTTTAGGAGAAGCAAGTCATCAACTGTCTAAAATGTAACAAAAATATTGCTTTTACTGTAAGGGAGAAAAGAAAATCTGAGTTTGAAAAGCCTAGAGAATTAAACACAAGTAAACTACAACATGGCCACAAAATTGTGATTCAATAAAATGTTTCTTCATCCCCAAAGGATTTCTTTCCTCTTTGAATGAATGCCTGATGTTTATCATGTTGGAAATCCACATTAAATGGTTTTATTCTGTTCTTTATCTGATTTTTCCCATTTTCATTTATTCCTTATACCTTTTCCAGATGGCACAGATTTTTTTAAGAAAAACTAGGATGAAAACAGATAACACACTTTTTTTTAAAGAGAATAGGAAGTTCCCTTTAAAAAATACTAAGCAATGCCTATGGAAAAATTCTTGTTTTAGTTATTTCTTTCTCATATATCTGCATAAGCAGAGAGGCAAGGACTTAATATAGTGAATTACTTCTTGTACTATCATGAAGTAACAAGTGTTCTGATTGGAAAATGCCTTGTAAAACATGAAAATAAAATAAGCCTTGGTTAATTTTCCACCAGTAATCACCGTTACATGAGATTCTCCTTGCTATGAGAAATATACTTTATATAAAATACACAGTATAATCCTCTCTCCACTATTCACATTTTATAATATTATTATACAATTTACCCATTCTTCCATACATGTTGCAAATAGTTAAGTCTTCCTTATATGCCAGAAATGTGCTGTGCATGGAGAATACAAAAAAAACCAAAAAACAAAAAAAAAGTGAAACGCTAAGGAGTTCACAAAGTTTAGTTATGAAGACAGACAACAAAATTAACAAATACAGTACATTGTAAAACACACAAAGATGAAGGAGGTGTACAAAATAGGTACACTGATCTAGTTAGGTAGTAGGGAAAGCTTTCCTAAGAACCTAATATCTGATCTTAATCTTCATGTGGGTAGATATGGGAGGGATGTTTCTTTCTAATCTGACCATCCACATTCATGCATAAAGGCATAGGGATGGAAAGAATACATATATGGTATATATGCACATATATAGTAGGTTAAAGCTTCCTTTGTGATTCTATTAGTTAATAATATCAGTTATTGTTTTAATTTTTTATTGTAAATTCTCCTTTGGCAAATGAGATGGGACTCCTTAAAATTCCATTTAATATATGCATTTTCAGGTTAGGTTTAAATCTTTTTAGTCATCTCTAGATTTTTTTTCAGTAAAAGGGCTTTGAACTAGTTCTTGGTTTCAAACCGCTATGATAACCTGAGTATTAAAATTCCATGGCTTACTGATATAAACTGTACAATCTTTAGTGCCTCAAGGAAATATACATTTATTCTCAAGTATTAAAATGCATGATAAAATGTACATGTACTACAAATAACTTAATTTCCTTACTTGTTCAGTAACTGTTAGAATGTTGTTTCTCAGTATCACTGCCACTCACAACATTCTGACCAATATTCTATTGGGAGGGTTTATTATCATTTATTTGTAAGAGTCACTCAAGGAAAAATGTGATAATACTTTTCAATACATTTCTATTCATTGCTACTTCTGCTATGAGATGCTATAGCAAAATTGTTATTGGTCCTTTTCTGTCGTTCCAATGTAGCAAAACAAAGGTTAAGAAAATGTTAATTTCCACAAAATACATACAAAGCTTACTTAAAATTATGCTTTCTAGATGAACTAAAGGGAAATAAGTGGTAAGGCATTCTGTATTCAATTAAGTCGTAAGTGTGTAGATCAGATATTATAATTATTGTATAGGAATGTTTTTTGCTGTTTCCACAAGGGTGATATTAAATTGATTCCTGCATCAAAGACATTGCTGCCTGTTGGCTGAATGCAAAGAAAGGTTGGTGAAGACAGAATTCTCCTCATTAGCTACAATTCACAAAATTCACTCTGTACCATATCCCTTTAGGCTCTGGAGCTTTGTGTTCACCCAGTGCATAAACAAAGTGACCTCACAGACATACAATAAAATTCCCAAGTACTTCATTCTAACTCATTTTAATCACATTATTATCTCTCAAACTAGTTCTAAATCCCTGTTGCTTGGCACATCCATTTTATTAAAATTATATGCAGTCATCATGAATTTAATGCTCTGTTTTTTGGCAACAGTTCTCATAGGAAATTCCTTTACAGTTTACGCTACATAATTTTACATCAACTTACACCAAATAAATAAATAATACAAATTTGTATCCATCTCAACAGAATCACAGTATTCTATACTTCAAAAATGCAATTAATTATGAAGTTACTATGAATTTATTGCTAATAAACTTTCATCTCAATTTATATAACTCAGAAATTAGAAGAAAATGTTTTTATCTTATCTGTATATTTTATTTAATGTTTGTTTTGTTTATAAAAGATGGCATAATTCAAAACCTGTATTTAACTCCTTAAGAAGAGTATCCACTCTTTGAACTCTTGATAAATCCAGATAGTAGATGTAGTGGTTTAAATATACATTTTATTAATTTAGTCTTTTCTCCAGCATGGAATATTAGTTATTTTGCCTACTTTATAAATGAGAAAACTGAGACTCAAAGAAATTAATTTATTCTAAGTTGTATTTATAAGTAGCAAAGCAAGAATTTGAAACCAGGTCTATTTGATTCTAATGCAATAGCATTCGGGACTAGTTTGTGCTGATAGTTAGCTATGAAGAGTGTCAGTTTACAGGCTGAGAAAGCCCTAAGTAAATAATTTGTATTTCTATTTTTTCATCTAAGCCATCTTTTTTCTTTTTTTTTTTTAGGTTAAGGTAGAGATCTAGACTAGTTTGGTTGGCTGTAATTCAAAAGAATGCAAGCATTAATTGCTACTGTTAAATCAGAGCAAATTATAGTTTTAGTTGACATTAATCTTTACACCATTAAAATATATTTTACTCTGCTAAAGAGAAAAATTATTGTGTAAAACAGAGAAAGCCAATTAAACCTGCCAATCTATCCAATCCTAATACGGAACACAATTTTACACATTACTTTAAATATCGTTCAGGTTAGATTTAATGATGCCACATTTTAAAAGAAGAAAACTTTCATAATACTGCTCAGTTGGGCTGACCTAAGGTTGATTCTTCTACTAAATCAAAATGGATGTAAATAGCTTTGTAAGCAATGCATACTCATCACAATTCCCATATCATTAAATATTCATAGATACAAAGTCTTCTAATTTTGTTTACAAAATGACTAGAGCAGAATAAAAATAGCGTATTATACTCATAAAAATTGTTTTTTAAAATGGGAGACTAGAACATCTCTAAAATTTTGATGAGATTAGTTTAAAATAATCTCATCAAAAATCAGAAAGGCAGCACTCCACTACAGAATTTTCTAATAATGTAAAGGATGATACAGGGTATGAAACAGTTAATTACTTTAATATCTATGAGTCTCATCATACAAATGTATAACTTCTTACATGTCACTTGCAACTACTGTAACCCTCTTTCTCCCAGAGAAATAACTACCATTCTGAATTTAATGAATCATTGCCTTCATTTATTTAATCACTTTTACCACTTATGTTTGAATGCTAAACATGTTTTTATTTTTTTGCATATCATATAAATGAAATTATATATCTTCTCCAGCTCAACACTACATATATTTTCTTCTTAACATCAGGTGTTTGAGATTCATCTTTGTTGATTCACACATCTGCAATACAATATTTTCATTGCCATACAAAATTTCAGTTTACGCCTATCTCAGTACACTTATTTTTTCTACATTTGTATCTTGGTAAAGATGTATAAGATATCATCCAGAATTACGAGATAGTAGGGAAAGTTTATTGTTAAATTCTGCTAGGTAATAATGAACAATTCCTAAAGCAGTTGTACCAGTTAGCTCACAACAGCTGTTTATGATAATCCCCATTATTTTCTTTTTGAAAAACATCATTTCCAACATTTGGTTTGTCAGACTTAAATTTTCATCAATTTATAGATGTAAGTGGTATTTCTACATCATTTTTAACACACATTTCCCTAACTTCTACACATCTTTTTACATGTTTGTGGAACATTTGTGTAAAATACCTTTTCATGCCTTTTGCTGATTTTTATCTATTGTTTGATGCTTTTCTTCTTACTTTGTCAGATACACTTAGATACTCTGGAAAATTTTTCACTGCAAGCTTTCTGTATGTTAAAATATTTTCTCCTGATTCGATTTTTTTCTTTTCAATGTCTTTTCAGTATTTTTAGATAATCAGAAACTTTTCACTGTAATATATTTTATACACCAACTTTTCCATTCTGATCATACCTATGTGACCAGAATTTATAACCAGATGTCATAAATTTATTCTCCAATAATCTTTGCTAAAATATTCCAAAGTTTCCTTTTCATATTTAGGATTGTAATTCAACTAGAATTATTTTTTGTGAATGGAGAAATGTAAAGTCCAACTTTATTTTTTAATATAGATATTCAACTGCCCCAGCAAAATATATTCAATAATCTATCTTTTATCCATTGATCTGCAGTGTCTAATTTGACACAAATGAAGTTACTGTATATTTTTAAGCCTTTTCTAGGCTCTCTCTTCACTGAGACCATTTGTCTATATACCTATAGAGAAGTTCAATTATAAATTTACTAACACATTATGTTAATTTCTTATTTTATATCCATCTCATTGATGCTTATAAACATATTTTGATTTTTTCAAGATATTTTATTCCTTTTAATCAAGAGAGTCTGTCTAGTTAGAAATACTGACAGGAAAGAGAGTAATGTGATTTTTCTACTCTCTAATTTTCTATTTAAATTTAAAGAATAAATTTACCAATTAAACTTGCAATTTATTAATACCATGTAATCTTAAATTTGATTGAAAAAAATCATTGGTTATTATTTATGTTCTTAAAGCAACAAACTACTAAAATTTGTTGAGCGTATACTTATGTTCTTGTTAATATACTATTAATATGTTATATATTATACAATGTACTAGATAGTATAATTATTTCTAATCTGTGAAAAATAAAACCTTATTCTATTATAAAGAGAAAAGAATTAAAAATCAGGGATTAACGTTTTTACATTATACTACATTTGAGCAGCAAATGCAGAGGTCCAATTCAGGTGTGAATGAAGAGAAATGCAAATTACATGGACTTTCCGCTACCCAACACTGTCTCATTGTTATAGAACAGAATACAATCTAAATATCTATATATCTGTGCTGACTTTCCTATGACATTTTTTCAATTCTAGAATCGAGTGGAGGTCTTTCTAGAAGTTTGTTTCAGTTATTCATTAAAAGTATAATTGTTGATAATTACATATTCTAAAGTATTCAGCACAAATATTTTGGAAACTCTGCTATTATAAAGATGAAAAGCGTGTTACATTATATTAGCAAGGCTTAAAAATTAGTAAATGTGGATGGAAATATTTTGAAAGTTCGTAATAGTGTCAACAGTGTCAACATTAACTACTGTGCTGAAATGCTTTCATATATAGCTTAATAGATTTAAGATTTTTTAAATAGTTTTGTTATATATTTGTATGTAAATTTGGAGTCATATTAATCTAAAGGAGGCATCTGATATACTGGTTCACACCTAAGTGCCCCCCTTTTCTTGCATGTTTCTATTCATACTCCCTAGTGAATTGTTTATATTTATTTACTTTTTAAAAATTTCAAAATAATTGTGTTTTCAAAATGAGTAAGCCACATGATCCACCACTGTCTCGCTAAAGAAATTAATTCATCCCCTAACTCTGTCACATATTAAAAGAATACATCCCAAATAGCAAATGGTACTCAGTTGAACTGATCAAAGATTGTAAGTGGACAGTCTGTTTTGACATATTTTAAAATAAAACTGAACTATATAGCACTTGCTGAGAATTTGCTTTGGATAATGGAATGAGCTGAGAAGCTGCCAATGGATGTTAATGAAATATTCAAAATATATTTTTATATAGCTCCTCCTTTTTCAGTAGTTACAATTTGAAGGAAGGTTTAATTCCCTCTGCATCAAAAGCATAATAACTTATACTTATATAAGATGATAATTTTGTGCTTATAATAACTATTCAATAACTATTTCATAAGTAAAGACTAACACACTAACATTATTATGTGAATACATATTATTTTTGTTTTATATGAGTTATCTTATAAATCCTAGGTATAGTAGGCCCTCCCTGAGAAGCAATATAAGTAACTTGCCTAAGGAAATACAGGTAAGAAATGGTAGAGCTGGGTTAAAAGTCAGGTAGTATGACTTCACTGACTTATTAACCACTACATTAAATAGCCTTCTATCATTTGACTGGGAGAAAGAAAAAAATGATTTCATGTTTTCTCAGGAAAGATTTCTACCAATTTTCAAAGACATTTTATATAAGTATTCTTCTGGAAGGTCTGAAATAATAGAACAGATATTCATCCATTTGGAAAGTTTTAAGAACATTCAGACTGTAGGCAAAAACAGGCAACAGATCTCAACATCATGTTGCACTTTGTAATTACTTTCTAAGAATAACAGCCCAATGGTTGTTTTGGGATATATTTCTTTTTCTATCAACATTATGCTTTGGGGCTGCTGACAAAAAGAAAACAAACAAAATAATAATAATAATAATAATAATAATAATAATAATAATGAGAAAGAGGAGGAGAAAAGTAAAAAAGGCACTTGGGTCAGTGAGAAGAAAATTGTATTCAGAGAAAATATTTACTATAAACTAAGTTCATTTCCAGCAAAGAGAAGTGTTTGCTTGTAAATGTTGACTCAATTTATGTCCTGAGAGACAGAATTAAAACCTGTCACGCTCTGTGTATAGGAAGATGTGTAGTGTGAAAATTCTCCTAAGATAAAGCTACTATTAGAAAACCAGAGTGGCCCCAATTGCTCTGTGTCTTTGGATTACTGAAGAGGAAATGAGCTTAAGAAATATATTTTAATGTTGACCAAATATTTTGTTCATGGATAGGTTGGAAAATAGACTAAAGGAGGTTCAGGAGAACACTGTGTATTAATAGAAGTGCTGCAAGAGGCAGGTCAACAGGATTGTTTTATTATAAAAACAATATAATATTGGGAAAAAGGCAGTAAAGCAAATCTCCTAGGGTCCACTGTAGCCAATATTTTGAACAAGACCTTTATATTTTACTATAGCTCTTTCTTAAAATCCTATCAGAGTAGTTTGACAGTGTAAAGCAATCTAACATTATATGCTGATTCCTGAGCTCATTCTACTGATACTGCATTCAGGTTTCTATAACGTTTTCAACAAGCACTGGAGTTTGGACAACTCATCTCCCTGTAGGATACCATGAGCTGAAATTCAGGGTATCAGCAGAGTCTTTTATAAAAGCCTATGGCATTTGTACAGCGGAGACCTAAGCACAGAGAAGTGGGAAACTATTTTTCATTGTGACAGATTAAACCTGTCAATTAAATTGGGTTCTACTTTAATAAGTATTTTGACAAATTTAAGAAATCACTCTCTAGGACATATGTTTTTCAGCACCATTATAATGCGCTGCCTACAGCTTACAAATATAATATAAATTTATACACACAATGGATAATGTTTCAAATAAAGAATTTAAAAAACTTACTCTTTTTCCAGGAGGACCTGGTGGGCCAGCCTCACCAGATGGGCCAGGAGGACCCTAAAAAATGTGAAAAATACCTTTTAAGCAATTGGGTATTATTTTATGGCTCCCAGCACTGTTCAAAATCTGGACTGAAGCCAACCTGCTTTCTTCATTTCTTCACATCTATCTTTCCTGGAAAATCATAGCCCTATTTCAGATACCTAAACTTCCTTCGGATATCTATAATTCGAGCTGGTAAATTCGTATGGAAAACTTCTTCACAGCTGGAAAAAAGTGAATCGAATTCCTTCTATTTAAAACTGTTTTTTTTAAGTGCTAATTTATATCTGACAAGCATCCAATAGATGTACTAATTAATAGAATTATATGGTTACTAATTCTAGACATATCACATACATCTGTGAACCATAAATCTATTACCTCTAATTTCATCTTGTGCAACACTAGCATTTTTATTCCAAGGAGTACGCAGCATGCTGGGATATGACCCACAAGTCTTATCTACACAGAATAAGTCTGTATCTCCTTGACTCCAAGTATCCAGTGGGTATGGCTCTAGAGACAAAGTTATGTTAAGAGTGCAGTTTGTCTTTGACTCCTATTTAAGTTAGTGCCCTCCTTTACTTCCTCCCTAAATAACCATATGTGGTCAAAGTCCCCTACTGCATTTCCCAAATTAAAAATAAAAAAGAGTCCAAAAATGCTGAGTTCATTCTGGTTAGTAATTGAAGTAATTCATGCTAATAATAGGCTGATAACCTAGTTTTCTTCATTTAATTCTTACTTATGTTTTTAAAATGACTTTCCACTTAACACAGTTGGAGAGATAGTTCAATGTAATATAATATAACAAAATCACTAGTATGATATGAATACAGTTTTTATTATGAAGGCTTTGCTTATATTTCTTAAATCACATCAAGTAAGAAATGTTCCATGTAAGACTGACTTTAAACTGGAATTCAAATATACCTGAATATGTACACACATAGCTATGCTTTTGGAAGTGTAATTATTTCTGATTATTTATTTAAGATATCTTGAGACTATGCAAAGATTGAATAAAAATAGTGTGCTTACTTACCGGTTGTCCAGGATCTCCATCTTCACCCTTGTCACCACCAACACCATCCTGACCCTATAATGGGCAATAGAAAATGAACCCAGGTATTTCTCACTATTAATTAACTTTTATCAGAAAAAGAAGATATGATGTACCATCTTAGTCCTTAAGAAAAATTATTACCAGGTAAACAAATAAAAGTATTATTATATTCTTTCAGTTGGTTTTTTTAAGGATTATGGTATCTCTCTTCCCATAAAATGTATGAAATTGCTATGATATCAAATTTAAAATATAGTATGCTCTTAATATAAGGAAAGGGGAGGATGTAATTAGTATAGAAAGACAGTGCATCCTTTAACCATGAACAAATATGGTGCTGTTTGAGATAGAATTTGCATTTTAGAACTGATTGAGGTAAAAGCAAATATCTTATAACTTTGAAATGACAGTAATGCGGCTACTCAGATAATTGGTATGTACAACTCAACAAAGTCTGGAAAACTAACCCAATGAAGAGATAATAATAATCATGCAACACAAGTCTGATAGTCTCCAAATACATAAATTTTTATTCTGGTAGTTGTAATTACAGTTTACATCTTCCTTTTATTCCTATTTTGGGGGATCCACTGAAGTAATTAAGACTTTTCTTTAATTATTAACTGGGAACAATCCCCAGCAAAATAATTCCTTTGTTTTTCTATGATACTTACTGCGGGGCCAGGTTCCCCAGGGGGACCAGGATCTCCAGGAAAACCAACAGGACCCTAAAATAATGTTTTTAAAGGAAAGGAAATAAATGAAAAAATTTTATAAAGTCATGATATTCTGAAATTTAAGAGGTAAAAGTCATGGTAAAACCATATGGGAATATCTCTCTTCTCATGCTAGAAAATTTTTTAAAAATGAAATGCTTATGAATACATCAGATGATGAAAAGTCAGCTTCACCAGCTATGGGCCAAAGTCTATGATTTCTAGTCTTTCTATGAAAAGCTTCAAGTGGCTTTGACATAGATGCCACTTTAAAGAGGACCAAGGTCACTTACCGGGTTACCCTTAGGGCCATCGTCACCTGATGGTCCTTTAGCACCAGGAGGTCCAGCAGCACCAGGTGGACCAGCTTCTCCTTTCTCTCCTCTTTCTCCTTTGGGACCCTACACAACGTAAGAAAAAGAATGATTATCTTACAAGCTTTAAATCAGTTTCTTAACCTTAGCATATGAGATCAGACAATACTCTGCTGTGGGAGCTTGTCTCACGTGTTGCAAGATGTTTAACAGCATTCAGGTCTCTTTTAGTTGGATGCCAGCAGCTACCATTCCTCCAAGTGTGATAACCAAAAATGTCTCCAGACATTGCCAAATGTTTCCTGGGAGTGAAGTTCACTCTCAGTTTAAACCAATCTAAATTAGAATAATGTAATGCTAATACAGTTCATAAATGTTTACTCGATGTAGCAGGGTTTGCTGGTTTCTTTTGTGGACAGTCCACCAAAGATATATGCAATAAACAGCCTATAGTTCTAATGTTCTAACTTATGTTAATGTAATTTTTTTTCAGTTGCTGTGTGAATCAAAATATGCAGAGGATAGGCAAAATTATTGAACAAAAAGGCTCTGCATTTGTGATGATTCTTAACGGGTTGGAAAGTGAAAGGAACTGAATCACAGCTAGGAGTTAAGCTACATGTTTAAAATACCCTGAAAGAAATATCTGATCCATAACACACTACATTGAAAATAAGCCAGCACTTACGCCTGTGCCTGCTTCCCCAGGAGGCCCTGGGTTCCCTGCTTCTCCAGGCTCACCCTATAAAGAAGAGATCAAAAGAGTATCTTAGCACAGAAACAATGTTTCATATTTGTAAAACTTCCTTCAATGATGACCATGACACTTTAAACTAGCCCTTAACTCATTAAATTATTTAAAAGGCAGCGAACAACTTTGATAAAAAGAATAAACTTTTCCTATTACTGACCTTAATATTTTATTTCTCAAGTAGGGAAATAGAACTGGATAAGCTGGATGCTACAATTCTCATCAGTTAGTTAATACCCAGAGCATTAACCCAAGTTACCACCAAACCACACAAACAGACATTTGCATGTTTCCTAAAAACTGTGTATTTGTGTTGCATCAATATTCATATTATAATTAAGTTTATGGATTAAACAATTTTAAATGTTTTTTACTAAAATATGAATTTACTTTACTATAATAATCAAACAATTTCATAGTGTTTTGATAATCCTATAAAATTTAGTTAGTAGAGGTGTAAAGCGGTCTAAAGTAGAGCTATAAATAAATACAAAAACAATATTTATAAGATATACATAGATACTTAGATACTAATTAAAACTGCTCCATTTGAGGATATATATTGGTAGTATTTATGATCTCCATGTATAGATGTGGATGGCTATTTTATGGCTAAGTGCAATAATAAACCTCCTAGCCTAGTAGGCTTCCCTTATGAAAGTCTGTTACTAACTCTTCGCACTTAGAAATGCATACAAACATAATATTCGGTTCAAGTAATCATCCAAGTGAAGTAATACAATACATTCATGTACCACGTTTCTATACAAAATCAGTAGTACTAGAAACTCTGAAGTGAAAATTGTTCTAAGTTTTTAAAAAGTGTGAGGCCTGAATTTTCTTTAATTTTTAACTCAGCTATTTCCAATATTCCTGGCACAGACCCACTGCTCATAAATTGGTTTGAAATGTATTATATTAAATATAAACATAATTCCAGGGGAGAGACTATTTTGTGTACATAATTTCTTATTCTTTGAGAATATGCACATATTTTAACTTCTTGAATTAGCTGCATAATGAGGGAAGATATCAAGTACTTTCTAAGAATTCATTAGTATTATTATGTGTAAATTATTTTCTCTCTCAAGTAGGTAGCAAATATTTCCAATTATCTTGAATAAACTTTACAAGTAAAATACTGCATTTACATTATTTTCAAAGCAATGAATCATTCATCTATCCCAGTATGATGGAAAAATATGCAAGTGATATTTTTATGAGTCATTATTCACATCTTTGGAAAAAACTTAAGCAGTTTGCCATTCAAATCAACTGTAAAATGTCCATATTAAATTCTTTATATATGGAATATATATAGTATACTGCACAACCTCAGTTAGATGTGAAATTTAAAATAGCCAAACTCACACAAGCAGAGAGTAGAATGGTGGTCACCAGGGGTTGGAGAGTGGGGGCCATGGGGAGATGTTGGTTAAAGTGTACAAAATTTCAGATACTCAAGATGAATAAGTTCTGGAGATCTAATATATAGCAATATGACTATAATTAACAATATTGTATTGTGTGCTTGAAATTTGCTAACAGGGTAGATCTTAAGTTTTCTCATCACACAACCAAAAAATGGTAACTCTGTGAGGTGATGAATATGTTAATTAGCTTGGGTGTGGGCATTATTTCACAATGTGACATGTATCGAAATATCAATTATATGCCTTAAAAATACACAATTTTTATTTGTCAATTATACCTCAATAAAGCTAGGGAAAAAGGAAATACAGGACATCTATTGTCTATGTACAAAATGTCTTCATATGTACCACATTAACTCAGTGATATCATAAGAGAACTAGAAGGGAAATAACTGCATATTTTGTGTTTTTTATTAATCTGTGTATTTTGTTGTTCCCCTTTAATCCCTGTCCACTATAAAGTTAAACTAAATTCTGAAATGATTCCATTTGTTTATGGTTTTTTTTATGAGGGAAATAATAGGTGGTGAAGAGACAGGATTAAATAATTGTCAAAAAACAGTACAGATGAACTTATTTGCAAAGCAGTAATAGAGACACAGACATGGAGAACAAATGTATGGACACCAAGGGGGGAAAGGTGGGGGGTGGGATAAATTGGGAGATAGGGATTGACATATATACACTACTATGTATAAAACAAATAACTAATGAGAACCTACTGTATAGCACAAGGGGGAAAAAAGAGCAGGTGCAATCTATTTGTAGGACATATATTAAATTAATCTTAAAAATGCATTCCAATATACAGTAGGTGCAGACAAATACTGTTTGATTCCACTTATACGAGGTACCTAGAATAGTCAAATTCATAGAATCAGAAAGTACATTGGTAGATTCCAAGGGTCAGGGGGTAAGGGGAGTAGGGAGGGGGAATGGGGAGTTAGTGTTTAAAGGGGACAGAGTTTCAGTTTAGGAAGGTGAAAAATTCGGGAGATGGATGATGGTGAGAGCTGCACAACAATGTGAACGTACTTAGTGCCACTGAACTGTATAGTTAAATATGGTTAAAATAGTATGTTTCATATTATGTGACTTTTACCACAATAAAAAACATTAAAAAAATTTAAAGACAAACTTTTACTACAAAGTCTCTTCATTTTAAGAGCAATGCATTAATATTAATTTCTCTAATATATATATGAAACTTACCTTTTTTGAGTATTAGAGATAAGTGTGCACAATATAAATAGCAATTACTTAAGATGAAATTAATATTAAATCTATAAAGGTGCCATTTTAAATCTTTGGAAAAGGGATGGGGCAAAATCACAAGGAAAGAAATAAAACACTGTAACAAGACTACATTATACAAATTAAGTATCTCTAGTATCAATGAGGCTATACCATGTTTATTCTAAGTAATAATAATTGATTTAAATACAATAATATAAATTCTATGAAGAGTATTGGCATATAAAGGAGGTGCTAGTTTATACATTTATTATTACTTATCATGTAACTATTTTATCCCATTCTATAGTGCACTTGTTAAGATTAAACCCCCCTTTAGAAGAGATAGCAAATTACTCTGTATGCCTAAAGTCATAACAGATGTATTCATTCTTAAGGTAATATCCTGATCTGTCTCCTTGTTTTAAAGAAAACACTAAAGTACAAAATCTATCAATAGCAAATATATAGTATATGGAAAACAAGTTAAACTTATTTAAGCAAAGTGCAGCATGACCAAAGTATCTTTGTTTCTCTTTTCTTTTTTTCATTGAATTCGTGACTGGGAATAAATTTTCCAAAATAGAAATGGGGAAGAATTCAAACAAATCAGAGTTGATGTCAAAAATCTATAATCTACATCAAAGTATATTACCCTAGATTGTGAAGAAAAAAATAAAATTAGGGTTTCATTTCTACCCTGCTGTCACATAGAAACTTTTTTAAACAGAGAAAAAATAAAACTCAGGTTTTTTAGTATAACAAATTTAGATTCAGGTATGTTTTAATTGTAAGAAGTCGAATGCCATCATGATTGACTGAATCATTCTGTGAAGATTCAAAGTTGGCCAAGTATATTACCAGATAGGCTTTAAACAAATGGAAACAGTATGGAAAAGAAGTTCCCCAAAACTCCAAACATCTGGCATCCATGTTTATCTTCAAGGGTAGCACAGAGGATAAAACCATAAAAGAAGCAACGAAAGCACTTAAAACTTTTCCCACTGCACACAAAAGCTTTAGGAAACAAGTAAAATAGGCTGAAAAGCCTATGAAATGGTTTTAGAATTTGCTATATCGGCAAAAAACTAAAATTAGAGGCTAGTTCTCACAACTATGTGGTCAGTATTAGAGCCGAAAGAGGATGATGCAAAGGGAAGAAAGAGGAAAGTTGTGGGCCATCTTCATCAGTCTACTGCTATGATACCATTAGGCATCAGTCCTCTCTTCTGCTATTCTTTCTATGACAACTGAATTCAACAAAAAAGTTCTTTCAATTACACTCTCAACTTTCTGCATTTTTCAACACAAAACTTTAAATTTAAGAATATAAACCAAGAGTTGGTCAATCAAAAAAACTAGACCGTTTATGCAGTAAGAATTAGATAACTTTCAAATATTTCTAATTTAGTAATTAAGAAACTATATAATAATCATATAAAATTAATTATAATCAAAATACTAGAATGTGGGTGTTGAGAAGAAATAAACACCAAAATATTAGGTTCTCAACATACTACATTTCTTTTTCTGAGTGCCAAATACTTTGATTGAGATAAATGAAAGAAAAAAAAAGATAAATGAATGAGTATAAGATAAGATATGTCAAAATTTTTGAGACTAAACAACAGAATCATTTTTATGATTAGGATAAGTCTATACTTTTGATATTTATTAACAAAACTGAAGTAAACTCAGGAAATTTCTAAGTTTTTTTCATTGCATAATATTTTATCGTATCAAATTTAATTTTCATCCCTCAAAACTGGTAAATTATTTTTTAAATAAAGCAAATAACAATGTTAATTTTCTTGAAAGTTATTTTAAGAAATGAGAATGAATGCATAAATAACAAATCAGAGGATCATTCTGACATTTTCATGAAAAGGAAGAGCAGATATTTTAAATAAAATCATGTTCATGAAAAAAAACTATTCTGAGCCCAGATATTATGGCACATGCCAACTATTTTGAAAAGTGCCAAAGACAGGTCATAGTATTAGTAATGAAAATATAACTCCAAATATGATGAACTGAATGATTAATTCTTTTGTAATATGAAGGATTCTTTTTTTGCTTTTAAGTCAATTACATCTTTTTTTGCTTTTAAGTCTGTTACCCATCTCTTCCATTTTCAATAATGAATGGTTACTAGAGACACAGTCTAGTCAAACTTACATGGGTTAGAGTGGATCCTGATTTAGTCCCTTTCTAATAACAAAACCTTAATGAAATTACTGAAATTCTCTACAATTCAGCTCACTCAGCCTAAAAATGTGGGTAATAATAATCATGCCATCATCATGGAGTGGCTGTGTTGATTAAAGGAAATAATCCACCGCTCAGCACAATACCTGTCAATCAAAAATGTGATATCTCTAAATCACTTTTTCTTTAATTATTTAACTATTAGAGCAGATGAGCTGTAGTTCATATAACTGTGTGTAAAATACTTAGAAAGACAGAACTATTAAAAGCACTTATACTACTAGCTAATATTGTCAAATTCCTCAGTTCTCGCTGTTTCAAACTGTCTATCACTGCATTCCTTACCTTTTCTCCAACACCACCAACTGAACCAATGGATCCCGGGGGTCCTTGTGGTCCCTGTAGTGTAGGAAAAGGAATACAGTTATCCTTGCTCTTAAAATAAAATATAAAATCATAAATATATGTCCAGTTGTTCTCAAAGGGAGAGAAATATTATGCAAGAATATTCCAAGTCATTTGAAAGATGAGACAAGATGATGAACTTTATTGAGTTGTCAAATTTACCAGATATCAAATAATTTAATTATACTAAATTGATTTTCAAATTCATCAGAATTTTGAAGATAAGGTAGGAGACTTTCCAACTCTAGTCATGTCAGTTGATACTTGGAACATAATTTCAATCTCTCTGCCTATTGAAGAGATCAGATTTAGAGGATGATTTTGTAGATTTTTTTAGTGGATCAAGATATGACTCTGGGGCTTCCCTGGTGGCACAGTGGTTGAGAATCTGTCTGCCAGTGTAGGGGACACGGGTTCGAGTCCTGGTCTAGGAAGATCCCACATGCCACAGAGCAACTGGGCCCGTGAGCCACAACTACTGAGCCTGCGCATCTGGAGCCTGTGCTCCGCAGCAAGAGAGGCCACGACAGTTGGAGGCCCGCGCACCGCGATGAAGAGTGGCCCCCGCTTGCCGCAACTAGAGAAAGCCCTCGCACAGAAACGAAGACCCAACACAGCCATAAATAAATAAATTTATAAAAAAAATATGACTCTGGTTAAGAATTATGTAATCCATGCAAAAAACAATATAAACCATCTCTTAACCTTTAAATTATGTAGGGGGAATTAAAACCTAAAAGCATTTTTAGTACATCTGTGCCTAATCTATTTTACCCAGTTCTGGTCTGCCAAAATTAAAAGCAGGAATAACAGAAGAGCAATAAAGACAAGAATAAATGACTTGTTCTTTGTGAAAAGGGAAAGTCAAATGGAAACAGAACATCAAAGCCTATAAATTTGTTAATGGAAACAGTAAGATAAATACGGCATTACATTCCTGTAATATTGGAATAGTTAGTCAACAATTACGCTTGGGGGAGGAAAGCTTTATACAGTTGAGAAGAAACATTTTTTACATGGTAAGAGGTGCACATATTATCATGCACATATTACTCTGACATATTTTATAGAAGGAAAATATAAAACTTTTAGATAGTAGATGCATAAATAAAAGCTGTTTGGAGTACAGACCTAGGCTAGTACAATCAAGCCAATTACAACCATCTCCTCAAGCAATTGTAAAAGATAAAGGTTAAATTGGAAACAATTCAGAAACATTGTACAGTTATTATGTGCAAGACAGTATGTTGAACTGAACAATGCAGTTCTTAGAGCTAGTATTTCTCATTCACCAATAAATATTAATATATATTGACTGTAAATTTTGTACCTATATTATATTTGTGAGGACTAGCTCCCTACAAAGACTTTCTTTTCCTGTAAAATAAAATGGAGTGAGTAAATGATCCTTGAGCTCTTGTTCACTTAAACATTTAACAGGAGTGTAATTGTCTCCATTATATCGTGACACTACCTGCTATTAAATAATATCTATATAACTTCAAAATAATTAACATATTTCACAGTCTTACATCAGCTCCATTGGGACCTTGAGGACCTCTGGGGCCTGGAGGACCAGGTGGACCCTGTAAGAGATGAATATTAAGGTCTATGAAGTCTAAACTCAAATGAATTTCTGATATTTCATTTTGTGATTAAGAAAACTAAAAGAAGTTTCAGCCTGCAAAATCATAGTCAGTGAAGCATATCAGGGTTATAAGTCATTTGTGATGGATACAGCATCATGTTAGCAAATGATTATTTACACATAGCTATGGGGAAATTAGAACTGCAGGAAAAACAATTTAATTAAAAATTAGAAAAGTCTATTGTTACTATCTGGTACAATGAAGTCCTACAGCTAGAAATATTTTAGGCTAGAATACACTAGAATGCTAGAGTATAAAAGGAACATAAACTCTGAAGAGGAAATGGTGCTTGAGTAGATTTAGAATTCATTAATTCTATATTTTTATTTGTATATTTTTGTTTTGTTTTTTATGTCAGCTCTCCTGTTACATATGCTAGAATTGGAATAAGATTAACTATTTAGTTGTCTTCCTCAAACAAAACGTCTCTCTCTTGGTTGTGCTTTAAGCACTTTTTAAAAAATACTGGTGGCCAGAACCCCTTACTTCAAGAATGTATTAATGATTCAGGGAACCATAGCAAGCATATTTAGAGAGGAGTTTGCTATGTAAGTGATGCTGTTTGAGGTATTAATTAGTTATTTGAATCAGCAATATTTATGTTCTCAGTTTTTAAGTTTATTGTAATAAGAATAATTTCTTATTTGTAGAAAATGAAATCTAACATGCAAATATAAAAATATGTATTCTGAAGGAAGCAAAAATTGGGGGCAATGTTTATTGAAGGCAAAGAGCAATTAGGAAATGTATTCATTACATTTCATAGATTTCAATGACCTTGGCTAATTGTTTCCTTAACCAAGGTAGTGCTTAATCAGCAAATATATGTATTTCAAGTTTTTAGTTGAATTATTAGACTTAAACTTAGAGGAGAAAGCCAGAATCAATAAATGCAAATTTTTATGTTATAGCATTCTGATTAAGACAGAATTCCTTATTAAATTAAGAATTTGTTTCAAAGTACAATTAATTTTTAATACTGTGTTAACATTTGCTAATTATCTAAATCCTGGGTAACTATTATCTATTATTTACCTGTTTCACATCAAAGTCCAGAGCTAAAGACTAAGAAATAACTGAAGCGTGGCAGTTTATATACACTTCAACAATAAATACACATCAAAAGAAAAAATATATAACAATACATCAATCAAAGAATACCATATATGTATAAAACATTACTCCAAAGTGAGAAAGAGAAAAGAGAGAGAATTAGTCAAGACTGTGGGGGAAGACTTCAATAGCAGCAGATGCAAGTTTGGGTGAGAATCAGGGAGGCATCAATCTGAAAAATCATAGCCTTTAGGGCTACTATTGTTTATACTAATAAACCTTAAGAAAGATGTTAGTAATGTGGAAATTCGCAGCATACATCAATTCTAAAACATAAAAACTTACCATGGGACCAACATCCCCATTTTCACCTTTTTCACCAGGTGGGCCTGGCAGACCCTAAGAAAATATAGAAGAAAACAATAAAAGTCATTCATGTATTTAAAAAATATATATTTGGCTAATTTCTAATATAGAATTAAAAATTAAGTATAAGTTAAATAAGAACATGGAAATTGAGTCAAACGATCATTTGTCAAAATACTTATAATGCAAATATTGACTATATATGATGGAATCATATCTACATTCACTAATAAAATTTATGCTTTGCCTAATATACTGTTTGATTTCAGTTACAAGAACTAAGCACATTATTTGGTCTGGGAATTTATGAATACTAAATCATTTTCTCCATCTTTTATGAGTAGTATATGGAACTACCATTGTAAAAATTTTTTGGAAAAATCTCGTCCCAAATTATTTTAGAACACCTTATCCAGGGGAGGATTTTATAACTAGGTATAGTCAAAACTCTTTCAAAAATAAATATTCCATCCAATATACATCCAGGGTTACAAATATCTTCTGAATTTTTAATCTGTTAATTCCACTTCTGAATCTTAAAAACTCATAGGCCATGAGATCTGATATATTAGACTTCCTTTATTCTCTAAATCCATTTCCTTTACATTCATTTGCAGTGTAAGTGCTTTAGGAGAGGTTTTGTGCTACTGAATAAACTCAGAGCAGCTGCACACAAATTTCACTTGGCCCCGTCTTTATTTTACTTCCTCTTGGCTCTTCCTAACTAGTTCCCTCATGCAGAGCTGTTTATATTTCCTCTTTCATATCACAATGATACTTTGTACATATTTGAATGTACACTTAAAAACACAATTATACCAGCTGTTTACATACTTATCCTCACTGGGCAGTGCTCTTTCAGGTGTCAGTTTTTTATCTCTTACAATAAGCAGAGGGCCAGGGAAAAACTGAGATTTTAATAAAATGTTGAATTTATGATGAATGAATGAATTCTAAGAAAATAAATCAGCAGGAAATGCTACATGCAATAAGATGTTTCTTGTAACACTAGCTATGATAGTTAAAATTCTCAATTATTCCAGATGTTTAATCATAAGAAAACATAGTTAAATAAATTTGGTTATATAAACTAATGGAATATTATAAGACTATAATTATGATACTAATATTCTAAATATGAATAATGTTTATGATAAGTATTAAATACAAATATAAATGAATGTATACTATAAATTTAACTGTGAAATATGTATTAAAATAGGTATGATGACTACTGGACAGAAATAGTAAAAGTGGTAACAGGTTTTAATATGGTAGAATTATGGATTGTTTTAATTTTAAAAATGTTTTTGGGGTTACCATTACGTATATAAATCATACATTTTATATATATTTAAATGTTTTTACAATAGTATTCCAGATATAATCTATTTAAGAAATAAAAAATACACACTACATAAGCTCTACATTTCTACTGATATTTTAGTAAAGTTATTGACTTGGTCCTACACACAGTGGTTACAAAGTATTTGACTAAAACCCACAGTAATAAATATATTTTACTTATTACCTAGTAAACATGCACATGTAAAATAGCTGAAACATGGATTTCAAAAGTAATACTTAACTTGAATGGATAGATGATGATCTTTGATATTTTTAATCTATTTTACCTTATCCTGTTATATTTCATTTTTTAATGCTGGTAATAACCCACTAAATTGTTTTTGTGACCTACTAATTCCATATGACTCTCAGTTTGGAGAGAGGGTACTTTACCGAGTATACTTGTAAACTTTTAAAAATATTCCATATATTCATTTTTATGAGGAAATCTTAATTACTGATTTATAATGAATAACATACACCAGAATGTCATTTATTTTTTCTCATATATCAGTCAAATATCTAGGAAAATAGCCTATCATATGTACTTCCCAAACAGTTATCATCATCTGATTCTAGCTTCTAGAATTACTAGAGAAGTTCCTAGTAAGTTTCCTGGGAGGAAAGAGCCAGGTAGTGTTTCTGATTTTAGCCTGCATAAAAATTATTTGAAAGAGATCCCTAAAATTTTAGATTCCAGGATCCACAACCTAAGAGATTCTAATTCATTGATGGAGCACATTAACTCAAATTCTTAACAGACAAGTAGATTTTTAACACAGATGAAATAAACATTTCAGTTTAAGTCCATTTCCCTAAGTAGTAAGCATTACAGCTTAAACATAATTAAGTTCTTATAAACACTGTATAAATTAACAATCACATTCCTTATCTTCTGTACAGGTTTCCACCACTTTTAGTACAGAGTGAATCTGATTTGGGATCCCCAAATTGAATGATATATAAATATTCGCTCATAGTTGTCTTTTATTTCTATAACAAGCCCAGTCTGCATTTCCATCTTTTATTTGAGCATATGATTATTCCTAATATTAGTTCAATAGAAACCTTCCAATAGAAAAATATTTATTTTTTTATGAAGTTTGATTATAGTTTGAGTTAAGACAGAATGTTCTTATTATTAAAATTAATAGAAACATAATGAGTCAAATTCTCTTGTTGCAGGAACTAAACGTGCAAAATTGCACTCCAGTTTTAATCAGTTTTCACATGTCCTACCTCTTTCCTAGGGAGTAATTTATGCATGGAGAGACTCTGTGTTAAGGTCTGTCAATTTAAAATCATTTACTACATAAGTGATGAAATAAAAAAATGAATTCAGGCCAAGAACTCTCATTCTCTATGTGTCCTTCATATGCAGAGAAATAGTAAACATAGAAATGAAAAATCAAGTCATTTAAACAGAATATTAGATTATTATTATTTCTGTCTATTATAATTGCTAATATCTATTCTGCCATGAAGACTCAATTAAAGGATGCAGATGTGATTGTGAACATGTTAATTACATTAGCATCTTTTCAGAATCCTGATTTAAAGAGGTAGCTGTGGGAAAAATATAATCAATTTTTCAGGGAACTGATTCTTGAGTCATCCTCATCAAAGAGGACATTTCTTACTCTGCGGAAATGAAGACCTTTTAAATATAATATCTTGTAAATATAAGCTACAAGGCATCTTTTTAAATCATGATAACTAAATTTCTAAATTACAACCTTATAGAATTCAGAATAATCAGTTAACTGAAAAGCAGAAAATGAGTGGTAATATATCCACTGGCAATCTAATTTTTAATGCCTTGTTGTTTTCAAATATGTGTACTTCTCATACTTACTGATATATACTACTCAGGATTGCTTATTATCATTGTCTAACAAGTATAAAAGGGCTAAACACAAATATGAAATGAAGTTTTTACATTTTCCAAGTTGAAAAATAATTATTTTGGCATTAAAAAAAGTAGAAAATTATAACATCATGTTCACTGGTAGACATCCATTGAGTGTTATAATTGTTATGATAATATAATTATACTTTTACAATATAATTTGTATAATTACATATATAATAAGCTAGTTAATATTAAAAACCAATATTCTATGACTTTACTTATGAAAATAGAGATTAAAATTAAATTTATACAAATTCAATTTTTACTTACTTTTCCACAACTTCACAAAATTTTGAGTACAATGAACTAGATGATTTAATTTAATCATTTCTAAAATTGCTAATGTGGCATAACTCATATTCACATGGCACCCAAATAGCATTTAAAAGAAAAGTTTATAATCTTTTAGAGGATCACTAGGTAGGTATTGAATAAGCAAGTGGGAGAAGAAAGTCAGATGTTTCCAAAGTTTGTAGTAAGCAGTTAACATCACATGAAAGAGTGGAAAAACTACTCAGGACAGATGTCTACTATGCAATGTTTTGCCTAAGAACCCAGTTGTAAGCCGTATTTGAATGCAAATTTTTTAGCCTACAATTTAATATTTCCTCCCCTGAAAGTGTTTCATAAAATACAAATTATAATTCTAAATTTAAGAAGTTATTTTAAATGACCAATTTACTGTTAATTTGTTATTTTACCTATTATTGTTTAACATTTCTTGTTGGCAGTTTCTGTTAATAGTTGCGATTGACCATTTGCTATTTATCAAAAGGCTTTTAGTTTTTGCTAGCCATCTGGAGTACTAATTTTCTTGCTGTGAGATGTGTGAAGGAACGCTTCTAACATCTTGCTTCTAACTGTCACACTTAAAGAAGGTTGTCATTCATTTTCCAAATACAATGAGGATGAAGAAAAGGGGTGTTATACCTATGGTGGGGCTAAATAAACTCCAGAACCAGAAACCAGGGCTGATGCAGCTTCAGAAAAATTAATAATAATTGATTAAAAGCAGTTAAAGTTCAGATACACATTTAAGTAAAACAGTCATTATACTTAAACTTTGTACCCTAGTTCCCAGATAGAAGGAAGGAAAGCTGTTTTGTTTTACAACTTCCAGAAAACTTGGTGTGAAAAGTAAGTGTGAATGACAAGGGTGTGCAACTCAGAGAACATCTTACCTGAAGACCTATGGGACCTGGAGGTCCTGGGAAACCTCTGGCACCTTCATCACCTTTTTGTCCAAACATCCCCTGCTGACCTCTGGGACCTGGCTCACCATCACCTCCCTAGAAAAGACCAATAAAAATGATCACAAACTGGAAGAATCATGATTCTGCTGCAAGTCATCAAAAAAAAATATAGTCCTTTCTAATTGAATCAAAGACAGTCTATTTATAAGTCACCAAGTAAAAAGTAAGTTACAGTTCCATTATCCACTGCAAATATACCATTGTTTGTTTTGCTCACATTATTTGATTTTGGAATATGACTGATTTTGATTTTCTCATGTATATCAAGTGAAGTAAAAGCTATTTAAAAGGGGAAAATAATGTTCAGAATTGTCTACGAAGTAAGTACTTCTCAACTGGTTATTATCTATCTTCAAATGAAGTCACAGTGTTTTTTGTTTATAAAGATCAGCTTGGTTAGCTACATTAGATAATTTAAACTTGATTTAATGTTAAGCATACGAGCTTATTACCACATGAAATCGACAGTTCATAAATCTGATCAGAGAACGGTAAGGATTTAGATTTGCTGAACAAAGAGGAAGGAATACTTACAGCAATTCCAGGGGCACCAACTGGACCTTGAAGACCTGGGGGACCAGGAGGACCCTGCGGTGAGATAAAAATCTGTAATTTTGAAACTGAAGCCAGAGGAGCCTGAGTTATGTAGTGCAGAACATTTGGTTGATCAAAAGCTATTAAGCATCTCTACATTTCTTGGGGGGAAAAAAAAAAGGTTTTTGCATTCAGTGCAGTCAACCATTATTTATTTTACTCCTTGAGACTCAGACTTGCCTACTTGCAATCAATTTTAAATTGGCAGTTATTGAAAGCATTCTCAACTATAATGTTGTGGATATTTAAAAATGGATTTCTATGCTAATATAAATCATGTTGAAGTTTCACACTGGAAAATTTTCAAAATACCAGATTTCTTTAATGAGATAAGTATGTGTCAGAAAGAGCACATGAAAAAAGCATCCATATGCTATCTTCTAAATGAAAAGTAGGATGTGGGGAATTCTATGTGACAGAAAGTAGTGATATATGAAACATCAGAATTTTCTTTATATGGAAACACATGCAAACTCAGTATTATATTAAGTATACTGGAACTCCTTATTTTGAGCAGTAGATTTCAATAGCTTTATGAGTCTTACATACATAAATATTACTTCTTAACTGTCCTCTTTTTCAACATAAATAACTGACCAGGCACTATAAAAGATCCAGACACTAAAGAGTCATTGGGTTGGATTTCTTTTTTTCTTAAAACTGCCACACAGTGGGAAGAGTGCTTAAAGCATAGGTTCTGGAGTTGTGGTTCAGGGACCTCGGGGGTACCTGAGGCCCTGTCAGGTTGCCACTAGGTCAAAAATCCTTTTCATAACAACTTCAAGATATTATATGTCTTTAAACCATATGGTATTTGAAATAACGATGCAAAAACAATGGAGGGTAAAATTGCTGATGATTTAGTCTCATTCTGTGGCTTTTAGGGTTGGAATTATTGCATTTCTTAACACATAATTTGAAAAGAGGTTTTATTAAAATTGACTGAATCTCAAACTGAATAGTTCCCACAGACGTAATATAGTAGTAATATTATAATCTTCCGAGAGGTAAGGGAATAGTAATATGAAAAAATATCCATGGTTAACACCAAAAGGAGTTAAATGAATAATACCCCCTCAATAAGAAGTAGGAAACTTACATTTTCTCCTTTGTCACCCTTGCTGCCTTTTTGTCCTGGTTCACCGATTTCACCCTGTATTTGAAAGATCTGAGTTAAAGTTTGTCTGTAATATGCCATACCTGCCATTGCATTGTCATCACTATCATTGTATGATTAAATTTTACTTTAACGTAATTATGTGCTAACATTTAATGTCACAGTTTAAACTGGAAAAGCCTGCTTCTCACTTTCTAGTATTGACTAATATTGATTTCTAATATTGATTAGTATATAGACAAACAAAAGTCAACTGAACTTTGAGGAATACTGAAGACTGGATTTTTAATTCACAAAAGCAGTTTTGTCTGAAATATTACCAGTATAAATTAGTAATGAAGATACATTAATTTATATAAAAATATCATTACACATTAATCAAAAATCAGTTATTTTTTCCCCCTAGTTTTCCAACTGCTAAAATGTTGCACATTATCAGAGCACTGGTTAACAAATTTTGTTATATAATTTCACAATAATATTCGAAAATATATTCAGTTCAAACACAACATAGCTATACATTCAAAATCAAGAGCTTAGAATCCTTACTTACAAGTTAGTAAAAATTAGGGAAGTATAGGATTATCAAATATGTATGCAGCTCATTCTTAAATTTTAATTCTGCAATATCCAAGACACCACAGCTAAATGTATACAAGTAATTAATTAAATTAATTTAACGTTTATTTCAGAAACATATATATTTAAAAATAGATAAGCAACTTTGGCATCTGTTATTTTTTCTCACTACCATTGTTCTTGTCTTGTTTATATCCTACATACTATTTCTTGGGATAACGATAATTCTCAACCTCTAAAATAAAACTTTTGAGCACAAGGAAGCTGTATTGAAACTTTGGAAAAGATATCTTTAGATTTGACATCTAATCTTAAAAGAGATTATATCCAGGATTCTTAAGAAAAAATTTATTTTTCACAGGATGCACTAATATGAATAAAGAGCACTTACCTTGTCTCCATCCTCTCCTGGGGAGCCAGCAGGCCCAGCAGGCCCTGGGAGACCCACAGGGCCTTGTACTCCATCTCTCCCTGCGGGGCCTTGGGGACCTTTTTCTCCCTGCATTGAAAATCCAGCAGGTCATTACTTTGCCGTAAGAAACCTATAAATTAGCTATTGTTACAATTTTTAAGTACAGCTACAACAGTCATACTCTGGCTTCCATATTTGACAAGGAAATTGCTTTGATTTTCCCCCAAAATATATTTTCCCAAAATATTGCTATTTCCTAGTAGCAAATGATAACACAAAAGATCTCTACATTCTTTCGTGACTAAGAATACTAACACTGTTAACAATTTATGAATCTCAAGTTATGGGTCACAAAAACAATTAAGACTCAACTTGGAATTTTTCTTTCAATCACACATTTTCAAATCAAGCATTATATATTGATAAATCAGAAGCTCGATGTTTGTGAAAACCCACTGACCCTTTACTCTTTTTCTGTGCTGCTCGTATACCCAACTTTATAATATGCTTTATGTGTAGACTTTTTCTATTTTTTAACAATGTTTCATGAATTTTTCTAGATTTTGATATTTTGTTTATTGCTGCTTTTACTGATGCAAAATGACAAGGCTGTTAGCTTTTTAAAAATTTTGTTTATTTTTTGACAGACATGATTTTCCTCTTTTAAAATTTAACTATATTGTTTAGTTTAAAAAGTATAGACTTGATAATAAAGATGGCAAAAAATCCTTTCAGAGCTTAAATAAATGATTTCCTAAAAGTCAAGACTTCATCAGTTTTGCACAAAGTTATTCCTGATTGCAGTTGGTGGTTCTATCTTTTCTCCAATTACACAAGCTGGGAATCCATGTCATTATTTCCTGCATTTATATTATCCTGCTCCCCACTCCTCTGTCCCTCGCCAAGTCCTGTCCCTTTACGATGACTAAGTTTTATCTCTTGAATGTATTTACTTCTCTTTATCTCCACCATTAACATCTTACCCCAAAATACTAGTAGGCTTCCTCTCTACTATTGAAATATTTCCTTCTTATCTCACATCTATTCTTACTTCCAAACTATCCCCTGTGCTGCAATCAGAGAGACAATCATCTTACCAACATTCTTTATAATCAATTTACTTGTTTACCATTCCTAAGATAAAGACCAAGCTGCTAGTGTGGTCTACCATTACCTGGCTCCTACTACCTATGGAATAGCATCTAGCCTCCCTTGCCCTTGCTCTCTATATTTCAACCCCTGTAGATCTTTTTTAGTTAAACTTGATGCCATACCCTTCCTGTCACTTGGCCTGAGCACATGTTGTTCACTTAGCCTGGAATGCCCCTAGGAGGACCCTCCACTTAGTTAATTCCTCCTCATCTTTTACATTCCATCATCAATGTCCTATCCAAGGAAAGGCTCTGATTCCAGCTTAGGTCCCTCTGTTATAAGCTGACATACACCAGTACATTTCCTTATATCATTAGCCAGAGTTTGTAATTATACAGGTACTTAGTGATTCTTTGCTTATTATCTAATGCCCCGTCAGACAATAAATTTTGTGAGGGCAGAAGCTGTCTGATTTTGTATTCCATTGTATCTCACTGGCCTGTGGCCCAGAGTAGCCATTTAAGGCTAGTTAGTTAATTGCTTAATGACAACAAAAATAGCAAAATGTCTATAAAACAAAGTTAACAAGTTTATTACTTTATTGGGTTCCATATGATCTTATTGTATTTTTCAAAACTATGCCATAATTATCATTTAACACATACCTCTGATGTCACACTGGAGACCTTTTATTTCCTTCAAATTAAATATTGCAATGTCTCAAACCTATCTCCACTCATAAAATGTGCTGTGCTATTCACAGTGAATGTCACTATTTTGAACACATGAGCTGATTCAGATATTTCTCCTTAATTTGGCTTTCCTTGAGAGACTGAACTCCAAAAATCAATCCTTTTATATGAGAGTATCTATAAATAAGACAGATTAATTCTTATCTGCCTTCATTACAGTACACATAATCTCTAGCCAGGAATCACCTGCTGTTTATTTCTTCTGATCCTGGTCTGTGTGGAATCTATACCACTATATCAGATTTATATTTGGGTTTAGGAAGAGGTAAAAGACTTTGCTTAACATCTTAGCTAACGTCTCCATCAGTTTTTACTAAATCTCTGCATGGAGGACTATGGGTATTTTCACCCAACACTTCTATAACCATTTGATGCTGCCATCCCTAGATAGATAACTTCTTCAAAAGTACTACCGAATACTGTCCAGGACTTAGTTGCTCTCAATAACTATTTATTGAATAAAAGAACAGTGGAATGAACATCTTGGAGTTTTTGTTGGTGGTGGGAATAACAGAGAGAATGGGTGGGCAGAACATTCTCCTCTCCCTCCCTCCTCATCATACCACCAATCACCAACAAAACCCAGGCCAAATCTTATCTCTGAAAAGGGCTTCTGTCAATAATTTCTCCTCCATATCACCAAAGTAATTTATTATCATTTTCAATACTTTTCCGTATTCTTGTCTTTGTTTCAATATTTTACTTTTTCTTCATAAAGTCAAGGTATTTAAAACCCAGCCTTCAACTTAGTATCTTCAGAGGATTCTTGGCTTCTCTAATAAGTATATTCTCAATTGGTATACAAAGCAATGCATGTCTGTTTTCTCTGTATACATTTTTCATTGTGTTGTGCCAATATTCGGGTGCCCTGAATTTTTGAATGAACTTGTATGAAAGGGCCTGAATCTATATCTTTTATATCCCCTCCCAGTGCACAGTAAACTATAAAAGTTTTATGGACAAATCTTTACTGTCTGAGATTGGTTGGAAATTATAGAAATTGTAAGAAGGAGCCAAAGAACAATTTTTTATAGTTGTCTTTTAACATCTCAGAAAATAATGTCTAAATTTTCAACAAATTTACTAAGCTGGAAATACATTGCTTTAAAAACTTCTCAGCAATTAAAAATGCTTTTTTCTCTGTCACCAAAAAATTCTAACCACAGGTGATATGGTCCTATTCTAATATTCTAAATGTGTCTAAAATGTAGTAGATTACAGAAAAACTGTCACTTTAAGTTGGAAATACTGAAGATCACGAACAGTAATGTCAATGGACAATGAAAGCAACTTGCTAAATCTGACTCAACTTGCTAAAACCAGGGCCTTAGTGATTAAAAGTTACTTTGAAGATTATAGGCTTAAACTAGATAATATGTGTCAAAACTTACATATACACAAAAGTATTGAACTCGTATTTTTGGCATACAATGGTCAGCAATTTTTATATATATTTACTGAACAAGTTTGTGTTTTAACCTTGGAGGATGAGAGAATGCTTTAGTTGTTTTAGAAAATTAATATGATTAAGTGAAAAGCAGGAACAAAATTAGGGGAGAAATCTTGATGATGAAACTTAAACCTAATGAACAGAATATATGCATAATTATTAAATAAATATAAGATAAAATAATTGACCAGATGTTTTCCACCTCTTTCACTGGAAATCAAAACTCAAATCACATGAGAAGTGCAGCCTCTTTCTATGTGTTTCACTTACAGACCATGAAAGTGATTGGAAATTAAGTTGTACTACAAGAGGAGTGAAAAGTGAACACTTTTCTAATATAAAGCAGCAAAGGATGGTTTTAATCAAAGGTCCAATTTTATCTTTTAAAAGGAACCAAATCAGAAGCATTTCACATTAATAATATCCAACTCCCCCACAGATATTAGGGTTTCATAAAATGTGGAAAAATGTCATCTCATTTAATGAATTTGAAATTTTCTTATTATAAATATAAAAAGACGTGTGTTTATATGCCAGGCACATATGCAGAAAGAATGCAGTGGACTATGAAGAGCTAATATCATTGAATAAAAAGTAATAAGTTGTGCAGGATGACAATATAATATATTCCTCCTTGAAGTGACTTACAGGAGCACCTTTCTCTCCAGCTGGACCAGGAGGACCCTGAGGTCCTGGTCGCCCTGGCAAACCAATTGGGCCAGCTGTTCCTGCTGACCCACGTTCTCCTGGTGAGCCCTAGTACAGGGGAAAAAAGGTATTTTGTTACTGATGATGGAAAAAGTTACACTTAAGAATCACTTATTTAGTTGTGAAATCTTACAGTTTACATAACATAAAAGTCACTTTTAGACAATTTTAAGATCTCAGACAAGAACAGTACTCACAATTTAAAAGATTAAGTTCTAGCCCCAATATTAAGCACAGATACTAAAGTTAAGAAATACTGATAAGAAGAAAAATATTTCAAAATTTTATATCTTTAATATTTTAAAGATGTTTACTTTTTTCATTTAAGTGTTCACAATTGTTCACAATGCTTTATAAGAGATAAATCCAACAGTACCTTCCTATACAATTTTCTCCCTGTATTATTCTGGATTGGTAGGATACACTGTCTAGACTAGCATTTTTCAAAGTGATTTCTGGACTTCACCTCAAACTGGCTGAATCACAATTTCAAAGTCCTAAAAATGAGTTCAGAAATTGTCATTGCCTTGAGGTACAAATATAATTTTTTACATAATAAAGTTCAATAATCACTATCCCAGAGCTTGTACTTTTTCCTGAAAATAAGTCCTTAAATTTATCTTAGAATCCTGTAGGGACCATTGGGTTTTATTATGAACACTAACTAGATAATTCACATTTGACTAGGTAGGTCCAATGGAGTTTCAAAACAGAGGCTATATATTTTCAATTAGTTTGCTTTAAAAATGCCTAATATGTAAAATTTTAAAAAGTGTGGATACTGCCTTCATATTAATTACCTCTATCAACAATTTAAGAAAACATTATTTAAAGCAAGAATAAAAGAAATGCAAATGTAGATTTACTAAGTCATGTAAAGGTCAAGATAACCTATTTACTATTTACTATTTCCAATTTTATTTATTGAAAGATAACAAGAATATTGTCTTTGCATTAGATTCCTAGATGGGTGGCTAAGTTATAATTTATCATTTTCTTTCAGGATTGAACTAATGTGAAATATTAGAAAATATGATTATTAGCAGCTTTCCTTAATAATTAAGAAGTCTAAATAATAACATTATCATTTTAAAACTCAAAGAAATGATTTATAAAAGCTGGAAAATATAGTACTGAAACGTTTATTTTCTAATATTACTCTCCCTATGTAATTAGAAGTCATTTTATTATACAAATATGAATTATTGACTTTGTTCTAATTTTTATTTTTATTAGCTAGAGAAGTAACTACATATGAACATAAGAACAATGATAATGACAACAAGATGTAGTGCTTTACAATTTAAAAATCAATTTCACATTCATTTTGTCATTTTATTCTCACAAAGATTCCGTTGTGTTTTTGGTGCAGCTGTAGCATGACAGTCTTAAAGATGAGGAACCTGTGGCTCAAAGAAGTTGACTATCTTTCCCATAATCAGGGAACTAGTCAAGAGCAACCCTGACCTTGGACCCCTCCCTGTGCTTTCTCCACAAAGCCAACCATTGTTTCTCTCTAATGAAGACATCAATGACTCCCAGGGGCTATTGAGTTGGAATTTCTTTAAATGTAGTACCTATTCAATTTTATTGAACTATTCCTTGATTACAAAGGATTACAAGAATATTTACTATGTAATTTCTTGACATTTTTCTGGCTAAATTCACAAGCTACATAGAGTACTTTTTTATTTTGTGAGGTGTCTGAATATTAAAGCAATTAAAATGAATGCATAGCCTATAGATTTGAGATTATTGTGAACAACTTAAGAGTAACATTAGAAAAGTGATTTTGTTTCTCATTTTCTTTGTTTTAGGACAAACTGAACCACGGTTATGGTTGTTTTAATTATAGGGTATCATAAACTTAGGAGATAGGAGATAGAAATAATCTGAAGAAACTTTACCAAAAATATGGTTAAAGAAATCACGACACTTCAACTTGATATAAACAAAAAGTGGTGTTTTTGAGCTATAATGAGTATATATTTTAAAAACAAACTCAGGAATTGTTCAGATGGATAATAATTAAGAGTTGTGTGAAAAATAAATTTTTACCAATCATAATTCAAATACTAGAGAAGAAGAGATTACAAAGGAAAACTTCAGTTAGTATTTTTTAAAATAATAAACATCTGGGGCTTCCCTGGTGGCGCAGTGGTTGAGAGTCCGCCTGCCGATGCAGCGGACGCGGGTTCGTGCCCCGGTCCGGGAAGATCCCACATGCCGCGCGGAGCGGCTGGGCCCCTGAGCCATGGCCGCTGGGCCTGCGTGTCTGGAGCCTGTGCTCCGCAACGGGAGAGGCCACAACAGTGAGAGGCCTGCGTACCGCAAATAATAATAATAATAATAATAAACATCTGTCCTCTGTCAAAATGCTATTTTTAATTTAATAATATTAAAATATTTTATGCAAAAGAGTCAACCACAAGTGGTGTGACTGTTAACCAGATGGCAGACTGGATGAATGATTCCAGAGGCCAATGCAGAAATTAAAAATGAGAATAGAGTCCTCTGAGTGCATTCAAGAAGTGCAGCCCTAAAAGTTGAAGGCATGCAAAGATTTGTCTCTACTTATCAGAGACAGCAAAGAAAGAAAGTAAGCCTGGAGGCTGAGGAGGAGGGCAGGGTAGGGAGGAAGATGGACTATGTGAGAGAGAAAGAGAGAGAGAACAGAGGAGGAAGACAAGGATTAAAAGGAGGCAAAGGAGAGCAAGGACCCTGAAATTGAGAGGAATGCAAAGAATTCTGAATTACAGAAAAGAGAGAAAGAAAAAGTTCAGTAATGAAAGCACTGTTTTTTGGTATAAGTATAAACAGAAAACAATATACAGTGTGACTAGGGTGATTCTGTTTTATTCAGGTAAACACTATCCTCCCTAAAGATAAATCTCTAATATCTGAAAATCTGATTTCTTGAGGATCAGTGTGCATACAAGGTGGGTGTATTACATTTTCATTTTAACATTTTACTTGTAAAATCTCACAAAAGCATTACTACCCATTAGTGTTATCAAATCTAAACTAAGCAACCAATTTAAGGGCTGAAATATTTTATTTGTAATTGATGATACAAAAAGAGATGCAATTTTGATATGTCAGGCCATGAAACCTTTCTCTTTGATCCTGTTTTAAATTTAAACCCCAACTTTTCAAAGACTACCTGAGGAAGATATCATTTTAGACTGTGTTGAGCTTGACAGCTATGACACCAGAATGATAAAAGAGGAAATTCACTAGAAAACAGATATGTATATTAAGAAAATTTATTATTTTCCAACTATTGAGCCTACTAAACAACTATTGTGCTAAGTACTTTACAAATGCAATATAATTTAATTCCTGTACGACGTGTTTACTTTTCAGGTAAAGGCGGCCGTAAGTGTGCCCTGATTCACCAAAGTTTCTTCCTGCAATATAGAGTACTTCATAAATGGTGAAGAAAACATTCCCTGGTTGTTTGTACCACTATAATTCACACATATTATGCTAAATTTTAATAAGTAGAAGAAATAGAAGCCATTTAAGACCACTTCTACCAGAACAAGCTCATATTGGTTGAACACTTTCTAAAATGAGAAAACTTAAAAGAATTAATGGCAATGCTTATCTCCTTTGTCCAAACAGTCGTTCTCTGACATTCATACAGTCTAGATATTTTTGATAACAGCATGCTCTGCAGTGATTTTATTTTATACATCTATAAATGAAAAGTGAAAATCTCTGATGATACCTACTGATTACGCCCATGCTATTATCAACATACAGATCTTATTTAAATATTCCCAGGTCAACTTTTAAGAGTAAGCCTTATGAATCCTATAATCCCAATTGAATCACTGAAGAAATTCCATTAAAAATGAAAATTTAAACCCGATATTAAAAAGAGAACCCATTTACACATTTAACAAAAATATAGTGAGACTCTACTCTTGTGACACTGACTGGGAATACAAAATGTATTATGGCAGGTATCAGCCCTTAAGAAGCTCACACTGCAGATACATTTTTTCCATAAAGGCTAGACAGTTATAGAATTTATTGCATTGTCCTATAACTGGCTATAGTGAAGCACAGAGGGCTTTATATTTGTCAGATAAGTGAACAATTACATCTAAGATGAACATGTTTGGGTTTAAACATAGGTTAAGTGGATAATAATAGGCTCACAAAGGTAAAATTTTTGCTTGTTTTTTAAATTGATCTTCAGCCCTCTGAGTACTTACTGGCACATAGCAAGCCCTACGTAAATGTGTCAACTGTATGTGTGATCTTTTCCTTCTCAGCACTGAAACCACTAGCTTTCCTATCTTGAACAAACTGATTAACTTCTATTTGGCTCTATTTTCTCGCCAACAAAATAGGAACAGAAATAATTTGCCCTCTGTATTTTCTGATATTAATGTGTTGATACATCTAAAGTCTGTCCTAAAGTATGAATGCAACAGATGTTGGAGTACTGTACATGAACAGCTACGTACTTTAAAAGTAGATATGCAATCTCAAATGAATGCAGAAGTGAAATTTTATAGGAGAGAAAATTAGGCCATACTGTTAAAGAGTAGAGCTTTTCCCACAAAACAGTATTTTTCATCCTAATTTAAACTGTTTACATACTCATCTCTATTGCAATGATAAATATTTTACCCATCAAAAGTGCTTAACTGGAAAGAACTCAGAGAAAAAGAGGCTAAAAACTATAAAAATATTTCCCCAATTTGTGATTTAAATAGCAATGGACACATGGTAGGAATTACAGGAATTATAACAACTGTAATATCATGAAGTATTCTGTTATTTTAATACTAAACAGCAACCACTATATGTCACTTATTTTCAACTGAAGGTTGGACATTTACTTATTTTTAAAAGGGAGGGATTTACATTTTTATAATTAGTGACCTCTCTTTAAGTTTATATTAGCCTTACCCTCTTCTGCAGCCCTTTTCCCTAAACCTTGCAATGGTAATAAAACACAGGTCAATAGCATCAGCTTATTTCCTTGAAACAATGAGAATAGTGGTTATTTCTCTAACTCTTCACACACAGGAGAACCCCAGATAAATATTTTCTGTTATGTTCACTGAGTGTTTCATATTCTGAGAAGCATTTGTAAAGTAAAGGAAAGAGGTAAACAGAGAAATCATCTCATCAGCTTTCAATTAGAAGGCAGACCACTAGAGAGAGAAAAAGAAACATAAACGCAAGTTCTTATGAACAGAGCTATACAAGTAGGAAACAAAAAAAGGAAAAAGTCTGCCCCTCTCTTTGAAAAGCCAGGTTGAGCTTCGTGGCAAAATTTGAGGTAATTCTCATTCTGCAGATTACATGTATTTGAGATCAGATAAGCTGAAAATTCAGATAAAATTCAAGCATTACCAGAGTTTAAAACATAAATTCTGAATGATTAAGTTAAAGTCCTACAATATCTCAGTCTTCGGTCACTGATCCCACCACCATCTCTCTACATGATTCATCCTGATTGGATGTCATAATAGCCCCCTGAGGTCTAACCGGATTCCAATAGAGAAAGTGTGCTTTAACTTTAAAAAGAATAGCATATGACCCAGTTAGTAAGTATAATCCTTCTAAAAACTTCTCCAGCTCCTTGTTTGAGAAATAAGTAAAAAGCCAGTGAAAAGAAGGTTCTCTGGAATGGGATGTGGAAAAAAAATTAGAAGAAATAGGAATTATGATAAGAAGGGCATATAAAATCCTAAAGGAGAGACAACAGGAAAAAATAATAGCACATAAAGAGGAAAAGAGAGAATCATCAGGGGACAATCATGAAATAGGAGTCATGGGAAAGGAATAAAGACTGATACGTTGCACAGTTGTGAAATCTTGGACTTTTACCTTTTAGCAGCTATGTGTCTGCCCCCTCCCCATATACATTCTCCATATTAACTCCCACTCCTGGGAAGGGGGAAGAAGTGTGGTTGTAAAGATAGAGGGCCTTTACCAGCACACTATTTTACTTTTTAAAGTCTCCTCATTTTTAGAGAAATAACTGTTGGCAATGAGGGGATTTTAAAAATTATTATTATTATTATTTATCTTTTGGCCACACTACGTGGCATGTGGGATCTTAGTTCCCCCACCAGAGATCGAATCCATGCCCCCTGCACTGGCAGCGTGGAGTCTTAACCACTGTATTGCCATGGAAGTCCCTGAGGGGACTCTTTTTTTTTTAATCAGAAAAAGCATATGAGGGAGAGATTATTTAGGGAATACATTTTCCTTGATTTTGTTTTATGAAAATATAGGTGGTAAATGCAATCTGAGAACTCGTTTGCATAATATATTTGTATATACTGTGTGTTAACATAAATATAAAATGTTTACTCAGTGTGTGTTCAACATATGAGACAAACGCTGTGCTGCCTTCCTCTCTTGCTGTTCAGCCCCTTGATTCTTCCTGCCTTGTGTGTGTGCATCAAGACACCTACTTAGCAAGTAACCCCCTGAGATGAGAAAACATGTCCTGCTTTGATGGGCATCTATTACCAGCTTTTTTGTACATCATCACGCATACAGAGAACGCTTGGTTTTGGCCGGATTTTAGAAGCCCAAAGTCACAGTATCCTGTTGGGATAATTTTGTTTGTCTTCAGCAGGAGCACTAAAAACTGTTTCTCAATATACATTCACTCCGAGTAGCTAGACCTTCAGAGAACTATGACATTGAGATACCAATTCTTTGCTAAGAGGACTAAAACAGTGATGAACACTTCAAGACTAAGTCTAACCATAAAAAGCTTGCTTTTCATAGATCAAATTGATTTTTATTTATAACTTTAACTCCGAACTTTCACTTCGACTTCTTTGTTCTATCTTTTAATATATTACTCATTATTTACTATGTTATTTTATCTATTCCACATCCATCATCCTCAGTAAACCATAAGCTCTATGCAGGAAATGTCCATTTAATGAATCTATAAACCTCCAGCTTAATAGATTGTCTGGCATATTCAGATATTTATTTAATTATAGTTTTCCATAAGAAAAGACTTACAGCAGCTTACAGGGAAGACATAAATAAAAGATAATATGAATAAGAAATGTTAGGTAAGAAATGTAAATAAGCAAGTAACTTTTTTTATTGGCAAAAAATAGGACTAACAATATTAGTAATCTAAAAATGCATACTAGAGACCAATGCTTTTCCCAAATGCAGGTCATGATCCATTGATGGTTTATGAAGTCAATGCAATGGGTCTTGTACAGCATTTTTAAAAAGTAACTATAATAAAATAAAGCAGATAATATTAAAGTACATTATATGTACTTTTTGTATAGAGTTGAATGCAAAAAGTTACAAAAACAGTCAAAAAGCAAGGAGTTATCCTCTCTACTGTGTCCCAAATTTGATTCCATTATTTCCGTAAGCCATAACAAAAAGAGAAATTTAATTTTTGTAATAGTTAAAAGAAAAAAGAAACCCAGCTAACTGCTCAAGAAACTACAAACATTTCTAATGCTATTATTAGTAAGAGATTTCTGAGGATACTCATAATAGGAGCTTTGCATACAAATCTCCCATATCCTCAAATAGATACTTTTGGTTGATACCACTCTACACATTATAGTTTCTCTAAATACAAGCCAATGGCATCATAGCTAGACCTATCAGAGTTCAATAAACCCACTTCTATAGGCTGTCATAACAACGTGATACAGTCTGGCCTATGTTTCCAACTGAATAGATTATGAATAAAAAGAATAGATGTTAAATATACTTATAAATGTATACATGTACACAGGTATAGATGGATGACTATTAAATATATTTTGCTTTGTATGGGCCAGAATATATTGAAAGGGTATAGTGTTTGACATGCATAACTGTGACATGTACACACATAACTGTGACATGTACACACTTTACAAATCTCACTGTGAGCAAGAACTGTTGATAAAAACCCTGCTTTTTCATGAAGAGCCTAGGGGTAGGACGGGAATAAAACACAGACCTACTAGAGCATGGCCTTGAGGATATGGGGAGGGGGAAGGGTAAGCTGTGACGAAGTGAGACAGTGGCATGAACATATATATATACTACCAAACGTAGGGTGGATAGCTAGTGGGAAGCAGCCACATGGCACAGGGAGATCAGCTAGGTGCTCTGTGACCACCTAGAGGGGTGGGATAGGGAGGGTGGGAGGGAGGGAGACTCAAAAGGGAAGAGATATGGGAACATATGTATATGTATAACTGATTCACTTTGTTGTAAAGCAGAAACTAACACACCATTGTAAAGCAATTATACTCCAATAAAGATGTTAAAAAAAAAAAACCAAAAAAACCCTGCTTTTAGTTTTAGTTCATTGATGTCCTATGCAATGAGGGAATTTATTATTTCTCTAGTATTCCAGAAAGACAGCGTAACTACTCTCCTTAAGAATTGTATTCTAAGGAAAAAAGTTAAGGATTCAATAGTATACTGGAAAATATTTATGGTCATTAAGGATCCAACTTGTACATCTGTTTAAGCAGTTTAATCTTTGATTCATTCAAGTTAAGAATGATTATAAAGAACACATATAGGAATATTAAAGCCTAGTTAGCTGTAATATTAGCTCCTCTAACTCTTTTCCTTTTGACAAATTTTTCACCAAAATAGAGAAGGATGAAGAGGACTTGGAAAACTGCAACTGAGAGAGACAGAGAGAGAGGGAGAGAGAGAGAATGTTAGGCCAATGTTTACAGAGTAAGAGATACACATGTCTGGAAATGGGTCTATGTAATGTGCTGTGGTGTTTCGTTTTCAAAGGACTATGAACTTGGGCAAATTGTTTACCTTCTCTAAGTCTCAGATCCTTTGCCTTTAAAAATGGGAAGATCTACTGGGCCAGGTTGCAAGAATCAAATAAGATAACAATTATAAAGTTCTTAGCATGAGTTGCAAGAATAAATACTCTTAATAATTTCCTTTCCCTTTTCTACTTCCTTTACCATCCACATCTTTCTTTACATTTTTTCCTTAGAGAACTCACCACTTTAATATTTTTTCCTTAGTATGCATATGTGCTGAATCTCTATCTCTCTCTGTTCCTGTGAATTTTAGTCCTGCACTTACCAATACTTGGTCAATATCCCTAAGGTAAAGTTAATATGAGATTGATACAAACTCAGGAGTTCTACAGGATACTTTTACACCTTTATCCCTATGCATTACAATTTCATTGTCTCTCACTAACTGACCAGATATTTTCCTCTGATATTTTGATGTCACATCTTTGATCAACATTGCAAAATAGAACATGTTATCTTTCTTGCCAAAGAAGTCAGTGCTCCTTATTCTTTGCTTTTACTATCAATTGCAAGATAATCCCGCTAAGTCTTTAACCTCAAAAAATGAGAATCAACATGAACAAATTTTCTGAATAAATTATAGTTTACATCTAGAAAATCAACAACTTTTGTTTTAATCTTGGTAATTTGGAATTTAAAAATTTCAAAATCAAATTTCACATGCATGTAATTGCTTTAACTGGAGTAAACTGAGGCTTGTTTAGCACTTGTTATGGAGTAGGAGTCATCATCATGAACCTCTTTATTATATTTTATAGCAATTACAGTAATAGCATAGAGAACTAATAAATGTGGATGATGTCTTTCCTTGTAGTGGTTCCTTTTCCAACAACTTTGAGGAAGAATTTTAATTGGTTGATGCCTACTGAATTGGGTATGTTAACTTATTGTAAGAATAGATTCTAATTCCAAATAAATAAACTCACAGTCAGCATCTGTGGAGCATTTCTATTAGCAAAGTATAAAAGCCTTTTAAAATCTTTTGTGACTACTAAGAGGCTTTCAGCTTTCGTGTGAGAGTGTTTTGTGTTTGTCGTTGTTCCTGACCAGGTAAAACTGACCAGGCATCACTAAATTGTCATTCCCCCAAGGACACAAGCTTGAAGTCATCATTCAGTTTTCATCTTTCCTCACTGCCCATATCCAATCTTAGTCATAAATCCTACTATCCTGCCTTCCTAGTGTTTGTTCCATCTGCACTGGCCTTTGACTTCCCACTGCACTATCATTGGCTCACTCATATTATGACATTGATCACTGAACTTTTATGCTCAATGAGTCTCTCTCATCTCTGCTATATATTACACACTAATGATAACTTTTTCCCTAAAACTTTATTAAATTTGTTTGCTCCAAAAAACTTTAACTTTTTTTTTTACTCCATTTACTCCAAAAACTTCAAATTTTCATATTACTTCAACTTGGCATTTTAGAGCTTCAATAATCATATGGCATATTATATTTCTGCTTTAGCATTATATTATGTAAATACATAGCAGAGTACCTGGATCCTAGCAAGAATTCATCACACTTTAGTCCCTCTCCCAAGGTGCCACACTTTGGTAAGACCAGATGTTCCCTAAACACCTTATCCCTTTCCTAGTATCATTCTCTAGATCTTAATGATTTTGTAATCCTCTATACTCTTTGAAGCCAAGTTCAAAGGCCACCTCCTGCATGACCCTTTTACTGATTTATCTTCTCTTCCCCTGCCCTTGAATAATTAATATTTGTTATTTGTATATCATTAAGCATTTAATCAGTGACTGTCTTATAGTGCTATTTCATCTTTGGCGTGTTTCTTTTCAAAATTGTTTCCCTTATTTTAAGTCTTTTAGAGGTATATCTTCTGTAGAGCTTAATTGTATACAGGGAAGTAAGTAGTAATTGCCAAATAAACAGTTCTTGATACTAAATGAATAAATATTAGATCTTTTTGATCATATTTACTATGTTCTTTCACATGTAACTGGATAATTGTTGACTAATATTCTATTAAAGTATATCTCTATCTCCTGGGCATATTACGTACCCTACAAATATATTGATTTCAACTGTCCAAAGACCTCAGATAACATTGTTTGCTTGGGTCCTAAAAAATACCTTTAAACAATTTAAATGTTGTGCTCATGATTCAGGTTTCACAGATGCAATAACCATTGATCTTAAAAAATGCATCCATATTCTAAAATAAAATTCACTTTAGAACCTGAAGTTCTGGATAAATAGATTGCATTGCACTGAAAATTTTGAAGATTCTATCTATGCTCAAATAAGCACTTCTGTCTTATTCAACTATTTTTCCTACTCATGCTACCACCACTAACTTATCTGGATATCTTAAAATGTTCTATATAATTTTATGAATATCAAATATAGTTACTGAAAAGTCTTATTTTTCTTTTTAAAAAATCCTTATCAGATATCCATACCCACCATAATCATTGTAATGACATTTGTATGATCTACAGATTAAATATAATGTTAATCAGTCTGCCAAAGATTATATTGCTATGTTCTCAGTATTATTCATGCTATATATGCTTTACTCCAATATCAGGATATATGATAAATTTAAACAGGTAGGTATGGAATGATTATATTGACAGCACTGTGCTGTGAATGTAAGCAAAGTAACATAAGGAACTCACAGTCTAATGAAAGAGACAACCAAATATATTCCAATGCAATTTCTAAAATGCAAATCATAACAAAGAGCACAAAGAGTAGAGAAATTTCACTAATATATGAAATGGAAGCAAATTGTCCAAAGATGACCTTATAGAGATTTTAACATTTAAGCTTGATCTCTACGGATGAGTAGGATTTTTTTCAAACAGAGAAAGGAAAATTGAGATTTCCTGGAAGAAGAAGAAAAGTATAAAGTATATTCTCTGCAAAGTATAAAGATTGTAGTAGTATGATAAGCAAGAAATTCAGTGCATTAAATCGGGTAGAATTAGAATTGTAGGCCTTAAGAAAAATAAAATAGACTATAGTGATTGGGATCAAATTTTGAAGAAACTTATAAGGAGTTTGGTTTCCAAAGATGGTGTGGAACCATGAGATATGTATAAGCAGAGGAATGGAAGAGTTAAGGTTGTGTATTAAACTATAATTCTACAATCAGTGGGCAAAACAAACAGAAGAGGGTAAGAAAGAGAGTCAAGGAGATAAGATACTATTAAGCAAAGAGAGAAATGAAAAGAGTCTGAACAAATGTGGTGGTAGTGGAAATGAAGAAAAGGGGACAAACTAAAGAAATATTTTGGAGGTGGAACTAGTATGACTTCAATATGTTATATAAAGAAGTTGAGATGCAAGTTAAGGTAACTTTCAGCTTTTAGATTGGTGAAATAAAATGGAGAATGAGAAGAAACTGCTAAAATTGGTAGTTTGGCTCTTATTGGTAACTTCACACAGTACAGCTAAGAATGAAGGTAAATTAATGGAAAAAAATAAAGGCTGTATTCTAATGCTTTCTGGGGGGTTATATGTATCTCAAGAAAATAAAAATCTGATATTTACTCATTTGCCGATTATTTCACAAGGTTACATTGACTAAATAAAGCAATCTAGATAATATACAAAATGGATATATGCCTTTCACACTTACAGGATTTTTTTAATGAGCATTGATAAAATTTAAGTCTCATTAAGTACTCAGAATCAGACAAATTATGATTTATTTCCTCAGGATTGTAAGAAGCGAGATAGCTCCTTTTACCTCCTGACAGCAGTGGTAAAATAAATATTTTCAATCATCTAAACTCTTTTGTTTCTGCACCCATTAGACCATGCAACGGGTAGAAACCAGGCTTTGACTGATTTGATTGACATGTATTTATTTTCTCTTCCACACACTGTGGGATCACAGCATGACAGCATTGAAAGAAGAGCTGTAATTTGCAATCATGGATAGCATGGCTATTTATTATAATCATACTTACTACTGGACCTGGTGGGCCCTGGGGACCTTCTCCTCCTTTCAGTCCAGGTGCACCCTGGGAAAAGTGAAAAGCAAAGAAAATGAATTGATGTGAATTGAATATAAATAGGAGGAGATGTATGATTGATAAAATGAGAATATTAGGAAGTGTTTCCAGACACTAATGTATATTGCTATACGTATTATGACAACCAATGCATACACCTACATATTTCCCTTTAATTACTCATGAATCTTTATTTAGTTGAGAGAGACCTAAAAAAATGCTTCTAATAAGCAATGTTATTCACATATTTTATTAATATGTTAATTATACCTGAGCTCCAGAAAGTCCTCTTTCACCTGGGAAACCACGTAGTCCTGCTGGTCCATCTTTCCCTGAGACACCTTGAGGACCTGGGTCACCCTAAAGAATATAATATACATCCATCATAGAGAGTAAACTCTACATGTTTCCAGAAACAAAATTGTAATTACCTCTAAACTACTGTGAGTAAAGCCTGAATACCGTTTAATGATGAGAGTATTGTGTGGAATGTCATATACATTAAAATGAACTACTATCCACAGTTGAGTGTATATAAATGGATGGTTTTATGGTCAATAGAACTAACTGTTCTTATATATTGTCCAGTCATGCCTTGAGATACAATAAACTGAATATTTTACTGACATATCTTTCTGACATTCATTTAAATATTACACCAACATTTAGAGAATCTATGGACAAGTAATGAGAAGCTACAGTAAAAAGCAAATGGATATTTTCAGCCAAGAAAATTCCTTGAGCATGGTGTACCTTTGCACCTTCTTTTCCTGCAGCACCAGGAAGACCTTGCTCCCCAGGAGGGCCAGGAGGACCAGGATGTCCACGTTCACCTATGGGACCAGTCTCACCAGTTGGTCCCTAAATTGGATAAACAAACTTAATTAAATTTCTCTTTTATTTTTGGCAAAGATAACACAAACCCAAGACAAGTATCACTCCCTTTCACAAAGGTTTATCATTTTCAATTTTTTTCATTATGTCCTACAAAACTGCATATAAAGCACTGAAAGTAAACTATCTGGTAGAAGTCTGAAAGATTATGTGTAATCTTTGTTAAAATCTGAGTGTATAAGGGAAATATATAGATAAATTCAAAGAGCTGTTTTCTTTGTTTAATACCAGATTGTTTCAGAGTGAGGCCAAGTATTGTTGAAAACTGTTTTTTCACTATAATTTCATACCCTCCCCTCTTTTTATATTAGGTGTCAAATGAGTTTAAGAGTAAAAGAGGCACTGGTACCACTACTCAATGAATCACTGCTTGATAATAAGCTCAGGTCCCCTGGAACCCAAACAACCAAAGTGGTTCTCCTTGGAATTTCCATGATTGGAGACCTTCCAATTGTTAATCTACATTCATTTGACAAAGTCTAGACAACGTGGCAAGGGGACCCTGAAGATCACGAGTTTGGGTTGGCAGTTCCTTTCGGCCAAGACTATAACAAATAGCCTACTGCCTTAAACTGATGCAAATGCCAAAGTGAAAAATGTCAGGTCACTTATGTGTCCCCTGAGTGGTGCTGGTTTGTGGTGCTATTTCAAGTGTAAATAGAGAATGGTGCCCAGTTGCTCTCTATCTCCACTTAGAAAAAAGCAAAATGAAGGATTTAAGTTAAAGATATATAAAGGGAAAGTTTCCAGATGCTAAGATTGTTAAACAGTGGAATGTGTTATTGAAGTTGCTTATGGAATATCATTCTCTGTTATTTTTCTAAAAATGCAACAGATTCTTACTTTTGGGTCTTGGATAAAAAACACATCTATCCCGAATTTGAGTGTACATTTCTAGGTTTAAATTCCTTTAATTATGTATTGCTGAAGGTCCCCAACTTATCATTAATGCATAAACATTTCTCCCCAAAGGAATTTTTCCTTAAACATCTGATCAGAATTTCAATAGTAAGGAATGTAGAACTCATCCTAATTTAATGGCTATCACCACTGAGACAAAAATGAGCGGTGATTCACATGACCACACAAAAAAAGGAGTATCAAGTATTGCAATCAAGATTGCTCCTATTAAATCACTTCCTTTGTCCTAACATGAAAATACGATTACATTTGAAAAAGGCTATAGAATTTTCTTTCTTAAAAAGACCAATAAAGAAAAATAATGCAATGAAGATGCATATTCAATAACACACCTGTTATTTTTATGCCTTAAAGTAGGGAGACAAAAAAGAACATGGGGCTCAGAAACCAGATGTCTGCATTAGGCAGAGATGAATTTTCAAACTTGTGAGGACCCGAAATGTTCAGTTAAGTCCCAAGCTGTTTACATTCTAGTTGGGGCCCTAATTCTATTTCTGTTCATAGATAAATAACATAATAGGAATCGTTCTTTCAGTTAGATTTTTCCACAGAAAATTGTTGTGAAGTTGTTTGGAAAAAAGAAGAAAACAATTATTTAGATGGTTTTTAAAAGATTAAAACTGATACGCAGTTAAAAGGAAGGCTCAGCACACACACAGAAGTCTGCAAAAAGAGCATCATGCACACTGTTTTCTTCTTTATAAAGTAGCAAACAGAAATTCCCTTGGCTCAAAAGTGATCTCTGAAATAAAAGGGATCAACGAATCCAAGAATTCTTCATTTTTGCTTCTATCACACATATTCCTAGAAAGAAGAAGCAGTTTTTTTTTCTCTGTGTGTATGTGGTGTGTGTTTGAGTTACAAAGTATTAAGAACTAATTGTAGGCTGAGAAAAAGCTACTTAAAGCAATTAAATAATTAAAACACTCAATCAACTGCTCTTTTGCTATAATTTGTTATTAGCAGGGGTAAAATTCCAGCTGAATAAACTAGATGTGTCTTGTCCATTGAATAGGCTACACCAGAATAAAAACATTGTTTTCTATCCCTGTGAATTATTTTCTATAAGTAGTTAATACTATAATTCAGGACACTGCATCAATTTTTGAGATTCTTTCTGCCATCTCCCTTGAAAAAGCTACTTGTCTTTGCTATTATTTCTATATACTCAAAGATTATACACTAATATTTTATCACTGATGGAAATCATTGTTATGAAGAAAAAAATTTTAAGAAACATGTAATATAATGCAAATATTAACATTTTAGAAGAATTATGTTAGAAGCTTTATATTTCTAATATATTATACCTCTAAATCTAATTTATACTCAGAAAACTAAGGTCATTTTATAATTTGAAATCCCCGAAAAAGATGATGGCCAATCTATTTAAAAATTATGTGGTGTTTTTAGCAAATGATGCCACGATCAGGCTTTCGTGTCACTTTCATTGTGAACTTTCTGACTTATTGTCATTTATTTTATTCTTTTCTTTTATTCATTCAGGCAATTGAAAAGTTGCTTTAGCTAACTGATGGTTTGCTGAAGTTCATCTGATGTAGGCAAATTATATATTTAAATGTCATCCAAAATACATAAATTTCAATTAAAAACTTTTCACAATAAAATGAGCAAATTTTACACAACTTAGCAAAGGTGAAAATATACACAAGAAAATAAATCTTGTTAGGAAAATAAAGTAAATGGAACGTACCTGTGGTCCAACAACACCCCCTGGCCCAGGAGGGCCGGTCTTGCCTTGAAACCCCTAAAGTAAAAAAAAAAATCTATAAAAGCTATCCAGGACACGAAGCATAAATTAAAATTCTCTGAGATAGTTGAATAATTCACATTAAAGGAAAGTCATCTTTTGGCTAAAAATACTTATTTTTAAATGCCTATGAATTATTACATTCCAGTTCTTTTTATATTGAAAATTTAACATCTTCACTATTGTACATTGTAGTCCTATGATTATTTTCAGTAAGCTTAAAAAAGAAAACAAGAAAATGGGATGAAGCTCGAGCAAACATGTGTTCTTAGCCTTCTTTCACTGTGTCAGACAACATAGAAATTTTAATCGACAAACGTTTATGGATGAAATAAATGAGGATTTAGACATTCTTTGAAACAGTCCACTGGTTCTTTATACAGAGATAAATCTACAGTCTGTGATATTAATGCATTTCTCTTTCTTGCATTCCAACAATCTCATAAAGTAAACAAGATATAAAAATAAATTTATAAAAAGAAGGCTTTGCATGCTTTGTCATTATTTCAACATTTTATCAGTGTTCTTTCTTAAAACCCAAAGAATATACTTACAAATGTACTTTGCATATAATGCAGTCATTAGAATAAAATCCAGTAGATGCGAGCACATGTACTCACTAAACAAGACCTTTGGGCATATATTCTGGTATCTATATTTCTCTAGACTCCTGGGTTATTCATTCTGCATGACTGTATTATGATTAGCAAATTTCCTTCTCATGTGAGTTAACTGGCGCTTAACAGTTGGATAAAGATTCAAAATACTGACAAACATGCCAAAGAACTGAATTAAAGCAAATAGTATTTGCAAAAGTTTTATTCATTATAACATCGGATTGGAAATAAGAAAGTTAGAAAGCAAAGAGCAGAAACTAGCCCCACACTTGTATCATGAACTTCCAGATAATTGTGATTACATTATTTATAAAAATAAAACTTAAAAGCAGGAAAAAGGAAAAGAATCTGTAATTATTTTAATTGATGTCATGGGGAAAGAAAACAAATTTCTCCTATTTTTAAAATACATTAATTCTTTTTTTTTGGACTTGAGGACATGGGGTGAGAGGGGGAAGCTGGGGCAAAGTGAGAGAAGTGAGAGGAGCATTGATATGTGGGAAGCAGCAGCATAGCACAGGGAGATCAGCTCGGTGCTTTGCGATGACCTAGAGGGGTGGGATAGGGAGGGTGGGAGGGAGGCTCAAGAGGGAGGGGATATGGGGATATATGTATGCATGTGGCTGATTCACTTTGGTGTACAACAGAAACTAACACAGTATTGTGAAGGAGTTATACTCCAATAAAGATCTATTAAAAAATACATTAATTCTTAAGACCATCAGGTTTCCACTTGAGTTATCAATAACAACAGCAAAGTGGATCAATTCCAGGGAAATATATTATAGCATTTACTTAGCTTGACTGCTTAATTTTAACTTTTCAGGAACTTAATGGTGTAGAAATTTGTACCCACATATGTAAGCCTATATATATACATAATATATAGTTTTTCTTTTTCACTGAGAGCTAACAACTCTTAGTGCTGTTACTCTTATCATTTGTTTACAGTATTTAGTCCCACATCCTAGCTACTCCTTAGATGATCTCAATAACTTCCATGATCACAATTGTTATCAATGCCTTCTTATGCTTTTTCCTCAGCTTAACATTCTCAAAATTGTTCTCACTGAATGAATCCTCTCCTTTGATTTTCTACCTCTGTTCTCTCCCTTTATTAACAAAGTGACTTCAGATCCCAGACTTTCCTCAGGTCTGCAAACTCAGTCATTTAATCCTACCATGTCATCTCAGAAACTCACAAATCCAGCTTCTTCTCTCTTGTCTAGTAGACCTGTCTTATTTGAACTATACTTGCCACTTTCCTTGACCACTACAGTTTTTCAAGTCAGGTTCACTCACCTGTCCACTTGTTATCATGCCACAAAAGCAAATCAATTCAACTCATTGCAAAGTATATGTCATGAAATATCCATTACCAAGTCTACACAATCTCATCTTTCCCTAAACAGCCATGTACCACATGTTTGTATAATCTGTTCCCTCTGTGTGGATCACCTTTTGCCCAATTTCTAATCACAGAGTTTGACATAAAGATGTAAGTGCAATCAGGACTTTAAAAAATTAGTCTTATGAAGATTTTTCCTTAGTAACTGTTAGAGCAAGAATAGCAGATGAAATTGATCACAATAACAATTATGAAAATTAGTTGATTAAAAATAAACACTTAACTGAGGAAATTCTGTGAAAAATTTGCCACCCAGACTTGTACTCATATGTTCTAAGAGGGTGCTAGTACCTCTGAGTGAGAAACAGATTTGGAAGGAGCTGGAAACAGCATTGACCACACGCCAGCTCATTCAAAACATTCAGAGTTTTGCAAGTATCTTATAAATCTGACACTGAGGATCTTACAAATGAACTATGTACAAGAAAACTTTTATAGATCAAAATGGAGTGTGATTATTCTAATACTGTCATGTAATAAGACTTTCCTTGCCATTTAATTTTAGGATAAAAAGTTAAATTATGTTTTTCAAAATCCTGAAAAACAGAAGTTTATTTGATACATGAGTAATAAAAATGGAACTCCTATTCTGATCACCTCTACAGTCAAAGCATGATTTAGCACTGTGTTTCTGAGACAAACGTGGGTTGTTTCAGTATAATAAAGACTATCTCTAATTATTCCTAGTGGTCTTAAAAAGCTTTAAATTGTAAGATGTCAGAATGAACCTTCAATTCAAGGATTTCTGAATGGGGACAAATCTCAAATATAATAAAATACTTTCTTCTTTAAAAAAAGGAAACATATATATCAAAATATAGATGCCCTAGATTCTGACTCTTGGACAAGACAATCTTTTGAATCACAATCAACACAGAACAAGGTGAGAAAGAAAGGTTCCTGATGATAGGGTGACTCACTATTGTTCTTAAAGTGGATTTGAAATCAGGAATACAATTTTCCAGACATAATTCTAGTTGTTGTTTACAAGAAACTACTAGATGAGAATATCCATCCTAGAAACATTAGTTAATATTCTAGTTTTCCACTTTAACTTTAAATGTTATATATAATATGGTTACTTTGGATAGAAGCAGAAGCTCTTGATTAAAGTCAAAAGGGATTTTATAATGATAATTCTCTAGGTTCTCCTTCCTCAAAGACATTTTGGAAATATTTGAGAGGTATTCCCAAGAAACTATACCATGACTTAGTTAAAAATGATTGACTGCAATATTTGAATGAGAATGCATTTGAATGTGGATTATCCTTTAGAGAGTTTATTTCTTGCTCATCATGGAGATGTCTTTCCCAAGAGGAAACCCAAACAATTTTACTTTTTGGTCTCACTAAGATAATTCTTCATTTTGCTTTTGTAATCCAAGACTTTGAAGTTTACAACCTGACTAAAACTAAGAAGTCATTACACTAAGAATTGTCACTTGGTGAGCAAAACAGGAATTGGCTGCTGCTGCCAGATTGTTTATCCTATGTAGAAAATCATCATGTTTTCAGATCTGTTATCCAGTATTTCTATTGAACCCCTAATATATGTTCATGCTGGCAGAATACCCTAAGATAATTTTGAGCCACACAGTCAAAGGTAGTCTGTGGTTTCCTTAAGAAATCTGGATAAAATTAATCAATGTTAGGAACCAAGAATTGATTCCAAGGAAACATGCTAATCCGTGATGATTTCTTATTAGACTACCATCCCACTGCAACAGTCAGATTCAAAGTTTTGTTAACAGTGGAAGATTAAATAAACAAAACTTCCAGGATTCTTAAACCATAGTTAAGCTGCCAGTTTCCCTGCTGTCCACCTCTGTTATACACATAAGTTGTTCAGAGAATGTATTTAATGTTGTATTCCCCATAATTTAAGTTACATTTTTTTGCCATTTCCATTTTCCTACTTGAGAGGAGAGAATGCATTTGACATAGTTCTAGACCAATTACAGCCTTACAGTTCCAACAGCAGGAAATATTTCATCCCTTAATTCTGAATAGAAGAATATATTATCTGCACAGTTTATTGTAATGTGTCTCCTTTAGAGAGTGGAAAGGTGAAAGGGTAGGGTGGAATATATCTGTAACAAAGACTTATGTGAAAGGGTCAAGGCTGACAACCTTATGGAAGTATCCGAAAGACAATGAGGTCTTTTCCATCAGCTTATCCCTAAAGTGCTGTTATTGAAAATAAGGAAAATCAAGTAACATCCATGTCCTCAAGTATATTTATTTAAATGCTTAGATACAAACATAGGTCTATTTATGTATTTCAAATATATTTTTAAAAGATTAAATGGAATTAATTTCACCATTGTCCTTAACCTGGTAATTGACTTGTTAATAATAAATATCTTTCTGTGAAATTATGAAGTGCTTGAGATAGAAAATTTGAATCAGAAGACTGGGGTCACTTACAGTCTCTCCACGTTGCCCAGGGTGTCCTGGCAGGCCATCCTTTCCAGGTGGTCCCTGAAATCACAAATATTAAACATCGAACATCATAAATATTTCTTGAATTATTTACAATCTAAATACATGTTAGGCAATTTTCTTATATCTTCATTAGATATCTTATTTTGATGTTCTATTGACTTCATATACGGTAGAATGTGTATATATATCTTTTTAGCATATCTATAGCTATAAATGAGACCAGGAGAAAATTGTACAACTGTAATCTGAATATTTTATATTTAAATTTCATTAGCATCTTTCTTCTCAAAAAGCATATTCATATTGCTTTGTAATTTTATTTTTGTAAAAATGTTAGTTCCTCAGTACTTGACAAATGAATATTTTTCCCTCTTTTTGGTGATGTGTTCCTAATACAATTTCTTGTGCACTGAGTTGGATACCAGAGATAGATAGTGTCCTCTAGTGGTGGTCTGAGCTTCTGACTGACAAGAATGTGAAAGAAATACAAACTTATACACAATGGCATTTTACTTCGCAGTTGCTTCAAGTAAAGGAAACAAGGTGCAAGGCTCAATTTTAGAAGTCATCAGGACAAACTTTTCCCAGCAGGTTTTCTTAAATACCCTCTTGGAAGCATAATGTTTATTAAACACTGGAGAGCACATCTACTATGTTATCACTTTCAGTAAAGGATGCTGTCTTTGTCATGACTGAAAAAATAAATGAAGCCATTAACTAAGTACTTAAAGTAAACAACTCTGTGAGGTTCTTATGTTTTAGATACTTAGTAGAAATAGATTGTGTCTTTAGACTGCATTATGGATTATTCATCCTACTTAGAAATCATTAAGCACCAGGTTCAGTTTTCAAAACATACATGTATAATAAGTATAGGCAGAGATATTCTTAGGTGAGAATGTCTGGATAAATGAAGAGAAATGATCACTGTAATAACATTTTTAATGATAACAGGTATACCTCTCACAGTATGTTAATTATTTGAATAAACCTACTTATTTATTTAAAAATACATTATTTACATAAAGCTATTTTCAAATATCAATTTGAGTTTGAAAAAAAGTATTTCAAAATAAGATCATTTTCACAGACAGCTTTTTTCCCACTGGAATAAGACTTTTTCTACCTTGGTTATAACATTTCAGTGGAAAGCCTTCCCGACAGTGACTAGTACCAGCTCTGCTTCCTGATTGCATCTTTATTGACACACTGGTTAAATTACCAGCTCTAATTAAAGCCTGTTATGATATTTCACAATATCATAGTTTGCTCAGTGATTTGTTCATATTTTCCAGAATCATCTCAGTGATTCTATTCCCATCCACCCAAAGGACCAAAACTGGAATGTTTTTAACCAAGTCCCCCAAATGTTCTTGGATATCATCTACCCATCCCTTCTTTCAAAAACATATATTACATATGGAAACATATGTATATGTATAACTGATTCAGTTTGTTGTAAAGGAGAAACTAACACACTATTGTAAAACAGTTACACTCAAATAAAGATGTTAAAAAATAAAATAAAATAAAATAAACATATATTACATATCTATGTATTAGGCATTAGGTGTATCGTTCTCGGTTTAGAGGTGAGACACATAAATAAGTAGTTGATTGCTAGTGGACCTCATCTAGGTTCAGTATTTCAAAATAGTAGGTAAAAACAAATCTTGTGCTCTATCACTATTTTGATATATATGGGAATAAATATACCATTAATTGAGGGCAGTAGTAAAAGTTTTAACTAAAATTATAGAGGGTGACAGCTAAAGGATAATAAACATAAGTCAGGTGTTTTTTTCCCACCACGCTAAAGTGCATCTCAAATGGTGAGTTTTGCAATCAGTATAAGCCATTTACATGTTTTTTTAGCAAATCTGTAAATATAAAAGTTAAATATCTTGTTATATTTGCTGGTGTGAAAAGTATAGATTACACTTTTATTGCAAAATATTATAACTCTTTAAAACAGTGATCTTACATCTAAAAAATGTCACATGGGATGAATGCAACATGATTTTTAATGACTGCTCCTATGGGAGCAGTGTAAACAGACTATATAAAGAATTCATATCATCATCATTTTTCTTAAGTATTTATTCTTAACATTAAGTGATTAATCCTAAGTAATTTTAATGGCCTCACACTACTATCCAATAAAATAAGCATATTAATTACCAAATAATTTCATGGCATTAATTTAAATATAATAATTTTATTGATCAAAGTACACTACCCCTTTAACAGTGTTGGTGAAGAGTAATGACAACAAATTCATTTAAATGGGGGGAGGGTGCATATACAGCAAAGCAATCTGTGAAACAACACTTATAAATAAATGTTAAGATGTTTTTCACTTCACATTGGCACTGAGTTTTGACTTTTCTCTAAATAGAATGTATCTTATAGTAGTCATGTTATAAATCCTAATCACCTAAATTAATTTTTAAAATTGGATAACTATATGCTGACACTGGCATGAGATTAACAGACTCTAAACATGAACATTCCAAGTGCTCAATCCATACTCCACATGTGTCTTTGTGAATATATATATTTTTTCATTTATTTTTCATGTATATATCTAACATACATATGTGTATATATATATATATTTCCTGATTACAATGAAAATGAATCAATTAATTCGAAGGAAGAGGATGAGCTTGGTTCTATACCTCTACCTGAATCCCTCCTAAATATCAAAGAAATGAAGACAGTTCTTTCTTACATGTTACAAAACTACATAGCAGAGAAATGATAGGTACTTTTATTTCACGCACTAATGTTTCATTTGTTAGAGAAATAGAGTATAAAACTCATTTTGTTTAGCAGTGAATGCAATGTTCCTTAACAGTGTCATGTCTTTCCAAGCAGACTACATGTTTCTCAAGCGTAGGCATTTATTATACTTCTAATACTCCTTAGAGACAAAATGCATGCATGATCAACGGCTCAAAACTTGTTGAAAGATACGTGAGATAAGCGACTGAAAAAGTTTGAGGAAAAAATGGCTTTCTTGGCAATAAAATTATATTACATGAGGGAAACTTCTTAACAATTTGTACAAATATAAATGGTATGATAATGTTGAAGTTACACATATCACTGGATTTTATGTTGCTAAACAATGATTATGCACATGGCTTCAAAATACTTATGAAAGAATCTTATGTGCAAAATCATTTTTGCAACAGTATTTTCACTTCTCTGTATGTGCAACTTTGCATGACTTAATATTACATTTGGAACAAAACTGAAATAGTGAGTAAGCAATATTATATGCCGACAGTATCTATATTATCCTTTGTTTAATACTAGCTATTTGTATTAATCCTTTCATAACACAATATATAGATAAGTTTTCTTGATATGTGTGCTGTAATAGAGCAAGACTGTTAGTGATAAAAATAATATTTTAAACAGTGTCTAAAATTATTTTAAAAAGTAAGAGAGTTTCAGCATTTAAGTCAGTATTTCACAATAAATAATTCATTTTTAAAATATGTGAGCTAAAATCACATTTGAAAGTAATCAGAGAAAGAGGGGGTTATTCAAACTCAACATAAAAATAATGGAGAACAAGAGTTCTCTGGTGGCGCAGTGGTTAAGAATCCGCCTGCCAATGCAGGGGACATGGGTTCCATCCTGGTCCGGGAAGATCCCACATGCCGTGGAGCAACTAAGCCCGTGCGCCACAACTACTGAGCAGGCACTCTAGTGCCTGTGAGCCACTACTGAAGCCCTTGCACCTAGAGCCCATGCTCTGCAACAAGAGAAGCCACCGCAATGAGAAACCTGTGCACCGCAATGAAAAGTACCCCCCGCTGGCCACAACTAGAGAAAGCCTGCACGCAGCAACGAAGACCCAATGCAGCAAAAAAATTAATTAATTAATTTTTTAAAAATTGGAGAATATATTTATTTACTTATAAATGATTTTCAACATGTTTAAAAGTATAATCATTTGTAACATTTATTTAAATTTCTAACATCTTAATCTATAATTTTCTGAATAGTTCATTTATGCAAAATTGTTACTGGACTATATTTGACTAATTATAATTATTTATATTATATATAATTATTAGAAATGAGAACATTGGTGTGTACAATTTTTGAAATATTGGCATATATAAAAATCCTCACATAACTTCCTCTCACAAGGTGCATGTTGTGGTTTTGCCAAAAAGATTCAGTTCAACAGATGTAGAAAACAAACTTATGGTTACCAGGGGAGAAGGAGGGGGGAGGATTAAACTGGAAGAGTGGTATTGACACATACACACTACTATACATAAAATAGATAACTAATAAGCACTTACTATATAGCACAGGGAACTCTACTCAATACTCTGTAATGGTCTATATGGGAAAAGAATCTAAAAAAGATTGGATATATGTAGATGTATAACTGATTCACTTTGCTGTACACCTGAAACCAACACAACATTGTAAATCAACTATCCTCCAATAAAAATTTTAAAAAAAGATTCAGTTCAAAAATCAGTTTAAAATATTCAGCCAAAAATCTATATCAATGTGCCGCTAAGTGAAAATAACCAGGATGTGAGTAAAACTGCCACTAGGAATTAGCTATTGGTATTATTACATTGAGAAAACATTTGGTTCTCAAATCACTGACTAAAAATTTTAACTATACTGAGTTTCCTACAGCATAGATAATATTCAAACTATGTTGGTCTTATTCTCAGCCAAACCTTTTTTGCTATTCAAAGTACAGCCCATTGACCACTGGCGTTGGCATCATCTAGACTTTTGCCAGTAATGTCAAGTCTCAAGACCCATCCCAGACCTACTGAATTAAAATCTACATTTTTAACAAAATACCAACATGATTTACATGCACATTAAAGTTTGAATAGAATTGTCTACTCTGGATTAGAACAGTGGTTCACAAACATTAGCATGCATCAGAACTATCTAGAGAGTTCTTTAAGACACAGACTGGGCCCCTCTCCTAGAGTTCTGATTAGATGAGTGAGGTGGAGACAAGGCGCTGCATTTCTAACAGATTGAAAGCCATGCTGATCGTCTGGTCCAGAGACCACACTGTGAGAACAATTTCCTTAGACAGGTGGGTGCTATGGTTTGAAAGTCTGTGTCCCCTTGAAATTCAGATGTTGAAATCCTAACCCTCGAAGGTGATGTTATTAGTAGATGGGACTTTTGGGCAATGTTTATGTCACCTTCATGGAACCTTCATGAATGGAACTAGTGACTTATAAAAGAGGTTCCAGAGAGTAGACAGTGAAAAGTCTGCTACCCGAATGAGGGTCTTCACCTCACCATTCTGGGATGATGATCTTGGACTTCCAGCCTTCAGAACTCTAACAAATAGATTCTACTGTTTATACACTACACAATCTGTGTTTTTTTGTTATAGCAGCCAGTATGGACTAAGACAGTAAGTTGATTCTAACTCATAAATAAACTGAATAGGTTGCCAAAAAAAAAGAGAGAAAGAAAAAGGCAGCTGAGCACTGAGCATGTCCTATATCCCCACGAATATTTGTGTGAAAGTAAAAGATTTCAATTAACTTTGTGAAAATATTTGATGAAGATATTCTACAGGCTGTGGTTCTAAACAAATTTTATAAAAAGGAAATGATTCAGGAAGGGTTATCATTACATTTTCTAAGAAAAATACATTATAGAGGCAAAAATAGTAAATACAAATGAATAGATCTTAATGTGATATAAGTAATGTCAGAATGTTAGAGGATGTTTAGGAAGTGACATTTTGAAGAAGGATACATTGGATAATGGAAGCTAAAAAAGAAATTGATATGCCAAATATTTAAGATTCAGTAATGATTTTTAATGCTGTCAATAATATTCATTGCAGTAGAAGAGTAGTTGAGAGAATTATATTCATGTTGTTCTAGTTTTGATATACTTTGAAGGAATATTTAATAAGATATATTTAAATTAGATTCAGAAACATTTGATAAACTTCATAAGCTGAAAATACATACTCTGGCATTATTAAGCACAATTTTGTTTTTATAGGAATTTTTATCCATATTTGTACCTAGATATTATTTAATATAAAAGCTATGACTTTCAAAATTTGAAAACACTGTCAAATGAAGAAAGAGAAAGAAAAACCATGACACTTACAGGAGGGCCTTTTGGTCCAGGGAATCCAACTGGACCTTGAGGTCCTTGAGGACCCTGAAGAGAAAAAGCAGTGGGGAAATTTAAGAATATACCTTATAAGGCACATCTTTACATGTTGCAGTTTATTTCTACAGATAAAGAACAATATAAAATACAGCTTCTTTACCATAATGGCAGAACTATTGCATTACAACAGGATAGTCTATGGTAATTTAAAAGCAAAATGGATGATCTTCCACACTATTCACTACTCAAAACTGCACATCACATCAATGGTCTTAGCTGAAGAACACTGTAAATATTTAGAATTCATATTAAAAGTGAATAGAGCATGGATGTATCAGGAACCCTGTAGATAATCTACTTTCAACACTGGCTACAAACATCCCTAAATGGAGGATATTTCAAGTCCATAGCCCCCAAAAAGAAAAATTATTTTTAAAATTGATTCTATAAATGTTCTGACTCTACAGTCATACAAAATTAAAAGAAAAAAATAAGTGACTATCTCAAAAAGACCATAGAGGATACCTTTAACTAATCTTTATATTTAAAACGTATTTATTTCTGAGGATGTCACTATCTCATTTTACTCATGTATAAACTTCTTTTGTAGATAAGATGAAAAGAACATTATTATATAATTATTCTCATTAACATTAAATCCAAATATACATTTATAATATTGCTCTTGACTTGACGCTTAATTAACTATATTATTCAACACTTAGATTTACATATCTTTAAAAGGCATAAAGTAGACCCTATTACAAGGACTACGTTGGTCGCAGCAAAAGGATGGTGAAAGAGAATCCTTTATATGACCAGAACATGATAATTATATTCCTAAAAGGAATATATATAAAATGGAACATAATATACATAAAATTTCTTAAGTAATACAATTAGGTTAGGATTTATTTATACTTAAATAAAAAATAAAGTTTACTAAAGTTGATCTTTAATATTATTTACTCTCTTCAATTTATCAATTTAGCCTTCCCACAGGAAATTTCATTATGATTCTCAAGCCAATGCTAGTTCAGAAATCAGAACAAATTATTGCTGTTACCAACATCTTAAAATCAAAAAGAAACTTCAAAGTTAGATATGTCATTTAAAAATATAGATATCTCATGTAATTACCAAAAACAATGGGAAAATATTTGGAACTTAGAAATTTTGGTACTCTCATTAAAATATAAAACTATCATTCTTAAATATCTATCATAATAGCAAGAAAATTATAAACCAAAAACCATTTTAAATTCAAAATTTAAAATATAGTATTCCTTTAGGTTATATAGTAAGCTCTACTATCCTAATTTCATAAATTGTCATTTCTTTACTTTTAGTTTTTTGCTCCTTTTCAAAATAAAATTTTATTTTGAATTTAAATTTCTTTAAGAAAAATTTCAAAAATCACTTCTCCAGAGAAAATAAAGAAGAAAAAGTGGGTCTTTCTATATACAATTACACAAAAACATGTTGACACACTCTCTTTGTATTAATCAAAATAGTTTCCACGTGAGGTAGAAATTATGTAAATACTCAGTGTGTAAAGATAGTGTTGGAACCCAATTAGTGTTGTCAGATAAAATACCAAATGCTTAATGAAATTTAAATTTTAGATAAATAATGAATAATTTTAATATGTCCCAAATATTGCAAGGGACGTACTTATGCCACAAATTATTCATTGTTTACTTAAAATTCAGTTTATTTGGGTGTCTTAGTTGTTTTGTTTTTATTTTGTTTTGTTTTGTTTTTGCTAAATCTAATCATCTTAGACCCAAGTAAAAGCTGTATTAACTAAGTCTTTAATAGCAGGCATCCATGCTCTGCAAATCATGAGTACGAGGGATCATATTTAACTTGTAGAATATCCTAATGGGTGTTTATATATATATATAATTTTTACATATAATACTATATATATATATATATATATACACACACACACCAATATATTTTTAAAGAAGACCTTTGAAATGGGCAAAAATGGGTATTTTTCATTTCTAATCCAATGGTACTGCAAAATTCTCTCCCTGAACCTCCCAAGTCATATAGTTTGAAGAAAACATTTTTGTGATATTACTTTCATTGTTCTTCAACTGTGTGCCTAAGACATAATAAATAGTTCATGATACTTAAAATTCTTTGCAGAAAATGAGGATATATTAGATAGAAAATGTCTGATCAACTACACAGAACACAAGAAATATATTCTTTATACTTAAAACATGTATAAATGTTTCTTGAAAATGGTTTCAAGCTTACTTAAAAAATTTTTTTTGAAATCAACCTGACTTTGATCATTAGAATATACTTTTCTTAATCTGAAAGTGTCTTTACAATTACAAATGATCATGTTCTTGGGTTACACTGTTGTGTCCCAAAATAAAATCATAAAGATTTATAGTTGATCATGAAATTTTGGAATGTATAAACAAAATATGTAAAGAGAAGAGTTTGCACTTTAAAGACAAGACTCTTAGTTATGCTACAATTTGTTAAATGGTTCTACTCCATTTAATGATTTAGCCATTTTAATTAATTTAGCTGTATATTCTTATTAAAATGACTTTGACATAAAATATTTCAAATGTATTGTTTTATTTATGAAGTCAAAATATACAGGATGAACTTAATTTAGGAATAGCTCATCAAGAGTGAGAAACATTTAATAGAAAGTTAAGTTCATTAAATTTGAACCAAAGATTTGAAAAAACTGGAATTAAATGTTTATTCTTGAGTCCAATCTAGTGACTTTTCTGTCACAAATAGAAAGTTTATATTTAAAAAAATTACTTATTCTCAGTTTTAAGTTATATGTCAGAGGGTATTTCTATTTTACTTTTTGTGAAACATATATTATAAATTTCAATAATATAAAAATGTATAATATTAAAATAGAATATTAAGTCATGATCTAATTTGTTTGTCAGTAATACAGAATATTTAAAATTCTTTCAAGATGATAGCTTTTAAAAAATCTGGCTACAAAAAATGCTATATTTTGCCAAAAAAAAAAAACAAACAAATAAAGGGCGTGCTTACTTATGTATATTTAGCTTTATTTTATACCAATTGAAAATCAAATTACTAAATAGTTTTCCTATTTACTGGAATAGATGTTTTATCTTGATTTGAATGTATATTGATTGTGACTTAATGGCTACTGGTAGCTTGCATTTTACCAGCATAATGCTGCTGCCAGCTCCAGGAACAAAGTGAGAATCAGGATGGAAAGCAAGAGGAGTGGAGGAGAAGGCATAGGTGTTACATGTGTATTTAAAAGAAAACAATTATTTTTGTTTTAAAGTTGATATCATAGGCCAATTAGACATATAAATTCTCTCATTTCTATAACAAAATTAATAGCACATAATTGATTAAGCTTTTTTTAGGAAAGTAAATTAAAGAATAGGAATTTTTTAAACTCTGACTAGATTTTGTAGATGATTGTGTACATGTATTTGCAGAAATATGTAACTGTAACCTTTCCCAGAAATTTAAACATTTGCAACATACTAATATTTACTTTATAAGATATGGCTGTATCGTACTTACTCTTTCACCAGGAGGGCCAGGAGGACCATCACCGCCTGAAGTGCCCTGGCAACAACAACACAAAAAACAGAAAAAATCAGTTTAGATTCCTTTTGTTAACATCCATCCTCTGGAAGAGGAACTTATAGGAAAGCCCAAATGGAATAAGTGCTGATGATACCTTTGGACCAGGTTTCCCAGTGGGACCTCTCGCACCTCTTGAACCTCGAGGACCCTACACATAAGAGCAAAGATGAAATTGATCTAGTTCCAAGCAGATCTAAAGGCACAGGATCAGTTTTTATTTCTGAAGAAAATAGCAGAGTTAAATGAAAAATGAAAATCATTATTTTAAATCAAGGTACTTACCGTTGGACCACGCTGACCCCGAGGGCCTGGTTTGCCAGCTACACCCTGCCAAAGACAGTTCAAACAGTTTCAATACGCAGTATACCACAGTAAATTGTGAGTCTGGTGCTAAGAGATAGGTACTCATGTAAGAACATTTATATTATATAGTCCAGAACAATATACTTGTATATCATACCCGGGCACCTTTCTCTCCATTGGCACCTGGAAACCCAGGAAATCCAGTGGAACCCTACAAAAATAAAAATAATAAACAATGAGTACAGTAACTAACATTTTTAGCCACAAGCTGAAAGTCTTTTGGAACACAATGATTCTCGCAAGCTGGTAGCATTCAAATCAAAAATATAATTTAAGATACCATACAACCTCCATTCATGTATTTAGAAATGAACTTACAGTGACACCTGAAATCCTGGAAGCATTGAAAACATGAATTGATAAAACATTTTAGTTTTTAACTTTAAGGAAATTAATTAATCAAATATATCATTTCTCATATTAGTAAACAGCAATTAATGGGCATTTCATATAAAATAAATAATTTTAAAAATAAATTTTTGACTTATAATTCTACATACTTGTTTCAACTCTGAAAAAAATTTTATTTTTCACAAGCATGAATAATCAAATATTAAAATAGGAATTTTATAAAATATTTTCCTGAATTAACATTATTGTATTCTTATACTTATCACTTTTTAGTTGAGTATTTTACACCTTTAGAACTGGGTCAAATCATAAAGACTAAAAATCTTCTTCCATCATTTCTGTTTGATGTTTGAATGTGGTTAGATTTAACTGAGAGTCTATGTCAGACAGTTCAGCATTAAAATCTGTTTGTGGGATTCTGAAGACATAAATTCAAGACTTATGTTTGTCATGCATTCACCTAAGTAATTGGGTACATTACTATAGTATAATAATGAGTACAGTTTTTTCTTTTACAAAATGAGAGCAATCATCTGCATCTTACAGGTACTTTGAAATTTATAGGAAATCGGAATAAAGGAAAGCAAGGTATAAAAATGATAACGACAGCTAACAATAAATAATGATTATTTAAAGATGTACTAAGCACTGTAAAAGCATTATGTAATTTAATCCACAAACAGCTACATTTTACAAATAGAATGATTCCCCTATTTTACCTTGTACATATGTCCAGATTCTCATCTGCTGAGAGATTCCTTTGAACATGACTGTGATTGGTTTGCCTCGTCATTGTATCATGAAGTAGAGCAGATTAGGGTTCAATCCTTGCTCCTCAACTTACCAATAACTATGAGACCCTGGGAGGGGGGGGCTGGGGGGGCTTCCAAACACTCACTATTTTCCTATTCTGACCAGTGCATGGATTAAATGCAATAATGTGTAAAATGTCTAGCAAAGAGTAATAGAACTGCAGACTTTACACACTTCCCCATGCATTGAGGAAGATGTAACAAAGCCTTCTTTGACTTGAATACATCTTTGTGTTTTGTTTTGTTTGTTTGTTTTTGATTTACAATGTTGTATTAGTTTCAGGTATAAAGTGAATCAGTTACACATATGTATATCTGTATTCTTTATTCAGATTCTTTTCATTACAGGTTTTTACAAGATACTGAATATAGTTCCCTGTGCTATACAGAAGATCCTTGTTGTTTATCTATTTTACATGTAGTAGTGTGTATCTCTTAATCCCAAACTCCTGATTTATCCCTCCCTCTCCGTTTCACCTTTGGTAACCATAAGTTTGTTTTCTATGCCTGTGAGTCTATTTCTGTTTACACTCATTTGGATAGAACTAACCTACAGTAACCTTTCTCTAAGTGATAAATGTCTCCTCTGTATCAGAATAATCTGGAGTGACTGCTAAAAGTGTGGACTGTCAAATCCCACTGTAGACATACTCAGACAGACTCTCTGGCATGGCATTCCTGGACCCTGCAATTTCCCCAGGTGATACATACAGAATGCATGTTATAATTTATATTTCCTCCACAAGTCAGGAAAATTGTATATGCAGCCTTATGGGATTTGATGGACAAAACTTAGTATGAGCTGCTAAACTTCTTTTTAGGACCTGTTTAGCAATATATTCTAATTCATGCTTATAGAGACCACTATGTGATCAACCTGAGGACAATTGTTAGGACATGTAATAAACAATGGGGGAAAATGTCTGCAAATGACATTTTTTGAAGGGCTTTCAAAGCCTTTTCTCTTTCTCTAGAGAGAATCAGATAGTTATACCTGGTAGAATATTACTATGTGACTACTCTAGGAATTTGACAAGTGAGTATAATCCAATATGAAAGTAATTCATTTCTATCAAATTCAATTTGAGGACAAATATTCATCTGTCCTGAGTAGAACACAAACACATTTATAGAGACTCCATTCAAATAAATTGCTCTTATGCATCAATTTCATGTTTAATAAATTTATTTTCTTACATGGTTTCTGCTCTTAGAAATTTATGGGAAATAGACAAAAATGTCCAATCCACTAACTAAACAGTTTGTAATATATGGACATATTCTTCTTCTTTTCTCACATAAAAATTATCACCAAAATATACAGTTTCCATGAAAAGACATTATCTGCTTTTAAATGGAAAAAATAAACAGCCAACAAAAGGCCAAAAAGTCAAAGGTTAATAGTGAAATTGGCTCTTTTCAGTGAACTGAAAATTTCAAAATTATTTTAAATTCTGTTTTAAATATAAATGAATCCTACCTTAAAATAGATTTTACTTTTTGAAATAGCTATCATTTTATAGTGCATATGGCAGTGCATCTTTTAAATACTCAGTATGGTTTATATTACTAGTAAGATATTGGATAAATTATATTGCCTAATTATAGTCCTTAAGTTGCTTGAAAGGGATTAGCAGCTGAATTTCATTTTTAGTACAATAAAGACTTAAATCTATTCAAAATTCATTGGCTTCCACATAGGAAAAAATATGAAGCTATCTTTGATCTTTGATGTATCCATCATTTATTGTTTTAGAACTGAGAAACATAAATGTTTTTGACCATAGAAAAAAGTTATGAAGAAAAGTAATAGAAAAAAATAAAGACCAAAATTTCAGACATTTAGGTTAAAGGGTAAAAATAAAATGTTTGATTCCTCTAGGAAGAAATATTTCTCTCTAGTCATTCTGGTCCATTTTGTAAACAAAAATAAGTCAATGAATATTGAATAGAGGACTGATTTAGGAAAAACAGAAAAAGATAAAAATGTCAAATAAACACTTAATAGAAAACTGTACTCATTCATGTAACATGTAAAAAAAGTTTTCCATTCTTAAATCTAAACACCACCACATTGCAATTCAATTTAGTAATTAGATAAAAAATTTACCAAATAATCTAATAATAGTTTAAAGTTGTGGGTTATGAAGTAAATATCTTCTTTTACTCAAAGCACTTGTTAAAATGCTTGACATTTGAAAGGCAGGTAACTAGGTGACAGGACAATGTATTAGAGACAGTATTTATAAGGTAAAAATTATTAATCAGTGTTCTAAATGTAGGCAGAAACATATAAATGATGCTTGCATTATTTTAAAATAATAGATTAAATGAATCTTATTTTAGAAAGCCTCAATTACCTCCTAGCATACAAGGAAATATATATTCTAGAAATTCAGTGAAATATTATAGGACAAAACCACATAGCAAGCCTAAAATACTGCTGCCACATGATGATGAGTCACAAGTGCATGCAGTTCACATTAGTCAGGAGGGAGGATATTTTTGTCTCTCATTGTTTATCTGTGAAACTTATTAATAAATATATATTTGGGGATTATTATACCCAACCAGGATGTATTTTTATATACTAAACCTGTCTAGCCTGAATGGATCAAACAGGGATAGATAGATGACAAAGATATAGGTAGATAAATAATACATAGATAGATAGATAATGTGCATATAATTACCTTAATATTATGAACCAAAATTTACATATTAAATCATTTAACCGTTTACTGGAACTAGTCAATACATAAAATGCAGCCTTAGCAAGGTTTTATAATTAGGTCGAGGAAAATTAGTACACCAAGGTAAACATGTATTTTTAAAACATCTTCTTTTTTGTTAAAATATGTATATTTCAAATAGTCAAAAATAGAATTTGAGTGCATTGAGTGCAGGGGTTGAATGGTGCCCCTGCAAAGATATATCTAATATACAAATGTTCTAGAATCTGCAAATATTACTTTATTTGGAAAAAGGGGCCTTTGTAGATGTGATCAAGTTAAGGATCTTGAAATGAGAATATCCTGAATTATCCAAGTGGTCTTTAAATCCAATGACAAGTGTCTTTATAAGAGAAGATACAGACACAGAAAAAACTCTGTGGGAAGAAGGGGTTGGAGATTGCACACAAGCCAAAAAGTGCCTGGGCCCACCAGAAGATGGAAGAGACAAGGACAGATTCTCCCACAGGGCTTCTGGAGGGAGCATGGGACTGCTGACACCTCCATTTTAGACTTCTGGCCTCCAGAACTGTAACAAAGTCAATTTCCGTTGTTTTAAGTCACCAAGTTTGTGGTGATTTGTTACAGTAGCCCTAGGAAACAAGTTCTGTGGAAATGAGGGTAAATAAAGAGGATGAAAGAAGAGTCATTCTTTCTTTAAAAAAAATATAAGTGGTAATTCAAACCTTCAGGGTACCAGAAAGGAAATCAAAAGCTATTATCCATCACCTGTCATCTACTTAAAACTTCTATATATATTAATATACTGCCCTGGAATAGTCCTTATTCAACTTACAAGGAAGTGGCTGACTGTGCCTTCCTTTCATGAGTCTGTCTCTAAATTACTCCAATCCAAAATCACCTAGGATCTCTGAACTCTCTGCACTCCAGGTGCCCACACCGCCTCTGACTTTCCCTTATAAGATTATATTTTAAGGATTCATCATTTCTATATTACAAACTGAAAGGTAACCATAGATGATTAATTTTAAGTGTATCTACAAAAGGCTGATAAACTGTAAAAATCAAGCTAATTATTTTACCTTTGGACCTTGTCTTCCTGGATATCCTGGTAATCCTGGAACACCAAGTTTCCCCTAAAGTTAAAATAATAATAATCAATTCTAAGATGAATTAAGTTTAAATGATGCTTTTAGTCAATTTTCTAGAAGTTAGAACCACATGTTTGCACATTTGAAAGGAAGATTTGCAAGTTTTTGCCATTCTTTACTTTCATTATATTTCTTAATTTGAATAGAGAAAAAAATGTTGTTAATTCTATAATGTTCACTAACTTAACCTCTGTTATCTAGAACACTGAGTAAAAAGAATTCTAGGACTGTTTGTGAGCTAAAGAATATGCTAAGAAATCACCTAAGTTTTACGAACATTAAATACTATTTAAAATTAATGGATGTAGTTAGAACTGCATGTAGATCTTATCATTCCAACTAAAGGTAATCTATTTGATAAAATTATTTCATTTCTCACTGTAAATATAAAGCAAGCAATCATAAGTTAACTTTTTTTTTTTGCTGAGTAAGGAAAGTTTAAATAACTATACTAAGAAATTTGAAACTTATTTTTGAGCAAAGTTTCTTCTTTTATTCAAATGTCTGAATAAATTGGGTTAATAAGTACCAAATGGTGAGAGATATAGCTAAATAATGATTTTTGTGGAGTGTTAATTCCTATAGTTGGGAACTTGAATATACAGCTATTTTCTTCCAGTGCAATGAGATTACCTCTAAATCTGAAAGTGCTGAAACAAATGATAAGTTACAGTGAAGCCCAAAGATGTATAACAAATACTAAGAGGTTTAAAATGCTAAACTAATAAAATTGGCCCCTTGAACAAAGCATTAAATTAAAAACATGAGTAGAGAGAAAATTAAAATAAAAGAATTGAATAAAATATGTTTGTGGAATTTTACTGTGACATTTTCCTTAAGATCTTATGAAAGCATATTTCATATATAAAATATTATTTATCAAAGTCTTAAACATTAACAGACACATAGTATCATTATTTCCCATGTGCATTTAAATGAAATAAGAATAAAAACAAACAAGTTCAAATTACTATATATAAAACATAACAGATGAGCAGGATTTTATGAAAAAATAAATATTTTACTGGATGAAGCAAGGCAAGAAATTAGGAATATAGTTTATGACCTTGTTATTATAGGTTGAACTAAACAGTTGTCTGATTCATGATCAACACTGTATAGGTAAGCAGTCTCAGATGGAAAACATTCAAACAAGCCTTAAGAAGCATACTTATAATGATGTCCCCTTGGACAGAGTAAGTTATCACAGCTTGTTTTATGCTACTGATTTCAAGGTTAATGAAATTCTCTAATTATTATCAGAAAACTTTTGTAGTCCATGTTAATTACAACATTAGCATGTAAATTCATTCATTTTAGAGTCATTTAAAAATAAATCCAGACAGAAAATGTCTTTGCATTTTCAGTGTGGTGATAAGCAACTTCAATAAAAGGGAAAATTCTAATGAAAGGTGAAAGATGAAGCACTGCGGGGTAAAGTCCTGATGCCTCAGAATAGTTTGTGGAACTGTTTACACAGAATATAGTGGGGCTGAGAAAAGAGGAAGGTCCTAGAGTATCCTTAACTATTGGCAAGTGAGCACTTTAAGTAGAAGGGTCATAGGCCTTGTAAGCCCTTGTCCCCCCAACCCTATCTTTTCCCTCCGTTGCCTAAATATAATGACATTATTCATCAGTTTACAAACCGCAACTGAGAGTATGAAACTGTAGAACTACTATATCAGATGACTCATAATGACATGAGGAAATGATTTTTTATTTGTCTAGTCACAATTCTTATATAATCCTTATATATTTCCCTTCTGGGACAGGATGGTAAGGGGCAGGGGCGACAATTTTCTTACATAGCATGGAATTTCCATATTTATAGAATAATGGCATGCTCACTATAAAAACTGGAGAATAGTCATATTTACAAAAAAAAGAAATCATCTGATTTATATCACCTAGAGATAATTATTATTTATATTTTCCTTCAGTGTACATAATCGGAAAGCACTTGTCATAGATATTTCTAGTTTTGTCTTAACTTCAGGTTCATTTTTAGACGTTTACAATATCACTAAATAGTCTATGAAGGTATAATTTTAATGTTGCCTAATATTCTATCTAAATGTAAGTATAATGATTGCAAATATTTTTTGACATAATGCATATAGCCCAGTGGCTCTTAAAGCAATGAACATTAATATTATCTGGGGATATTTTAAAACATAGCGATGCTTGAGTTAGCCCCAGATTAAAATTAAAACCTTTTCAAGTTTTGGCCTCAACATCAGTTTTTTGGTTTTGTTTTTTTTCGGTACACGGGCCTCCCACTGCTGTGGCCCCTCCCGTTGCGGAGCACAGGCTCCGGACGCGCAGGCTCAGCGGCCATGGCTCACGGGCCCAGCCGCTCCGCGGCCTGTGGGATCTTCCCGGACCGGGGCACGAACCCGTGTGCCCTGCATCGGCAGGTGGACTCTCAACCACTGCTCCACCAGGGAAGCCCAACATCAGTATTTTTAAAAACATTTATCCTGTAAAAAAATATGTTTATGTGGAAAGAGTGTAAAAAGGACATTTTGGTTTGAGGGCCAAAGATGATTCAAGTTGTTTGAAAATAATAAGTAGACCATCTTTGATTGGTTCTTTCAGCCTTCATTAATCACACTCAAATTTTGCACTTTTAATATAGAAGAGCATTAAGAGTGGTCGATTCTACATGGCCAATGGAAGCAGAAGGGACTAGAAAATAAGGAAGAGTGAAAGAGGATAAATATGCCCATCTCATGATTATACTTCTAAGTAGTAATATGGATATGAAACTGAAATTCAAAAAATTGAAATTCAATAAAACCCTTTAGATTTACATCACAGGTGATTAAAAACACCCTAAAATGATAGTGAAGCATCATCTACAAGAGGACCTGTGAATTTAAAGTTGCTCCCTAACCTTCTCTCCTGCTTGACCAGCAGGACCCGGGTCTCCGGTCGGACCTGCTCGACCTTTGGGGCCTTCAGGGCCATCTTCTCCTCTTGGACCTACTTGACCAACTTCCCCCTGAAACACAGAGTAACAACGTTCTTGTAATTTAAAATATTTTGGAGACTGAATGGCAGAAATTATAGTCTATCAAAAAGTTATATTCTTCAACTCTTGGTTTGTTTACTCACATATTACATATGACAAAGAGGCTTGAAAGTATTTGATTTCATCAATCTTTCAATTAATAAATAAACTACTCAATGCAGTCTGAAAGTTGAAAAACTACAGAAGCCCTATGGTACTATGTATCACATTAAATTAATTTTAATACATTGTGTTGAAGAAAGAGAGAGAGAAAGAAAAAATAAATAAGAATCAAAATTAAACACCGTAGGTTGGCTGAATATGCTACACCAAAATATGCCACTTTGGCATAAGGATTATTTTGAACTGAAGGCAATTGAAAAGAAGCAGATGCAAAAAAAGTTCTCTACCCACCCCATACTTGCTTAAAAGCAGGGCATACGTTTGCAAAGGTGTCTTTACTCCCCTTCTCTACTAGAAAGGACAAAAATTAATCACTAGTGATAACTAGAACCTTACCAGTCCAGAGTCAGAAGCAGGTACAAGTGGAATCTACCTATGCAACAAACTTTACAACTAGCCTTTATATACCATTAATTTCCCATATATCTGCCTTCCCACAATTTACAGTACTAGAAACTCAAAGTCCTTTTCCTGCTCAAAATTTATTGTTCCTTTGCTAAAATGCTATACAAGCCCCAGTCCTAACCACTCTTTTTAGTTACTCATCACTGAGTGTTCGCATATATAATCATGATACATATGCTAGCAAACTTCTGTTTATTTTTCTCTTGTTCATCTGTCTTGTGTCAGTCTAATTTTTCAGAGCACCAGCCTGAGAACCTATTAGGGTAATAGGGAAAATAATTGTTCCTCCCAGATGATAGCAACTTTAGAAATCACCGTTTGGAACACAAAAAAAATGTCTCTGTTTTAAACTTGGCTTTCGCATTTAAGGTATTAGGAACTGGAATGTGTACATTATTGCCCCTATCCCGGACACAGGCTTTCTATGCATTTTAGGAAAATCAATATTCTATAGTATCCTTTTTTGCTTAAATTTATTAGATACTATTATGCTGGTTATAAAATAAATCTTCCCAATAAAATTTAATTTACTTTAAGTGATACAATTTTGTTTTCAAGGTACTCATTAACAGAAAAAGTGTAATATTTCTACATTCAAAAATTCAAGACAACTATATAGTGAACATTCATAAAAGTTGCAGATACAGTTTCCAGGCAGCATAGCTCACTATATGTGAACAAAATTTAAAACAAATCTATTGAATTAATTATATAAAACAATTTGATCATCATTTTGGAATATATAATATACTATATATTATGTATATATATATATATATATATATAAAACTGTGGATGTTCTGGGACATATAGAGATTTAACATAACATTTAAAAAACAACTGATACTATATTATCTCTACAAAAATTAAAACACCTAATCTTCATATAAAAATGGAAGTGAAAAATATCACGGGTAGTACATTTTTATCCTGTGTTTGCAATATTTAATTATAAGAATAAACACACAAATGCATGTACTAGTGCAAATTTCTTTCTACTTACTCTGTCACCTTTAAGACCCATGTCCCCTTTGAATCCTGGAAAACCATCTTCTCCCTAAAAAGTATAAGTAATAAAACAAGTGTTTAATCAATTGTTTCTATGAATCTAAAATACGTCTATACAAATTATGAGTACTGATAATTAGGAAAAATTGTTCTGAGAAATATGTACCTTAGTTGTGAAACCTCCTCTTCCCTATTTTAACCCTTTATCCCCAGTATCCTCCCATTTTCCCATAATTAATGCCTCTAAGTTACCAGAAAAGTTTTCACAAATGTGTCCATTGTATCTTCTCTATCTTATTTGGGGGAATAACCATTTTCTTATAACAACATGTATCCTATGTTATTTGAACAAAGAAAAAGTAAAAATTTAATTAATTATATTAACTTTGGATTACAAGAACTCTGGACAACCAAATAAAATGTCTTTAATTTACTGATATATAATTAAGAATTTTATATCATTCATTTTGTCTCCTGTGCTTTAGATAAATGTCTTCTGACTCAACTTGTTCTCTAATTAGAATCTCTCTTCAGGTGAAGAATAAGCAAATTAATATTAACCTTAACGTGTAAATAGAGATTGCTTATCATCACATCATATGCACAAACAAATGATGCCAAAAACTGGGCATCCTTTAGCAAAGAGAGGAGAAATTTTGACTATGAAAATATTTCCTGTCGTTTTTACTATATGCAGACTTTTAAGAAATAAGCTTCATCAGTAACCTTCCTGTCTCTTAATTTCAAGAAAAAAATTTAAATTCCTAAGGAATAATCATTCATGTATTCACTAGCATTAATTGAGCAATAACTCTGTTCAGAGTATTGTAGAGTAGTTTGAAGTTTTTGTTTTACCAATAATTTGTATTAATTTTGGTTCAGATGGAATAGAAGGGGAGTTTAGAGAAGAAAGACAAGAGGATGATGATAATGATGATGATGTGTTGTACTGGTGCTGGTTCTGGTGAGGCAAGAAGTGAATGTGGAGATTTGAGGGGGCAGTTGGCACCTTAATTAGTAGTTGGAGAATAATCATTCATGTATTCAATAGCATTAATTGGCTTGCAGAGTTTGAGAAGAAGATATGTCAGGCCAAGTCTGAGAACAGAGTTGAGAAGATTAGTTCCTACACTTCCACATCCTGCTGCCAAATGACCTCTACACAACATAAAACTGATCATATCAGTTTTTGCTTTAAAATACTTCAATGGTTCCAAAGTGCTAATGATGAATATACGCTGCCATCCCCCCTCTCCTTCCTACCATGATCTAGGCTTTGTTCACCTCTATAGTCTTATCTTTGGTCTTAAATCACCTCTACTTCCATCCAACACACTGGGACTGATTTTAGAAAAACGGAATTACCCGTATTTCCATTTGTAATTCTTGCATTGGTTGACTACTTACACATACACACACATCTGCAAATCCTTTATCTTCTACCTGGTGATACTTTCCTCTTCTTTTAGGATTTAGTTCATGATTCTGCTATGAAGTTTTCCATGACCTCAATCTTTCCCCCTTAAATTTAACCTCTTTGTCCTGTGTGTCTCACTGAACATTCAGCATTATAAGATAACATCCTGCACTTAATAGATCATAGGTCTCTTTCTTTCTACTAAATGGTCAAAACCAAGAATCATGCCAAATTAACCTCTGAATCTCCAGTGCCTAGTACATTTTGACCCTCAAAAATCATGATATTTGGGCTTCCCTGGTGGCGCAGTAGTTGAGAGTCCGCCTGCTGATGCAGGGGACACGGGTTTGTAAAAATCAAGATATTTAATAAACATTTATTAACTGTACATTTGGAATCATCCTTGCCTCAGTGCTAGTTTGGTAAGGTATGCTAAGGTCCAGAAAATATCAGGTTATGATGGATATATTAGACTTAGACTTGGAAAATGTATCCAATCTGATATCCTATCTAAACATAAGAATTCTAACAGGTCTAAAAGTTTTGACACAAGCAAAACATTTTCAACTTTCTGGCCACAAAGTAGCCTTGTGGAATTAGGAATCTCTCTGCACTGAATGCAATTGGTCAATAGCAGAGGCTTAAAAACTGAAAATGACCACTTAACTTCCTATTGACTGGTGTCTTCAATACTTTCTCCCTAGAGAGAAAGGTAATTACACAGTTGCCAAGTTTAGTTTAAAAAAATACTGCACTCTATGTCTAAAATCAGTAACAGTTTTTTTTTTTTTTTTTTGTGGTACGCGGGCCTCTCACTGCTGTGGCCTCTCCCATTGCGGAGGACAGGCTCCGGACGCGCAGGCCCAGTGGCCATGGCTCACGGGCCCAGCCGCTCCGCGGCATGTGGGATCTTCCCGGACCCGGGCACGAACCCGTGTCCCCTGCATCGGCAGGCGGGCTCTCAACCACTGCGCCACCAGGGAAGCCCAGTAACAGTTTTTAGGATATTTTTTTCTGGGAGAGATTTGTTTTTTTAAGAGAGCATATAGTGGACTAGATGATATTTCTGTCAAAACTTTGTTTTCAATACATTTGCAATTTAAAAATAAATTAGATGACTCAAGTTATTAAGAATATCCTTACAATAAGTGACATTTTTAAAACAAATAACACTTTCAAGCTATTGAGCTTTCCAGTCCTTAAATTATTAAGTCTGAATTAACATTTTAAAAAAGTAGACAGATTTTTAGAAAACATGTAAAAAAGGAATTCACCTGTGCTACTTGGTTAACTGGATTATGTTACTTAAGTTCTAAGGAACAAATCTGAGTCTAAACAATGGAGAATTTTATTCTAGTTAGGGTACTAACTTGGTATTTCACCTTTGGTTAATTAATATTGTTATTCAAAAAAGAAAAGAATTTCAACTTCCTTCTTCATCTCTTATGAGATAAATGGTCAATTATAATATATACTCAGAAAAACAAAATAACCAATAATCTCACATTGTTTTCCTACATATAAGCAATATACATTTATTTTTTTCCTGAGTAGGATTTTCCTCACATATATCTCATCATCTATAATTTTATTTTCCTTTGTCATTTGCTACTACCCCTCTTTCCAAAAAGTTCACAACTTTCCCACCCCAATTAAATGCCTTTCCTTTAAACACTGCCTTCCCTAAAAATCCTTCATGGGCACTAATTCCAGAGAAACAATTTGAATTGATATTTAAATGTATTACCAATAAAGACTGAGATTCCAAATTCCAAACTGAGACAATATATTTTTTTGCATAGGCAACTTGCAAGTAATTACAAGTTCAACACTGTCCAAACTACCACTGTGCTAGGTCAGTAAGACACCATAACCTGAAGTTCATCTGTGATGACCAAGATGAATTGGGATTCAAATCAATGTAGCTGAGTTAATTTAAAATGTATGACATTTTTTCACACAGTAGAATTGTCAATATAGTTGCATACCTTGACAATGCCTCAGTATGTAACCTATTTATTCTTTTCAGAAAAATAAAATATAATGTATATAATAAGTCCATCCCTTCTTGTTATCTACTCCTTACTGATACCAAATCTATTCAAGGTGTTTTTGATAATATTATGACTGTGGGAATAAACAGTTATCCTTGAAATCAAAATGTGTATTGCATATATTTCTCACCAAATCTACCAACATTTTATACTTAACCTTGTTTTATAAAATGAAATATAGTAAGAATTAATGCAATACTGATTCTGAGTAATGTCATTCCATTTCAACACAATCATCGAAGGATTTGGGAGCTCCACATTTAATGTTAAACATTTACATGAAAAAAATCTCAATTTTGTTTTCTTCATCAAATTAAACTCTTTAAAAGAGTGCACATTCTTTCAGCCACCTTTACTTGGCTTTAATCTTAATTTCCTTCTTATTAAAGCTTTTGCTGTGCATGCAGTATCACATATGAAGACTTCCTCTTCCCCCAGTTGATTCATGTTACTTCTAATTCATATTTTGCACTTCATTTCAATTTATAAAATTTGGGGATTTTAGTAGAGAAAAAAATGGAATAAACATTCCTCTGTTATGCATATAAATGGATCCAATCCAAGCATAACAAACCAATCATAAGGCCAACCTTATAATTTAGAAAAGTTAAACACATGTAAGAAAAAAAGGGGGCTTCCCTGGTGGCGCAGTGGTTGAGAGTCCGCCTGCCGATGCAGGGGACACGGGTTCGTGCCCTGGTCCGGGAAGATCCCACATGCCGCGGAGCAACTAAGCCCGTGAGCCATGGCCGCTGAGCCTGTGCGTCCGGAGCCTGTGCTCCGCAACGGGAGAGGCCACAACAGTGAGAGGCCCGCATACCGCAAAAAAAAAAAAAAAAAAAAAAAAAAAAAAAAAAAAAAGAAAAAAAGGGATGCAGGATTGATTCTATTTATGACATACCTTTTTTTTTTTTTTTTTTTTAATAATTAAGTCCTCCCCCAAGGATATAAGACTTCTAAACTTTCTGGGATATAGAGTACAAAATTAGACTTGCATTGTTTGGTACATAAGTAATCACTCAATATATTTGAGAAATGGAATATCTGTTCAAAAGATTTAAATTTTTTATACAATAGGTATATAGCAATTAAAATCACCTAAATAAATTATGTTTTACCTTTTCACCTTTAGAGCCCTTGAGACCTCTGACACCATCTGCTCCCTATGGAATAAATTAGAAGGATTAAATAACTATAATATTTTACATTGAAATTAAATAATGTAGGAAAAAATAACATTTACCTTTACTCCTCGGGGACCAGGGTAGCCAATGGGACCCTGTGGACCAGGAGGACCCTGAAAAAGACCCATTGCAATTTAAATACATAATGCACTGAAAGTGCCCCTCACTCACAACATACTATAATTTTACCAAATCTATAAGAACATGGTATTTTTCTACTTTTGGTAAAGATTTCTTTGGTACTTTATCGTTTGTGTCTAAAGTCAGATAATGAACAAATCATGTGATGAGCCTTACCTACTCCAAACTTATATATTCATGCAAAAAGTAAGATAAATATTATGAATATGTGAAATAATATAAGTAATTATATAATTAATAACTGCTTTTCTAAGCCTGAAAAAATCTGATGTCCTCAATGTCTACAATAAACAATTATAGATTAGCCAAAAGGATAAATAATTTCTAACCAAAAACTAGTATTAAATGTATTGCATTCCAATTCAAAACTACAATGAGGTATCACCTCACACCAGTCAGAACGGCTATCATCAAAAAATCTACAAACGATAAATGCTGGAGAGGGTGTGGAGAAAAGGAAACCCTCTTACACTGTTGGTGGGAATGTAAATTGATACAGCCACTATGGAGAACAGTATGGAGGTTCCTTAAAAAACTAAAAATAGAACTAAGATACGACCTAGCAATCCCACTACTGGACATACACTCTGAGAAAACCCTAATTCAAAAAGAGTCATGCACCACAATGTTCATTGCAGCTCTATTTACAATAGCCAGGACATGGAAGCAACCTAAGTGTCCATCGACAGATGAATGGATAAAGAAGATGTGGCACATATATACAATGGAATATTACTCAGAAATAAAAAGAAACGAAATTGAGTTATTTGTAGTGAGGTGGATGGACCTAGAGACTGTCATACAGAGTGAAGTAAGTCAGAAAGAGAAAAATAAATACCGTATGCTAACACATATATATGGAATCTAAAAAAAAAAAAAAAAGGTTCTGAAGAACCTAGGGGTAGGACAGGAATAAAGACGCAGACGTAGAGAATGGACTTGAGGACATGGGGAAGGGTAACGGTAAGCTGGGACGAAGTGAGAGAGTGGCATGGACATATATATACTACCAAATGTAAAAGAGATTGCTAGTGGGAAGCAGCTGCAGAGCACAGGGAGTTCAGCTTGGTGCTTTGTGACCACCTAGAGGGATGGGATAGGGAGGAGGGGAGGGAGATGCAAGAGGGAGGACATATGGGGCTATATGTATGTATAGCTGATTCACTTTGTTATACAGCAGAAACTAACACACCATTGTAAAGCAATTATACTCTAATAAAGGATGTTAAAAAAATTTATTGCATTCACATCATCAAGAATATGATCAAAATTATATATTTTCCATGGCTGGCTTCATTTCACTAGTCTACCTAAAGGAAATAACATATAATATACAATAGTATATAATATACAATAGTAATGTTGACTATTTTAATAAGAATCCAAAATTAGCAACTCTAAATAAAAATGATCTTGCCCTGCTACTGTAATCCAAAATAGTATTAACATTGAAAGCTTTTATTTTGATATTTTATTTAGATATTTTGATCATCGTTGCTCCTACAATTTAGTCTCATCTTATGTAAAGGTTATCAGAAAGTAATAAGTATAGATAAAATTCAAGTGACATAAACACTTTAATGATATTCAGTAGTTCTTGTCCAATTATGTTATTATTACTTATGGTCATTTATTCCACATATACTACATAGGCAGAATGTGGATTTATTTCTGATCATGAGAATATTTTTTAAAAAACAGAGAATTCTAGTCTAATTGATCAAATTGCCAATGCAAAATTAAAAGTTATCTAAGACACATCTTTTTTATACCCTAAATAAAAAGTAACGATAGAAACATGATTTATATCTAAATGAGGGCAAAAATTCTTTTGAAAGTAAAGATATATTACAGGTAGAGAATAACTATTTTCTGGCACTTAGTGTCCAACATTCATATCCCTAAATGATCATCGAAGAATATGATAGGCATTTTCTCTAGAGGATAAGGTGACAATATTTACATGAATACTTTGTAACATACCAGAGAACCCTTTTCTCCAGACTGGCCTTCTTTTCCAGGATGACCCTACATTTATCAAAAATATAGACTGGTGAGACGCAATATTAATGGTAATTTATACTATGAAATTGTTCCCTTTTTTCCCATCTGTTGAGGTTTTTCTCTTTATGTTTCAAAATATATTGCACATTTTGCATCAGTGTATATGGCTTTAAATAACACTGGAGGGCTTCCCTGGTGGCGCAGTGGTTGAGAATCCGCCTGCCGATGCAGGGGACACGGGTTCGTGCCCCGGTCCGGGAAGATCCCACATGCCGCGGAGTGGCTGGGCCCGTGAGCCATGGCCACTGAGCCTGTGCTTCCAGAGCCTGTGCTCCGCAATGGGAGAGGCCACAACAGTGAGAGGCCCGCGAACCCCAAACAAACAAACAAACAAACAAAAAACAAAATAAATAACACTGGAAACGGTGGCATTTGGAAAGAAACATCGTAAGTGTATGTTGCATATGTATAAGTTTCATCAAGTACATAATATACTTGAGCGAGAGCTTGGGAAAAGCACATAAAACATATTATTCATCAACAATTCAACCCCAGTCTCATTTAGAGTCTTACATAGAGGTGTTTCAATCTAATTTCTATTTTGCATATTGATCAAATAATCATACACACTTCTTTAAAAGACAACTAAAATATGTGGATGGGATATTTTAAAGTATAGCAACCTCATAAACACTAATGGTGTTTGTAATCAAGTTATTGAGAGTCACTAAATATTGCATAAAAACATACAGCTCCACAACAACTATACTCAATGAAAACAAGTAGTTGCAGAATGAAAATTTTTGTACCCTAGCTCTGAGTAAGTAGTTTGAAGAGAAAAAAATAACAACTGTGGAGATTACATAATTACATTATTTATTACTATGTGATAAGATATAATAAACATTGCTATATTTCTAGAAAAGTAGGGAATCCCTGAAGGCAGAGGAATTTTCATGGAAGATGTCTGAGGAAACTTACAAAAGCTAAGGAATTTCACCTGGACTCTCAAGAAACATGTTCTTTGAAAAGGAAGAGAGAATGGAAAAGTGTTTTCTATGAAAAGAAGAGGACATAACAAAAGGCATAGCAATAGAAAATGTAAAGCATGCTAAGAGAAAAGTGAGTGGTAGGAAAATATGAGATTCTGGCCTAGAGTGGTCCAAAGCCCACTGGGAACTCCTTAAAGAGTTTGTAATATGGAAGTGACATGATGAAATAACATTTTAGAGAGATCAATGTTTAATTACTGGCTCATTTGCTTTTATTATTGAATTCTTACAATCACTTCTAAAGCACATGTAAAATCTATTTTTGAAAATAACATATAGAAATTTTAATGACCAGGTAACTCTTACTTACAGGAGGCCCATCAGCACCAGGGAGTCCTCCGAGCCCTGGTTTTCCTTGTGGTCCCTAATCAAATAGAGAAAAAGAATATTTTCATTTAAAAATTAAAAATAATGAAAAGTCTGCCTTTGTACATAGTAATTTACAGCCAATAAAATTCTTAACTTGAGTCACTGGCTTTTATCTATAAGCAACAAACATCTGAATAATTTTTAACATATGTAGAAAATGGTATATAAAGATAGATGAAAACCAAATTTAACATCTGTCAAAGATATGCTAGTTTTCATCCTGCTTAGTAGTCCTAAATGTGTCTTTTTAAATTAACAAGTTAGTTTTTGCATACCACAATAAACTGGAACTTATAGAATAAAAAGGAAAACAATATAGGTCAATGTACAATCAATCTACATTGATTTATATCATTGAAAAAGCAAATATTGTCTATTTCCATCAATGATGTTAATAAGTGCCAATTCACAGGGAAATATATTCGATACCGTGTGACAAACCATAATGGAAAAGAATATGAAAAAAAATGAACTAAATCACTTTGCTGTACAGTAGAAATTAATACAACATTGTAAATCAACTGTACTTCAGTAACTATTTATTCAACAGATTAATCTGCGTTTAATCACAGGGGATTTCAAATCTCATTTAATTTGATCATTGGTAAGGCTGGAACATGCTAAGAATGACTATTACAAGAAGTAGACCCTTCATCGGGAGAAAAATTGGCTTTCTGCTTAGAATAATTAACTTTATCAAGTCTTCAGAGCCTAAGCCATTATGGCTTACTGGTCAAGTCATTAGCCAGACTTTAGAAACAATTAAAAGGGCAAGGATATATCAGCAAGCAATCCTGGATGTAGGAGGATTTTTCCATTCTTAGAAAGTAGTTAGAAAAATCATCGTATTCATATACATGGATAGTACAGAATTTAACTAGAATGGCTCACTTGAATCACTTAACAAGAAAGTCTCACTTAAATCACTACGGAACAACACATAAAAATAAAGATAACCTTTAAATTGAACAATCTGGACTTTATAAATGAATTTAATTGCATCTCATTTACAGGATTTAAAAGATTCAATTCCCTTCACCACTCTGCAAAGTCATATACAGTTAAATAATCTAACATTAAGAAACAACTGTTATAAAACTTGTTTTTTTTTTTGTGGCAGTATTTTGCCTTTCACTCAAATCATTTTTTCGCTCTCAGGAAATGGTCTTATTTCTTCAAAACAAAATGTAGATTACAAAGGCAAAACTATTCCAGTAATTATTATTATCAGCATATATGATATTTCTAAGACAATGACCTTGTGTACAATACTACATGGATTTTATGTTGTTGCTATATATTTAAGGGTAGATGAGAAATACTAAAACTCTTGTACTATAGGATGATTTTTTTAATCAAGTTAAAATCAATCCATCTTTTTTAAAATGGAAGCTCCATGACAGTACAATATTTTGTCTGCTTTCTTAACTGCTTGGTGTCTCCCTACAGGAATGGGAACAAAGTTAAATGAATGAATGCCATATTTTAGATTTTAATAAAATAGTTAAAATTTATTGTGTCCCTATGTATATATTATATATATTTATATGTATAGTATCCATTTTAAGTCTCAAGCAATTCCATGAAATATCAGCATCAAAGAGCTTGAGTAATTAACTAATGTTAATACATCACAGAGTTGCAATATAAATGAATCCAGATCTGTAGCCATATGATCAAAGTCCTTGCCTTTAACTAATATATATTTCGTGTCTTGCTATTTCTTCTTTAGCTCATATAGTTATACAATACCATTTGTTTCCTGTAAAGCCATTAACATATGTGATGTAAATTCTGAACCCATAAACTAAATCACGGACTTAACAGTATATTTAAGTTATCAACGTGTCAGAAAAGCAATATAGTTGTCGTCCATTTTGGTTAATTAACTTGAACTTTATTAAATCTTTTATCACAAATAGAATAACAGCATAGGCTATGATAACTTAGGACAAAAATATAAAAGTTATTGGGAATTAAAAATATATGACATTACTTAAATTATATTTAATTGTGAGATTATAGCATGATCCAACTGAAAACATTATTCACCACGTTTTGAAAGACAAGGCTCTTGAGCCAGAATAAACAGAACACAGTATATCATCAAGAAAATAAAAGTAATATAGATCCAAAATAAACTATATACTGTAAATGCAATATAAATAAAATGCATTTTCTTCATGTTCTTGAGTTTCTTTCTCCTTTTGATGGAAAGAGGCTGTCTTTGGACCCAAGAGCTGGATATGTTCAAAGCAGAGAAAGAAGCAGCTTGTGCTTAAAGACAGCTCTCTTCCTACCACACGAAGTGCAGTGAATCAGATTCTATATTTTACCTGTGGCTCAACAAAGGGAATTCAGATATACCAGCTTTCCTTAAAAGCAAATTCTTCCTAGGAATCCAGTTCAGAGATGATAAAATTATTGTAGAAAATTCAATAGGCACATGCCTCAAGTGCAATTTATGGTTATGATGAGCTAATCTGAAATATGTTAAGAATGGTCCAAATTAAGATCTCTGATCTAAAGCAAAGGTTTAAAATCACCTTTGGTACCTAACATCTTAAATAAATAAACCATTTTCCAATAGCACTCTAATACTGTAAACATATGGAAAATATGCACAGAGAAAAAGTACTTTAAGGATCATTTAAGTTGGATATGCTAATTCTTAATATTAATAAGTAACTTGGTAAGAATGTTACCAAACGATTTGAATATATATTTTACCAAAGAATATATAGAAAAGGTCAATAAGCACATAAAAATATGCTCAGCATCACTAGTGAGTAGGGAAATGCCAGTTAAAACCATAGTAAGATACTATTTCACACCAACAAAAATGACCATAATCAAAAAGGGAAGCAATATTAGTATTGTTGAGAATGTAGAGAAACTAGAATCCTCATAAATTGCTGATAGGAAGGAAATATGGTACAACCACTTTGAAAAACAATTGGAAACTTCTTAAAATGTTAAATATAAATTTACCATAAAACCCAGCGATTCCACTTCTAAGTATCTACCAAAAATAAATGAAAACATGTCTACACAAATACCTTTTTACAAATATTCATGGCAGCACTATTCATAATAGCTGAAAAGTGTACATAACTCATATGTCCCTCAACTGCTGAATAAGTAAACAAAATGTGGTATATTCAATCAATGGAATACTATTTGGCAACAAAAAGGAGCAAAGTGCTGATATATGCTGCAATATGGATAAACCTCAAAAACATTATGCCAAATGAAGCCAGAAACAAATGTCACATATTATATTCATTCATATGATTAAATTAAAATATTAATTTCATTCCTATATCTTGTTCACATGAGATGTTCAGATAAGGTAAACCTATGAAGATAGAAAGTAGATAATGGTTGTCTAGCTTTGTGGGTGAAATGGGGAGTGCAAATTGATACAAGGTTTCTTTCTGGGGTGGTGTAAGTATTCTAAAAATGTGATTGTGGCACAACTCTATAAATTTACTAAAAATCATTGACTTGTGCACTTAAAATGAGTAAGTTTTTAGGGTATGAAATTAACCCCAATAAAGTTGTTAATTTTTAAAAAATTACATATTCACAGAAATCAACAAAAATAAGAAAAAATTATATTAGAAAGAATTAGGTAACACTGTGCTGTAACTATAGGGGACAGGAAATATTAGTTAGGGAATCTGTCAGAGGAGATAGGGACAAAAGACATCTCTTTAATTATAAACTTATTCTTGTTTTGATCCAGACATTGAGTTATTAACAAGAACATCATTTGCCATTTATACATGAGAAATGTTGGCAATAATAATGTCACAATTTTCCCTTAATTAGACCTTGCTAAAAGCCTTTTGTCACAAGCAAACCTAATTACATTTTTTAAATAATGAAAAATAAAAGGAGAACCAAAATAAAGAGAAAACACTCACTCATATCAGTACGTTTCTGAAATTAATATAGCTGAGAATGTCACATTTGGAAGTTATCCAAATGGAAACTCTGTGAAATTTTATCATTTACAGTTCAGAGACATATGAATGACTGCTGCTCACCCTGTGCTTTCCTAATTTAACTCCAGATTAATTCTGTATATGCTGAGACACTTAGATATCTGATCAAAAACAGAAGGCAGGCCTTATACCTCCTGAAAGCTGACAGCACAAGCTTGTTTACCAGACATTACTAGAACAACAGAAAAACTTACTTTTTCACCGGGAGGACCAATTGGACCTTGTGGACCAGGAAGACCCTATTTTAAAAGAATTCATTTCATATTTCAAGAATCACATCACAAGAATACACTTTTAAAATAGTAAATGATTAGCTCTCTTTTACATGAAATGATTTATGAGAATATATATATATATATATATGTATATATATATCCCCCCACATTCCCCAGAAAGTTTGCAACACTATGAGGAGTTTTACATAAGCTACCCTTCTGGCAACGGATATGTAATGTGATCCTATTCAGAATCCTCCTGCAGGTGTCCTGGCATTCCATGAACACCGAATGACTCATTTTTCTCTTGGAAGAAAGAGGCCTCAGCAAATTTGCTCAAATTATTTTTTAAAATGGAAAAAAAAAAAAAAAGAATGATCTTCCTACATTCACAATAAAAACTTTTAGCCCTACATAGAAAATTCTGAGGCTGTCAATTTTCTTGTATAAAGATACCATCTTACCCCAGTATCTCAAAAAAGCTGTGACGGTTTAGACTTACTTGAGATCCTGGATTCCCTTGCTGACCTGGAGGTCCAGGCTCCCCTTGGGGACCCTGCCATAGGAAAATATAAAGAGTCTTTAGTAAAACTATTTCACATAATAGGTTTTTTCTTCTCAGTTGAAAAATAGTCCCCAAACCATGTTTCCCTATAGAGAATCTGGAAAATCTTGCAAAATATTAATGCTGGCAGAAGCACTTGGCAACACATTGTAAGAAATCTTAATTTTAGATTTAGCAACAAAAGTGGTTTGTTAGTACTTAGATTACAGAAATGAGTATCTTATGGATATTTTCTACATACCATGTTCCCTTTTGGTCCTGGGGGGCCATCCACACCTGCGATACCCTTCAATGACGCAAAAAATATGCATGAGTGTTAACAAGTTCTGATGCTACAATGAAAAATTTAGAAAACTAACCTAATAGCATGACACCCAGTAGCCTAGGTTGACTAAAAAATCATTTTTGAACTTAATGGAAATGAGGGAAAAAGCAAGGTCTATACTCTCCTCTCCAAGCCCACGGAGACAACCTAACAGCATTTTCCACTGCGTGTTCGGAATTTGACACAAAACAATAAAATAGGTAAACTAAAAGGAAGAGAAAAGAAAGAAGCCAGTGGAGTGGGGTATGCTCAGTTAAACTGGTTGGCAGCATCATTAGGTCTTAGAATATAACAGCAGTAAACTCTTGGCTGTCTACTGAAAGCTTTCACAGCCTCCTGGCTTTAAAAAGTCTGGTAACAAGCTTTCCCTAGGAAATCTTCAATATTGTCAACAATACATACAGGCTGTCCTGTAGGTCCTGGAGTTCCCCTTGGTCCTAGCAAACCTCGTGGACCCTAGGAGGAAAAGAAAAACACATTCTCATAAGAAATGCCTTCAAAACATGCCTCTTCCTTTAAATAAATTTTAATATAATATTTAGATTAAAATATTTGTTCATCTTCTTTTAATGGTGTTTAAAATGCCATTTTTATATGACACAAATATCTAGTGTTTATATTGATCCAAAAGCCAAGATGGATAAGAAAGTCTTTAATACAGAAGCCATATCTTTGATTTTATAAATTTATATATGAATCACTTGGGAAATTTTAAAAATAGGAAATATTTTAATGCTTTATATAAGTCACTTTTGTGTCATTTTCCAATTTGAATAGCAACACTGAATCTTATTAAATCTTATTATTCAATAAGATAGACTACACAAATAGAAGAGTCCTGATTCTCATTTATTTTACATTTAAGTAAATTCCATCTTGAAGAATATTCTACTGAGAGAAAGAAACAAACAGCTGGATAACTATATTAGTAAGATTATAGAAACCATTTGCTTGATTTTTAAAATTATTATGACTTAATTAATTTCTTCTCTTCTTCTTCTCCCTCCTCCATTTGTTCCTCCTTCTTTTCCTTCTTTAGAAAAGTGAATACAATGACTTACTGTCACATTCACTTGAGCTACTATGCCTTTTAGTTGACAGGCTCTATAATGTGGAAAACTCGGACTAACACTAGGAGGCTTGCTTCTAGTCTGGTTCTTTGATTAACTAGCTTTGGGTAAACCTTTCCAATTCAATTTCCTCATTTATAAAAATCAGTGGAAAAAAGGATATAATCTGGTAAATTTTATAGTTCTATCTGGTATATACTAAGCACCTCATTTTTGTGTTTCTTCTGATAATAAGATTAATTTATCCTAAACACATAACTAGATTCTAGAGCTATTGATGATATAAAAACTGAAACAAAACAAAAAAACAGCAACAAAAACTAGGTAAGGTTTTTGCCTGACAAGATGTTATACCCCACAATTTTTTCTCTCGATTTTCTAAGACTTTTTCTTTAACAAAAGAAGAGCTCTGAGTATCATTTTAAAATGTTTTTTCACATAACAATTAACTGTTTAGCTTAGGCAAGACGGCAATAGTCATCTGAGTTTATTATTGACTTTATATATGTTACACCAATCACGATTCCTTCAAAATGGGGTATTATTTAAAAAGAAAAAAAAGAAAGTTGCTTACAGCTTCACCTGGAAGACCCCTTGGTCCTATTTCTCCATCTTCTCCCTGTCATGGACAAAATGAATGGGAGAGTGATGCAATCAGACAATGTAACATTTCAGCATGATTTTGTTCTATGTTTTAATTTTAAATATTTCTTAAAAGAAATGAAGTTTAATATACCCGCATTCCATCTTCACCAGGAGGACCAGGAGGACCTTGGGGACCTCGTTCACCCTATTAAATAAATCCAAGTATAAGTAGAACACGAAATAAACTAGAATGTTGGTCTATCCTACAGCTATCCTACCAAATATAACAGAACATTTGCAGAAAAAACTTATGCTCTATTTTCCCTCCTCAAAACACTTCAAAGATAAATCATAATTTTACATTAACTGGCGTTACATATTAGTATGCCAGGAAAAATGTTCCCTCAATTTTGAAAACAAAAAGGTTTAAATGAAATTCCCAAATAATTTTCAGACATTTAATTATTACAAACTAATAGAAAAGTATTTTGCTGAAGACTGTCTTAAACATGGACACACTTTGCTGATTTTTATTTAATTTACATTTTTTCTGCTTCTAAAATAATTCTTATTAAATCAGCACAGTTCTAGTACACTAAAGAAGTTTTTGGATTTTTTAAAAAACAAAATTATATATTTTTCTCAACATGTGATAGGTACACACTAAATATCTTGCTAGACATTCATAGTGCTCTCTTTTCTTTATTTTTCTATTTTTTTATATTCTCCAATTTCCTAATGGTTGTCCCATCTTCCTTCTTAACTTTTGGAGAAGAAAAATGTGAAGATCCAAAGCTGATCTTTTTTTGAAAGACCACATCTTTGCTTAATTTCCCACTAAAAATATTGACTGGATTGCTGTTCAACATTGCATTTTGTTTAGCCTTAGTGAATTATAAGCTCTTGCACTGGATTGCAAACTAATATTATCACAAAAAAGTATCCTGTTGTGTCTCAATCTACTGGAGCCATCTAACTAGTATAATAAAATACAGTGCCCAGTATATTGTTATATTAATGACAAACTGCCTATAGATGTCCTCTTTTGAGTATATTTCCACAGACAAAATGTAAGAAGGAAATTGAGGCAATTATCAAAAAATTAGAGGTAAAATTAAATCTCCACACTTGTTCTATAAATGTATTTTCCATATATGTGTACATAAAGATTCCACATCAACTTATGTTTGTGTAAAATGAGTATTTTAATGTCTAAAAGAAATTAAAGAACTTATATGAGTATCGCACATATAATTCTACTTATCTTTCTTCAAGTATCTAGTAGATGTACTAATTTACATGAGTTCACAAATACTTAAATTAATTTTCTTCTTGTATCTTAGTGTATCAATATTTCATAGTATTCCTGTATTATACCAATATAAAAAGTATAAAATGTACAGAATGGTATATCTTACCCTGTGACCCTTGTCACCTGGCAGACCTGGAAGTCCATCAAATCCTCGATCCCCCTGTAAAATCACCATCATCATCATTATCAACATCACCGTCATCATCATCATCACATTTCCAGCCTATTTCTGTGCTGTAATTTGAGTGTGAAATATTCTTTCATATCAAGAAATTCTATTTTAAAATATAAAAATTTCATGGGTGAACTGAGATACAAGATGTGAAAATACAAATGTATGAGATGAGCTCCTGACCTTGGCCCCGGGTTCTCCTGGCATTCCTCTTCCTCCATCAGCACCTGGACGACCCTGACAATACCAAGAACATGACTAAGCAAAAGGGATTCCAAATAGCACAGAATAAAAGAAAACAAAATAACTGATGATTTCAGATGCCCTCAAAATGTACAATGAAAACTAACCATACCCTTTTTCCAGGTTTTCCTATTGGACCAGGAGGACCTTGGACACCACGAGGACCCTATACAAAACATCATAATTAATTAATTTTATAGAATTCCTGATCAATAAACTTAACCACATCAAGAGAAATGGCTTTAGAAATTTATATCTTCTTAGCTTTACCTTGATCATTTTAACACAAGGAAATTATTTCTTATGTAAAAGTCTAGATAAAGCGAAAAGTCAAGAGAATCGATTTTTCTAAACGGTTTCTTGCCAAAAAAGAGTCATGCTATTTTATTAAGTTTATATAAACATGTGATTACATTTAAACAAAAGGCATATAAAGTGATATTTTAAGCTTAAAAAAATCCTCAATTACTAAATATATTCTCAAAACCTTGCAGTTTTACATTTCACTTGACTGAAAACACTTCCCTTTTATTCCTCTTCTCTTTGACTTCACCTTTCTCTTCATTTTTTGGAGATCCTATTCTAGATATTTATTCTTTTATTGTAGGTATCACATTGAATTATAATTGTCTTTTTTTCATAGTTGAATCTCCCATTAAATTGTTAACCACTGTGATTTTGGACTAGATCTTTTTCTCCGTTATACTCCTATAATTTAGCACAGTGCCTGGTACATATTTCTTTCAATCATCTACAAAATCCTGGAGGATCACTTGGCAAAACTTAATTCAAATTATTGACTGGCACCATGCCATGTCAGATTAAAGTTTAAAGATTCTCAATATATTTCTTGAAGCAGTATAATATGATATCAATATACAGTGTCTTATTTGTGAATTAATATGTTTTTTAAAATAAAATTACACAGCTAATAATAGAGTCAATATAGATCCAGTAAAAATAGTATATAGGCCTTTGAATTTAATTAACTCTACCCCTTTTTAAGTTTAAACAACATGCATATAATGAGTGAGGTAGAAAATGCAACACATATTTGAAATTACAATTAATTCTTATGATTGTTGTGAAATGTTGAATATAGAAATATGAAATTAAGTTTGCCTAATAATTAGAGGTTAGAAGAATATAGCTTTTAAAAAAATACTTCAGCAAGAAAACTCTATCCTATACCCCAGCTGGAAGGCAAGGAGCAATAATAACAGGACAAATCTTGTTAGTTTTTAATGAAAATGATCCTTCATTTGATATTGCATCTCATTGGAGTTAAGGAAAACTGCAAAGACCATGAAAACTACAGCATGTTTTCAGATTCATCCATTTTGTAAAGAGGTGAGTCTGAACCAAAAGTTCATAAACTTTGCAAAAGACATATCAATATTTTAATGCAATTCTCAGTTAAGGTACAAATGTTTTCCATCTCTTTATGGTAACATTTAACAAGCACGAAAAAGAAGGTTGCCACATTCTGTTCACCCAAATATCTTTCTAAATTTTGCGGGGATTTTTTCTCATTTCAAAATAAACTGTGGTGCATCTAAACAGGGGAATATTATCCAGCAACAAAAAGGAATAAACTATTGATGCACTCAAATCCCAAAGGCATTATGCTGAGTGAAAGAAGCCAGTCTCAAAGGTTACCTAATGTATGATTTCACTTATGTAGTATTCTTGGAAACATGAAACTGTAGTGATGAAGAACAGATCAGTGCTTGTCAGGTATTAGGGGTACGAGGAAGTTGTGACTATAAAGTGGCACCAAGAAATTGCTTGGGGTTACAGAACTGTTCTCTATCCTAATGACTGTGGTGGTGGTGACGAAGAATACGTATAGGTGTTCACATTCAAGTTTACATTATAATATTGTTAAAATAAAACTAATTTAAAAAAAAGAAAAAAATTAGTTGGATGGCCACTTGAGAGCTCCTGTAGCCCAATCTGAGTTTATATGTATTGAGTACATCAGAAAGCATTTTCATTAAAAATGAATTTTAAAAATACATCACATTTTGCTTTTTCAGTTTTCTAGAATAAGTATAATTCATAATGTGCTTATAGTGAATGTCTCTATCTACTTATTATCATTCAAGGAAAAATAATACTTTTTAATTTAGTACCATGTAAATATAACGTAAGATCTTTTAAAGAATTTCAGGTCAGATGTTCTCAATTTCTCTTAGTTTCCTCAGCTCTACAAAGGGCTTAAAATTAGCTTCTTTTAGGTATATTAAATATTCTTTCTGAGAGAATTTCCTAGATTTTATTCTCCACAGGAAACATGTTAGGCTTGTGGCAGGGCCACTATAAATACAATTGTAATAGTGCTTCTCTGTTCTGTACAATCTCAAGCCAATTTAACGTTCTGAAGACCTATTACTATCAAGACTTTCCCATTCTAGCTTATTATCTTCTTTTAATATTGTTTAAATTAATAAAGTTATTGGCAGTCAACTGACCACTAGAGATGTTTCAATTAAAGAAGGTGATGTGAGCTTAAAGGTAATGTAAGTAATTTCTTTACTCAGAAAACAGATGGCAGACACTTCAATTACCCTAATAGATGAAAAAAACTCAAAAATAAAATAAGTGAAATAGGTTAATTTTTACCTGAGGACCTGGATCACCCCTCTCACCTTTGGCCCCAGAGGAACCAGGCCCCCCCTATAGAGAAAAGGTGAAGACATAATCATTTAATTTTGTAATTCCCTAACAAGTTTTGTCCTACCATTTTCACTTGAAATAATTAAACATTATTCAAAATACATTTCTTCAAATAGTATGATTTTATTAGTTAATACAACAAAATTTTCAAGTCTTCTGATTGAAATACATCTCTTCTCAGATTTTGACTGTATTCCAGCATGTGAACTATATTTAAAAGTCTATATTTTACTAATAACTACACAGAAGCAAATTTCATGAAATCACACTGAAATGTTCTTTAATGTGTGTGCCATCAGAGCACTTACGATGATACACAGGCGTTACTTATCATTACACTGTGGTGGAGTACTAGAGGAAACACATTTTTACAGAATCGGGTACACATTGAATTCATTTATGAAACTTGGCAAATATTAATGCTGTTATACTCAGAAACTTCTCAGACACTGAATTCTATAGCAATAAAATGTCAAGAACAGATGCTATTGTTGTTATTATAATTGTACCGAAATAATGTCAAAGCATTTTTTCCTAGATTGGTCTATTTTTCCTTAGAAGAATAAGTCCTTATGACAAACACCTCTTCCAAATATTTACATAATTCACAAAGTGCAACAAAAGCCTACCATAGTAACTGGAAAAAAGTATAAAACCACTTTATAAAAGTGTTGTGGGTTTTAAAAAATAAATACTAGGCCATTCATTTTCCTAAAAAGCTTTAGAACACTAAAACTGAACATAGTGATAATAGTTACTTCACTCTGAAGTATACTTTGTGTGTTCAAGAAGTTTCTGATTTATTTAAATCAATAGAGATTCAGTTAAATACTGCATTGAATCAAAGTGCAAAAAGGTTAAAATTATGCTAAGCCTGTAAATGCTAGGTATCTAGAGCCTCCTGGTGGCTCCAAAGTAAAATAACTATTAATATGACTGCCAAAAAGTATGGCAAGTCAAGTAACATGCATATTCCAATCCTGAAAATTACAAGAATGATGACTTTCAAGTGTCTAATTAAGAATTCTTGCAACTAAATTTCTTCAAGAGATAAACTGGGGTTCTACATTAAATCAGATTATTAAGCATAGAATTGAATGCAGTTAAAGGTCAATTTATTTTTAATTACTTTACTATATTATACCTTCTGTATATAAGCACAAACTACTCAATAGATTATAATTACTTGGCCCAAACACTTATTCTAAAAATCGCCATGTAATAATTGACAGTAACAGAATAGGGTAAAGAATATTTTCTATGTTTCCTGCATATTTTAAAATATAGATCTCTTTTAGTCTATAAAATCAATTGGAAACAAATAATTGAAAAAAGGAATATTTCACTGAAAGAATGAACATATTTATGTATTAAAATATTGTATCTTTTTAAAATCTTAATATATAAAATATGTTTAGACTCTAGAATTAAGATTTTTTAAAGTCTGTTATAATTTGATGTTTTGGAGCAAAGAATAATAGAAGAGAAAATGGTGAAAACAAACAATGTGATTTTTTTCTCTCAATACCAACCTTGAATATGTTAGGAAGCTAAAACTTTCTATAACAAAGACTTAAGTAGTAGAATCAATTAATCTTGGATATTACATTGAGAATGGTAATGTAATAACATGGTTGTCAATGTTTTCTCTTTGCCAACATGCTGTGAATGTCTGACCTTTAAGGACTGGTAAAAACAGGAACAGCTTAATGTAACAAGCTTTCATTGGTTTTGCTCATCACTGTCCTTACTCTCTACAGATCCACTAGACTTGTGTTTGTCAGGATGATAAGCAGGAAAATTCCTTTGGATAATAGGATTTTACAGATGCTAGGCTGATATTTTTAATTTAAGCAAAAGGCAGTGTTTCCCAAACACGCTTGACCGTAAGAATAAGCCTGCTGCACTCATTTAAAATAATAGTTTGCCAGTTCCAACCCTGAATATGCATCATTAGAGCCTCAAGTTCAAGGCCCCAGGAACTTTCACTTTTGATAAAATATATGGGTAATTCTTCTGCCCCCAAATTTGTAAAACACTAGCATACTGCTGATTTTCCTCAGTCACGTAAATGTGTTATTATTAACAAGCAATTAAATATTAACTCTATTTCTTCCTTTATTAAATGACGTGGAATCTCTCATCTTCCCTACTATATTTTGAAAGGCAAAAGAGTAAAACTACATGATAAATACATAATAATGCATTTAGAAATGTGTATAATTTAAATTCTGTGGAACATATTGCCAGAACACATGTTCTACATGAGCTCATATGATTGAGTGTAAAGCCCTCCAAGATATAGGAAATGTTATAAAATTTCAAGACTGAAGAGACCCATAAATTTATGGAAAAGTAGATAACAAACTCTTGAGTAAACTACATGAAGAAAACTATTTTTCCTCCTAATAAGATCAGTAAAACAGATTAAATAATTTGAAAACTACTTAATTGATTCAAATTTGAATAAAATAGTTTTGCTGTGTCTACTAATTAAACCAAAGATAAACTTTTAATGTTCAGAGTAATAATTTCTATAAATATCATTATTTCAATAAAATATTGTGAGCATATAAGATCATACTGAAAGTATACTACAGCTTTTTATAACAAAAAAATACTTAAAATAGAAATTATTTCATTAATTTTGAAATCAATGCGAACTCAGGTTGGAATTCTACAATGTTCTTTTCCCTTAAGAAAAAAGTATGATTTAAAAAGAATCTTTGTTATGTGTGTGTGTGAATTGCTACACTGCTCAGCATTTGGTAAGTTTCAAACTATTTTTTAAAATATATAGAATATTAGATTATCAGTAAGCTTGTAAGGAAAATAAAACACTTATTTTCCAAGAGTCTCTAAAAGACAAAATAATTTCTCTAATAACTGAAGCAGTTTATGGAATACTAAAGGCAACTTAAAGTTTAAGCCAAGTCTCCTGCTTTCTCCTAAGATTATGGAAAATTTTTCATTGGCCTCAAATATTTTTTTCTTTTTTAATAAATTCTGTTTAACATAAAATTAAATCTCAAGAACTTACTGTACACTTGAACTTCAACAACTCAAACTATTATGCAAATAAATTATAGTTTGAAAAGTTAATAACTGGATATGTGATTCAATTATATTTTTCATTGTATTTATTTGATTTGAGAATTTTCCATTGTAACCTTTCCATTAAAATTTACTGAGGACTGAATTCAGAGAGATTTCTTAAATGGAAACCAAATCCAAGTATAAGCCTGTATATTTACCCTACTTTCACCAGCCAGAGATATGAAAACTGCCTGGCCAAAGTTGCACAAGGAACTACTAATACAGGAATTTAAACATATATTATCTTTTTGGGTAACCTACCACAGGACCCGGTCTTCCAGTTAGACCCATTGGGCCAGGTGGACCTCTCAGAGCAATCTAGAAAATAAAACATAGCAAATTCAGGAATGTCTCCCTGGATGAGCATATTAAACCACAATATTCATTTGCACAAGTTCCCCTTAAGTAGCTGCTCATCAACAGAGGTATAATAGCTACATAGTAGAAAGAGTGCCTGATTACTGAAGAATCACGTAGTTTTTAGAATGACAAATTGACCTAATAAGTATCAGACATTTTTAAGCTCTTGTGATTTATATACAATCTTGTACCATATATATTATGATTTATTCAATGAAAAAAGTTAAAATATATTTTACCATCTAATAAGAAATTTAATATCTGGTGATTTTTCTACTCAAAAGTGCATTCAGAATATTGCGTAGGCTTCTCTTAAATATGTAGGTGCAATTCTCATTGACAATACTTTTAGATGTGAACAATTTGAAGTGCTTTAAGTGAAAGTTTTCTAGCAGTATTTTAGGAAAAACTATGACAATTCAAGCCAGATAGTAAAAAGCAAAATTGATAAGAAAGTGCTTAGATAATATAGTTATTTTAACAAATCTCAAATTTAATGCTTTATAGAAAAATACATTTATTTTGTAGAATCATAGGCATGATAGACTGATTACATGCACTATTGACACTGAATATTAGAAATGTGAAATTAGCACTTGGAAAGCTGGAACAAGTAGAGTAAAAGGATAAATATTTGACAGATGTTAAATTAGTATGGTGTGCTATTTTTTAATATTAGTGATTCCAAAAGATGAATATTTAGATTACCAAAACAGATATAAAAATAATATTGTAATAGAAATAATGTAAAATCATATTAGAAAAGTGCATGAGATGAAAACAGTAATATCTCCAAAATTTCACTACTGACTCACCATGAGATTTTTGACAATACACTTCTTAATCCTTGAGATTAAATATCTGAAAAATTGGAATTATAATGCTTGCTACCTATTTCCAAGTAGGTTAAAAGGACTAATAAAATTAGGAATTCAATGGCCTAATAAACTATTTAAGCTCAAATAATTACCTGAAATCTGTTCAAAGTAATAAAATTTATAAGTTGTAGGCATCATTAGTAAATCAATTTAAATATTTTTAGATTTGTATTATGCCAAGTTCTAATAAACAAATATTTAAGTTTTTCATTGTCTTTATAAATGATGTAACCAAACAAGGCATCTTGTCAGATTAATAGACTTATACTCTCAGATAATTTATGCACTCATAAATTTATGGTGATAATTAGTTATCACCGAAATGATTTATATCACTTAGGAAGCAGGTACCCATATCCATGCCAACTATAAGCCCTTTATTTCCTTTTTCCTTGAAAAGAAAAAATGACTATACTATGAATAAAAGTATTGTATGACTTTCAACCCTTTCCTGATCCTTTCTTTTGATTTCCTTAGCTATATTTTAACTGCACTGGAGCTAACTTAAAAAACAAACCATTTTATATTACATAAGTATACAGATAGTGGAAAGCTTTTAGCTGACAAACAAATATGAACTGAATGGATTTGGCTTAAAATATAGATTACAATGATTCGAGCTTAGAATACATATTTGAAGGTTTCTTTCCTCCAAAAGAATGCTTAAGAAATTTAATTTTCTGGATTATTTGGGATATCCTGAATAATCTATAAGATTGGGTGGAAAAATTATTTTAAACTTTATCCTCTTACTTTATTCATTGATCATTGACATATGCCTTAGCAGGGAAAACTGGATGTGAAAGATAAAGGGTGATATATATAAATACATCAGTACTCTTTGAAAAAAAATTAGAAAATTTGTGTATTATGGTCTGCATGTTTTTGCCAGAATTATGTATGGCAATACTGCAAGGGTCAGTCTTTTAAATTAAATATTAAATTAAAGAAAATATTCCTATTGAAAAATAGATATTATCTTAGTATCTTCTCCATCTAAATTCAACATACTATTCAGAAGTATTTTGCTCATAATAGTTGCACCCTCCAGATACATACACACACACACACATACACACACACACACACACACACACACACACACACACACTCTCTCTTGCATAACTGCACAGAATCAGGTTATGGAACTACATGTTGATCCTTTCTTACCCGAGCCTGCTGAAGAATGGCCTGGGCCTGCGCTTCCTGAGCAGAGATGACTGGTCCTTTGGAACCATCGCCACCATAACGAAACTAAGAAAAGATAACGTACAGAAGCTCAAAATAAGAATTTCTCAAATAGGTGCCTTAATTACTAGATTAAAAACTACTTACTTAAAATGGTGGGATTTTACCAAAGTCCAAGGTAACTCCATCATGAATCATGATACTTAGATTTTTTTAAAAACTTTTTTTCTGTCCATTATGGAAGTTTTCTAGACCATGCTTTACCACTTGTAGGAGCGACTACAGACTCCTTTACAATTTTAAATTCCATAATTTTTGAAAACTCTGGAATAAGCTATCATCCATTTCTTTACCTGCACAAACGCTACCCGTTCTACTCACTCATTTGTAAAAATTCTAAACGCACTAAGTTCGGTAGTGTTATAGATCAACTGCTATTTTGTTGAGCAAAATTTCTGGAATCTCTGTGAACACAGAGGAAATCTTCCTTGAGATAGATTCAGTTTGTTTACCTTTTCTTAAGTAATTATACTAGGAAACTGATCTTTTCTGTATCCCTCTATACAATGCTAAAGCTCCTTTTAAATTTTAACTCAAAATGCAGCATGAATAAATTTCTCTCTATGTTATTATTACTTGAATCTTTATTACATTTAAACAAATAAACAAATTTTTTCCACAAGAATTTGGGCAACTTTATTTTTAAAATTCTTTTTATTGAAGTATAGTTGATTTACAAAGTTGTGTTAGTTTCTGGTGTACAGCAAGTGATTCCGTTATATATATATACACTGAATATATGTGTATTATATTCTTTTTCATATTCTTTTCCATTATGGTTTATTATAAGATATTGAATACAGTTCTCTGTGCTATACAGAGGGACCTTGTTGTTTATCTTTTTTTCTTTCTTTTTTTTTTCTTTTTTTGCAGTACGCGGGATTCTCACTGCATCCCCTGCATTGGCAGGCGGACTCTCAACCACTGCGCCACCAGGGAAGCCCTGTTTATCTATTTTATATTTAGTACTTTGTATCTGCTAATCCCAAACTCTTAATTTATCCCTCACCCCTCCCTTCCCCTTTGGTAAGCATAAATTTGTTTTCTAAGTCTATGAGTCTGTTTCTATTTTGTAAATATGTTCATTTGTATCATACTTTATATTCCACATATAAGTGATATCATATGATATTTGTCTTTCTCTGTCTGCCTTACTTCACCCAGTATGATAATCTCTAGTTTCATCCATGTTGCTGCAAATGATATAATTTCATTCTTTTCAATGGCTGAATAGTATCCCACTATATATATATATATATATATATATATATATGCCACATCTTCTTTATCCATTCATCTGTCACTGGACATTTAGGTTTATTCCATGTCTTGGCTATTGTAAATAGAGCTGCTATGAACACTGGGGTGCATGTATCTTTTTAAGTTTGAGTATTCTGTGGATACATGCCCAGGAGTGGGACTGCTGGTTCATATGTTAACTCTATTTTTTAGTTTTTTGAGGAACCTCCATACTGTTTTCCATAGTAGTGACTCAATTTACATTCCCGCTAACAGTGTAGGAGGGCTCCCTTTTCTCCACACCGTCTCCGGCATTTATTATTTGTAGTCTTTTTAATGATGGCCATTCTGACTGGTGAGAGTTGATACCTCATTGTAGATCAGATTTACACTTCTCTAATAATTAGCAATGTTTAGCATCTCTTCTTGTGCCTATTGACCATCTGTATGTCTTCTTTGGAGAAATGTTTATTTAGGTCTTCTGCCCAGTTTTTGATTGGGTTTTTTTGGTTTTGTTGTTACTGAGCTGTATGAGATGTTTGTATATTTTGGAAATTAAGCCCTTGACGGTCGCATCTTTTGCAAGAATTTTCTTCCAGTCTGTTGGTTGTCTTTTTGTTTTGTTTATGGTTTCCTTTGCTGTGCAAAAGCTTATAAACTTGATTGGTCCCATTTGTTTAGTTTTGCTTTTATTTCTAGTACCTTGGAAGACTGACCCAAGAAAACATTGCTACGATTTATGTCAAAGAATGTTTTGCCTATGTCTCTTCTAGAAGTTTTATGGTGTCGTGTCTTTTATTTAAGTCTTTAAGCCATTTTGAGTTTATTTTTGTGTATGATGTGAGGATGTGTTCTAACTTCATTGATTTACACGGGTCTCTCCAACTTTCCCAACACCCCTTGCTAAAAAGATCATCTTTTCTCCATTGTATATTCTTGCCTCCTTTGTCAAAGATTAATTGACCATAGGTGTGTGGGTTTATTTCTGGGCTCTCTACTCTGTTCCATTGATCCATATGTCTGTTTTTGTGTCAATACCATGCTGCTTTGATTACCGTGGCTTTGTAATATTGTCTGAAGTCTGGGAGGGTTATGCCTCCAGCTTTGTTCTTTTTCCTAAGGATTGCTTTGGCAATTCTGGGTTTTTTATGGTTCCATATACATTTTAGGATTTTTTTGTTCTAGTTCTGTGAAAACTGTCCAGGTTAATTTGATAGAGATTGCATTAAATCTGTAGATTGCTTTGGGTAGTATGGCCATTTTAACAATATTAATTCTTTTGGGCAACTTTAAAAAGCAATCTTAAGGTAAAACAAATAATTTTTGGACAATGAATAATAACACTATAGATATATCATATTTAAAAAGTATTAGCTAGTGTCTACATGGTAGTAAATAGCATATTAACTTTATGTTAATACATGAAATGCATATTACTCATATGACTCAGTATAAAGCACATGATTAAAAATATTAAGAAAATCCTCTAAGATTTGTTGTCAAAAAATATAATGAAATAATAAAGCCTTAGTTCTACTGCAGAAATAAATATTTACCAGAATTTTGTTTTAGCAAAATTTATCACACTTTCTGAAGGCTGCTTCATTTCAAGTATCTCTACCTCATACAGTGGTTTTTTGATTGACCTATAATATGGTTAAGCAATATTTTTCAGCAGTAGGATGACAAAACATTGGGTCATCTTTATAACTATAAAAAACATACCGGTAACACTAACATGGTACCAGGAGGACCAGGTAAACCATCAGCCCCTGGTAGACCAGGACGTCCTGGGGGACCCTAGGGAAGTAAATAAAATCATCAAAATTAATCAATAAACAAAATAATTAAATGTATTAGAAACAGAATAACTTTGAATACCATAAGTCTACATTATCTACTTTGTGTTTGTCCTCTACTCCTTGGTTAATCTCCTTTTATTAAGTATACCTAGAGAGGATTGTATTTCATTGCAGTAGTTTTATATAATTTAAATAATGCACAAATTTATTGCTTACTCAAGGAAGGAGAAAAAAACAGATTTTACAAGAAGAGTTTCAACAGACTTAACGCAAATGGTCTATTTCACCATGTGACCCAGAATGCAATCTTCATATTAGGATGTAGCCTCATTAATTCATTCTATCAGTATTCAACTAAATAGTCATGGGAGTTTCTGATAAACATGTCTGAACTAAAAAGGAAGAACTTAATCTAATGTTTGGGTTCATATGAAAATGGAAATTGATTAAAAATAAAAAATTTCTTACTAATTATAACAAAGATAAATGCACATTCTTTCACCTCACTTTTAAAATTATAGTTAGAAAAGTTAAACAAAATTTTGCACAACACTGAATTCATATGTTATCCAAGTGAGAATAATATGTTAAACCTGTAGAATATATTTTAATTCTTTTCATTTATGTTGCATTCTTTTGTTATGAGTCCCTTCACTTACCCTTTCGCCAGGGTCACCAGGGGGTCCAGTGGGGCCTTGTAGACCTGGAGGACCCATAAGACCCTACAGAGAAATAAACCATGATCTGAGTTAGATTCCTGAGTTTGTTAGTGTTCAGGCAAATTCATCCTACCAAAATCAAAGAAGAACTCGTATTCATAAATAAACACTCTTCTCCCAAACAATTGCCCTATTTATCTTGCCATAAAAAGAGAACATATAGGGACCACTTTGTAGCTAGCTCAACTCTTCCTCTATGAGGCTGCTCTCAGGGTAGAGACAGACATTCCAAGGAAGAACAGGAAAGGAAATCCTGCCAATGTACAGTCCCTGAGGTGGAAGTTGGTTCCCAGTTCTTACTGAAGAAATGGTATACTCATTTAATTAGACTGCAAAAATGTGACAGTGAAGTTGAAATGTAGAAATCATTTATATTCTTTATGGGTAAAAGTATTTAAAGGTATCAGTATAATATATTTATTTCACATAACAAGAATTTAGTTAATTCCACAAAAGAAAGAGGATTTCTTACAAAGTCAGATCAGTACAACTACCTGACAATAAAGACACCCTGATGAGTAACATTAGCCTTATTAGGAAATGACAATGGAAGCTGATAGTCACTCCATTCAGAAGTACAGATCAGGCAGATACAGTCCGCTTAATTCTCAGCTCTCTTCTTTGAGATATATCTATACCTCTTTAAAAAAAAAAAAAAAAAAAAAAAAGGGCTTTTTTTTTTTACTTTTATAACTTTCAGGCACAAAGTTGAAGATGAGGTTAGAAAAGTCAGAGATATTTAAGCAACAAAAATATTTAAAACAAAATTTAATTTCATAGCTCTCAAAAGAATATCATTTGGATAGCCAAATCAGAAAGCGATTCAAGGCCACCGCGTCTTCTGACCAAGTATTTGCCTCTATAATTCAATACTCAAATTAGTCTAAAATGTATAAATTCAACAGTGTAATAGAAATCTTATATCTGATTATTTAAAAAATCAAGACAAAAATAGTCTTGAAACATTTACATACCGCAGGTCCTGCTGGCCCCGGTGGTCCTTCAATAAGCATGCCCTACAGTTAAAAAAAGATAGAATCATTACTAGGGCAATGTAACCCCTAACCTCTTATCTAATTGGCTCTTAGAAAGCACCACATCATTACATTTTAAAAGGTAAATTATCTGTTCCTACATATAAAACAATTACAAGCATTTTTGCACGGGGAAGGGAGGAAATTAAAAATGATAGAAGACATAATCCCTGTCCTGAGAAAATCTGTGAACTAATTAGCAAGGAAATAAATATTCAGATAAGTAATATTACAAAGAGAATATGCTAAGTGCTCCCCAAAAGGGCAAAGACATTTAACCAAGTTTTCCCTAGCACCCAGAATAATGCCGGGCACAAAGCAAGAACCTGATAAATATTTGCTGTGTGAATGAAAGGATGGAAGAAAGTGGCACCTAAGCACTTTAACTCAGGGAAAGGGGAGAAAAGTCCATGTTAAAGAACTGGACATAGGGCTTCCCTGGTGGCGCAGTGGTTGAGAATCCGCCTGCGGATGCCTGGGACACGGGTTTGTGCCCCGGTCCGGGAAGATCCCACATGCCGTGGAGCGGCTGGGCCCGTGAGCCATGGTCGCTGAGCCTGCGCGTCCGGAGCCTGTGCTCCGCAACGGGAGAGGCCACGGCAGTGAGAGGCCCGCGTACCACAAAAAAATAAAAATAAAAAAAATTAAAAAAAAAAAGAACTGGACATAAATATAAGTTCTTAAAAAGACAAGAGAATAGAATACTATTTCAGGATAAGAACCCAATTCTAGAAAGTTAATGATTCTACTGCTGAAAACTGTCTTGTCATTTAAAAAGTTGGTTGTAAATTTTCATAACAAGGACAAATTTATTCTGAAAAAATATTTTTAAAGACTTTGGTAAGCATATGATGTGCTTTCTCAGATTTTGGAGTAATAAACAGACAACAATGTTCTTAGAGATGCAACTTTTAAAATTTTTATCTCCTCCATCTTTTATAAAAATTTTATGTCCTTGTAGTTCCTGAAATGATTTTCATTAGCTTGAGGCAAATATTTAAACATACTTCCTTTAGTTCTAATGCAAGACTTTTCCCAAATTGCTGATTAGGAAGAACAACAGTAAAATTGACTTCCAGTAAGAATTTGCTTCTTACCAATATCTTGAGTGGTAGTAACATTAATATAAATCTTCAAATCACTTTTGAAGTGATTTGAAGATTTTTTCCAATGGAAGAAAAGGAAGCAAATTTTAAAAAGAACATTTTCATATTATTACATGATGTGATTTGAATATGAAACAAATAAGTACTATGTCAAATAATATATTTCTAATAATGTTAAGTTATAGAAATTAGAGGAGAAAATCACTGGACTGGAAAACAGAAGAGGTAAAGTCTGGTCATACCTCAACCACCAAACATTTGAACCCTTTAGGTCTTAGGTTTCTTAGTTTTAAAATGAGAGAATTAGATTAAAACATTGTCGGCTAGTTTCAAATTCCAAAATTCTGTATCTCTATATTTTTGGGGTTTATTGAAATTCTACTTGCCAGAACTGGCCTTACTAACTCATTACTTGTGGCATGAAAAACATTCGGACATTAGAATTTTCAATGGTACTATGACAGCGTATTCATACCAGTACTTACAGGTTCAACTACTGCTGGTTCTCCTTTCTGTCCTTTTTCTCCGTATGCACCATGGCCATTTATCTGTTGAGTGAAAAATTCAAGCAGCCTGTCTTTAAGTAAATAAGGCCATTTAAGTATTTTTAAAAGGTCATTTAATCATCTAAGTGCATTTAAAACAATCTATTAAAATGTGTTTTTTAACACAGAAACCTGTTAAAGTTTTAAATACTGAAAATATACAAAGGGAAACACAATGAACATTAATGCTAAATCTTGAATGAGATTGAACAATTGTTTCTTAAAGACATATTATAAAAAGATAAAGATTATCTGTCGACCTCATTATTATCCCAAGGTACTAAGCAAAAAGTGTCATCAAATTAAATTCAATAAAATAGAGGTGGAGGAAGAAATGGGTGAAGGGGTTCAAAAGGTTAAATAATAATAATTATAATGATAAAATGTTAATTAATATGGTGCATTCCTAAGCATCACCAGAAAAGAAAAATAAATAAAACAGTCTAAAAATTAGAAAATAGTCTTAGTACCCAGAATGACAATGACTGTAATTTAATATTATCATGCCAAGAAAACTTGGATACAACTCTATTAAAGATTATTCTTTCAAATGAAGACTCCAGTAGTGTGGCCTGAGATACAACTGCTGAAGATCCCCATGAGGAAGAATCTATCAAGGTGACCTAGTAGTGATAAATATTCATAATTTATATAAGAACATAACCTACATTTTAAACCTGAAAAGACATCACGATGAACACGAAAATACTCCAGAAATAAGACATACAATGACACAGAGCAGAATACTGACTTACACTTGTTTCTGTGATATCTGTTTCTGCTGGAACACCTGGACCAAATTCTTCATTAGTGGGGCTTGTTGGTTTATCTTCATATTCTTTATATTCATAAAAATCATATTCGCCTAAATCTCCATCTACCAGAAGTTCAGAGTCCCTGCCGTCTATTTCTTTGTTTTCATATAGCATATCCTCAGAATTTTTCCTCTGGGAATCATAATCCTCTCCAGTTAGATATTCTTCAGTAAATACTTCTTCAACCGGATTTGGCTATTAATTTAAGTCGCAAGGAATTGGAGAACATGAAGTTTACTGTTAGTAAAGCAAGGTAAGCATTTGCAATTACAGTTTGATGGAATGTGACAGGAAGTGGTCTGAATACTACTCAAGCAAGTCTGAAAGCTGGGAAAAACAGCCTTTCAGCATTATTGAAAGAAATATTTTTGTACATTAGTATGTACAAGGAAATATTGCTTTCAAAGAACTTTTGCCAATAAACTGCAAATATTCACATAGAATCAACATGTGTATTTGCTTGTTCCATTGGAAAAAACTTGTTATGTACTTTGGTATTTACTTTATAGTTTGACTTGAATAATATATATATGTATATATAGAAAATATATAGTTAAAGTTTTGCTTAATTTTCAAATCTCACAGAACCTCACAATGAAATATAATTGCTACCAGAAAAGCCATGTAAATTTGACTCTCAATCCGAAAAATAAAATATTAATGCCAATACTGAGAGTTATCATTGCAATATTTATGCAGAGTATCTAGAATGTAGGGAAGTATTATATCACCAAAGAGTTCTTTACAGCAAATGAAATATAAAATATAGTCCTCAGAATTTAATACAATAGACTATATCACTGTGTAGTCTCATAAAGAGTATGAGATTATTCACTTAAAAGTAAAAATTATATCAAAAACACTATCTCAGAGATATAGAAAAATAAAGCTAGTATAATTTCTTTTTTTCATAAATAATTCTCATTAATAGCATAAATCTGAATGATATTTATTAGGTAATTTTGGGCCATATGATTCTGATGAGGTTCAAATTAAATAATTTATCTTGCTACTTTTGAATTTCATAAATAACTTGTTTGATATAACATAGTGAATCAAGATGATAGAACAATATTGAATAATAAGTAGTGTTACATAAAGTCATGTGAATGAAAAACATGGCTAAATGATTAATTTAGTGATTGTTAACTAAAAATAAAATGTCCAATAACCATAATATTTTTGTATTTTTAAACAATGAGTATATACTATCATTAGGGGGTGCATACCATCTGGGATCAGAATATTACTATGTTCATAGATCTGAGCAAAAGATGAATGAATTTGGGTATATAAATAAACATCTTGAATCAAGATAACCATTTTTGGAAAATGATTATTTTGGACTAGATGAAATTTGAAATCAGTTCTTACCCTAAAATGTTATTATTCTAAATTATGTGTTTGCATGTAAAGTCTCACTGAGTTAATTTGCCTCACTGGGACACATGTTATATAAATTTTTAATAATTAAAATGGTTCAGGTATTCCTCATACCAGGTGTGACAGGAATTTAACAGTTAAACTGAATTGTATACTTATTTTTTCATAATCAGAATATATGCATAGTATGAAATTCAGGAAGATTGTTCTATTTGTACCTGTATGTACTTAAACATTTTCATAGAAAAGGACTGGAAAAGGTTAAGATATAATATTTTAACTATAATTAAGTTTGAAAATGTAAATAGTCATTAAAACCAACTAAGACTATATTTTCTCAAAATATTTGTGTCATAAAAATGCATGATTATTGGTCAGATGGAGTAAATTCTAATTGTATCATTTGATGATACAGTTGTTACTTTAGAGGATTCTCCTCCTCACAGAAGGGTCATGTTGTGAATACCCTTAATCACAACATTTTGAGAAGCTTGCTCAATCCCAGGAGGATTCAAGAAAATGATAGCAGCCAATTCAGTTTGTTCAATTTAGCATTTGCATGAAGCAAAGAGTCATGCAAAACCTGAATTGACATTAATTTTAAATGAACTGTTTTTAGTAATAGTGAGCCAATTCTACTGTTTCTCTTACCTCCGTAAAAGAATAAAAATGTCAAACTTTTCAGAGGTTATAGATTCTTCCAGAGTGAAATATACCAAGAAATATTACACATTTTAAAAATTTAATGCTGTCTATGAGCATTACCTCATTTGGTCCAGATACACGCCTAGGAGCTTCTGTTTGGTAACTTTCTGTTCCATAGTTGTATTCTTGAAAATCATCAACAATATTTGCCTAATGGTAAATTCAAAAGAAAAGCAATTAGTAAAAATGTAAGGTGATCCAAAATCTATGGAAATCATGATTTAACTGGAAATCATGATTTAACTGGGATATCGTATTAGCCAAATGAGTATTTATCTAGTTGGGTTAGGACAATGACTCATCATCAGAGATCTTCCAGCTTATCTAGGAGAGATCTTGATTGCTTTTTCTTTGCTACCTTTACCCCTAGCTTGGCTTTTGCTGCTGCTTGATAACTTTTCTTCTTCTTGGTTGCAAATTTTTCAGATTTAGGGGGTGTAAACTTTTTGGACTTTTTCTTTGAGTTAGTGGCCACTGTCTTCATCTTCATTTTGAAATTGAATTTCTTTTTCTGTAAAATGTGGTGAAAGATGGAATGGAAAACATAAATAAAATGAAAAGGGAAATAAAGAGCATGGATGAAAGGAAGGATAAGCAAAGCAAACCGGGCATCATTCCTTCAGGACATCTACTGTCAAATAAAAATCACAGTTATCAGGTCATAGAAATCAGATGAATGAAAGCCTTATGATAAGTTTGAGGAAAAGTGGACATAAGGAACCACAGGATGACAAACAGTAGGACACCATACACAAAGGCGCTACTTTGCTTTTACCTCAGTTTGTGCTATTGTCTCCTCAGTTACAGTGGGAGTCTCTGTTACACTTTCAGCCTCTTTATATTCTGCTTCCCCATACTCATAGTCATATTCCATTATATCCTCAGGTGCATACTACATCGCAAAGGAAAAAATATCAGGCAATTCTGTTAGTTGCAGGTAATGCTGTTAACAAAGGGGTAATCATGTTCTTAACTTTTACTAGTAAAAGTTAAGAGACAAGGAAATGCTTTTATTTAAATATTACTTCCTGTTACAAGAAGTAATACTGTCTTATACAGAGTATAATAACACAGTGACAAAGCAGGTTTTCTAAGAGCAGAATAGTGGTTAGGATTGTGAGGAAATTAAAAGTTTAGAATATTAATTCAAACTTTTAATTGTTGAATATTAATTCAAACATAACAATTACATACTTGGACATAGTTGTTAAACAGTCACGTTAATTTTGATTTGTAAAAATTGCTGCATAAGGCTCCTTTATCTTACAGCAATTTCAATGGGTACTTTTTTTTTTTCCATTGAACTACATGTTTAAAAATAAAAGTATGGGGCTTCCCTAGTGGCGCAGTGGTTGAGATTCCGCCTGCCGATGCAGGGGACGCGGGTTCGTGCCCCGGTCCGGGAAGATCCCACATGCCGCGGAGCGGCTGGGCCCGTGAGCCGTGGTCGCTGAGCCTGCGCGTCCGGAGCCTGTGCTCCGCAACGGGAGAGGCCACAACAGTGAGAGGCCCTCGTACCGCAAAAAATAATAAATAAATAAATAAATAAAAGTATGGAGAGTAGTCTTCCCAAGTATGAAACAATTTTCATATCTATTATAAGATGGAAAGGGGAGAGGAACGAAAGGGAACAGAGGAACATGAAATGAGTCTATATTTTGTTTGGAATACTGGAACCGAGGCAAAAATACAATCTAAAGTTTATTCAGAAATAACTAATTTTCTATAGACTTAAGATCAAAATGAGCACAGAATACTTGTGAACCATTAAAAGATTCAAAATTAAATCTGTTTATAATTAATACATTTCAGTTTTACAAATACTGCATTTTTTCTATTGAAAAAATAGCATAACATTTACATACCTTAAACCATGTAAATGTAACTAAAACTGAAAAATGGAATACTAGATTATTCTGTATTAAAAAAAAATTTAGGAGAAATAGGTATGTTTCTCAGTAGAGGGATGTGCAATACAATCATTAATATTGAATGATGAGGAAAATAACATGCTTGCTCACCTTCAGAGCCAAACACCTCTATCAAAATTTTAATTTTTAAACACCAACATAGGTACTGTGAAACATATATTAATTATTGGTTTTAATTAAAATAACTGTAAATCCATTAAGATCATATATAACAAAAGATATTAAGCAGCAAACTCAACAAGCTAAAACTCATATATATTTATATATTATTTATAATATATATTTATGTATAGGTATATATATATTTATGTATATACATACATATATACATATATTTATTATGTATAATACATAATGTGTGTATATATACATATATACCTATGTGTGTGTGTGTATATATATATATATATATATATATATATATATATATATATATATGCTAAAAGCAACCTATTTGAAATTCCCTAAGTATTATATTTGGTAACATTTTAATTATATCCCAACTGGAACTCTCTTGGTATTTTCAAATTGACAAAAAATCTCTTTTAATGTGCCAGAAAAATAATTCTTCACCACATGCCTTTTAGAGAACTGTGATCACTGTGCCTTCTAATTTAAAGCTCTATTAGATATAGCAATGCTAACGAGTGCAAATTTCACATGAGACATGTTCAAAACTGACCCCCTGGCAATATTGTATATCTGGCCCTTAATGAAATACCCCCACTAGAGGAAACTTTTCTAGATGGTTCAGCTGAAGGTCATATTGATATATAGAGACATACTTTCAGTGTTTATGATTGTCAAAACTTCAATTTGATTAAATTAATTGAGATTGATTCATAATTTTACCTATCCAGTAATAGTTTAATTATCATTGAATATACATTTCAAAGACTTTAACAAATCTTCATTCTAATAAGAATTTGAGTAGAATTTGTTAAAATAGAAGAATGCATATATAACTTTTTGAACATTTGTGTTTCTTCATGACTCTGCAAGCAAGATATAATGCCGACTATTTCTAGGAAAGGTAGAGTAAGTATTAATCAATAGCATCATTAAATAAATAAAACAAATACTGAATTTAGATACATATTAAAATAATTAATGGAAACTGAATATTGTCGAATGAATAATTTTTTCTATAGTTATAGTCACACATGTTGGAATAAGAAATAGTGTATTTATATAATTACTAGCTGGCAGCTTGAAGTTACAACATGAAAAAAGATTAGCCAGGCTAATTTATGCTTTAGAATTTTAAAATTAAGCAGACTTTTCAGAATCATATACATCTATAATGAATTGTAAAAACATAAGACAATATATAAAGGCATGAAGGACTGTAAAAATGGACAATTTAAATGCATCTTAAATGAAGCCTGGTATTCAAAACAGCCAATTACCTTTACTATCTTTATATCATGGTTTTTTTTCCTTATAGGAGGAAACCTTTTCCAACCTCCATAATTCTCTCCTCTATTTAAACTTTTCCCACATGGAGATAAACCAGACTAGCTGTGGTCATGGAATAATGAAGGCAGTAACATGCTTAGGCACTAAAGCACATCTTTTTCTTAGAGCCACTCAGGAGTCAGTGAAAAGAATCACTGCTTCTCTTCTTATTTCTTTATCTAAACAACATGCCCCTTCTGGTGGGTATTTGATATACTTAGGACTTTGCTGGTCTACACGAAGCTTTACAACCTATTTTTGGAGATGATTCTCCCTTCTTGCTATGGAATTTGGGGGTGTCTCAAAGACAGGTAAAGAAGAGAGAACTACTTGTAATCAATCAGATGCATATATGCAAAAAGATGTGCAGTGATGGAAAGATTTCACCTATGATCTCTGAGTTGCCTAGCATAAGTTATAGTATGTGAGGAGAAAGGGTCTTCTTCTAGAAATGTCAAGTCTGTTCTTATTCAGTTTGTTAGAAAAATAGTGGCATAAGTAAATACCTGAATATCTTTGAGAACTAGAATATATGATAAATATTGAGTGCAAAAAATATTAAGGTAAGAAATTTCTTTATAAAATATTGTTTTTCCCTTGCTTCTTCTTCTCTTTCCATCCTTTATATATATATATTTAAAAAGAACATCAACTGCCTAGTATATAAAGGGCATTGTAGTCTGTGTAGCACATTAAGAAAGAACCATATGTAGATTTAACACCTAATTTCTTATTAAGATATAAGGATAATTTAACACAATGGTTTAATACAAAACCATCATAATTTTAATATTAGTTACTTTGCTATATAAATGGTATTGTGGAGTTTCACATAGAATAACAGTTTGATATTATCACTATGTTTAAATCTATCTTCATTTTACATTTCACTCTATGATGATGATGTGATACTGTGCCAAACACATAAAAAATGTAATTTTAACAATGAATTAAGATATGTTATTTAGAGGATATGAACTATACAAAATCACAAGTTGAATAAAACACATTTGAGTTAATTTATAAAATAAATTGACATATTTATTAATCCAAATCAGAATAATAAATATGCAATTTTACAAATTTATTAATTGTAAATTAAGCAATATAAAGTACAACATATATGTTTGATGCTCTATTTTGTACTATATGTTCTTTATTCACTGGTAACATTGCCTTCCTATTTTGTATAAGTAAAACATCTGTAGTACAATTATTAAAATGCATATTTGTAATATAATGATGTATTAATGGCTATGGTTCCAAAAGTAATATAAGGATGGCTTACTAATTCTGTTAACCAGGTGTTTTTCATACTAGTATATAATAGTTATCTTATTATTGAAGTATCAATGTAATTTAGTACTGGGGGGAAAAGTGAGAGCTGATTCCTCAAAAAAACTTTTCATTGTGACCTACTCAACATAGAAACTGTAAGAAATACTATTATTGCATCACCCAACCAGATTTTCATGGAGCTTTTATTATAGCAGCATGCTCTTTTCCTTATCAGTTGCTTCTAGTAAAAGCAAGTTTGATTTATCAACAGAATGTTAAATTTATGAATCAACAACTAAGGTCAAAAAGGGAAAGTCTACTTTTAAATGAATTTAAGACAAAAATGGTTAAAAATATTATTTTGCTTTAAAATAACTCTGCTTACCTGATGTAATAGCATTAAAACATGGGAATAAAACACCTCAAGGTGATATAATAAGAATGCATACCTTCATTCTTCCAAAAATCAGAGCCATATCTGTTACTAAAAAGAACAAGACTTATCTTTCTTAAAGCAAGAGCAAAATAAATCTCACCCATCTTGAACACGCATACTAAATATTATAAATTTTAATATTGAATCACCACATAATCTCTAAGATATAAAAACACTAAAGCCTGATGGATATTTTACCTAATCTCTTGGAATTCACAGACTGTTTTAATAAATCATGAGGAAATAAAAAGAATGAAGCACTTGAGAACTGTGAAAGAAGCAAACACAAATATCCAAGTAATTTCTCTTTTTTCTCTCATATTTGCTTTCCTGTTAGCTTCTTAAGACTTTACCCTGTTTTAAAAAAACATTAATATTAAGTCATGGAAAAGATCAGTGCAACAGAATTCACTATCATACCTTAAAAAGGAAAGTAATGTCAAAAAATATATTTCAAGCACTTAAATGGTAAAATCCAAATTGAATTCGCATGCAGAAATAACAGTAAATTAAAAGATAAGATCCTAACCTATTCTAAATAGTAGAACTCAAAAGATGGTATCTAATAGTATTTTAATAGTCAAGAAGAAAGCTATTTGAGTTATTTTCAAACATAAGGACAGTCTTTATGTGTTTAAACTTCCACCCTCACCTTCTAAAATTAAGAACTCTTCACGTTGAGAAAAAAATTAAAATATAGTTTTGCTGCTAACTAAAGACTCAATTCCTTCCAGTATTTGCTTTATAATTTCCAGAAAATTCACATTAAAGAATTTAACCTAAAAATCTGCATAAAGCATACACTGTACTATATTTTTTTGTTTTTTGGGATATTCACGTCTGACAAAATTGCTATGGCTAACTTAAATGTACTTATTTTTGGTCTGAGAGAGAATACAGTCAAATTTCATTATGGTGAATTTTCTTGCAAAAATAGCCTGGAAGAATGGTTTCACACCCTAGTTTCAAATAAAGTGACATAATATTAATCAAAGAATATGAATATTTAGTTACAGCAATCAGTTCATAATGCTTTTCATTTCATTGCTCTCTGTATCAAATCTTATGCAAGAAAAAGAAAACTTACATATCAATGTAGCATAGCCTTACAGAAATGGAAAAAAAAAATCCCTCTAAATATTCAACACAGCCTGACAACTTTAAGATAGCACTAAAGTCCCTTTCTCATCTGCATGAATTACCAAAAGCCTGGGGATATGGCAAGTACACCAGAAAATAGTCACCCTTGTCTTGAGGCTGTTTTAATTACTGAAATGCTAAGGACAAAATATATCTTTGAGAAATTATCTTTTTTCTCATCTCCCCCCAAATAAAATATGCTCCTCTACACAGTATATGTGAAGTATCTGTATTTTTATGAAATTATGTAACAAAATACTTAAGATGGAAACAAACACCAAAATCTTCTTCAAATCACATATTCTTAGAAATATTAAAACACTATAAATACAAGGTAAAGTTTAATTAAAAGTGAATAAATGGAGGTGAGCCTGAAAACTGCAAACCTATGTCCTTAGCATTGGAATGAGAAAACCTGCCCTTGATCTTACGGTCCTCACCTCATCGATCTGGGGTTCCTGAGCCTGAGCAGCCTTGGATGCTGAGGAATCACAGTCTGGACTGTAATGCTCACAGTAGTCATACGCTGCTTTGGGGTCACCTATGATCAAGAACTGCTGGATGTCCCCCTGCCAAGAAACAAACATGGTTATGTAATCAGCATATTTGAATACACATATATCCAGAGCAAGATTTATCCAAGACACAGTGTAATTCACCTTTAAATATGAGAAGAAATCGCTTACATTTCAATGTTAAAAACAGTCCTATAGGAATGAGAGAGAAATTCACACCTGTTTAACAAATCAGATCTTCTGCTATATTGTGGTTCAGAGAATCTATAGTATATTCATCTGTTTGCTAAAACTTGATTTTACTGCATTCACAGTTTACTCTGTGTGGAACAAGACAAATGAATTGTGAATAATAAGCTGATAAAAAAGTAAATAAGATTTTTAAAACTATAAATATATAAAACGGTAATGTATTTCCAATATTAAATAATGGAAGAGTTCGATTGAATTATTTTTTCAACAAGTTTATACAAGAATTTTTAAATGAAAATATAGATGCAACTATTGAGTTCTGTTAGGGGACTGAATATCAAAAGAAATTTCTACTTACAAATATGAATGAGAAATGCAGAGACCAGAAAAATCCAAATTAAAAAGCATGAGTTTGGCATATTTTTGTTAAAAATGGAGCATCTAAGCATACATCAAACTCACCTATTTAGAAATCTGAATAATTTTAATAAAAATAAACATTAGAAATAATTAATACAGTTATCCAAAGAGTTTTAGTTCCAGGAGGTTCTGGAAACTGTGTAAACAAGAGGAAGATCAAATATTTTGCTCTCAAACCCATCTGAATATTTCCACATGGGTCTAATTTGACATGAAACTAGTTTGATATTAATCTATGGGTCATGACCATATTAATTCAGAATTATATTCAGGCCTAGAAGAATGTCTGGGTTAATATCCATTTGACTTGGTGATTCAAGTCCCTGTAAGTCTGAGCCCATGAGTCTGATTCACAGAACTCCTGATATCATTCTGAATAATTTCAAAGTTATTTCAGCTTTCTCTACCTCTGATTAACATAAGCTATTTAGAGCCTAATGAAAATTTTAGAAGTCTCTAACATTGAGTTAGAGAGCAGGAAATAATTCATAGCACTTTTATACCACAATATTCATTTATTCATCAACAAATATGGATTGAGAAAGTACTATAGACAAGACATTGAACATAGTATCACTGGAGATGGAAACATAAATTTGATGTAATCCTTGCCCTTGGAGAATACAATATAGTGGTTAAGATTTAAAACTGTAATAAAATGGAGAATAGAATTTATAACTTGAAAAGATATAAGCAGACTCTTGTGCAAAGTGCCAAGAAAAGAGTATAAATTATTTAGTTCTAGCTGGCAATCCTTTATTGAATACTGTGGTTACTATCTTTGGTGTGATAGTTATTTCTATTTACATTGCTCTTTCTTCTGTCTAAAAAGCACTGTATATTCTTACTCTTAAAATTAACATTTATGCTAATGGATCAGAAATCTATATTTTCATTCATATCACTTTACTGAGATATAATTTACATATAGAATTTATTCTTTTAAAGTGGACAATTCAGTGTTTCTTAGTTCATTCACAGAGTTTTCCATCCATCACCAATATCTAACTTCAGGAAATTGTCAACACCCCTAAAAGAAACACCATAACCAATGGCAGTTACACCTTATCTCTTCCTTTGCTAGCCCGTGGTAACCACTGGACATTTCATATAAATGGAATCATACATCATGAGGCCTTTTGTGACTAGCTTCTTTCATTTGTCATGTTTTCAAAGTTCATCCATGTTTTAACATGTATCAGTACTGCATTCCTTTTTTGAAATAACAACTTGCTGTATGAACCTACTATTGAATACATTTTATCTAGTCAGCTGTTACTAGCTATTTGAGTTGTCTCAACTTAGTAGATATTTTGCTATTTGTTTCTTATATGTCATTCCTTTTTTGTTACTCTCTTATTTTGTGCTATCTTCTTTTGTGCTAAATAGATATTTACTAGTGAACAATTTTTTTTTTTTTTTTTTGCGGTACTCGGGCCTCTCACTGTTGTGGCCTCTCCCATTGTGGAGCACAGGCTCCGGATGTGCAGGCTCAGTGGCCATGGCTCATGGGCCTAGCCGCTCCACGGCATGTGGGATCTTCCCGGACCGGGGCATGAACCTGTGTCCCCTGCATCAGCAGGCAGACTCTCAACCACTGCGCCACCAGGGAAACCCCAACTAGTGAACAATTTTAATGATTTTGTTTCTTTTACTATATTTTAGAGAGTTTTTGTTTTAGTGATTACCCTGAGGATTATAATTATCTTAATTTATAACATTTTTCAGATTAATATCAACTTAATATCAGCACTATGCAAAAATTTGTTTCTGTATAACTCTATTCCCTTTTCCCCTGCTTTGTAATATTATAGTTATACAAATTACATCTTTATACAATGTAAGCCATCAACCTAGTTCTATAAATTTTGCTTTATGCAATTGTATTTTAAAACAGATAAGAGAAGGAAAGTGCTATAAACAACAACAAAAATTTGTACTGTTTTTATATATACTTATGTTAGTAATTTTACCAGTGTTCTTTAATTTCTCTGTGTGAATTTGAGTTACAGTCCGATGTCCTTTCATTTCAATCTAAAGGACTCCTTTTTATTTCTGGTAAGGCAGCTCTACTTTTGATACATTATTTGTTTTTCATAAAGCTGGGAATGTCAACTTCTTCTTTGTTTTTTGAAAGATAGTTTTGCAGGTTATAGCATTTTTCATTGACAGTCTTTTTCTTCCAGAACTTGGAATATGTCAACCACTGTTTTCTGGCCTCTATGAAATCTGACAAAAAATTAGCTGTTAATGAGAATCTCTTTTATGTTATGAGTCACTTTATTATTGATGCTTTGCAGATTCTTTCATTCTTTTGACTGATTATTATACTTTGCATGTGGATTTCTACAAGTTTATCTTGCAGTTTCTTGAGATTCTCAGATATATAGATTAATGTGTTTCATCAAAATTGGGAAGGTTTTGGTAATTATTTTTTGGAATATGCTTTGTACCTCCTTCCTCTCCACTCTTTTTGGGACTCATTATTATGTCTATGTTGCTATGCTTGATGGTGTCCCACAGGTCTTTGATGCTCTATAAACTTTTTGCAAGTTTATTCATTCTTTTCTTCATACTGAGTAATCTCAATTGATTTTCAACTCCCGATCTATTTTGTTCTTTTTAAAGACATTCTATCTTTATTTATCTCTATTTGATAAGGCTTCATTCTCAAACTTTCATGTAGTTGTTAAGCTGTGGCTTCCTTTAGTTGTTTTTTTTTTTTTTTTTTAACATACTCATAATTGCTGATTTAAAGTCTTTGTCTGGTAAGTCCAATGTCTGCATGTCTTCAAGGATAGTTCCTATAGATTTGTTTTTCCTTTGTATGGGACATAATTTCCTGATTCTTTGCCTGTCTCATAATTTTTTGTTGACAGCTGCACATTTTAAATGTCACCTGTGGAGATTGGATTCCATTGCCCCCTCCCCTCAATGCTTGTTGTTATTTTGTTTGTGGTTGTTTTTGCTGCTTGTCTGGTGACCTTTTGAAGTAATTATATAAGTCAATTTTCTTTGTTTCCTGTGTCCACTGAGGTCTCTGCTCAGTTAAGTTAGTGATGAGCAAATGATTGGACAGAGAATTCCTTAAAAATCTCTCACTATTTGCCAAGAGACTTTGAGTGTTTATTTGTGTGTGAGCATGCCTATAATATTCCAACAGTTTACAACTCTGCCTTAGATCTCATTTCTTGCTATGCAGATCCTCCAGGTCAGTAATATTTGAGATATTAGGGTCTCTTCAGGTATTTCTTGGACAGGCACACAGGCCTCCTAGATCTCCAAGAGTATATTGAAGTTCCTCAGTGACTTTTATAGACATCTCATTTCCAAACTTTTTCTTTTTAGTGTCTTTGTCTGATCCTTGTTTGCTCAATATCCTAACAGTTAAATGAACACTGCCAACTACTTGCTAAAGATCTGCATCTAGAATGTCTCATTAGTAACAGAGAAATGATTAAAATTAAAATGTCAAAACACACATCTGCCAATAAAAATTTCATTGACATAATATATTACAATGTTTAGTAATCCTTGAGATAAATTTTGTTGAATTCAGAAATTTCTCTACAATCAGATTTAGCTAGATTTCTTCAGTTATTTAGTCATTTCATTCAATCATTCATTCAAAAAGTGCTTTGAAAGTGCATGTAACATGTTAATATGTTCAGATAACACCCAAATAAGGAAACACCTACTTTATTTCCCAGTAAAACATGAAAATAAAGCAGAATCAGCAAATACCCATTCACAAAATATATGGCTTATAATGGTCATACTATTATTAGTGTTTCCAACATCAAACTTATTTATTTTTATATGTTATGAGGCAGTACAACCAAACAAATTAGATTGTTTCTGAGTTTTTTTAAAATTCTTTTTTGTAAATAGCTAGAATAGACTCTAATAGCTTATGCCTACTGATTTTAAACATTCTCACAGCAAATGAATATAAATTCTTAAAATTTATTGATAACATTTCTCAAACACTAACTTATGAGTCTAAAACACTGAGTAGCCACAATTGAATTATTATAAATGAGTAACAACTAGTAACAGAGAAATTTGAATATTCTTCATTCTATTGTTTTAAAAAAAGGCATCATTCAGTACCTCTTGTGTACTGTCATCACTGAGGGTTTCAATCAGAAATTCTGATTCTTGAATCCCAGCCTTGCCATTAATTACTTGGAATTATGCAAGTCACTCACCCAAATTCATCATTTGTAAAATGAATGCACTTAGAGATCATATCTAAGGTCCTTTTCAGAACTAAAAATTATGGAGTTCCACACTTAACTTATAGATAACATAATAAACCAAATGATGCTTTTGCTGAAATACAAAAAATTGCCTATCTTATTACATATAGTATTTTTAATAGTATATTTTTTAGAAGAATACTGATTTCCTGAGTACTTAACTGTTCTAATCAAGGCACTTCACTTCATTAAATGGAATCCTGCCAACCTTTCCACAATAAATTCTTTTTTCAGGTGTTTGATATTCAGCCATTAAATACAGTACTACTGGAAAGAAACTGGAAAATTATGTTAAAAACCTACAGTACTATTTTCCCCAGAAGGCATTTTATAGTGTTTTATGTTAATCATATGACATGTTATGAGACAGTCTGTAGACAAACAAAAGCATCCTGACAGCTTGAATGAACTATAAATATTTAGATTCAACAGTCATAAAAATTTCTACAGCTGGAAAAGGGTGAAGTTACCAAGTAAAGTTGGCATCTGCCATACACAACGTATTAAAAAGACATCCTCCTCCTCTAACGCTCTACAAAGCCAAAATTAAAGTAGAGCTGACACAATTACCTTGCTATTTACAGCTCTGTCAACTAGGTCTATACTATAGTATTTTTCTATAGACAGAATGAGTCTAGAGGAGGGAAGCAAAACAAATGCAAGAAAACTGAACAGAAACTATATATAAAGATGAGGTTCTTCTGAATGTCACTGCATTGCAAAAGGATCCAGCCACATTTTTATCAAGACCAATTATATAAGTAATAGCATATCCTCCTCTCAAAACTAAAATATAATGCACATATTCTAATAATTTTTGTTTGTTATTTTTGTTTGTATATGCATATATATAGTAACTCTCTATAAGGCCTAGCTATTTCCTTTTTCTGTGCTATGAATGTAATTACATTATAATTCAGGAAATACACAAGTTAATACACATTTAGCTTTTTTGCATGCACAAGAAATCACATTTGTTGAAAAAGTGTTGTACAAGAAATTGGTATAATGTCAAAGGTCACATGTCCATATGTCAATGTTAAGTGTCTGAATTTTCAGATTCAATTCCTCATCCTATGAAGTCAACCAATGCTTGGTTGAAGTCAGTTCCCAGCCTGAGAATCCACTGAACTATACAGCAACAGCAGCTGATTCCTGAGAATGAGCAATGAAAAACCGGGTTTTGATCAGCTGTTATGTGCAATTCCATTTGATTGAATAAGGTAACCTGTGAATGAATTATGTGCTTGAAGCATAATAAGATCCCAAGAATGACAGAGGAAATTCAGACATAACCAAAACAGCTAAAGCAGAGGCTGGATCAATATACAACTATAATTGTTCAAATAAACTGCTTTTAAACAGCTTATTTATAACCAGTCTCTCTAATATCAACCTGGCAACTAGTAACTCTATAATCCTATAAGGCTTTTAATTCCACTATGAATCTTGGAAAGTTTAAACTTTTAATATTAAAACTTGGGTATTAGTTATATTCTAGGAGAATAACTTACTTTTGGTAATATTTGGAAAAGAAGACTCCAAGTATTTATTGACTATGTGTCTCACTGAATTTCAAAGCTTTCTAGAGTTAGAAATTTCATCTCCCCTAAACCTGTTGTAAATCACATGCTGCAATTGCATTCTATAAGATCAGCTAGCCTCCAAATTTCCCAAAGCACATTCTTACCTCCATTAACTTTAACATGCAGGTATCTCAACAGGAATGAATGCTTTTATAAAATGCTTCTTGTTAAAATCTTGAATGTATGTTATAAGTAAATAGGAGTTAGGTTGATGAAGAAGATGGAGAGGGAAATAGTATTAAACAGGAAAACATCTGAAACAGAACTCTGGATGCATGAAACTGACAAAGTTGGAAAAGTACATATAGTGCTGTATAGTTGGAGGGAAGGCCTTATATGGTGATAATGAGCAGTGAGGGTTGAGGGATGAAAGAGATAAAGTAGAAGAAAAAAAAAGAACCAAGCAAGGAACCAATCTGAGAAAAGCTTTGTGTGTGAACTGAATTCTAAAAGTTACAGAATATCATTCAAGGACTTGGAACCATGGAGCAAATTGATCAATGACATATTTTAACAAAATCGCTATGACTACATAGGGAAGGATGATTTGAAAGCAGCTACTTTGGAAGCATGAGACTCTTGCTTAGGAATCCATCGCAGTTAAGCATTGGGAAATTTAACTCAGCAATAGCAGGAATGGAATAGATGATACATAGAGTTTATTAGAGAAAAACGTGTGGGATTTGGGAACTGACTAGGTAATGATGATGGAGTGGGATGGGAATGGCAAGAAGAGAGGGAGGAAGTGCATTAAGAAGAGTGGAAGGTAGTTCTGTAGTTTCTGGTATGAGCAAGGGTAAGATGGAAAAGCAATTTACTCAGTTGAGAAACAATAAAAATGAAAAATTGGGGATCAATCTTTTAAGTCTATGAAGTGAAATGATAATTAATGATTGTTTCTAGAAAAAGTTTTGTCTTTTTCTTTTTAAGAAACTTGCCTTTGTTTACTTTTGAATTGTACTCCTCTACGTGCCACCTGTCAGGTTATATCGCTGAGGCCAAACCAAGTTATAAGCATCAATAAGAATCAGCAGAAAGTTTCCCTTTAGCTGGACAGCCCATACCTCTTTCTGTAGCAATTTATACCCATTTTTTCACTGATAATCAAAGACAAATGAACTTGTCTAGACTTAGTGTTATGGGATGACCTGTGTCTCCCAAATTCATATGTTTAAGTTCTTAGCCTCAGAATCTCACTATATTTGGAGATGGGACCTATAAAGACAGAATTAAGATTAAATGAAATCTTTATGGTGGGTCCTAATCCAATATGACTGGTCTTCTTATAAGAAGAGGAGATTAGGACACAGACATCACAATGTGAAGGTCATGTGAAGACACAAGGAGAAGTTGACTATCTACAAGCCAAGGTGAAAGGCCTCAAAAGAAATCAACCTTGCTAACATCTTGCTCTCAGACTTCAAGCATCTGGAACTGTGAAAATATTAATTTCTTTTGTTTAAGACATAGTGTGTGGTATTTGGTTATGGCAGCCCTAGAAAACAGACTGATAAACACTAGTTAGTTTTTATTTATATCTTGCAAGTAATATCTTTATAGCAGAATAAAGAAGAGCACTTCAAAACAAGTATTTTTGTTTGTTTGTAACATGGGTAATCTCTAACTATGTCCAGGGACTGGTATTAAATAGATGCTGTGGAAATATTGACTAATTTAATTTGGCAAGCAGCTGGAACTCAGGGTAATCACAGGTTATCATACACCCGACAGTATCATCATGTGTAAATATCCCTCAGGCATTAGAGGTAATAGAAAGTAAGAGTGATAAATAAATATTTGTCTCCAAGTATAAATAAAGAATTTGAAGGGAACAAGTTTTTAAGTAAACTTACCAGAGTTTTAAAGATCTTTATCAAATTAAATTATGCTAGAGGCCATAGTGAGTTTAAACAACCATTTATATGATTTTTTTAAAAATGCAATTTCATTACACTAGTAAAAAAGTTAGAACAATTCCTGGTTGTATCATTAACTCCATATTAATGAAATTATATCCTAATTCTACTTCATGTCAACAATGAAAAGAAAATAGGAATAGAAAAGTGTTTTATCATTTTTATATATAATATAAAAAATATATATATATAATCAGAATAATACATTTTTTGTATTCTATACTTCATTTTATCTATTCATAGTAATATAAATCAAAAGTAAAACAACATACTTGGTTCTTTCTTGATTTAAGAAAACACATGCAAAATTAAATTACAAATCATAAAAAATACTGAGATGATCCTCAGATTACAAAAAGACTCTTCATTTCAAATGTTTATTAAATAATGAACATTTAAAATATGAATAATCAAAATTTGATCTTCCTCCCAAAATAGTCATCTGATACTTTTAACAAACATCTGTTGTTCAAAATAATATAACTGAAGATAACATTTAAAATCTAAAAAGAGGATTTTAAAACAAAATGGAAATCATTTGGGACCTTATCTCTAAAAATTAACTTGAGAAAAAAACATTATTTGTATGAAAGAAAATATTATGTATCATTTAATATTTTAGACTTGTATTTTAACACCGACTCAAAGAAAAAATTCATATAAGTAATATCAGCATAAAGATCAAATATGACCTTTGCAAGCAGGTATGACTTTTGCTGCCTGTCACACAAAGTTAACTGCAGAATTTGACATTTACTTTATATTTCATAGCCTTGACAGTAAATTTTGAATTTATTTTAAAGTAATTATCATCTTTTGAATATGAAAAGAAGTGATAGACTCTTCATCATTTCCTAAAGAGTTTAACAGTTGAACTGGCACATTTACTCTTTTAACTCAAGCAAATAAACTGTTATCATTTCTTTTCACATATCTGTTTAGCATCATCATTTTTATTGCCTATTTTTATGTCTAGAGAAAATATCAGTGGATGAAAAGAAGTCATTGGTAGTAGCATTTTTATACATTTATTATTCTAGTTCTACATGCAATGATACTGTCCCAGAAGTAATAGGTCCTAGAAATAATATTTTAAAATACTTCCTTACTTCCTTATTTCTACTCTGTTGCACTCCTCTACTATAATAAATGATACATTTCTTTAGTGAATTGAAGTTTTATTAAATCAAAATTTGGCCATTTTGTGAAATATATAAGCCTAAGAGGATTTTAAAAGTATGCATATACATTATAAAGTAATTGATATACCTTTTACTCTTTTTTAATTTTGAAAAAAATGTTTTTTTAGTACCAATGTGAAAACTTCTTTGCTCACTACAGAATGTAGTCAAACTGTATATATGTCTACTGAACAGTGAAAGATGGGGGTCATGCTCTCAAATTTGAAAGCCAGAATTCCCTATTGAAATGCGAGTATTTGCAAAGAACTATACTTTTGAAGGAAAAAAAAAAGCAAACCTGTTACACAGCATTCCTGATTTCAGGAGGCACTTCAGGCCTTACAATTTTAAGACAAGCTACATTTTTCCCCCCCAAACAAAATATTTTCTTAAAAAAGAAAACAGCAGAAGTAACACATACTTTTATTAATAGGCACAGATATATTATAAATCAGATAATAAATGTATTTCTTCTATAACTTTTAGTGGTAACTTACACAGAAATTTGACAGCCAGATAACTTTCAGAATCCTTTCCCCTGGTTGTCTATCAATCAGTCATCTATCCATTTAGTCAACACATATTTATTGAGGCAAAGTAACATGCTGACACTATAGATAGGCAAAAGAAAAATAAAGAGGGAAATCAGACCCAGATCCTACTCTCAGATAGCATATAACCTGGTAAGGGAGATTAATTATACACAGACATGATATATAAGAAACATATTTCTTTAGTACTTACTATATTCCAATTATGAAAAAAAATAAATTGGGGTGGCAGGGGTGGGGTGATGACACAATTTTCATCTGGGAAAATCAAAGGAATAATCTGGAAGCACCTGGCATAAATGAGATAATTAATGAGAAAGTGTCTAGTTTTTCTTTTAAATATAAAGATACTTGGTATTCTTTGTTGGCTCCCAGAATCCTAATCATTGCTCTCTCTTACACTGTGCCTAAAGAATATGACCCCATAGCCCACATCATCAGACTGTCTTGCAGGTCAGTTTCCAGTACGGACAATGGAAGTGACCACCAAGAGTTAGGGGTTAGGAAGGTGCGAAGAGAAGGAGGTTGGGTAGTTTCGCCAGACACTTTCCTGTCCGTCACAGCAGTCTGGTACCTTGACCACTAGTGCCACTGTCAGAAAGCACTAGTGCAGGGCTCCAGCTTTCACTGTACTGCTATTTCTGCCCCTTGCCCATTTAACCCTTGGAAAGGTAACACTCCTTGCCAGGTAACTCTGCCCCCTTGTTCAAACCTCTGAAATCACCTGAGTAGAAATTCAGTTTCCTGCTGGAACCCACACTGAACTCACTCACAGAGAGTATGAGAAGTTAGAGAAAGACCCCATAGTTGAAGGCCCTAAAATAGTAATTGGCATCGGCCTTTTATATATATTATGTTTAAGGATTCAAATAATCAGTATGTATCACTTTCCAGGAAAGTACACTGTATCTACTAGAATACACACAGTTTATGGTCGGGGCTCCTCTTCTTCTTTTTTTTTTTTTTTTTTGGCCATGCCACACGGTTTGCAGGATCCCAGTTCCCTGACCTGGAACTGAACCCGGGCCATGGCAGTGAAAGCCTGGAATCCTAACCACTAGGCTATCAGGGAACTCCCAGGGGCTCCTCTTCTTAATAAGCCAATCTACATTATTCAGCTAAACTCACTGGAATATAAACTTCATGAGAGTAAGGACCTGTCTGTTTTGTTCTCCCAGGTTTCCACAATTCCTGGAATAGGCCTGCATGTAGTGAGTCTGTACTAAATGTTTGTTTGGTAAATAGATATCCAGGCAATTAATTTATTCACCATTATAAGACTCAATTTCAACAATTGCAAATTAAGAATACTATTATTTGTCTTGTATTTCCTATAGATTCTTTAAAAATTAATACCTACTTTAGCAATTTTTAAAGTGTAAGTGTACACAAACGTAAGGTATAATTATTATAGTACTTGAAGCCAATTAAAGGAGAACACACCTTGGAGCTTAAACTTCTAGATGTGTTTATAGACTGTAAAATTTAAGAAATGCTGCTGGAGAATACATTTTTATTCATTCCATAAATAAATTCCAAAAAAGTGGAGTTTCAGAAGACTTAAAGTCATTATTCTATAAGTAAAGCCCATAAGGAAAAAGTATAATAGAAGAGAAAGAAAAATACATTCAGATAAACAGTTTCCAGCATGTACCACTGTAAAAGCAATAGCTTAACAAAATTCTACAATGTTTCCATAAGATATTCCCTGGACACTAAAACTTCTGCTCACATTTGATATTAGAGCTTTGTTGAAAAGTATGGTGCGTCTTGGAAGAGGTTTTTGATTGTATATCCAGGAACAAGACTGACATTAAATCTTAAACATGGCATAAAATGCTCAAAAAAGTAGAGATTATCAGAAGATTAATTGAAAAAATATGCTTCTTGCCTACTAAGACTTCAGAATTTGCCAAGGCATTAACTCACATCATAGTTTTTTTTTTCAGACATTCTATACAGTTTATGATTCTTTCTCAACTATTTTGTGTGGAAAAGGAAAGCTGCCAAAATGCTTCAAATTTTAGTTTAATTGAAAAATGCATCAGAGATTGCATCTGAACTATAATTCAAAGGAAAAAATGAGAAAAACCACATAATCACAGACAGAACTGCTACCCACACAGTCCTTACATTTCACTGTGTCCCAAAACCAGCTTAAGAAATCAGTTTTAAGAAAATGAGTAGTGATCCTATGTTACTGAATGTACTACTAATTCAACAACTATTTACCAAGTATTACAAAAAATGCAATACTTTAAAACTTTAAAGTTGTATAAAACACTACCACAAAAAGGGCACATTTATCTTATACTTTCTAACAAACATTCCTACTGAAAGAGAACTATCAATGTAGCTCTATTCCACAAAAAAAAAAAATAATAAAAGAAAATGAGGAAGGAAAAAATGATTAGAAAAAAGGTAACAAATCTTTCTTCCTGCTTCCTTATTGGCCAAGATGATCTATACTCCTTGAATTAATAAGTGCTAGAAAGCATATTTATTTCATCCATTTAAAAAATATTTTCAGGCAGTGTTGTAGACACTACAGGTACAATACAAAGCTTCTGCTCTCTTGGAGCTTACATTCCAGAGAAGGAAAGAGAAAATAAGTAAAATATAGTATCAGAGTAATAGGTGCTGTAAAGAATATAAAGCAAAATAGGAGAGATTGTAGAAAGTAAGATACTATATTACAAACTGCGATCATGAAAGATTTTGCTGATAAAGGGACACTGAGACAGAGACAACTGAGGAACTAAGGAAGTAAGAAATTCAGAGAAATATCTAAGGAAAAGCCTTCCAGGCAGAAGGACGAGTGGATGCTCAGACCCCAAGGCTGGAACATGATTGATGTGTTCAAAACGGGATGCCCTGTGGATCAGAGGGAGTGAGGGGGTTAGGAATCATTGATGAAGTCAGAGGAAAGGGGCAGAGGGTGTGGATGAATCACTTAGGAGACTACGGAATATTGAATTCGAACTTTAACGTACTCTACTAAATGATATGAAAAGCCACCAGACAATTATAAACAAGGAAGTGACATTCTTTACTGACTCATTCATTCTTTCAGCCAGGTGCTATTTGACAGGAATATGCCTGCTAGTCTAGGCTTGCTGCTTAGAGAACAGACTAGCAGATGGGCAGACAGACACAGGGAGATCAATTAAAAGCCTCCTGCAATTTTCCAAGAAATAGATAACGCTAATAGTTATAATAATAAATTATACTTAACTGGCACTTACTGTATACCTGCCACTCTCTAAGAACTTTATATAGTCATATTGTAAACCAAAATGAACTAGGTCATGCCTTAAAAAAAACTACTTCCTAAAAATATATAAAATAATTTAAATAATTTATCACATCCTTATTCTACTTCTTTGAGCTAATAACAATTTCACACTACCTATGTTTTTACTATAAAGCTCAGAACTATATAGAAAGATGGTGAAATAAGGTTATTTGGTCCAGGATAATCCTATGGCCTTTTAAAGATTTATTAAAAGCACATAGTTCATCAATCGTAAAAAAGAGAACTAAAGACTTTTGAATTTAGCTAAAATTCCAAACAGTTCATGTTTTTAAGAAGGAAACATTGACTATTTAATACCCTATGTAAAGCGTAAAGTATTAAGTTCCTCTCTCCTTTAACCCCACATACCTAGTCAGCCCCTAAGACCTGTCAATTCTATCCCACATTAGCATTCTGAAGCAAGAACCTTCTCTCTATTTCTTGTCATGGCCTTGTCTCTACTGTAAGTAACCTTTTATTTGAACTAATGTTTCAACATAACAGTTTTGGTGTTTTTTTCCACCAGGTTCTTCTGATTCTAGACTAACTCCTTCACTGCCACAAAAAGAATTTTTAAAAAACAAATCTCAATGTTTAATTCCTCTACTTAAAGAAATTTCTTATGACCTATGGTTTAAAGTTCAACCCCCTCAGCATGGTATAAAATGCAGTCCAAAGACAGGCCCTAACTCATCCTACCAGATCATCTCCCAAATACCCCCAAAGCAAATTGCATTCTCAGATGTCCTGAGCTCATTCCAAACTTTCATCTTTTGCACAGGTGCCCTCATCTTTAAATACCCTTTTATTTTTCATTGTTTTGGATACAGTTATTTTCTCCCTTGAACATATCTGTATCTTTATTACGGGAAGAATCATATTTATTACAACTATTTATTTGTATCACTACATCAATTATTTAGGCCCAATGTTTGCCATATAATATTTATTCTGTTTCAACAGAGAATAGTCAGCTACTTAATAAAAACCTAACTTTCAAATGATATATGCTATCCTATACCTCTCCCTGCCCCTTCTCCTCCCAGACACTTCTAACAAAGTCTTAACCACTTGCATATACAGCACTCATTCACATATTTACTAATCTTCATTGGCTATAAACACTGTGCAAACTTTGTGTTTGATGCCACTGCTGGAGTACCTAAATTAAGGGGATATAAATCCTGCTCTCAATAAATTTATAGTCTAACAAGAAAGCTATATATTAATAGATAATTATAAAACAACATGGTAATAGACAGTGACAACAAGAATGCAATGCAAGATGGCTTATTTTGGGGGGGAGTTAATAAAATGCCACAAACTAATAATAAACCTTAAATGGAAAAAAAGAAGACAAGTAATCAGGGATAAGACTTATAAAAGGGACAAAACAAAATGTGTGACACTTTATTGTGCACTGTTGGCATCAGATAACCTAATCATGCACTAATCAAAAAATAGACAACAAACCAAACAAGGCAATGATCCTATTAGAGGATAAGTAATATCTTGTATAAGTGGTACTTTGAATCTTCCATTGAGCTCTGAAATCTGAATCCACCTCAAATGCTATATTGAGCTTCTTGAAACAATTACAATCATAAATCCTAGTAAATATGAAATTATAGTAAATTATCAGTAGAGTCACAAAATAAAAGCTGTTATCTGCATATCACACTACAGTGGCACAGATCTGATCATAGTCTGAATGACAACAGGATAGCATGTGGCTGGTGTATAATAAACTACAGTGATGTCTAGAATGGAGAACTGAGGAAAAGTCCTACAGCATCGCTGAAGCTTGGTCATAAATAATGCAGCACATTCTTGTGTGTTTTCCCTCACCACACTTGTCATACCAACTTGGTGTGCAATAATAAGGAATGTAATTACACATCCAGAAGGCAAAAGCAGAAGCTCCTTTCAGACTTGGCTAAGAATAACTCTCAAAAAAGGATTAAACTAATGCTATATCTTGATCTACTCATGCATGTGATCTGTAGGAAAACTTAAATTTATCTCCCCAAAACAGAAAAATACACAGGGAAAAATCATATTTGCCATCACCACTTTGTAAATAATTGATTATTAACACCAAGTCTAAATGAAATCTGACAACTTCTAAATTTGTTACTGTCAGAAAGAAAAAAATATGTTCTATAAAACTACTACTACAAGATACTGTCATGTAGATACATTGGACTACTTCTGCATAAAAGCCATAAGATCCTCTTTTAGAAATAACTACACATATGCATCATTGTTCTGTATATTAGAGAAATTCAACATGTCCATGAATCCAGTGAATCTGTAAAGCAGTGTTATTGCTGAACCCTAATATTACATGGGTGTGTGGTGTGTCTTGGGATTTTAACTCTAATTTGCGTTGAAGTTGTGTTTGTTACAATCAATGTGTACTTGGACAGTGTTTGAACATCAACTCTATCAAATTTGTACCTCATGTTTGGTATCCACATTATTTTATTATTATTTTTTTTTCGGTACGCGGGCCTCTCACGGTTGTGGCCTCTTCCCGTTGCAGAGCACAGGCACCGGATGTGCAGCCTCAGTGGCCATGGTTCACGGGCCCAGCCGCTCCGCGGCATGTGGGATCTTCCCGGACTGGGGTACGAACCCGTGTCCCCTGCGTCGGCAGGCGGACTCTCAACCACTGCGCCACCAGGGAAGCCCCTGGTATCCACATTTATCACTTCTCTTAAAATTGTACATTATTTCCTGAAATTTATAAATAAATAATTTTCATGTCTTACTGCATTCCATAAAATATGAATCACAAAACTGATTCCAGACAATGTTTCAAAAATTACAAAAAGAACCACAGCTACATTCCCAAATGTACATCTTAACCAAAGATTTACAGGACAAGAACAAAACTGAATAGCCATGGTAAACTCAAAGCTTTCTTATTTTCCTGTTTTGCAGACTCTATGTTACTTTGACAGAGTAAGTAATAAAATCCCATTCCAGAATGACATTTTATTTTTTCTTTTAGCTATTGAAGCCTTCTTTAAAATAAACTATAGTGTCTTTTACAAAGACAAATGTGGCTCCTATGTTAGCCATATCTGTTGTTTTACCCTAGTTTCAGAAATAATCAACAGAAGAAAGCTTTTTTAAAAAACACGTACTTATAAAACATTCAGTACTACAAGACACACATAAATATTTTATAAATGTTAACTCATTTAATCTTCAAATGACCCTAGGAGTTAACTACTGCAGCTCTCCCATTTTACAGATGAGGAAAAAGACATAGGGAGGTTGAGTATCTTGCCCATGATCTTCAAGCTGATTAAGTTCCAAATTCAAAAATCAAACCCTGGCTGTCTGACTCGAGTCAATGCTGCTAACTACCATGCACATGGTTAAAAAAGGCAAAAGCTTAATTTTAAAAAGCTTGATAATCATTATCATAACATTTTTTCATTTAACCATTTCTTTACTTATTAGACTGAATGATACCTTTGTCTTCAACTTTCATTTCCCAAGTGAAACAATGGAAATGACTTTATCATCCGTGTTCACTCACTTCTACTGTTTTGCTCCTAAAGTTCATATTTTATGAAAGATCTTAAATATTTATAAAGAAAAAAACTTAAAGAAATAATTAGTGATTATATTTTTCAGTTTAGAACCTAGATTGAAATCACATAATGATAATTTTTAAATATAGTGATAGCTTGCTTTTTTCCCTTAATTAAAGAAGATCCAGAGAAGCCAGGGCAAGAAAGTTTTAGAGATAAATTTTGTGATACCAGAATTTTACCAATTTTAGAGATTTTTAAGATGAGACTACAGCCAAGTACCAGGCATAAACCTTCATAGCAATATAAATGTTTTCATAACAAGGAATGAACACTTTTAAATATTTATATTTTGGAAGTTGCAGTACTCCTATAACAGTGTAAACCCATTACAGCCCAATGCTCATGCTGATGATGACTACAAACACTGAACAAAATGCAGTAATTCCTTGAGAACTCTGAAAAGCAGGTAGGTCATGAAGGAGGGTTAGACCTTGAAGAAGTAAACCTGCATATGATAAGTTATCTGTGTGTGTTTTGGGAGGGGTGAGGCGTTTCCCTTGAGGTTTTTTCCCCTAAAGTGGAAGCCAGTAGCTGAGCACTGCAACAGTGCTGTGGCTAGAACTTTGACAGAAACCCTGTTTCTGGACAAAGGAACAAGCTAAAAAAATAAAAATAAAAAATAAATAAATAAATAAATAAATAATGCATGTTAGAAGACATGGAGGGAATCTAAAGTGAACACATGGAAATAGGAAATCACCTAGCTTTGTGTATAAACCACAAAAATATAAAATTACCTCCAGAACTACACATGTGTAATGAACTCAAACCAATTTAGTTAAAACTGAGAGAACAGAACTGAGATTAAAACTATCAACACCGGGCTTCCCTGGTGGTGCAGTGGTTGAGAATCCGCCTGCTGATGCGGGGGACACGGGTTCGTGCCCCAGTCCGGGAAGATCCCACGTGCCGCAGAGCGGCTGGGCCCGTGAGCCATGGCCACTGAGCCTGTGCATCCAGAGCCTGTGCTCCGCAATGGAAGAGGCCACAGCAGTGATAGGCCCTCGTACCACACACACACAAAAACTATCAATACCAGTCTCACAATAGCTCCTGAACACACACAAACAAAACAAAACTCTGAGAGTTCAAAGCTCCAGTGAAACCAGTCATAAAGGAGACACTCACCTTCTGAGTTTTACCACCAGGAGCTCTACCAGGCTTCACAGTGAATACTGGAGAAAAATCCCCTCATGCTTCCAGAAGGGGAAAAGAAACAATTTTGAAATATGCCAGGGCATTCTGTTCTTAGCAAGACCTGCCCTCAGGCAGAAATAATTTACCCAGATTCTAACCTGTGGGGGTTTTATTAGAACTGAACCTAACCTAACCAGAGAAAGGAAAATACCTCAATCCAGCCCCTTTAGCCTTCCTATGTGGGAGAAGAAAAATACATCTTCAGCTGCTTCCTGTCCCTCCTACAGGAGGAAAAACAACTGAAAAACACTGGTGAACATCACAATGCAGGGGCATAGGCTAACCAAAATACTGAGACCTAATCATAGAACTATAGAATGTTTCCACTCCCCCTGCATCTTTTACCCAGTATATAATGTCTGTCTTCCAACAAAAAATTACAAGGCATACGAAAAGGCTAAAAACAAAGTTTGAAGAGACAGAACAAGCATCAGAATCAGAAACAGATATGGCAGGATGTTGGAATTGTCAGACTAGGAATGTTTCTTGAAACTATTATTAATATTCTAAGAATGTTAATAGAAAAAATAGACAACCTACAAGAATAGATGGATAATGTAAGTCGAGAAATGGAATTTCAAAGATCAAAAAGAAATGCTAGAGATCACAGAAATTAAGAAAGTCTTTGGAGATTGGTTCAAGATGGTGGAGTAGAAGGACGTGCGCTCACTCCCTCTTGCGAGAGCACCAGAATCACAACTAACTGCTGAACAATCATCAACAGGAAGACATTGGAACTCACCAAAAAAGATACCCCACATCCAAAGACAAAAGAGAAGCCGCAATGAGATGGTAGGAGTGGCGTAATCACAATAAAATCAAATCCCATAACTGCTGGGTGGGTGACTCACAAACTGGAGAACACATACCACAGAAGTCCACCCACTGCAGTGAAGGTTCTGAACCCCATGTCAGGCTTCCCAACCTGGGGGACTGGCAATGGGAGGAGGAATTCCTAGAGAATCAAACTTTGAAGGCTAACAGGATTTGACTGCAGGACTTCAACAGGACTTGGGGAAACAGAGACTCCACTCTTGGGGGCACACACAAAGTAGTGTGTGCATCAGGACCCAGGGGAAGGAGTAGTGACCCCATAGCAGACTGAACCAGACCTACCTGCTAGTGTTGGAGGGTCTTGTGCAGAGGCGGGGGGTGGCTGTGGCTCACCATGCAGACAGGGACACTGGCAGCAGAAGTTCTGGGAAGTACTCCTTGGCATGAGCCCTCCCAGAGTCTGCTATTAGCCCCACCAAGGAGCTGGGTAGGCTCCAGTGCTGGGTCACCTCAGGCCAAACAACCAAGAGGGAGGGAACCCAGCCCCACACATCAGCAGACAATTGGATTAAAATTCTACTGAGTTCTGCCCACCCACTCTACCCACCACCAGTCCCTCCCATCAGGAAGCTTGCACAAGTCTTTTAGATAGCCTCATCCAACAGAGGGCAGAGAGCAGAAGCAAGAAGAACTACAATTCTGCAGCCTGTGGAACGAAAACCACATTCACAGAAAGATAGACAAAATGAAAAGGCAGAGGACTACACGCCAGATGAAGAAACAAGATAAACCCCCCAAAAAACAACTAAATGAAGTGGAGATAGGCAATCTTCCAGAAAAAGAATTCAGAATAATGATAGTGAAGATGATCCAGGACCTCGGAAAAAGAATGGAGGCAAAGATCGAGAAGATGCAAGAAGTGTTTAACAAACACCTAGAAGAATTAAAGAACAAACAAACAGAGGCGAACAAACAGAGATGAACGATACAATAAATGAAATGAAAAATACACTAGAAGGAATCAGTAGCAGAATAACTAAGGCAGAAGAACGAATAAGTGACCTGGAAGACAGAATGGTGGAATTCATTGCCGTGGAATAGAATAAAGAAAATAGAATGAAAAGAAATGAAGACAGCCTAAGAGACCTCTGGGACAACATTAAACGCAACAACATTCGCATTATAGGGTCCCAGAAGGAGAAGAGAGAGAGAAAGGACCCGAGAAAAATATTTGAAGAGATTACATTTGAAAACTTCCCTAACATGGGAAATGAAATAGCCATCCAAGTCCAGGAAGCGCAGCAAGTCCCAGGCAGGATAAACCCAAGGAAAAAAAGCTGAGACACATAGTAATCAAACTGACACAAATTAAAGACAAAGAAAAATTACTGAAAGCAACAAGGGAAAAACGACAAATAACATACAAGGGAACTCCCATAGGGTTAACAGCTGATTTCTCAGCAGAAACTCTACAAGCCAGAAGGAAGTGGCATGATATATTTAAAGTGATGAAAGGGAAGAATCTACAACAAAGATTACTCTAGCCAGCAAGGATCTCATTCAGATTCGATGGAGAAATCAAAAGCTTTACAGACAAGCAAAAGTTAAGAGAATTCAGCACCACCAAACTAGCTCTACAACAAATGCTAAAGGAAATTCTCTAAGTGGGAAACACAAGAGAAGAAAAGGACCTACAAAAACAAACCCATAACAATTAAGAAAATGGTAATAGGAACAAGAATGTCTTTGATGGGTTTATTAGTTGACTGGACATGGCTCAGAAAAAATCTCTGAGATTGAGGATATGACAATAGAAACTTCCAAAACTGAAAAGCAAAAAAGAAAAAGATTTTTAAAAAATCAAACAGAACAGGATATCCAAGAACTGTGGGACGACTACAAATGATATAACATACACATTATGGGAATAACAGAAAAAGAAAGAAAGAAACAGAGCAACATTTGAAGCAATAATGACTGAAAATTTGCTCAAATTAATGTCAGACACCCTTCAAAGATCCAGGAAGAACAGAGAACCAGGAGCTGCATAAATGCCAAAAAAACCCTCTGACACCTAGGCACATCATATCCAAACTTCAGAAAATCAATAATAAAAAAATTTTCAAAAAATCAGATGAAAAAAACACCTTACCTATAGAGATACAAATGTATCAACAGTAATTACATCTGACTTCTTTTTAGAAACTATACAAGCAAAAAGAAAGTAGAGTGAAATATTTAAAGTCTTGAGAGAAAAAAAAAACAACAACCTACAATTCTGTACCCTGCAAAATTACCCTTCAAAAGTGAAAGCACAATACTTTCTCGGCCAAACACTGAGGTAATTTGCTGGCAGTAGACCTGTCTCTCAAGCAATTTATTTTTTTTTTTTATTTATTTATTTTTTTTTGTGGTATGCGGGCCTCTCACTGTTGTGGCCTCTCCCGTTGCGGAGCACAGGCTCCGGACGCGCAGGCCTAGCGGCCATGGCTCACGGGCTCAGTTGCTCCGCGGCATGTGGGATCTTCCCGGACCAGGGCACGAACCCGTGTCTCCCGCATCGGCAGGCGGATTCTCAACCACTGCGCCACCAGGGAAGCCCTCAAGCAATTTAAAAAGAAGTTCTTCAGAGAAAAGAAAGATGACATAATTCAGAGAAACCAGATAATGAAAAAAGAATTGGAGAAAGAATAAAGGTAAAACAGAAATTTTTATTTTTCTTATTCTTAATTGATCTGTTTCAGTTTGTTCAAAATAATATATATATATATAAAACACACACACACACTCACACACACACACACACACACACACACACACACAGTTGGCCCTCTGTATCCAGAGGTTGCTCGTCCATGAATTCAACCAATTGTGGATCAAGAACATTTAGAAAAAAAAAAAATCCCAGAAAGTTCCAAAAAGCAAAACTTGAATTTGCTGCATGCCTGCAACTACTAACATAACATTTTCATTGTATTTACAATTATTTACATAACATTTACATTGTATTAGGTATTATAAGTAACTTATAGAAGATTTAAAGTGTACAGAAAGACAGCAGGGAGGAATAAGGATTACATTATTATTATAAGGTACTTGTACTACCTGTGAAATAGTATAGTATTATTTGAAAGTGGACTTGGATTAGTTGTAAATGTATATTGCAAATGATAGGGTAAACACTAAAATAAGTAATAAAAGAAGTATAATTGATATGCCAAGAAAATAGTGAAAATGGAATCATAAAAAATGCTCAATTTAAACAAAAAAAGAAGGCAGAAAAGTAATAGAAGACAAATATGAACAAAAATAAAGGGCAGCAAATAGAAAACAGTAGCAAATATGGTAGACGTAAATTCATCTATATCAATAATCATTTTAAACATCAGTGGTCCAAATATACCAACTAAAAGACAGAGATTGTCAGAGTGGATCAAAAAACAAGGCCCAACTATATTTTGTTTACAAGAAACCTACTTTCAATATAAAGACACATATAGATTAAAAGTATAGGTAATTCAAAAAGATACATGCACCCCAACGTTCATTGCAGCACTGTTTACAATAGCCAGGACATGGAAGCAACCTAAATGACCATCAACAGAGAAATGCATAAAGAAGTTGTGGTACAAATATATAATATTTGTATATACAATACACAATATACAATACAATATACAATACAATATTACTCAGCCATAAAAAGGAATGAAATTGGGTCATGTGCAGAGATGTGGATGGACCTAGAGACTGTCATACAGAGTTAAGTAAGTCAGAAAGAGAAAAACAAATACTGTATATTAATGCATATATGTGGAATCTAGAAAATGGTATAGATGAACTTATATGCAAAGCAGCAATAGAGACACAATGTAGAGAACAAACATATGGATACCAAGAGGGGAAGGGGGTGAGATGGATTGGGAAATTGAGATTGACATATATACACTACTATGTATAAAATAGATAACTAATGAGAACAGACTGTATAGCACAGGGAACTCTACTCAATGCTCTGTGGTGAACTAAATGGGAAAGAAATCCAAGGAAGAGAGGATATATGTATATGTGTGGCTGATTCACTTTGCTGTCCAGAAGAAACTAACACAATACAGTAAAGCAACTATACTCCAAAAAAAAGAAGAAAAAAGTATAGGGATGGAAAAGATATACCATATTATCACTAATCAAAAGAAAGTAAGAATAGCTATATTAATTTAGGCACAGTAGACTTCAGAACAAGAAAAGTTATCAGAGATAGAGATATTACATACTGATAAAGGAGTCAATAGTCCAAGAATAATAGTCCTTAATATGTATGTGCTTAACAACAGAATATCAAAGTATAATACATGAGGCAAAAACTGATATAACTGTAAGAAGAAATAGAGTAATCTAATATCATAGTTGGAAAGTTTAACACCCTTCTACCAGAAATCGACAGATCCAGCTACAGAAAACTAGTAAGGACATAGTTGAACTCAACAGCATTATCAGTCAAGTGGATATAATTGACATGTATACACTTCTTTATCCACAACAGCAGATTACACATTTTTCTCAAGCTCACATGGAACATTCACAAAAACAGACCACATTCTGGGCCATAAAACACACTTTAATCAATTTAAAAGAACAGAATCATATGATATCAGCCCTTAGAACACAGTGAAATTAAACTAGAAATCAATAACAGAAAGATGTCTGTAAAGTTTAAAAAAACTTAGAGAATAAACTACAACTTCCAAATAACACATGAGTCAATGGTGCTATCTCAAAGATAATTTTAAAATATTTTTGAACTAAATGAAAATAAAAACACAACTTATCAAAATGTGTAGGATGCAGCAAAAGCAGTTCTCACAGAGAAATTTCTAACATCGAATGCAAATACTAGAAAAGAAGAAAAATTGAAAATCAATCATCTAAGTTTCCACCTTAGAAAACTAGAAAAGGAAGAGCAAGTTAATTCCAAAATAAGCAGAAAAAAGAATAATAAAAATTAGAGCTGAAATGAGTGAAATTGAAAACAATAACAAAATATGAACAAGATCTACATGAGGAAAACTACAAAATGCTGATTAAATATCAAAGAAGTACTAAATATTCCATTTTCAAAGATAGAAAGAACTCAGTACTGCCAAGATGTAAGGTTGTCCCAACTTGATCTATAAAGTCAACTCTCCCAGTTAAAATCCCAGGAAATGGACTTCCCTGGTGCCACAGTGGTTAAGAATCCACCTGCCAATGCAAGGGACATGGGTTTGAGCCCTGGTCGGGAAGATCCCACATGCCGTGGGGCAACTAAGCCCATGTGCCACAACTACTGAGCCTGTGCTCCACAGCAAGAGAAGCCACCACAATGAGAAGCAACAAAGAGTAGCCCCCACTCGCCTCAACCAGAGAAAGCCTGTTCACAGCAATGAAAATCCAATGCAGCCAAAAAAAATAAATTAAAAGAAATCCCGGGAAATTATTTTGTGAATATTGTCAAACTGATTCTAAAATTTATAATAAGAGGCAAAAGGCCCAAAATAGCCAACTCAATATTGAACGAGTAAAACAAAGGTGGAGAACTGACACTACCTGACTTCAAGACTTACTATAAAGCTACAGTATTAAAGACAATGTGGTATTCGTGAGAGAACAGACAAATAGATCAATGGAACAGTATAGAGAGCCCTGAAGTAGACCCATATAAGTACAGTCAACTTATCTTTGACAAAGGAGCAAACAAAGACAATACAATGGAGTAAAGACAGTCATTTCAACAAATGTTACTAGAACAACTGGAAATCCACATGCAAAAAACTGAATCTAAACACAAACCTTACACCCTTCACAAAAATTAACTCAAAATATATCATTGATCTAAATGTAAAATGCAAAACTATAAAACTCCTAGAAGATAACATATAAAAAAGGTTAGATGACCTTGGGTATGGCAATGACTTTTTAGCTATCACATCAAAGGCATGATGCATGAAAGAAATAATTGATAAGCTGCACTTCATTAAAATTAAAAACTTTTACTCCATGAAATACAATGTCAAGGGAATGAGAAGACAAGCCAAACTGCGAGAAAGTATCTGCAAAAGACACAACTGATAAAGAACTCTTCTCCAAAATATACAAAGAGCATTTAAAATTCAACTATAACCTGCTTAAAAAATGGGCAAAAGACATTCACAGATACATCACCAAAGAAGATATACAGATGGCAAGTATGTATATATGAAAAGGTGTTCAACGTGTCATCAGGAAAATGCAAACTAAAATGAGATACTACTATACACCTATCAGAATGGACAACATCCAAATAGTGCCAAAACTGTGAAGCAATAGCTTTCATTCATTGTGGTGATAATGCAAGACAGTACAGTCCTTTGGAAGGCAGTTTGCCAATTTCTTATACAACGAAGCATACTCATACCATATGATCCAGCAATTATGCTCCATGGTATTTACCCTAAGAGGTTGAAAACATATCCACATGAAAACCTGCACACAGTTGTTTATAGCAGATTTATTCATAGTTACCAAAATTTGGAAGTAATCAGTAGGTCCTTCAGTAGATGAATGGATAAATAAACTGTGATACATTCAAACAGTGGAATATTATTCACTACTAAAAAGAGATGAGTTATCAAGCCATGAAGGACATGGAGAGAATGTAAATGCATGTTACAAAGTGAAAGGGGCTAACATGAAAAGTCTAAAAACTGTATGATTCCAACTATATGACATCCTGGAAAAAGCAAAACTAAGCAGCCAGTAAAAACTCCCCTAAACGGAAGAGCTTAGGGGAGAGGGGGCAATGAATAAGTGGAGCACAGAGAACTTTTAGGGCATGAAACCATTTCGTAAGATACTACTGTATACATGTATTGGTGAATACATGTTATTATACATTTGCCAAAACATGCAGAATGTACAAAACCCTAATATAAACTATGGATTTTGGCTGATAATGATGTGTTGATATACGTTCATCCACTGCCACAAATGTGCCACTCTGGTAGGGATGTTGCTAGTGGGGGAAGCTGCGTGTGTGTGCGTGCACAAGGCTATATGGAAACTCCCTATACTTTTCACTCAATTTTTCGGTGAACCTAAAACAGCTCTAAAGAAATAAAGTATATTAATAAATAATTTTTAAAAGATAATAAACAAATGACAACTCTGAGATAACCCAGTTGTTAAAACTCTACAAAAGAGACTTCAAACAGCTAATTAAAATAATAAAGCACTCAGTCCAACAATTTCACAACACATTTTTTGTTAAAGACATGCGCTACATTCACCAAGATAGACTGACTACAAGCTGGGCCATCAAACAACTGTAAATAAACCTGAATGGAATGAGATCACAGCAAGTTTACTGTCAGACAGAAATAGAATTAAATTAGACATCAATAATAATAAGCAATCTAAGAAAAACAGGTATCTAGACATTATTACCTCTCTATAATTCATGGGTCATAGATGAAATAAAAAAGGAACTATTTTAACTGAATGACGATAAAAATGCATATAACACATTTATGGGATGCAGCTAAAACTGTTTAAAGAGAAATGTATAGCTTTAAATGTTTATACTGGCAAATAATAGATCTGAAAATAATGACTTTCTGCTTTGCAAGACCAGAACAAAGATTTTCCTCTTCCAAATTTAGGATAGAGAGAACAATAATAGAATAGAAAAGAGGTCAGTTAAGAGAGATAATAAAAAGAGCCAAATATGATTTGTTAAAAATATCAACAAAATTTTCAAGGGTCTACTTAAACTGATTGATCTAGGGAAAAAAGAAAGAGAATACAGATCATTATTATCCGGAATGAAAAGTAGTTGCCACCAGTAATCTTACAGACATTAAATGTAGACAAGAAAATACTACAAACAACTTTATGCCAACAAATTCAACAACTTACTGACCTAGAAAAATTTCTTTAAATGTAAAATTTATCAAGATTGATATTTAAAAAAATCAGAAAAAATTAATTAACCTATATCTAGGAATGAAATTAATGTTTTAAAAGTTTCTAACAAGGAAACTCTGACACCTGACATTTTCACTGGTGAATTCTATGCGGCATACAAGGAAGAAACAACATCAACCATACCAAAAATTTTTCAGAAAACAGATGAGATCACTTTTTAAATCATTTTATGAGGCCAGTATTATCCTAACACCAAAACTTGACAAAGACATTACAAATATAGAGAATCATATATCACTTAAATGTAATCCCAATTAAAACCTTAATTTTATTTTAGCAATTGACAAGCTTATTCCAAAACTTATGCAGAGTGCAGATAACCTAAATTAAATAAAGCAATGTTTACAAAGAATAAAAGTTGGAGCAGTTACCTCACCTAATTTCCAATATCCTAGAAAATTACTTTAATCAAGATGATTTGGTATCAGTGAAAAGAGAGACAAATAAATCAATGGAATGGGATAGTAGAATGTTCAGTAAGAGATTTACTCATATGTAGTCAACTGATTTTTAACACAGAAGCCAAGATAATCCAGTGAATAAAAGGAAACTTTTTTAAAATAAAGGATGCTAGATGAACTGGATATCCTTATGTAAAAACAATCAGTGTTAACATTTACCTCATGCCATACACAAATATTAACTCAAAATGAGGCATGACCTATGTGTAAAACATAAAACTTCAACATGCCTAATAGCAGGAGATCTTGTGATTTTGGTGTAGGTAAAGGTTTCTTAGAACACAAAAAGTGTAAAACATGAACAACAAAATCAATAAACTGAACTTTATCAAAATGAAAAGCATTCACACTTTGAAAGACAACATTAAGAAAATAAAAAGGCAAGCCACATGCTGGAAAAATTATCTGCACAGATCTATCAAAGTGCATGCATGGGACTTCTCTGGTGGCGCAGTGGTTAAGAATCTGCCTGCCAGTGCAGGGGACACATGTTCAAGCCCTGATCCGGGAAGATCTCACATGCCATGGAGCAACGAAACCTGTGTGACACAGCTACTTAGCCTGTGCTCTAGAGCCTGCAGGCTACAACTACTGAGCCCATGTGCCACAACTACTGAAGCCCGCGCACCTAGAGCCCGTGCGGCAACAAAAGAAGCCACGGCAATGAGACGCCCGTGTACTGAAACTAGAGAGCAACAAAGACCCAACGCAGCCAAAAACAAATGTATTAATTAATTAATTTTTTTAAAGTGTATGAATGATACATAAAGAACTCTTAAAATGTCATAATCAGAATATAGCAGCCATTTTTTTAATGGGCAAGACATCTCACAAAAGAAGATGCATAAATGGCCAATAAGAACCTGAAAATATGCTTATCGTCATCTGTCATCAGGGAAATGCTAGTTAAAATCACAATGAAACACTAGTACATAAACACTTAGAATGGCTAAAATTTAAAGGACTGACCAGATAAAGGGTTGACAAGGATGCAGAACAAGTGGAACTCTCATTCACTGCTGGAGGGAGTGTAAAATGATTAATGTCACTTTGGAACACAATTTGACAGTTCAGTTTGCTTTTTTTAAAATTAAGTTAAACATGCACCTGCCAAATAACTCAAACATTCCACTTCTAGGTAATAAAATAAATGCCCACACAAAATTTATAGATGATTGTTCACAAGAGCTTTATATGCAGTAGCCAAAATCTGGAAATAATCCAAATGCCTTCTAACAGAATAGGTGGATGAAGAAATTGTGGTTTATTCATACATTGGAATACTGTTCAGAAAAATAAGCAAAATAAAGATACATATGAAGACATGGGTAAATCTCAAAAATGGTATGCTGACAGAAAAAAAGCCAAGCTAAAGAGTGCATTCAACACAATTCCATTTATAAAAATTCTAGAACAAATAGCTATAGTGATAAAAAGCAAATTAGTGATTGCCTGGGGTTAGGGTGGAAGAAGAGATGGATCATAAAAATGCAGGAGGACACTTCCTCTGGGTGTGATGGCAATGTTTATTTTCTTGATTATGATGTTGTTTTCAGAGGTATATACATATGCCACAACTGATTAAATGGTACACTTTTGATATTTGCAACTTATTGTACTTCAATTATACCTTGATAAATAGAGAAAAAAATCTCAAGGACTATGACCTAAATGCATCTAGACTGGGAAAGGTAGATAAATGGGAAAGCTACCTGCATCCTATCATGCTGTTCTATACAAAAACTACGTCTACTAGCATACAGTTTTTTTTTTAAAGTATGTACCTTGGAAAATATATGCAGTAAAAAGACACATGGACATCACAAGTCAGTAATCAAATTCTTAACAAAATATTTGAGATGGCTATTATTACTTTAAGGTAAGTTTTCAGGCCTTGAAGAACTACTGAAATAGTATAGCTTTTATACATTATTATTCATTAATTTCTCCAAAGAAAATTGAATGCAAATACCTCTTCTGAGAAGTTAGAAAAAATGAAAAATTTCATCAACAAGTTTTTTCACTCAAATTGCCATCATATTTCTCTTATTCCTTCAAAAGAAAGAAACAATCTGCCCAAAGACAGATAATTGTTAAAAATATAAAAGATTTGGAATAACCTACTTTGATTCATTAAAAAAGAAAAATAAGATGGAAATATCAATGCTTTGAAAACTGGAGTTATAATGGCTACAACTTGATATTTAGTAAAAAAATTTCCTCTTTATAAGACTCCAAAAGTAATTTTATTAATAATCAATATAGGCAGTGTGGATCTTCTTCAAATTTAGCATCTCTTCACATTTTTGAAGTGTATTATTAAACTAGAACAAACCAAGGCTGTCGACTAGGGTTGGTTGGATATTTTGTGCCTGCATGAAAATATTCATCAGCTCAGACCATGTTCCACTCACTAAGGTCCATATCCAGGTGCTACCTCTGTCTAGAAAGGGCAGATTTATCTAATTCCCACAAGGTACCTTGTAAACAAGCAGCAGCCCAGAAAGAAGCACTTTGTTTACAAGTCAGACCACTAAGGACTTGTGATAGGTCATTGTTGCTCACTTGTATCAAAATGTATAAGAATATTTTAAAAGTCAGAGTTGTAAGATAAAAAAGAAGTTATAATAATGAAGAAAACTACATATCAGTGCAAAAATAAATTAACACATAACATATAACCATATATATAAACAAAATTAATACTAGTATTTTAAGCACTTTATATACATAAATTCAATTTTTTATAAATACTTGAGAGAGATTATATTACTATTCCCATTTGAAGACTGAGAAATTAAAACCAGCAAGATTTATTGCACAGAGAAACATAATTAAGCTAGATACTGGCATTCAAAATCATATTTTTCTCATTCCAGAATCAATTCTTAGGTTCACTCTGCTAAACTGAAATTATATAATCTGAATTATGGGCCTATATATTCCTTTTGGCATTTTCATATAAACTAACTTCATCTTACTTTTTAAAATATTTCCAGTTTTGCTTTCATCTGTTTATTGATAAATTTTTTAAATTCTTCAGATTGCAATTCAAATATGGACATTTTTAGCATTTATTGCCATTAACATTACCATTGCATAAATGTAGGGTCGTATATAGACAAAATTATATACACTAAACAAATTTGCATCTAAAGTGGAATGATAAGGGCTTCCCTGGTGGCGCAGTGGTTGAGAATCCGCCTGCCGATGCCGGGGACACGGGTTCGTGCCCCGGTCCGGGAAGATCCCACATGCCGCGGAGCGGATAGGCCCGTGAGCCATGGCCACTGAGGCTGCGCGTCCGGAGCCTGTGTTCCGCAACGGGAAGAGGCCACAACCATGAGAGGCCCGCGTACCACAAAAAATATTTAAAAATAAATAAATAAAGTGGAATGATACTATTTCCAAAGAAGTAATGTTTTCAGATTAATAAATCACTGGTGTTTTTATATCTTCATCATTACAACTGTTTATCAAACACTAAAATAATGCAAACATGGTACCATTCCTATTTCCTGCCAGTTTTAGTTCGATTTTTAAACATTTAGTTGCAAAGATTCAAAAATCTAGATAGGTACCGTACATAAACCAAAATGAAAGGAAAAATATTTGAGTAAATTTTAGGGAAAGATATATTAAAAACATATTCAGATAAGATGAACTAATTTCACAAAAGGAGTCAGAAAATTTTATTCCGATTTAAAAATCTGTGTGTCTGAATCATTTACTTTCTCCATAGCATTTTATCAAGTTGAGAAGACCACATTGTTTTTAAAATTTTATATTTATATATATTTATATATATAAATATATATAATATAATATATATTTATATATAAAAATATATATAAATATAATATATATTTATATATATAAATATAATATATATTTTTATCTATTTTATATAGCCATACAATAATACACTTTAGGAAGTATGTATGATGACTATTCTGATATGTGGATTAGATAAATACAAAATTTCTTCCAATTCAAACATTCTTATTCTAAAGCCTTCCCAATATTTTATTAAGTAAAAATAGTTTTCCTATTTAATTGATCAAAGATAGTACAAGATAAACCTAAAAGTGAAGGTTCTGCATTTGCTTTTTCAAAACGAACTGCACTTCATATAAAATAACTGTTATATTTAAAGTTCCAGAGGTTTTCATGAAACTCCAAGATGCGAAGCAACTTAATAAACTTATTTTTGCGACCCACTGTCATACTCACTAAAGGTTTCATTAATGAGTCTTTTAAAGATTATTTTTCTAGTGGTTTAATAGAGTTTTTCAAAATAAACAGCTGAAGTTACTTCAAGATTTAGAATATGGTTTATATATTAGAAAGTTAAGAATTAATCAAAGAGAATAATAATAATCTTTGCTTCCAGCACCTCTGTCTTTGCTTATTTACTAGATGCCTCTTGGCTAGAGGTATTTGGGTTAGCAGTGGTTGAAAACATATGGGATCGACAGATGAATGGATAAAGAAGATATGGCACATATATATAATGGAATATTACTCAGCCATAAAAAGAAATGAAATTGAGTTATTTGTAGTGAGGTGGATGGACCTAGAGTCTGTCATACAGAGTGAAGTATGTCAGAAAGAGAAAAACAAATACCGTATGCTAACACATATATATGGAATCTAAAAACAAAAAATTGTTATGAAGAACCTAGGGGCAGGACGGGAATAAAGATGCAGACATAGTAGAGAATGGACTTGAGGACACGGGGAGGGGTAAAGGTAAGCTGGGACAAAGTGAGAGAGTGGCATGGACATATATAACCTACCAGGTGTAGAACTGATAGCTAGTGGGAAGCAGCCGCATGGCACAGGGAGATCAGCTCGGTGCTTTGTGACCACCTTGAGGGGTGGGATGGAGAGGGTGGGAGGGAGGGAGAGGCAGGAGGGAAGAGATATGGGGATGTGTGTGTATGTATGACTGATTCACTTTGTTGTAAAGCAGAAGGTAACACACCATTGTAGGGCAGTTGTGCTCCAGTGAAGATGTTAAAAAAAAAAGAAAACATATGGAAATATTTTAAAGAAATCAATTTTTATGTTTTAGTTGTTGATACCATAATCAGCCTCTGAAACACAGAGGAATTTATTATGTATTTTTTAATATGCAACATCAGGTTCAATTATTTATTTTGAAAAAAGAACTTACTGTGATAGTCTGTAACTATACTTGAAAACTCTAAACTGGACCCCAGTGAGCCCAAGTGTAGTATATGGGAAAGAAGGTGGAGTATAGTCTGGTTTGGTATGTGTGTTGGAGTGGGGTAAAAAATGAAAATTAAATGATATTCACCTAGAAGTAAGTTCCGGTAAAAATAGAAGTCTCAATGCTACGAAACTGTATGAAAAAAGTCTAATCAACATGTACATACATCAAATCTTATATTTCAGAGCCAGTAAATTTTGAGGATTAATTAATATTAATTTGTATATTTTCTCTTCTATATTTCCTCTTTATATGTTCTAATCATTTATGACAAAAAATTCTACTTTTAATTTCTGTTGTTTAACTTCCATGGGCTCTGTGAATACGTACAGCAATAGATAAACTAATGTATGAAATGAAACCATCCACTGATATATTTCTTCCATATTACTCATTTATGTTTCAGGAAAATAAGGATTTGGATATTACAAAAATAAGTTTAATTTGCAAAACTGATGTTCATGAAGAGTTTAATTTTAAAATAGAACTTTGTAAGCCTAAAATTTAATTTGTTTATAATATTCATTCATTTAATAAATAAATACTGATTTATCATTTGTGTGCAATCAATGCCTGATATCAGAGATCTGAGACTATATTATTATACATTGCCTGAATCAGTTTGTCATTAATTTAGTATGATATGATGTGCTAAAACATTTCGTTTAGAGTCAAAGGCTTAGGTACACACTAATGCAGAACTCAAAAACAAATAGAATCCCAAATAATCTGAAAATGTCACAAATATTAATTGTAGTTAAAATTATGCCATAGATTATATAACTAAGTACAGGGATGCAATATTCTACTGACCCTCTGAATTTACATTGTGCTTTTTTTGAAAATACATACTCTGTGTGTGTGTGTGTGTGTACATCTCTATGTGTACATATCTGTGTGTGTGTATATATATATATATATATATACACACACACATTTCAACAGAATACAGCAAATCTTCCATGTAAAACTTGTCTATTAATCCATAATATATTACACAATTTTACTTTGTTACACTTTGAAAAATAAATTATTCAGAAATTATATAAAAACAATCATCATAGCAATGACTAATATCTCAGGAGTGCATCCCTTTATGGGGTCTGGTCTGTATGTTCTGTTAATGATTGACTAAATGAAAATTAAAGCAAGAGTTACCAGGTCCAATGATTGAAGAATTAAAAGAAAGAATGTGATTATCATAACTGGCAAATTATAATTGGAAAGGAGCTTTTTACCATGACCTTCATATAATTAAAATAGTGATTTTTAAAAATTACAGTTCATCTTTTGCAGTATCTCTATTTTACCTTGGAAACATTCACAAAGAACAGAGAAAGGCAAAATATCAGACTTGTACATTTCATTAAATTACTCTGAGAGGAGGAAGTGAAGAAAATGTTCTTTTCTCCAAAGAAAATAATACAAAGTACTAAGAGGAAAGTCATTTGCTCTTCCCAGGAGAATAGCATGCCTGTGTTTAAATCAACAAATCTCTGTTAAAGTTTCCCAGGCGTTACAGTCACCATTGTCTACTCATTCTCTTACTGAACAATAGAAAACATCACTGCTACACCCACGGGGGAAGAAAGTAGGTCACCCTTTGGAGTTCACAACTTTGCTTTATAGCATATATTGAAACTGTTAACTCAGTTCATCTGATTTAATAATATTCAGCTTAAAATAAAGTTTGATTTACCTCAAAAACTTCTTCATCCAAAATTCTTGTTCCAAAAACTGTAATTCCACTGGTGTCAACGATTGCTCTCTCACTTCTGTCAAGTGGTTTTGTGGTTTTCATCTTACAATCAACAATCATTGTCACAGTTTTCTTCTCCACGCTGATTGCTACCCGGTGCCACCTTAAAAAGCCAAGTAATTATTTTGTAAGTTCCAAAGATGTTGCCAAACCATTATTCACGTTAAAATACAATGTATTTTAAATTATACACGTAATCTGAAAGTATACGAAATGTAAGCTCATTTATTAATCAGTTAACAGGTGACTACTTACCATTAACCCAGAACAGTGCTAGGTACTCAAAAAGACTCACCAGCACTGTAAGATGCACAGCAGGATTGGCTGTCTATGTTGATAAGGAAGTGACCATCCTTTGCTACACTTTGTGTTGTAACAAAAGCTTAATCTCACCATGTCCTGATGACGGTATTTGACAGAGATTAGGGGCGGGATATGGAGTAATTAATAGTTTCTATGTACGTAAATGCTTTCTTCCAAAATGGAATTGCACTTAAAAAAATTCTGCTCCAGAGATCCCCTGAGATAGACTGTAAAAGGGTATGTCTGCTAATTGAATGAATGCTCCATCTGGAACAACTGAACGTTCTAATTGCAAGACACAATGTGCTTCTCTGTCTTTAGGCACATTTATTTCAAGTGCTTTCGTTTTCTTTTTCCACTTCAATTTCAAGACAGTTATAGATCACTACTGTGGGCAGGATCCAAGACAGACACAATATCTCTCCTTCTTTCCAGGGTTGGCAGGAAGTGAGAACATTGAAAGAAAGCATAGTCAACGCATGTGTGGACTGAGTCTCAATTCACTCTGAAGCTACTGCTCCAGCTAATTCAGGGCAGTGATGACAGACCTGGGGGGAGACGTGGCCAGCCCTTTGCAAACATAAATACCCTAATCATACTGTAAAATGTTGAGTTTTATTAACAGTATCTGGTGCTAACATAAACAACTAAGTGAAGTGCACTTGGATTTTGCAAGCCATTCTTTTTTTTTTCCAAACGAAAAGTGCTAAATTAATATTCCAGAAGTTTCTAGGACTAGATCCATAAAATAAAGTACCCAAAAAGTTGCAGGAGCCTTTCTAAAATATCTTTTTCATGTGACTTGGCATGGCTACTGATGAGGACCAAGTATATTTCCAAGTACATTTAATCTTTGGTCTTTCTGTAGCACTTTCAACTAGCATAGGCATCTGCTTGGTTTGACTTGAGCAAAGATTTATATTAGGAGGCACTTAATACTGTGAGAGTAAAATTTAGACATGTTTCTGCCAAGAAGCCTGTGTCTTAAATTAAACCATCTCTACTATTGTGGGTATGTGCTTTTCATTAACAGAAAATAAAAACGATTTCTTTCAATTGCTTAAAGCTGATTCGGACTCTAAACTTGATATTTTTGTTGAATTAATTTAAGCTCTGATAATAATGTCATAATCATGGTATCACATATAATATTCAAAATATTAAATAAACCCTAAGTTTTGGAGTCTTTTTTTTTTTTTTTGCGGTACGCGGGCCTCTCACTGTTGTGGCCTCTCCCGTTGCGGAGCACAGGCTCCGGACGCGCAGGCTCAGCGGCCATGGCTCATGCGCCCAGCCGCTCCGCGGCATGTGGGATCCTCCCGGACCGGGGCACAAACCCGTATCCCCTGCATCGGCAGGCGGACTCAACCACTGCACCACCAGGGAAGCCCCTGGAGTCATTCTTAATTATTCTTTTTATCTCATACTACACATTCATATCATCAGAATATCTGTCAATCCTATATTCACAGTATACACAAAATTCAAAGGCTCACAACTTTGTCCAAGTACCCATGCCTCTCACCTGGACTCCTAACTGGTCCCTGCTTCCACTCTGATGCAACCAGAGTGATCATTTAAAAAAATAAGTCAGATCAAGTTTCTGTCTTGCTAAAAACTAATACTCTTAATTAAAAACTGAAGTCCTTACTTTGCCTCACCCTAGCAGTCTCTGATCTCATGTCCAAATGTTTGCTTTCTGATTCCCAGTATCCCAGCCACCGCTGCCTCTTTCTTGTTCCTTTCACATATTCTTCACTCTGCCGGGAATGCTCTCCTCCATATCCCCACATGCCCACTCTCTCACTTCCAATATGTCTTTGCTCAATGCAACTATGCCAAAGAGGACTGCTCTGTCTAAAACAGTACACTCTACATTCCTGCCCCTGATGTATTTTCATTCATAGAACTATCATCATTTTTCATATGAATTATTAAGGATAATGATGTAAATTACTCATGAAAGCCCAGTTTTCCCTGCACAGAGATGAAGGTTTTTCCATGGTCCTGACAATGATAATCTGAGTGTGAATTTTTTTTTTCCACCTGAACAGCTATTTCTTTCTTATGTGTACAACCAAATGTCATATTTCCGATAAATCTTTTTTTAGTAGCCTGAATTCAGCAATAAAATACCGAGTAAATTTAATAAACATTTATTTGTCTTTAGCTGCTCCCTACGTGATAGACAATATTCACAACACAGAATTCAGAATTCAGCATGATTTTGAGAAGAGTGTGGTTGTTACTGGAAAGTGCTTCTACCTGAGTTCAAACGCTATCTCTGCCACCTTTCAAATATATGTTACTTAAACACCCAGTGCCTCACTTCCCTCATCTGTAAAATGGGTTTATTAATATTATTTTCTTCCAAGAGTCGTGAAAACTTAAATGAGTTGACTATGTATAAAGTGTTCAGAACAGTAGGTAGCACATATCGAGTGCTATATAAAGCTTCCTATGATTGTCAATATTAACATGATTGGTAAAGGAAGTCAAATCAGGTCATTCTCCTGCTCAAAAAGTCTACAGGGACTTTGTATTTCACTTAGAATAAAATCCAAAGTGTTTACAACCACCTACAATGTGTTATACCATTTGGCCTCCCACTGATTCTCCATCCTCATCATCCCACACTGTTTCTGCCACACTGGCATCCTTGATGTTGCTTAGACCAAATCAGCCACACCCAGAATCAGAGGTTGTGTATTTGCTTTTCCTCCATCTGTGTTGCTTAGACCAAATCAGCCACACCCAGAATCAGAGGTTGTGTATTTGCTTTTCCTCCATCTGGAATAGTATGCTTTTCATTATCAGCATGGCATGCACGCCGCCTCCTTCACATGTCACCTTCTCAGTGAGACTATCCCTGACCTCACTCCTTAAAGCTGCACTCCCCACCATCATCCCCTATTCTCTTCACTGCTATATTTCTCTCTCTCTCTCACTTATCACCATCTGATAAACCATTTATTAGTCATTTTTTATCATTCATTATGTGTCTACCCAGACTGTAAACTATGTATGATTAGGTATTTTATTGTTTTGTTCATTTCTATATCACCACTCCCCAGAAAACCTGCATCACACTTTATAAATATTTGTTGAATGATCAAATGAAAGAATTGTTTTCAACACAGCTAAAACATTGGATTATTGTGTTACTTACTTTCCATCTGCGATGTTAACAGTTCTAAAGAGGGGGTAGTCTTCTGGGGCAGGTTTTCCAGTGTGGTCTTCATACAGGAAAACAGGTGATCTCCCAACCTCCACACCGATTTGCTGAATACCATGCTCATTATATATAGATAAAAGGAAAGACTGAATTCCTTTTTTGGGTTTTACTGTAAATAATATTGAAAAATCCTCTGGAAAAGTTCCTCCTGGGAAGAAAATGCCAAAGAGTCAAAAATTCTAAATTTCCAAATTATTCCTTGATCATCTTATTATTTTTGAGCTTACTAAGTGGCCTTAACAAGTAACCAAAGTTCAAACAGTAATAACAATACAGATTTAAAAACCAATGGAGAAGGGGTTCTATTAATCTTTGTCTGCAACAATTGTTGAAGCTGTATTCAAACTTTACCACCACTCATTTAAAGCACAAGTATTATGTAAAATTGAATTCATGGTTAGGAAACAAGATCATGGTGCCAGTTCAATATCAAACACACAATAAGCACTTTTAAAACACTTAAGTAGAAATTCTGGTGTAAGATTTGTATTTTCTGCCCTTATCTAATCTGTGGCCATCTATCCTCTCTTTAAAGTGGCATTGTAAGGACACAACATGTGAAGGTACACTTTTAGTCATCTCTTCAAAAGCTAAAGAGTTTCTGAGCAGTTTTTCCTATCACACAATGAAGTTTCACTAATAAAAAGCTTATGTCATTATAAGTCAGAACTTTTAGATACTTGGTAATTTAATTCTAAATTCAAGAAGGAAGATTTTTTTTTTCTTTTCCCTCTCATCGTAATATCCCAAATATCCAGCATTGGGCCATATCTATATAAGTTCTTAGTAAGCATTTATTAAATAAATATATAAATTAAATGGTTACCACAATTATATCTCAGGTAGTTAAGCAATGACTATTACATATTTTTTTAATAAAAACACTGCATATAAAATTGTGGGTTCTATTTTTCAAAAACAGTTTTACATATATATCTTATTTAATCCTTTTACTACCCTGGGACAAAAGTAAAGCAGGCATTGTTATTTGAAGGATGAGATTATTTAAATTAAAAAGTTTTCCAAATGCAGAACTGGTGTATATGTGCATATGTAATCAATGATATCTGGGCCAACACCAAGAGATTCCATATTCAGTCCATTCATTCCATATTCTATTATGTATAGTAGTATAAAATAATAAAAATAAATAAATATGACTGCCATGGATTCAAATTCAAAAAACTGTAGGAGACTAGCAATTTTACTTCTAAGAATTTACAGAGGTGATAGGGATGCTTATATGTAAAGATATTTTGTTAAGCCAATTCATCAGAACACTATTTATAATCATAAAATGTCAAAATCACCTGCAATGGTTGGGACTGGTTAAATAAAATACAAAACATTTATATAGTGGAAATCTATGCAGCCACTTAATGTAGTGGAAAGATGTCTTATGAAATGGAAATTATTTTAAATGTTGTAGAAAGTAAATAAGAATATGTCACAAAGAAAACAGCCAATTAATGTTAACTATTTGGTTCTAGTCTATCTATCTAGAATCTAGATAGAGATCTCCAAACTAAAAAGTGTTTATTTAAAATTCTCAATTTTAATTTTAAAATAACTTACCAATAATACAACTTCACTATATCACAAATATATCATAAAAGCCTTGCTTTCATGGCAAAAAAAAAAGATATATATATAGAGAGAGAGAGGGAGAGAGAGAAAGAGAGAGAGAGAGAGAGAGAGAAAGTTTTGTTTGATTAGATTTGTGTCACAGATATATCCAATTTTGTATTCATGAAAATCAATAGAGAAAAATAATCATGTATATAAAATTGAAAGGTAATAAAACACATCAATTAAAAACACCTTTTAGCTGCTTATACTACAAATAAAAATCTAGGTAATTCAGCTTATTATTGAGGAAGCTCCACAGCAAATAAGTTTTTTCTTCAAATGAATAGCTCAAAATGTTGAAAATTATAGGACTTCTTTCCCTAAATACCTCAATTTTCAAATATCTCATACATTGAAAAATGATGCTAAAATATTATGAGGTGGAGAAAACAATATCTTTTTCATTTTTGCAAAAACATTATGAAATAAGATCTACATAGAGACATTTAGAAAAAGAGGAATTTCAGAAAATAGTATATTCATATAAGGCTAAATAAGTTGTAACAAATTTTAATTAATCATCCAATTTATATAACACAACTTTTGAAAATTGTCAACTTCAAACTACACTGAGTAAAATCTTCAATTATGGAAGTATTTCCCAATTTAAAATTAAACAATAAGGTTTTAATTATAATCTTTACACTATGACCTTTAAAAAAGAAAATTTAGTTGTCTAAAAAATCATGACTTGATGTCAAAATGTTCACAGTATAACCTAGACACCTACCTTAGATTCCTCCCTATTAGATACTAATCAAATTTGTTCATAACCAACTAAATTTATCAGAGAGAATTCACTATGAGATAAGTTCAACAACACAAAGTCAACCACTTAAGATGTGAAATTTTATCTAAAATAGTAGTGATAAGTATATATGATACAGATAAAATATGGAATTTTGCAACTTAAATAATATGTTTTAAAATCTATAAATACAAACTAACAATAAAGCATCCTCTCTGTTAAATGACTGCTGTTAAAGAAAAAAATGTTCTTACTACCTTTAATAAGTGTGTATACATAAATCCTATACATGTGATAATAATCATAATTCACTCTGAGTATATCAGATTCAATAGTGATTCTTAAAATAGGCTTTTAACATCAACAGATACTGCATCCATGAATACATTCAATATGAAAAAAGCACAATAACTTTATTATTTGATTTTAATTTTTAACTTGTGGTCAATACATTTCCATGCAGAATATGTCTCCGTTTAAATAAAATCTCTTTCTGATGTAGCTTAGTGGTTGGTAAGGTTTTTTAAATGAGGAGTGAGGGTCATTTGGCATAGTGGGAAAAGCCCACCTTAGTCTAAAAAAACCCCAAACTGTCTCTCAGCTTCATATCATCCACAGGTTCTGTGATTATATTCAAATACTTCACTTTTCTAACTCTTAATCTATAATTTGGGTTTAAATATTCCCCTTTCCAGGTGGTTATGAACATAAAGATCAATATACAGTTTCTTGCATAGCATATGTTTACAGCAGGTGTTCTAAAGAGGCCAGATAGAATTTGCAAATTACAGCTTCTATTCAGTTCACAGGCACAGAGCTCTCAGATATTTAAATTCAAGGTCTCAGATTGGGACTTTGGAGGACATACACCTTAATTCTACAGAGTATTATGACAATCTGAAAACCCTTACCCCCACCCCAATATTGACGTTTCCAATAATACTGCTTACTTTATTCATTGGAAAGAAGTTGTTATTTTGTGTTTTCGTAATGGAAGAAAAAATATTCCAAATAAATTTTCAAAGATCTTTTTTACTATTTTTTATAGAGAATAGTATTCACATTTTCACTGTTCAGATTTTTTTAATGGTGAATATGTCATTGGTAATTTTTATTAAATGCCCTTTACTATTATTTGACAAGAAGCTCTATCCTCTAGGAAGATAAGCCTATAATCATTTGCATGGGGAAAAAATGAGGCCTTTACCATAGATATCTCTTCCTATCTGAACTACTCATTATTAGAATCACATACCTAAGACACAGTGTTTTGAGAAGAGGGAAAAATGTTGATATATTCTGTTAACTGACATGGAAGTAGACCCTAGAGACATAGGTTGTATTCTTTTTCCAAGATAAAACAACAGAAATAATCAAAATAACTACCACACTGGAGGGCAGAAAAACTGCCCTGAGATGATAAGCCAAATATAAAAAATTATAAACTAACTTCTTCAGTATTTCTACAGCATTTCCAGTAATCTATTTCTTTCTCTCTTGAAAATTCCCATCCTTTTCCTATTTCTGCATTAGAGTGCAAATAAATAGAAGAGCAGCTTAGTTTTTACTGTTTAAAACTTTCACCATTTGATTTGAAAAATATTTCATGTATTTAATAACCATTTTAATTTTAGTTTGTCAGAAAATTTGTGCATTAATAGTCTTTATATTTGCAGTTTGTTACTTTTGTCCACCACAAATTATTGCAAAACAGGAAATATTTTGGAAGAATCAATGATTTATCAAAATAAATGTATTTTCGAAAATACTTTAAAATGTTCTTTCCTAAAAAATATGCTTTCTTGTTTTGTTAATTTTTAGTCCCTTGATTTATAATTTTTCTGTTGTTAGAAAACAGTTTTATGTGAAAATAGGGAACTCAAATTCCTTCAGATGAAGACAGTAGAGGATAATATGAAGAATTTAAATGATAAATTGTTTCTGAAAAGATCCCAAAACACCAGAAAGGGATATTTGATAATACAGACAATATTGGTCTTGGCAACAGACAAACCCTGCATTATATTGGCCTCCTGTAATTTGGACAAATCAGAGAGTCTCAGTGAAACTCAATTTCTTCTGTTAAATAGGAACAAGGCCACTCAACTTAGTGAAGTTGTAACAAAAAATAATCAACATGTATCCAATAGCAGGCAAGTACTCATAACAAGTTACCTGCTTAGAAAATGTGACACTCAGAAATTGTCATTTCACTACTCAACTCCCTTTCCCTACGTTATCATGATTTCTAGATAATGAGTACTATTAGGTCATTTAGTGTTTTCATGGACAGAAAGAAAATATTCACTGAGTATTTTTCAAACTATTATGAAAAATCCCCCCATAATTGTGCATTATATAGCATAAGAAAAAGGGATAATAATAATTAGCAAAGCAGCAGTAGTCATAGTAATAAAAAGAACATACCTGAAAATAACTGTTTTGTTGGGGCACTGAGTTGTGCTTGCTTTGAAACTCTGTAAGCAGTATCTGAACCTTTTGAATTCTTTCTGTTTGTGCAAAAGCCCATTGTTTTTGATATTCCCTCTGGAGAACTGTGAAAATCTAGAGCTTTTAGTACATCAACTGGAGCAGCTGAAAAATAAGTTAAAAATAGGAAAACATAATTGAACAAATAATCTAATATAAAAATGAGTATGTGTTAAACAAAGGAAATAGATTATAGTCCTACCTCTCAAATCTACTTATCTTTTGCCATGTTTCTCTAACATTTAGGTGGGGGGCTAAGGAGTGGAGCAGCAAGTAAAATATAAACTGTAACATTCTCAAAGTCAAAATATCTCAAATCAGAAATCAAATTACAGAGAAGCAAAGAGATGTTGAAAAAGCCAGCATCTGTACATATTCCATGAATTTCTAATAGATTTACTATTCAACTATTCATAATCTAAACAAAGGTGATTCTGAAGATTCAAATTCACAATAAATGTTATATGTAAATATTGTAAAATGTGCAGTTGCTAAGCCATATTGTATACCCAAGGATAAGTTACAAGATGTTTAAAAGAATAGGTAACAAATATAATGCTCTAGTTTTGAGTGCTTTCCTATGTTAGTTATTTACAAAGTGTATGTATATATCTGTGTATTTGTGTGTGCCTTTGTAAGTGTGCATGCATGTATGTGTCTATTCATAATTTGTTGTTTTTAATCCTCTACATTTGCCAGAGTAACTTCATGTACACTGCTTCATGCCTTATGATTTAGATTGAATGTCCCTGCAGATAAGTAATTTTTTCCCCCTTTTATGTAGCCCTAGGGTGTGTAACACAGGGCCGTTTTTTGGCAGAAGCATAAATTTCTCATTCCAATCCATTCCAGCTACCTCCTGCTACCATGAAGTGGTCAACATAAAATAAGTTTGGAACCTTAAACTTTCCCTTTGCAAGTATAATCCTTTTGGATAAACTTGATGTTTCAAACAGCTTTATTGGAATATAATTCACATACCATGCAATTCACCCATTTCAAGTGTGCAATTTATTAGTTCTGGTATATTATACTTCTTAAACTATTCATTTTCTAATTGTGGTAGAATATACACAACATAAATTTTGCCATTTTAACCATTTTAAAGTATACAATTTAGTAGCATAAGTACATTCACAATGCTATGTAACCATTACCAAAATCTATTTCCAAAACTTTTTTTGTTACCCCAAATAGAACCATTAGGTGATAACTCCCTATTCCCCGTCTCTGCCCTGTCTCTGGTGACTGATAATCTACTCTCCGTCTCTATGAAGTTTCCTATTCTAGAAATTTCATATAAGGGGAATCAGATAATATCTGTCAAAGTGCTAAACACAGAAGTACCATATGCCCAAGCAATGCCACTCCTAGGTATATACTTAAGCAAATGGAAAGTCGGGGCTTAAAACAGGCACCTGTATGCGAATGTTCATTGCAACATTATTCACAATAGCCAAAAGATACAAACAACCCAAGTTTCGATCAGTATGTGAACAGGTTAACAAAATGTGATAATATACATACAATAGAATATGATTCAACCAAAAAAGGAATGAAGTTCTGATACATGCTACCACATGGAACCTTTGAAACATTATGCTACATGAAATAAACCAGACATAAAAGGACAAACGATTCTTTAGACCCTCGAATACCCTGGTCCACAACTAAATATCTGCCTAATTCACCAAGCAAGTCAAAACATGAATCATGTGGTGTAAGTATTGTTCTAAAAACAGACTTAGGACTCCATATTACTCAATATACTTATATTCTATTGAATTTCTATTTTATTCAAAAATAAAAATATTCAGAGAAGGCCATGTGTTAGCTAATGCATCACTGAGCATGTCTGAAACATAGTCCTGACTGCAAGTATTCAGATTCTAATTAAGGAGGGCCCAATAATTACGTAGGAGGCAGTATCTATAGTTTTATAGAGATGCACATAGTACTCTTTTGTTTAGAAGGAAAAGAGATCACTTCTGGCTGAAAGTGAGACCAATATTATTGATTTGAAAAGTTTCAGTTCTTAGTTAAAAAAAATAGAATTGCCATCAAATTTCAAAATATGTTGGGTTTTATAAGTACACTATTTCTGGGAGGACTTAGAATGAAAAAGGGACTGAGTGTAAAATCAGGAAATACCATCAGCACGGTTTATCACACTCCACAAAATAGGCAGTGACCTGCAATAGAGTGGTGTTCTTTGAAAATTACAATGTCAATTAATACTTTTTTAATAATAATTAGAGTTAGTTATAGAATGTATGAATGGATTATCGAATGAGCACGTGAGAAACATGCATCTGGTCACTTCCTTAGTTAATTAAATTTTAGGCATATTAACTTCTATATGTACAAACATGTGAATGAAGCTTTATATAATTTGCCTTTTACCTTATAACAAATGTACTTTAATAATGACTGTCTACCTATTTCATCAACCTTCTGAATGAAAATCAACATATTTTCCAGTAGACTACACATCGTTCCAAATTATTAAAAAGAAAAAAAAACCTTTTTAATGGAAATCAGACATACTGAAGGGATCACTAACCTTATCAAATATGATCCCGTTTAATTCAGCCTTGGAATATTTAAAAGAATAATAACAACTTTCAAGAACATTTTTTGCAGGACTCCTGCTTTCAATGGCCAATTTTTTTAGGCCAGTAGTATACCTAACTATTTTTACATTCTTTTTTTCTCTTATCATAAAGCTAAGAAAATAATGACTATATTAACTGCCAGGCCCAGAGAGCCTAACATGTGACAGTCCTTGGGCTAAGTTCTTCCTAGCATTAACCATCAAAAAACTTTGCAAGCCATGTGTTCTTATCCCCATTGTGCAGATGAAGGAATTGAGAACCAGAAAGCAAACTATGGATACTCCTAAAGTCTGTGCAAAATCAAATCTAGGTTCATTCCACTTCATCACCTTCATTGCTATAGCCCATAAATAAAAACACTGTGAAAAGTAACTTAAAACATAAATATAATATATTAACATTATCTTGAGCCAGTTCATTGATCCCTGATGTTTATATTTGCTTTAAATTAAACTCAATTCAGGCTTCAGGGTATAAATTACTCTGAAGGAGACTGTTTCTAAAAGCACAGCATCTTATCTGCTTATTTTATCTTATCTTCTTGCTCTGAAGCCATTAGCAAAAGTACATCTGAATAGGGTAAAGACTCTAGGAGCGACATGAACACAGCTACGAAGGCTGTAATCCTTCTGTGAAGAAAAGGTTGCAGCCCCATGGTCACAGTCCCAACTGCATATCAGTAAATAATACATAAAATGGACCACAACTTTCCTTCTCTCCAAACTATCTTGACCTTTTCCAAGAGCACAGGTTTTGTCACATTTGTTAGTTCTTACTTTGAAAGCAATGTGATAAAAACACACTCCCTCTACAGGATTCAAAATAAGGGTTCTATTTTTAAAGACTAAACAAAGTTCTATGTAGAGACATATGATATGAAATAAAAATTCACTCTACAAAAAACAATAAAAAATAGGGATATATAATAAAGATTGCAAATAGTTTTTTTCTAAAAAGTCATCTAAAGTTACAAAAACGTAAAACTCAGTTAATCAAGTCTTAAAGATTTTTCCTTTCAAGTAAACTAAATAATAAATTAAAGCCACTTTGAAATCTGCCTCTTATTTGATATCATAATTATAGCATTTAACAAATTCTCATAACATGGGTTTGATGGTTTTATATGCACACACACACACACACACACATACACACACATGGGGGGAAACTATTCTTCATATTTTATTAACTGAACTTCAACAGTTTAAAGATTAAAAGCAGTAATTTATTATAGCTTAACTCGATATATCTAAAAAACTGTGATTTTGATATTCAAAGCAATTCCTAAATGTCCCTAATATTTTAATTGTTTCTATGTTGCCAATCCTTATGGCACAGATTATGATTCTCATTTCAGAAGTATCCAGTCAGCACAATATTTGCTCAATAATATTTTTCCTGCCTTTTATTGTATATTTTTTTGCTTATTAATTGGGAAAATAGGATAGCAGACTCAGTGCAATACTACAATAGCCATTTAACTGGTTTCAATACCTTTTCTCATCAATCTGCATACCACAGCTTGAATGAGCTTCCAAAACTCCATGCCTCAAGTCCTTTTGCTTAAATTCCTTCCGAGAACCCAACTAACTTCCAGATGGTACGCTCATACCTTGCATGTAAAATCTTAATGATCTGGACACACGCACGTATTCTTCCAGTTCCATGCTACTGCATCTCTGTCCTTGTATCTCATTACCCCTTAATTCCTTCCTCACTCAGTGCTCTAGCCATACTGGACTCAGACTTCACGGACTACCTACCATGTTCCTCCTCCTGTCTCTGAGCTTTTATAAATCCTGTTCTGAGGAATAAGTAGGATATAATTAATGTGCAATCTCTTCCTGAAAGCATTCCCTATCTCCCAAAGCTGGGTTAGAAATACTCACCTCTGTGATAGTGCTTTTCACACTTGGTTTTAATTTTTTGCCTACACTTGACTTTTTTCCAAAACTAGAAGAGAACAGGTATACACACACACACGGACTATATAAAATATCGTTTAAACGTGAAACATATAAAAGCAACTTCCTCTGAAGTCCGTGGGGCTCTCTGGTCTTGAAACGAAAATTTGTGAGGGCCTAATATGTCTTTCCTATTGTGTTCTGTTGATCTCTTAAACACCTCCATTCATTCATTGATTAGTCTATCCCAGGTCTTTAATCCTTTCTCCTTCATGCCTCCAACATCTACTTAAATTACTGTTCTAAGGTCACACAACGCTTTGACTGTTTAGTCTCTAATTAATTCCTCCTTTAAACTTCTTCACATACTCCCATGACCAGTAAGTAGAATAAAGCAGCAATGCACAGTGTTGGAAAGCCAGACAGGTTTGAATCCCACCTCTGGCACTTAGCATCTGTGTGATTTGGACACACTACTTTACTGTTTTGTGCCTCAGTTTCCACATCTGTATAATGAGAATAATAAAAAGTATCTACCTATTAAGAATTTTTGTGAGAACTAAGTTGGTATTTGTAACAATGCCTTAGAACAGTGGCTGGGAAAACTATGCTTAAGGTTTAAGACCTCCTGCTGTCTATTTTTGTATGGTACACGAAATAAGAATGTTTCTATATTTTTGCAGGGTTGAAAAAAATTAAAAGCAGCATAATATTTTATGACACATGAAAATTACATGAAATTTAAATTTCAGTCTCCACAAATAAGGTTTATATTGTAAATACAGCTACTGCCATTCATTTATATATTGTCCATAGCTGCTTTTGCACTACAAGGACAGAGTTCTGTAGCTGACAGAGACCGTGTGGCCCGCAAAGGCTAAAATATCTACCATGTGGTTCTTGTAAGCTGAGTCTTGAATGATAGAATCATCAGTGAAGAGGAAGGTGATAGAAATACCAAATATGACAGCACAGATACAAGACACTACAGAGTTCAAGAAAATGCAACTAGTCATGTCCTGACAAGACATCAATATGGAATAAATTTAGATGTTCAAAGTCTCCCTGGGGGCATCATGGCAGCTGAGGAGTTCTTGAGAAAAATCACATCTCTGCCATGAACACTCACAGCCACAAACTCCAAGTGAGATATCTACACTAACTCCTATGTGCTCCCTCAACCCCAAATTTTATGGTCCAGCTGAAATAAACTTCTTTCAGTTTCTAAAATTTACTGTATTCCCTTTGTTGGAGATTTTTTGCAATCCTTCCTCAATTGACTAAGGATAGTTGACTGGTTTTTTCAACCCTAATTGTCTGTAGAATCTCCTGGCAAGCTTTTAAAACATATAGATGTCTGGATTGGCATGGGGCCCAGGCATTCACATGTTTTAAACATTTCCCAGATGAGCCTAATGGGTAGCTGGGGTTGAAACCTGGTGAACTCAGACCTAATCAAACTTTTGATATCAACCTAGCCATGACTTTCTTCAGGAAATCATTTCTTATCCCTCCCAGGCTGGGTTATGTGACCCTTTCATATGATCCCAAGTGCCCCATATACCCCCTTGGTTAACTCCATGCTCTATTTTGTTTGTTTGCTTAATTATCTCATTTTCACTCTAGGCTGTGTGCTCTCAGCCACAGTGTATGTCTAAATTATGCTCCTAATTTCCCTGTTACATACTTATGCCACTAATTTCTTTCTCTCTCTCTCTTTTTGCTAAGCTTGTAATTTATTGGTTAATGTCTGCCTCCCCTGATAGATTGTAAACCCTCTGACAGCAAACATCAGCACTATTGATGTTCACTGCAGTATTCATAAATAACATAGCAGCTGACACACAATAAATAATCAAGAGAAATATGTTTAATGAATGAATGAATAAGTGAGTAAATGGGCAGCCACATACTGCCTCAGAGTTGAAGCTTCTTTCTTATTAGTCTCAGACAAAAAAGGTTGAACGTGGCCTTTACAAACAGCATCCTGAAGAGCTTGACAAGTCTGGTTGTTTCCATTTGATTCAGGTATGGCAAGAACACAGGTCTGAAGTGACCTTCCTAAAGTATGCTAGATGCTTTCCCCACTACTAGGGAGTCACTTATCCTCACCTTGTACCTCACATCACAGGTCGTACATGAAGCATATCATTATAGACAGAAATAAAAACAAAATAAAGCACAGAGTTATAAATCATCTCCCACCCAGTTATGAAATGCTTTGCTGCTCTAGATAAGTATAAAATAACCAGGAGTGCTGGGATGCAGGTCTGGCAAAAGAAAAAATGAGAGAGAAGTGACTGTTATAATTTAACTACTACCAACACCCTGCTATATTTCAAAATCATAAGAGCCCGTAATAAAGAATTTAAAATGTAGGATATGACAAGTGTACAGACAACAATTAACAGCTCAGTTTCTGCAGTTGGAACAGCCCAACTTCTAACCCAAGTTTGGTATTTATTATTTGTATAACTTTGGGTAAGCTACTTACTCCTCTAAGAGTTAGTTTCTTCAACTTAACCAAATTTTGAGAATTAAATGAGATAAGGCATTTTAATCTCTGAGGATAGTGTCTAAGCACTCAATAAAAATAATACCTGAAAGCACTATTTTGTCAAAATTTTAACCTTTCTGAACATCTCTAACAGTTCCAGTGAGTGCCACCGTGTTTTCCCAGAGCTATAATTCACTAGATTCCTGTTATCCATTTCCTCTGACTACCTTGGGAAATCTCTTTATAGTCAAGTAGAAGACTGAACAGTTTTCTATCTCTAAAGATCCATTAGATATCATCCATGAAGATTATGCAATGCTTAGCATCTCTCCAGCATGATTTTATGTTATTCTAGGGACATACAACCCCAGGAGGCTTCCTGGAACTTCGACAGCTTAAGCTGTCATGTTCACTGTTCATTACCACCCTGTAGCACAACTCGACATTAATACACTGATATCATTGAAATTTTTTCCTTTTCAATAATTTTTTCTTTGCATCTCATAGACATTGATATAATTATAGATTAACCCTGACATGTTATTTATTAAAAGGTTTTTAAAAAACTAATATTTTATTGTCTTTCCTCTGATACTATTCCTTCATTTATTTCGAACCCACATATGCCACATACAAATCTTGTATTATAAACTAACATGAAGTATTAGAAAATAAAACATATCAACCTAAATTCTCCCATATTTAAAAAGGTGTGAAAGCTTATCTTTAAATGCTTATATGGCACAAATAATGTCGATATAAATCACATAAGTGTCCTAAGTCTCTACACAACTATTTCTGGCTTAAATTACCAGACTTTTTGTCTGTATTTTGCGATCTAACCATTGTAGTCAAAACAAGTGCAAAATGGGAGAAATGAACTGCTTGACTACATCAGTAAATTGTAAGTATATAAGATTATAGATGTATAGTTTACATTAAATATTCCTGGGTATGGGAAGGTTTTAGACTACATTTTCCCCCAAGGGGTTCTATAGTAAACTTAAATGTTTTGCCATTTTAAGCCTATGTTTAGAGTATATATTTCCCTACAGAAAAAAAAAAGAATAAAATATGCATCTCAAGGCTCAAGTTTTTGAGAAGCAGTCTCTTATGCATCTTGGAAAAAAAATCACTATTTGATATTCAAACAAAGAAAAACAACAAATTGAGAAAGACAATATAAAACAGGAGCCTAGAGTTTTAGGAATTTTACAGTTAATTTCACCAATCCAAATACCTACAAACCTATTGGTACTACCATTTCAGAAAATAAAAACTCAATGATCAAATGTAAATGTACTTACTTACAGCTCCGTGAAAATACCAGTTTGCTTTTTTTTTAAATCAGTTACACAGTGAAATTCAAAATTGGAAAGATCAGAGAAAAAAATACATAGTAAAATACTCTGAAGTGGAACTAATGGAAAAATATGACTCCCATTAAAATCAATTGTATTCACATCCAAATGTTCATGATTTATTCTAATTCTGACCTATCTAGTGGTTAAAAGAAATCTATAAAACACAAAATCCCAGATTTAATATTGACTAGGAATAATAAATGAATTTGCTTTGAATAGCAACATGTGTCTAATCTGTAATTGCTGTCTAGGTCTTCAGTTGGGAACATATCCCCTCTACTTTCTAGGTAACTACAAGTCCTGCCTCATCGCTCTGTTAAACCAGTAAAATAAAATGCAAACTCCCATTACCATTTCTAGACAACTATAACCTCTTAAGACACCTGGATCAATGTGTATGGTGTCTATCAAATAAGTAAAATGCTTTACTGTGTGGACTTTGACTATCATATTGACTATATCTAAATAGGTAAAATGAAATGAAAAGCCATGGGAATTATTTGGATAAATATGGCTTAGAAGCTGCCCCCAAAATTTAAGGCAATATTTGTACTCCAAAATTATCTAATTCCACATTATATATAAAGCCTTAAAATAAAATCTCAACCTTAAATTTAAATGTCATTACTTTTTATAAATGACAAATATTTGAGTAGTACCAAGGAGAAAAATAAATCAGTGAATGAGTATAGGGAGGGTTAAGGAGACATGGATTTTAATATAAGAAAGACAGAAAAAGCCTCAATAGGAAGATGATGCTTGAGTAAATTCTAGAAAGGCATAAGCTGTTCCTCTATCCTGATATTTTTACAGAATGGCATTGTAAGCAAAGGGAACAGTAAGTACAAAGAACCTGAGATAAGAGTTGACCCAAGACATTGGTGGAAATGCAAGGAGACAAATATATCTCCTGCAAAGGAAATAAAAGGGGTATAAGAGATGAGGTCAGAGGAGTAAGGGTGAGGGCATGTTGAAGGCAGCTTGTATAGGTCCTGTGGGATCTTCAACAAGCTTGGATTTTGTTCCAAATGAGATGGAAAACCACTGGCAGTTAAGGGGAGAGGAAGAACATCAACCAACTAATTTTTCAGAAGACTGTGGTTGCTGTGTTGAGAACAGACTCTAGGGGCACTGGAGTGGAATCAGAGAGCAGAGAAACAACTGTAGTCTTCTAAATGTAAAATTTTGTTGATATTGTTTTCTTGGACTGAGAGATGAAGAACTTTGTGAGATTATGGATATATTCTGGAGACAGAGCAGAACAGAGTGGAGTATGAGAGAAAACGAATCAAAGATGACTCCCAAGTTTTTTAGCTCAAACATCATGACTGATTGTGTTGCCATTAACTGAGATGGGGAAGACTGAGAGGAATGGATTTCAGGAGGAGAGTTCTGCAATTCAGTTATGGGCATGCTAATTTTGAGATGACTTAATAATGCCATTGGAAATAGCTGAATAGGCAGTTGAGTGAGTATATAAGTCTGAAGTTCAGGGGCAAGGCCTGGGATAAAAATAAAGCTTTGGGAGTTGACAGCCTATCAATGTTATTTTAAACTATAACTAACTCAATTAATGATATGTTTTTAAAACTCTATTTGATATAACTTTCCCTGAAAGAAATCATTATGACTTAAAAATGCTTATAATAAATATTTTATTCTCTCAAATAATCAAAATAGAGACCTTGGTCCAACATATTAATCATCAGAAACAAAAATCACTATTTACACTTTATGTTCTAAAACATGCTATAATTTGTTTAATAAGAAAATAAATCACATTTTAAGGTTTAAAAATGTTAGGAAACTTTGTCTCATAATAGACTTTATAAATGTGTATATGCTTGCTTAACATACTCCTTTATAAAATAAGAAGATTATTCATTCACATATTTTTCAACTTTATAATGGCCATAACTCCATATCAAGTATGACTCAACTGTACTAATTATCATTGAGAACCCCAGGTGACTTTACAGTGGGTTGGCTATTCCAGAAAAAGTTGCATGGCTCTCTACTTCCCTGGTTATTTGTCAGAGGATCCAATAGTTGCAACCAATTGGAACCACCTAGTAAGTACAGATATCAAAGTATGCACTGACCATGCCATCTTAGCAGCCTCCCTGTACTTTTAAATTAGTCACATGAATCCATTCTATCCAGAAAAATATACCCATATGGTCTTGTGTTATGTGGTCCCTGCCCACATCCCCAACTCCAGCACTCTCCTAGTAACACACATACTCCATGAGAATGGAGGCTGGCAAACCATCTTTGTAGTTCTGGCATCTAACATAGTGACTGCACATAAAAGAGAGTCATTTAATTTTCTCAGTTATACCTCAATCCTGAACTTTCTCATATCATAAAAAGCATATATGAACTGAAAGTCGAAAGCAGAAACAGTATCACAACTTTGAGAATGGTGAGGGAAGAACAAACACCATTTGAGAGTGTGATATTTGAAATGTATGGCATTTCTGATTTATAAGTGGTCACAGCTATTAAAATATCCTTATTATAAAACTAAAATTATATTTTCATTACAACAACTTGACTTTAATGTTGAGAAGAGCAATATTTATTGGCATTTAGTTTATCACATGCTATGGAGAGGAGGATTTTTTTAAAAAGCATTATCAATATCATAATCAGTTGATCTACTTAAATCAGTTTTTTGCAGAGCCACTTCTGTCTGGCAATAAGGTATGTATCAATTGATTTCCACATAGCAGATAAACTTTCACTTGACTTCCAGTACCCTGTTACACAAGTTAGGCACATCCTCATCTTTGTATACATTTATTTCCTATTACAGAAGGTTCATGAACCCTTGGTTGTGCATCAGAATTATATGTAGAGCCTTATAAAGCAGCTGTTCTTGGATTCTGCACAAAATCTACTCAATTGATATCTATAGGGATGTAACTGGAAATGATTGTGATATCAAGCCAGGACTGAGTACCCCTGTCTTCTTGACTTTAGTGAAAATGTCTTGCTATGAGTTCATTAATTCATTCAATGAATATTTACTGGCCATCTATTATGCTCTAGGTATGGTGCTAGACCTAGACGTCAGAAATTCTTACATAGATGAAAAAGATGCAGTCCCTGCTTTCATTTTAACATCAAAAATATTCTATGATAAGTATTCAAGTTGGAGTTAGTACAGTGTGCTTTAGGATATTATACAAGGTCAATTATCCTAGTCTTCATGGTTAAGGAGAGGTATTCCTAGAGGAGATAATATCTAAATTCTGTGTAAAAAAGCAATGCTAAGCAGATTGAGAGAGTGTTCAGGGTGAAGATCATAGCTTGCTTGGAGGCAAAACAGAGAGTGTTATTTTCAGGAAATCACAATAGTATCAGCAAAAATCTGTTCAATATACTTCTGTAGACACTGGCAATAACTTGATCTACATAACCCTATATCCATCTCAGATCATCAATTAGGTTATTGAAGAGCAATTCATTAGAGCTGCAGTCAACACCCTTACATCTTTCAACAAAAATTTTCCAAATGTTTACTATGTGTTAAGTTCCGATCTATGTGCTTAAGACACACTAAATAAGGCAGATAAAGACATCCATCCTAATGATTTTAGTGGAACTAAAACATACAATGGATAGGAATAGAATATTAAAAACATATAATTTTCATTAAAAACAATTCTACACCTACAGACTATTAACCTTATTAAGCACTTGAAATTTTACATACTGCTTGCTTAAAGATGTTACTTCTTAATATAATAATTATGTGTGTAATATGCAAACTGCTCTCTAAAAGAACTAGTTTAGTAAAATAATCATAAAGCAATAAATATAGATAGGCTACTCTTCCTAATAGTCATTAAGCAAGATCAGACAATCCTTAATAGGATGCAAAACTGAAATAAAGGTTTCAAAAATGAATATATGAGAGGAAATTTCCCAATTATTACTTTTACAAATTGAAATGATGTAGACAAATTAAATGATGATTTATGTTGCTGTCAAAGCAAAAACACGACTTCATATGGTATTTTTCTCGATCAGATTCCTATGTTAAAGCAAACTACAGTTTTAGAGGTAAACTGGTCAATCAAGAGCTTCAAATATTTAAAGATATCTTTGGAGAGAATGTGCAAAACTATTTTCCAGATGAAGAAAGCTAGAAAGAAGTCGCAACTCATTCACTTTCAGAGAATGAGTAAAAAAAGAGGGGGGGAGGAGAGATCTAATTACTGCTAACAACATGACATGAGGAGGTCACTTCACACCACTCCAAGTTAACTAGATTTTAACCTTGTTCCAGTCTGCTGAGCAAAGTAAGAAGATAATTAGTAATCTAAATAGTGACTATATCATATCCTGTGCATTCTGGCATGTTGGTAGACACCAGGGGAAGAAATAAAACTAAATCACAGTCATTAGCCTCCAGCAACTCCTAGAGAAAGGCTAACATATAAATGAGAAATTTTTAAAATAATTATAATGTGTGTTTGCATGTTTGTTTGTTTGTTTGCAAACCATGTATCTTTCAGTTACATTCTCCCAGTTGATTACATTGCAAACAGCTTTTAGATAATCAGATCTGACACTTTTATACTGAAGGTAGTAAGCATACTACCATACCAATCCCCCAAAGTGGAAAAGAACTGTTGTTCCTTGTAATGGATCCTGATTAGAACAGGCAGCAATTTGTAAGTGTCCTTGTAACTTAATGAAACCAGGCCAACCCCAATCTGAACCTTGAATGCCAAGAGATACAGCTGTCAACTTCTCCTTCAATCAGTCAAAGGAAATAAAGTAACATTTACTAGCGTCCATCCACTCCCCTTTGGGTTCTCCACCATCATTAGGGCTTAAGTTTGTCCCTAAAATGGGAAGGGTGACAGGTCCTCCAACTCTGAACTTTAGTGCAGGCTGAAGAGCTACCTGAATTATAACATCATCTTTAATGAGAGTCTCTTTATATTTTTCCTTGGTGGCATTCAAGTTATTCACACAATTTACATGATATTCACTGTGGTGCAGCTGCATGATTTGTGCATTAATGTTAGGGCCCAGGGCACCATAATCATAAGCAAAGTCATGAAGGTTGTGTAAAAGCATTAAGAATACACCATAAACATGGGCAAGTGATCAAAAGTAAGGTCTCTGGAGCATGATTGCCTGGGTTCAAATCCCAGGTCTATCACATAGTAGTTGTATGGTCTTAAGCAAGATAATTAACTTCTCTGTTTTTAAATTTCCTTATGGGTAAAATGGAGATTTTAGTATTAGCTTACTTCCAGGACAATTGTCAGAATGAAATGATATTTTATACAAAAAGTGCTTACAACAGGACCTGGTACATAATGGGCATTCATTCAGCGTGACAGCTTGTTATATCTGCCTGGAGTATGAAGCTTGAGCTAAATCTTGAAGTATGAGAAGGCATCTGCGAGATGGATGAGAAGGAAACATACATTACAGGTAAAAAGAATAGTGTGTTCAAAGATAGGGGAGAATATGGGCAAGAGGTTCAACATGCCTGAAGTGCAGAGTGAATGGGAGTGAGGTGGCAGCAGGTGGGAAAAGGCTGATCCTGAGCCTGGACGTACAGAAGGGCCACATCCTGAAGGGTACTCTACACCACGCTAGGCCATTTGGACAATACTTTTGTCTTCAAAACCAGTGAAGTATTTTGAAGATTCATCAGCGTTCAAAGAGTGACAGCAAGTAGTAGGTTGTCCTCCACAGTTAGTCTAAAAAGAGTATTAAGGGCAAACACCACTCTAATATTTATGGCTCTTTCTCTGCAGAGCTATCCAAGAGCACAAAGTAGGAAAGTGCGCTAGAGCTTCTTATTAGTTTTGTCAGGAATTGCAGCTACTGCTCTTTCTGGCAGGCATCCTTTCGGGAAGTTGTTTGTGAAAATCTGAGTGAGGAAGGAAAACCAACCACCTCATACCATCTAAGGTTCGCTCGTTTAAGCCCGGATGTGAGTTTACCAGTCAGACAGAGGAAGGAAGCTTCCACTGACACCCTATGCGCTCAAGTTCTATGAATAGGGACCTTCATTTGCCTGTACAGTACAGGGCCATTCAAGAGCAATTAAATTTGGTTAAAATAAGAAAGAAATGCTTTTTAAGGAAAAAAAAGAAGGTTTGAGGGAATTGCAAAAGTTGATTGTGCTAAAGCACTTTTACACAGGTTTGTTTTAGTTCTCAATTGTCAAGTCGTATTTAAGCTGGTCTCTTACTCTGAAATATGATAACCTTTCTTTTCTCTGAGTTCTTTCTCCTAAATTAATAGCACTGTCTCTAATTCCATGCGCAGCAAGCAAAGAGTTTATTTTACCAGATAACAGTAGGTCTGGTGATCAGCCAATGTCTAAAGAACCACTAGCCAAGTCAGTAGTAAGCCAAAGACTGCAACTGATAGATACTACTCACTAAATCACTTTAAAATTGACTTTCATCTTCTCTACCAGATAATATTATTCATGTTGAGTTCTGACACTACTGAAAGTAGAAATAAAAAACAAACCCAAGATTATCTATAAAAATAAAATCATATTAGGGTTTTGAAAGGAGAAGTAAATATATTAGATGCATTAGAATATAGAAGGCAGTTAAATGAAAAACCAAATCCCTTAGTTTCTGAATTAAATTGCAAAAGAAATGAGTAGAAAAAGTCCAAATTTAGGAAATTTGTTATAGTATACTTTTAGTACACCTGAAAACTGAATTTAAAATGGACTCTTCAGTGAGACAACTTAGGGAGCGCTGCAACTTTTTATAGCACATGTGCATACCTCTCTTTCTTCTTTGCTAAGGAACAAAACTTCAACAGACAAAAAAAACTTTGGTTTCCTCTCACCACACCCAGCTCAGGCCACATTTTCCCACTATTAAATGAAGGAAGTGGAGGAGTAAAAGCAGAAATGCAAATCAGCCCTCAGCTCCCCCTCTGCAATTGCCCTGAATTCCTAATGATCACAGACCAACTGCACTTAATTATTTCTCCAAAGGTAGATGGGAAAGAAAAATGTATTTAGGATACAATATGATTTTGGCTTTCAAATACTTAAATATCATCACTAAAAATTATATAAAATGATAGGACTGGCTCAATATTTATAAAACCCTATATTTATATAAATTGTTAGAGTTAGCCATGAGTATAAATATTAACTTCCATAGTTTCTTCTTCAGGACCCTAAGGACATATACTGCATTTCCCAAAAGAGAGGAAAAAACTTCATTTGGTTGAAATACTAGCTCTACCATAGTGGTTGCAGCACAACATATCATGGTAGCCCATTAAGAGGGAGTACTTCCTTACAAATTAACTGTCCATTTATTCCTGAAGTAAAAGGTATTTATGTGATTTCAGACACTTTGACAATCCAAAAGAAAAACTTGAATTAGAATTTGCACTACTAAGTGCTCTCTTATTTTTTTTCAAAGTTGACCACTTGTTTGGAAAAAATTATCTATTAAACAAATAACCCATATCAAGTAAAAATCAATTTATTGTCTGACTTATTTTAAAAAGCCAGACAATTATATATAATATATATTATCCAATCTAAAATAAACATGAAAAGCATAGAAATTTGACACTATTTGCCTTACTTGAAATAAATATATAATTTTCTTAGCTTCTTGAAAATTTGAAGCTGTACTGGGTCCTCCATTAGTAACTTTAGAGAAGATAAAAAGCTATGTTCTTAATCCAGCAAGATATGTACACAAAAAATATTTTACAAACTGTTGTGCTTTCTACTTTGATACAGATAATCTTATAGAATCACATAATTAGGCATATTAACAATACAAATTACCTATCTCTAAACTTGAGACTTTGAGGAATTTTTAAATGCTTTCTATAATTTCCTGTTTTTCTTTAAATCAGTCATTTTCACTTAATCTATCTTCTCACTAATTTAAACTCCAGCATGTACATTTAAGTAATATTTGGTCATCCCGTATTCTATAAATACATATACATTAAGTAATAATTGTTTATTCCATTGTCTCAGACTACTGTTATTTAAAGATAGTTTTATCATTATTGCAAATCTTCACCTTACTCATTAGAAAAACCTTGACTATTATAAGAATATATTTTTTTGAGAAAGAGGACTCAGCTAATAAATTCTCTGTGCCTTAGTTTCCTCGTTAGTAAAGTGAGAAGGTAGTATAGAGATGCAATTTTTATAAGAATTTCTATCTCAAGCATTCTCTTTAAAAAATCTAAACACCTTTTCTTCCTTTGAAAAACTTCAGCTTTTTATTACACACTCTCACCCAAGCTTGATTCAAGACCATTCATTATCATTACATAGGTAGTGCTTCTATAAATTAATCAGAGTGAAGAGAAATTTGTCTCAGAAAAGAAGCAAAATTTTAGAAAAGAAAGGCGACTACTTAGGTTTTTTGTAAGAAATCCTATCCACAAATCTGAAAAGAGGCTCATATTTGCCTTGCTATATTTTAGTGATAACTTGAATAATGTGCTCCTTCAATCTGAGTCACAAATTGAGGCAAACACAGAAGCTAGAAGTTAATTACATAAATCATAAGCAATCATACTACCTAGGTATATACATTTCTTGTTTTGCAACTTATAACTTTATTTGAAACTCTGAGAGTATCTCTTAGAGAGTGATTTTTATAAAGTAGATTCTAGTTAAGTATTAATTATAAAGTGAATTGTCACATTAAGATATTGATAAACTTAATTTCAAAACTAATAGACAATTTTGTGAAAGTGTCTATAATTAACTGAATATATATGTGTCACCTAAACTAAGGTTATCTGTATAAAAGATTCAGGAAGATGCTTCTCATAAGATACCTATTTTTCTTTATTGTTTATTACAGACTTTGTCCATTTTGATTAAAAAACAAATGGAAAGGCAATATTAATAATCATAGAAAACATTGCATTTGTCATCAGAAGCATATCTGATCTTTTAACTGATTTCTGATTAAGTAACCACAGGGACAAACTTGATCTCTTTGCAAAGTTGGATTAGCACATACTCTGGAAGCCAGCACCATTTCACCTGCTGATCCCAGGCACTCAAAACACTCCAGCAGGGCTCACTACCAATTGCTGACAAACTTTGAAAGTTCTTCATAAAATTAATCAACTTTTTGCAAAGCACAGTACTGGCTCAACCGCCAAAGGTTGAATACCATCTTAATTAGTGAAAAATGATTCAATTAGATATTTTTTTTCTTTGTACTCAATTTAGCTTAACTCCTTTAAAAACCGCTTAAAACCATCTATCTTAAAACTGTCTATCTTAACACAATCACAGGCTGTAGTCACTATAAATTCCAGGTGAATCGCAGGTTCTACCTATAATAAGTAATGCATTAATTGAAAATGAAATTCATAAATTCATGAGATAAAACATTTATATTAACCATAAGCAAATATATGAATCATGAAATTGAAGTTAATGCAAATAAATATATTATAAAAAATAAAAATATATATATAAAAATTATAAAAAAATAATGCTTACTCTTTTATGCTAAATCTTAATAAATACTAAAATTTTAAATAAGTTAAAGATTACCAAGTTACAGAGTTTGGATTTGCAAGGTAAAATAACATAACTCTGTGTTTGTTCATAAATTTTCTTTTAATTCATTCACTCCAAGAACTTTTCTCTGTAAGATTAGAGGTTTCAGGATCCTAACTACACATTTTTAGAGTCCAATTTTTTATGACTCAGAACTTTTTAAGGCTTTAGTGTTTTTAATCCAAGAAATACACATTTTAGATGAAAATAGGCTGTTGTAAATTATCTTTTGGTTTAGCAACCAAATCACACCAGTGCACCTCAATGAAATCAATAAATTACAGTAAAATGCTAGTACATAATACCTTATTTAGGAACTTATTCATTGCTACATCAATTGCAAATCTGAAGGCTAGTATGAGAGCTAGACCTTGAGTTTATTTTTCCCTTGTGAGATGATTCAGGCTAGTGTTTCCTTTTTAAGCATTAATATATAATATACTATTTCCTTTTTGAAGTTCATTAAGGGCCAAAGAATGACTACAAGAGTAGGTTTAAAATGTGTAGCTTCCCACTAAGCAATAAGCACCTAGTAACTTGGTGAAACAAATACCAAATCTTATAATATGAAGATCCAAATAACCATATAACTTTCAAGACATTTCATCAAAAATGACAGAAACAACATATTATCCTTAAAGTTTGCTATTTCTCACATTAGATGGCTTTATAATAATAGAGAAGGTTATTTTTCCACCATTTATTTGATGTGGTACTGAGATGTTTGTTTAAAAGGGTTTTAGGTATGCAGCTACATTTAAATGAAAAAATTATGCATCACAAGTGTAGAAATTTGATCTTTCTGATCTCCTTAGAGCTTTAAGGAAGTCCCAGTGTGGAAATGAAACATCTTCAGTGAAATAACCCCTGAATGCCTATGATAACATCTCTTGAGTTTATAGTGCATCTGTCTTCATTGAAGAAAGTCTTAGTTTCCACATTAAAAAAAATAAATAGCTGCCACTATGATACTTTTTCCTACGTTTGAACAAAAGAAATAGCTGAAAAAGCTCAAAAAGAAACAGCATATCTGTTCTTCCTTAATCGAGTGTCCTTTTTCAGCATCACTGTATATACTTAGAAGGATTTTAAGAGGCCTCATTTACTAACACAGTTGCTTGAATTCCAAATAATAAATAAAACCAGCAGAGGGCAGACCTGATGACAGAACTGACCAATCCAGCTGGTGACCAGGTACCAAAGGTAAAATATAAATTTTTGATGGATTCCACTTTCAACTCTACTATTTATTTTTTTAAATGTAGAAATGAATGAATCCACGTAATTAGCATAACTTCAAAATTCAAATATAGTCCTAATGAGGCTCTGACTGTATTCTCCAGGAAAAGCCACAGAGGAAAAATCCACCACTGCCTGCTACTCAGGAAGGTGAACATCACAAAGTGTGGGGAAGAAATACAGACCTGGTTTCGCAGAGTTCGGCCTCCGGGAGCGCTAACTCCCATTAGGGAGAACTCAGATCTTGGCACCCACAGGGTCAGACTCAGGTTTCCGCTAAAGCCTGCGCATTTGGGGTTGACAGTTTCTTTCTCCCTCAGCCAATCATCGCCACCCTCCTTCTTACCCCCCCACTTCTCTGCGCACTCCTGACAAAGCTTGCTTTTTTACTCTAAGCTGTTTGGGCTCCCTTAACTCCAAAGGAGTCCTCCCGCCAGCCGTGTCTACAGCACCTAACGGACCGCTCCAGCCAGATGCCTTTGCGGGAAAGGGCGGGGGAAGGGGAGGGAGGAGGCGGAGGGGAGGAGTGAAGTCGCTCTCCCTCCTTGGGTACTGACAGGGCTGTAGTCTCCCGAGCAGGTCTGGTCATTGAATATTTGGTGGTGCCACGTAGGAACTTTTCCTTACCTCTCTCCTCCCATCCCACCCCACGCCCCCTCCCCTTCCCTCCAATCCCTATTCCTCCACCCCCACCCCATTTGCTTGGCGAGTTTCATCATTCTCCAAGAGAGCTGCACGTCCAACCTGCAAGAAGAAGTTGGGGGTGGGAGGGCTCACAGGAGGAGGAGGGTGCTGAAATCCCGGGAAAAAAGTTATTCCTATCTTTATCCATTTCTTATAATCTCCCATTTTATCCTCTTAACATCTCAAAATGACACACACACACACACACACACACACACACATACACACACACACACAGTGTTCTCAGTGTTCAAGATTCAGGCCCCCTGCTTCCTCTCATATCCCTAAAAGTAAAACAGCTTGAGAACTTCATCAAGGTTCATTTAATACACTTTCTCTATATTTTCTCCTCAGCTCACCTTTAAAAAAGCTTTTCCATTAGTTAGAATCTGAAGAAACCAGAAGATGTGCTCAAAGGGCAGTCTAAGGACTGTTCCTCAAACAAAAGCTTTGTACAACTGCCCTTGTGTTCAAGGTAATACTTTTCCTCTTTTCAAAGCCCCTGGAAAGTGGTGAAGGGCATTTCAGTAGGCTCTGTGCCTGACAGATCTTTTTTTCCTGCTACCTCTTCTCCCATTACTGTCCCGCCTACATCCATCTCTCTCTCCAGTCTTCACTTCCAACCTGATGGCAGCTACAATCTGGATTTAAGAGAATTGCTTCTTTGGGGGGGGGGGGGGGTTGGAAGAAGGAATGGGGGAGGGGCACAGAATGAGAAAGACAGCAATCTCCCACCTTCCCAAAACCATTTTTTCTTACCTCCTCTGACCTCTCTAGCCTGGAAGAGGAAAGTCAGTGCGAGAGTTGTTATGGTGAAATCCCAGAGCCACCGTTTCGTTTTCCACCTAGAGGACCACCGCTCCATCTCCGAGCCCCGCACTCACAACTGTGAACTCAAACCACGAAAACGCGACTGCAGACCAACTCCCTTCCAAGGTATCGTCGGGGATGTTTGCTACACAGCCATTGGAAGGGAGAGGGGGAAAAAGTCAAAGGGCTTTTTCTTTAGATTTGATGGTTTGCTTCCTTCCTGTCTCTCGCCCCCTCCTCTCCTTCTCGGTCGGCCCCGCTGGTCGGGACCCTCCGATCCGTCCTCTGCGGGGCCCTGCCTTCAGACTGAAGGCAGATGAGGGGCTTCAACCAAAAATCTGTGAGGACTGCGTGCCCCTAAAGGCTTCATGCCGTCTGTGGGCCGGACGAGAGGCTCTGGGCAGCCCCCTCCTCCGCCCACTCCCCTCTGGCTCCCCCCTTACCCCGGGCGAAACTGACAAGCCCGCTGAAGGTCAGACCCAATCACACGCCTCGTGGGCAGCCCCGAGCCCGCCCCCCTCTCCTTTGCCCAAGAATCAGGTCTCCCCTGCAAGCCCAGCCCACCAACCACCCCCCTCCCCATCTCCCCACTCCTCCCCTCCCTTTTCTCCTACCCAAATCCCCGAGAAGAAATGGGAGGGAGTTACGGGGGACGCGTGCTTGGCTCCAGCACTTTGGGAATGAAAGGAATTGCAGGAGAGCCCCGGAGTCCACAGAGTTTTCAAGGAGCTTCTGTATTCAATAAAAACAGCTACTTGTCTCCTTGCACCCGTCTGTTAGCCTCTTGTTCGTCGGCGGGGGAGGGGAGGAGCCCAGCGTCTGATCGGCCACACCGCTGGAGTTCTGGGCTGCCAGCCGTAACCTTATCCTTGTGCAAAAGTCTGCTTCTTATAGCAGACGTGGAACCAGCGGACTCATTGCTTTGCCTGCTTCGAAAAGAAATTTTAATATTTTTTTTAAACCGAGAACTAAAAGAAAGGGATGACGGTGAGATGGAGGGACCCAAGAGGTCAAAACTCATGATCTTATAGGGAAGCTCTCCTTCGAGGTCTGAAACTGACAGGTTTCTCTCTTGAATGTTTAAATTCTACGCTAGCTTCATTCAAAGGCTTGTCTCTTAAAGAGCTGAACTGTACTCTGAGGCGGGAGGAGAAAGAAATGTATGGGAGCTGACCTTAAGGGGGTGAGTAATTGAATTTTCCAGCTGATTCCGTCCTGAACCCGGATGAGGGGGCAGAGGGGGAGGAGAAAAGACAGGGAAAGCAATTCACAGAGATCTCCAAGCGTCTAGGCCCACAGTTCCTCATAAAGGGCCTCAGGAGCTGAAAATATGGTCACTCCACAGTGAAAATAATAAGAAGGGGGCAGGTTTCTAAATTCCTTCTACTTACCCCTCCTCAAAGTAATCCACTTAAACCTGGAGTATCGATTCTCTGGTCATTTTTTCCACGTTTAAATTATTCCCTCTTATTGGCTCCTTTTTGTTCCTTAATATTTCTTAAGATGTCTCTCAAAAATTTTCTGGAACAGAGCCAAACAAGGTGCCAGCATACATTAGGCATTCAATAGAGATGTGCCGAGTGAATGAATACATTTTCCTGTTGGTAAAGACTGGAAGCTTTGGCCAGGACCTATGCTGAGTAGTTAAGATATTTCAAGGCTTAAGGATTCTCAACTAAGTTTATCAGGCGCATATTTCCACTAATTTTTAAAATCTAATTTTCTATTAGTTACCAAAATATACCTCATGACCTGTGAGATTAATCAGATATTCTAGCTATGTGGTTTAAGAGTTGGAAGGAAGGTGTTCAGAGACTATACTGAGGCCCAAGATGGAATTGTATAAGGACATGTATAAGAGGCATGTAAAAGGAGGAAAGCAACTAAAAAATACTTTCAACAAGACTGTCACTCTCTGTGACAAAGAACCATTCCCACATCAAGAAATTTACCTCTTAGATAATAGGTAAAAAAATACTTTGTATTAATAATGTTGCTTGTGGAATGTTTGAGATGCCTTATATCAGCTGCAGAGAAATATCACCAACTAGTTTTTCTGATTATAACCTCAAATTGTTAATATAATTTAATAAAATAATTAAATATCATACTGTGTTTGAATGTGAAATGTATAATTAAAAGTTAAGAACCTTAAGGTAAAAATGTACCTAAATTTATCACCTTCATTATCCTTCATCTTCTCAAAGTGAAAAATATGTGTGAATTTTCAGTTAACACAATTTTTTGAAATCTGAATTTTTTTGTCCAATTCTTGGTATATTTTTAAACTTATTTTCTAGGTCTTCTCTTAAATGTAAAACAGTGAAATGAATACAAAGTTTAGAAACACATTATTTATGAAGCTACCAGAATCCTAAATCAACTCAAGAACTAGAGAGAGTTACAGTGCTTGCAGCAACATGTAGAAATGGTGTTCCAAACTGTTTCTCAATAACTCTCCTGATTTATAGAGAATTCCATGGCCTGATACTGTTCTAGGAGGTGAGAAATGTTGCAGTCAGTCTAGCAAGCCCCACCTTCTGGTCACATCTCAGGCCTTCTCAATGCGGTGAATGGGTCCTTTCAGGCAAAGTGGCTTGGGTGAATAGAGTTATTACTACCTTATGCTCTCTGTATTCTGTGGTCTGAATTCTTCTGGCCACTGCCCAGAAGGGCATAACCTGGGTCTGAATTAATGCTCTGGAAGGAAATATAGTGGATTCATAGTAAGGAATAGTTAATTATGCCTAACCCCTCTAGCCTATAGCTAGCCGCCAGGTTAAGAACCTCCTGGGAACTTGCCCATGGATTTGCAGGAGGTGGAGTCAACAGGAGGAAGTATAATGCTAAATAGTAAAGTGTGTAAAGGGAAGCTAGAAGAGACCCACCTCATTACCTTCAACTTCACAGGGGATGACTTCCAGGGATGTTGTTTCCTAGGCCATCTTTCAGCCAGTCCTTGCTAACTGTTATATAGAGCTTCAAAAATGTAATAGAATGTGACAATTTTCTTGACATATGTCTTTTATTTGGAGCACAATTAGCTGTAGGACATTTCCTATCTTGTTATATTTATTCAGCTTTGTAGAATTTGCTTTCATCACAAGTCTTTCAAAAACAAGATGAAAACAGTTTAGAGAAAAATATAGTCATATCCTTTGTAGCAGTATTTTAGATTGACCACTTGTCCATATTGGCTTGTCTGGGAAACTTAGAGAGTAATTTGATAATTGATTAGAGGTCATATTAGGGGAACTTAAATGTTCTAGACAATCTTCAGAGTTCACAGAGCTTTATTAAACATTGTGTAATGCTCATAACTCTCCCTTAATATTGTCAAAAATCCCTAGGAATGAGGGGATGCAAATTCAGAAGCAATGTTTTAAATATTGAGACCTCAATAACCAAACTGTAACTAAAGAAACCTTGTCCATAGCTGTATGTCACTAATGCAAACAGTAATAGAGTATTTGAGGTAGAGGGAACTCTACACTAAGATTTAAATTACTACAGGTAGAATTAGGTGAAAGAAGTAGAGTTTTGAAAAGATGCATGATCTTTGAAATGATTTGGTATTCACAACAGAGAGAGAAGGAGAAAGAGGGAGAGAGAGAAGATATATATATGAACATTTTCTCCAAACACTGTGCAGTAACTAAAACTATCAAATTTGACTTATTGAATGAGAAATTATTATGGGGGTGAGAAACTCTTGCACATATCAGAAATACTTAAAATGTTTTAAAGAAAATTGCTGTTGAATGTAATCCCTCTCTTACTGTGCCTAATAGTTTGTCTTTCTTGCCCTTTTCTGAACTTTAGGTCAATTATTTTAAGAAAGAAATGACTAAGCAGTTTGACATTTATTTTACAGCTTTTTTTTTCTAATACATGAGTGGCTAAAAATTATTTTCTGTTTTAAAGTGGAGTTGGTCCCTCTTATCTCACAGATGGACCATTGTATTATAGAAAGTGGGGGGTGGGGAAGGGATAGAGAAGTTTATATGTCCATGCCACTCTCTCACTTTGTCCCAGCTTACCCTTTCCCCTCCCTGTATCCTCAAGTCCATTCTCTAGTAGGTCTGCATCTTTATTCCCGTCTTGCACCTAGGTTCTTCATGAACTTTTTTTTCCCTTAGATTCCATATATATGTGTTAGCATACGGTATTTGTTTTTCTTTCAGACTTACTTCACTCTGTATGACAGACTCTAGGTCCATCCTCCTAACTACAAATAACTCAATTTCGTTTCTTTTTATGGCTGAGTAATATTCCACTGTATATATGTGCCACATCTTCTTTATCCATTCACCTGTCAATGGACACATAGGTTGCTTCCATATCCTGGCTATTGTAAATAGAGCTGCAATAAACATTGTGGTACATGACTCTTTTTGAATTATGGTTTTCTCTCAAAAAATGACCAAATTTCGTTCCTTTTCATAGTTGAGTAATATTCCATTGTATATATGTACCACATCTTCTTTATCCATTCGTTTGTCAGTGGATATTTAGTTTGCTTCTATGACCTGACTATTGTAAATAGTGCTTCAATGAACATTGGGGTGCATGTGTCTTTTTGAATTATGGTTTTCTCTGGGTATATGCCCAGTAGTGGGATTGCTGGGTCATATGGTAGTTCTATTTTTAGTTTTTTAAGGAACCTCCATACTGTTCTCCATAGTGGCTGTATCAATTTATATTCCGACCAACAGTGCAAAGGGTTCCCTTTTATCCACACCCTATCCAGCATTTATTGTTTGTAGAGATTTTGATGATGATTTTGACTGGTGTGAGGTGATACCTCAGTGTAGTTTTCATTTGCATTTCTCTAATGATTAGTGATGTTGAGCATCCTTTCATGTGTTTGTTGGCAATCTGTATATCTTCTTTGGAGAAATGTCTATTTAGGTCTTCTGCCCATTTTTGAATTGAGTTGTTCATTTTTATGATATTGAGCTGCATGAGTTGCTTGTAAATTTTGGAGACTAATCCTTTGTCCGTTGATTTTTTTGCAAATATTTTCTCCCATTCTGAGAGTTGTCTTTTTGTCCTGTTTATGTTTTCCTTTGCTGTGCAAAAGCTTTTAAATTTCATTAGGTTCCATTTGTTTATTTTTGTTTTTATTTCCATTTCTCTAGAAGGTGGGTCAAAAAGATTCTTGCTGTGATTTATGTCATGGAGTGTTCTGCCTATGTTTTCCTCTAAGAGTTTAATAGTGTCTGGCCTTACATTTAGGTTTTTAATCCATCTTGAGTTTATTTTTGTGAATGGTATTAGGGAGTGTTCTAATTTCATACTTTTACATGTACCTGTCCAGTTTTCCCAGCACCACTTATTGAAGGGGCTGTCTTTTCTCCACTGTGTATTCTGGCCTCCTTTATCAAAGATAAGGTGACCATATGTGCATGGGTTTATCTCTGGGCTTTCTATCCTGTTCCATTGATCTATATTTCTGTTTTTGTGGCAGTACAGTACTGTCTTGATGACTGTATTCTTGGAGTATAGTCTGAAGTCAGGGAGCCTGATTTCTCCAGCTCCATTTTTCTTTCTCAAGATTGCTTTGGCTATTCGGGGTCTTTTATGTTTCCATACAAATTGTGAATTTTTTTTGTTCTAGTTCTGTGAAAAATGCCAGTGGTACTTTAATAGGGATTGCATTGAATCTGTAGATTGCTCTGGGTAGTAGAGTCATTTTCACAATGTTGATTCTTCCAATCCAAGAACATGGTATATCTCTCCATCTATTTGTATCATCTTTAATTTCTTTAATCAGTGTCTTATAATTTTCTACATATAGGTCTTTTGTCTCCTTAGGTAGGTTTATTCCTAGATATTTTATTCTTTTTGTTGCAATGGTAAATGGGAGCGTTTTCTTAATTTCACTTTCTGATTTTTCATCATTAGTGTAGAGGAATGCAAGAGATTTCTGTGCTTTAATTTTGTATCCTGCTACTTAACCAAATCCATTGATTAGCTCTATTAGTTTTCTGGTAGCATCTTTAGGATTCTGTACACATAGTATCATGCCAACTGCAAACAGTGACGGCTAATTTTTATTTTCCAATTTGGATTCTTCTTATTTCTTTTTCTTCTCTGATTGCTGTGGCTAAAACTTCCAAAACTATGTTGAATAATACTGGTGAGAGTGGGCAACCTTGCCTTGTTCCTGATCTTAATGGAAATGGTTTCAGTTTTTCACCATTGTGGACGATGTTGGCTGTGGGTTTGTCATATATAGCCTTTATTATGTTGAGGTAAGTTCCCTCTATGCCTACAATCTGGAGGGTTTTTATCATAAATGGGTGTTGAATTTTGTCGAAAGCTTTCTCTGCATCTATTGACATGATCATATGGTTTTTCTCCTTCAATTTGTTAATATGGTGTATCACATTGATTGCTTTCCGTATATTGAAGATTCCTTGCATTCCTGGGATAAAACCCACTTGATCAGGGTGTATGATCTTTTAATGTGCTGTTGGATTCTCCTTGCCAGTATTTTGTTGAGGATTTTTGCATCTATGTCCATCAGTGATATTGTCCTGTAGTTTTCTGTGGGACATCTTTGTCTGGTTTTGGTATAATGGTGATGGTGGCCTCATTGAATGAGTTTGTGAGTGTTCCTCCCTCTGCTATATTTTGGAAGAGTTTGAGAAGGATAGGTGTTAGTTCTTCTCTAAATGTTTGATAGAATTCGCCTGTGAAGCCATCTGGTCCTGGGCTTTTTTTTGTTGGAAGATTTTTAATCACAGTGTCAATTTCAGTGCTTGTGATCGGTCTGTTCATGTTCTCTATTTCTTCCTGGTTCAGTCTTGGAAGGTTGTGCATTGCTACGAATTTGTCCATTTCTTCCAGGTTGTCCATTTTATTGGCATATAGTTGCTTATAGTAATCTCTCATGATCCTTTGTATTTCTACAATGTCAGTTGTTACTTCTCCTTTTATCATTTCTAATATTATTGATTTGAGTCTTCTATCTTTTTTTCCTGATGAGTCTGGCTAATGGTTTATCAATTTTGTTTATCTTTTCAAAGAACCAGCTTTTACTTTTATTGATCTTTGCTATAGTTTCCTTCATTTCTTTTTCATTTATTTCTGATCTGATCTTTATGATTTCTTTCCTTCTGCTAAATTTGGGCGTTTTTTGTTCTTCTTTCTCTAATTGCTGTAAGTGTAAGGTTAGGTTGTTTATTTGAGATGTTTCTTGTTTCCTAAGGTAGGATTGTATTGCTATAAACTTCCCTCTTAGCACTGCTTTTGCTGCATCCCATAAGTTTTGGGTCATTGTGTTTTCATTGTCATTTGTTTCTAGGTATTTTTTGATTTCCTCTTGATTTCCTCAGTGATCTCTTGGTTATTAAGTAGTGTGTTGTTTAGCCTCCATGTGTTTGTATTTTTTACAAATTTTTTCCTGTAACTGATATCTAGTCTCATAGCATTGTGGTCAGAAAAGATACTTGATACAATTTCAATTTTCTTAAATTTACAAAGGCTTGATTTGTCACCCAAGATATGATCTATCCTGGAAATATTCATGAGCACTTGAGAAGAAACTGTATTCTGTTGTTTTTGGATGGAATGTCTTATAAATATCAATTAAGTCCACATTGTTTAATGTGTCATTTAAAACTTGTGTTTCCTTATTTATCTTCATTTTGGATGATCTGTCTATTGGTGAAAGTGTGGTGTTAAAGTCCCCTAATATGATTGTGTTACTGTCAATTTCCCATTTTACGGCAATTAGTATTTACCTTATGTATTGAGATGCTCCTATGTTGGGTGAAAAAATATTTAAAATTGTTATATCTTCTTCTTGGATTGATCTCTTGATCATTATGTAGTATCCTTCTTTGTCTCTTGTAATAGTCTTTGTTCTAAAGTCCATTTTTTCTGATATGAGAATTGCTACTCCAGCTTTCTTTTGATTTCCATTTGCATGGAATATCTTTTTCCATCCCCTCACTTTCAGTCTGTATGTGTCCCTAGGTCTGAAGTGGATCTCTTGTAGAGAGCATATACATGGGTCTTCTTTTTGTATCCATTCAGCCAGTCTATGTCTTTTGGAGCATTTAATCCATTTACATTTAAGGTAATTATCGATATGTATGTTCTTATTACCATTTTCTTAATTGTTTGGGGTTTGTTATTGTAGGTCTTTTCCTTGTCTTGTGTTTCCTGCCTAGGGAAGTTCCTTTAGCATTTGTTGTAAAGCTGGTTTGGTGGTGCTGAATTCTCTTAGCTTTTGCTTGTCTGTAAAGGTTTTCATTTCTCTGTCAAATCTAAATGAGGCCTTTGCTGGGTAGAATAATCTTAGCTGTATGTTTTCCCCCTTCATCACTTTAAATATGTCCTGCCACTCCCTTCTGGCTTGGAGAATTTCTGCTGAAAGATCAGCTGTTAACCTTATGGGGATTCCCTTGTGTGTTATTTGTTGTTTTTCCCTTGCTGCTTTTAATATTTTTTCTTTGTATTTAATTTTTGATAGTTTGATTAATATGTGTTTTGCCATGTTTCTCCTTGGATTTATCCTGTAAGGGACTCTCTGTGCTTCCTGAGCTTGATTAACTATTTCCTTTCCCATATTAGGGAAGTTTTCAATTATAATATCTTCAAATATGTTCTCAGTCCCTTTCTTTTTCTCTTCTTCTTCTGGGACCCCTTTAGTTCGAATGTTGGTGTGTTTAATCTTGTCCAAGAGGTCTCTGAGTCTGTCCTCAATTCTTTTCATTTTTTTTTTTTCTTTATTCTGCTCTGTAGTAGTTATTTCCACTATTTTATCTTCCAGGTCACTTATCCATTTTTCTGCCTCAGTTATTCTGCTATTGATCCCTTCTAGAGAATTTTTAGTTTCATTTATTGTGTTTTTGATCACTGTTTGTTTGCTCTTTAGTTCTTCTAGTTCCTTGTTAAGCATTTCTTGTATTTTCTCCATTCTATTTCCAAGATTTTGGATCATCTTTACTATCAATATTCCGAATACTTTTTCAGGTAGACTGCCTATTTCCTCTTTATTTGTTAGGTCTGGTGGTTTTTACCTTGCTCCTTCTTCTGCTGTGTGTTTCTCTGTCTTCTCATTTTGCTTAACTTACTGTGTTTGGGGTCTCCTTTTTGCAGGCTGCAGGTTTGTAGTTCCCATTGTTTTTGGTGTCTGCCCCCAGTGGGTAAGTTTGGTTTGGTGGGTTGTGTAGACTTCCTTGTGGAGGGGACTAGTGCCTGTGTTCTGGTGGATGAGGCCGGATCTTGTCTTTCTGGTGGGCAGGTCCACGTCTGGTGATGTGTTTTGGGGTATCTGTGGCCGTTTTATGATTTTAGGCAGCCTCTCTGCTAATGGTTGGGGTTGTGTTCCTATCTTGTTGGTTGTTTGGCATAGGGTGTCTAGCACTGGAACTTGTTGGTCATTTAGTGGAACTGGGTCCTGGCGTTGAGACGGAGATCTCTGGGAGATTTTTGCTGTTTGATATTATGTGGAGCTGGGATGTCTCTTGTGGACCAATGTCCTGAACTTCGCTCTCCCACCTCAGAGGCACAGCCCAGATGCCTGGCTGGAGCACCAGTAGCCTATCATCCACACAGCTCAGAATAAAAGGGAGAAAAAAGAAGAATGAAAGAAAAAGAAAGAAAGAAAGGGAGAAAGAGAAGATAAAATTAAATTTAATTTAAAAGTTATTAAAATAAAAATAATTATTTAAAATAAAATTTAATAACAAGTGCTAAAAACTATACTAGAAAAAAAAAGTGGTCAGACAGAATCCTAGGACAAATGGTAAAAGCAAAGCTATACAGACAAAATTACACACAGAAGCATACACATACACACTCACAAAAAAAGAAAAGGGAAAGAAATATATATATATATCTCATTGCTGCCAAAGTCCACCTCCTCAATTTGGGATGATTCGTTGTCTATTGAGGTATTCCACAGATGCAGGGTACATCAAGTTGATTGTGGAGATTTAATCCACTACTCCTAAGGCTGCTGGGAGAGACTTCTCTTTCTCTTCTTTTTTGCACAGCTCCTGGGGTTCAGCTTTGGATTTGGCCCTGCCTCTACGTGTAAGTCGCCTGAGGGCATCTGTTCTTCCCTCAGACAGGATGGGGTTAAAGGAGCAGCTGCTTCGGGGGCTCTGGCCCTCTCAGGCCGGGAGGAGGGAGGGGTACGGGATGAGGGGCGAGCCTGCGGCAGCGGCAAAGACCAGCGTGATGCTGCACCACCCTGAGGTGTGCCATGTGTTCTCCCGGGGAAGTTGTCCCTGAATCACGGGACCCTGGCAGTGGCGGGCTGCACAGGCTCCTGGGAGGGGAGGTGTGGATAGTGACCTGTGCTTGCACACAGGCTTCTTGGTGGCGGCAGCAGCAGCCTTAGCGTCTCATGCCCGTCTCTGGGGTCCGCGCTGATATCCGCGACTCGCGGCCGTCTCTGGAGCTTCTTTAAATGGTGCTCTTAATTCCCTCTCCTCACGCACCAGCAAACAAAGAGGAAAGAAAAACGTCTCTTGTCTCTTCGGCAGCTGCAGACATTTTCCGTAACTCCCTCCCGGCTAGCCGTGGTGCACTAGCCTCCTTCAGGCTGTCCTCACGCAGCCAACCCCAGTCCTCTCCCAGCTTCCGACCGAAGCCCAAGCCTCAGCTGCCAGCCCCCGCCCTCCCCGGCGGGTGAGCACACAAGCCTCTCGGGCTGGTGAGTGCTGGTCGGCACCCATCCTCTGTGGGAATCTATCCGCTTTGCCCCCAGCACCTCTGTTGCTGCGCTCTCTTCCGTGGCTCCGAAGTTTCCCTTCTGCCACCCGCAGTCTCCGCCCGTGAAAGGGCTTCTAGTGTGTGGGAACCTTTCCTCCTTCACGGCTCCCTCCCACTGGTGCAGGTCCCGTCCCTATTCTTTTGTCTCTGTTTATTCTTTTTTCTTTTGCCCTACCCAGGTATGTGGGGAGTTTCTTGCCTTTTGGGAGGTCTGAGGTCTTCTGCCAGCGTTCAGTAGGTGTTCTGTAGGACTTGTTCCCCATGTAGATGTATTTCTGATGTATTTGTGCAGAGGAAGGTGATCTCCACCTCTTACTCTTCTGCCATCTTGAAGCGCCTAAAGATGGCATTTTAAACATTTTAGTGAACTACATACCATGGCCAAAGGAAGTTACCACACCAATAACATATCCCAATGATATTTCACTGTATATGGCTTCTTAACTATCATTTGAGTAGTAATTGTCTTGATTCACATTGGTTGTTCCTAATAAAATAAGGTTGCTGGAGATAAGGATTTTACATTCTTTATAGGAATTATTTACTCTTAAAAATCTCATAACAATTTCATGAATTTTTAAATTTAATTTTGGTAGTAAAACGAGAATATGCATAGTTTTCCTTTGACACTTGTTATTTCCTAATATAAATAATAAAAATGACCAAATAGGGCTTCCCTGGTGGCGCAGTGGTTGAGAGTCCGCCTGCCGATGCAGAGGACACAGGTTCATGCCCTGGTCCGGGAAGATCCCACATGCTGCGGAGCGGCTGGGCCCGTGAGCCATGGCCACTGAGCCTGTGCGCCCGGAGCCTGTGCTCCGCAATGGGAGAGCCACAGCAGTGAGAGGTCCGTGTACCACAAAAACCAAAAAAAAAAAAAAAAATGACCAAATATATCAGTGCACTTTCCAAAATAAGTGAATCCTCTTTTTCACCTCAATCATGTCTTCATAGATTCACCCATCCCAATGACATTTGTCAGTATTTTTTACTTAAAATGAATATTATTTCCAGACAACCATTTGTAATCTGTTTTGTGCCTCTACCATTTGTACCAATTTATTTAATTCTGAAATCAAATGCATATGCTTCAGAAATCTGAAGACTCATAGAAAACAGATTTCTGAATTATAAAAAAATATTTCTGTTATTTTTATATGACAGTCATACATTCTCTTGATGCCAAAATGAATGCCAAATACAAGATTTAAGGTTGGTGAGTATGGTTAAATGTTAAAACATCTGTGATGAATAACTCCAACTTAATTTGTTTTGCAGATTCTCAGTGTTTAATAACCCTCTCAATATTATATGTTCTGCCAGTACTGGTATGGTCAAATTATTGCACATTCAAATGCTGGACAAAGAATAGATCTTATTTCAAAAATTTCCCCAATCTATTCTATAAGGCTGGAAAATCACATATGGATTCAAATTGTTGCAAAACAAGCAATATTTACCATGAAGTTATCGGTTTTTGTTTTTTTTTTTTTTTTTTTTTTTTTTTTTTTTGCGGTACGCGGGCCTCTCACTGTTGTGGCCTCTCCTGTTGCGGCGCACAGGCTCCGGACGCGCAGGCTCAGGGGCCACGGCTCACAGGCCCAGTCGCTGCACGGCATGTGGGATCCTCCCGGACTGGGGCACGAACCCGTGTTTCCTGCATCGGCAGGCGGACTCTCAACCACTGCGCCACCAGGGAAGCCCGAAGGTATAGTTTTGAAAGCAAAATACCTTTGTCACTAAAATACAAACTTTTTAATTTAAAATACTTAATGGTTTTGTTGTTGTTGTTGTTAGTCTTCATAATATCTTCATGAGGTAGGAATGTGGCAATTTCAATCGTTTCATTTTAAGGATGAGGTTAGGGAAACTCAAAGTTCAAACTAGGGATACAGAAACAGAATATGTGAAAAACATTTTATTTTCACACTTCTCTCATTATCAATTTTTTCCTTATAAATAACACATTTTTAGAGCATATTTTTGTATCTTATAATGAGCACATTGTTTCCTTATAGATTAACTATTAAAATGAATGAGATCCCCAGTAATACAAATCTTAAAATAAGGAAAGGTAATGTCAGTGACCATAGCCTTATTAATCTATAAATAAAAAGAGTTACATCTTTGAATACATTCAAAAAGCCTCTTTTTAAAGATAAATGAAGATGAGTTATTTTTATTCCAATACCGACCCTTAGGTTTCACTCTCTTCTGGGATTACTAAACTATTTTATAACTTTATATGCATCTGCAAACAGAAAACACTACTGAAGTGAACCTCAAGTCATTTCACACTTCCTAAGAAGAAGACATCCAATATGTTAAAGAGAGGAAATACAATCATAACTACATCAATATTTTGTAAATGCATGGAACATCTTAAAAGTTGTCAAGTACTATACAGGAACTGATAATTCAAACTTTAACTTTGAAGTAGAATATATATCAAGCCTTAGATAAGTATTTTCTTCTAGAATCTAAATTCCTTGAGGGCAGAAACCCTCATTCTATACTGTATATTCAATATTTTACTTCTCCCTTCGTATTGAGCTTTGAATGCTTTTGTTGACACTTACCTTAATTGTGCACTTTAATTCTTCTTTAAAACACAAAAGAGTCTGTTTATGTAATTTTGTCCATTATTTTAAAGCATTGGAACTTTAGACATGAGTCACTATATTCCTGAGACCCAAGCTGAGATTGGACCCCCTGAAAGCTACTGACAGTACCATGGAGCTCTAACCAACCTGGAAGGAAGATTAAACACAGCACTACCTATGAAACTAGCTTTTGAGGTCTGGACAATCAAGACAAAGTTTGACATACTCCATGAGGCACAATTTATTGGAATATTTAACTAAAACAGGGTTCAAAACTTCAGAAGGATCAGTTCTGCTGATAGAGGTCCCACCATGTTCAAATCTTCTTCTCATCTCCACCATCTCATGTTGATAAGAATCCTGCATGGTTTGTGTCTAAGGTCCCATGAATATTGATATTGACAACTAACCAGAACTTCTTCCTGTAGTCTCCACTGTCTTCTCTTGTTGATTCTACCCAGTGATTCTGAAGCAGGGTAACTGAGTAAATTTTGATGAATGGGTAAGAATGGAAGATGAAGATGTCAAAGAATTCATATGAGGATTTCAAATCATTGGGTTACAAATACATTTTTTATTTTATATGTAAACACATTCATATCATACAGCAAATATTATAATGGCAAAAGTAATGCCATGAGTTATCCTCAAAAATATGTCATAAATATGGAAAGTGATTCCATAAATATTTGAATGGGGCATTGGCCTAAATCCTATAACCTTGCTCATATTAAAGACAGAAAAATCTATTAATAAGTTAATTAATTGCCTAGGAAATCAGGCACCCTACTTTGGAAGTAAATGTTATTTCTTACAGAAAGTGATTTTTTAAAACCTACTTTCTTTAGTCCTGTCTTAAATAGATCTTTATTTGAGATTATAACAAAACATAATAACATAATAATCAGAAATAGTATTCTGACAAATGTATAGTGGCTTATTTAGTCTCATGACAGAACAGAAAATATACTCATTGCTATTTATTTAAAACCTGGGTCTGTCTTTGTTTCATCCTAGTTTTTAGAAATATGACTGGGGGAAATTCACAGGGAATGCCTATCCAACCTTATATTCTCATAGCTTATGGATATCTTTGAGACATTTTCAAATCTATTACTAAGACATTTTCCTAAATTTGGATTGTCAGAAAAGTTTATGCCTCTGAATCTCAGGGGCTAGGATAGGGATAAAAGTTTCAGTATTTTTGCAAGAAAAGCAATCAGCATGGGAGAAAATTATTTATCCTAAGGGAAAAGGCCAGGGCAATAGTAGGAGAAAGAGATGTGGAGAGCACATGGAAACAAAGAAAAAAAAAAAAGAGACTCTTAACAGACTTTATAAATGAGAAGTGTTGAAGAAAGAGAGTTGTCTCAGAAAATGTTTTAAGAAGTGCTGCTCTATGATACATTTTCTTACATATTCTATTTAGATGGGACATCTCTTATCTATCATCTTCTCTTGCCCTTGGACTAGGATTTACCTATTGGCTTCCCTGACTATCAGACCTTTGGATTACAACTGAATTATACCATGTGGATCCCCATCTTGCATAAGGCAGATCATGGGACTTCTCAGCCTCTATAACCGCACGAGCCAATCCCTCATAATAAATCACCTTATATATATATAGGTTTTATTGGTTCTATTTCTCTGGGGAAACCTGACTAATACACCATTTTTTTAAAAAGTACTTTTGATTTCATTGTAAAATGGAGTACTCAACTGCTTTGGAAGCTCTTTCTGAAATATTTAATAGTATTCCTTTCTCCATACTCTCCAAAATATTTGCTTTTAAAAAGACTGCTAAATATAAATAATATTTGTTAAATGATATAAAAATGAATTAAAGAGCACATGTAGAGAAATCAATACTTATACAAGGAGCATTAGAATCATTAAATTATTATTCCTCCATATATAATTAAACCATAACGACAGTAGAATCCAGAAAAAATTTACTACATTGGCAAATTTGGTACAAACTGATCTTCTATTCTCTAGACAACACTTTAGGAATTATACCCAGCTGTATTATATATATATATATATATATATATATATATATATATATACATATATATATATATATGTGTGTGTGTGTGTGTGTGTGTGTGTGTGTGTGTATACACACACACACACATATATATATATATAAAACCTAAAGTATGTCTTTTCATCACTAACACAAGAAGTAAAAAAGAAGTAACAATAAGCCAAGCTTAGGAACAACCTTACAAATATAAGAGGCAAGGATTTGTACATAATTTCAAGTAGGACAGCAATAATCTGCTTTAGTTTTATTGATAAGGAATTAAGATCATTTCAAAAGAAAAATGTTGTTTTAGTCTGTTTTGGCTGTTATAACTAAAACACCATACACTGGGTGGCTTATAAACAATAGAAATTTATTTCTCACAACTCAGGAGGCTGGGAAGTCTAAGATCAAAGTACCAGCAGATTCAATATCTGGTGAGAACCTACTTTCTAGTTCATAGATGGTGAATGTCTTTTAACTATAAACTTACATGGCAGAAGAGGCAATGTAGCTCTTTGAGACCTCTTTTATAAGGGCACTAATTGCATTCATGAAGTCTCCACCCTCATAACATAATCACCTCACAACATCCCCACCTCCAAATACCATCACGTTGGGGATGGGATTTTAATATATGAATTCTGGTGGGAATAATACATTCTGTCTGCAGCAAATGTCACTCATTGTACTTATCAGATAGCAATGTAAATTAGTCATCCCTTGGTTCTTATGCAAAATATCCTGTAAGATATGTATTAAGCAAATCAATTGGAATCTGTATTTGCTGATTTTAAATGGTGACCCTCACTAATGATAAGTTTAAGTTATTTCAGTTATCAAGAAATGGTAAATTTACTCCTCTATAACTGGAAGACAAATCTTGAGTTTTTTCAGGGATGTTTAACTTCATATGAATTATGTAATTATCAAAAGTTCAACAGATCTTATGTTTAGGTACTACTTTTGACATTTTAAATTTAATAATCAAAGACAAAAATTCATAGAAGGGTCAGAGGTTGTCAGCAAAAATGACAGAATAAGCAGATCCAAGCAACTATCTTTCTACAGAAATACTGAAAAACCAAGCAAAAGTGGTCAGAATCCATTCTGTTAAAACTCTAGAAAAAACTACTTACTGTATTTTTTTAAAAACCCACTGAATTTTAAAAAATGCAATGTAAACAGCACACTTATCATCTGAAACCATGGAGGCCAGATGAGAATGGGATTAAATTTTTTAAAGTGCTGAAAGAAAATACTTTCAACCAATAATTCTATATCCAACAGCAAAATTATTTTTCAAAGATGAAGGAGAAATTAAGACCATTTCCAAATAAACAAACATTGAGTTTGTTGCTAATAGACCTGTTTTTTTTTTTGTTGTTGTTGTTTTTGTTTTATTTATGAAATGTTAAAGGGAATCCATCAAACTCAAATAAGAAAACACTAGACAGTAACTCAGAGCCATATGAAGAAATAAAGAACTTTGATAGTGGTAACTACATAGGACAATATAAAATCCAGCGTGGCTTTAGTTTTGGTTTGCAACCGCTCTTTTTGTTTTTTTACATAATTTAAAATAAAAGGCATATAATAATTGTAAATCTATGTTTGTTATGGACTGAATTTTGTTCCCCCCAAATTTATATGTACAAGCTTTAACCTCTCAATGTGACTGAATTTGGAGATAGGGTCTTTAAAAAAGTAATTAAGGTTAAATAAGGTTATAAGAATGGGCCCCTAATCCAATGGGAATGGTGTCCTCATAAGAAGAAGAGATACTTGTCCTGCACTCACGGAGAGAAAGTCCACGTGAGGATACAGTGAGAAGGAAGTCATCTATAAAGCAAAAAGAGTTGCCTCAGAAAAGCAAACCTGCTGCTACCTTGATCTTAGACTTCCAGTTTCTACAGTTGTTAGCAAATAAATTTCTATTGTTTAAGCCAGCTGATCTGGGGTACTTTTTTATGATGGCCCTAGCAAACTATGCAATGTTAATGGGTGCACAGTGTATAAAGATGCAATTCGTGACAACAACAACATAAGGGAGTGTGGAACAAAGCTGTATAGGAACAGAATTTTGTATGCTATTGAAGCTAACTTGGTATCATTTCAAACTACATTGTTGTAAACTCTTCCTTATCAGTAATTAAATGTAAATGATTAAACTCTCCTATCAAAACACGGAAATTGAGAGAATGAATTTTTTAAAAAAGATTCAACAATATGCTATCTAAAAAAGACTCACTTTTTAAAAATACATTGTGATTTTTTAAACTTTTTTTATTGGCATTTTAAAAACTTTTTATTTTGAGATAACTATAGATTCAAAGGAAGTCACAAAGAAATACACAAGCAGGTCCTGTGCACCCTTCACCCAGCCTTCCCATATGTTAGCACCTTACAAAACTATTGTTCTATAGTGAAATACCAAAATCAGGAAATTGATAATACAAACCATAGAGCTTATTCAGATTTCACCAGTTATACATTCATGTGTGTATATGTTGCTCTATGCAATTTTATCACATGTGCAGCTTCAGGTAACCACCACCACAGTCAAGATACAGAACTGTCCCATCACCACAAGACTCCCTTGTGTTAGCCCTCCTTAGCCACATTCACTCCCATTCCCCCCACATGAACACCCCCAACTTCTGGCAACCACTCCATTTCTATAATTATTATTTCACAAGTGTTTTATAAATGGAGTAATATTTTATGTATCCTTTTGGAATTGACTTTTTAAAAAATTCAGCATAATTTCCTTGAGGTTTATCCAAGTTGTATATATCAGTAGTTCATTCCTTTTCATTGCTGAGTACTATTCTTTAGTATAGATGTTACCACAGTTTGTTTAACCATTCATCCATTGAAGGACATTTCTGTAGTTTCCAGTTTGTGGCTATTAATAAATCTTCAATGAACATTCCTGTCCAAGTTTCTTTTTTAAAAAATAGATCTTTAATGGAGTATAATTGCTTTACAATACTCTGTTAGTTTCTGTTGTACACTAAAGTGAATCAGCCGTATGCATACATATGTCCCCATATCCCTTCCCTCTTGAGCCTCCCTCCCATCCTCCCTATCTCACCCCTCTAGGTCATCACAAAGCACCAAGCTGATCTCCTTATGCTATGCTGCTGCTTCCCACTAGCTAACTATTTTGCATTCAGTAGTGTATATATGTCGATACTACTCTCACTTTGCTCCAGCTTCCACTTCCCACCCCGTGTCCTCAAGTCCATTCTCTATGTCTACCTCTTTATTCTTGCCCTTCAACTAGGTTCATCAGTACCATTGTTTTTTCTTTTTTAGATTCCATATATATGTGTTAACATATGGTATTTGTTTTTCTCTTTCTGACTTCACTCTGTATGACAGTCTCTAGGTCCATCCACCTCACTACAAATAACTCAATTTCGTTTCTTTTTATGGCTGAGTAATATTCCATTGTAGATATGTGCCACATCTTCTTTATCCATTCATCTGTCAATGGACACTTAGGTTGCTTCCATGTCCTCGCTATTGTAAATAGAGCTGCAATGAACATTGTGGTACATGACTCTTTTTGAATTATTGTTTGTTCAGGGTATATGCCCGGTAGTGGGATTGCTGGGTTATATGATAGTTCTATTTTTAGTTTCTTAAGGAATCTCCATACTGTTTTTCATAGTGTTTGTATCAATTTACATTCCCACCAACAGTTCAGGAGGGTTCCCTTTTCACCACACCCTTTCCAGCATTTATTGTTTGTAGATTGTTTTTGATGATGGCCATTCTGACTGGTGTGAGGTGATGCCTCATTGTAGTTTTGATTTGCATTTCTCTAATGATTAGTGATGCTAAGCATCTTTTCATGTGCCTCTTGGCCATCTGTATGTCTTCCTTGGTGAAATGTCTAGTTAGGTCTTCTGCTAAGTTTTTAATTGGATTGTTTGTGTTTTTGACATTCAACTCAATGAGCTGTTTCAAACTATACCACCATATTTTGGAGATTAATTCTTTGTCTGTTGTTTCATTTGCAAATATTTTCTCCCATTCTGAGAGTTGTCTTTTTGTCTTGTTTTATGGTTTCCTTTGCCATGCAAAAGCTTTTAAATTTAATTAAGTCCCATTTGCTTATTTTTGTTTTTATTTCTGTTACTCTAGGAGGTGGGTAAAAAAGATCTTGCTGTGGTTTATGTCAAAGTGTATTTTTCCTATGTTGTCCTCAAAGAGTTTTATAGTGTCTGGTCTTACATTTAGGTCTTTAATCCAGTTGGAGTTTATTTTCCGTATGGTGTTAGGTAGTGTTCTAATTTCATTCTTTTACATGCAGCTGTCCAGTTTTCCAAGCACCACTTATTGAAGATGCTGTCTTTTCTCCATTGTATATTCTTACCTCCTTTGTCATAAATTAGGTGACCATATGTGCATGGGTTTATCCCTGGGCATTCTATCCTGTACCATTGATCTATATTTCTGTTTTTGTGCCAGTACCATACTGTCTTGATGACTGTAGCTTTGTGGTATAGTTTGAAGTCAGGGAGCCTGATTCCTCCAACTCTGTTTTACTTTCTCAAGATTGCTTTGGCTATTGCTTTTGGCTATTCAGGGTCTTTTGTGTTTCCACACGAATTGCAAAATTTTTTGTTCTAATTCTGTGAAGAATGCCATTGGTAGTTTGATAGGGATTGCATTGAATCTGCAGATTACTTTGGGAAGTATAGTCATTTCCACAATATTGTTTCTTGTTACCACAAAAATATCTGGTGACAAAGTATTTAATACAGTAGTGAACACAATTAAAATTATACAACTTTTTGTTATTTCCCACCCTCCCCAAATATCTTCAAATTAGAGAATGGACTTGAGGATATGGGGAGGGGGAAGGGTAAGCTGTGACGAAGTGAGAGAGTGGCAGGGACATATATACACTACCAAATGTAAATTAGATAGCTAGTGGGAAGCTGCTGCATAGCACAGGGAGATCACCTCTGTGCTTTGTGACCACCTAGAGGGGTGGGATAGGGAGGGTGGGAGAGAGGGTGATGCAAGAGGGAAGAGATATGTGAACATATGTATATGTATAACTGATTCACTTTGTTGTAAAAGAGAAACACACTATGGTAAAACAGTTATACTCCAATAAAGACGTTAAAAAAATTTACTGAACTTTTTTCTTGATAAGAGCAGCTGTCACTATTGTTCATACTAGTAAATAATTTAGTCAATTTTTCAGACTGAAATATCATTTTAAAGTAAAGATGACATTTTAGCAATGACTGAGAAAGAAATTGTGTTAGAGTGGAAAATTATGCTATGGAGAGTGTTTTGAAAACATACATATGGAAATGTTACTGTCATTATATGATCAATGCCAAAAACCACCTGTCTTACCTACAAGACTTCTATATCTGCACTCATTGGAAATGAAAAAATACCTTTCAAATAAAGATTTTCAGTGAATTTAAAGCCATTAAAAAAATGTTGACACAGAACACTTCCTGAAATTTGCATGAATATCACTGAGTTGAAGAAAAACATTTACCTAAGTCATGGATAGGATTGAACGGTGAATATCAGTATTTATTTCTAAGAGTAGACTCTTTCCACTTATAGCAACTGACATGAAGTATCAAGATAAATTAAATGTAGAACCATATTTTTTATAACAACTAGTAAAGTCAAAATTTTTGAAATTATGTATATATTTCTATCATATGTCTCTCACTGACAATATTGTTAATATTTTTATATTTTAGAGAGACCAAATACCAATACAATAGGAAGGAGGTGACATCAGCAAGGTGGAAGAATAAGAAGACCTAGTCCTCATTCCTCCACAGAAACACTGATATAACAATCATATTTGGACCAAAAAACCTTAAGGTGAAATCCAGAATACAGTTATGAAGTTGCAGCAATCTCAGAAGAACATAAGGCTGAATTAACCCCTCCCCTAAACCAGTTAGCTCAGTGCCAAAAAGATTGCTTTGGCCTATGACTTCCCCCTCAGGGAGAAAGGAGGGTGAAGTGAGAGCCTGGCAGCCTGACCTCCTGGCCTTGTGGTGTGCTCCTCTGAAGGGTTGATTTCTATCTCATCTCATACTAAGCAGTGAAAGACCAACACAGCCTAGATGCCTGGAACAGCTAGGAACAAAGGAAAGCGGGTAGATTTACCCAAACAGCAAACACTGCTCTGTGCGATTAGGAAGAGCTGCAGAATTAAGGCTCTTCCTTTTAGAGGAAGGGAGAAAGCAAAGTGAGCCTTGTCCCAGGCTTTCATTGTGTTCTTTGAGGGGTCAGATTTGATTTCACCTCATAGCAAGTGCTTAAGGACTGGCATAGCCTGGGCACTTGGGACAGCTAGCAACAAAGGAAAGGAAACAGGTGTTCTCCTACAACTGGCACTGCTCTCTGAGACTGGGAAAAGGTGCTATTTTTTCAAATGAGCAAGAACCAGTGCAACTCTATGAGGAAAATGAAGAATCAAGAAAATATGCCACAATCAAAAGAAAAAAAATACATCTCCAGTGACTGACCTCCCTCAAAATCTCCAATAACTGACTCCAAATAAATGGAGATTTATCAATTACATTATAAACAATTCAAATTAGTCACCTAACAGTAGCCCAGTGAGTTATAAGAGAACACACTGATAGACAATTAAATGAAATCAGGAAAATGATACATGAACAAAATGAGAATACCAACAAAGAGACGTAAATTATTATAAAGAACCAAACAGAAATATTAGAGCCAAAAAATTCAATAATTGAACTGAAAAATTTACTTCAGTAATTCAATAACAGACTGGAACAAGCAGAAGAATGAATCAGCAAGCATGAAGACAAGTTGTTTGAAATTACCTAGTCAGAGGAGGAAAAAGAAAAAATATAATAAAAAAAAATTTAACAAAGCCTAAAGGGTTTATGGGATTAATCAAGAGAACTAATATACACATTATAGGACTCCTAGAAGGAAAAGAGAGAAAGAGAAAGGGAAAGTCTATTTAAAGAAACAATAGATGGACACTTTTCAAATCTGAGAAGGGAAATAAACATCCTGATTCATGAAGCTCAAATAGACTAAATTTAAAGAGGTGTCCTTGAAAACACATTAAATCAAATTGTCAAAAACCAAAGAGAAGGAATTTTTTTAAGCAGCAAGAGAAAAGTAACACTGTATACAAGAGAGCCCACCCATAAGCTTATCAGCAGATTTCTCAGCACAAACTTTGCAGGCCAGGAGAAAATGAAATGATATGTTCAAAGTGCTGAAAGAAAAACTGCTAACCAAAGTTACTATACCCAAAAAAGCTGTTCTTCAGAAATGCAAAATAGATAAAGACTTTCCCAGATGAACAAAAGCTGAGGGAATTCATTACCACTAGAACTGCCTAACATGAAATACTAGGGAGTTCTCCAAGTTGAAACAAACAACGTTACTTATTAACATGAAAACAGATGAAAGAATAAACTCACTGGTAAAGTGTATAATTAATTCATAATGCTCTAATATTTTAGTGGTGTCACTTAAATCACTTTTAACCCTAGTATAAAAGTTAAAAGAAAAATGATTAAGAATAGCTATAGGGACTTCCTTGGTGGTCCAGTGACTAAGACTCTGCTCCCAATGCAGGGGATCTGGATTCAAACCCTGGTCAAGGAACTAGATCCCACATGCTGCAACTAAGAGTTCACACGCTGCAACTAAGAGTTCACATGCCGCAACTAAAGATCCCACATGCCGCAACTAAGACCCAATGCAGCCAAATAAATAAATAAATATTTTTTAAAAAAGAAAACCCATAACAACAAGAACTAGTTAATGGATACACATTATAAAAATATGTAAATAGTGACATCAATAACATAAAGTATGTTTGGGGAATAAAAATTTGGAGTTTTGTATGTGAGTAAAATTAAGTTGCTATTGATGTGAAAAAAGACTGTTCTAAATATAAGATGATTTATGTAACTCACATGTGTAATATTGTGATTTATAACAAAAAAACATATATTTGGTCTTCATCCCCATTTCTGGCACAGGGCTCCTAAATATCTTGGAATTTCCTAAGGGATGAGCACCATAAAGGTGTCTTTTGCTATGTTCATGAGGTAACTTTTGGAACTCACTTAAGGATGGGGCTGATGGCCAGTGGAGACAATCAAATGATTTACGGGTTGGAACTTTCAGTCCCACACTTAACCTGCAGAGATGGGGAGAGGCTGAAGGTTGAGTTCAATCACCAATGGCCAATGATTTAATCAACCATGTCTATGTAATGAAGCTCCATAAAAACCCAGAAGGACAAGGTATGCAGAGCTTCCAGGTTGGTGAACATGTGGAGAAACTGGGAAAGTGGTACATCCAGATAGGGCATGAAAGCTTCACACTCTTTCCCAATACCTTGTGCACCTCCTCCATTGCTGTTCCTGAGTATTATTTTATAATAAGCCAGTGATCCAGTAAGCAATATGTTTCTGTAAGTTCTGTAAGCCTCTCTAGCAAATTAATTAAACCCAAGGAGGGGGGGTCACTGGAACTCTCAATCTATAGCCTGTTATCAAAAGCATAGATGATAACCTGGAGTTATGACTAGCATCTCAACTGGCATAAGGGAGGGGGAAGTCTTGTAGGATTCAGCTCTTAACCTGTGGAATGTGATGCAATCTCTGGGTAAATAGTGCCAAAATTAAGTTGAATCTTAGAACTTTTAGCTGGTGTCAGAGAATTGCAACACACACAGACACATTGGAGTTGAGTCTAGAACCTCTCTACATGGTAATCACAAAGAAAAAACGTACAGTAAATACACAAAAGATTGAGAGAAAAAAATCAAAGCATATCACTACAAAAACATTACCAAATCACAAATGAACACAGTAAGGAGTGGAAGAAAGGAACAAAAGAATTACAAAACAGACATAAAGCAATAAACAAAATGTCAATTGTTAATCCTTAGCTATCAATAATTACTTTAAATATAAATGAATGAGATGCCCTAATCAAAAGACATAAAGTAGTAGCATGGGTAAAAAACAAGATTCAACCAAATGCTTTATACAAAAGACTCACTTTAGATTTAAGGACACACATAGGCTAAAGTTAAGGTATGGAAAAAGATATTCCATGCAAATGGTAATCTAAAGAGAACAGGGGCGGCTGTACTTATATCAAAAAAAGTAGATTTTAAGTCAACAACTGTCACAAGAGACAAAGAAGATCATTATATAATGATAACAGAGTCAATTCGTTGGGAAAATATAACAATTATAAGTATATATGCACCCAATATAAGAGCACCTAAATATATAAAGCAAATATTAAAGGAATTGAAGGAAGAAATAAACAGTAATATAATAATAGTATTATTATTGTATTTTCAATGCATTATTTTAATGTATTATTGTATTGTAATAGAATTATATATATTATTGAACGAGACTTCAATATTTCACACTCAACAATGTATAGATCATACAGAAAAAAAAATCAATAAGGAAATGGCAGACTTGAGCAACATGATAGACCAAAAGAACCTAACACATATGCAGATCATTCCACCCCAAAACAGCATAATACACATTCTCCTCAAGTGCACACAGAACATTTTCCAGGATAGATTACATGTTAGTTCACAAAATAAGTCTTAAAAAGTTTAAGAAGATGGAAATCATATCAAGTATTTTTTCCAACCACAATGGCATGAAACTAGAAATCAGTAACAGAAGGAAAATTGGAAACATCACATATATGTGGAAATTAACACATTCCTGAAAAATCAATGGGTCAAAGAAAATATCAAAATGGAAACTAAAAATATTTTGAGACAAATTAAGATGAAAACACAACAGCAAAAGTAACTGAAAGTTTATAACGCTAAATGCTTAATTAAGAAAGAAAAAAGATCTTAAGTAAACAATTTAACTTTACACTTTAATGAACTAGAAAAAGAACAAATTAAGCCCAAAGTTAGTAAAAGGAAAGAAATAATAAAGATTAGAGCAGAAATAAATGAAATACAGACTAGAAAGACATTAGAAAAAAATAAATGAAACTAAGAAGAAACTCAAATAAGTAAAATTATAAATAAAAGAGAAGAAATTACAACTGATGCCACAAATATGTATGGAATAATAAAAGAACACTATGAATAATTATATGCCAACAAACTGGATAACCTAGAAGGAATTGATAAATTCCTAGAAACATACAACCTACTATGACTGAATCTTGACATAGGAAATATGAACAGATCAATAAAAAGTAAGGAGATTGAATCAGTACAGTAAGTCCCCTACATATGAACCTTCAAGTTGCGAACTTTCAATGATGTGAACACATGTGATGCATGTGTTCACATGTCCAATCACATTAAGTTATTTCACGTGTCTGGCATACATTGTCACGTGCGTGCATTCTCTACAAGTGGTTGTGCTTTTGCATACTTTACTGTACAGTACTGTATAGAGAACTGTAGTACAGTATCTGTTCTAAGCCCAGGATGTCCAGAAGCAAGCATAAAAGCAATGGTGATGTAGCTGGTACTGCTAAGAAGCACCAAGCGATAACGATGGAAACAAAAGTGAAAATAATTGAGGAAGTGGAGCCAGGCGAAAAGATGGTAGACGTCACTCATTAACGTGAATCGTTCAACCATTGACACGATTCTAAAGAACAAGCACAAGATCATGGAACATTTGAAATCTGCTGTGCCAATGATGTAGACAATATTGAAGAAGCGTGGAAAAGGGATAGAGATGGAGAAACCTCTAAGTGTGTGGATGCAGCATCAGTATCATCGTCGAGCCCTGCTCAGCTTAATGTTGATTCAAGAGAAAGTTAAAAGCCTTTATGAAGATTTGAAGAAGAAACTCGGCAAAGAATCAGAGGGCACATCTTTTAATGCCAGCCATGGCTAGTTTCATCGTTTCAAGGCTAGAGCCAACCTGCACAACATAAAAGTACGTGATGAGGCAGGGAGTGCAGATGCATAGCTGCCCAGGAACTTCCTGAAATGCTTTGAGAAATTACAGTAACTGAAGAGATTCACGATGCAGGAAATGGCAAGAAGATTTTCTTTATTTGAGAAGGCGCTGTTAGTTTTTGAGGCATAGGACCCAAACGTACAATGGTATATGAAGGTTACAGTAGCCATTCAGAATGCAATCCAGTGCTACCATGTCATCTATCACGAGAAAAAAAGAGCTACTCCCCAGACCACTGGATCAGTTTTTCAAAAGGGTTGATAGAACTGAATCCAGCAAGGAACCAGAACCTGTGCCATCAATGTCAGGCATGAGTGAAATTGCAGCTTGTCCTCCGTCTCCTGTTGCTGACGATCCTCAGCTCTACCATCTCCCACCTCCTCTCCCTCCTCCAGTCAGTAACTCTTCTTGCCTGTTCACTTGATGCCACAAAACTAAGTATAAAGCCAGGCTGAACACCACACCCCTGAGGTATCTCTTTTTTTTTTTTTGACAGATACTGGTAGGTTTATAGAACTAAACATTCGGGCAGCTTTTTTTTTTCTCTTCCTGCGCTTTAAATTCCCATTCTTATATTTTAAATTTATCAATAGAGAACCCATGAAACACTAGGCTCCCACCCTCGACCCCAAATAGAAGCAGACCCCAGGCTTACACACTCTTTCTCTCTCTTTCTCTCTACCTGTGACCTCCCTAAGTGGCACAAGGTGTCGCGTGTAATTTCCAGAACTTGTAAGTAATAAACATTTTTTCCTCAAATTTCCAATAACCAAATAAATGGTTATTGCTGAGAGTGTTTGCAATCATACTAAGAACCACAAGAGCCTACAGAATAGGAGGAAATATTTTCAAACTGTATATCTGACAAGGAATTAATTCCCAACACATATATGGAACTCTTCCTACAACTCAATGGCAAAAAAACAAATATCCTGATCTAAAATTTGACAAAGGACTTGAATGGACATTTCTTCAAAGAAAATATACAGTGGCCATCAGGTATAGAAATGGTGCTCAACATCACTAATCATTAGAGAGGTGCAAATCAAAACCACAGTGAGATTTCACCTCACACCTGTTAGGATGGCTATTATCAGAAAAGAAAAAAAAAATGATAAGAAGTGTTGGCAAGGATGTGGAGAAATGTAAACTCTTGTACACTATTGGTGAAAATGTAAAATTGTTTAGCCACTATGGAAATAGTATGGAGGTTCCTCAAAAGATTAAAAATAGAACTGTCATATGATCTAGCAATTTCTCTTCTTAGAATATATCCAAAGGACTTCAGCTTAGAATTTCAAAGAGATGCCTCTTATGTTCATTGCTGCATTACTCACAATAGCCAAGATGTAGAAACAACACAAAGGTCCATTGACAGATGAATAGATAAAGAAAATGTGATATATACATACAATGGAATATAATTCAGCATTAACAAAAGAAAGATATCCTACTATTTGGACAACATGGGTGAACCTAAAAGACATTATGGTAAGTGAAATAAATTAGTCATAGAAGGAAAAATACTGCATGATTCCACTTATGTGAGGTATCTGAAATGATCAAACTTATAGAAGCAGAGAATAGAATGGTGATTGACAGGAACTGGGGAAGGGGGAGTTGTTGTTCAATGGGTATAACATTACAACGATATGAGATAAATAAGTTCTACAGATCTCCTGGATAACATAGTGCCTTTACTTACCATCATGGTTTTGTGCATCTAACTTGTTGAGAGGGTAGATCTCATATTGTGTTCTAACCACACACACACACACACACACACACACACACACACACACACACACACACAAACCCCAAAACAAAAGGACGCAAGAACTAATTTGGAGGTTACGGTTATATTAAACATGTGCAATTTTTTTATATTAAATATACCTCCAATAAAGCTGAAAAAATATAAGAAGGAAATTTATCATTAAGAAATAATAATAAATAAGATTTACTCTACATTTAGTCTATTTCAATCTATTTTTTCCAAATTTAATTTTTACATATTTTAATATATTTAATACAGAATACATAAGTATATACTAAGACTTACATACGCATAATGTTTATACACATGTATATAAACTAGTGTGGCTCAGCAAAGTTCAATTTCTAATCAGTCACTCAGCTGAGCACACTCCCCACAACTTAGAGACCGAGTGTCTCAGTTCTAAAGGGGTTACCTATGTGATGCACTATAGCATCTTCTACAACCCATCTCTTGAGCAGCTTAAATGTGCTCTCTTTATATAAGTTCTAGAAAGAGCTCCTCCAGGACTTTTAACATTTTAAGTATGTTTTATTAGGGAAAACTACTGTGCTGCACCTTGTCTCAGGTTGGGATTCATTTTCTTCTTTCTTTATTATCCATTTTGCTGGACTAGCTGGCTTACCTGGTGTCATAATCCAGACACTCATCCCTGTGGGTTCTGATCTCCTTAGCATCATGCCCTTCTCAGACCATGGTTGATATACTTGTCTATTCATAATGGAGATAGAGCAAAGGGGTGCCAAGAGACAGCCTAGTGGATCGCCTGATATCAAATATATTCTTCCTTCCCCACTGCATAGCAGCAGCCCTACCTTCTCTTAATAAGCAGAATCAATTTATCTCGGACAAAATGGTAACCCTTTTCTTACCTTCTGGTCTCTTAGAAGGAAGATACAGAAGTGACATGGCAGGAGCTGTAGTTTAGTTTATCGGACTTTTGCTGTGAACCTTGTTGGAAACAGTGCCCCTCTGGAAACTAGGGTATCTAATCCTAATGCTCAGGGTTATTAGGCCAGGAAGCACAAATTCCCAGGTAGGTTCCTGTATGGTAAGTGGTAATTGGAGTGGTAATGGTAAGTGGAACTATTTCTACTTTTGCCCTTAGTTCCCATTCCATACCCAAGTATTCTACCTACAGGTGACACAGAATTATATACTAGTTGTTGACTTAGTGTATATAATGAGTTTTTAAAGATGATGCTCAATCCACACAAGAGTAGCATCTCCAAGTTGGTTCCTCAGTTGTTAACTTCAAAAGACTATACTGCATCACTCTATCAAGCCAGCGACCTCTGAGTAATGCAACATGATAGAACTAGTGGATTCCATTACTATGCATTCATTGCTATACTTTCTTTGCTGCTATAAAATGAATTCCTTTTACATTTCTGTTGTAATGTTACATATACTTTGTTGGCAGATCAAACACTCCATAATCTAGCTGAGACCATGTAGGCAGGAAAGACAAACTCATACCTATGGATATGACTTAACACAGTCAAGATGAATCACTGCCACTCCCCCAGTGGAAGGGGTACAGTATTATCAACTTATCACCAAGTGGCTGGTTGGTTTCCTTGAAAGAAAATTTTATATCAGAGGCTCAGCACTGACCATGCTTTTGATTGGATATCATCAGTGACAGTAATTTTATCTGTATTTGTGGTATAAGAGCTATTATAGTAGGAAAAGCTAAGTCAAAGACTCCAAAACTAACACTCTCCCAGTCAATACTATAAAACAAAAACACTACATCACAGTAGTGGGGGTGAAGTGGTGGCAGATATTTGAGCCACCGTTAAAGACATAAAGGATGCAATCAGATCCTGGAGGAGAATACAAATTCACCCACTCCTGCAGCTCCTGCTTAAGATGTGACATTTTGGGGCTTCCCTGGTGGCGCAGTGGTTGAGAGTCCGCCTGCTGATGCAGGAGACATGGGTTCGTGCCCCGGTCCGGGAAGATCCCACATGCCGCGGAGCGGCTGGGCCCGTGAGCCATGGCTGCTGAGCCTGCGCGTCCGGAGCTTGTGCTCCACAACGGGAGAGGCCACAACAGGGAGAGACCCGCGTACCGCAAAAAAAAAAAAAAAAAAAAAAAAAAAAAAAAAAAAATGATGTGACTTTTTTTATGACAGCAGATTAACATGGTCTCAGATACATGGTATGCAGTCATTGATCTGGTAAATCCATTCTTTCCATCCCTATCAGGAAAGAGGATTAGAAACGTTTCAAATTCATTTGGGACACAAAGTAGTATATATTAATAGCTCCAGGGATATGTTAACTCTCCTGCCTTCTGTCCTGATATAGCCAGAGGATCTTGTACCATCTGACCATTCTGCTGAATAGCACACTGGTCCCCTATATTGATGACATCATGTTAAACTAAATGACCACAGTGTGCTACAGAAGATAGGAGATAAAACATACGAAGATTCAGGACCTGCCCTTTCAGTGAAGATTTTAGGGATCCAGTTGTCTGTTTCACGTCTAGACATGTCCTCCAAAGTAAAATATAGATATATATTGCATCTTACATCTTCCACCACTAAAAAGGAAGGATAACATTTGGTAGACCTCTTAAAGTTTTAGAGGTAGTGTATTTCACACTTATGAATGCTGTTCTGGTCTATTTACTGGGTGATACAAAAGACTGCTAGTTTTAGATAGGGCTTAGAGTAGGAACATTATCTTCGGTAAATCTAGGCTGTGGAGCAAGCAGCACAGGTACCCAGAAGTCCTTGTGGTTTTAGAATATCAGTGAAAGGACCACCAAATTAATTAGACAAAAGACTTTCCCAGTTGGCAAAAGCCAACATCTATGATTGGCTACCCCAGTGTTGGCACAAGGAACACAATAACAGAAGCGCTACAATAACAGAAATGGAGGCCATGCATAGGTCTACTAGTGTGGTCTCCCACTAACATGGGCCAGCTGAAGCTGACACGGAACCGGTGCCTGAGGACGACAAGGCAGCTGCTTCAGAAGATATGGATGAAGCCAACTGGCCACCGCCAGAGTGAGCAGCAGGGATTCAGGGAATGGCCAAGAACTGGACAGTCCTGGAGCCTGAGGACCTAGACACTAAAACCTAACCCTCCCCTTACTCCATGCGAAGAAATCAAAAAGAAAAAAATACAGATAAAATTACCAACACTGATGATATCCAGTCAAAAGCATGGTTGATGCTGAACTTCCAATATAAAATTATCTTTCAAGGAAACTAACAAGCCATTTGGTGACAAGTTGATTACATTGTACCCCTTCCCCTATGGGAGCTCCTGACAGTACAAGGTCTTGCAGTCACTTCAACAGGGTATCATCTCTTTCCTCTTTTAGCAGGGCCAGCACTTCCTGACTGGGTCAAAAGAGTTATGTTATGGTGCAAAGCAGTGTGCGTGTTTTCTTGAAAGAGGAGATCTCTGCATCATTTTCAATAAAAGAGGTACGCTAGAGTAGAACATCACAGACTGAGAAAATTCTATACACCCAAAGGCTCAGAGGAACCTGAGGATTCAAGATTTTCTGAAACATTGAGTCAGAGATACTCATCCTACGTCACACGACCTCACATTTCTTCAGTCAGGGCTCTGGTTGGTAAACCAGACTCTCCCAGGTTGAATATTCAACCTCCTCTAGAACTCAGTTATAAATATGTGTTGGACCTGACACTCAGTTTTTTCTGCAATACACTTGCAAAAAATGAAAGAACTTTATTGACTACAAAAGTGGCCTTCTGGCTTTTGTACATAGAATTTATTTGGTGACTAATCATCTCATAACTTCAAATTTGCTTTTATTTCTCTCATACATCAATTACCTTCATTAGCAGCCATCCAATTTCATAATTCTTATTTCCCTTGAGCTTCCAATGTGTCTGAAATATTGCATCTGCTAGTGTATTTGCTTCCATCAGTACCCCATCCCAGTTTGTCACAAATGAAAGTTTTAACAATTGCACATTTACATGACACCAGGGGTTAATCATGATTTATCTTCCATCAGTAATTGGGTCTCCCTGCCAAATGACCAACTGATGATTCAACTCCAATATCCCATTATAGTTCCTGCTTCCTTGAACCACTTCTTACATTGGGCCTCTTAAGTTAAGGTTTCCAGGAAACAGATTTAAATAGAGATTTAAACAGATTTAAATAGAGATTTGCTTCAATGTTCATTGAAGGCTGCCTTCAAGATAAACACCTAGAGAAGAGTGAAGAAAGCAAGATGGGCTAACAGAGTTGTTAAACTGCAATCCAGGGAGCTTTGGAGCTGGGCTGGACCTTAAGAATTGCTTGGAATTGGGAGAGTGTGTGATTTACACTTCGGCTGCATCATTGGATACAGGTTGTCATTGGGAAGAAGGAGCTCTTTTCTGGGTGTTAGACTGGCAGAAATCTTGCAAAGGGCATGTGATTTTTCACAGGGGATCCAATAAGACCTCATTCTGGATTCTTAGAAATCCAGGAAATCTTGGAAATCCCAAATGATATAGAAGTTGTATTATCTTCCTTTTGGTGTTTTTGATTTCTCAGATGTAACAGAAGAGGAAATGTATCATTAGTATTATCATTATTATTTTATCCCTATTATTATCATTATTTTAGAAATTTCAAAGGCAAAATCAGTCTCCAATGATATCAGCATTCCTTGTAACATGTTGGCATTTATTTGTTCAACTCCCATGAAAACATTAGCCTATTATAGTTTCCCTAAATGTACATATCATAATTCTTTTTAGAGAATCATAAAAACCATTTACTGATAACTCAGACACAAATGCAGATTTGAGGTATTCAAAAATATTTCATACTGAGAAATGTTACCAGTTTTTAAATGTTCTTTTTTCTGTTGCTTTTTTCTATGTATAAGAAAATGAAAGCCTCAATGATTGTCAAGGTGGTAGGCAGAGAAACTGAGTGGGAAACTTCATAATGGAACCCAGATTTCCCATTTCCTGCCTACATGTTCCAATAACTGGATTTCCTTGGTTTCCACTATATCTTTATAAGCATTAAATTCATTTAAAAAATACAAATTAGGGCTTCCCTGGTGGCGCAGTGGTTGGGAGTCTGCCTGCCAATGCAGGGGACACGGGTTCGTGCCCCGGTCCGGGAAGATCCCACATGCCGCGGAGCGGCTGGGCCCGTGAGCCATGGCCGCTGAGCCTGTGCGTCCGGAGCCTGTGCTCCGCAATGGGAGAGGCCACAACAGTGAGAGGCCCGCGTACCGCAAAAAAAAAAAAAGAAAAAAAAAAATTACCCCAAGATTTTAAGATAAACACATTCAGTCATTCTGACAATATTTGAAATTAGTTATTGGTTGTTAGTTCTGTAAGTCTACTCTTTTATATTGTTTAAATAGAATGATTTTAAATGTGTGTAATGAAGAAAATTAAATGACTCCCATTTATTTTTGGATTGTTAATGAGAATAAATTTTATATAAAATATGATTATTACTCTTATTTCTTTTTGGCTAGATTTTCTGTCCATCTCTATTCATTTTTACTGAAGTTTCAGGTATTATCAAATGCTTGTCAACATTCATTGAATATTTACTGTATATCGGACACTGTTTTATGTACTTGACACAGAATAACTCATTTTCCTAATTCTTCTATAAGGTAGATACTACAGTATCCCCATTTTTCAAGTGAAGAACAGGACAGAGAAATTAAAGGACTTGCCTAAGTCGTGCACCTTGAACTAGGAATATTGTTCTTTCATCTCTGCAAAGCGCTGACTGATTCTCATCTTGGAGTCTCTGCTCAAATGTCACTTCCTCAAAAAGACATTTCCTGGTCATTCTGTCTATTTTGGGTTCTACAATATATTGATACTTCACAGAAATTATAATAATCAGGAGTTATCATCCACTTATGTGTTTACTAGTCTGTTTTTGATATTTTCAATCAGACTGCAAGCTTCATGAAGGGAGAAACTTTCCCTGTCTGCTGCTGTGTCATGAATGTCCATCACTGAGTAGGGAGATCATTAAATATTTCATGAATGCATGAATAAACACTCCATTGTAATAGCATGTGAAGTAAGTCTCCATCATACTTCCTCAAGTAAAACAACGTTTCCATTCTTCCAGATAAACTTCAGGGTCATTTTGTTCAAGTTTGATTGAAATTGTAGTATTCAATAAATCTTAAATTAATTTAGCATGTGTAAATTTCTTTTGCAAAATTCATTTTTAAAATCTAAATAATAATATAGTATGTCTTTAACTCAAGCTTTATTTTTCCTGCCTTTCAGATATTGTTTTGTTTTCTTCATAAAGCCTTCTCCTATTTATCAACATGTCCACCCCTTGGGGTTTATTATTGTCATGATCCAATAATAAGGGTTGTACTAGTAGTAGCCTCTCGGTGGTGGTGTTAAGAGAAGTAGGAGTAGGAACAGAATAGGAACACGAGTCCTAAGAGTTTGAATTAGTGTAGCAGTGGTAGGAATTGTTGCCATGTGAATGGGATTTTCTCTCAATTCCATACAGAACTTTTATCAATACAGAACTGCTTTATGAATTCTAATGGTTTTTCATCTAATATCTTAGGTTTTCTGAAGATATGAAATCCACAGCTTATTCATATCTGGAGGATAGTAAAACCACCAACAAGTTTAGACAAATAATAGTGATAATAAATGTAGACAGGTTTATGATGCAGGCAGGAAAGATCACATGGGATACATCTTGGGGAAAAAAATGCACAGAATTTGTGTATCTCTCATGCAAAAATAAGCCTAGATTTTCCAATTAGAAACAAAACTTAGACAACAAAAAAACAAGTGAAATATAATAATGAAGTAAATGAAGATAAATTTTAAAAACACAAGGAAAATAATACCTTTTCTCTTAGGGCTTTATATACTAACTGTATTTTCTCACAAATTTGAGGATGTTTCTGGTGTGCAGGATAATATTTGATCCCAAGTTTATTCACTGGAGCAGAGACAACTTTCGCAATTGTCTGAGTGATTTCCTAGAGTTGCAATTGTGAAATGCAGATATTGCAAACCTGGAGAAAGTTTCACACTATAGAGAAAACAGATAGATTTTTGGTACAATAAATCCACAAATATTAAAAAAACAATTTAGGTATTTATAAGGAATATATAAGGAGAGTTGAGAGAACTTTGAATAGCTAGAGAAAGGGCTTCTGGTAAATATTTAGTAAGATCATTCAAATTGTATGCTTAAATGCACACTGAAGTTAGGGAGAATGAAAATTTATTTAAATGCATAATATCAGTGTAACTGATAATATGTTGTAAAGATAATAAGAATAAAAAAGAATGAATCTGAAAAAGAGCTGAAAGTGCATAAGCAAGGTCTTTGACATTTAGTTTATAATTTTGTATTTATAAGTTCCATTTTTCAGAATATTATATTTCATTATTTCACACCTACTTCATCTGTATATATTTCCATAGTGAAATTCTGCTTAATTTTTTTAAAAGTAATATTTAATCTTTAAAAAAACTTCTCACGCAGGAAGGATATATTTAGCTTACACTTTCAGGGTAAAAATGTTATTTCTGCCTTGCAAATCGGTTAATCTGTACCATGTTTCTAGATTCCACATATAGTAGAGAGCAAACATATGGACACCAAGGGGGGAAAGTGTGTGTGTGTGGGGGGTGGGATGAAATGGGAGATTGGGATTGACATATATACACTAATATGTATAAAATAGATAACTAATAAGAACCTGCTATATTAAAAAAAAAGAGTGATTAACTACATAAAATAATTTGCCTTTGGTAAAGCAAAAAAACAATGTTATTATACCTATCTATATAATAGAAATACATCAACAAAATCAACCCTTTTCTCTTTCTCTTAGACACATACACACAGAGAAATAGCAAGCATATAGGTTTCTCATCCTGAAAAGTATAGATTTAAAAGACCAGGTTGGGGGCTTCCCTGGTGGCACAGTGGTTAAGAATCTGCCTGCCAATTCAAGGGACACGGGCTCAACCCCTGGCCTAGGAAGATACCACATGCCGCGGAGCAACTAAGCCCGTGCGCCACAACTACTGAGTCTGAGCTCTAGAGCCCGCAAGCCACAGCTACTGAAGCCTGCGCGCCTAGAGCCCATGCTCTGCAACAAGAGAAGCCACTACAATGAGAAGGCCGTGAACAGCAACGAAGAGTAGCCCACGCTCATTGCAACTAGAGAAAACCCGCGCACAGCAACAAAGACCCAACACAGCCAAAAATTTAAAACTAACTAACTAACTAACCAAATTTATAAAAATAAATAAATAAAAGACCAGGTTGTTTCACATCAGATTAATATTTAGAGATTATACAGGTGATTGTTTTCTAAAAGACAAATTCTACATTTTGGATAGTTTCAGCAAAAGTGATTGTGTTTTTTAAAATCTGTCCACAGAATGTCCTTAGGTGTGATAATACTAAATATTGTAGCATATGGAAAAAAAGACAATATGCACTGCATTTCCTGGAAATGAAATGACCTTTCCACTGGAATAGCAGGGTACTATCATTCCAAATTTTTGACAAGCTTCTTCAGAAACTTTATAATAGAACAGAATCCGTGGTACTCAGGAGACATTTCTGCTGAACTGGACTCCAATATCTACGTATGTTTTCCATGCATTCATATTAACATTCAAATGTGTACCTCAGAATATATCTAAAATAATTTACTTAATATGTGTATGTAATCTGTATATCTATATCTATGTTTACATCGCCCTACTAGAATAAATGCTCCCTAATTGCAAGAACTGTACAGAAGCCAAACAATATAAAATTACTAAGTGCTATGCACCATGGAAATGATCATTAACTTTCCGTAGATGCAATAATAATTCTTCAGAATTATAAAGCTAACTTAAGATTTTCAGATGACTGTTACTTAAGAAGTAGCTGTGATTAGCTTGTCACTTTGAAAATGGGGTAGGAGGAACACCCTCTGTGTAACTCAGCTATAACATTTCAGGTGAACTATTTTCCCTAGAAAGGGAACTGGAGGATTCCCAGGAAACAAGAGCAAAATTTGGTCAGGATAATGTAACACGATGAACAAACTTGATTTTAGCAAAATACGACTTTTCAACAGATAGGAATCTGAATAAAGGTTTTGTTTTATTCTACCATTTACTCAAACAAATGAAAATATTTTAAATGCCGATTTAAAATGAAAACATTTACATCTCCATAAACTCCAGTAATGTGCTCCAATAACCTGAGGATCTTAGGTTTTTTTCACTAACAATCACTAATGTTCGATTTATTTGGAAACAACAATTATTTTTTTCCTTGTGAAGAAACTCATGCCACAAAATAACTCACTTTTCTCTTTTGTAGGAGAGAGCCCTTATTCAAGAGCCCTTATTAGTTTATAGTCAAGGAAAATAATTTGACTGCTCACGATCTTTCTTTTACACTTTGCACTGCGTTAGATTTTACCCAATTTTGATAGTATTTTTATTTAGTTGCCCCGCATCTATCCTAAAATTCAAAATAACAAGTTTACTGATTACAAAATCAATACTTATTTATCATAGAAAAAACACACAATAAAATAAAAATCACCTATAATTCCACACTCTATACACTATTAACTTTCTAGTGTATTCCTTAGAATTCTGTTTCTACTCATGTGTATACTTCAAGCTATAACTTATTATTATTATTATTATTTTTTGAAACAAACACTGGTTTCATTTTTATTTATTTATTTTTTTTGTGGTACGTGGGTCTCTCACTGTTGTGGCCTCTCCCATTGCGGAGCGCAGGCTCCGGACGCGCAGGCTCAGCGGCCATTGCTCACGGGCCTAGCCGCTCCGCGGCACGTGGGATCTTCCCGGACCGGGGCACGAACCCGTGTCCCCTGCATCAGCAGGCGGATTCTCAACCACTGCACCACCAGGGAAGCCCCAATATAACTTATTTTTAGATAAATTTTGAAACATGTTGTACATACTGTTCTAACCTATTTTTTAACTTATCAAAATAATGTTTTCTCAAGACATGGCATATTTTTCTTCAATAACATTTTAATTACTGCATATTATTCCATTATTCCAGTGTGTCAGGATTTATTTAACCCATATTTTATTGAGTGATGATTATTTTTTTTCAATTTTATAAATATCATCAAAATGCACTTTTTTTTTTTTTTTTTTTTTCCTTTTCTTTTTTTTTTTTTTTAACATCTTTATTTGAGTATAACTGTTTTACAATAGTGGGTTAGTTTCTCCTTTACAACAAAGTGAATCAGTTATACATATACATATGTTCCCATAACTCTTCCCTCTTTTGTCACCCTCCCTCCCACCCTCCCTATCCCACCCCTCTAGGTGGTCACTAAGTACAGAGGTGAACTCCCTGTGCTATGCTGTAGCTTCCCACTAGCTATCTAATTTACATTTGGTAGTGTGTATATGTCCCTGCCACTCTCTCACATCGTCACAGCTTACCCTTCCCCCTCCCCATATCCTCAAGTCCATGCTCTAGTAGGTCTGTGTTTTATTCCCTCCTACCACTAATCTCTTCATGACATTTTTTTTTTTAGATTCCATATATATGTGTTAGCATACGGTATTTGTTTTTGTCCTTCTGACTTACTTCACTCTGTATGACAGATTCCAGGTCTATCCACCTCATTACAAATAACTCAGTTTCATTTCTTTTTATGGCTGAGTAATATTCCATTGTATATATGTGCCACATCTTCCTTATCCATTCATCTGTTGATGGACACTTAGGTTGCTTCCATGTCCTGGCTATCGTAAATAGAGCTGCAATAAACATTTTGGTACATGACTCTTTTTGAATTATGGTTTTCTCAGGGTATATGCCCAGTAGTGGGATTGCTGGGTCATATGGTAGTTCTATTTGTAGTTTTTTAAGGAACCTCCATACTGTTCTCCATAGTGGCTGTATCATTTTACATTCCCACCAGCAGTGCAAGAGTGTTCCCTTTTCTCCACACCCTCTCCAGCATTTATTGTTTCTAGAGTTTTTGATGATGGCCAATCTGGCCGGTGTGAGATGATATCTCATTGTAGTTTTGATTTGCATTTCTCTAATGATTAATGATGTTGAGCATTCTTTCATGTGTTTGTTGGCTGTCTGTATATCTTCTTTGGAGAAATGTCTATTTAGTTCTTCTGCCCATTTTTGGATTGGGCTGTTTGTTTTTTTGTTATTGAGCTGCATGAGTTGCTTATAAATTTTGGATATTAATCCTTTGTCAGTTGCTTCATTTGCAAATATTTTCTCCCATTCTGAGGGTTGTCTTTTGGTCTTGTTTATGGTATCCTTTGCTGTGCAAAAGCTTTTAAGTTTCATTAGATCCCATTTGTTTATTTTTGTTTTTATTTCCATTTCTCTAGGAGATGGGTCAAAAAGGATCTTGCTGTGATTGATGTCATAGAGTGTTCTGCCTATGTTTTCCTCTAAGAGTTTGATAGTGTCTGGCCTTACATTTAGGTCTTTAACCCATTTTGAGTTTATTTTTGTGTATGGTGTTAGGGAGTGTTCTAATTTCATACTTCTACAGGTGGCTGTCCAGTTTTCCCAACACCACTTATTGAAGAGGCTGTCTTTTCTCCAATGTATATTCTTGCCTCCTTTATCAAAGATAAGGTGACCATATGTGTGTGGGTTTATCTCTGGGCTTTCTATCCTGATCCATTGATCTATATTTCTGTTTTTGTGCCAGTACCATACTGTCTTGATTACTGTGGCCTTGTAGTATAGTCTGAAGTCAGGGAGCCTGATTCCTCCAGCTCCATTTTTCGTTCTCAAGATTGCTTTGGCTATTCGGGGTCTTTTGTGTTTCCATACAAATTGTGAAATTCTTTTTTCTAGTTCTGTAAAAAATGCCAGTGGCAATTTGATAGGGATTGCATTGAATCTGTATATTGCTTTGGGTAATACAGTCATTTTCACTATGTTGATTCTTCCAATCCAAGAACATGGTATATTTCTCCACCTATTTGTATCATCTTTAATTTCTTTCATCAGTGTCTTATAGTTTTCTGCATACAAGTCTTTTGTCTCCTTAGGTAGGTTTATTCCTAGATATTTTATTCTTTTTGTTGCAATGGTAAATGGGAGTGTTTTCTTAATTTCATTCTCAGATTTTTCATCATTAGTGTATAAGAATGCCAGAGATTTCTGTGCATTAACTTTGTATCCTGCTACTTTACCAAATTCATTGATTAGTTCTAGTAGTTTTCTGGTAGCATCCTTAGTATTCTCTATATATAGTATCATGTCATCTGCAAACAGTGACAGCTTTACTTCTTCTTTTCCTATTTGGATTCCTTTTATTTCTTTATTTTCTCTAATTGCTGTGGCTAGAACTTCCAAAACTATGTTGAATAAGAGTGGTGAGAGTGGGCAACCTTGTCTTGTTCCTGATCTTAGTGGAAATGGTTTCAGTTTTTCACCATTGAGAACAATGCTGGCTGTGGGTTTGTCATATATTGCCTTTATTATGTTGAGGAAAGTTCCCTCTATGCCTACTTTCTGCAGGGTTTTTATCATAAATGGGTGTTGAATTTTGTCAAAAGCTTTCTCTGCATCTATTGAGATGATCATATGGTTTTTCTCCTTCAGTTTGTTGATATGGTGTATCACGTTGATTGATTTGCGTATATTGAAGAATCCTTGCATTCCTGGAATAAACCCCACTTGATCATGGTGTATGATCCTTTTAATGTGCTGTTGGATTCTGTTTGCTAGTATTTTGTTGAGGATTTTTGCATCTATGTTCATCAGTGATATTGGCCTATAGTTTTCTTTCTTTGTGACGTCTTTGTCTGGTTTTGGTATCAGGGTGATGGTGGCCTCGTAGAATGAGTTTGGGAGTGTTCCTACCTCTGCTATCTTTTGGAAGAGTTTCAGAAGGATAGGTGTTAGCTCTTCTCTAAATGTTTGATAGAATTCGCCTGTGAAGCCATCTGGTCCTGGGCTTTTGTTTGTTGGAAGATTTTTAATCACAGTTTCAATTTCAGTGCTTGTGATTGGTCTGTTCATGTTTTCTATTTCTTCCTGGTTCAGTCTTGGCAGGTTGTGCATTTCTAAGAATTTGTCCATTTCTTCCAGGTTGTCCATTTTATTGCCATAGAGTTGCTTGTAGTAATCTCTAATAATCTTTTGTATTTCTGCAGAGTCAGTTGTTACATCTCCTTTTTCATTTCTAATTCTATTGATTTGAGTCTTCTCCCTTTTTTTCTTGATGAGTCTGGCTAATGGTTTATCAATTTTATTTATCTTCTCAAAGAACCAGCTTTTACTTTTATTGATCTTTGCTATTGTTTCCTTCATTTCTTTTTCATTAATTTCTGATCTGATCTTTATGATTTCTTTCCTTCTGCTAAATTTGGGTTTTTTTTGTTCTTCCTTCTCTAATTGCTTTAGGTGCAAAGTTAAGTTGTTTATTCGAGTTGCTTCCTGTTTCTTAAGGTATGATTGTATTGCTATAAACTTCCCTCTTAGAACTGCTTTTGCTGTATCCCATAGGTTTTGGGTCGTCGTGTCTCCATTGTCATTTGTTTCTAAGTACTTTTTGATTTCCTCTTTGATTTCTTCAGTGATCACTTCGTTATTAAGTAGTGTATTGTTTAGCCTCCATGTGCTTGTATTTTTTACAGATCTTTTCCTGTAATTGATATGTAGTCTCATAGCGTTGTGGTCAGAAAAGATACTTGATACGATTTCAATTTTCTTAAATTTGCCAAGGCTAGATTTGTGACCCAAGATATGATCTATCCTGGAGAATGTTCCATGGGCACTTGAGAAAAATGTGTATTCTGTTGTTTTTGGATGGAATGTCCTATAAATATCAAGTAAATCCATCTTGTATAATGTATCATTTAAAGCTTGTGTTTCTTTATTTATTTTCATTTTGGATGATCTGTCCATTGGTGAAAGTGGGGTGTTAAAGTCCCCTACTATGATTGTGTTACTGTCGATTTCCCCTTTTATGGCTGTTAGTATTTGCCTTATGTATTGGGGTGCACCTATGTTGGGTGCATAAATATTTACAATTGTTATATCTTCTTCATGGATCGATCCCTTGATCATTATATAGTGTCCTTCTTTGTCTCTTGTAATAGTTTTTATTTTAAAGTCTATTTTGTCTGATATGAGAATTGCTACTCCAGCTTTCTTCTGATTTCCATTTGCATGGAATATCTTTTTCCATCCCCTCACTTTCAGCCTGTAAGTGTCCCTAGGTCTGAAGTGGGTCTCTTGTAGACAGCATATATATGGGTCCTGTTTTTGTATCCATTCAGCCAGTCTGTGTCTTTTGGTGGGAGCATTTAATCCATTTACATTTAAGGTAATTATTGATATGTGCGTTCCTATTACCATTTACTTAATTGTTTCAGGTTGTTCTTGTAGGTCTTTTCCTTCTCTTATGTTTCTTGCTTAGAGAAGTTCCTTTAGCATTTGTTGTAAAGCTGGTTTGGTGGTGCTGTACTCTCTCAGCTTTTGCTTGTCTGTAAAGGTTTTAATTTCTCCATCAAATCTGAATGAGATCCTTGCTGGGTAGAGTAGTCTTGGTTGTAGGTTTTTTTCCTTCATCACTTTAAATATGTCCTGCCACTCCCTTCTGGCTTGTAGAGTTTCTGCTGAAAGATCAGATGTTAGCCTTATGGGGATTCCCTTGTGTGTTATTTGTTGTTTTTCCCTTGCTGCTTTTAATATGTTTTCTTTGTATTTAATTTTTGACAGTTTGATTATTATGTGTCTCGGCGTGTTTATCCTTGGGTTTATCCTGTATGGGACTCTCTGTGCTTCCTGGACTTGGTTGACTATTTCCTTTCCTATATTAGGGAAGTTTTCAACTATAATCTCTTCAAATATTTTCTCAGTCCCTTTCTTTTTCTCTTCTTCTTCTGGGACCCCTATGATTCGAATGTTGGTGCGTTTAATGTTGTCCCAGAGATCTCTGAGACTGTCCTCAGTTCTTTTCATTCTTTTTTCTTTCTTCTGCTCTGCAGTAGTTATTTCCACTATTTTATCTTCCAGGTCACTTATCCGTCCTTCTGCCTCCGTTATTCTGCTACTGATCCCGTCTAGAGTATTTTTCATTTCATTTATTGTGTTGCTCATCGTTACTTGCTTCCTCTTTATTTCTTCTAGGTCCTTGTTAACTGATTCTTGCAATTTGTCTATTCTATTTCCAAGATTTTGCATCATCTTCACCATCATTATTCTAAATTCTCTTTCAGGTAGATTGGCTATTACCTCTTCATCTGTTAGGTCTGGTGTGTTTTTATCTTGTTCCTTCATCTGCTGTGTGTTTTTCTGTCTTCTCATTTTGCTTATCTTACTATGTTTGGGGTCTCCCTTTTGCAGGCTGCAGGTTCGAATTTCTATCTATTTTTGGTGGCTGTCCCCAGTGACTGAGGTTGGTTCAGTGGGTTGAGTAGGTTTCCTGGTTGGGGGGACCAGTTCCCCTGTTCTGGTGGATGAGGCTGGATCCCGTCTCCCTGGTGGGTAGGTCCACGTCTGGGGGCGTGTATGGGGATGTCGGTAGCCTTACTGTGATTCTAGGCCGCCTCTCTGCTAATGGATGGGGCTGTAGACCTGTCTCGCTCTTTGTTGGGGATAGGGTGTCCAGCACTGTTTGTTGCTGGTCCTTGAGTGAATCTGGGTCTTGGTGTTGAGATGGAGATCTCTGTGAGATTTTCGCCGTTTGATATTACGTGGAGCTGAGAGGTCTCTTGTGGACCAGTGTCCTGAGGTTAGTTCTCCCACCTCAGAGACACAGCCTTGACACCTGGTGGAGTGCCAAGAGCCTTTAATCCACACGGCTCAAAACAAAAGGGAGAAAAAAGTAGAAAGTCAAGAAAGGAAGGAAGAAAGGAGGAAGGGAGGGAAGGAAGGAAAAAAGGGAGGGAAGGAAGGAAGAAAGGAAGGGAGGGAGGAGGAAAGGAAGGGAGGAAGGAAGGAGGGAATAAAAGGAAGGGAGGGAGGAAGAAAGGAAGGGAGGAAGGAAGGAGGGAATAAAGAAAGGAAGGGAGGGAGGAAGAAAGGAAGGGAGGAAGGAAGGAGGGAATAAAGAAAGGAAGGGAGGGAGGAAGAAAGGAAGGGAGGAAGGAAGGAGGGAATAAAGAAAGGAAGGGAGGGAGGAAGAAAGGAAGAGAGGGAGGAAGAAAGGAAGGGAGGGAGAAAGAAAGGAAGGGAGGAAGGAAGGAGGGAATAAAGAAAGGAAGGGAGGGAGGAAGAAAGGAAGGGAAGAAGGAAGGAGGGAATAAAGAAGGGAGGGAGGAATAAAGGAAGAGAGGGAGGAAGAAAGGAAGGGAGGGAGGAAGAAAGGAAGGGAGGAAGAAAGGAGGGAATAAAGGAAGGAAGGGAGGGAGGAAGAAAGGAAGGGAGGAAGGAAGGAGGGAATAAAGGAAGGAAGGGAGGGAGGAAGAAAGGAAGGGAGGAAGGAAGGAGGGAATAAAGAAAGGAAGGGAGGAAGGAAGGAGGGAATAAAGGAAGGAAGGGAGGAAGGAAGGAAGGGAGGAAGGAAGGAGGGAAATAGGAAAAGGAGGGAAGAAAGGAAGAAAGAAAGGGGAGAAGACAAAATAAAGTAGGGTAAAATACAGTTATTAAAATAACAAAATAATTATTAAGAAGAAAAATTTCTATTAAAGAAAAAAAAAAGGTCGGTCTAACCCCAGGACAAATGGTGAAAACAAAGCTATACAGACAAAATCTCACACAGCAGCACCCACATACACACTCACAAAAAGAAAAAAGGGGAAAATAATAGTATATCTTGCTCCCAAAGTCCACTTCCTCAACCTGGGATATTTCGCTGTCTATTCAGGTTTTCCACAGATGCAGGGCACTTCAAGCTGACTGTGGAGCTTTAACCTGCTGTTTCTGAGGCTGCTGGGAGGGACCTCCCCCTCTCTTTGTTCGCACAGCTCCTGTGGCTCAGCCCTGGACCTGGCCCCGCCTCTGTGCGCAGGTCGTCCGAGGGCGTCTGCCCTTCGCTCAGAGAGGGCGGGGTCAAAGGAGCAGGGTTAACGGAGCAGTTGATTCGGGGGCTCTGGCTCACTCAGGCGGTGGGTGGGGGGGCACGGATGTGGGGCGAGTCCGCGGCGGCAGAGGCCAGCGTGACGCTGCACCGGCCCGAGGCACGCCGCGCGTTTTCCCGGGGAAGCTGTCCCAGGATCCCGGGACCCCGGCGCTGGCGGGCTGCACAGGCTCCCGGGAGGGGCGGTGTGGAGAGTGACCTGCGCTCGCACACAGGCCTCTTGGTGGCGGCAGCAGCAACCGTAGCGCCCCACACCCGTCTCTGTTGTCCGCGCCGACAGCCGCAGCTCGCGCCCGTTTCTGGGGCTCCTTTATGTGGTGCCCTTAATTCCCTTTCCTCGCGCCCCAGGAAGCGAAGAGGAAAGAAAAAGTCTCTTGTCTCTTCGGCAGCTCCGCGCCCGTTTCTGGAGCTCCTTTAAGCGGCGCGCTTAAACCCCTCTCCTCGCGCAGCAGGAGGTAAAGAGGGAAGAAAAGGTCTCTTGCCTCTTCGGCAGCTCCAGACTTCTCCCGAACTCCCTCCCGGCCCGCCGTGGTGCGCTAACCCCTTCAGGCTGTTTTCGCTGTGCCAACTCCAGACCTTTCCCTGGGATCCGCCCGAGGCTCAGTTCCCAGCCCCGCCCACCGCGGCGGATGAGCAGACAAGCCTCTCGGGATGGTGAGTGCTGATCGGCACCGATCCTCCGTGCGGGAATCTCTCCGCTTTGCCCTCCGCACCCTGTTGGCTGTGGTCTCCTCCGCGGCTCTGAAGCTTCCCACTCCGCCACCCGCAGTCTCCGCCCGCGAAGGGGCTTCTAGTGTGCGGGAACCTTTCCTCCCTCTCGGCTCCCTCCCACTGGTGCAGGTCCCGTCCCTATTCTTTTGTCTCTGTTTATTCTTTTTTCTTTTGCCCTAACAAGGTACGTGGGGGGGTTTCTTGCCTGAGGTCTGAGGTCTGAGGTCTTCTGCCATCGTTCGGTGGGTGTTCTATAGGAGAAGTTCCACGTGTAGATGTATTTCTGATGTATCTGTGAGGAGGAAGAGTGATCCCCGCGTCTTACTCTTCCGCCATCTTCTCGCTCTCCAAAATGCACTTTTAAAACTGTAAGTCGTAGGTCAAAGGGCAAGAGCACTTAATAATCTTTTGTTATATTATTACCAAAATGTCCTCCAGATGTGAAAAATAGAGAAACTACAACCAATTGTGTAAGAGAGAGCCCAGTTCATTATATAGCAAAAGTGGCTATGGCCTATGGTCAGGCTTCTGTTAAGATTCTTTACCATATCGGTGGCAAAAAAAAAAGTAACTCATTATTATTTTCATTTAAAACTCTTCTGTTAGAAGTAAATTTGATAAACACTGGTGTTGACATATTTATCGTCTATATTTTGAATTTGGAAATTGTTCCCACTTGCATCTATCGCTCAGTTTCTCTGAGACATTGGATCTTTCTCTTCATTTATAAGCAATTTTTATAAATTAAAATTTATGAAACTTTATAACGGTAACTTTATACTTCCAACAGGCACTATTCCAGGAGCTTGAGATACATCAGTGAGCTAAAAAAGCAAAATTTTCTAGTCCTTGGGGAATTTCCATTTTTGTTTATAACATAGTAGAATATTTGTTAGTTTTTAACTCTTAATACTGTTGATAGCCTATACAGTAGCATTCTAATTTTCTACCTACAGGTAATAATATAAGCAAATATATATATATATATATATATATATATATATATATATATATAAACAGATCATCCTAAACACAATTCATCAGGATTCATAAACCAGGTGAATAATCTATAAACACAGACAAGAAAGTAATTGGTTAAATAAGTTTTCAGTCTGTATGTGAAAAAAAATATTAACAGAAACCCACTTCTAATCTAATCTACTCAGTAAATGCAAATTTCTAAAGGATTAAGTGGTCTATAGAACCATTTTATCAATGTTGGTGATCAATTGTTCTTCATTTTCACCAACTATAAGATAAAACAAAAGATTTTAATTTAGAGGAAATTTTACATGAGTTTTGAAGCATTAGAATACATCTAAAATTATGAAAGGTTTGCTAGGGCTCATTAAGCACTAGTTTAACAAATGTATCTCTGAAAATGTTTGGACGTAGTATGGAAAGAATGCAAATTAATGGACCACAGGCTCTTTCAATGTACTTAAGTTATAATTCTAGTTACTTTTAACATTTACTTTCTTTTAATTTTTGCCATTATCTCAAATTAGTAGTTGCTGACTATTATAAACTCTCCATAACTTTCTACCTCCCATTAAACTAACTATATTTATGATCTAATAAGGAAAGATCTGGTTGATAAGTTTACAGGTTTGTTGATAAAATTACTTATCCTTTCTTAAGGAAAAAAAATAATAAAGATCAAGTTTAGCTTTGAAAGGCAAGGCCCCCTGGACATAATTTAGATCAAAGAAGATTAGACATAGAGTTAATTTGGTCTCCTTAATAAATTCACAGAAATGAAGTAGGAGGTCTTCCATGGATGTCTGTTGGGTACAGAATTGGGGCTGGGATTGACATCTGAAAGAGGAAACTGTGGAGGCCTCAGCAACATGATGGCAGGCAGAGACTGGTTCCAGAACTTTAAAACAACAAGGATATCTATTACTCATCTTTCATTTGCAAAACCCAGTATTCCTTAGGAAATTGCTGATCATAACAAAGAAGCAGATAGTATCAAGTGTGGAAAAATAAGCTAGATGGAGTGAAAGTCATAGGACTGAGAATACAAGAAACTTCAGAAAAGAGGTTAAGACTGGACTGACTAGATTAAGGAAGTGTCCCACCCACACTCCACCCTTATCCATTCCAAAGGTACTGGAGAGTGATTTTACCTTTCCATTGTACTTGCAAGGAAAATTGTAGTACTTTTCTTTGTTTTTGAATATTTAAATATAAGGGCAAGGAAAATTGTAGTACTTGTCTTTGTTTTTGAATATTTAAATATAAGGTCACTACTGGAAGACTTGAGAACTTTGGGTTATCAAATCATCTTGATTATGTTAAGCTTCACACATAATAAAACAAGCTCACTATGTATCTCCAAAATTCTATAATCTAAAAAAAACAAAAAAAAAACCTATTTTATAACAACTTTTATTAACTACTTTGTGACAGAACATACTAGTTGCAACATAAATGAGGAGCTAACAATGTGAGTGCATGTGAAAGAATACTGACTCTGGATAAACTGTATCAAACACCCTTTAAAATACTACCAGTGGTTTGAAAACACATAGACAATTATATATTAAATGAATAATAAATTTTAGGTAAAAATCTTAAAATTTTATTAGAAAATTAATACTTGGAATGATTAAATCTCATCTAATCCTTCAGGGACAAAACAGAATGAAAATATGTTTATAAGACATTCAAAGAACTTATTCAAAGTCAAGTCTTTCCCTGTAGATTCAGGGTAAGAGAGGTACAGTTTCTTGAATAACACAAGCAAATCTGAGGAATTTTAATCATATTTTCCAGAAAAGTACTACTCATTTACATGAGTATATTTTTAAAGATTTACTATATTCTAATGGTGTAACTTGAGGTCATCTTTTTCCTTTAGGTCAGAATACATCTCCAGGTTAATAACTGATGTCAGTACTTCCTAACTGCATTTAAGGAAAATCTTAAGTTAACCTGTGTACTGTGACATCATGGATTTCTCCCATCCTTTTTGCTAATATTTGTTTGAGAAATGGAAAACAAGCTGTAAACTGTGTTGGAGACTGGTAGGAGAGACATGATACGTACTCATGCATGTACAATTCATTTCTAGCTGGATCCACCAGTATCATCATTATCTTTTAATGGGATTAAGGAATAAAGGTGCTCTCTCATATTTGCTTTGGCTAGTTTGATTTATAGACATGAGGAAAATATGATTTAACTAAAAGTAACTATATTTCTTTAAAGTTTTTGTTCTCATACCGTCACTAGGAAATTACAATTTAATTAAGAGGAATTAATTTTTCTTGTGTGTGTGTGTATCTGGAATAATTTTATACTTGCTTTGCTAGATTCTATGAAAGGGAAGAATTTTTCCTTCTAGAAAGTTCACTAACAGGGTTTAAAGAGATTTAGATTCTAAACCAACTTCACAAATGTATGTTGTTATATAATTGAATTCAGGTAACACCATTAACTAATCTATACTCAGTTCCTCATTTATACAAATAAGTTCATTGTTTTTTTTTTTTTTTTTTTTTTTTTTTTTTGCTGTACGCGGGCCTCTCACTGCTGTGGCCTCTCGCGTCGCGGAGCACAGGCTACAGACGCACAGGCTCAGCAGCCATGGCTCACGGGCCCAGCCGCTCCACGGCATGTGGGATCTTCCCAGACCGGGGCACAAAGCCGTGTCCCGAACCCGTGTCCCCTGCATCGGCAGGCGGACTCTCAACCACTGCGCCATCAGGGAAGCCCCATTGAATTTTTTAAATCTTCAGTATTCTTTTTAAATCTGATGTTCTGTGAAACAAAATGAAGAGCATTTTAAAATATCAGTCTCTTTCAACACCAGAATTAATTTCATTGGTATGTGGATTTTCTTGTTGAAATTTTATGGTCTGTGAAAATGTATATTCTTTTACATTTTCAGTAGTAACCAGAGCAGTGATGGTCAAATGCTACATTCTTTAAAATGTTTATTTAAAAAAATTATAGGTACTTTAAGAAAATGTGTTGTTTATTTATGCATTCAACAAATTTTGATTGTGGGTTTACCATACACATAGAGTTACATCCTAGAGATAAAAAGAGTGGGAAAACAAGTGTTTGCCATTAACAAGTTCACAGTTTCTTGATATCCTGCTTGGCAAACTAATTTTATTATTTTCAGAAAATGCTTGTCAAAAAAGGTCATTGAAGACAATATTATAAAATTATACATTTCAATGGAAAAAGTATTCAATCTGAAAATTTAATTTATCCTTATGAATGGGTAAGACCTAAAATTAACAATGTAGAAGTTGTTACCAAAAACTATAGAATCTAAGCAGGTAAAGGGATATTGAAAATTCCAGCCAGGATGAAGTGAGTCTAGAAATCCAGTTCTATTGTTTCAAAGATCAGTTATTATGGGACAACCTAAATATGGGGGAAAAAATTTGATTGTGAAACAAAACTGACTCCTTTCTTTGTGACTAATACTCTATCTCTGGAAAATATGCATTTCAAAGCACCATGAAGAGCTAAAATTATGAAAGAGGAATTCAAAGGTTTGAAAGCTCATCTGGTCTGAGGTGAGGAAAAGAATGTGGGGTTTGAAACACTAACGTAAATTACTCTAGGTATGAACTCTGGGAAATCAAGGGCCATACCCTAGAATGACCCTTTTCAAGTTCAGGACTTGCTGAATATTACTATTTATGATTGTTAAATTTACATTTTATACCCTTTATTTTTCAATCAAAAGTCTTTTTGTTCTATACTAAGTCCTTTTGGGATGAAAATATTTAGTTTGAAATGACTTCATTATTTTCCAAAAAGTGAATTCATTACAGTTTCCTATTAACAAAACTCTTGATCCTATTTAGTATTAGCATAAACGTATTTACAGACACATGATACACATTTTAATAATAAAAGCAGCCATATGTAATGAAGAGCATTTTAAACTAGAACAATCTTTCTGAACACCAAAATGAATTTTTTTGTATGTTGGTATTTTGTTAAAATTCTAAAATATGTATTTAATCACTTGTTTTCCACCTAAGTATTCAAAATGTGATAAATATATGACCACAGAGAATTTTATTTTGAATGCTTAGCCTTGAGTCAGACAAATATTTTCAATTAGTGTTCCAGGAGTCAAATCTCCTGTCTAATTTAAGTCAGCGTTATTAAAACTATCATCTCTTGTCAGAAAAAAATTAAAGTTAGCACATCTGCAAGGTAATGCAGCTTGCCAAGTCCCACTGTCTGCAGGCAGACTGCCCAAACAAACAAAAAGTAAATAAATAAAATAATTAATGTCACTTTTAGCCATTTGTGCTGAAGCACAGTATTACTCTTTGCTTGAATGGTGCTAGTGGAAGGAGTTTAAAAACAGGAAATGAAAGGGGAAAAAAGAGGCTCTTTCATGAATTACTAAACCTCTAGACACCAAACTGCCTTTACCTTTGAATTCTCTGCTTGTAAAAATTCTAATTTACCTTTACTCTGGAAAAATAAAAATATATATAAATTAATAGTCTGATATAACTTAAATTATGTCAGTTTCATCTTTTTGATAATCTTGCCTTGTCAGAGTTTGCCTGACCAGAGAATCTAAAGAAAATAGCTCCTTATTAACAGTCCTTCTCTAAAAAATGCCATTTCTCAAAGAGATGAAAAATATTCTAATTTCATGTACAGATAAAAAATTTTTACACTTATTTTTTAAGAGCTCCAGGACAAGAAAAAAAAAAAAGTAGAGCTGGTAGTAGAAAACTACATTTTGGGTTTCTAATTTCCATGAAATTTCTTAACTTATTCTTTTTAATTTCAAGGTCCTTAAATGGAAGAAAAAATGTGTTTTTAGTGCATGACCTGTTTTTAATTTTTTCCACCCCCTACTTCAGTTGACTGTAAGCATGCAAAGAAACCAAAAACTATTTCACACTAAATGTACTGAAAGAAGGGAATGGTGCTAGTGGTTAGAGAGTGGGACTTGTAGCTCAATTTTTTGAGTTCTATTTCTGGCTTAATCCCTGGCAAGCCCTCAGGTTTTGTAATAGTTGCTTATATAGTCATATAGGGTTTTGCTTATCTATCAAAGAACTGGGTGTTGTGAGTGCTCTGCCCTCCTAAGAAGTAATGTTAAATAGAGACTTGCATTCAATTCCCTACACAATGTGAACTAAGCTTGTATTTTAAACTTTTCATCTGACCCACCTCTTGTGATATAATCCTTAAAATGTTTTATTTCAGGTTTGTCCTCATAATGTTCTCTCATACCTACCATGCCTAATATCCATCAGATATTGAAATTGTGCCCATCCTCCATATCCAGCCTGTATCTCATTGTTTCCTAATTACTAAAGTTCATTTGGTTGTGAGAAATGGGAATCTCCTCTGGTTAGGTTAGGCCACAAAGGAAATTATTTGAAAGTGTTCATTATTATCTCTCTGAAGCCAAGAAGAAATTGATCAACCAAGCATTAGGGGACATGGGAATTAGAGTAGATTCCGGTACTTAGCAAAAAAAATTCATGAGTTCTTCCACTGAGATACTGTCAATAGTATGGTTCTGCTTCCATGATTCCACGTGTTCTTTCCTCTCAATTCTGTATTCCAAATGCCCAGAAAAAGACTGATTGACACGGTAGTATGGAAAACCCTATTTCTAAATCAGTCCTTTGTGACCTGGGCTCAAGATTATTTTATTTAGCAGAAAGACTTTCACAGTGGCCATGTATGTATGAGAGCAAAGACAATTCCCAGAAGTGATTCTTGGCCAGATAAAACTATAGGTCTCCAGTATATTCACCATTCATCCATTATTCAACATATCTATTGACTTCTTATCATGGATGAGATACTGTGAGACAGGCTTAGAACACAAATGTAAATATAATGGCTTCTCTGCCTTCAAAGAATGTCTGGTCTATGTGGGAGGAAGACAAATAACAATACATTGTACCACTATTACAAGATAGGTGTGAAAAGAAATTAAATGTAGTGAAAAAGTATAAAGAGAGTAGCAATTAATTCCTCTTGAAAAGAGCATGGAAGTTACATCAGATAGAACTGCCTCAGATTATAAGTAACAGAAAACCAAACTACAACTCCTTAAAGAAAGGTACAGTTTTGTTTGTTTGTTTGTTTTGTTTTTAATCACATAGTAAGAATTCTGAAGGTATATGACTACTGACATTAGGTTAACAGTTCAGATCTTTCCCTAATGTCCACAATTAAGCACTGGAACTCAGCCTGGAAGTCAGCAAGTTCTGTTCTATCAAGAAAAAAAAGCATTCCCCAAACACCCCAAGCTGACACGTGTTTACTAGTCATGGTCAACAGATCAACCATAAATATAAAGAAGGCTTTAAAAAAGTAAGTATTTGTCTTTCCTGAGACTTTTAGACACCTTGCCACTGATACCCCCATACACTAAGGGACCATAAAGACTGTTTCTTAGAAAGTGTTGCAGGCAGTTTGACTGTCTGCACTTCCTATTCCTGTATTCCCTCCTCATTTTCCAGTCAGTACTCAAGGTCACCTAAGAACACAAAACACGTTCTTTCATGACCTCCAAGAGCTCCTCCCCTTCACCATCTTCACACTGTGCTCTCATGAACCCTGTTGCCATGATAAAGGAGCCCTCCTTCATTCTCAAGCTCTTCAAAGAATATATATTTCTCTTTGCCTGACTGAAATTGAGTCTCAGACCTTTCCACACACTTTAGAGCCAGGAGGTAAGGTTCATTTTCTCTTTGTTTCTCAACCACTGCTTGGAAATTATTATTTCTCCATAATTGTATAAAAACTCATGAACATTTGAGGTATTTGACATTTTAGCTATTTGATCTTCTGACCTTCCTTGTTGTTTTGCTGTTATGTACCGCGATTATCAAAGATTTTGTCATTACTTTAGGATTTTCTTCTCCACTTTAACCTCTGCCATTGTCCTGGAAGGATTATAAAATCCAAGTGGATAACCAATCTAACACACCGCTCTTCCCCCAGGTGGGTGGCCAGTTAGGCGCTGCTAAAACCCCAACAGGTTAGGCTCTGGTAAAACAGTTTCTCCTGGGGGCAGGCCTTATTAAGAAAAACATGTGTGTTTCAGCATGGCTCCTTTTCCCCTCCCCCTCCCAGAAACATGAGTAGATTTCTTTCCGACATTCACCGTGAGAACCTGGTAGAATGCCTGGAGCTAAAAATCACAAAGTGTGGGTTTTACGACTGGATCCCCCTGGAGTTTTTGACTCTCAGAATTTTCCACACTGAGCCTCCAGCAATTCATCAATTACAGTTTAGGTTTTCCTCTCCTGGTATTGGTTCCTGCTGGGGTTTCTACACGTTGGTTTCTGCTCCAGTTGTGATTCTCTGTGTCCGCCTGTCTCTCCAATTTAGGACTTAGCAGTTTGCCCTGTGATCTCGCTTCTCTGGTGAATGTAAGAATAGTTATTGACTTTTAGGTTTTTCAAACTTCTTACTTGTTGTTAGGATGGACTTCCAAGCCCCTTACATATGGAAACTGGAAGTCTGTAACTTTAATTTTTGGTGGTCTTTCTCATGCTAGAAATCTATCTTCACAGCCCAAGTTCTAGGATTTTTTTGAAGCGTTCTCTCTTTATTTTTGTCTTACACTGAGTAGTTGGAAGTTCTGGGTATAATTTTTCAAAAGTTAAAAATGGCTTAAAGTGTTTATATTTTAAAAATACTCCTAGATATTCTTCCAAATGTTCTCTAAATTTCATTCAAATATCTACTAAGGGCTAGGACTTAGGCACTAGTGATATAGTTATAAAGAAAACTGACCAAAGCCCCGTCCTATCTGGAGTTTTCTTTCTAGAAGAGGAAACAGAAATGAACAATGTAAATAAGATATGTATTATATTAAATAATGAAACAACTACAGAGAAAAATAAATCTGGAAAGGCAGTTATGAAATGGGGTGTGTTTATGAAATTTCAGATGGCATGGTAAGGGAAAGCCTCATTGAGAAAGTATATTTAAAACAAGGAGGGAGTGGGGGAGCATGCAAGTAATGTGAGGGCAATAAGTACAAAGTCCCTGAGGCAAGAATGTGTATCACAGGTTAGAGAAACAGCAAGGAAATCAACCATGTGGCTGGTGTGGAGAGAACCGTGAGATCTTGAGGGCTATAACAAGTACTTTGATTTTTAATCCGGGCAAGATGGAATGCCATTGAGAATTTTGATCAGGGCAGTGACATCCTTATGTTTTAACAAAATCACTCTGGCTACTTTGTTGGGAATAGAATGCCAGGAGGGTAGGGACAGAAATAGGGAAGACTATGTAGAGGCTATAGTAAAAATCTAGGTGAAAGATTATGGAAGCTTGGACTACATTGATAGCTATGAAATGGGAGAAGTGGACAAATTGCAGAAACGTTTTGAAGACAGGTTCTTAAGACCAAATATTCTAAAATTCTTATAATATGATGCTAGGGGGCATTACTTTAATACATTAATGTAATTAATTTTAGTATGATTTGAAATAGTTTATTTGAAACCCCATTTTACATAGATTCTAAAACAATAATATACATTTTTTTGATAATTGTAATGCTTAAGTTTAAGATATTCACTGATTTTTTTACATTAGGAAAAAGCACCAATTTATTTTTTTTTAAATGAGTTCCCAGTCTTCACGTGGAGACAATACTTACAGAAATTTTTCATGTGTTTTTGTGTTTTTACACAACAGGAAAAGAAAATCACGCTAAATCTTCAGTTGTATTAATTCATGTTGTTTTCCTCCAAATTTTCACTATCAATAAATGTATAAGCTAAGTTAGTATTCTAAATAATTCTCCCACTTATTAAGTTTCTTGTGTATGTTAGTAATTGCTGGAGTAAAGCTAAAATAGGGAATGTGAATAATCTGACAATCATCTTAATTTTCTCATTGGCACAATGCCAACAAAAGCATTTAGAGTTTTACAGTTTTTACGCTTAGCAAATGATACTGGTAGATTTAAAAGTGGTGGAACTTTCTGTAATTTTTAAAAATTAAAATATAGCATGTGTACAATACAAACCAAAAAAATATGGCTCCAAAAGTTTTTACAAAATGAGATAATCCATGAAACCAGAACTCAGATAAAAAATTGCAACATTAGGAAAACTGATTGTTCCCTTGTGAGAATGCCCTCTGGTGACCCTTCTGATCATTACCCTCCCTCAAGACTAAATCACTTTCACCTATTTTTTAACTTTATAGAAATGGTATCATACAGTATATATTAATTTGTATATACTTCTTTCACTCAACAATGTATTTGTGAGATTCACCATTGTTATTGCATATAATTGTAGTTTGTTTATTCTCATTGTTGTGTGTGTGTATATATATATATATATATATATATATATATACACACACACATATACACACAATACACACATGTATATATGTGTAATATTGACTATTTTCTATGTACCTGTTCTGTGCTGGGCAGTAACCCAGAGAAATAGCCACAGGTGAAAATGCCCACTTATACTGATGAACAAAGTACAGGGAAACCAAATTATTACCTTTTCCACTCTGGCTTCCTTTCAAAAAGAGTTCCATATTGAGGTATTTTTCATAATTCCTTCATTAGTAAAAGATAGGGCAAAACTTCAGGACTTTCCTTTTCTGATAGGAGTTAAAACCAGTCATCCCAAGAACCTTTTAGGAAATCCAGAGTGCTTAACCCAGCAACAAGACAACTCATTTTCTTCTGGAGAATCATCTGACATCAATCAATTAAATAGGCATCCTTTAGTAGAAGGCAGCCTGCCTAAGGGCAAAATATTCTTAAGTAAGATTGTAATCATTCCCGGCAAACTTTGTTTGGAACATGCATTTGGGATGACCACACACATCTCACAAATTGTATTATGAAATCTAATGGCCTTTTAAAGCAAGTCAGTATTTTAAGAAGCATTATGGTGATTTTATAGAAAATAAAGTCCTTAGAAAGAAATATTGGCTTCTAACATATTTGGATTCAGGGTCAGCAGTGGAAGACTTTGTTAGGAGGTAGCTGGAATTGTTTTGAGCCAACCTCAAGATGACTTTAACATTGATCCAGAGACATTTACAAAATGAGCCTACTTAATCGTGGAAAAAGAAAAACTAATGAGGGTAACTCATCTGAATCCTTCCCAAATTGAAAAACCCATTTGCTGATACTGATACCTCTGACCTAGCCATGTTTGTAAGGTGACAATAGAGAATAATAAAAGAGGTAATGCTAAGTTCATTCTCAAGATCACCAATATTCTAAAAAGGAACAAGAGACAGAATAAAGATAACTGCAACTCAAGTCATGAAATGCTGCTTTGATAGAATTAAAATAAAACTCTACTTTTTAGTACCAACTTGTTTTCAAAATCTCTTGTAGAACGTCCTACTAGGGCATAACAGGACCCTAAATTTGGGGAAGAATTGGCCTCAAAACAGTATTGATTTTTGTAATTCATGAACCTGAAATATCTTTATTTAGATTTCCTTTGGTGTTTTTCATGACAGTTTTGTAGTTTTCAGTATACAGTTTATTTTGTTAGAAAAGTACTTTTGCGGGGAAGGAGGAGATGCTATAGTAAGTGGTATTGCTTATTTTAATTTCAAAGTAAAATTTTTTATTGCTGGTATATCAAAAACAATTGCCTTTTGTATATTAAGCTTGTATCCTGCAATCTTGAATGCCTTTTCGCTACTAATTCCAGGATTATATTTGTAGATATTCTACAAAACTAATTATCTCATCTGCTTTGCCTTTTGTATATTAAGCTTGTATCCTGCAATCTTGAATGCCTTTTCGCTACTAATTCCAGGATTATATTTGTAGATATTCTACAAAACTAATTATCTCATCTGCATATATACAGCAATTTTCTTTCTTTACAAGCTGCATATTTTTTCTTTGTCTTCTTTTTTTTTTTTTTTTCGGTATGCAGGCCTCTCCCTGTTGTGGCCTCTCCTGTTGCAGAGCACAGGCTCTGGACGCGCAGGCTCAGCGGCCATGGCTCACGGGCCCAGCCGCTCCGCGGCATGTGGGATCTTCCCAGGCCGGGGCACGAACCCGTGTCCCCTGCATCGGCAGGCAGATTCTTAACCACTGCGCCACCAGGGAAGCCCTGGGAAGCCCTCTTTGTCTTCTTTTATTTCTTATTTTCTTATTTTCTTGTCTTTTATTTCTTTGTCACACCAGCTAGAATGACCAATATGATGTTGAATAGGATTTGTAAGATCAGATATGTTACTTTGTACTTGATCTTAGGGGAAAAAGTGTTTAGTCCTAACCAGTAAGTATCACGTTAGCTGTAGGTTTTTCAAATATACCCTTTATTAGGGAAAGGAAGCTCCCTTCAATTCCTAGTTTATTGAGAGTTTTGTTTTTTATGAATGTGTGTTAAATATTATTAACTACTAGTTATTATTAACTTTGTTAGTATAATAAATTATACTGATTGATGTGAAAATATTGGATCAGCCTTTCATTCCTGAAATGACCCTACTGGTCATGAGTTATTATCCTTTTTATTTAATGCTGGATTAAACTGATGATATTTTGTTCAGGATATTTTTCCCCATGTTCCTGAGGGATATTGGTCTGTAGTTTTCTTTTATTCTTATGTCTTTATCTGGTTTTGGTTATGGTAATATTAACATAAAATTAGTCAGGAAGTGTCCCATAGCTTCTATTTTCTGGAAGATATTGTGGGAAATTAGTATTATTTTTCTTTTAAATATTTGGTTGAATTTGCCAGTAAAACCATCTGAGCCTAGTGATTTTCTTTTCTTTTTTAAAGATTTTATATTATTGACTCGATTTTTAAAATAGACATAAGGCTGTTCAGCATATCTATTTCTCCTTAAGTGAATATTTAGTCTTATAAAAAATTAATCTATTTTGTCTAAGTTATCAAATTTGTGGGCATTTAATTTTTTGAAGTATTCTGCTATCATCTTTTAATATCATGGGATCAGTAAGGATGACCCATTTTAATTTTTGATATTGGTAATTTATGTATTTTTCTCTTGGTTAGTCTAGCTATAAATTTATCAATTTCATTAATTTTTTCAAAAAATTGGCTTTTGGAGAGACCTTCAAGATGGCAGAGGAGTAATACGTGGAGATCACCTTCCTCCCCACAAATACATCAGAAACACATCTATATGTGGAACAACTCCTACAGAACACCTACTGAACACTGGCAGAAGACCTCAGACTTCTCAAAAGGCAAGAAATTCCCCATGTACCAGGTTAGGGCAAAACAAACCAAGAAAAAACAGAGACAAAAGAATAGGGACGGGACCTGCAACTGGGGGAGGGAGCTATGAGGGAGGAAAAGTTTCCACACACTAGGAAGCCCCTTCACTGGCAGAGATGGGGGTTGGCGGGAGTGGGGGGAAGCTTTGGAGCCACGGAGGAGAGCGCAACAGGGGTGCAGAGGGCAAAGCGGAGAGATTCCTGCACAGAGGGTTGGTGCCGACCAGCACTCACCAGCCCGAGAGGCTTGTCATCTCACCCACCAGGACGGGTGGGTGCTGGGACCTGAGGCTTGGGCTTCAGTCGGATCCCAGGGAGAGGACTGATGTTGGCTGCAAGAACACAGCCTGAAGGGTGCTAGTGTGCCACAGCTGGCCAGGAGAGAGTCCAGGATAATGTCTGGACATGCAGAAGAATCAAGAGACCAGTGTTTCGGGGTGCACGAGTAGAGGGGACTCAAAGCACCAACCTAAACGACCTCCAGAGAAGGGCATGGGCCGTGGCTATCAGTGCAGACACCAAAGACAGGCATGAAACGCTAAGGCTGCTGCTGCAGCCACCAAAACGTCTGTGTGCAAGCACAGGTCACTATCCACAACTCCCCTCCTGAGACCCTGTGCAGCCCACCACTGCCAGGGTCCCATTATAAAGGGACACCTTTCCCAGTAGAACACATGACGTGCCTCAGGCTGTTGCAATGTCATGTTAGCCTCTGCTGCCACAGGCTTGCCCTGCATTCTGTACCCCTCCTTACCCCCAGCCTGAGTGAGGCAAAGCCCCTGAATCAGCTGCTCCTTTAACCCCATCCTGTCTGAGCAAAGAACAGATGCCCTCAGGTGACCTACACGCAGGTGGGGCCAAATCCAAAGCTGAACCCCAGGAGCTGTGCGAACACAGAAGAGAAAGGGAAATCTCTCCCAGTAGCCTCAGCAGCAGCAGATTAAATCTCCACAATCAACTTGATGTACCCTGCATCTTTGGAATACCTGAATAGACAATGAATCATCCCAAAATTGAGGCGGTAGATTTTGGGAGCAACTGTAGACTTGGGGTTTGCTTTCTGCATCTAATTTGTTTTTGTTTTATGTTTATCTTAGTTTAGTATTTAGAGTTTTTTTATCATTGGTAGATTTGTTTATTGACTTGGTTGCTCTCTTCCTTTTTTTATACATATATATATATTTTTTTCCTTTTTCTCTTTTTGTGAATGTGTATGTGTATGCTTCTTTGTGTATTTTGTCTGTATAGCTTTGCTTTTACCATTTGTCCTAGGGTTCTGTGTGTCTTTTTTTTTTCTATAGTTTTTAGCACTTGTTAAAATTGGTGGATTTGTTTTTTGGTTTGCTTGCTCTCTTCTTTCTTTCTTTCCTTCTTTCTTTTTAGAAATTAATTTCTAATTTGTTTACTTTAAATATTTTTTAATTTTTAATTTTAATAACTTTTATTTTATATTTTTTCTTTCTTTCTTTCTTTCTTTCTTTCTTTCTTTCTTTCTTCCTTTCTTCCTTCCTTCCTTCCTTCCTTCCTTCCTTTCTTTCTTTCTTTCTTTCTTTCTTTCTTTCTTTCTTTCTTTCTTTCTTTCTTTCTTTCTTTCTTTCTTTCTTTCTTTCTTTCTTCTTTTCTTTCTTCCTTTCTTTTCTTTCTTTCCTTCTTTTTTTCTTCCTTTTCTTCTGAGCCATGTGGCTGACAGGGTCTTGGTGCTCCAGCTGCATGTCAGGCCTGTGGCTCTGAGGTGGGAGGACTGAGTTCAGGACATTGGTCCACCAGAGACCTCTTGGCTCCAAGTAATATCAAACAGCAAAAGCTCTCCCAGAGATCTCCATCTCAACGCTAACACCCAGCTCCACTCAATAAGCACCAAGCTCCAGTGCTGGATACTCTATGCCAAACAACTAGCAAGATAGGAACACAAACCTACCCATTAGCAGAGAGGCTGCTTAAAATCATAATAAGGTCACAGACACCCCCAAACACACCTCTGGACGCAGTCCTGCCCACCAGAAAGACAAGATCCAGCCTCATCCACCAGAACACAGGCACCAGTCCCCTCCACCAGGGGGCTTACACAACCAACTGAAGCAACCTTACCCACTGGGGGCAGACACCAAAAACAACAGGAATTACGGACCTGCAGCCTGTGAAAAGGAGACCCCAAACACAGTAAGTTAAGCAAAATGAGAGATAGAGAAACACAGAGGAGATGAAGGAGCAAGGTAAAAACCCACCAGACCAAATAAATGAAGAGGAAATAGGCAGTCTACCTGAAAAAGTATTCAGAGATATGATAGTAAAGATGATCCAAAATCTTGGAAATAGAATGGAGAAAATACAAGAACCATTTGACAAGGACCTAGAAGAACTAAAGAGCAAACAAACAATGATGACTAACACAATAAACGAAATTGAAAATCCTCTAGAAGGGATCAATAGCAGAATAACTGAGGCAGAAGGACGGATAAGTGACCTTGAAGATAAAATAGTGGAAATAACTACCACAGAGCAGAATAAAGAAAAAAGAATGAAAAGACTTGAGGAGTCTCAGAGATCTCTGGGACAACATTAAAGGTACCAACATTCGAATTATAGGGGTCCCAGAAGAAGAACAGAAAAAGAAGGGCCTGAGAAAATATTTGAAGAGATTGTAATTGAAAACTTCCCTAATATGGCAAAGGAAATAGTCAATAAAGTCCAAGAAGGGCAGAGAGTCCCATACAGGATAAATCCAAGGAGAAACATGCCAAGACACATATTAATCAAACTATCAAAAATTAAATACAAGGAAAAAATATTAAAAGCAATGAGGGAAAAACAAAAAATAATATACAAGGGAATCCCCATAAGGTAAACAGCTGATCTTTCAGCAGAAACTCTGCAAGCCAGAAGGAAGCAGCAGGACATATTTAAAGTGATGAAAGGGAAAAATCTACAACCAAGATTACTCTACCCAGCAAGGATCTCATTCTGTTACAACAGAGAAATTAAAAACTTTATGGACAAGCAAAACCTAAGAGAATTCAGCACCATCAAACCAGCTTTACAACAAATGCTAAAGGAACTTCTCTAGGCAAGAAACACAAGACAAGGAAAAGACCTACAATAACAAACCCAAAACAATTAGGAAAATGGTAATAGGTACATACATATCAATAATTACATTAAATGTAAATGGATTAAATGCTCCAACCAAAAGACATAGACTGGCTGAATGGATACAAAAACAAGAGCCATCTATATGCTGTCTAAAAGAGACCTACTTCAGACCTAGGGACACATACAGACTGAAAGTGAGGGGATGGAAAAAGATATTCCATGCAAATGGAAATCAAAAGAAAGCTGGCGTGGCAATTCTCATATCAGACAAAATAGACTTTAAAATAAAGGATATTACAAGAGAAAAGAAGGACAGTACACAATGATCAAGGGATCAATCCAAGAAGATGATATAACAATTGTAAATATTTATGCACCCAACATAGGAGCACCGTGATACATAAGGCAAATGCTAACAGCCATAAAAGGGGAAGTCAACAGTAACACAATCATAGTAGGGGACTTTAACACCCCACTTTCACCAATGGACAGACCATCCAAAATGAAAATAAATAAGGAAACACAAGCTTTAGATGGTACATTAAACAAGATGGACTTAATTGATATTTATAGTACATTCCATCCAAAAACAACAGAACACACTTTCTTCTCAAGTGCTCATGGAACATTCTCTGGCATAGATCATATCTTGGGTGGCAAAGCAAGCCTTGGTAAATTTAAGAAAATTGAAATCATATCAAGTATCTTTTCCAACCACAACCCTATGAGACTAGGTATCAATTACAGGAAAAATCTGTAAAAAATACAAACACATGGAGGCTAAGCAATGCACTACTAAATAACCAATAGATCACTGAAGAAATCAAAGAGGAAATTTAAAAATACCTAGAGAAAAATGACAATGAAAAACACGACAGTGAAAAAGCTATGTGATGCAGCAAAAGCAGTTATAAGAGGGAAGTTTATAGCAATACAATCCTACCTCAAGAAACAAGAAACATCTCAAATAAACAACCTAGTCTTACGACTAAAGCAGTTAGAGAAAGAAGAACAAAAAATCCCTAAATTTAGCAGAAGGAAAGAAATCATAAAGATCAAATCAGATATAAATGAAGGAAACAAGAGCAGAGATCAATAAAATTAAAAGCTGGTTCTTTAAGAAGATAAACAAAATTGATAAACCATTACCAGACTCATCAAGAAAAAAAGGGAGAAGACCGAAATCAATAAAATTAGAAATGAAAATGGAGAGGAAACAACTGACACTGCAGAAATACAAAAGATCATGAAAGATTACTACAAGAAACTGTATGCCAATAAAATGGACAACCTGGAAGAAATGGACAAATTCTTAGAAAAGCACAACATTCCGAGACTGAACCAGGAAGAAACAGAAAATATAAACAGACCAATCACAAGCACTGAAATTGAAACTGTGATTAAAAATCTTCCAACAAACAAAAGCCCAGGACCAGATTTCTTCACAGGCAAATTCTATCAAACATTTAGAGAAGAGCTAACACCTATCCTTCTCAAACTCTTCCAAAATATAACAGAGGGAGGAATACTCCGAAACTCATTCTATGAGGCCAACATCACCCTGATACCAAAACCAGACAAAGATGTCACAAAAAAAGAAAACTACAGGCCAATATCACTGATAAACATAGATGCAAAAATCCTCAACAAAATACTAGCAAACAGAATCCAACAGCACATTAAAAGGATCATACACCATGATTAAGTAGGGTTTATCCCAAGAATGCAAGGATTCTTCAATATACGGAAATCAATCAATGTGATACACCATATCAACAAACTGAAAGAGAAAAACCATATGATCATCTCAATAGATGCAGAGAAAGCTTTCGACAAAATTCAACACCCATTTATGATAAAAACCCTCCAGAAAGTAGGCATAGAGGGAACTTACCTCAACATAATAAAGGTCATATATGAGAAACCCACAGCTAACATCGTTCTCAATGGTGAAAAACTGAAACCATTTCCATTAAGATCAGGAGCAAGACAAGTTTGCCCTCTCTCATCACTATTATTCAACAAAATTTTGGAATTTTTAGCCACAGAAATCAGAGAAGAAAAAGAAATAAAATGTATCCAAATTGGAAAAGAAGAAGTAAAGCTGTCACTGTTTGCAGATGACATAGTACTATACACAGATCATCTTAAAGATGCTACTAGAAAACTACTAGTGTTAATCAATGAATTTGTTAAAATAGCAGGATACAAAATTAATGCATAGAAATCTGTTGCATTCCTCTAAACTAATGATGAAAAATCTGAAAGAGAAACTAAGGAAACAATCCTTTTTACTATTGCAACAAAAAGAATAAAATACCTAGGAATAAACCTACCTAAGGAGACAAAAGACCTGTTTGCAGATAACTATAAGACACTGATGAAAGAAAATAAGATGATACAAACAGATGGAGAAATATACCATGTTCTTGGATTGGAAGGATCGACATTTTGAAAATGACTATACTACCCAGAGCAATCTACAGATTCAATGCAATCCCTATCAAACTACCAACAGCATTTTTCACAGAACTAAAACAAAAAATTTCACAATTTGTATGGAAACATGAAAGATCCTGAATAGCCAAAGCAATTTTGAAAAAGAAAAACGGAGCTGGAGGAATCGGCCTCCTGGACTTCAGACTATACCACAAAGCTACAGTAATCAAGACAGTATGGTGCTGGCACAAAAACAGAAAAATGTATCAATGGACCAGGATAGAAAGCCCAGGGATAAACCCATGCACATATGGTCACCTTATCTTTGATAAAGGAGGCCAGAATACACAGTGGAGAAAAGACAGCCCCTTCAATAAGTGGTGCTGGGAAAACTGGACAGGTACATGTAAAAGTATGAAATTAGAACACTCCCTAATACCATACACAAAAATAAACTCAAGATGGATTAAAAACCTAAATGTAAGGCCAGACACTATTAAACTCTTAGAGGAAAACATAGGCAGAACACTCCATGACATAAATCACAGCAAGAATCTTTTTGACCCACCTTCTAGAGAAATGGAAATAAAAACAAAAATAAACAAATGGGACCTAATTAAATTTAAAAGCTTTTGCACAGCAAAGGAAAACATAAACAGGACAAAAAGACAACTCTCAGAATGGGAGAAAATATTTGCAAAAAAATCAACTGACAAAGGATTAGTCTCCAAAATTTACAAGCAACTCATGCAGCTCAATATCATAAAAATGAACAACTCAATTCAAAAATGGGCAGAAGACCTAAATAGACATTTCTCCAAAGAAGATATACAGATTGCCAACAAACACATGAAAGGATGCTCAGCATCACTAATCATTAGAGAAATGCAAATGAAAACTACAATGAGGTATCACCTCACACCAGTCAGAATCATCATCAAAATCTCTACAAACAATAAATGCTGGAGAGGGTGTGGAGAAAAGGGAACCCTCTTTCACTCTTGGTGGGAATGTAAATTGATACAGCCACTATGGAGAACAGTATGGAGCCTCCTCAAAAAACTAAAAATAGAACTGCCATACAACCCAGCAATCCCACTACTGGGAATATACCCTGAGAAAACCATAATTCAAAAAGAGTCATGTACCACAATGTTCATTGCAGCACTATTTACAATAGCCAGGACATGGAAGCAACCTAAGTGTCCATTAATAGATAAATGGATAAAGATGTGGCACATATATGCAATGGAATATTACCCAGTCATAAAAAGAAAAGTAATTGAGTTATTTGTAGTGAGGTAGATGGACCTAGAGTCTGTAATACAGAGTGAAGTAAGTAAGAAAGAGAAAAATACTGTATGCTAACACATATATATGGAGTCAAAAAAAAAAAATGGTTCTGAAGAACCGAGTGGCAGGACAGTAATAAGGATGCAGATGTAGAGAATGGACTTGAGGACACGGGAAGTGAGAAGCATAAGCAGGGATGAAGTGAGAGAGTGGCATTGACTTATAAACACTACCAAATGTAAAATTGATAGCTAGTGGAAAGCAGCTGCATAGCACAGTGTGACCACTTAGATGGATGGGATAGGGAGGGTGGGAGGGAGACACAAGAGGGAGGACATATGGGTATATATGTATATTTATAGCTGATTCACTTTGTTATAAAGCGGAAACTAACAAACCATTGTAAGGCTACTATAGTCTAATAAAGATGTAAAAAAAAAGAAATTGAACAGAAAGAATAAAAAGTCCTGATGCGTGTAAAAAAAGAAAAATGACTTTTAGTTTTGTTGATTTTCTCTATTTTTTTCTGGTTTTAATTTCATTGATTTTTGATCTTTAAAAATTTCTTTTATCTCGTTAGTTTTAGGTTTAATTTTCTCTTCTCTCTGTAGATTCCTTAAGTAAGAGTTTATTTTCTAAAATATACATTTAATGCTTTAAACTTTCCTCTAAGCACCACATCCTTAAAGATTCTGTGATTCTGCTGTACCACACAAATTTTCATAAATTGTATTTTCATTTTCATTTAATACAAAATACTTTAAAAAATTCTTCTTGGGACTTCTTCTTTGACCCTTGTATTTTTTAGAATGTTATTTACTTTCCAAATATTTGGGGATTTTTCCTGATATCTTTATGTTATTGATTTTTTAAATGTAATTCCATTATAGTCTGAGAATATATTTTGTATGATTCATATTCTTTTCAATTTGTTAAGATGTGTTTTATGGCCCAGAACATGGTCTATCTTGATAAACGTTCCATGCAAACTTGAAACGAATGTGTATTCTACTGTTGTTAGATGGATTATTTTATAAATGTCAATTGTTGATCTAATTAATCCTGTTAAAATCATTCTTACTGATTTTCTATCTGCTTCATCCAGCAATTATGACAGAGGAGTATTGAAGTCTCCAACTATAACAATTCTTTCTTCAGGTCTATCAGTTTTTCCTCATTTGTTTTTATTATTTTTTGTTTGGTGCATACACATTTAGCATTGTGTGTCTTCTTGGAGAATTAACCCACCATTATATAACTCCCCTCTTTATCTGTGATGGTTTTTCTTGTTCTAAGTTCTCCTTTCTCTGATATTAATACAGCCTCTCCACCTTTCATTAATTAGAGTTTGCATGGTATAGCTCTCTCCACACCTTTACCTTAAGCCTATCAGTCTTTACAATTAAAGTGGGTTTCTTGTAGAAAACATACAATTGGATTTTTTAAACCACTTTGGCAATCTGTTTTTAATTAGTATGTATAAAACATTCACGTTTAAAATGATTATTGATATAGTTGAATTAATGTCTACCATCTTTGTAACTTTATAACCGTTTTCTATTCATTCTATTAGCTCTTTTCTTCCTTCTCTCTACAGCCACGCATTTTTGCTTTCTCTTATTTTAACTAAGCCTTTTATATGATTCCATTTTATCTCCTCTTTTACTTTAACATTTGTACTTCTTTGAAGAAAACTTTAGTTGCTGTCCTAGAGCAGTTTGACTAATGTATCAGTTTTTAGATCTGCCATAACAAAGTACCACAACGGTGGCTTTAAATAAAAGAAATTTATTCCATCACAGTTCTAGAGCCCATAATTGTAAAATCAATGTGACACAGGGCCATGATCCCTGTGAAGGCTCTAGGGAACAATCCTTCCTCACCTTTTCCCAGCACCTGGTAGTTGCCTGAAACCCTTGGTGTTTCTTGGTTTGCAACTGCATCACTCCAATCTCTGTCTCTGGTGTCACATGGCATTCTCCTTTTGTGTTTTGTCTGTCTCCGTATGGTAATCTTCCCTCTGTGTGTGACTGACTGTGTGCCCCAATGTTCCTTGTCTTATAAGGACACCATTTATTTCATTATAGCCTACACTAATTCAGTATGACTTCATCTTAACTTGGTTACATCTACAAAGATGCTATTTTTAGATAAGACCACATTCACAGGTACTGGGAGGTAGAGTCTGAACATATCTTTCTGGGGGACACAATTCAACCCACATCTAACCTGATAGGCCTAGGTGTGCGTTTTTGTAGTATTTATCCTCCTTGGTGCTCCCTGAGCTTTCTGGTCTGTGGTTTGATATCTGTTACTGTTTTTGGAAAATTCTCAGCCATTATTACTTCAAATATTTCTCCAGTTCCTTTTCTTATTTCTTCTCCTTTAATTATTAAAATTGTGTGTGTGTTACAACTTTTAATTTGTCCCACATATCCATCATTCATTTTTCACTCTTTTTTTCTCTGTGAATTCATTTGGAAAGCTTTTATTGACTTACCTTCAAACTCACTGATTCTTTTCTCAGCCAGGGCTGGTCAACTGAGGAGCCATCAAATGTATTTCTTCATTTCTGTTATTCTTTTTGATTTCTAGCATTTCTTTGAGAGTTTCTATCCTTCTGATTTTATTGCCCATCTGTTCTTGCATGTTAGATACATTTTATTACATCCCTTAACACTTCCTGTATAATAATTCCAACATCTATATCATATCTGAGTTTGAGTCTGATGATTGCTTTGTTTCTATTGCCGTGCTTTTTCTTGCCTTTTGGGATGCCTTGTAAGTTTTTGTTGAAAGCCAGAAATGTTGTACTGGGTAATAGGAACTAAGGTAAATAGACCTTTAGCCTGAGAATTTATGTTAATGAGGCTGGGAGTTGGTCTGTGTTTACTATTTGTTGTAATTATAGGTACCAGAGGCTTTGAACTCCCTTAGAGACTTTGTTTTGGTCTCCCCTCTTGTTTGGGGCTTTTCTTTGTAAAGTACCTTGGAGAAAGTCTTTGTCTTGTAGCTCTTTCAGCTTTAATCTACTATTATTCTACTGGAGTCGTGTTGGTATGGTCATACGTTGAGAGAGTGTGTTCAATAATCTCCCATTTAAGTTAAATCTTTTAGTGGACTTTCCACTCAGGCTGTACCTTTTGCATGTGTTTCTGTCCTGCCTCTAATGGACTTTTATTTTTTTAATCTTGATACTACTCTCTTCCCTTTCTGCAGTGTTTCTATCTCCTTTGAACCTAATTTTCTGTTTATTATATTTTTCTAACTTAGGAAAGACTGGAAGACAGGAGGGGCTGTAGTGAAGAGGAATTCTCTTCTTTCAGCTGATATAAAGTGTCAAAATTGTGCTCTGCTGAAGTCTTTTCAGCAAATAGGCCTTTGTTTTGGAGAAGGCAGTGACTGTATTTGGCAATGCTTATTTTTTTCCTCCTCCTCCTAGGGACCAGTGGTTATTTCTCAAATCCTCACTGTGAGAAACTGATAGAACCCTCTTTTCACAGCCTAGATGGTTGGCCACTGTACTATCACCAAGATAAGATAGACTTGAGTATTCTACCCAATACTCCACAGATATACGTTTTCCACTCTAGCTAGTGGGAACAAGCACTTTCTTGCTGAGTGGCCTGTGAACTCTAGTGTCATGGTCTCTGTACACTCTCAGCTTCTTCTCCTCCATATAGTGAGTCCTCCTTGTACTGCCTGGCTTTACTCTTCCATAACACTGTTTACAAACACACACTAAGCAATTACAAGAGCAATCATAATCCTCATCTCATCTGTTTTTTGTTCTGTCACCCACAATAATGGATATAAAAACAAAAATTTTAAAAATGGGACCTAATTAAACTCAAAAGCTTTTTCACAGCAAAGGAAACCATAAACAAAATGAAAAGGCAACTCACAGATTGGGAGAAAATACTTGCAAATGATGTGACTGACAAGGAATTAGTCTCCAAAATTTACCAACAGCACATGAGGCTTAATATCATCAAAACAAACAGCCCAATCAAAAAATGGGCAGAAGACCTAAATAGACATTTCTCCAAAGATATACAGATGGCCAAGAAACACATGAAAAGATGTTCAACATTGCTAATTATTAGAGAAATGTAAATCAAAACTACAATGAGATATCACTTCACACCAGTCAAAATGGCTTTCATCAAAAAATTCACAAACAATAAATGCTGGAGAAGGTGTGGAGAGAAGGGAACCCTCCTACACCATTGGTGAGAGTGTAAATTGGTACAGTCGCTATGGAGAACAGTATGGAGGTTCCTTAAGAAACCAGAAATAAAGCTACCATATGAAACTGCAATCCCACTACTGGGCATATATGCAGAGAAAAATATGGTCCAAAAGGATACATGCACCCGATGTTCATTGTAGCACTGTTTACAATAGCCAAGACATGGAAACAACCTAAATGTCCATCAACAGAGGAATGAATAAAGAAGATGTGGTACATATATACAATGGAATATTACTCAGCCACTAAAAAGAATGAAATAATGCCATTTGCAGCAACATGGATGGACCTAGAGATTGTCAAACTTATTGAAGTCTTCAGATAGAGAAAGAGAAATATCATATGATATTCCTTATATGAGGAATCTAAAAAAAATTATGCAAACAAACTCATTTACAAAATGGAAACAGACAGACTTAGAGAACAAACTTATGGTTATCAAGGGGGAAGGGTGTGGGAGAGGGGTAGTTAGGGAGTTTGGGATCAACATGTATACACTGCTATATTTAAGATGGATAACCAACAAGGACCTACTGTATAGCACAGGGAAATCTCAATGTTATGTGGCAGCCTGATGGGAAGAGAGTTTGGGGGAGAATGGATACATGTATATGGATGGCTGAGTCACTTTGCTGTGCACCCGAAAGTATCACAACATTGATAACCAGCTATACCCCAATATAAAAAAAAGTTCAAAATAAATAAATAAATACAGACAGTATTTTTAGAGCATAATGTTAAGAATATAGGTTAAGAAACAATTTGTTTTAAATTCCATATTTACTACTTCTTGATTAGATGACTTTGCAGGAAATAAACTCTCTTGGCCTCAGCTGACTCTTCTATAAATGAAGAAAATAATACTACCTCATTTGGTTGTTGTAAGAATTAAATAATAGATATAAAGCACTTAAAAGGCTAGTTATGTGTATATTTATCTATCTATGACTCAGTAAATATTAACTCTTACCTGTGATTAGTCTTGTTTTCCATACACACTCCCAGGTATGATAAAGCTTAACTAATGTCGTCTGTTTACAATCTCTGAAGAGCCAAAAATTCCTTGGTGGGATGTAGCTGTGTTTCTTCTGAATTAGGCATCCTTAGAACATATATCCTTAGAAAGGGTGTGAATGATGATGGCCTGAGCTACACATTACTACACATTAAGAGTGACCTGCCATGTGTTTACTAGTTAGCAAGAATTCCTGCAGGTATCATTGCTAATATTCAACCTGTAACTTACTATGCAGCCTGACCCTTTATAACTGGTTTGCTTATTTTTAGTCAGGGGGGACTCTTAAGAATTAATCACCTTTTATTTACTCTGGAAGCATAAAAGTTACTTGGGAATTCCCATACTAAATTTCCCTCATTTCAAAAATAGCTGAAAAATCCTAGTTGAACATTTTAAATTTTCGAATGAACATATCTATCCCAGGTAAATCTAAAGCATTTATTTCTGAATGAAAACTTTTATCCCAAGTTTATTTAATATAAACTTTTGTGCAATTCTCTAGATACATCTTCAATTGCCATAACCCACTGCAAAGGGCAATAAATGACACCTAGTTGTTTTTTTTTTTTTTCTAGATAAATTTTTGACACAGTTATTAAAGTTTTCTTAAAAATGTGTTGAAAAAGATATGCATAGTTTCAGAGAAGCATTCAGGGTGTAAAGAATATTGTGCTTATGAGTATTCAAGAAAATAGTAAGTTGGACATGAGGAAAAATGAAAGGGAAAAGGTTTTAGGCAAGAAATACTTTGTAAATTATTAATTGCACAAGAGACCAAACAATGCCAATAAAGATATATTCTTTTTTTTAAATATAAACTTATTTATTTATTTTTGGCTGCATTGGGTCTTCATTGCTATGCACGGGCTTTCTCTAGTTGTGGAGAGCGGGGACTACTCTTTGTTGCAGTGCGTGGGCTTCTCATTGTGGTGGCTTCTCTTGTTGCAGAGCAGGGCTCTAGGTGCACTGGCTTCAGTAGTTGTGGCGTGCAGACTCAGTAGTTGTGGTGCATGGGCTTAGTTGCTCTGTGGCATGTGAGATCTTCCCGGACCAGAGCTTGAACCCGTGTCCCCTGCATTGGTAGGCAGATTTTTAACCACTGCGCCACCAGGGACGTCCTAAAGATATATTCTTGAGAACATCTCCCAACTCCAACTTGTCATCTCTAATCCTGACTTTGAGTACTTTTTGAAATTTATTTTGTGATACATGATATCTCCATTACAAATTCTGATGCATTTGCATTCTATTATCTGTGAGGTAGTATTACTAAAATAATAATTTATTCTACACATAAGAAAAGTGAATATATTTATTAGGCTCTAAATTTTTTAAGTGTAAAATGTGCCTACATAAAGCAGAAAAATGAAAGCATGTCCAATACATTCATTATTAAACGAGACAGACAGCATTTGAGGGCATCCTCTGATTTCAGAAGGTAATTTGTTATGCTTCTCTTGACTTTTGCCAAGTGATGGATCCAAAGGTCAAATTTTTGAATTTTCTGTAGCAAAGAACGAAACTCTTTCAAGGCCATGGCTGATTTAAAGTTAGCTAGATATCGTTTGCTGCAAAACAAATCCCCAAATTTAGTGGCTTACAACAATTACCATTTTATTATGCATACAGCTTTATGGATCATACATTCAGACATGCACAGGTTGGATGACTTGTCTCTGCTCCATGATGTCTGAGATGAGAAGATTGAAATAGTTGGAAGTAACTTGACAGGCTGGGAACTGGAATCATCTGGATGCATTTTCACTCATTTATCTTGTGCCAGGGCTGGGATGACTCAAATTTGGGTTTAGCTGGAACTGTCAACCAGAATGTCTTTATGTGGCTTTTCCATGTAACAAGGGCTTCCTAATGGCATGGCAACCTCAGAGTAGTAAGACTTCTTACATGATGACTCAGGGCTCCAGGAAGAAATGTTCCAGATAACAAGATGAAACTGTACGGTCTTTCATGAGCTTGTACACTACATTCTACTGGTTGAAGCTGTCACAAGCTTGCCCAGATTCAAGGAGAGGTGATATAGACCACACATCATAATGAGATAAAGCATCACATCAAATAATTCGTTTTATGTTTTAAAACTGCCACAGTCCTAAGTCCTTGAGAGGCTATCCTCACCGCTTTTGAGGTATGGTACATTTGCAACACAAAATATTTCAGAACACTAGGTATTTCTAGCGTTAGAATATTAAATATTCTAGATGAATTCTAGCTATTACAATATTAAATAACAATTTCTATTCTCTTCACTTATCCACTATACCTAATAATTTAAAGAACAAGGTCTTTGTTTAAAATATTACTAGGTAGACAGGGATTTCTAAATATGTCTTGTAAACAGACGTTTTCATACAGATTGCTGGGACTTCCTTGGATGTCCAGTGGTTAAGACTTTGCCTTCCAATGCAGGGGGTGCAGGTTTGATCCCTGGTCAGGGAGCTAAGATCCCACATACTTCGTGACCAAAACCCCAAAACATAAAACAGAAGTAATACTGTAACAAATTCAATAAAGACTTAATAAAATATAATAATACAGATTGCTGTATCCAAGTCAGTAAATACAATAGTATTTGAACTGTCATACTCCCTTTTCATGAGTTCTGGAAGCTGGAAACACTCTCTTTTGGATAATTGTCATTACAATGATATTTGTTAAAATGGAATTAATTCCACATACACTTCAAAAGCTGACAAAATACTGGAATGCAACATGTTAATGGAATGAATAAAAACAGAGAGCAGTGTATTTGCCATTGGTAAGTCTCATTTAAAGGTACTACGTCTAGGATGGAATTTTATAGTTCAAGAGGATAACAGAGAATTGGAAGAGTATACAAAAAAATCAACCAGGGGCTTCCCTGGTGGCGCAGTGGTTGAGAATCCGCCTGCCGATGCAGGAGACACGGGTTCGTGCCCTGGTCCGGGAAGATCCCACATGCCTCGGAGCAACTAAGCCCGTGAGCCATGGCCGCTAGGCCTGTGCGTCCGGAGCCTGTGCTCCGCAACGGGAGAGGCCACAACAGTGAGAGGCCCGCATACCGCAAAAAAAAAAAAAAAAAAAAAAATCAACCAAAATAATGATTTGGAAAAAAATAACACTGTTTTTAAAAGTTTAAATTATGAGGAATATTTTCCTTTAATTAATCTTTTATATTATATAATATTTTGTTGTATTTAAATCATTTAATATGTGTATATCACATTGGATCTTTACAAAAGCACTGACATTTTTTACGTATCAGGGAAATGAAATCAAACAGACAAATGCAGCCAATTAGGGGAAGAGTAAGGACAAGAATTTTACACAAGATCACATGATATTAACATCACCTTGAAGACTGAATAATTATGATCCTTTTAAGAATTCAGAAAAATTTTTTGTGTCATAAGTCTCCACAACAAAATAAATGTGTTTTTACCTCTAGGGGAGAAAAAATATGTGAAGGAAAAATAATTAAATGCCATAGAACTATTTATGTTAGGATTGTTTATACAAACTAATAACTTGGGCTCAACATCTTAGAATATAGACTTCTAAAAACATGCTTGTGGAGATTTTTTATTAGGCTGCACTTCCTCCTGAAAATTGATTTAAATGAGAGTGAGAGAACAAACTAGGTTTAAACCTACAAGGACAAAGGAAATGGGAATAAACATAACCACAAGACTGCAACTTCAAGAATTTGAGTTACTGCTTTTGAGAAGGGAAACCTCCTGGAGAAAGGGATTGAAGGGCAGAGAATTATCTGTGTATCACTTTCAAGTGAGATATAGCTGACTTTCTGTGGTATGACTGTTAAAAATTACCCATGCATTTATTTTAACATTCTTTTTTATTTTTTAATTAAATTTAATTAATTTATTTTTTATACAGCAGTTATATTAGTTTATATTAGTTTATACAGTTTACAGCAGTTTATTAGTTATCTATTTTATATATATTAGTGTATATATGTCAATCCCAATCTCCCAGTTCATTCCCCCCTCACCACCTTCCCCCCTTGGTGTCCATATGTTTGTGGACATCTGTGTCTCTATTTCTGCCTTGCAAACCAGTTCATCTGTACCATTTTTCTATATTCCACATATATGCATTAATATACAATATTTGTTTTTCTCTTTCTGACTTACTTTACTCTGTATGACAGTCTCTAGGTCCATCCACATCTCTACAAATGACCCAGTTTTGTTCCTTTTTATGGCTGAGTAATGCTCCATTGTATATATGTACCACATCTTCTTTATCCATTCATCTGTCAATGGGCATTTAAGTTGCTTCCATGACCTGGCTGTTGTAAATAGTGCTGCAATGAATATTGGGGTTCATCTGTCTTTTTTTTTTTTTTTTTTTTTTAACATCTTTATTGGAGTATAATTGTTTTACAATAGTGTGTTAGTTTTCCCTCTACAACAAACTAAATCAGTTATACATACACACATGCTCCCACATCTCCTCCCTCTTGCATCACCCTCTCTCCCACCCTCCCTATCCCAACCCCCCAGGCGGTCACACAGCACAGAGGTGATCTCCCTGTGCTATGCAGCAGCTTCCCACCAGCTATCTAATTTACATTTGATAGTTTATATATGTCCCTGCCACTCCCCCACTTCGTCACAGCCCACCCCTCCCCCTCCCCATATCCTCAAGTCCATGCTCGAGTGAGTCTGTTTTATTCCCGTCCTACCACTAACCTCTTCATGACATTTTTTTCCCTTAGAGTCCATATATATGTGTTAGCATACGGTATTTGTTTTTCTCCTTCTGACTTACTTCACTCTGTATGACAGACTCCAGGTCCATCCACCTCATTATAAATAACTCAGTTTCATTTCTTTTTATGGCTGAGTAATATTCCATTGTATATATGTGCCACATCTTCTTTATCCATTCATCTGTTGATGGACACTTAGGTTGCTTCCATGTCCTGGCTATTGTAAATAGAGCTGCAATGAACATTTTGGTACATGAGTCTTTCTGAATTATAGTTTTCTCAGGGTATATTCCCAGTAGTGGGATTGCTGGGTCGTATGGTAGTTCTATTTGTAGTTTTTTAAGGAACCTCCATACTGTTCTCCATAGCGGCTGTATCAATTTACATTCCCACCAGCAGTGCAAGAGGGTTCCCTTTTCTCCACACCCTCTCCAGCATTTATTGTTTCTAGAGTTTTTGATGATGGCCAATCTGACCGGTGTGAGATGATATCTCATTGTAGTTTTGATTTGCATTTCTCTAATGATTAATGAGGTTGAGCATTCTTTCATGTGTTTGTTAGCAATCTGTATATCTTCTTTGGAGAAATGTCTATTTAGTTCTTCTGCCCATTTTTGGATTGGGCTGTTTGTTTTTTTGTTATTGAGCTGCATGAGTTGCTTATAAATTTTGGAAATTAATCCTTTGTCAGTTGCTTCATTTGCAAATATTTTCTCCCATTCTGAGGGCTGTCTTTTCGTCTTGTTTATGGTTTCCTTTGCTGTACAAAAAGCTTTTAAGTTTCATTAGGTCCTATTTGTTTATTTTTGTTTTTATTTCCATTTATCTAGGAGGTGGGTCAAAAAGTATCTTGCTGTGATTTATGTCAAAGAGTGTTCTTCCTTTGTTTTCCTCTAAGGGTTTTATAGTGTCCAGTCTTACATTTAGGTCTTTAATCCATTTTGAGTTTATTTTTGTGTATGGTGTTAGGGAGTGTTCTAATTTTATTCTTTTACATGTAGCTGTCCAGTTTTCCCAGCACCACTTATTGAAGAGGCTGTCTTTTCTCCATTGTATATTCTTGCCTCCTTTATCAAAGATAAGGTGACCATAGGTGCATGGGTTTACCTCTGGGCTTTCTATCCTGTTCCATTGATCTATATTTCTGTTTTTGTGCCAGTACCAAATTGTCTTGATTACTGGAGCTTTGTAGTATAGTCTGAAGTCAGGGAGTCTGATTCCTCCAGCTCCGTTTTTTTCCCTCAAGATTGCTTTGGCTACTCGGGGTCTTCTGTGTCTCCATACAAGTTTTAAGATTTTTTTTTGTTCTAGTTCTGTGAAAAATGCCATTGGTAGTTTGATAGGGATTGCATTGAATCTGTCGATTGCTCTGGGTAGTATAGTCATTCTCACAATATTGATTCTTCCAGTCCAAGAACATGGTATATCTCTCTGTCTGTTTGTGTCATCTTTGATTTCTTTCAACAGTGTCTTATAGTTTTCTGAGTACAGGTCTTTTACCTCCTTAGGTAGGTTTATTCCTAGGTATTTTATTCTTTATGCTGCAATGGTGAATGGGATTGTTTCTTTAATTTCTCTTTCTGATCTTTCACTGTTAGTGTATGGGAATGCAAGAGATTTCTGTGCATTAATTTTGTATCCTAAAACTTGACCAAATTCATTGATTAGCTCTAGTAGTGTTCTGGTGGCATCTTTAGGATTCTCTATGTATAGTATCATGTCATCTGAAAACAGTGACAGTTTTACCCACGAATTTTCCAGAAGAGTAAGTTTTACCTTCCTTTAAAGCAAGTGAAACTCTAAGAATGATCTTTAAAATTAGCAATGAACCCTCAGACCATGAATTTTTCTTATGTACCATTACAATATGCTTTTTCTTTTGAGATATTTCTGGATGGCATTGGTTATAACAGTGAAGTATTAAAGCAATGTGATTAACTAACACCAGTCTTTATGATCCTTAGCTTCACAGCAAGAGTGGCAAGTGTTTAGGCTGAACAGACAATAAGAATCAAACTTAAAAAACCACAGCGTGATTTCAAACATGTGAAGTTGCTGCTGCCGACTAATGGTTAGCCTTGCCCAACATCTGTCTTTCCAACTTCTTCTGATTCCCTTCCAACTATGGGAACCACAGGAATTGACTCCAGGCAAACAATGACCTGGACGTGTGATGGTAATCTTTGCCACAAAATAAATGAGCTGGTCTGGAAAACCTCACTTTCAGAAGGAGACTCACTTTTGTTAATATATTCTAATCTTTTCCTGAGATACCTACTTAGTAGAACTCGGTGAGGTTGTGGACTGGGTGAAAAAGAGGAGAGATATATAATATTTCCTAGAAAATCTAGAAAAGTACATTCATCTGAATGTTATTTTTTCGGTTGTTTTTGTTGCAAGTTCTTAACACAGTGCTGGAGAAAGAGGTTTAGCGACCTAAAAAAAAAATATATATATATATATATATATATATATATATATATATCATTAAAAATTCAAATCTACCTTGGAAGCATAAATTCTACCGATCTCTCCTAGCTTCTCAGAGCACTTGAGGGAGCCCAGCAGCTGCAGGAGGCTGGGAGAAATAGAGCAGAGATCGACACTCTCCTGCTGGTCTCTCCTCAGCCACAGTCTCAGCTCCCAACTCTGTTTTATAGTTATGGAAACAGAGGCTCTAGATATCTGAGCATCAAGATATGCAATTAATAAGTGGCAGACTCCAGATTCAAATCCAACAGACCCTAACCTCCAAAGTGTAATGTTTCTATTTCTTTATGCTGTTCTTGCATTGGAAAATGCCTTAAGGGGCGATGAGGGCAAAGAACACTAAAATGCAGTAAACAACACCAAAACCCAAATTTTCCTCATTTTGGAGTTTTCCTCAGTTGAGCCTATTTAGTCCCCAAAACTCAAAAGAATAATGAAAGGTAAGTAGAAACCACAGGTTATTTAAGAGCAAATTAAGGTCAAATCAAAAACTTCAATATGACATTTTTTCACTGAGATCTTCTTCAATTATTCTTTTTCTCATAGGAAAAGCACTATGCAGATGAATGTAAGAATTATGCCTATCCAGGTCTATTAGTATGTAAGTATCATGAGATCAAGGTATTTATGTTAGTTACTGGTATATCATCAGTATCCGGCATGGTGTTGGTCATCTAGTAAATTATCAATAGCTGTAAGTTAAATATGTGAATAAATGAAAGAGTGCCTTAACCATCATTTTTTGTACTCAAGTTCAACTTCAGATAGTTCTATCTATGGACTCATTCCCATCAAAGTTGTGGACTAATAAGGATCACACATGGAAGTATATTAGAAAATCCTTCTTTACTAGTGGGTAAAGTCTAGAATTAATCTTGTGGCCTTCTTAGGTGCAGCATGACCTCATGATTTACGTTTAAGCCATGCTGAGCCAGCTAAGCAGCATGTTTCTACTTTAACCTCCACTGTGTAAGTCATACCTACATGAATCCTACCTTCTGGGATCAGAAATCTCTCCTATTGCATAGAAAACAAACTTACGGTTACCAAAAGGAAGGAAGGAATAAACTAGGATTAACCGATACACACTGCTATATATAAAATAAACAACAAGATCCTACTGTATGGCACAGGGAACTATGTTCAATGTCTTGTAATAACCTATAAAGAAAAAGAATCTGAAAAAGAACATACATATGCATATATAACTGAATCACTTTGCTGTATACCTGGAACTAATACAACATTATAAATCAACTATATTTCGATTAAAAGTTGTTTTGAAAAAAACCTGTCCTATTGCATAAAGCTTTGATCTCCAGTCTATCTTTATCTTCTTTCCACAAAGGCTGGACTGATCCTGTGTTCCAGCAACTGACTGGTTTGCTACCTTGCTAGAGACACCAACTACTACACCTTACTCATCTTCTGGAGCCTATTAGATAACATGCAAGGATTTATATTATTTCATGTATTTAAACTTCTTCTTAAATTGTACATTCTTCAAAAGCAATGACTTTTGCATTTTTAATCCATGTATTAAGTGCTGTGCTATCGCTATAATATACATCCAACAAATGCTTGTTCATGGACTAAACACTGATTGCACTAGCAATTTTCCTCTGATATACAATATGATAAAACTGAGAATTTAATATTTCAGTATAGTAATTCAAAATAACCATAATAAATTTGACATTGGTATTTCTGATTTCAACCTATGTGTTTTAAAAAACAATATCATAATTTTATTTAACCTAGTACCCACTGCTCATAATACTATTTTCTTAGCTTTCTCATCAAAGACATCCATTTGAGAACTATTCAGCAGGCAATTTAGTTTACATAAATAGCCTTAATACGGTTCTGAATAAAGCAATTCATATGATCAATTCCTTAATCCTCATAAAATGTGCTCAGAAAAAAAGGAAGAAAAAATAAAATTTCAAAAGGACTTCTCTGATGTGTAAAATTTAGAAAGCTATTAACTCAACAGCTACTTTTTTTGTTTGTTTTTTGAGGTACGCGGACCTCTCACTGTTGTGGCCTCTGTCGTTGCGGAGCACAGGCTCCGAACGCGCAGGCTCAGCGGCCATGGCCCACGGGTCCAGCCGCTCCGCGGCATGTGGGATCCTCACGGACCGGGGCACGAACCCGTGTCCCCTGCATCGGCAGGCGGACTCTCAACCACTGCGCCACCAGGGAAGCCCTCAACAGCTACTTTTTAAAGACAACTCAACAAATACTTATTAAACATCTTTGAAGCGCCTAATATAGCATTAACTCCTGTGAAGGTGATAAATGAGTTAAAAAGAAATGATTTCTACCTCTGTAGTGCTTAGGCACCATTTGTGTAGTATATAGATCTAACTTTAAGATAACAATATTTGTACCTACTTTAGTCAGCTCGTACTGCAATGGCAAATAACCATAAACTGAGTGGCTTAAATAACAAACATTTATTTCTCACAGTTCTGGAGGCTGAGAAGTTCAAGATTAAGGTGCTAGCCCATTTGCCTTTTGGTGAGAGCCTTCTTCCTGGTTTGTGGATGGCTCTCCTCTCAATGTATCCTCATATGGCAGAGAGAGAGAAAGGAAGCAAGTTCTCTTGTGTCTCTTTTTCTAAGAGCACTAAACCCATTATGAGAGCTCCACTTTCATGACCTAATCACCCCCCAAAGGCTGCATCTCCATCACAGTAGGGATTAGGGTTTCAAAACATGATTTTGAGGGACACAAACTTTCAGTCCATAGCAGTACACCAATTAAAGTTTCAGATAAATAAGAGTTCAGTATAGACTGGAGAAGATTCTTCCTGTGAACATAGGAAATAACCCTAAGCGTTTTGAGGTGACTATAAATAGAGTTGGGGAGATTATTTAATCATGGGGAACAGGAACACTAGCACATATACAAGGAATGGAAAGTTGGATATTTTCTGAAAATGAGTCAATACAGATTGTAGTGCAGTTCAAATGATGTCAATGTTGCTGTGTTGTCTCTGTTGAAAGTGCATCTTAAGAGAGAGGGGGTGGAGGTGGAGATTGATTAGCAAAAACACGATGCTTACTAGACACATAATGCATCTTCCAAAAAGGTGTATTTTATGAGCCAAGAATTAATCAGGAAATAGGTTGAAAAGAGTTTGATAAAGGAATTGTCTACAGGAGTGTGAGAGTTTAAGGAACAAAAAAAAAGGTTGGTGAACTAACCCAGGTACTAGCAATGATGGGAAGCCATTACCACCCCTAAACCTAATATGGCAAGGGGAGGGAATGCTGTTACTTTTATGAAAACCCAGTGAGAAATGTAGCCTTAGAAGAGGACCTCCAGATGGAAGTCACAAATAGAAGAATGAAGCTACTGGCAAAGCCACTACCTGACCAGGGCTGGGGTAGCTTTAAGTGCACAGATCACTTCTCTTTCTCTCCCTCTTCCATCTTCTATTGTTTCCTCTTGTTAAACCAGTGGTTCTCAACAGAGGCAATTTTGCCCCCTGCCCCAGGATGTTTGGCAATGTCTGGAGACATTTGTGATTGCCATTACTGAAGGACATGTTATGACATCTAGTGGGTAGAGGCCAATGGTACTGCTAAATATCTTACAATAGGCAGGACAGACCCCCCACAACAAAAAATTATCCAGCTCCAAATGTCAGCAGTGTCCAGGTTGAGAAACTCTGTTGAAATAACCAAATTTAGTTGGAAGCCAAAGGGTAAAGAGGCTGATTGATACATTCCATTGGCATCAACCTTTTGGGACCCAGAGTAGTGTAGAGAAGGGCAGAGGAAGAATATGTAGGTGGAGAGCTGTCAAACGGAGCATAATAAGCAAATAAGTTCAATTTTTTTCTATGTATTTGCTTTCAAAATACTCAGCTAGCTTGATAAAAATATGATAACGTGTTTAAAAGTTTTGCTATATGATGTAATAGGCCATTTGTTGCAACATCTTGTAATTTAACATGTCAGTTTTTTGTTTGTTTGTTTGCAGTACGCGGGCCTCTCACTGTTGTGGCCTCTTCCGTTGCGGAGCACAAGCTCCGGACGCGCAGGCTCAGCGGCCATGGCTCACCGGCCCAGCCGCTCCGCGGCACCCGGGATCTTCCCGGACCGGGGCACGAACCCGTGTCCCTTGCATCGGCAGGCGGACTCTCAACCACTGCGCAACCAGGGAATCCCAGCATGTCAGTTTTAAAAGAGAATTAGTTTTAAAAGATAACTGATTTATCTTTAAGCTACAAAAGCCTTAACCTTGTAGTCAGGACAAAATAAGTGGAAAACACTATAAAATATACTTAAGGAAATGGGTCAATCAATAGCTTACTGAATTGTTCGAACTCAGAAAATACATTTGATATATTTAATTATTGAATTTAATTTTACATCAAGGAATAACTGTGTACCTGATATTTTCCCCTCAAATAGCATACTTGTTTAAATATAGAGGAAAAAACATATAGAAAGATGAAATCATGTTTCCAAACTAAATCAAAGTGACTTATAGCAGTACTGGAAGAGGGCCTTTACTTTGTCTTTTATTACAAATGTAATTCTCAAGTCCTTTCCTCCCAACTACTTAAATCAAAATTATATGATGGTCTTTGTTATGAAGTTGTTTTAAATTTTATTTTTCTATGTTGTGTCCAAGTGATACTAAAATAAAATGAAATATTAGGGCTTCCCTGGTGGCGCAGTGGTTGAGAGTCTGCCTGCCGATGCAGGGGACATGAGTTCGTGCCCCGGTCCGGGAAGATCCCACATGCCGCGGAGCGGCTGGGCCCGTGAGCCATGGCCGCTGAGCCTGCGCGTCCGGAGCCTGTGCTCCGCAGCGGGAGAGGCCACAGCAGTGAGAGGCCCGTGTACCGAGAAATATTAATTATCTTCACTTTTTTTACATCAAATATTTGGAATACATCTAGATATAGGGCAACATGCTTCATTGATCAAGAGCTTTCCTTCACTTGTAGATATTTAGAATCGTGTATAAGGTCATTGTGTGTCTAGAACGCCATCAGAATCAGAGTTTTAACTAGCATATAAAGAAGTGATAACATAATTTCTGAAAATGCATTTAAAAATTTAGTTCAGAAGCTCAATATTTCACTGGCAAGTGATTGATGTAAAATACAACTTTTGCAACAAAAGAATTGTTGTGTGGCTAAAAAAGCATTTCTAGTAGTCTAAGCCAATCAACTTTATAATATACAGTTCAGACTGTATATTATAACTTTTTAATATACAGTTCAGACTGCTTTATAGCCAGCAATTCTTTCACATATATTTAAATTCCAAGAGGTTAATTGTTTGACTGCACCTTCATCTCAGCTCTGATAACTGAAGTAGGTGGTACTGAGCCCAGCAACTCACTCATTACAGCCCTGAAATGATTTATTTTATACCCTTAAAACAAACTCTTCCAGCTCCTCAACTGTGGTTTACCATGTGTGGATACAGCCTCTATGAATGACTAGTGACTACATAATTTAGTTGCAAAAGAATAACCATTATGATATTCAGATCCTTATCATTATGTTGCATTTCCTGTGCTTATTTCACAGTAGTTGGTAGACCTGCTCTTATAACAGCTCAACAAAATAAAACCTTCAAAGTATCAATCATAAAACCCCATATTTGGTTTTGTGTGTGGAGATTTTAGACGTTTATTAGAAATCCTTAGCTTTTTGCAAGTAACACATAGAGTTAGCCTCATGTATAATTGTTAATTAGATAAAATGTCTTCAGTGTCTTCATACTACACTAGCAGCTCATTTGGCTCCTGTCTCCACAGTCCAGATGAAACACTTTTGCTTGCATACCATGTAAAAAACTTTTGAAATACTATGTACCCTCTTGTTCATTTTAAATTTGATAAAAAATGACTATGATTTTAAAGAGTAGGGAAGGGTATGTTTTCCTGAGTATTATATATTATAAACTTTAGTGCTTTAATTGTATTTTATTATAACCTCAGAATAACAAATTTAACTCATTCAATTTATGGGAAATGTTACCATATAATCCAGTTGACAAAGTCAGTCCTCATTGTCAAATCAATTTTGTTTTTTTGTCAGAAAGAACCAGACTTTATTTTTAACATTATAATATATATATTCATATGCAAACCTCCTCACTTTTGAATTTCAGTCCTAAGATAGACAATTAAGGGAGAAAGTGAGTAATGGCGTGGAACCTTGCCTGGAGTGGGTCACAGGGATAAAATTGGACATAGACCCCATGAAGCTCTCTTTGCCTGGCTTTTACTGAGAAACACATTCCTTTGTTTGATGCCCTGGAGATTTTTGGACCCTGGGCTGAAAAGATTCTCCATGGGAGGGAATATGCCTTCTTTTTTAATGTCGTAGAATGGCAATTGTAAAAAGGGAGCTGAGACAGGAGAGTTGGCAGACTAGAAATGTTTTCTTAGGAAGAACAATAATAGGAAAGAATAACATGGAAGTTGAGGATTTGAATATTCATTCCTTTAATGATCCTGATGCCCACCATACTCACTAAGAAGCTTTCACGTATCCTTGAGTGTGTTTATACCCAAGTGTGTAGACCACTATAGTAGATCAATGGTCTTTGAGTTTCCTAGTTCAAAAACCATATATTTATACATATATAACAGGTATATTTCCTAATCTCAATCGATTGGAAAATTATTTATTTACTATTATTATCTAAGTTTCAGGTGTGAAATAAAAAAAAATCAATTGTTAAATCTTAAAAATACACATTCAATATACATTGATGTAACGGACATTGTTCTAGTTGCTTGGGTAGATTATAGTTGCTTGTGGTAGACTATACTGTTATTTCCAGTTATTCCACTCTTCCTGTGTAAGAGAGTTGTCCACTCTCAGACTTACCATGAATTCCTGTTAAGTTCCTCATTCCAATGTCATATGATGCATTCTGGCAAAGCATAGTGAGTGAGCCCATTATGTGTCTCATCCAAGGAGAAGCTTTAAAAGCTTTGCTAAATGTCTTGGCCATGTGCTCTGGTTCTACAATAAGCACATCCCAGAGGATGGTTACACCTTCCCTATATCTCCTCAACCTGGCCTGAGAAGTTACAGACAGCTCAGCAGAACCTAGCAGGATCCAGCAGAGCCTTGGATGACTCACAGCCTCGAATAAAAAAATAAATGTTTTTGTAGATGGCACTGAGAGTTGTTAGTTACGCAACATTTATTGCAACAGAAATTTACTAAGAGAACCAATGAACAAAATAAACAATATTCTTACTCTCAGGGAGGTTACAGTCTACATATGCTTAGTATATAAAAGAAAATAATATTTGACCAGTATGTGGTCAAATATGACAACTTAAGTATTTATTCCTATTCTTTTTAGTTTGTGTTTTTTTTAAAAAAACACTTCCTTTGATTGGTGTTTTTCAAAGTTGTGGGAAACAAAAGCAATATGTGCATAAGGCACTTATGACAAAATTTACACTTTTGATTTCCTTGTACTGATCCTAATTCCACTTGAAGCAATAATAGCAAATGAAATATGTTGTCGTTAAATGAATTAATTCATCTTGCAACGAAGAAAAGAATCTATTTGGAGAAAGAAGCTTGAATTGTGCGTAAAACCCTTAATGTAAACCTAAATTGTGAATGAAATCATTAGGCTGAATGAAAATTTTTATAATGTCCTATGCAATGTCGTCTCTTAGAGAGTGAGGTTGTTTAAACCTTATTCCAGAATTTTCCCTCTTCCGGTGGACATTTACTTCTCCTGTGTGCCAAAATCCCTTCATTCGATTCACACTTATTGGGTGTTGTTGATGTACTGTCACCATTCCTATACGGCCTTTCTCCTCCTGGAATCACAAGTATCAAGGAGGTTTAAATGTTTTATGTTTCCTTCTCAACATATATTTCCTCTTTTTTACAACGGGTTTTATGAAGTTAATGCCTCAATCCTAATACCAGAAATTTCAGGAATAATTCATTCAAAATGAGTATTACCATGTGTGTGGCACTGACATCAGCATGGCTGACACAGAAAAAAAGAAGAGGTGGGGGGAGGGAGAAGGTAAGAAGTGTTCTTGCTTTTACACTGCTTACATTCTAGAAGTCAAGGGAAAAGATGATTAAATAAATTTTTAAAATTCTATACACACACACATATAGATAATAATAAGTTGAAGTGTTTTTTTTGTTTGTTTGTTTGTTTTTTTGCGGTACGTGGGCCTCTCACTGTTGTGGCCTCTCCCGCTGCGGAGCACAGGCTTCGGACGCGCAGGCTCAGCGGCCATGGCTCACGGGCCCAGGCGCTCCGCGGCATGTGGGATCCTCCCGGACCGGGGCACGAAATTGGCAGCCGGACTCTCAATCACTGCGCCACCAGGGAAGCCCTAAGTTGAAGATTTTAATTGATTTGTTGGCAAAGGCTTTGCTGAGAGAGTGATAAATGAGTAAGTGCCCAAATGCTGTGAGGCAGCAAGCCTTGCAGACTTCTAGAGGAAATGAATTTTGAGCAGAGGAAACAGCATGTATAAAGAGAGGCTCTGCTGTGGGAGCACATCTGGCAGAATAGAAACAGAAAGGAATGAGCAAGGGAAAGGGCAGATGACTTAGAGAGAACAAGGGGCTAAATCACATTGGGTCTCAAAGGCCCTTGTAAGCATTTGTCTACAACCAGAGGCTGCTGGAGGATTTTAAATAGGGAAGTGGCATCATCTGACTTCTTTTTAACTTAGTAACTTTGATCTCGGTGTTGAGAAAACACTGAAGGGCAGGAAGGCAGCCGAAGCAGAGACCAATTAGGGGGAGCTGAATAGTGGTGAGAGATGCCTTCCTGGCCTGGTCCAGGAAGGTATCAGAATCCATGACATAGTATTCCTTGAAAGTGGTCATATTTTATACTCTCTCTTTGTGGACATGTAACTGTCATTTCAGCGATAGGCGAGTGGGATAGATGAGAGATTTGATGTAAAATCATTTGCTGTAAAGCAAACACAAAATTGAAACAAAATCTCCACTAGAGGGTTTAAGGGCCCATAATAGAAACATAGGATAAACCGTTCGTTCAAACTAAGTAAGAAACTTTGCTTGGTTTAGACACAGAAAATACATACTGATAAAGTTTCTTAAATTAACAATATTCTTAGAAGTTTAGTTTTATGGCCCTGCCTTACACAACTAAAAAGGTCATTGAAAATGCACATTAGCAAGAGTTCTCTCAGTGAAAGGTGTGAAAGAAAATGTCAGTGTTATAATGCTATATTTTTGGATACTTTGTACAGAACTATAGTAATAGATTATTTTCCTTATACTTTTAGTATATATAGGTGTTCAATAACAATGTAAAACTTAGTTTATTAACTATTTTAATCATATCAGAAAGTATGTATGCTGCTATAACTTTTTTCTTTTTCCTTTTTTTTTTATTTGGGTATAGTTGTTTTACAACGTTGTGTTAGTTTCTACTGTACAGCAAAATGGAGTTCCTTGTGCTATTCAGCAGGTTCTTATTAGTTATCTATTTTATACCTATTATTGTATATATGTCAGTCCCAATCTCCCAACTTTTTTCTTATACTTCATTTTATGTTTGTAAGCTGCGGCCTGTTGATCTATCATGTATTATAGATGAAGTTCATTTATTTTTACTGTTGTTTTGTCTCACAACGTATATTTTTCCAGTCTCAGGTTGACAGATAGTTTGAGTTGTTTCCAATGTTTTGGTATTATCAACTAGTCTGTAAATACTCCTGTATGTGTCTCCTGGAACATAATGCTGGAGGATGTCATGGTATTTTTCTAGAACTGAAATTGTTTGAATGTAAGACATCTACATCTTCAACTTTACAAAATCATGCCAAATTGTTTTTCAAAGTGGGGGCACTGGTTACACTCCTGTTATTCACATGCTTATGAATACATAATATTAGCTGGCCTTTCCATTTTCCCCCATACAAGTATGTATAAGATGATATCAATTGTGGTTTAATTAGAAATTCCATGATTATGCTTATTAGGCATGTGTTTCTTCTTGCATGTAAATATTTTACTTTTAGGAGTTGCTTGCATTTTATCATATTCATTTTTCCCTCAATTTGTTTCTTTGTATGTTCTGAATATTAATCCATTGTTGGTTATGTAGTCTGTAGTTGACACCTCCTAGGTTATGTCTTGCATTTTTCTCTTAGTGTTTTAAAAACTGTAACATGTATAATGATAGCTCTTTTCTGTTCCCCAAGGATATTTATATTAGATATAATAATACTGGAAGGATATTATTTTGACTTTTTAAGGAAGAAGAAATCCACTTAGAGGATAAAAGAGACTTCCAAAGTCAGTCAGAATTGTTTTGAAATCCAAATTATGTCCTAGGTCATGCTTTTTGTCATGCTTCAGAACATGTCATTTTTAGAGCACTTCCTTTTGGAATAAATATGTTTTCTTTATGAAGGTTGGATCCAACTCGTTTTTTTTTTAACTTCTTGGAATAAATGACATATTAATTGAGTCAACTCTAGATTTTGGATTATGGTGTCCTTAGTTACTTCCTATTGGCACTCAAGCAAGTAAAATCATTAACTTTGCTTACAGCCAAAACACATTAGACCAGTAAAGTCTGTAGTTACAGGTGTAATACAAGACTAAAATATCATATAATTTAAATGGTCATTTGATTAGTGTCAGAGATATGGAGGTAAAATCCAATTTTAATCTTTTAGAATGTTGTAAATACCATGAAAATTGGATAATCATTCATCCCAGGTACTATCCAAGAATCCATTATTTAGTGTAGTATTTCTGTGCAAAATGAATAAAGACTGTGTATAAACTAAGTTGACTCATGTAGCACAAAGAATATTTACTTTTACTCCAAACTTCTGCGTTTTAAGAGAAAATAGATTAAAAGACCAATGAAACATTTTTCTATTAATGAAAATATTATTTTAAACAAAAAGAGATGGAACTGTACATTATAACTAAGCTCTTTATGCTGAAGTTTATTATATATTTTAAATCAAACCAAAAAGTTTAAGAATTTGTACCAGTGTTTGGTCAACCTCAGAGCTCATGTATTTTTAATAAAACCCTCTGTTGTGTGTTTACAATTGTTTATGTGGCTTCTTCATATGGTCAGCAGCTGGGAGTTATGCAACATCAAGACCGTGAAATGTCCTACATAATTCCCAATGCTCTCCTTATGCAAAATCATAATAGTAGCAGAGTTATGAATTTGAGCCTTAGAGAAATAATATATTTTAATTCACTCTGAGAGAAATGACCTTAGTGTTCTACAACAATACCAAAACACCTGAGGCACTCACAAAAGCTATAAAACTGAGTGTCTGAAAGTTCAAATGTTGGTGCAAAGGGATACGGGATGCCTATTATCACTGTAGGCTGTATGGAAAAGCATGCATTTTGGAAATTGACTTGAGTTTGTATCTTAATTCTCCCTCTTACTGGCTGTGTAGTTTATTTTAACCTGTAAAATAGGACATTTCACTAGTCTAGGTTAGGCTACAGTAACAAAAACCCTGAAAACCTGAGTAGTTTATAAAAAATTACTCAGGCCATGTGTCTGTCATGAATTGACAGACTTCATCATATCTACTCACTCTGTGACACAGCCTGATAGAGAAAACACTGTCTCAAAAGTTGTGATTAACTGAAGCAGAGGGAAGGAGCTCCCACAAATAAATAATTCAGTCAAGAAGTAACCAGCGCTCACTATACAGTCCCACCCAGTTGTGGTAGAGTCTGAAAGAGTAGTCTTATCATCTACCTGCAAAGCAAAGACCCAGAAATACTAGATGCAGCATAAAAGATCACCACAGTGTTGTCAGGAATTCACTAATAATCTGCATAAAATTTCTGGCATAGTGTTTATTAAGTGCAATGGTAGATATCTGGAAGCATTCTTCATTAGGTTATTACCAAGCACACAATATTGGCATTAGGGAGAAAAGATAAAATGACATCATCTAGGAATAGCGTTTGTTTATACTTTATAGTCCATCTTAAGTTTCTTTGGTGAACATATTTTTAAAATATACAGAGTCTTTTTTCATTTTAGAATATTTAAAATGGCATTATCATCATCACAATTATCCAGCTAATAATGAAAACTAGAAGTTCAGTCTGAAAATCAGAGGACTTATGTTTTCAGATACTCTTTGGATCTTTTCTAAATGTAATAAACATGGCAGGAAAATTTTTTCATAAAGCAACATTTTAAGGAATAATTCAAATGAAGAGAATCAAACAATAAATTTTATGGATCAACCCTTTAATTTTTTTGAGGTAACTAGACCCAGAAAATTAATTTTTTTTCGCAAGGCCATACAATTATTTGCTGGCGGGGGTTGGGAAATTGTCTCCTTCATATCTTCTCACCCTGTTTTTGGTGGAACAGCTAGACAAACATGTTCTGATTTCTAAAAGTTTGGTGTTTTCTAGATCGTTCCTCACAGAATAGTACATATAGCATTTAAATTCCTATAATGAGTGAAGAAAATTTACTGCTACATCTCCAAACCTCTGCACGACTATGAAAAGCACAGTTTAATTCCATTTGTATTCAGTGAATATTTATCATATTTATCATAAAAATTGTAGATTTATATAAGAAAGTAAGAGTCTTGAAAGAGATCAAGACAAGAAAAAAAAATTTGTAACTATGTCTGAAAAAACTGAGTCTTGAGAAAACATTATGTGTTCCAATCTTGACCTCCAGATAGATGAGTGACTCATAATACAAAAAAGATAATTGCATACTATCTATAAGTTACTTAGAATACAGGTTTGTATTACTATAAATCAGACATTATAACCCAATTCTAAGTTATCAAACTTCATCACACAAGTAACTGATTGATTTCTGTTTATTTATTTATTTATTAACTATAGTCCCTGTGCTGTACATTACATCCTCAACATTTATTTATCTTATGACTGGAAGTTTGTACCTTAGACTTTTAAAATTATACCCTAAAACCACCCCCAAAAGGGAAGTGAATATATCTTTTTGAGGCATTTTATTTAGAGACAAGGAATTATATTACCTTCTTGCTGAAAAGGGGATTTAACAACCTTAACCATATCTGATACTTATCTAAATGTGAAGGCTTGCTTACCACTTACCTTAAACGTACATATCTCTGTAAACTTAGGGTGAATATATATATATAAGTTTAAAAATACAAAAAAACATATCTACTGATTCTTCAATAAAATTATAATCCAACGAATTTTAAGAAACTTCAAATAATAAATATATATATATAGTACTTGGGAGATTTTTTTAAGGCAGTTATTTTCATTCACACTTCTAGAATAAATTCAGAACAGAGTTTCTTTTTCATGGGGAAGATTTATTTTTTTCATTCTCCTGTCTTGGATAACTGACCCAACCTGGATCAAATATATTACATTCCAACCTTTGTCGTACAATATTACTCTGGCAAGGTTAACTGGCACAAACTTTACCAAGATCAGAAACTGATTCTTAATCCCTCCTGAGGGACAAAGCTGGGTGATATGATTTGCAAGATAAATAGAGACAGACCAACTCTGTGATCAGTACTCTTAGCCACTCTACTTTATTGCATCTCACTTGAAACTAAGGCACTAAGTATCAGGAAGGGAATGAAACTACAAATTATGTCAGGAGGCAGGTGAGTGTTTATTATCCTGACATCTGAAATCTGGGAACAGAAATTCTTATCATTTAGTTATTATAAAACAGATGTAAAGTTGCTTACTGTAATGTAATAATCAATAATTTAAAACTAAGTTAAAAAAAGAAAAATAATCTATAGCTAACATCATGCTTCATAATGGAAGACTGACAGCATTCCTCATTAAATGAGGGTAAGGCAAGGATGTCCGTCCTCACCACTCATTCAACATGGCAGTTAATGAGGAAAGAAAAGGAAATAAAAGGCATATAAATAGGAAAGGAAGATATAAACTTTCTGTATTTGCACACGACATTGTAATCTACATAGAAAATTCCAGGAATCTACTAGTCAATCAACCAACCTATTCTATAGAAACCAACCTATTCTATACAGTAGCAATAATAACATGGAAACCAAAATTAAAACCAGTACCATTTATAATCACTCAAAAATCAAAATACATAAGTATAAATTTAACAAAACATGTACAGTATTTGTATACTGAAAATTTCAAAGCACTGAAGAGACATAATCATTTTAATAATCCGGAAAACTGAACATAGTAAGGATGTTGATGATTGCCAGATTAATCTATAGATTTAACACAAACCTATCAAAATTCCAGTAATATATTTACACGTATTTCTAAATTTACACATTCTTTGGGATTTATAAGGTTTAATTTTCAAAAATATAAGTGCATTAAGAAGCATAATCTTCAATGGAACGTGGGGTAAATTACTTTGTAACCAAAGAATGCTCATAGTTGAGGACCTTTAAAGCCTTGTACATCTACGTTTGCAATTTGGGATCCCAGAGTCACAGAATATAGCATAACATTTTATTTTACACAGTAAGTAAAACAATTCATATAAAACATAAAGATGGGCAACTTATGTTATTCTACTTAAGTGAGAGCATCATGAAGGAGCAATAGGAGATGTGATGGCCAGCCTCTCCAAGACAAATAAAAGAAATAAATGAAATATTTAGAAAAACCTTGTCAATTCTAAAATGATTCTTATCACGTGTTCTCCCAAACTGAATGTGGAGAACAGAATATATTATTATGTGAAGGTAATAGTTCACTAAAAGACAGAATTAAATAAAGTCATGAGATGTGTTTTTTTATATAGAAAACAACCAAAAAATTTACAGTGACCAAGAAAATGCTCCTCCTCAGACTGAATATTTCCCCTTGGTTGCATTTCAGTTCCCATGTGACATGTGGCATTTTTTATCTTGACCCATTGCAGTCTTAAACCTATGACCTTCCAGAGAGTTTAGTGCAGTCAGAATTTATTGCCACAAAGATAAGAGGATAATTTAGTTTTTCAAATACAGTTTGGATAAATGTCGAGGCACCCTATCACCAACCCAAAATCTCAAATGGAGAGCATCTTCAGAAAGTTCCACTCCCATGATATAAAAAGTAAGACCATCTGTGATCAGTATTTGATGAGTAAAAGAATCTTTTTGCCTGAAATATTTTTTCTATTTATAAATTCCACAGAGTGAATTTAATTGGGCTGTAAAAATCCAATGACTCTTAATATTTCAAAACTTATTAAAATGTAGAGAATTGTGAATTCGTCACTGGGCAAATTTTTTGTTTGTTTGTTTACCCCCCATTTCTTTCTACTGCTCTTCAAATGACTAGTTAATGGAAGCTAGCAAAAGAGAGCTTATATTTATCTCTATAATAGCAAATAGCTAGTTAATGAACAACAGAACAAAGAATTAAATATGACTCTAAACTTTAAAATAAATAATGAAGGAGGTTAGTAAGTAGAGCTAATAAATTAAGATTACTAGCTGAGGTTCAGGTCACGAGGGTTAAGGTCACTCATACATTCTTCAATTTAAGGAGAGTAGGATTAGTAGCTTGAGAACAGAGGCTTTGGAAAAAGAAATATCTGGGTTTGAGTTGTATCTCTGCCATTCACTTGCCGTGAACATGGATAATTCATCTTACATCTCCAGGTCTCAGTTTCCCGAGCTGTAAAAGTGCATGATAAATAAGACCAATTTCATAGAGATGTTGTCAGAACTTAAGTGGCTTAATCTATTATAGTTTTTTTTAAATACCTAGCACAAAATAATTATTCAATAAATCTTAGCTATTTCGAGTCCTGCATACTCCCCAGGAGTTTAGAAAAATGTGTATTCCTTAAAGACAGTGAATACCCTCTAGTTAGTCTACTTCTATAGACTGACACCTAATTTGAGGGCTTCTGGGAAAAAATAATTAAGGAGAATAAAACACTGATGATTTTATTAAGAAGTTAACCTGTTTATGTGCTGACCTGAGTTCATTTGTTCAAAAATATTCGTTTACAGTTATACAGCTATGACATTAATGGTTTTTCTATAAGCAAATTGGTAGTGGAACTGAACATAGTATGGAATTAATGTTGTTTTTGCTAGACAATAAAAATTATTATGGACCTAATCATATTATCAAGATTAGTACCTGCTTTTTAATGGAAAATCTGAAGTGCAGAAAGGAGAAAATTGGATGAATTTACTATAGTTTATGACCTGCTGGGTTTTGTTTTTACATATTTTTCATGAGCACTTTCTCATGTCATTAAATTGTCAACAAAATCCTCATTTTTAATGGCCGTATAATGAGTCCAATGAATTCTGAAAACTATTTACAAGTTGCTTAGTCTCTTTGAATCTTAGTTTCCCTGTCTGCAGCATGGTGATGATAACAGCCACCCCAAAGGCTTATTGTGGGGACTAATGAGGCAGCGCTTGTGAAAAAGCTGGCATGGTAAGCTAGAATGCACTATACAAATGTTAGTTAGTATTAGCTCTATTAAGCCAATAAGGGAAAAAAAGCCTGATGAGGTGAATATTGGCAGAAAAAGAAAAGCTTTGACTGCTATTTTATAGTGATTTTCTATTTCAAGAGGAGGAATGGGTTTTATTGTCTCTCCCTTTTTTTTTTTAACTTATGATTAATATTGCTACCATATAATTAGAATAAATCCTCCAGAAAGTAGAGGTAGAAGGAAAGTCAAAGTCTGCAAGTAGGCAGAGAATAAGAAGTAGGAAGATTTACCTCAAGTGGCCACCACCATTTTAAGGGTTAAAAAATATTAAATTGGATTCATGCAAATATTTTAAAATCTTCATACTTGTATTTTTAATTTTTTGAATGTTTTGAGATGTATTTTGCTTTAGAGAGCATCAAAAAGTGTGGTCCATCCTCCATTCTACCCTTACTGCCTCATTTCTTTGTTTTTAATAAATTCAAGTATTCAAAAGTATCTATTATATTTGGGGGGGAAGATTTTAATTTTATAAATATGGGTGAATGTTCTAATAACATTCTAATGTTCTAATAATAATGTTTTTGTTACTCTCAAAAAAAATCTCTTGATAGTGTTCCTGTCACAGTAAAATATAGAAAAACGTTTGGGTGGTTTTTGGTCTACTGCTTCTTGGGAGGTTATGCTTCAAAAAGTTGAAATATGTCAGAGAGCCACACACCCAGTTTTATTGTTAAGCACAACAATCTACTTTATCTTAGTAAAGTTCAACATGATGAAAAGCAATTCTTGTGTACCAAAAGAAAATCATAAATATGCATTGGGCTGAATGATAAAAGACTTAAGTTCTACCGCGGATTCTGCTGGTTCTGCTACCAGTTTGGGCAATGACCAATAGCAAGCAAGTATAAAAGGCTTTTGTTTATAATGCAAATCAAATCCCATCTCATGCATACAAAGGTGTTTTGCATTCATCTGTCATTTCAACCAGAATTATTGCAAAGTTTTTCCTCTCTCTTTCTCTACCTCCATAATATAGCATTTTTTTTCCTGATTTATATGGTCCTCATTGAACTCCTCTAAATCTTCCCTGTGTTTATTTTATCACCACCATCCTTTCTTTTTTCAAACCTTCTTTCTTCTTTTAAAGAGACATAAAAATATATTACAAATATAAGCTGGAATTAGCTTCATGTCTTGAAATTACAACTTGGCTCTCATGAAGGCCACTGAGAGTACCTCAACATCTCCCTGCAGTTTATGTAGAAAAATCATGGTGAAAGATAAAGAATACTCTTTTCCTCCTTTTCTGAATATTTTAGAAGAAAAAACTAAGGGATGATATGTGAACAGAAAGAACGTTATTTGAATATCACATTGTTTACATTCCATTTGGGGAAATATGACCTATAGAGGGCAAACAATTAGCAAACCATGAAACCTCATACATATTTGATGAGTCAAAAAGTATTTATAGAGTGGCTAATAAGTAGCTAACCAATTGCTCAACTGTGTGGTCCAGATGATGACAGTAGGAGTTAAGAGCAGAGAGTACCTACATCATCTACATTTCCAAAGATTTTTGTTTTAGACTTTATGAGCTCCTATGAAGAGTGTTTGGTATGTTGGCGAGGAATCAAACCTGTCAACTGCTTTGAAGATAGTTAGGTTTCTAAAATGATCTCTGTAATAAAGGCAGGGAAACTGATGGGCCAAAACAGAGATAATGAGTCCATTAAGTGAGACCACACTCATTTGTCTGAATGAGTACTTGCATCTGAAGAACTTTCCAAAGGAGACTAAGCTTGCTGAATTTGGAAAAGCCTTGAGAAAGAGTAGCATTTGAGCCCAGCTCAATAACCTCATGCTCTTCTGACCTACAAATTGCTGCAATAATTTCGTAGGTTTACCACATTCTTTATATACTTTCCCAAATGATTTTAAGTCATATGCTTATTACATGAATTCAAATTAATTTTGTTGTGATTGTTTTTTGGACTCTAACATCCCTAAAATATTCTATGAGAGAAAAGAGTTGAGCCAGGCATTGCTTTACGTTCAGCTCCTGGCACTTTGTGAGCACTAAATAAACTAATCTTGGGGTGATATGGAATGAATTAACCTTGGGGTGCTTTAGAACATGTGCTGGCAATGGCTGATTTGCTGAGTTTTGTTGAGCAATCACTGATGTTCATTTTCAATAATTGAGTTGAGAATTGCTCCTATAGTTCCTCTCCTCTACTCTTCAAGGTCACACGTGCTCTGTGAAAAGCAGAAGTAACCACATTTTTACAGCCCAAGAGATTCTTCATGCTTCATCTGGTTCAAATCCCCTCTTCCTACTTGGTTTTCTTGTTTCTATCCAGGGTCCTTATACATGAATTTTTCTCTTTGTCTTGAAACTGATAACTTGAATATGCTACTCAGATTTTACTTTTGATTTTGGTTTTACTTGTGAATATTGCCCCTTGAATAGCCCATTTTCGTGACAGCCAAGCTAAGCCAGCTCAGCACCCAGGGAAGGACAGCTCAGGTCTCCAGATTGTCTGGAATTAAAGAAACTGACAGGTTTTTTCCAGGACTGGGATTCCCCTGGGAGTGCCCCATCGTGCCCAAGGGGACAAAAAAATATTACTTCCTTATTTTCCTAAGATCTAACAATTATACTTAGTCCCTAAGGTGCTCCTAAATTGTCATGTTGCATCATGTCCCAATGAGGTTTTATATATGTAAAAATAATCTCTGTAAAAGACTTGTAAATGGTTCTTTCCTTGTTATTTATTAATTTAACAAACTCACTCAGAATAATTTAAATAAACCTTCTGATATCCTTTCCTGGGATCTTGAGGCTGGTTAAAGAACTAATATTGACTAACCAAGGTTTTGTTTTCACCTCTGCATTATCTAACAACAAAATATTGGTTGGTTCCTTGCTTGCTTGTTTGCTGTGTTGATTATGAACACAGCTTTGCCTGCCTCTTGGTTTCTGACAATAGAACTTAGTAAAGCAGAAAATCTATTAAAAATCTACTCCTGATTTGTTTTCTTTATTAAAAAATAATATGGATAGCATTAATTTGAATTTGGGGGTTAGATATTTTCTTCTGGTTCTAAAATTAATCGAATAAAAGTTTTCCATTCTTTTTATGATCCAAAAAACACAAAGTTGTTAAAGTAGTCATGATTATATGTATTGACAGCTTTTCACACACTCATATTCTGGTATGTTGAAATACTTATCTTCATTTTCTGATATCCTTTTATTACACTTTTACAATATTATTGGGGAAAGAAGAAAAATTCTAATTAATATTATTTATCTCTTAGAAAAAAATACATGGACTGTAGTTGAAAATGACTGGCCTATACCCTTTTTTCCTGAGTTCCACAAAGTATATTTCCAACAGCTTATTAAAATGTCAAACTTTATCCCAAAGTGAACTTGTCTTTCACCTACAAGCATCCTCTTCCTCAGGTTAGTCCTCATTCTATAATCCTTATCTTTTAAAATAGTGTACACTGTCAATTAGAAGCCCTGAGTCACCTTTAACTCCCATCACATGGTTTGGGTATTTTTTTTTATTCTCCAACATCAAATCAATTAATAAAAACTGTCAATTAAATCTCAAAATTGTTTCTTAAATCTGACTTTTCCTATGAATCTGTACTGCTGCCACCTACTCAAAACATAACCATGCCTCACTTAGACATGCTTCAGCCACCAGAACTTTCTTTGACCTTCCATCTTTCATATAGCTAATAGATTTATCTCCTTATAAAGTAAATCTACAGTCAATTATTCAGTCATTTGGTCACCTTTTTATTCTTTTATTCAAGAAATACTCAAGCAACATCATTTTTGAGCCCAAATTTGATTTTGCGTTCCTTTTTAGGTTGCCCATTATAAAGTTTGAACCACTTTTATAGCTCACCCACCACAGATGTGTAAATTCATTAGTGAATACATTGGCACACTGGCTTCATTGCTCACTGCGTTTTATATAATTCCCTCTTATTCACTTTTTCTATTTGGCTTCATCATTGTCTTGTGCTGTGTATAACTTCGTAATTAAGTTGTGCCACAAAATGAAGCATATATATAGTCATTCATTCACATTTCCAAACCTAATCTTACTGACTTCAAAAAATATTTCTGGAGTCCTTACTACTCATTAGATAAAATACAAAAACTTAGCATTGCTGCATTGCTACAGTTCTTCAGCATCATGTCCCAGAGTCCTGTGTTCTAGACCATAGATCTTCTAAGGAGCCATAGCATAAGCTTTTTAACTTACCATGTCTTTGATTTTGATGATATTATTAAACATGCTCTGAGGAGCACAAGTATTTCATAACATGAAAATAAGAATTTCCTAATATAAAAGTTACAGTATCAAGTAAGTTTGAAAAGTGCCATATAACACATTCTTCTTATGAAGACCCTGACTGCACAATTGCTTAAACCTAAAGTAGTATTTTTCTTTTTTTTTTTTAACATCTATATTGGAGTATAATTGCTTTACAATGGTGTGTTAGTTTCTGCTTTACAACAAAGTGAATCAGTTATACATATACATATGTTCCCATATCTCTTCCCTCTTGGGTCTCCTTCCCTCCCACCCTCCCTATCCCACCCCTCTAGGTGGTCACAAAGCACCGAGCTGATCTCCCTGTGCTATGTGGCTGCTTCCCACTAGGTATCCACCCTATGTTTTTTTGGTCTTTTTTTTGTTTTTGTTTTGTTTTTTGTTTTAGCGGTAAGCGGGCCTCTCCCTGTTGTGGCCTCTCCCGTTGCGGAGCACAGGCTCCGGACGCGCAGGCTCAGCGGCCATGGCTCATGGGCCCAGCCGCTCCGCGGCATGTGGGATCTTCCCGGACCGGGGCACGACCCCGTGTCCCCTGTATCGGCAGGCGGACTCTCAACCACTGCGCCACCAGGGAAGCAACACCCTATGTTTGGTAGTGTATATATGTGCATGCCACTCTCTCACTTCGTCACAGCTTACCCTAAAGTAGTATTTTTCAAACTTAAAGATTTTAAGACTCACCTGAAACATTTTTTTTTTTAAGTCATGGATTATCGGGCCTATTTAAAGGAAGATTCTGAATCATATATCTGAGGTGGGCACTGTGGTCTGAATGTTACCCCCCTCCCAATTCACATGTTGAAATCCTAATGCCTATTGTGATAGTATTAGGAAGTATGGCCTTTGGGAGGGTCTTGGCTCATGACCCTCCCAAATCATGAAGAGAATCTCATTCTCTTCATGAATGAGCTTAATGCCTGTGTGAAAGAGGACTGAGATCCGAAGCCTCTTCCACAATGTGAAGACACGATGAGAAGTCTGCAACCCAAAAGACAGTGTGGACTTTAAAAAAATGCACAACGTGAGAGTTGCGAGTTAAGTTTTATTTGGGGCAAAATGAGGACTGCAGCCTGGGAGACAGCATCCCAGATAGCTCTGAGAAACTCCTCCAAAGAGGCAGGGGGCAAGGTCAGTATATATGTGATTTTGGTGAAGGGGGAATACATGCAATCAAGCACATATTTTTTACAGAAGATTTCTGCTAGTCTTGTGCAGGTTACTGCTAGTCACGAGGAGCAGACATCACCATGAAGGATTTTAGTGCTTTTCTGGATATAAGAAGATACAAGAATTAGGCTCATAAAATTGGCTCCTGAAAATATCTAACTATCTGAAGACCTGTTCTGCCAGTTTTTCCCAGAGCACAGAGTGCCTCATTTCTGCTCTCCACCTGAACTCCTTTCAGGGGGTGTTGAAAGTCAGCAGCTGCAGCAGCACACGATTTGATCCTTGTAGAGGTAGATGGCAAGTGCCAATGGAAAACGCCAAGTCGTAGTTGACAGTAGCTTTCACCAGAACTGAACCATGCTATCACCCTGGTCTCGCACTTGCAGCCACCAGAACTGTGGAGAATAAATTTCTGTTTATAAGCTACCCAGCCTGCGTATTTTATTATAACAAAATGGAATGGACTAAGACAGTGAGTTTGTGAAATCTGTATTTTTATTAAGTGACCTAAAGTATATTTATAATCCAGAAAATTTAAGAAACACTTGCTAAAATTTCTGAGAGTGCTGCAATAAAGAGACCTTTATTACCTTTGTTTACCCAGTGTTTGCCAAGCATATTTAGGTATGGACATCTTTTTTTATCTGACATCTAGTTCTCAGAAATGCTGGCTTATGTTATTCTCTTTACACAAAATTATCTTCCCAGCCAGGAAAATTCCTGGACATCCTTCAAGATGAAGTTCAAAACAACTTTCTCCGTGAAGACTTCCCTGAGCTCTCCTACTCAGCCCTACTTCTAGCACTATAACATGTATCTAGTCACATTGTATTATTTTAACAATGCAATTTATTTCCTCCCTCTATTTCCTTTCTCTAGTTTCTGAGTAACTTGAGGGCACTGAACACATACTTTACATGTTGAATGCATATGAATGAATAAATTCATGAAAGACTCCATGAATGAATGGTATGATATCATCAAGCCTTCTATAATAGAATAATTATGGATCAATCAGCACAAAATAATCAGAATTAATGGTATAGTCAAATTCCAATTTTGTTCTTTATATCAATTTTGTTCTTTATATTTAACTCATTACTAGGGCATATGTTAATGTAAAGTAATCTTCACATGTAATATTAGAAAAATCTATTCCTAAGTTTATGACTACCACCACTCACTATGTCACATTTCTCTTCTAGACTTTTCTTCTTGATCAAATCTTTCCTGGACTTTAAGACAGCAGGAGAATCAATGCTTTCTCACATTGTCATGCATTTACCACATTCCTCCTGAGCTAATAGCTTAAGTATACTTTTAGGATTTATAAGAGAGAAACAACATTTCTAAGAAGCATTTATGTAGGCAGATTTTATATGAGATACAGGAAAGATGACTTCAATATAAGTTTACTGTAATAGTTTCTTAAGAATCTCATTGTGGATTGAAAATATGGGCCCAGTAATTTTCAAAATTTTAATTTTTGGTTTGATTGTTTTCATTGACTTATATAAATATTTACAGAATACCTCTTAGTACAAATGCAGAGAAAATCTAAAACTGAACATTAGTTGAAATTTCATGAAGATTCTTAGCAAAAGAGACAACTGCTATGTGTACTGAAATCAAATGTTTATTATTGTGGGGTCTATTTTGGCATTATAATTTCCACATAGTTACCCAAAACAATATACAAGTATGGTTTTCTTTTTTCTAGTCAGCAGACGTACAGTTTAATATCCTATTGTTAACTTCTCAATTTAAAAATTATTTTTAGAATAGAATGCATTCAGTGACTGTAGCCAACTGTGCTGTGTTCATAAAAATAATTCTGTTCAAGTTTAGACTTAAAAAAATAAAATACAGGATTTGTTTTGAGAAATCGATAATTAACTCTATTGTGTGTGTTCTTAAAAATGCACTTTATCCTTTAAGGCAACGTGTGCATATGTTGTTTTCAATAATACATGAATTATGACTGCATAAAGCATATTACCATTTCTTTGAATTACTGATCATCTGCTTTTGAGTGAAAAACAGACTTATCTGTTTTTAACCTGAAGAATTCCTGCAACAGAGCTTTACATATAGAAGGCAATAAACCTCTGTTGATTTTATCTGTCAACTTCATTTAACTACTCACTGAGTCAACTATAAGCAACATATGGAACTCAACAGAAGAATGATCCTGATCTATGACGAAGAAAATAAATGGTAAGACGAAAGATTCCAAAGGTTAAAAAAAAAAAAGTAAAAATGTTTCTACTTTCTAAATGTAGGAAGTCCTGCATGAATAGCAGAGGCCTCTGGATTATTTCTAAATAGCCAAAAGGATTCTTCTGACTAGAAATTTATTGCATTGGCTCAGACAAAAATGTGGCTTATTTGTATATTTTTAACAGTGTTGCATTTCTCATAAGCCACTTATGAGCAGTGGTAGCTAACACATACACAAAGAAGCCACAGACAAGGAGAGAGAAAAGCCACATACCATTACACAAATGCATGTCCCCTTGGCTTGGTTCCTAGAGCAATGTGGGTCACACAGAAGGAGGCTTGCTGAGGTTTGCCAGCCCTATTTTCATTGGTACAGGGAACCACCTGCAGATTGGTTGCAAGGTTATGGGAAGTCTCTGGTGGTATTTCCATCAGTATGCCTTTGGTAGTTCAGTCTCTGAGACCAGCTCCCATTCCTCTATTAACCAAGACAGGTGTGGTCAGATTCCTTTGGTCCTGATTCATTGGTTCTTATTTATGGAAAACTCCCTGGTATTCTTCCCAAGATAATAGCAATTCATGTCAATTTTAGCCATTTAATTTGTTGTTAAATTCACTGGAATTCTATGTCACAGGGAATTATATTATTGGATTCCTGAACTTCCTATTTCTCTGTCTTTTCTTCAGACTATTTTACTTTAACCTTGCACTCTGTAGAATAAAATAGTTATGCTTTACAGTAATGCCTGTACCTACTCATACAAATACAGTTTACATGCTCCATTAAGCACATTATAAGTTGGCTCCGTAGAAATCCTAAGAAAAGCTTCTTGATGTTTACTATTTCAGAATATGTCTCATAAATTAAATGTTACTTTGAGTTTAAACTTACTTTTGAGTGAGTTTAAAAAAAAAAACCTGAAGATTTACTAATGTCTGCAAAATTTGTATTTATGGTAGTTGGATGTTTAAGGTGTTTTTCTTTTTACTGATTCCAATTTTGTATATCTGAGTCTTTATAGTCTGCCTCTGCATTTCCTTATGGTCTTTGTTAATACCCGAAGTGTGTCACCTAATTTGAAACATACTTGCTGCTGTTTTCAACTATATTCAGCTTGTAGGTTAAATATATGAGATAGAAGTAACTGTAGAAAATGTGAATTTCGAAGGCTAGACATTCCAAATAGGCCTTTGCAGCCAGGAATGTGAGTTAATCTGGGCAAGGAAAGATAAACTTGGGTTATTTTAAAGTAATAGGCAATGGGTGTGAATCCTGAATTTAGAAGTTTATCTATTTAATTTATATGAAAGGTTGTGTTAGAAGAAGACTGGACTTGGAGGGTCTTGTATGAAATGTACCCAAGTACAAACAAGTTTGGTGTGTGATGTTAAGACCAGACACACCAAAAGTAAGTGATGTAGAAGGAAATGTGGTTCAACTTCCTCTGTCCTTGTCCAGCTGTCAGTCTGTGGTGTCAGCCACTTTAGTTTAGTTGGGAAGGGAATAGGATATTAGAGTGAGTGAACAAATAAGGAGAGTGAAACAGGATGTACATGCTGTGATCAATAACAGCAAAGCACCCGTAGATTTACAACTCCTGCCCAGACTAACTCACATTCCTATCTGAACAGCCTAGTTGGAATGTCTTTTACCCGTAAGCCTGAAGGCAGAAGTGATGGGCACTGACAGAAGAATGGCTTCCACATGCTTTCAATATGGTGGAAGTTTCAGGTGAAGGTCTAATTTGATTGGCCACCCTCATGATTTGGGTGGAGCACCAAAAGAGATACTTTTCACAGATCCACGTCTGTTTTTTAGGGAAAATAAGGTTAAATAACAAAACTGAAATGCTGTGGTAATAATAAATCAACGAAGCATATTCAGTAGCATATGTGAAAAATTCCAAACAGTAGTAAAGGCAAGAATATATGATTGAAACAAATAGGCTACAGTGTAAAAAGGAAGTCTTCATCTAAAGCCACTTTTTCTACTTTTGCAAAGAACAACTAGCTCTTAGGAAGCATAAAATAAATGACATTTCTATAGTTACATGCTCTTTACCATAGGGACAAATATACACTTAAGTGATGTTTTTCAAATCAAATGTACAACATATAATAACATACAGCGATATGCAGCAAATTTGGGGCACTGAGGCCTATGTTAGTCCAGGCGAGAGAAACCAGATGGTTTAATGTAAAATGTTTAGCCTAGTGAATCCGTCTACATTTCAAATTATGTGCTTCCTCATTTGCTCAGCCACAGAGGATGGTCTGACTAAAATTAGGTTCCTGAGGTAAGGAAAAGTAGACTGTCCTATCTCAGATCTTCTCTGTTCTTGGGGTTCAGGGAGATTAGGTACCATGCCCAGGATTACACAGTCAGAAATGTGAAGATCTAGCATGAGAGTCTAGGATTTTTACTCCAAATTCTATGTCCTTTCTCCCATCTCACATATCCCTAAAGTTATGGTTCAATCCTAATTCAAGCCACTGACCATACTGAAATAAATCACATAGGCTTTAGGAATCTCCCACTAATCTCCCAGTTCTCACTAGATCAAGCATAGGTCAGATTATTGATCTTTCTTATGATTGGTCTCAAAGCCTTATGTTGACAAATCAGAAGGCTGAAATCTGGTTTTAAATTCTATGAATTTACTTATTCCTATAATTAAAGCTCATTAAATCTACTGTGGACCATAAAACCAAAGAGAACAAGCCATGTGTCTTCCCTCAAAAAATTTAGAGACAAGTGAAGAGACAGACAATAAGATGGACAATTACAATTAACCACACTAATATAGAAACTTTTTTAAAGAAAAGGCAAAAGTAAAACTCTAAGTAAGACTAATAAAACTAATATTTAATGGCTGGCAGAAAAAGAGTAGCTAATGATAGTCACTGCAAAGCACAGAAGAAAGTGCAGAGATGAAGGCAGGGCCAGTAAGCACCCTGGGACACCTTCTGTGTCCCTTTCTCCATCTATAAAAAAGGAGAGTATGAAAATTCAGTAGGTATGTCTCATCAATGTGTTGATATATACCCAGTTCTTTACAAAGTGATCCATACTGTATTTTATTTACATTATTATTACTCTATGAAATAATGTCCACATGATTTGTATAATTGGAAAATTTGGAATAATGTTTAGATATTTGTACCATTTTAATTGAATTATATGCTAGCAAATAAAACCTATCAATATATTATTCTAAAAATCATATATGTGCATATGTAATCTATAGCCAAGACTATCCCTCAATAGCTATCTGTATTTATTCTTAAGTAGACCACTGTTAAGGATTCTAAAAATGAATTTTCAAAGATTTTTGTTCCGTATTTTTGTATTGTCCTTCTTAGTGTGGCAGAAACCTGAATATTGTGCATATTACTGAGATGTTTATCCTATAATAATATGACCTGGCATTCTCCTCATTTGTCTTTCCAATACTTCTAGTTTTACACATTTGTGGATATATAACAGCTCAGGAGTGTGGGCTAGTGGCTCGCTGCAATGAAAGAGGGAGATAGTGGAGACTTAGACTCTTGTCTCATCTCTGTCGATAACTTGCCTAAAATCTTGGGTAATCCTTGGATTCCAACCCAACATTCATTCAATAAATGAGAGCTGGAAGTAAGGTGCTATGATAGGCACTATAAGAGTTGGGCTAATGAGCTGTGGTATTGTCATTTAAGAATTTGACAGTATGCAGGGGAGATAAGATTACCATAAAATAACAAAAATATATATTAAGTGTTATAAAAGCTACAGAAGTAAAATGCCATGAGAGCTTTTTAGGGGTACTATGGTTTCCAGCCGTGGTTACCAGCAAAGGCATGTTAGAGTACAAAACAGGAACACCTCTCTTCATTGCTGAAACACAATACTGAAATATTTTAAGTAATAGAATTTTAGGTATTGTTACAGAAAGTACAATACAATTGTTATTTTTAACTACGATAACTATGAAATTGTAAGAATTACCATAAAATGTGTTTTTGTTCTTTGAGCTTATAGAGAGCACTGAATAATGAATGTCAGAAATCATTAGATAGTATGGATTTCATATGCATTCAAATATGTACTCTCCAATATACCTTAGTATTTCACATTCATCAGCCTATAATTTTTGACCTAAGTATATATACTTGCAAATTATAGCTTGTAAAATAACCCTTTACTTATTTAAAACAAAATTATGATACTCCAACTAGCTATATCCTAGATAAAATTTTCTGCCATTTTTGCCACTTGAAAATAAAGCAGCTACCTTTTCAGAACTGAAAGAATACTTTCTTTTAAAGCCATAAAGCTGTATTAATAGAATCCCAAACATTCCATAGTGGTGGCTCAACATGCTAAAATGTAAGTTCAGAAAGCCCATTTTGATCCAAACTGTTTACTCGGATTTTCAGCAGGGGACACTGAACAAGGGTCCACAGTTCAGTTCTTGAAACTGTGGTCTAGGTAGAGAACCACAGGGAGGTGGACTGGCAACTTTCAGAATGCCAGGGAGACAGGGCAAAGGGTTGTTCCTGACATTTTTCAGATGACTTTCTAAACAGAACTCTTCTATTACAGTTTTTGAAAGGGGGTTTCAGTAGTAACAGAGCAAGATTCAGAGGTGGGGAAGTTGCTATTAACGTGGTGGAAAACTGCATTTTGGTGGATGGAGTCAAGAATGAGAAGGAAAGAGGGGAAAAGTAGACAGAAAAAAAAGAAAGGCATTGACTAGTGGACAAAAATGCAAATGGCATTTTTTTATCAAAGCGTCTCATTTGATGTTTACACAAAAATCCAAAAAGCACCGGATGCATATAGTGGGTTTTCTAAGACAGAGAAAGAAAACTATGTCATTAATCCAAATATTGAATTTCACCTATGAAACCGGAACAGGGGACCACATTTAACAAAATGGTACAGGTGAACATTTGGAGAGCACAACGGTACCTGGAAAAGCTGTTCTATTAATTAGCCTTCGATAATACTTCTTTTTCATAGATTGGCAAATAGTCTTGTGTGCAAATTTGGTAAGAATTTAATTGTTTTCAGTGGAAGTTTGGATTGAAAAAACTTTCTTGCAGAAATACTGATTCTTTGAGAAGCAACAGGCACTCATGCAGAAATAAGTTCTGCCTACCTAACAGAAATGATTTATCTATCTCACCCACCACAATGGAAGTTCCTTTAGAGAAGACCCTTCCTTACGTTATCTACTTTTGACACTCTGACGCTTACCACAATATCTAGTACATAGTAAGAACTCATTAAGCTGAATGAATAGAATTGAAATGTCCATAGTGGAGCAGAAACTACCTCCATTCAACAGTGACCAGTCACAGACATGGGACTCAACTCCTTGTCTGAAATGCAGAAGATTATAGCTTAAATATAGCCCTTTGGGGGCACTTTCTGAACAATGTTTTTCTTCACAGTCGTATGACAAGTTACGAAGTTCAGCTAGAGAAAAATAAAAAATGAAACATCTTCCCTGCTAATTCAACCATGGAAATTCAAACATGGCAGTTGAGTTTTGGAAAGCAGAGGCTCTTTCATCCACCTGACTGACATAGCATTATCAGTTGACAAACTCATTACCACATGGTTATCAACTTACTCAAGCAAATGAAAATTTCATGAATACCTAGCTGTTGTGGCAGATGTTAACAGAGGCTGGCAGAGAGATTTAAAACATATTATGTACAAGTTTCTCATTTCTTATTACAAATTGTTTTCACTTTACTGATATGAACTGTAGGAATTGTCATGCTTTTCTCCTTTTGTTTAGATCGGTATTCACTGCAAAACAGTTCTTTGCATTCAGTACTTGCCAATTTTGATAAGGTACAAATATTTTTTTGGCCTAGGTGAAGTGGAGCAAAATGAACATTTTTATACTATTTCTGTCTAGAAATGAAATTACTAAAGCAGGTCAAAAGTGAATTTAGAATAATATCATAAATGTGTCCTATACTAAATTTTTAATAGAAAACCTATTTATTGAGATGTCTGCTGTAAGGAAGAGTGGATATTATTTTTGTCATTTTAAAGTAAACATATAAAAGAAATGTTTAGTCAAGTCTAATCAAGGCAAGAAAGTGTATTGTTTTCTACATTATTTTGCTTTTTCTTTCTTTTGATTTTTTAAAGTATTTGAACCATCTTTGTTTGAGACAGACAGGTTGAAGGGTTGAGGATGGAGCAAAGGAACCAGGGTTTGAATACATTCAACAGTCATGTAATAAACACTCTGAGCACCTAATGTGGGTCAAGCACAGCAGACATAGCTTTAATTAACCTCATAATTTACGGTTTAAAATGAATAAGAAAAACATCTCCTGTCAAAATTCTTACATCCAGATTCTCATATTATCTCTCTTAGACTAATACAATTAAGATCAAGGAACTAATGTGTCTTCATATGGATAGAACATTTCTACAAGTGATAGCTTTTAGTGACTAGCAATTCTATACAAAGAAGAGCCTCACAAAATAAAACTAAGGTTGTAATATTGAGTCCTTAAATCTAATAGTAAGTCTATTAAAGAAAGAAAATACTGTATTTTACTAAAAAAAAAAGATTTAAGTTAAATTTCTAAAAGTATATGTTTTCATTCATTGAACAGAAACCAAACTATTGATGTACTAATAATGTACATTATTCCTTTTTTTTTAATTGGAGTATAGTTGCTTTACAATGTAGTGTTACTTTCTACTGTACAGCAAAGTGAATCAACTATACGTATATGTATATCCCCTCCTTTTTGGATTTCCTTCACCACAGAGCATTGAGTCGAGTTCCCTGTGCTATACAGTAGGTTCTCATTAGTTATCTATTTTATACATAGTAGTGTATATATGTCAATCCCAGTTTCTCAATTCATCCCACCCCCCCTTACCCCCCTTGGTGTCCATACATTTATTCTCTACTTCTGTGTCTCTATTTACACAGATGACCAAGAGGCATGTGAAAAGCTCAACATCACTAATTATTAGAGAAATGCAAATCAAAACTACAATGATGTATCCCCTCACACCGGTCAGAATGGCCATCATCAAAAAATCTACAAACAATAAATGCTGGAGAGAGTGTAGAGAAAAGGGAACCCTCCTACACTGTTGGTGGGCATATAAATTGATACAGCCACTATGGAGAACAGTATGGAGGTTCCTTAAAAAAACTAAAAATAGAAGTACCATATCACCCAGCAATCCCACTCCTGGGCATATACGCAGAGAAAAACATAATTCCAAAAGATACATGCACCTCAGTGTTCATTACTGCACTGTTTACAATAGCCAGGACATGGAAGCAACCTAAATGTCTATTAACAGAGGAATGGATAAAGAAGATGCGATACATGTATACAATAGCATATTACTCAGCCATAAGAAGGAATGAAATTGTGCCTTTTGCAGAGACATGGATGGACCGAGAGACTGTCATACAGATTGAAGTAAGTCCAAAAGAGAAAAACAAATATCATTGTGGAATCTAGAAAAATGGTACAGATGAACCTAGGCCGGACACTATAAAACTCTTAGAGGAAAACATAGGCAGAACACTCTTTCACATAAATCACAGCAAGATCTTTTCTGACCCACCTCCTATAGTCATGAAAATAAAAACAAAAATAAACAAATGGGACCTAATGGAACTTAAAAGCTTTTGCACAGCAAAGGAAACCATAAACAAGATGAAAAGACAACCCTCAGAATGGGAGAAAGTATTTGCAAACTAAGCAACTGACAAAGGATTAATCTCCAAAATATACAAGCAGCTCATGCAGCTCAATATCAAAAAAACAACCCAATCCAAAATTGGGCGGAAGACCTAAATAGACATTTCTCCAAAGAAGACATACAGATGTACCTTGTTTTTAAAAGAACTGGTAATCAAGCAGTCCTTAATGTAGCTCTGCTATAATTGGTATTTATGGCATTTTTACATGTTCACTTTTAATTTTGTAGCCATTTATTATGTAATTAGATGCAAACCATAATGAGCTTTTATATATTTCTTAAATTAAGGAGATCTTTATTTTTCTCCCCCATTGTGGCAGGTAGAGCAGATGATAAGTGTCTCCCCTTCCATCACCCCATGATCTGGGGTTCACACTTTTGTGTGATTCTGTTCCCTTTAATGTGGGCAGAACCTTGGGCTTCTTCTAACCAACTGAACCAGCAAGGCTGATGGGATGCCACTCCTGTGATTACACCACAATATATAAGAGTGTCTTGATAGCAGACACTGGAGACTCTCCTTGCTTCCTTGATGAAGTAAGGGACCATGATGGCAGTGCTCATGTGGCAAGGAACTATAGGTGGTCTCTAGAAACTGCAGGAGGCCGCCAGTTGCTGAGGAAGTGTTTCCAGCTGACAGCCAGGAAGAAGCTGGGGTCGGATATACAGCCATGGAAAATGATTTATAAAAGCCACCCAAATGACCTTGGAAGTGGGTTCTTCCCATGAAGTTTCCAAATGAAACTCTGTGAAATTCCTGAGAAGAGGACCCAGTGAAGCTCTGCCTGAACTACTGACTCACAGAAATTTTGAGTTAATAAATTGTGTGTTGTTTTAAGCAGCTAAGTGTGTGGTAACTTGATACACAGTGATAGATAATGAATACACCAACTATACTGCAATTCTTGAAGTCTAAGTAAGTATAGTAATTTCTATAAATAAGGAATTCATTTTTGTGGTCAATAAACATTACTTAGTGTCAGCTACTCTTCTAGTTACCAGGGACGTGGCGATAAACAGAAAGACAATTCATATGCTCTAATGGAGGACGTTTTAATGATATTTAAAAGTTATAAAATAATTTTATAATTACAGTTGTGTTAAGTGAATAACAAATGATCAAACATGGTCATGGGAATTAGGCAAAACACTTTCCGTGGTATGCTAGTAGACAGTTCACAACAGGCTCTTGGCAATGGTAAGGGAAGGAGTCATGAAGTGCAGAATTTGCCTATTTCTGTGCTATAAGTATCCCCACCATGGTCAATTTTAAGATACTAATATGATATCATTGAACATGGAGTTGAGAAGAAATAGACATAATCAACTTCTGCAACCTGGTACAGGCATGCCTCCATACACCAGTGGGGTTCCCTAAACTGAGTTAAACTGAGTGCTGAAGAATGAGTCTGACTTAACAAACAATGAGGGGAATAAAGAACTATCTAGAAGAGCAGTCAGCTTGTCAGAGGTTCTGAACCTGGAAGAGTTTCTTTGTCTGAAGAACTGAAAGAAGAATGTGGCTGCAGCTTAAAGGCTAAGGAGACAGAAATTCAAAAGGGGAGAATAAAGAATCAGGAAGGGATCAGACTGTTCAGACTGCCAAACATTATTCTAGGCTCTGGGGTTATAAGAATAAACCAGAGACACATAATCTCTATCTCATGGTGCTCACAGGGACCTTTACATTAAGAATTTTAGAGTTTGGTCTAAAGCAAAAGGAAATAGTTGAATTATTATTGGCAAGAAAATAACAATTTGTATTTTTTAAAGATAACTGTTCGTTGGATAAATTCATTTTAAAAAGCACATGAATGTGTGTGAGAAGCCAATTCAGACAATGTTACTCACTCATGTGTCAATTCCTTATTATAGAAAATAAAAATAATAGTACCTTTGTCATGGTTGTTTGGAGATTAATTTAATACAGATAAGTTGTCTATAAAGGTGGGAAGATCATAGTAAGAAGTCAAAACATTTTAAGAAATTTTTCACCTTCTGCTTTTCTTCTTTTATTTTTTCTTATTGTTGTTAAAATACAGGATGAGGTCTGTGGTGAAGATGCAAATTTGTAAGTGGTCATCATATGTCTGAAGTCATAGAAGACAATATTGCAGAGAGATAATGGTGAATGAGAAGAGAAAGAGGGCCCAGTTCAAAGCCATGCAGAGCTCCAAATTTTTTTTTTTTTTTTTTTTTGCGGTACGCGGGCCTCTCACTGTTGTGGCCTCTTCCGTTGAGGAGCACAGGCTCCGGACGCGCAGGCTCAGCGGCCACGGCTCACGGGCCCAGCCACTCCGCGGCATGTGGGATCTTCCTGGACCGGGGCACGAACCCGTGTCCCCTGCATCGGCAGGCGGACTCTCAACTACTGCGACACCAGGGAAGCCCCAGAACTCCAAAATTTAAAGATTGACTAGAAGCAAAGGAACCTTCTTCCTTTGGCAGAAAACTTAACATCATCAAGTATGGAAATGACAGGTTCGGTCTGCAGAACTATGTTGAGCTCACATCTGGATTATGGGACTCATTTCTAAGATCATCTTTATTAGAAGTGTGTAGAAAAACTGGATAGAGTTCAAAGAAAAGTAATAAAAATGATTAACGACTTAAGGTTGATGGATTTATGAGGAAAGATTAAAAACCAGAATGGGCTCCAACAAAGGCTGTGGGGGAATGGTTATAATTAATCTCCTAGAGTTTTAAAAGAGTAGTAAACATGGAGGAAAAAATTATTATTTTCCTTAGATTGAGAAAAGAAAAAGAAAAAAAAATTAGTCTTAGTTCAAATATTAAAAGAGGAAACTGTGACATTGAGAACATTAATTTTGTAGAAAACAATTTCAAGGAAACAAATATTACATTTTTGAGACAATAAAAAACAAAACTGGAAAAATAGAATTTAAATTGAGTTCTGTAGAACATTTCTGTGTGAGTAAAAATAGCCCATATATAATAACGAAAAATGTTTTGTTGTCTTTACTTCCAGATAAAACAGAGCCTCCATGAGGGCAGAGATTTGGGTCTTTTCACTCATGTATCATCAGTAGCTGGAACAGTGCTTAACACAGAGAAGGTGCTTAAGGTATTCATGCATTAAAAAAAAAAGTATATTCAAGATTTAAACTTCAAGATTATTTAATAGAGTTAGGGATGGATTAATGCGTGATCTATGGATAGTAAACAGAACCAAATTGAGACAAATTCAGTTGTGGGTGATAATACTCTCAAACTTCAACCCATTTATTGTAGCAGGCTTGCTGTAGAAAACAAATTAGATTATATTTTAAACGATTTAAAATTCATATATTAATAGAATCTACTAATGTTTTCAAATATTAATTTCCCACATATTAATAAAATGTTACCATCAAAATATCTTACAAAAATTTAGAATCATAGTAAAAAGAAGAATGCAATTAAATTTTATATAACAATTTCTTATTTTAAAATATAACCCATATGCGCTAGTTTGATATACTATTTTTATAGTATGTGTGTATCATAACTCTTTATTATCCCCAGATATGATTATAGAGCAGTATCCAGAGATAAAAATGTATAATAAAACATTTTCTGTTTCTTTTGATTGTTCTTAAATGCATAACTGTTATTTGCCAAAATTAACCTAGATTCAGACTTTCAGCCTAGATTCAGTCTTTCATGATTTGATATAACTGATCAGCTATGTGACTCCAATTGAATTGTACTGTGTTAACAATTTTACTATACGGTTGTTTGTGGTGGTAGAAACTATTAATAAACAACAAAAATTGACTTCAGTCTCAACAAATTGCTATTTTTCAAATTACTACCTTAATTTCATTTTTAAAATGTCATTTTAATGAATAAAAATGTCTGTAAAATTAACCACGGTTTCAAAGTTATTATAGGATCAATCTACATAAAACCAATTGTAGGGAATGGATTTCATTGGATTGCAGTCTTTATAATAACAAAAATTGTATAGAAAGTAAAAATCTTGTGACTATTTTAGTAACAAAAGTAGCAAATAAAAGACTAAAACCACCCTCATAACTATGATATTAGTAAAGAGTCTATAGAAGGAATAGTAGGTGAGCCTGTACTAAGTTTCTTCTTGATAACTGGAAATAACTGTGATAGCATCTTTTATGAATTCATTACTAAAATTCTTTTATAAATTTGGAAGTATGGATCACTTTCTATTTATGTACTGAATTCTGTACCAGTCTCACAGATGCCAGAAGCAGAATTAGTAAAGAAATGATACAGTAGAACAATTGACTCTGACTTTAGGAAAACTCTGTTACCAATTAGATATGTCACTAATTTGCAGAGCAAAGTATCAGAGAAAAAAGAAGTCAGTGGAACAACAGCCCCAGAAGTCTACACTGGGACTCACCATGGATGTGTGATCCAGGACAGGATTGCCTATGCACAGGGGGAAGACGTACTTAGCAGAGACCTGACATGGGGCTTCTACGAAGTAAGAGGTGATTCAAGAGATCGTGCAGTGCTAGGAGATGTTGAGATCTTGTCCTGACAGAATGGAGACATGTTGCTGAGCACCGTGGGCATTCAGTCAATATATTTTCAGTTTCCTTTACTTTTTGTGAATGTTGTTAAAGTTCAGTCTATTCTCAATGGCGCAGCCAGAGTGATGATTTTACAAGTCAGCCAGATTATGTCACTTCGCTAAATCTTCCAATGGACTCACTTCTAATTAACATGAAAATCAAAGTCCATATAATGGCTATATTGCCCTAATTTATCTGATTCTTGTTAGGTCTTTTACTTCATCTGCTCCTGTCACCTTCCCTCATTCTGCTCCAGCCACAATTGACCAACATGCTGGCCAACACACTAGAAATGGTCCAGCCACAGGACTTGTGTTATTGTTCCCTCCTGGAATACTTCCTCCATATATCTGTACAGCTTGCACCCTCATCTACTTCAAGTCTTAGATCATATATTACCTTTAGGTTGATCCTCTCCCTGATGACCATAGTTCATTTTCAAAGTTTCCCCTCACAGTAGTCACCTGTATCACCCTTTTCTCCATAGTACTGTATATTTTAAAGTTGTTTTTTGTTTCTTTTTTCTTACTAAAAATAGGTTCTACGAGGGCAGGAGGGCAGATATTTTAATTTGTTTTGCTTACTGATGTATTTTTAGTACTTAGAATAGTGCCTGTCACATTGTAGGAACTTAATAAATATCTGTTGAATGAATGAGTATTCATATGGGATCAACTGATATTTAAAGTCAAAATTGTAGTAGGAGTTATAGATTGGCTCCTAAATGGGACGCTTTCTAATTTGAAAGTGCCATTAATTATACAAATATCTATTTTTAATAATTTGATTTTTGGATTATATACTATCCAAATAATCTTGTTTAATACATTAATATTAATATATGGTTGTAGAGAATATGGAAAATATCAGGAAGTGTGAGGGCAAAATTGTATTACTTACAATGTGTCATCCATATTTTAGTGTATTTTATTCTAATGTTATACAACTACTTTACACATAGTTATGTGTCCTGCTTTTTACACTAATATTTATGTTGTGGGTGATTCCCACATTCTAAAAATAAATAATTGAATATTGAAAATATTTAATAAATATTTGAATATTGTAAATCTTTTTAATGACTTCAAATTATCCAATCTAATAAATGAACATATTTTAAATTATTTCTTAATGATCCAACTTGTTTCTACTTTTTCATTACGATAATAATGCCATTTATTTAAATTAAAATAGGTTATGTTAAGAAATCCTATAATTATGTTTCATGGAATAAAAAAATGGAATGATTGTATGACACCTCAAAATAATGTAATGACATAGAAAGTTTGTTTTTCTAAACTGAAATGGACCAACACACACACACACACACACACACACACACACACACACACACACACAAGAAATGGCCCTTTGTTGTGCCAAGCACATTGTGTGGTCACTTTTTTTTTTTTTTTTTTTTTTTTTTTTGTGGTACGTGGGCCTCTCACGGTTGTGGCCTCTCCCGTTGCGGAGCACAGGCTCCGGACGCGCAGGCTCAGCAGCCACGGCTCACGGGCCCAGCCGCTCCGCGGCATGTGGGATCTTCCCGGACCGGGGCACGAACCCGTGTTCCCTGCATTGGCAGGCAGACTCTCAACCACTGCGCCACCAGAGAAGCCCGGTCACTATATTTTTATAGCCACAAAACAGTCTAGAAAAAATTCAGACAGGTCAGCCCAGTAGTAGCTGAGGAAATGGAGACTGACCTTAAAAGAGACTGAACTTGAAATGAGGGAGCTAGACTCCTAGGTTGTTAAAAATATGAGGCACACTAACAAAGTCTCAACTGATTTGAGAGAAAACAATCAAGCAGTAAATAACTTTAGTGGTCTATAACTGACTATGGTGAGAAATTAAATTAGTTATGAAAAAGATGGTATACAAACAAAAACATTCTACTATGTAGTATTTTATTTTCTCTGTGAATAATTTTTTTCAGAGGAGTGCAATATTCATTCAGTGCTGTACCCTGAACACCTAGAAGAGTCCTGGCATATTGGGGGTGATCAATAAATAATTTTGGACTGACTGATTCTATATATGTAATAAATATGTAAACATAGGTCTATACATAATTTTATACTAATGATTTACTCAGTTTCCAGAGATCGCATCTGCAAGTCTTTCCAGATAGAGAAATATGAGGTATTACAGAAATTAAAATGATTTTATTTTCTTGGTAATCAACTCTGTAAATAAGAGCAAATTTCCACACAAAAAGCAGGCAAGGAAACTCTAAGAATCAAATTGTTGATCTATACAGTTTAAATTGAAGAGATACTTGCTTTACTTTCATTTGTTTGCTTCTGTAGATGTAGTCACAGACAGCCAATAAAATAATTTTCGATTGCTTTGGGAAAGAGTCAGGAATTTCTTCAAATTTGATTTGGATTTGGCCTCTGCTTTACTATCAATAAGTTACTTAAAGTTTTAAGGAGGATTGCATAGCAGTCAAGTGCCATTTATGTGGTTGGAGTGTCTTATGTTGTGTTTTTAAAATGTCTTAATAGATTGAAATGTATTTCTCATGTTGAACAATCCCTAAAGATTTCAAGACAATTATAAATTCACTGTAACTTGTTTATTCATTTATTGTTTCAACAAGTTTCTTCTTTTTTCTCATTCGACCATTCCAGTTTAAATGTTTCTTATGTATTTTATGTCTTTCTGTAAATTGCTTTAATTATTTTGGAACAAACTGAGTATGAAAAAAATCAATATTCAGTTAATAAATTTTGTTTAGCACCTGCTCAGTGCAAGACCCTGGGCTAGTTTTAGAAATGTCAACAAAAATCATAAAATAAATAAATAAGTAATTACCTTATAACTCAACCTGAAATAATTCTAAACCATCAGGAATTATAAAATTCTGAGCCATCAGGAATAATAAAATTGGTACCATGTATTATCATCCTTCTGACATTAACTAAATTACTCTGAATGGCATTGTTTTAATTCAGACCTCAGTGATTTACATAAAGAGTAAGAGGTAGCATACAATAAGATTCACTAAAAACATTAAAAGATCATTTTTCAAAAGAGACCAAGAAAGGCCAAAATTCATAGTTATGTAGTTACTATAACTGAGCATGAGATTTGGGTTCCATCTTTTACTATTTATGGGAAAAGTATAAAAGATAAACATGTGGAAGGAAATGAGTCTGGATGATTTAAGGCAGGGAAGAGGATCAAAGGATAATGATACATTTATATTTAGATAAAATTTCAAATTATTTTAACCCACATTATCCTATTTATAATTCATACCAAATTACATATTATTGTTTCTATTTTATATGAGGACACTGAGGCTCAGAGAAGTTAAGTGACTACAACATCACTCAATTGTAAGTAGCATGACTGAGATTGTAAAAATTATTTTTAAACTTCAAGCTCAGTTCTCTTTTCTCTACCAGATAGGGTCTGATATTGTTTCATAAATATCGTTTAAAACAGACAAAACGTATTTACTGTCTACTGAGATTTTATTTCCATAAACTTTTTACCTATGCTTAGAACAGACACAAAAAGTGACTCTCTTGTCTTAGAACGATTGGATGTAGACTCAAGCAAGGATCATTTACAGGGGTCAAGGCACTAGGCAGCTGGTAAAATCTTCCTGGTCCCTCCCTGCAGAGTTAACAGAAGAGACAACCACAATTTCTTCCCAACCTTGAAACACTTCAATGTCTGGAAAGACTGAATTTCTCTGGAAAGAGGATCTCATGCCTGAGATTTTGTCTTTGATATGGTCACTTGTATTCTCCATTACTTATTCTAAAAAAAGCTGTTGTAGTCTCACAGAAAATAGAGGACAGAACAGTCATTCAGGACTGCTAGATAGCACTTTCTACTAAGGACTTTCTACTGATGTCCCTTAAAGATTATCTTGTTGGTCTAGGAACTGGGTAAGTGGTTTGCTATACATGTAGGTGAGTGAAGAGAAGTAGAACATACACATACATATACATGCATATATTTAAAAACAATATATGTGCGTGTGTGTGTGTGTGTGTATATATATATATTTTTGGAAAGGGGAGCATATGTTTTTTAGGAAGAAGGAAGCACAGATTTAGCTTCAAGAGATCTATTTGTTTATATATATATTTGGCATCCTTGAATTTTCCTGCCTTTCCTATGAGAAGACAAAGCAACACTGAAGTGCCCTTCTTATCAATGCTTTCACTGAGGTCTCAGGAAGAACCCTGAGTGCCGATGTCTCCAGGGCATACACCTTTAATGTTAGTTGACACTAAGGCCTCATTACAGCTGGTTTGAAAGGGAAATTATTTAAAAATAATTCTCTGAGTAAGCGAAAGCTGATTCTTTTACATGTAGCAAAATTTAGAGTTGACCTGACTCCTATTATTAGCTAGGAGTAGTAGGCCCAGCTGCAGCTAGGGAGCTGGCTGACCACAAATACAGGGAGCCACAGTGGCACAGCCAGTTTAAGCTGAACACACAAAGTTGAACTGAAACACGTTTTTGCTTACCTTGGCTGAGCATGAGGTAAGCACCATATGAAAACTCAAAAGAAAGCTTTCTGCTCTGACAAACCTTTGTCTGTGCCTATACCATGGGACTTGGCAGGACATTTCTGGAACCACAAAAGTTAACTGTTAGACCTGAGAAAAAGCCTACACGTAAAAACTAAAGCAAAAACTTAATACTGTTCTTTAGATTGCTCTTAATAGGACATTTATATTACACCAAAATGCTCACTTTAAATAATCACCCATTAAATCTATTAGGCATCACACTGAGTTTTGTAATTATTTAAACAAATAATGAAATAAAAAATACCAAAAAAAATTTAAAAGTCCTCTCTAAATCAAGTGAATCTTTAATTTTCAACAGCTGATCTTTTTTTTTTTTTAAATGATTACTCAGCATTACATTTATACTCCTGTTTCCTTAGACATTTTGGTTAAATTTTTGGAAACAAAAACTATGGTTTTCCAAGACCATTACAGAAATCAACATAATTTTGTAAAATGATTTTATTTTCCTACTTCAAGTAAGATGAGATAATGGCAGAGATATTAATGACAGTGTGAATTTTCTCCAAAGTTGATATAATTACAGTATAATAAAAAGAAGTTATCTTTTCAAGTTACTACATGAAAATGTTAACTAATTTAGAAATTAATACACTTTATTTAAATGTAGCAATATATATTATAATATCTTGACTTTACTAAGATGTTGCTAAAATTTTAACTCGTACATTTTTAATGGCTGCTTTTTATATTAATGGCTGCTTTTTACATTAATGGCTATTATCAGTCAATAGACTAAATAGAAATAATTTATAAAACTATTTTTAAAAGCTAACTTAGTTCATATATAGTGATACTTAGTTCAAATTATATTGGATTACTTAGCAAAAGTAATGGGGTTTTTCCCACTTTCTGAATATTATAAATAATGCTCCTAAGAATGCCCATGTATAAGTTTTTGTTTGGACATATGTTTCAATTATCTTGGCTATATACCTAGGATTAGAGGTCCTGGGTCATAGGGAAACTACATTTGACTTTCTGAGAAACTGCCAATTTTTTTTCTAAAGGCACTGCACCATGTTACATACTGACCAACAATCCAAGAGGGTTCCATTTCTCCATATCCTTGTCAACTCTTGTCATTTTCCATTGTTAGATTATAGCCATCTGATAAATTTTTGACTTTCATGACTTACAAAGAACTGATAAAACTTGCATGTGGGAGGATGGAAGAAGAAGTTAAAGATGATAGTGAAGTTGTCAGTGACTGGTTTAGGCTGAACACAGACAGTGTTGAACTAAAACACATTTTGCTTCCCTTGGCGGAGTGGATGAATGAATGACGTTGTCATTACTGGAAGCGGAGCAGCAAGAAGAGCTGATTTCAGGGGAGAGAGTAAATTGTGAGATTCTTGAAGCACCTCATCATTTACAATAGCAGGATGAGAACTTGGAACTATAACAGAGCTTATAATGAGTGATTTTCAAACTTGGAAGAATTCAAGCAGACTCTGGAGCCACATGGTATGGGTTTATAACATTTACTACCTATATGACCTGAAATATAGTAAATGCTCAAAATAGGTTAGCTATTAAGTTATTAATGTCAGCTATACTTTTTGATAGCCCAAATATAACAAATCTAAATCATTATTAACAATTAAAATACCATTGATAACATCCATGATTGTCCATTAATGATAAGGAGACAGGTAAAGAACAAAGTTCATATTAGAAGGTTAACGGAATTGTATTAAGATCCATATTAGAAAGTGAAATCTACTTTTATTTAAATAAACCTGTTATATATAAAAAAGCAAAAATGGGTGTTCTGTGGTGTGGGAATCAATGGTTTTTGTAGTATAGTTACATTAGAAAAGGTGGACCTGGATAGATTACTGAGGGATAGAGATAGCTTTGGAAATCACGAGGCCATTGTAGAGAATTTGTACTCATATGGGTAGGCTTGAAAGGAGGGATGAGAACAGATGGGTTCTCATAAACATTACTTGAGAGGGGGGAAAGTGGAAAGCACCTGGAAAAAACTTCCCTCACATTGCCACTTTGGCTGGAATGCTGGTGAAGACCAAGAAACGATCTTGCTACATATTTAGGGTGCTGAACCTGCCACCAATGTGGACAAATCCTCTGTGTCCCACCTCAAATATTATAGTATCGGAGAAGTCTAGTTCTGGCACAAATTCACTGTGGTAATTATACTGAAGGCCACGTGTGTCAAGATGATGATGGCATAGTTGAGCCTATTTTATATATGATTCTTTGACAGGAAAATAGCAAATACAGAAAGTAGAAAATAGGTGATTTTTAACCATTAATTTTATTTTTGGAAGTATTAGAGTAAAATTCTTTTCTTTTTGTGTTATTGTTATATTAGTTACAGTAACTAGAGATAAGTTTGATCATATTTTTAAAGTTTCTAAACTCTCTGGCATACAATAGATTTTCGGCTAATAATTGACATATGTTCTTGAAATGCTTGCCCCGAAGATGAGCTGTAGACTAAACAGAGAATCAGACTGGAATCATTGGTTTTGCTTAGTGAATTGAAGAATCAGGTCTTTGGAAAATCATTCATAAGAATAACAAAACGCTATAATATCTATTGTCATGTTCTTCTGGTTCCTAATGTTAGTTTGAATTGGGGAGAACATTAGATTGCCAGTTCAGAAATTTTTGAATTTCTATCACTAGAAAAGATATAGCAAAAGCTATACTTTCCCCCACTGAAGGATTTCAGCATGAAGGTTCTTTAGGTCTAGATCCAAGCAAAATAGTGAATTGAAAGTTTTTCTTTCATGATCTCAATTTTCCCTTTTCACCTTCTCTACATGAGTTCTTTCCTGTCTGTATTCCTCAGGTCAAGGAGACATTGCATCTAATCAGAAACTGGCGATATTTGTCTCGCTATGTCTCCTTTTCCTTCTACAGTTTATATATTTATACATTCTTTTTAAACAAAAGGACCCATGAAGAATAAACTAAAGGTAATCAGCTCTAACTAGTTGTGCCCAGTATGATGTTTGCTACTCTGGGAATTCTGAATAGATATTGTTAAAACATTAATTTTTTCATTTGTTATCTTATTTCATTATACATACAATTAGCAATTGCTTCTTCTCCAATACCAAACTCTTGAGAAATCAGCATGTTGTTTATCAAGGTTTAAATGCAAGTTTTATTGAAGCAGATTTTGTCCAAGTCTGCCCCTGTAACAGATTCAAAGCAAACAAAATTATTTTAGAGATACTAGACTTTGTGTTAGATAAACACAAAATAGTTGACACATGCTGACATTTCTCATGGTAAGAATTCTAAGAATTTTTTAATATAATTTTTAACAGATTTGATGAAACAGATTTTAACATCAATGAAACAGATTAATATATGCTCAGAAATTCATCCAAAGCTTATAAATTAGATTTATAAATAAACTGATTATCTACCAATATTAGAATTCAGCCTTCATGTACTTACTGGTTGTTAGTGTAGTTTATTGACTATAGCAATCGTTTAAAAAATCATTCTCAGCCACCTAAACCTTGTAGGAAAGCATCATTTCATATGGAGAAAAAAATGAAGATGGTCCTCTGGGGTCCTCAAGAAATGTTAACAACTGTTCTACCCCTCACCTTCATCAGGAAGGTGGCATTGGCAGGAGTCTCTTGAGGTTGAAGGTATGAGAGAGAGGAAGTGATGTGACTGATAGGCTCTGTGTCTCCACTAAGTACACCTAGAGTGACTATGATGTTGTGTTTCTCTTGCACTTCATAGGCCCAAGGGAAGTCCTGCTTTATATGTAAGATTATTTAGCATAGAAAATTCTACACTGCTTGTATAATAACCGTCTTTACTGAAAGATCGAGAATAATTAAAATTAATACATCCTGGATGCAAATAGTAATCAGTGTGACTCAGCAAAGTGTATTGGTATACACTGTTAAAAGATGCCAATCTGTTGGCACAGCAACGCTATGACCAAAAAACAAACAAAACAAACAACAACAAATCACCAAAATACCAAGACACATACTAGAACCTGTACAGTGAAATCTCTCGTAGTTGGTCCAAGCTAAACGTTTTACCAGATTTTTAGTAAAGCCATGGGTGTCTTTTAGGAAGTGGACTTGCTGAGCATTTCTCTCTGATGTTTTGTCTCAATTACATTCCACCTGCAATGGACTGCTATCATTTTTCCCTTCCCCCATTAGCCTTACACACCACATACTTCATACTTCTGAATTCTCCCTCCTCAGAACCTTTTATTCCATCTCAAAGATTTTAATCTGAGCCTACATTCCTTCTTTAATCTAGCATCTACTAATTGACTTTGAAGTTGAGCTTTTCTCATTCAGGCTTTGGCACTTTCAAGAAAATATTTGGCCACATTCAACTATTTATCCCTTTTCAATCCAGTAATGTTTTATTAAATTATAATGAAATAATTTTAGAAGTTTTAAAAATTAAATGTGATCATTTATTTTAGGGAGTGAAGATATCAATATATATTTTAGTGGCATTTCTCTCATCCATATTTATGCAGAGGAATGTCAGCAGAAATTAGCATTAAATACATAGTGGAATATCTTTCCTAATACATCTGTAAATGTGTAATACACCCAAACAGGAATAAATCTAAATAAAGCAGCATTTGGTATTACTTATCTCTTCCACCTACACTGAATACCAGAGCGTTAAGTGGTTTCTAATGCTCCTATCTATAAAATCATCTAAAAGGATTCTTTGTTTTAGATTTCTCTAGAAAGAAAATGATTAAAAATGAATTATGAAATAAACTATACAATTGAACAGTTAAATACAATTCTTGGTTGTTTGTTTTTAATGCAATTGAAAGGTATTTCAACAAAAGTCTTTTCCAGATTTATTTATAAGTTCTATGATCTGTGAACCTGTAACTTGTATAGTGATGTAGGAAATATAAAAAAACGGAAGAGATTCTCTTACTTCTCATTTGCACTCTCTGCAAAAAGCTGACATTATTGTTCTCTGTTCTTCCTGAACATCTCTTGTTTTTACATCTCCCTCTCTTTCTCTCTCTCTTTCTGAAGCTTTAGGGAGGAATTTAATGTTCTTTATTGTTTAGAAGGAAAAGAATTACTACCGGATAAATACCTTTTCAAGAAACTTCCTGTTTATGTGAAACTGTTCATTGATTTGTGAGTGTGTGTGTGTGTTACAATATCAGACATCTTGGATGATAGCACAAACCCATATTTTAACTTTTTTCTTGTTTAACCTTGTTATTTAAGTATGTTGAGGTTACTTTGAAGTTTATTTTTTCTTCTATGGCATCATAAGTACATTAACTTTGAGTTTATCATGTAATTATTTCAGCTGAGAACACTAGCTTTACCTTTTAACTTTCTCTCAGGCATTTTTTTAAATTAATTAATTAATTTTTGCCTGTGTTGGGTCTTCGTTGCTGTGTGCAGGCTTTCTCTAGTTGCAGTGAGGGGGGCTACTCTTTGTTGCAGTGTGTGGACTTCCCATTGAGGTGGGTTCTATTGTTGCAAAGCACCGGCTCTAGGCACGCGGGCTTCAGTAGTTGTGGCATGTGGGCTCAGTAGTTGTGGCTCGCAGGCTCTAGACCGCAGGCTCAGTAGTTGTGGTGCACGGGCTTAGTTGCTCCAAGGCATGTGGGATCTTCCTGGATCAGGGATTGAATCCGTGGCCCCTGCATTGGCAGGCAGATTCTTAACCACTGCGCCACCAGGGAAGTCCTCTCAGGCACTTCTTACTAACCACATTTACTGTGTGTGAGAATTTGAAAAATAAGATGTCCAGTGGACCCTGACAGATTTCTAACTTTTGCTCCAGAAACTTAATGTTCCTTGTGCCTCCCACTATTCATGGAGAGACAAAACCAAATAAGGTATGACATATTCTTAAAAAGTTTAATATATGGTTGGGGTATGTGGAGGGGGTCAAGAGAAGAGAGATAGTGACATTTGAGCTGGATTTCAAAAATTGCTGGATATCCACAGGTGGGGACCATGGGAAGACAATTTTAAATAATGTCCATAACATGATTATTTCTGATGGCACTAACTGGAAACAATCTAAATGAAAAAAAAGAGAATAATGTTTATACATTATTGTATATTCTATTGTAATTAAACACTAACTTAATGACCCAAGAAATCACTCAAAGATATAGTGTGTTTACTAAAGTTTGTAGGCAACTATGAATATTATATATATAAAACATACATATTAATTCCTTTAAAAAGACTTGATTAAAAAGCATTGGAAGGTAGGATTGTACAGAATTTTATTTCTTTTTAACACATGAATGCATCTTTAAGTTGTACCTTGTAATTTTTTAAAAGAAAAAATATATGTCTGTAAAGAGATGTGTAGACAGCCTTTATTTCTGTGAAACTCTATGTGCAGTCATGGAACTGGTGTGAACCAGAATTGGAGGGGAAAATAGAAAGCAGGGAGAGACTACTGTGCTTGTCCAAGTGAGACAAAAATGAGGGTAGCAATACCTGGAATGAAATCAAGTGGACAAACACAGAAAATGCTGGGGAGACGATGGAAGAAAAAACAACAAAAATACTTAATTGAAACTAAAAATGAACAGTAAAGAATCAAGAGTACTTGCAAGGTTTTTAGTCTAAACAGCAGGAAGTATGGAAATTCTAGAGATGTGGGCACTACAAAGAGAAGAAAATTAGTGAGGGTAGATGAAGGATTCTCTTATTTGAGATTGTTGGTAGCACCATCATGCAAAGTCTGGCAGAATGTTGAAAATAAGATTCTAGGTTTAGGAGAGGGCAGAATTCCAGATAATGTATCTGAGTTGCATCATTATAGGTGCAATTCTGCAGGGTAGAAAGGACAGAGAAGATGTAAGCATAGAGAGGGTTGTAACAGAGGTTTCCAAGTTATTTTGTGCCTTGGAGCCCTTTGGCTTTTCTAGTGAAGACTGTGGACCCCTTCTCAGAATAATGGCTTTACATACATAATTTATGAATTAATATAGATAACAATTAGTTTGAAATAGAGCTATCAAAATATTTTTTTAAAAATAGGGCTTCTCTGGTGGCGCAGTGGTTGAGAGTCCGCCTGCCGATGCAGGGGACACGGGTTTGTGCCCTGGTCTGGGAGGATCCCACATACAGTGGAGTGGCTAGGCCTGTGAGCCATGGCCGCTGAGCCTGCGTGTCCAGAGCCTGTGCTCCGCAACGTGAGAGGCCACAACAGTGAGAGGCCCGTGTACCGCAAAAAAAAAAAAAAAAAAAATTAAAATGTGATATATTAATATGAATTTTACTTATTAATATATTAGATAATATATTAATACATTCAATTTAGTGGGGTCTAATAACTGCCATAATTCAAATACAGTGATGACTCTAAACAACATTTAAGGAGATCTGAAAAACTTTAATGTGATATAAACTGTCTAGGTTTACCAGTGGTGCCAAAGTCACGGTACTACTAATACCACTATGCTTTGTAACTACCTTAATATTATATGGAAATACTAAACTTATGTTTGAAGTTAGTTAGATGCCCTTTCTTATCATGCAAATTCACGGACTCCCTGAATTGTATGCAGTGACTCCTTGGTGGTCCATGATTAAGAGCTTCTTTACAGCAGGTGCATGTGGGAAGACATAGATTCCTAGAGCTGGTTTGGGACATCGTAGAATATATTTGGTTGCGGAAACTTCCCAGCAAGGGCATGTTTGTGTTAATGTGAAGTAATGCCAAAGACAGCATTATTTTTAAGATCATAGACTCCAGGCGAGAATGCCAGTTTAAACAATACTTAAACCCTCTGTGCCTCAGCCTGTCTATTTTTTAATCCTCAAAGGGTTATTGTGAGGATTAAATGTATTAGTGTTTGCCGTATGGCCTGGTGCATGTTAAGCACTATATAAAAAGTAGTTATCAAATAAATAAATATGCTCAAGTTAATTCTCAAGCTGACTGAGCCATGCAATTAGTTACAGGTTGCCTCTATCTTAAAGGTCTTCTGAGCCAGGGAAATAGACAAAAATTGAGAAGACAGATAGATGGGAAAAAACAAAACAAAACTAGGAGCATGAAAGTCAGGAGGAAATGAGTTTTTTAAGGGAGATAGCTCAGAGGAACAGATGCTATTTGGAGGTCAAGGACTAAGCCTGAGAACAGATATCTGGATGAGTATTGGTAATCAGTAATTAGGTCATTGGTAGTCTTCTGGAGAGGATCCAATATATGGACAGAAGCAGATGCCAGACATCAAGCCATTTATTGAATAAGTTGATAGGAACAAACAAAGCCAGTGAATTGGATTACTTTGCTCAAAAGTCAGTTCATGAAAGAAAGGAGATTGAAAATTTATCAGATTTAACAGAAATGACCTAGATGGTACAGGGGAAGTAGTCAATGAAGGGAAAGATTGTAATTGATGGAGAAAGAGAAGGAGCAAACAGTTGCTAGAACCAGGTCCTGATTAATGTAGGAATGAATGAGACTTATGTAGAAAGTTTCACCTTGGACTAAAAAAGAGGTCAAATCCTTTTGAAGCTGGGGGCTATAAGGAGAAACTGATGAAGATAGCCAAGTGCTGTGATCAAATTAAAAAGAACACCTAGGAGGCCTCTATTCTGGAGGATCCTTCACCCATAACTGTTGTGGAAGAGATATTCACAAGAACAGAGAGTGCGGAGAAAGATGGAAACCCCCTTAGGGTGAGTGAGAAACATTTTTGATTGATTGTTACAGGAAATGCAACAAGCATCTAATTAGAGATTAATATAAATATTGTCAAGTAGCTATGGGGATTTAGTTGGGCTAAAAAGGATAGTTAGTTTTCATCCTAAATATCACTTCTGTAGGTAAATCCACATTGATTAAACTCCCAGCTTATGTTTAATTATCCCTGCTGTGTGCTTTCATCATGCCCTGCATTTATATAATTATTTTTTGTTGTATGGCTAGAGTGTAAACTTTTTAAGGGCTCCATTTTGTTCATTCATATACACATATTCAAAACATGGCAAATAAAGGATATTGAACAATTTTTTGCTTTTAATAAATGCCTTTTGGGAGATGGGTCCAAGATGGCAGATAGAAGGACATGCACTCACTCCCTCTTGCGAGAGCACTGGAATCACAACAACCTGTTAAACAATCATCGATGGGAAGACACTGGAACTCACCAAAAAAGATACCCCACATCCAAAGACAAAGGAGAAGCCACAGTGAGACAGTAGGAGGGGGACAATCACAGTAAAATCAAATCACATAAGTGCTGGGTGGGTGACTCACAAACTGGAGAATGATTATACCACAGAAGTCCACCCACTGGAGTGAAGTTTATGAGCCCCATATCAGGCTTCCCAACCTGGGGTCTGGCAATGGGATGAGGAATTCCCAGAGAATCAGACTTTGAAGGCTAGCAGGATTTGACTGCAGGTCTTTGACAGGACTGGGGAAACAGAGACTTCACTCTTGGAGGGCACACACAAAGTAGTGTGTGCCTCAGGACCCAGGGGAAGGAGCAGTGACCCTGTAGCAGACTGAACTAGACCTACCTGGTAGTGTTGGAGGGTCTCTTGCAGAGGTGGGGGGTGGCTGCAACTCACCAAGGGGACAGGAAACTGGGAACAGGAGTTCTGGGAAGTACTCCTTGGTATAAGCCTTCCTGGAGTCCACCACTAGCCCCACCAAAGAGCCTGTAACCTCCAGTGCTGGGTCACCTCAGGCCAGACAACGAACAGGGAGGGAACTCAGCCTTACCCATCAGCAGACAAGTGGTTTAAAGTTTTACTGAGCTCTGCCCAACAGAAACACCCAGCTCTACCCACCATCAGTCCCTCCCATCAGGAAGCTTGCACAATCCTCTTAGATAGCCTCATCCACCAGAGGGCAGACAGCAGAAGCAAGAAGAACTACAATCCTGCAGCCTCTGGAACAAAAACCACATTCACAGAAAGATAGACAAAATAAAAAGGCAGAGGACTATGTACCAGATGAAACAACAAGATAAAACCCCAGGAAAACAACTAAATAAAGTGGAGATAGGCAACCTTCCAGAAAAAGAATTCAGTAAAATGATGATGAAGATGATCCTTGGAAAAAGAATGGAGGCAAAGATTGAGAAGATGCAAGAAATGTTTAACAAAGGCCTAGAAGAATTAAAGAATAAAACAAACAGATGAACAATACAATAACTGAAATGAAGAATACACTAGAAGGAATCAATAGCATAATAACTGAGGCAGAAGAACAGATAAGTGACCTGGAAGACAGAATAGTGGAATTCACTGCTGCAGAACAGGATAAAGAAAAAAGAATGAAAAGAAATGAAGACAGACTAAGAGACTTCTGGGACAACATTAAATGCACCAACATTCGCATTATAGGTGTCCCAGAAGGAGAAGAGAGAGAGAAAGGACCTGAGAAAATATTTGAAGAGATTATAGTTGAAAACTTCCTTAACACGGGAAAGGAAATAGCCCCCCAAGTCCAGGAAGCACAGAGAGTCCCAGGTAGGATAAACCCAAGGAGAAACATGCCGAGACACATAGTAATCAAATTGACAAAAATTAAAGACAAAGAAAAATTATTAAAAGCCACAAGGGAAAAATGACAAATAACGTACAAGGGAACTCCCATAAGGTTAACAGCTGATTTCTCAGCAGAAACTCTACAAGCCAGAAGTGAGTGGCATGATATATTTAAACTGATGAAAGGGAATAACTTACAACCAAGACAACTCTACCCTGCAAGGATCTCATTCAGATTTGGCAGAGAAATCAAAAGTTTTACAGACAAGCAAAAGCTAAGAGAATTTAACACACCAAAACCAGCTCTACAAAAAATGCTAGCAGAACTTCTCTAAGTGGAAAACACAAGAGGAGAAAAGGACCTACAAAATCAAACCCAAAACAATTAAGAAAATGGTAATAGGAATATACATATCGATAATTATCTTCAAAGTGAATGTATTAAATGCTCCAACCAAAGGACAGAGGCTCACTGAATGGATACCAAATCAAGACCCATATATATGCTGTCTAAAAGAGACCCACTTCAGACCTAGGGACCCACAGAGACTGAAAGTGAGAGGATGGAAAAATATATTCCATGAAAATGGAAATCAAAAGAAAGCTGGAGTAGCAATACTCATATCAGATAAAATAGACTTTCAAATAAAGAATGTTACAAGAGACAAGGAAGGACACTGCATAATGATCAAGGGATCAATCCAAGATGATATAACAATTATAAATATATAAGATCAGCTCAATACATAAGGCAAATGCTAACAGCTATAAAAGAGAAAATCGACAGTACCACAATAATAGTGGGGGACTTTAACACCTCACTTACACCAATGACAGATCATCCAGACAGAAAATTAATAAGGAAACACAAGCTTTAAATGCCACAATAGACCAGAGAGATTTAATTGATATTTATAGGACATTCCATCCAAAACCAGCAGATTACACTTTCTTCTCATGTGCACACGGAACATTCTCCAGGACAGATAACATCTTGGGTCACAAATCAAACCTCAGTAAATTTAAGAAACTTGAAATCATATCAAGCATCTTTTCTGACCACAACGCTATGATATTAGAAATGAATTACAGGGGAAAAAACGTAAAACAAGCAAATACATGGAGGATAAATAATATGTTACTAAATAACCAAGAGATCACTGAAGAAATCAAAGAGGAAATCAAAAAATATCTAGAGACAAATGACAACAAAAACATGATGATCCAAAATATATGGGATGAAGCAAAAGCAGTTCTAAGAGGGAAGTTTATAGCAATACAATCCTACCTCAAGAAACAAGAAAAATCTCAAGTAAACAATCTAACCTTACACCTAAAGTAATTATAGAAAGAAGAACAAACAAAACCCAAAGTTAGTAGAAGGAAAGAAATCATAAAGATAAGATCAGAAATAAATGAAATAGAAACAAAGAAAACAATAGCAAAGATCAACAAAACTAAAAGCTAGTTCTTTGACAAGATAAACAAAATTGATAAACCTTTATCCAGACCCACCAAGAAAAAGGGGGAGAGGGCTCATATCAATAAAATTAGAAATGAAAAAGGAGAAGCTACAATGGACACTGAAGAAATACAAAGCACCATAAGAGACTACTACAAGCAACTCTATGCCAATAAAATGGACAACCTGGAAGAAATGGACAAATTCTTAGAAAAGCACAACCTTCCAAGACTAAACCAGGAAGAAATAGAAAATATAAACAGACCAATCACAAGCACTGAAATTGACACTGTGATTAAAAATTTTCCAACAAATAAAAGTCCACGAGCAGATGTCTTCACAGGTGAATTCTATCAAATATTTAGAGAAGAGATAACAATCATCCTTTCAAACTCTTGCAAAAAATTGCAGAGGAAGGAACACTCCCAAACTCATTCTGTGAGACCACAATCACCCTGATACCAAAACCAGACAAAGATACCACAAAAAAAGAAAATTACAGACCAACATCACTGATGAATATAGATGCAAAAATCCTCAATAAAATACTAGTAAACAGAAACCAACAGCACCTTAAAAGGATCATACATCATGCTCAAGTGAGATTTATTCCAGGGATGCAAAGATTCTTCAATATATGCAAATCAATCAGTGTGATATACCATATTAACAAATTAAAAAATAAAAACCATATGATCATCTCAATAGATGCAGAAAATGCTTTTGACAAAATTCAACACCCATTTATGATAAAAACTCTCCAGAATGTGGGCATAGAGGGAAACTACCTAAACAAAATAAAGGCCATATACAACAAACCCACAGCAAACATCATTCTCAATGGTAAAAAACTGAAAGCATTTCCTCTAAGATCAGGAACAAGACAAGGATGTCCACTCTCACCACTATTATTCAACATAGTTTTGGAAGTCCTAGCCATGGCAATCAGAGAAGACAAAGAAATAAAAGGAATACAAATTGGAAAAGAAGAACTAAAACTGTCACTGTTTGCAGATAACATGACACTGTATATAGATAATCCTAAAGATGCTACCAGAAAGCTGTTAGAGCTAATCAATGAATTTGGTAAAGTTTTAGGATACAAAATTAATGCACAGATATCTCTTGCATTCCTATACACTAACAATGAAAGATCAGAAAAAGAATTTAAGGAAATAATCCCATTCACCATTGCAGCAGAAAGAATAGAATACCTAGGAATAAACCTACCTAAGGAGGTAAAAGACCTGTACTCAGAAAACTGTAAGACACTGATGAAAGAAGTCAAAGATGACACAAACAGATGGAGAGATATACCATGTTTTTGGATTAGAAGAGTCAAAATTGTGAAAATGTCTATACTACCCAAAGCAATCTACAGATTCAGTGTAATTCCTATGAAATTACCAATGGCATTCTTCACAGAATTAGAACAAAAAATTTAACAATTCATATGGAAACACAAAAGACCCCGAATAGCCAAAGCAACTCTGAGAAAGAAAACAGAGCTGGAGGAATCAGACTCCCCAACTTCAGACTATACTAGAAAGCTACAGTAATCAAGACAGTATGGTACTGGCACAAAAACAGAAATAAAGATCAATGGAACAGGATAGAAAGCCCAGAGATAAACCCATGCACCTATGGTCAACTAATCTATGACAAAGGAGGCAAGGATATACAATGGAGAAAAGACAGTCAATAAGTGGTGCTGGGAGAACTACATGTAAAAGAATACATGATAGTTACATGTAAAAGAATGAAATTAGAACACTCCATAACACCATACACAAAAATAAGCTCAAAATGGATTAAAGACCTAAATGTAAGACTGGACACTATAAAGCTATTAGAGGGAAATATAGGAAGAACACTCTTTGACATAAATCACAGCAAGATCCTTTTGACCCACCTCCTGGATTAATGGAAATAAAAACAAAAATAAACAAATGGGACCTAATGAAACTTAAAAACTTTTGCACAGCAAAGGAAACCATAAACAAGATGAGAAGACAACCCTCAGAATGGGAGAAAGTATTTGCAAATGAAGCAATTGACAAAGGATTAATCTCCAAAATGTACAAGCAGCTCAATATCAAAAAAACAAACAACCCAATCCAAAAATGGGCAGAAGACCTAAACAGACATGTCTCCAAAGAAGATATGCAGATTGCCCACAAACACATGAAAGGATGCTCAACATCACTAATCATTAGAGAAGTGCAAATCAACACTACAATGAAGTATCACCTCATGTCAGTCAGAATGGTCATCATCAAAAACTCTACAAACAATAAATGCTGGAGAGGTTGTGGAGAAAAGGGAACCCTCTTGCACTGTTGGTGGGAATGCAAATTGATACAGCCACTATGGAGAACAGTATGGAGGTTCCTTAAAAAACTACAAATAGAATTACCATATGACCCAGCAATCCCACTACTGGGCATATACCCAGACAAAACCATAATTCAAAAAGACACCTGCACCCCAATGTTCATTGCAGCACTATTTACAATAGCCAGGTCATGGAAGCAACCTAAATGCCCATCAACAGATGAATGGATAAAGAAGATGTGGTACAGGGCTTCCCTGGTGGCGCAGTGGTTGAGAATCCTCTGCCAATGCAGGGGACATGGGTTCGTGCCCCGGTCCAGGATGATCCCACATGCCGTGGAGTGGCTGGGCCCGTGAGCCATGGCTGCTGAGCCTGTGCGTCCAGAGCCTGTGCTCTGCAATGGGAGAGGCCAGAACAGTGAGAGGCCCATGTACCACCAAAAAAAAAAAAAAAAAGAGGGCTTCCCTGGTGGCGCAGTAGTTGAGAATCCGCCTGCCGATGCAGGGGACATGGGTTCGTGCCCCGGTCCGGGAAGATCCCACATGCCGTGGAGCGGCTGGGCCCGTGAGCCATGGCCACTGAGCCTGCGCGTCTGGAGCCTGTGCTCCGCAACGGGAAAGGCCACAACAGTGAGAGGCCCGCGTACCGCAAAAAAAAAAAAAAAAAAAAAAAAAGAAGATGTGGTACATATATACAATGGAGTATTACTCAGCCATAAAAAGGAATGAAGTTGGGTCATTTGTAGAGATGTGGATGGACCTAGAGACTGTCATACAGAGTGAAGTAAGTCAGAAAGAGAAAAGCAAATATCATATATTAACACATATATGTGGAATCTAGAAAAATGGTACACATGAACCAGTTTGCAAGGCAGAAATAGAGACACAGATGTATAGAACAAATGTATGGGAAGGGGGAAAAGCAGGGGTGGGGGATGAATTCAGAGACTGGCATTGACTTACATACATTAATATGTATAAAATAGATAAATAACCTGTTGTATAAAAAAATTAAATTAAATTTAAAAAATAAAATGAGGAAACTAAATTAAAAATGAATAAATAAATGTATTTTATTTTCTGGACTTACTGTGTATTTTAGAAGAGTCTACACTAACCTAGTAGCTTTGACGAATTTGAAGCATCCATTTCAACTCTAGCAATACTAATTTTGTTAAAAGCAAATTAATGAACCTTCTTCCCTCGTTCATTCTTACATTTTCCTCACATGGCCCTCCATTAACTATCCTGCTCTTTACATCTCATTTGTTTCTTGTTTGTGGCTTACAATTATCTCTCTAGCTTGACCATTATAGGACTTCTTCTTTAATGACCCTTTGCAATTACTCTTGAGTGCAATTCTGTTCTTGACAGGCACCTCATTCTGTTTCCTTTCCCACCCCATGTGATTCTAAGTGTTCTCAGGAGCTCAGTCCTGAGTAAGGCAATCTGCATAGCTAGCTCTTCTAATGCATGAACACTGGGTCTGGCAACAAAAGATAAAAAAGAAAAAATAAATCACGGTTTTTGCGGTACTCGGGCCTCTCACTGCTGTGGCCTCTCCCGTTGCGGAGCACAGGCTCTGGACGCACAAGCCCAGCGTCCATGGCTCACGGGCCCAGCCGCTCCACGGCATGTGGGATCTTCCCGGACCGGGGCACGAACCCGCGTCCCCTGCATCGACAGGCGGACTCTCAACCACTGTGCCACCAGGGAAGCCCACGTGGTTTATTACGGGTCAGGAATTACCTGCTTCGATGCAGGAAAACGTCTAGAAGGTGAAGGATTCAAGTGGTATGTAAAGTTAGACGGGAAGTTGAGAGATGTCAAAAGATAAGTGGTCTTCTTTAAGAATATATTATAAGTGGAGGATCTAATTGTTACTTCCTTTGAACATTTACTGAACAACCACTGTAATGCATAGCTGCCATGAAGAAAAGAAAGTTTAATAAGGAAGTAAAACTACAGATCAAAGCAGAAGCTTCTAGACTAGACTTTTTCAGGTCTGGTTTTGGATCTTTTAAAACTAATTTTACAGAATTATTTCAGTATGATATCACTTATATGTGGAATCCAAAAAAGAAAACAAACTGCCCTTTACGCGGTCACGCTGAGCTAGCGCCTGGGCCTGGGATGGGGCCGCAGCCTCCGCGCACTCACCGCCTCCTGCTGCCTCCTGCCACTTCCGGACCGTGGTCACCGGCAAAGTGAGCAAGCTTCGAGCCTTCGTGAAAATGTGCAGGCAGGACCTGAGTGTTCTGCACACCGAGGAAATGCGCTTCCTGAGGGAGTGGGTGGAGAGTATGTGGGGTAAAATACCACCTGCTACTCATAAAACTAAATTGGAAGAAAATACCAAGGAAGAAAAAACAGATAGTAAGAAGGAGGAGGAAAACATAAAGACAGACGAACCATCAAGTGATAAAAGTGATCTAGAAATTGACAATGAAGGTGTGCTTGAACCTGGCACTGATGCCCCTCAAGAAATGGGAGATGAAAATGTAGAGATAACTGAGGATATGATGGATCAGGCAAATGATAAAAACGTGGCTGCCACTGACGCCCTAAATGTTGGTGAACTACAGAAAGCCATTGACTTTTTCACAGATGCCATCAAGCTAAATCCTCGTTTGGCCATTCTGTATGCCAAGAGAGCGAGTGTCTTCATCAAATTACAGAAGCCAAATGCTGCCATCAGAGACTGTGACAGACCTATTGAAATAGATCCCAAGTCTGCTCAGCCATACAAGTAGCAAAGGAAAGCACACAGACTTTTGGGCCCTTGGGAAGAAGCTGCCCATGATCTTGCCCTTGCCTGTAAACTGGATTATGATGAAGATACTAGTGCAATGCTGAAAGAGTTCAACCAAGGGCCCAGAAAATTGCTGAACATCGGAAAAAGTATGAGCGAAAACGTGAGAGATCAAAGAGAGAATAGAAAGGGTCAAGAATGCTCGGGAAGAACATGAGAGAGCCCAGAGGGAGGAATAAGCCAGACGACGGTTAGGAGCTCAGTATGGCTCTTTTCCAGGTGGCTTTCCTGGCGAAATGCCTGGTAACTTTCCTGGAGGAATGCCTAGAATGGGAGGGGCATGCATGCCTGGAATGTCAGGAATGCCGGGGCTCAATGAAATTCTTAGTGATCCAGAGATTCTTGCAGGCATGCAGGATCCAGAAGTTATGGTGGTCTTCCAGGATGTGGCTCAGAACCTGGCAAATATGTCAAAATATCAGAGCAATCCAAAGGTTATGAATCTCATCAGTAAATTGTCTGCCAAACTTGGAAGTCAAGCATAATGCCCTTCTGACAAATAAAGCCCCTGCTGAAGGACAAGTAACTTAGATCACCTCATGGATGTCATAATAACACAAACCAGTGTACCTCTGACCTTCTCATGAAGAAAGCTGGGGTGCTTTGAAGATAATCCCTACCCCTCTGCCCCAAATGCAGCTGAAACATTTTACAGTGGTTTGCCATTAGGGTATTCATTCAGATAATGTTTTCTTACTAGAAATTTAAAAATTTAAACAATTTTTAAACCTTAAAAATACTTAAAACAAATTAAAAGGGTATGTTAATCCCTACATTTTTCTTTACTAATCATTTTGGTTTTTTCCTTTGAATTAATTAGGCAAGGAAGATACTTCAGTATGGAAGATTTTTTTTTTTTTTTTTTTTTTGCGGTATGCGGGCCTCTCACTGTTGTGGCCTCTCCCGTTGCGGAGCACAGGCTCCGGACGCGCAGGCTCAGCGGCCATGGCTCACGGGCCCAGCCGCTCCGCGGCATGTGGAATCTTCCCGGACCAGGGCACGAACCCGTGTCTCCTGCATTGGCAGGCGGATTCTCAACCACTGCGCCACCAGGGAAGCCCAGTATGGAAGATTTATTGTTCAAGTTTGAGTGAAATAAAGATTTATTAGTGGGAGGCAAATGTACCATTTAAATAGATAAAGTTTGAGTTGGATATATGGTTACTGAGGCATTTTGACTTATGTTTTTAATTGCTTTATTATTATTATTTTTAATGATTTGCTTCCATGAAACTATTGGGACCACCAGTATTGCAGTAGGACCTGGGTAGAGACTAGAAGTACTTGGCAGGGCAGCAGTAATCTTACTGCATTTTATATAATGTGTACCTTTGTGCAGACGCATTTAAATTTTATACTATGGTGAAGGGATGATTTTTACACTGCTGCAGTAAAATCAAATTACTTAGCTCTGTTCTTGTCTGATATCTAAAATAAGTGTTTCATATTCCCACATACGGGAAATAAGGGAATACTTTTCTTTTTGTATTTCTATGTTTAAAATGTTCTTTTCAGATCAGAAGATGCCCAACTTTGTCTGCTTTCTACTTGTTTTCACATTATTTTTCCTCTTACTTTTCTTGGGCTAAAGATGATGCTTTTTCACTAGCATCATCACTGCTATCATCATTCACAGCATAATTATGCAAGCATATTTAATGCTGGGTTTAATTTAATATGTAATACAAATAGTGGCTATGTAGGGTAATACCCATAATAGCTGCAGTTTCTTACTTGGCCAAGAGATTTCATATTTAAGTGTTAGATTTTCTCTTTGGTGAAATCTTAACATACCAAAGGATGTTGGAAGAAGGGATTCCCTTTGGTGTTTGGTCTCCTACTTAAGAAATACCTATTGCAGTTAGAGTTTATCTTGTAGTATTAATTTTTGGAGAAGTTTGAATTAATTGATACACAAAGAGGGGAACCTAAATTCCTAATCTAGCATGAACTAAAAAAATTGATGAGATTCATGGTGTTTCTTCATTGTGGAGTTGTCAGCATTGTGAAAGATGCATTGTTCTATTCAGCTCTTAAATACTGCAGCCATGTCCCCACCTCTCCTTATTCCTTCCCTCTCCTCCAAGGAAAAAGAAAATGATAAATTTTCTGTTGTACATCCAATTCTTATATTAAATGAGGCTAAGTCCAGGCACTGTAACAGGAATTGCTAGGTTTCTACTTATTATCTTTCAATGTAAAGTGCTAGTTTAAAAGCAATTTCAAGGGATGAGAGCCTCTGTACTTTGCTTATTTGAAGAATCAATGGTAGGAGCAGTGAAGTAAATTCCATGGAATACATTTCTGAAATCATAAGTAAGTTGATTCAAGTTTTTATGCTTTGCTGTACACAAGCAAATAGAAATGCATCTGTTAAGTGAGAAAAAGCTGTATGCTGACTGAGCATGTTTTTTAAACCCTTTGAAAATACTCAGCATTAAAGCTTGAGTTTGAGCTTGTTGGTGTTCTTTTTGTTAATATGTGTTCGCCTCAAAATTTCCAGTGTGTACTGTAATTCAGGACCAGCTGCTTCTGGACTTTTCATTTGATTTACACATTACCTAAGTACCTTCTAACACTGCACATATTACCATAAACAGGTAAAAGTAAAATTGGTCTGAAAATGTATCCTGTGGTTTTCAGACTTTTAAGTTAATACAAAGTATGCCTTCAAACAAAAAAAAAGAAAGAAAGAAAACAAACTAATGAATATAACAAAAAAGAATCAGACTCACAGATGTAGAGAACAAATTAGTGGTTACCAGTGGGGAAAAGGATGGGAGGAGGGGCAAGATAGGGGTAGGGGATTAAGAGATACAAAATACTACATATAAAATAAATAAGCTATAAGGATCTATTGTACAATATAGGAACTATAACCAATATTTTATAATAACTATAAATGAAGTATAACCTTTAAAAATTGTGAATCACTATGTTGTATACCTGAAACTTACATAATATTGTACATCAACTATACCTCAATTAAAAAAACAAATTTCCAGGACTTCCCTGGCAGTCCAGCTTTTAACACTTTGCGCTTCCACTGCAGGGGGCATGGGTTTGATCTCTGCTTGGGAACTGAGATCCCACATGCCTCGTGGTGTGGCAAAAAAAAAAAACCAGACAAATTTTGCAAAATTAGTGTGGTTCAACAAACATTTATTGAACATAAAGTAAAATTATGTTTGTTATTTTTGCATGATAGGGAATCTACTCTGTCTTGTTATTTGTGTGTTTCTTTTATTATTCTTGATTGTTTACACATGAGTATATGCACACTATTTCTTCAGTGAGCACAGAGATCCCTCAGTGATCTATTTCATGTAATAAGCTCTTGTCTAGTACTTGCTATGTGTCAGGCACCTTTTTAAGTGCTTTACCAATGTTAACTTATGAAATCTTATGACTTCATGTAAATTTATTTTTCCTGGTAACTTATGTGAGGATCCTAAACAGTGACTCTCCTGGAACATTGCTGTTAATAAATTTATTTAATAAACCAAACATACTAAGAATAAATACATTTAAGTAGTAATCAAATGCTACCATGATGAACATATTGATGTCTATATTTGCAGTCTATTTGATCTCTCTTAGCACAAAAAAGACACATATGAGTAGATTCACCTATTTATTTATTCATGTATGTATGCGTATCTCCTTTTATTCAATACACTTTTACTGAGTATTGCTGTGTAAAAGCAACATGTTCAGTGATTTTTAAAAAGTTATGAATAGGATCACTTCATATTCAAGAAGTTTATATACTGGGGGCAGTATGTTGGGGCAAAGAATACAGATGAGACAAGAAAGCAAATATGTACACAGAATACATGTAAGCTTGAAAAAGAAAGTTCTATAAACATAAAAACAATGTCCACAGTGGACTGTGTAAAACTAGAGATGGGAGCATTTAAGCTGAATATATGCCATTTTAGTGATGGAAGTCCTTACTATGACACAGGCCAAGAGGGTGTAGAAATATGGATGGACTTCAGCTGGATCAAGATTTTCCTGGGCTACAGTGATGTGTTAACAATTGTTAGGGGGGAAATCATTTGCTAAACTATCGAGAAAATGCAGCCTCTCCAGTAAAAGGAAATTTTTCTACTAGTTTCCAGTGGTAAAATAGTCCACCAGCTCCACATTTTTTGTTTGTTTTACTGTTTCTGAATTTTGATTGCTGTAAGAACTAGAAATATCTTTCATCTCCAGCTGGCAATAAAGCTCTACTCCATTTTCCAAGTTGGACTGCTATAATCTTCCTTAATGAGTCTACCATAGCTCACTCTCCAGAGCTTCCAACTGGATCAAAAAATAATCCTTAGACAAAGGAGCAGCAGAACACCATGGTTTCTCCATCCTGATGCAGTGCTTTTTTCAATAGTTACTACTTGATTTCTGTTCCAAGTAAGAGGTGTTTTGACAGATTAAACAAAAGATGAGCCTTGAAAACTCATGAACCTTGTTTCCTTATCTCTACTTTATCATAATAAAAACATTAATTCTGTTCTCAGATAGGGAAAAAATTCAAAGGTTCCCCAATTTTTGGCCTGGTGTAATCAGATAACAGCAATCAGATTTTTTACAGGTGACATCATGTAAAGTCTTTTCAGACTACAGCAATACTTGCTGGTCTAAAATATTAAAATTACTAATTAATGAATGAGGAAGTAGTAAGTGATCAGCTGAATTGCAAGTTCTGAAATTTTGTAACATCTGCTACTTTTGAAACAATAATATACGCATGAAAATTTCTTCTATACTTTTGGAAATGTTAATCTCGCATTACCTACAAGCAGATTCCATACAAACATCTTAATAAATGTCTCATGAAAAGCTAGTTAAGATAGGTAATAATAGCTTCATTTAAAGAAAAACATAAGACAGTGTTTGGATTTGCCCGTGTTTACCAAAACTGATTGAATATTTTCCATGTAGTTAATGACTGTAGAAGAAATTAACTCACAGAAATGAACTCACACATTCATTGTGTATAATTTTACTTATTTTCCTTTTTCAATACAACAGGCTGTTGTCAGATTATGCTTTTTGTAGCACCTATGGCAGCTAACTGGGTACAGAGAGAGGAGGTCAGAAATATCAGGTAAAAGCTGGCTGTTGATATGGACATGACATCTCATTTTGGAGCAGTACAGTTTATGCCGTTTGATATTTCGAGAGCTTTCTATGCATTTTTCTTCCATATGAAGGGAGAAACTATATAGGAACTATGATTGTGGTGTTTTGAAGCAATAAAGAAGTAAGTTATGAAGGGAATGATTTTACATTTTTGACACATTAAACCAAATATAGAAGACTAACGTGCCAAAGGTGACCTCAACAATATTACAGACTCTTGAAATCTGATTCTTTAAACCAAGCCTAGCAAAGCACAAGTTATTTACTAGAAAACAAAACTCAACCAAAAACAAACAAAAAACTCCAATCAGCCTGAATTTCACCGGAAATTTGTAGGGCTAATGTGACACGAACTTCAAGTTGTCCATGAATGGTCAGTTGAGAAGGACACTTGCATTGAACCAATTTGCAATTTTAGTCCACGCTCTTCATAGCTTTTGAAATTTCAACCTTACTCATACAGATACAGCACATTAGCTGCAGCCAAACTGAATAAACACATTCTAAGTGTTTTAAATCAGTCCTTAAAACAATTTTCAATTTTGGGTTAGAAGGAATGAAAATTTCCTTATGCACATTGCTTAAAAACTTCTCCTGGTTTCATTTTTGTGTGTGTTTAATTTAGCCCGCTCATTTTCTTCAGATTTATCTTCACCAATTACATAGCAGTCAATCAAATATAAAAGATTCATGCCATTGAAGTTTTCAAAGTTACATAGCTACTAATCAATAGGCTAAAATATTATGCCTCATTCTCATACCCTCTGGGTAAATGGTGGATTAGAGAAGATTTTTTTAACAAAGAAATAGAGAGAGATAAAAAGAGAAACAAGAGTGTGTCACAGTTCCAAGATCTTTATGGACAAGTTAAATTAAGCCATGTATTGAAAAGAGGCTTGGCAATAACTTGTCAGGGTCCATGTGTGTGGTAAAGCAGTAAACCAGAGGCAGAATTGATATTCAGGAGGGATATCACATTTTTTATTAGACATTTGCAATATTTTGGTAATCATTTACCTTGAAAGCCTTGGTGGGAGTCAAGATCATCTCTCCTCAGAAAAGCTGAACATTCTGGCTTTCCCAGCTAGGGTATGGTCCTGTGACTCAGCTCCACAAACCACACGATGTAAGATTTGAATTTGGACTATGTGTGTCTCTCTCTCTTTCTCATGACTGTGGTGGCAATTTCTACAAGGCCAAGCTCCCTGTGCAGAAGGTTTTGTGATTTATTTTTTAGCTAGGAGCTCACATTCCTTGAATCTTTGTGGGAATAATTTGAGGCCTGGGTAAAGGATGTGTTCCTCTGAGAGGATACAACACAGACTGTTTTCATAGGCAAAAACTTGGTAATAACACTCTGGGAACTGCCGAGAAATCAATTTGACTAGTCCATTAAATAGTGCCTTAAATAGGCTTGTATTTAAAGAGCCATTAGCATGTCTTTTTGGCACGTGTGGTGCTAGCTGGTGAACATTATTAAAGGTCTAGAATTAGGCTTGTTTAATAGTATTCAGAGGTGAGAATGAAGAATATTGGGCAAAGGGGAACTACAGTTGCCAGTATGCACTTTCTGATTTTTAATGACATTTGATGTCTAGCTGAAGTCTTTTGATACTCTTAATAGTACTTTTTTCCTTCAGTGTGACTTTTCTGATTGAAGCAAATGTAATCTCTAATTGAAGGTATTTGGATATAGATTGTGATTCAGAAACCATAGATTCAAGTTTCATCCTTTTTTGAGAAACACATTTTTGGTTCTTATCTTTTGCTGAAAATATATAAGAATGTATTGTGGATATTTGCTTATGAATGGAATTGCTGGGTCATACTGTATCTTTATGCAAAAGCTTTCCTAAATAGTTGTACCAACTTACATCTCAGGCAGTCTATGATAACCCAGGCATACCACATCTTTATCAACTTGTCAATCTTTTTCATTTTAGCCATTCTGATAAGTAGTAATGTCTCACTGTGATTATAATTTGCATTTCCCTAATGAGCTTGAGAACCCTTAATATGTTTATGGTCTTTTGGATAACTTCATTTGTAAAGTGCTTATTCATTTCTTTTGCTATTTTTCACTGGGCTATCAGTATCTTTTATTGAATTGGTGGGAGCTCTTTATGTATATTAGATACACATTTTCTGTTGATTATATGTACTATGTAAAATTTCCACTGTTTTATGACTTGATTGTGATCAACAAAATTTTTTATTTTATTTTAGTAAATTGTTTGACACAGATTTTAAGCTCAGAAGTTTTTATGTTAGTATTTAAGAAATCTTTGTCTATCCCTGAAATCTTGAATATATTCTCTCACAATCTGCCAACTGATTTTGGGTAGGCCATAGTGGAAAAGTAAAGATTCATTTTATTTCACACATATATCCCATTGACCCAGGACCACTTTTTGAATAAAACTGACATATCTATACTGCTCTTCAGTGCTGTTTTTATGTTAAATCAAGTATTGTTTAATGCCCTTTTTGTTCTGTTCTATTACTATATTTGTACCAATACCACAATGTCCTAATTTTTGGAGTGTTGTAATAAACCTTTTATCTGTTACTGTAAGTACTCCAATTTTTTCTATAAGATTGTCTTTGCATTTGTATATATATTTTAGATCACCTTCTCAATTATTGACAAAACCATCTTACGAATTTTAATGGGGATTGTTTTGAATTTGTAGATCAATTTTGGTAGAATAAACATCTTCATAATATTGAGTCTTCCAATAATTATCATGTTAATTTTTGATTTATTTGAGCCTTTTAAATTTATCTCAGTAGTATTATATAATTTTCTAAATAAAAATCTCACATCTTTTGTTAGAGTTATTACAGTGTATTTGTTATTTTCTCAGGCCATTGTGAATTAAACATATTTTTAAAATGTTTTCTAAATGGTTGCTCTCAATGTAGAGGAAAATAATTGATTTTTCTGGTAGAGTTATGCAAGCCAGTGATAGTCTAAGACTCAGATATTAACTCTAATAGTTTATCCTTAGATTTGGGGGGGACTTTTCTATAAATACAATTAGGTCATCTTCTAAAAACAAAAATTAGAAGCTTAATTATTTTTCTTATTCTTACACAGTTATTTTTCTTGTCTAATTGTACTAGCTAGGATCTTCAATACAAAGCTGAATAAAAGTGGTGGTGACCAGTATTTCTATCTAGTTTCTGATTTCAGAGATATGATACAATATCTAAACATGAAATATGATATTTGTGTAGCATTTTTGTAGATACAATAGGGGAGCAAAACTTGCCAACAAAAAAAATGCCTCTTTGACATGTGGAGTACTTCAAGATGAAATCAATCAAGGAAGACTCAGGAAGAAACTTTGACCTTCCCCCTAACATCTAAAAGAATGTAAATAGAGGACCTGTTCCAGGAAGGGAGCTATCATCATAGATAACAATAGTAAGTAGAATGAACTGGGTGTGTAGACAGGGAGGAACCTAGCAAATTCTGTTTGTTAAAATTCCTCTCTGTGTCCCATTGTCTCTGCATGGTCCAGCAAACATTTATTTACCAAACATTTGCTTTTCTATCTCCATGTCAATTGTCTTCCTCCATTTTGAAGTCTCAAACCACTACTCCTGACATCCTCTTTTGTCTTTAGTTGAAGATGACATTTCAGGTGAGCACTTTGGGCATTTTGACAAGTTACTCAGTTTTTCTGTGTCTCCCAAGTATACATGTTATTAAACTGTTTGATTTTTCTTCTTTTAATCTGTCTTATGTTGGCCAGAAGAACATAGAAGGGCAGAGAAAATTTTCTTCCTCCCTGACTATGCCCTTTTTCAGACTAAGAACATTCCCTTCTAGTTCCTAGATTGCTAAAAACTTTTATTATGAAAAAGTATTGAATTACCTCAAGTTATTTTTCTGCTTCTATTAGGATAATCATATACTTTTGCCTATTCACTAATGTGGTAAATTAATTGATTTTTTACAATGTTAAACCAATGTTGCTTTACTAGAATAAATTTTACATTTCTGTAATGTATTATCCTTTTATATAGTGCTGGATTCAGTTTGCTAACATTTTGCTTAGAATTTTTATATCTATGTTTGTGAGAGAGATAAATTATCCATATTTATAATCTTTCAAATTTTAATGCCAAGGAAATCTGATTTAGTAAAATAAGTTGGGAAGTGTTTATTTTTCTTCTTCATCTTACTTTCTAGGATATTTTGGGTAAATTGTATTTATATATTATTTAGTGTTTGAAATATTTCACCAGTGGCTTGGAGTTTTTGTTGGGAAGTTTTTAAATTAAGGATTTGAGTGCTTCAATGGAGTTGATATTCTATTTTTTTCATGTCAGTTATGGTAAATCTTATATTTTCTAGATATTTGTCAAGTTTGCATAAATTTTCAAAATCTTTGGCTTAAAGACATTTATAACATTCTATTATTATCTATGTAATGCTAATAAAATTTGCAATGATACCACTTTTTTATTCATTATATTGATTATATAGGCCTTTGTCTGGGTTTACAAAATGTATTAATCTGAGCTTAAATGATAAAGAATATACTCTGTGTAATTTTAGTGCTTTGATATTTATTGCTACTTACTTTATGGTACAGAATATCATCAAATTTAATATATGCATATATCCCATTTATACTCAAAAAGAATATGTAATCTTTAATATATGGAAACAATTTTAATATTCAATATCTTTATTGATTCTGTGCCTATGTGACTCACATAAAGATGTTTTAAAATTTCTAACCTTAATTGTAGATTTCTCTATTTCTCCTTTTAGTTCTATTTTTTTATATATGGTAAAGCTATAGTTAGGTACATATATATCTAGATTGTTCTTTTCATCATTTTGAATCATCATAAGGACGTATGGAAACATAGAAGAGAATCTGAAGAAAAATGCAAGCAATACAAGAAGAGAGAGGCAATTTCAGTGCAATATATGGTAAAGGATTTTGAGCAATTTTTTAGATGGGAAGATGGAAAATGGGAGGTCTGTATCAGAACCTTACTATGTATAGAACATCCATAATTATGCAACTGTTTTCGGCATAGCAGGCTACATATAGATTCTATTCCATAGTGGTTGTTAGTGTAATCATTTACAAATAATCATTTCACTACCTTCATAAGTTAAAAATTAATGAACCAAACCAGGTTTATGGGGTTAAGGCACAAAGGAACTACTATGTTTGAAAAATATTATTTTGTGTGATTGCTATACACTAAAAACAAAAAGAACTATACACAAATGCAATAACACCAATGTGATATGCATTAGCATTTATCACCTTATATTTTACAGATAGTAAAAGCATAACTTAATTTTGAGGTATGAGAAGCAAATTATAACTCTTGACAAGAGAAGAAATTGTTTAGAAAACTTCAATTAGAAATTGAGTGATGAAGCCAAAAAAAGGTATCCACTGGATTTGACAAAGGTCACTGATGATATTGGCAAGAATTGTTTCAGTGGAGGAGTGGGGAAAAAGTATATTCATAGCTGAAGAGCAAATAACAGATGCAGAAATGGAAACCATGAGATGAGTCAAGAGGCTCAAGAAACTTGAGAATGAAATGAAGGAGAAAGGTAGTGTAGAAACTAGAGGGTGACACAGAGTTAAGGGAAAATTTTGCATTTTCTTTCTAATTGGGGGGCCCAATTTTATATATATATACATATATATATATATATATATATATATATATATATGTCTATATAGGAGAATAAATCAATAAAATAGTTAAAGGGGGATGAAGCCAAATCACTTATCACTGAGAAGACACCAGGAGAGAAATGAGTAAAGAAGGGTGGATATGGATATTGTTTCTAAATTTGGGGGGCTAGTAATGGGCCAAGCAGGAGATAAGAAAGTTATCTCATTCCCATCAGATTGCGCCACTCTTCTTGGTTCAGTAAGGGAAATGGTCATCCACTAAAAGGAAAAAAGAAAATAGACATGAAAAAGCCCTGAGGATGGTTACTAAAGTTTGAAATACCTATTGAGAAAATAGAGGATTAAACTGAATAAAGATGAAGGCAAGAATTTCCATGCAATACTGAAGGTCCAAGTGAGGTTGAAATCCAGAATTCTAAAGAAAGTAGCAGTCTTCAAGACTAGGTACCTTCCCCCAGCCATAGAGGATGTAAGAGTAGAAGTTAAATAAAATAAATGTGGAGGAGAAAGAACCATAGTTATGTATGTGTAGATATTTATTAAGTTGTGCAACTAGAATTTATCCACTTTGTAGTTTATATGTAACACTTCAACATAGAAGGGTATTAAAAAAATAAGATAGTGAGTGGACCATTTCAGGTTCATTACAGTCTGGATTGGGTGGAGGCTATTGACTAGATTCTTATACTCACAGTAGCTTTGAGATTCTTTATCTTAGTGCTTCTTGAATTTTAAGGAGCAAGCAGTGCACTGGGGATCATGCTAAGTCATAGACTCCAGTTCAGTTGCTCTGAGGTGGAACTCGAGAGTCTGCATTTCTAAGACTCCCAGATACTGCTGCCAGTCTGTGGGCCACACCGCTTATAATCCTATACGACACACAGGAATATTGGGTGAAAAATAATACAGTTTGTTAAATGAGTGCTTCTCCTACCTACTAAATGGTGTGATTGATTTTTCAACTTAAATTTATTTCAACTAAGAGTGATGTATTATTTTCTTCTAGATATTTGGCCTATTAGGTTATATGGCTATACATCAAAGGCAGCATTGACATTCACAGACATGTCACCCATGTGTTGTTTATGAACAATGGTAGATGGAGTATTTTTCCACTACTCCTAGGAGAGGTGATAATTCTGCCTCTTTTCCCCTCTCCCCAGTCCCCACCCAGGATGTTAAACAGAACTAGCTTAAAACAATTGTTCAGGGAAACCAAAGTGGACCACATCATAGATTTATTTTGCCATATAAAAGATCAATTTTGTTAATAATTTATTTCTACAGCACATTTTTTTCTCCATAAACTTGTGAAATGAGAGGGCAAGGCTTTTTTATGGAAACTTCTTCAACACAAAATCTCTCTGTCCCTGCCCCCACTTCCTTCCCACTCCCCCTTAAAGCTAAGGCCCAAAGACACTGAAGCCCTTTCTAGTTTATGTTGTATCTCTTCGATCAGGTGGAAAAGTTACTAAACTGGGAGGTGTGCCTTAGTTATATGCAATTTTCTGAAGGATTTCAAATTTCAGTGATTTGTGAATGGGATAAACTAAAACTTGCATTTCACTCTCACTTTGGTTCAGGTAGTACATTTTCTATTGATGAGTTTGTGAACATTCATATTTCACCTGAGATCCTAGTCAACATACAGAGATAACTGAAAATGGGCTAAAATTTTCTGTGCTTCTGAATGGTAATAAGTCTTAGTGGAGAATTTGTTACAAAACGAATGGCAATTTCAGCAGGTATCCAAGTATTTAATAAACATTTCAGTATTACAAAAATATAAGGGAATTCTCAAATTTAGAAATGTAGAGTCTTTTATTCTACTCATTTTAAAACACAATGGGAGGTATGGAGGCATTTAGGATTTAGGAAAATAGATTTTGGAATCAATAACCTACAGGGCTTATTTTGATCTTAATAACAGTGGTTTATAGATCTTGTCATATCAAATAACCATAATAAACATCCATATAATGATGCTTGACATTGTGTGTTGAGAACATATATTACATTTTCTTATGTATATTGTTTTGTTGAGCTCTCTCAATAAAATTAGGTGGATACTTAGATTTTTATCTTATAGTCAGAAAACTAATCCAAAATGTAGCAGTGTCAGAATTCAAACCCAGGTTTCTCTTGACCTAAAACTGATACATATTTCACTTTACCACATCCCCATACAATGAAGATTAGATTCTCAACTCAGGCATTCAAATTCTGATGTTTAAAAGGGACCTTAGAACATGAGCTTCTTAAAATATTTCTCCACTTTCGATATGTAAAACTAGTATTTCCCTATTAATTCATTGTCATTAGTCACTGCCTGAACATGCTGATTTTCTTGTCTGCTATAACATATTCAACCCCTACCAGAATATTTAAACAAGCAGGGTTATGTTTTAAATTTTCAATCAATGTGATCATTGTGATGCAGTTAACCAAAACCATGAGACCTAGTCATTGATGGCTCAATACTCTGATGACAGTGCAAATTCTGCCTCAAAACTGCAATTGGGGCAATAGAACACAGGATATGATGCATATACACATGAAATGCCTTCAACCAGACTTTTAAAAATTAATGAAAAGTAATCATAGAAGGAACATCCCAGAAATTTCTTTATAATTTTCTGTCGTCATCAAGTTAGCCATTGAAATTGTATTCCATACTTGGAATAGTAAATCTCACTAGCAGATTTCTCATTCACTTGGGTTTACAAGGAAAAAAGAATCTATATTTGGAAAAGTTTTCATTGTATTTAATACAAATCAGAAAAATGTACATCCCTTTTAGAAGAGTATACTATTTAGGGTAAAAGACTAAAATCAAGAAAAAAATATTCTAATGCACTGAATGCTTTGAGATATTTTAAATAGTCCCATAAAACAAATAACTTATTGACCAGAAATTGATCTGAAGAAACTGGCCTAAAAATAAAACATATGTACTACATGATGCATGGGTCTATTTTTATCATTTGTTAATAGGTTAAGTCCTATACGTTTTATTTATTCTCTAAACTATCTTATATATTTCTTTTTTTTTTTTTTTTTTTTTTCTGCGGTACGCAGGCCTCTCACTGTTGTGGTCTCTCCCATTGCGGAGCACAGGCTCCGGACGCGCAGACTCAGCGGCCATGGCTCACGGGCCCAGCCGCTCCACGGCATGAGGGATCCTCCCGGACCGGGGCATGAACCCGTGTCCCCTGCATCAGCAGGCAGACTCGCAACCACTGCGCCACCAGGGAAGTCCTATATTTCTTTATTCACATATAATTTAACAACATCCATCCATAATTAACAACATCCATTTACTAATATTTTATTCAGTTAAAAACAGAGTACATTCTTATTGCAAAAATATATTGTCAAACCATAATATCTCCCTTCCTTTTCAAAAGCAATATCCAACATTTACCTACTTAATTACTTTAATACCTTTAAATTTCAATCAATCTATATAGTGTTCCATAATGCTAGCAGTGTACAACTTTGGATTGTTGAAGTGTTAATGGATTAATGCATCATTGCTCTTCTACTACCATAATTTTTTAGTTTCTGAATCTATTTTCAAAATTTTGCTAAATATCAGACTTGGTCCATAAATTACCTCTACCTAATTGCTGAACAAACCCAGATCTTGATTATGGATAAAAAATAATAATTGGTCAGCTATATGTCTGAGTCAACTTTGGATAGCCATGCTAATTTTGTGTAGGGGAAATAAATTAGCAAATAATCCATTTTATTGGAATTGGAAAGTCTTTCTGAGACAGGAAGAACATGAAGAGCCACTGCTGAGCCAAATAGGAACCTGTATTTGGAAATCCCAGGTAACATAGTCTATAAAAGTAAACATAAGAGAAAAGCAAAAAAATAAAACAAACCAAAGGAGAATAAAAAAGAAAAACTGAAATAAAGACCCTGTGCCCAACTAAAATAATCAAAACCTACTAGCAAATTAGCATCTGCAATAATGGGAATGGAATTTTTTGATGAACAAATTTCTTAAAACACTCTCTATAGGATTAAGCTCTTTCGAGACAAGGTTCACCTCTCACACCTGGTAAACCAATGGGAGAAAGCTCTCATGGTGGAATTAGAGGCATATGCCTCAGACAGGAAACAAGTATAGTGTTCATATCTGGTAAAACAAAAAAACAGAACCGAAAAGAGGAAATAGACATGCACAGATTGCTCTCCAGACTTAGTATAAACCTCTAAGACACGACTCCAGTTAGGCTCCTCAGACCAGGGGCTGTGCAAATTCTCATAAAATAGCTAGTACGGAACTGCTTCTGGTGCCTTAGGGCCCTGCCTTCTTTCAAATAGCTCCTCTCTACCTTGGATGCCAATTACAGCCACAGGTTTTGATTGCTTTCTACAGGAAATCCAAAGCTCTGGTATAACAAGACTGGGAATAAAGATAATTTCTTTTGCATTGCCAACAGATGGAGAAGAAAGAGATTAGTAAAAACATAAAAGTCTGAAAATGACTTCAAGCATGAAGGTATCTGTTTTTCTGTTCTTAATTTAATGCAAGACTTCAGTCAACAAATATTTGTTGAGTGTATAACTTGTGTTAGGCACAATCTTTAGATGTGAGTATTCAGCAGTAAACAAAAGAGACACAAATCCCTGCATTCATGGTGCTTACCTTCTGTTGAACTTGTCTTATTTTAGGTCTGTTTTATACAATGCTAAAGCAATCTGTGTTTTGGAGTTTTTTTAAGCTTTATTTTGATATATTTCATATGTATTCAATTCACCCATATAAAATGGGCAATTCAATAGTTTTCAGTATATTTACAGAGTTGTACAACCATCAGCACAATCTAATTTTAGAACATTTTTATCACCACCCCCTCCAAAGACACATAATACCCATTAGAAGACACTCCCCTTTCCTCTCCATCCCCTTAGCTTGAGGCAATTGATAATACAGTTTACATCTAGCTACATTTGCCAATTCTGGATATTTCCTATGAATGAAATAATATAATATGTGGCTTATTTGATTTAATGTTTTCAAGGTTCATACATATTGTAGCATGTATCAGTACTTCATTCCTTTTTGAAGCTATCTACTTTTACAGTTATTAATTTAAAATAAGACTTGTCCTAGTTTATGCCCTTTTCAGACTTTCCCATACTCCATGGAACATTTTCATTTCCAATTAAAAATAAAGCTTTAAAAGGGATGCTTTAATTTTAGAACTAGAAAATATTTGGAAAGTAGCCAGTCAACTTGTAGACAAGTATCCAGTCAATTTGTAGATGAATAGATAGAGAACTACAAAAAAGAAGTGGTTTGCTGAAGACATCATAGCAAGATAGGACTGGAACCTATCTCTCCCCACTCCTCTTAACTCTTTATCACAGGGCTTACTTGGTATGGACTTTGATAGTTTTGTATTTATCTGTAGGATTCTGCAACCTCTTTATTGGAGAAAGTAATTTTGATTACTTCAGTTTATAGACTATAGGTTCAGTATATAGACTATAGGTTTTTCCTATAAAACTAGTTTTTTTTGTTTTTGTTCTACAATATGAACAAAGAAACTATATAAATCAAGCAAATAAGATTTTCCTTGATTACAACCTAGAGACCCATTTTATGTTAGTCTTCCAAAAAAGTATTGCAAAAATTACTCATCAAATTGTACAGCCTATAATTTTCACTAGCACTTTCTCTAACTCTCAGTTTAATTGACTTCCCATTGTATAAATTTTTTTTTTCTTTTTTTTTTCTTTTTTTTTGCGGTACACGGGCCTCTCACTGTTGTGGCCTCTCCCATTGCGGAGCACAGGCTCCGGATGCCCAGGCTCAGTGGCCATGGCTCATGGGCCCAGCCGCTCTGCGGCATGTGGGATCTTCCTGGACCGGGGCACGAACCCATGTCCTCTGCATCAGCAGGCGGATTCTCAACCACTGCGCCACCAGGGAAGCCCCCCATTGTATAAATTTTTTAAAGGACACAACCAGTAAAATATCTCTTTATCATCTGTATCTATCTATTCATCTATTTTTCTAAAATGCATAAAATCATTCAGAATACATCTTTGAAAAACTCATAATGAACAGTACTTGACATTATGATGTTGGCAAACAAGATTAAAATTTTTCAGTCTTTTCAGAATCCACACGTAAGCTCATTAGCTTCTAGATGAAATGAATATAGCAGAGTACATGTATTCTAACCAGCACCTACCTCAGCCTTTTTAAAAGTATTAGCCTCCACTTAAGCCTGCATTCCAAAGTAAAAGATCTATTTGAACAACTACATATCAAATTTCTCAGAAGTTTCTACAGAAATACCTTCAAAATTTTCTGAACTCCATTTATTCTTATCCTGAAGTTTTCTGATTGTTCTCATATTTATTTTATATTTTATTTCCTGTATGGCTTCTGGTATTGCAGCATTTTACTGCCATTTGAGTTCTTCCAACTGAAAGCCTCCTTTCTTTCCCCAACAACAACCATTAGAATCCTTAGAGTATTATGTCTTATGTTTAGATTTTCCTACCTCTGATTACTGTAATTTAGTGCAGGTATCATGCTCAGAATTTGTATTTCAAAATTATACCTATTTCTACAGAATACTGATAAGTGACTACATAAACATGTACTCAGAATTATTTTGTAGCATTCATTTTAACTGACTTCCTATTTTACTACTGAAGGTAGAACTTGACATGTCACATGAATTCCATCTAAACATTTGGTTCTATTCGATAGATGTAATACTACAGGAATCTCTTACCTATATAAGAAATCAACTGTAGCTATTATCCAAGTTGGTTATTTTTCCTATATTTAATATACTCTTAAATTCTAACTTATATCCTAAGATCTCTTTTTAAGAGTCCTTAAGGTATATATTAAGAACAAGAAAATTTGATGCAGGCTGAGAGAAGTAACAGTAAAATATTATCTCAGAGAGAGACCTGAGAAAAATATCTCAGAAGGACACCTGAATGCACATTTTGAAAGAGCTGTCTCTTAATTGCAGCACAATTTCTCCATATCCCGAGACCTCAGGTCTACTTTTTCTCTAGCCTTTCTATTTTTTCTTTCTTTTTATTTTTCTTTTCTTTCTACTTTTTCTTTCTAGCCTCAAGTTTTTGCACATCTCAGGCCTAAGGTGTAATGAAGAAGGAACTGAGGTGCCTAGGCCAACTGAGCTGTCTGGTGCTGAAAGCTTAGAAGGGGTATGATTCATGGAAGATGTTATTTTACAACACTAACCTTTCCATGTTGAGTCCAGCAAAAAGCAGCACATAACAGTAAAATCTATTTTGATTGGTGAGCTGAGAATGAATCGAGGATTGTTTGCCTGGATTCTAAAGTCATCTTTTCTGCACTCCTGGAGGGTCTCCTCCCTGTTGTCTCTAGGTGTGCAAAGTGAATATTTGAGCCCTACCTTCCTTTCTCAGTTCAGCAATGTTCTAATTATTCTCTCTCCATTGTTCCCAAACCTGAGGCTTTCTGCAGTCCCTTTAAAAGCTCCCACAAAGACCCTGTATGTTCTGTAACATCAAAACTAGAGGTTATAACTTTATAAATAAATGGATTGGATTCTCATGGTTCTTTTGTTTTCTTTTTTCAGTCACAGCACAACAATTACAGTATTTTATTTAGGTTTCTTTAAGGAATTTTTGTATTAATATTTTACACATCTTAAATTTTATAGCATATATATAGGAACATATTTATAGAAATATATAAAAGTAGAAAATATGTAACCTGGAGGGACAATTCTGAAACACCAGATCCTAAACGATACAAGGCCATTTGTGGACAAAAGTCTCACCTGCTATTTTTCTGGTTACCAATTCTGATGTGTTGCAGAGCAGCAGGGGTTTTCCCTATGCCACTAAGAAATTCTTAGACCCCGGATGTCCTACAATTCAAATCAATTCTGACCTACCTACCCAGAGATAGCATCAGATTCCATAGGTTAATGACTCAGTGTTATATGGCTGTCCTCCTCTCTACTTCAGAGGATAGCAAGTCCAGATTGTCCCCTGTGCTCCTCACCCAACAGGCTACAAATTGGAGGTTCTGATGACTCCCTCCAGAGATTCAATAATTTGCTAGAGAGGCTCACAGAACCCACAGAAACATTTTACTTACTGGATTATTAGTCTATTATAAAAGGGTATAACTCAGGAACAGCTAGATACAAGAGAGGCATAGGACAAAGTATGGGGAAAGGGTGCAGAGCTTCCACGCTCTGCCTAAAATGTGACTCTTCCTGAACCTCCACATGATCACCAACCCAGAAGCTCTCCAAATCCCATTCATTTGGAGGCTTTGTTACATAGGCATGATTGATTTAATCATTGGCCACTGGCTATTGATTCAACCTCCAGCCCCTCCCCACTCCCAGGAAATCAGGGCATGGAACTGAAAGTTCCAACCCTTTATTCATGGTTGGTTCCCCTGGCAACAAACCCCCATCCTTAGGTGCAGTCCAAAAGTCACCTCACTAATGTTGAAAGCAAAATTCAACCAAGTAAATTTGGAGATCTAGTTATTAGGTGATTCATGAATCAGGCAGCATCCCATCTAGTAAATAGAATGGCTCTCTGAGGGGTTGTACAAAATGGAAGGTTTTTATAGGCAGAAGGAGGGTGGGGATGAAGGTACTAGCTAACAACAACAACAGCAACAAAGCAAAAGAAAAAGAAAAATGAAAGAAGGGATTGATTCAGGCCAGGCCATCTTCTTTGGGGGGACAGGGTTTGGGGAAGGAAACAGAAAGGGTCTTTATCATGCAAATGACCTCACTAGTGTAGATCAGGAAATTTCAGATTGACTGTTTTAAAGGTCAATTCCTGGGAGAGGCTGAAACTGCTATTAAGTCTTGGTTTGCTGCACTGGGGGCAAATGACTCAATTTGGAGCTTATTATTTGGTTTTTAACATTAACATGACAAAAGATACCTTTGTTGTTCTCTTCACTTAGGAAATTCCAAGGGTTTTAGGAGCTCCATCCCAGAAATGGGGCAAAGAGCAAATATATATTACTTATTATAAATACCAATATCACACTGAAAATTATTGATTTCATAAACTTATTAGATATTTGAAAACAAGTCAGATCAAGTAAATCCTCTCTTATAAAAGCCACAGCAGCTTCCTATCCCCCCTCAGTATGAAATCTATAATTCTTTCAATTGCCTATAAGGTTCTGTATTAGGAGCAGGCAAACTTTTCCTGTAAAAGCATAGACATTAAATATTTTCTGTAGCAGCTACCAAACTTGGCCATTGTAGCATGAAAACAGTCATAAATAATGCAGAAACAAACGAGCGTGGCTTCATTCCAATGAAACTTTATGGACAATAAAATTTGAATCTCATACAAATTATGTGTCCTAAAATATTGTTTTACTTTTCATATTTTATTCCAAACATTTTAAATTTTAATAACCATTTATAATCGTTCATAAGCCATATAGAAATAGCTGGTGGGTCAGACTTGGGCTGCAACACCTGCTCTGTAAGATCTACATTCTCCCTCACAGATTTCATTCACTCTACCACACTCCCTCTACTCATGGACCTCTCTGTACTCTGACATCCTTGCACTTACTTGCAAACAACAAGCACATTCTCACCTCAGTGCCTTTGCACAAGCTGTGTCCTTTGTCTAGAACACACTTTCTCCCAATCTTTGAATAGCTCCTTTCCTTCACCTTTGAAGACTAATTATTCTCTAATCACCCAATCCAAAACATCTTTTTTATACTATTACATGCAGTGCTTTATTTTTCATTTTAATACGTATTACTCACTGAACTATAGTATGTTTTACTTGTTTATTTTTTGTCTCTTCTCACTAGAATGTAAGCTTCAAGAGAGAAGAGACTCGGTTTCCTTCACTGTTTCATCCAGAATAGTGCTTGGCACAAAATATGTACTCCAATGAATATTTTTCCATGAATGGATTATTGTTATTTATAATTGCCAAAATTGCTCTTTCTTCTGGTCTTCATCTCAACTATCACTCTGAGGTTCTATGTGATTGGGAGCTAGTGCCAATCTGTGAATTCTCATCATTTGAGAGTTTGTTTAATCTCTAATATTTATATATTGTTCTGAAACATGATTGTTCCACAAATCTCCTGTCTGCTAATGGTGGTCTTAAATCTGGCTGATCTGTATTCAGTATAATTCTACTCATTGATACAATGTTATAATTCTGAAGCTAGGTAATCCTTACCTAATCTTTCTATTTCTCATGGTTTGTAGAGGGCACTATGGTGCCAGGCCTGGCCAGCTGCCATTACTGGGTCTGTTGTGTTAGCTGCTAGGAGCTCACAGCTGCCCGATGTCTCCAGAAAACTGCCCTCACCTGATGGGAACCACTTTGGTAAGGAAGCCATACGCCAGGAAATGGTCCATAAGCCATACCCCAGGAAATGGCCCATAGTTTATAACTAATGACTAATAGGGAATAAGTATAAAAGGTTATTTCTTTATCCTCAAGAGGAAATCATTCTAAGGTGTAGTTTATGCTCCAGAGCCTTGCCCCTGTGGCTCAGACCAGGGTAAACAGGGTAAGATTTTTCCTAAGACCACATTTTGTTCATCCCTTTTTCCTTTCAACCCTGCTTCACTCCTTCCCTTTGCATTTTTCCCTATGAATACCTCCTCAGCAAATCATGTACACCTGGATCTTCACCTATGGTTCTGCTTCTAGAATAAAGTTCCTACTGTAGTAAACCCATCAACTCTTACCCAATTCCCACTAAACAGGTCCACCAAAACCAGTCCTTAACAAACTCAAAACCATAGCATTATGTAAGAGTCATTTTTAGGTATCTCACGTTTAGAGTACAAAGTAGGACACCTTCCAACTACTGACAAGCCTCAGCTAGAATGTGGCAGCATCAAAAGTTTATTAAATTATCATATGCAATTTACTAAATACCTTGTGTTTAGCGATGTGCAAACTCATCTCCCGTTAAATGATTTTGCTAAATGAATAGCATGCTTAAAATCAAATTCAGTAATATAGACACAGATATATATACAAAAATATCTATGGATACGTGTATATTCTCTGGTTCGTATACATACATTTATTTCCTGGTTCTGTTACCTAAGAGATCACAGAAGCAGTGACACCTCAGCAGCAACAAGCACACCTGGTCCCCAGATCTTAGTTTCTAATATCATTCTCCAATAAAAGAAGTCTGGGCTTCATGAGGAAATGGCTAATTCTAGGACTGAGGACAAGGTGAGCCTGGAGCATTTTGTAGTGCAAAAAGTAAAACAACAACAACAATAATGAGGTATGTGAAAGCAGCATATGAGCCAAATTAAAAAGTACCAAATGGCCAAAGTTGGAATAATTTGAACAACAAAATAAATGAAATAGTTTTGGATTATAACCCAAAGTATGAAATAAATATCTATGAATCTGTACTGACATAAAGAATAAAATAAACAAATGAGAGAATAGATAAATCTCTCCTGCAGAAGAATTTCAAATATTTTATGTAGATACCCTGTCCTCAAGGAGGCAGAGTATAGCTCTCACCTTTAAGTGGGAGCTACTCATACTATCTTCTTTCCAAAGAGCACTGCATGGAAAAAGAGTATAAAATAAGTTTATAGTGAAGCAACCTGGCAAACGCTATCTCAGCCAGATGACAAAGTTAACATCAGCAGTGTTGTCAGCTGATTGTCAGCTTGATATGATATGATGAGAATAACACGTAATTTCCATAGTCTTTGTCTCCCAAAGCCCATAATTCCAGTCTCAGGAGAAAACAATCAAAAAAATCCTGATTAACATTCTACAAAATATCTGACTCCTCAAAACTGTCAAAGGAAATAGAAGGAAAGTCTGAGAAGCTTTCATAGCCAAGAGGAGCTTAAGAAGACATAACAACTAAGTGTTATGTGCTATCCTAATGGGATCCTAGAAAAGAAGAAAGATGTTAGGTAAAACTTAGGGAAATATCAGTAAGTATGGACTTTAGTTAATAATAATGTATAAATATTGATTAATTGTGATATGTATCCTACTACAGTAAAATGTTAATTATAGAGGAAACTATGTATGGGGTATATGGGAACTCTCTATACTATCTTTGCCACTTTTATACAAATCTAAAATTATAAAATTTATTTAAAAATTTTAAAATTAAATTTAGAACTGCAACCTTATATATTGACAACCTTATATACTGTTCAAGGATTTTTAAATTCAAGAAAATGCCTAATCCACAGTAGGCTATCTTAAATATCATTCTGATTATTACTGGAGGAAATCCACTTTGAAGCTTCTAATGGAATCTTTTTTTTTTTTTTTTTTTAAATTTTTGTGGTACGTGGGCCTCTCACTGTTGTGGCCTCTCCCGTTGCAGAGCACAGGCTACGGACGCGCAGGCTCAGCGGCCATGGCTCACGGGTCCAGCCGCTCCACGGCATGTGGGATCTTCCCGGACCGGGGCACGAACCCGTGTCTTCTGCATCAGCAGGCGGACGCTCAACCACTGCGCCACCAGGGAAGCCCTGGAATCTTAATATTATGGTATACACCCAAAGAATTTAAAGGTAAAATATTTTTGGCATGAATATTAAGAAGATTTTTCATAAGAGTGAAGTTATTAATATTTTCAACAATACTTTGGTATTATTTTTCATATTATCTACAACAAAGTCTCAAAATATTTATTATGATACAACAAATACATAAGATTCTATGACTATAAAAGCTTTTCATTGGTTTTTAACTTATCTTACCTAAATATTTTATGTGTTCCTTAGGAATAGAACTTGGTGGGATGCAAACTAACATTTCTTGAGCCTTTATGTTCCATCATGCATTTACTACTTTAGGGCCTCATATTTGTTATCCAGTTCACTCTTCACACACCCTAATAGATCCATAGTTCAACACATTCAGAGAGGCGGAAATAGACGCAGTGACTGTAAGGTAATCCCACTGAAATGTAAGTTACTGAGTAAAGGCACATTCTTCATCCTTCATCTACTGTGCTCACTACTGTATTCCTAGAACCTATAACAGTGACAGGAAAATAGAAAACCTTTATTAAATATGTATTGAATAAATGAATGAGAATAAATGAGCTTGTCCAAAGCAACACAATTACTTATGATAGAAACAGGCTGAAATCTGTTACCATTTGTTTCCTACAAGGCCCTGTCATGAGCCCATCTCATGTCAGTTGGACCCTAAACTATCAGGAGAGGCCCTAAAGGAAAAATATATGCCTAGGAGTTCATGGCCACCAGTGCAGTGCCCTGAACATAGTAAGTATCAAATCATAGAATCTCCACTGAACTCATTAATGGGCCACAAATAAAAGAGAAATTTAGATAAATTGGGAAAAGGGGTATAGACTTTCTTAGATTTGATTTTCATGACCATACTATTCTATTCTTTCATTACATGAAAGCTCTAATTTTATAACGTATTCGAACTCCTAAGAAACTCTAAATTGTATAATATATTCAAACTCCTATTTTTTAGAAGCTTATGAGATCCATTCATTGCATACTTTTCCTTTTTGCCATATTGTGAAGTTTTTATGCTGACTGTGCCACAAGAAAACGAAAGAAATAAAGCACTACACTATCGAGCAACTTTATCTACAAACAGCTTAAAGGGAAATATAAAAATAAAAACTCAAATGCAGATATATTTTGCAGCAATACTACATAATTACCAATGAATGCAAAGAGGAGAAAGTTTCTCTGATATACATCAAGCAGTAAAAAAACTAAGTTCTGTCTGGAAACTCCATTTTATTATGTACTATATTTGGTGTGTGGTGGGAAAAGTCAATTGTAAATATAGAGCCAAGGTACAAGTGCTACAATAAATGGAATTTTCATTACTGTGAAATCACTGCTTTAGACTTTCCTACTTTAAAAATAAATCATAAGAAAAAAATTTCTTTGCATTAAAAGTTAGAAAATTTTAATCCCCCAAATTATCCTTCATTTTTAAGTTTAAGTCCATGTTCTGAAGTCATTTTAAATAAGTACAAATATAAAATTCATTTCTTTGAAAATACTAAGTTAACTAATTGTCAATAGCAGTGGTGTTCTTATTTATTTATTTATTTAATATACTTATTCAATAGCTATTCTGTGCCAGACACAGCATTAGGCTGGAGAAACCTCAGATTTCATACTCTTATAGAGTTTGTATTTTAGTGGGAAAACGTAGGAGACTAACAACAATTAGCCAACAGTACTTGAGAATAACAGTACAAATAACAGTAATTTCAGAAAGAATAATAATAGTAATTACCATTTTTGAGTGCCTACCCTGTCAAACACAGTACCATAATTTTAATCTTATTGATCTCACATCAAACACTGGAGGCAGATATTTACAAATGAGACAATGAGGTCAATAAAGATTTAATTATTTGCCAAGGATGTGAAAAGTAGTAAGTGGTAGAGGAGGATTTGAATCTTGGTCTGTTTTAGTATAAAACCCTGGCCTTTTAGCCTTCTTACTCTGCCTTTCAAAACTAGCTAACACTTTGCAGTGAGAATCAAACCCCTTCATAAAAAACAAAAACATTATGTTTCATTATAGAAATATAATATTTAGAAGGGGGATGACTGTTATACCCTAGGGTTCTTAATAGCATAGTGGTTAATAACAAAAATTCTGGAGTCAGATGTTTCAAGTTAAACTCTAAATCTGCCACTAACTAACTGTGAATCTCTGGACCGGTTCAATATTTGACCATATATTATTTAAAACATTTTTAATTCAATATTTAACCGTTCCCTGCCTTAGTTTTCTCATCCATAAAGTTTGTATGAACATTGAATGAGTTAATGTATGTAAAGTGCTAGGAAACAGTACCTAGCTATATAAGCAATAAATAAATATTAGCTATTTTCTTGTTATTATTAATCTTTATTCTATGGACTGATCAGAATAGACCTGAAGTTGGCACCTCATTTTAAAGGACTCTTAACCATCCTTCTACCTCTCCCTGCAAATTTCAGGTGCTCCTATCCCTATGTTTTCTATGGTACCAGTAAATATCGGTCACTTATCTACATATCTCTTTCTCCTTCTTCATTTCAATGGCTTCTCTACATGCTTTAATCTTCCATTCTTATCTTTCTCTTATTATATTCTTTAATCTCTATATTTTCACTTTCTTCTTGTTTCTCCACTTTGAACTTTTAAAATTGATTTATAATTTACATTACAATTTTTACATAATTTTCCTTACATTGACCTTACTCTACAACTACTGCTGTTCAATTAGAATTCTATAATGTTCCTTTCTTCCCTTTTTTGAGCCATCAGTGCAGCGTCTAACAGTGTTGTGCAGACAGGCAGGCACTGACCGTTTCTTCATAAGGTGAATGAGCCTTGTCTATTACCACTTTGTAACTTCAAATCCCTTATTCAGAAGAGTAATAATAGCAAGGTGAGGAACAGTAAATTTCTATTTACTACCTTCATTATTTTCTTAATTTTATCTTTTAGATTCAGACTTTTTCTGTAAGAGCTTTATTATATTGTATTAAGTCATATATCATCATATCGTATTATATTTTATTTTAAGAAACATTCACTTCGATTTGTATGAACTCTTTCCAACTTCAAATCTCTCTCTTTCACTGTCCTTCGGACACATTACAAATGGACATGAACATTTCCTGAACTGTAATCAAGCGCCAAGGTAGAGTGGGTTCTTCTGACCACTACATTGTTATAAACAAAACTCACACAGTAATTTTCCCTTAAATGACATCACAGGATTTTCTATCCAAAGCATAAATATCTTTGGAAGAGGGAGGCAACCAGAAGTGAAAATAGATGTAGGAAAATTATATATTATACTCGGTAAGGTTTTTATTCAGCACAATTTGAGCCAACATCTGTCCCTTAGATGTAGTCATTCAATCTCTATAAATCCTTAATGATTGGTATCCAAGCATAAAATACTTTGAAACAATTGATTTACAATTAAAACCCTTTGCAATTCCATGGAAATAAACAATTTTTACTTCACATGTGAAGAGCCATTTATAATTTTACTTTCAAAATGGAATGAAAATATACTTAATGTATATCTAGGTGATTTACACTAACTCTGAGAATATTTTTCTCCAAAGTCAACATGAAAATCTTCTCTATAACTAAGTCCTCTCATAAGTGCCAGCTTTGGGCACTCTTTTTGAAGAAAGCTCTGAGCATTAGACACCATCTCAATAGTATTCCAGGAAAAATGTAAATGGGGGGAAAAAAACACTAGGGCCTCCCCAGGCTATATACTTAAAGTATGCTTGCTACTTAAAGCATGGTCCTCAGACCAGAAGCATCAGTATCTCCTTTTGAGCAATGCTTCTCAAACTTGAACGTGTTTATTATTCAACCTTGTCCTGGGATGGCTAAGATTCTGCATGAGGTCCCAGGTGATACTAAGGCTGATGGCCCGTGGTCCACATTTTGACTAGCAAAAATTTTAAAAAGTCAAGGGTAACTATTGTGAATGATGTACTTTAACAGGCTACCCGTGATGATATTTTATGATGGTATAACCTTCAATATGTATATTGATGAAATAATTTGGAAATAGAAAATATTTATTGAATATACATTTACGAGATAAAATTTAGAGGTAAAGACTTAATGATAGGAAAGAATTAAATAGCAGGTAAAGTTTTCTGAGGCATGAAAATTACCATGGAAAGAAGTCAGAAGAATTTTATCAGACTAGTATTGAAAAGGGAAATGTATGTATTCACTGAAAAATGGCCCATATCATGTTGATGCCATGATTTAATTCAACTTTTCACTTGATAGTCACATCCTCCTGATGAGTGAAAAAGAAAAAAAAGATTTCTTGAAGAGTTTGCAAAGAAGCACTTATTTTTTTTTTTTTTTTTTTTTGGCAATACGCGGGCCTCTCACTGTTGTGGCCTCTCCCATTGCGGAGCACAGGCTCCGGACGCGCAGGCTCAGCGGCCATGGCTCACGGGCCCAGCCGCTCCGCGGCATGTGGGATCCTCCCGGACCGGGGCACGAACCCGTGTCCCCTGCATCGGCAGGCGGATTCTCAACCACTGCGCCACCAGGGAAGCCCAGAAGCACTTATTTTTAATGGTGTACAAACAGCCTATTCATTTCATAAGGGAAAAATGGTAAAATCGGGATGCTTTACATTATTAAGTTGTCAAAATTTTTGAAATCTATATTTTAGTACATTAAGAATGTGCAATTGTTTTTGACATTTCTTTATTCTGACTGAAATAGTTGTTTTTACTACCTGATTGACTTAATTCCTAGTAGATATGGCATATCCTGCTTGGGCAACCTTTTGAAAATATTGTTATGTATATGAAATATTTGTAACAAATGCACATGCAAGAAATTTAGAGCTTTTAGAGCTGCAAAAATCTTTGGGAATCATCAAGTATAGTTCTTTTATTTTAAAAAGGAAAAATCAAAGGTCCACTGAAATGAACCTACGTGATTTATCCAAGGTCCCACACAGCTAGTTAGTGGCAGAACTAACCCAAAGCTCTTGATGCCTAAGAGGTTTTGTTTTGTTTTGTTTTTTCATAGTAGTCTGAATATTTGGCTTGTTTATCTGAGTTCAGCTTTTCAAAAGCTCAAAAAATAATAATAGTGATGATAATGATAAATGTGTGCAGTATACAAGTGGTCCACCCGAAAATTATTTATTTGGTCAATTTTTTGTTGTTTCTGTTCAAATTAGGTAAATATTTGCTAACATATATATTGGCTGTAAAAGAAACAATTTTAAAGGCAAGTTATCAAATAAGGACTGTTGTATTTGTTGGAAGAAACATCTTCAAAATTCGAGGGTATGGGGTTTAAATAGAATTACAAAATCAGAAATTCTATACACATATTTGAAATATGGATATTACTTTTCTTGTTCTAAGTACAAAATAATGTCATAATTAAAATATTTTTCATATTATGACAACTCTGGATTCTCATCTCCCCCTCATAAGCAGGAAATCTAGGTTTCCCCAATATCCTAAACTATTTCTAAGGACCCCACACTTGCTTGCCCTGGTTTGTTGAATTCCTCCTCCCTTCTGTGGGCCTGGCTAACATGGCCAGAGACTGAGAACTCAAGTGTACCTCATTAAGCCAAATTTCTGTAAGGGTTGGCCTTCTCAACAGTCTCCCTTTGTGGTTAAAAGTTCTCCAGTACCAAATGGCTCTCCTGGCTAAAGTTCAGAGCAGTTCAGCTATCTGGTGCAAGGCCACAAGCAATAGAAATTTGTCACAGAGCTGAGGCTCCGTGTTAGGCAGAAATGAAAGAAGCCCAGAAGTCACTTTGGCTCTGAGGTAAGGGCTTTTTCAGTGCAGCTGCTCATCCTTTGGGGAAGGATTCCTCCCAGGGTTAGGTTTATTAAGGAGGTCCTACAGTAAAATTAATTACCTTGAGCCTTAACTATGACAGCTTATTTATTTTATAGCATTTCTTTTTTAGAGCAATTTAAGATTTGCAGTAAAATTAAGTGGAAATTACACAGATTTACCATATATCCCATCCACCACCCAGCAATCATAGCCTCTCCCATTATCAACACCACTCACCACAGTAGTACAATTGTTATGTTTGATGAACCTATATTGACATATCATTATCACCCAAACTCCATAGTTTACCTTAGGGTTCATTCTTGATGTTGCATATTCTTTGGGTTTGGATAAATGTGTAATGTCATGCATCATCATTATGGTATTATACAGAATATTTTCACTGTCCTACAAATCCTCTGTGCTCTGCCCATTTATTTCCCTCACCCCCAACCCCTGGCAATCAGTGATTTTTTTTTACTGTCTTCATAGTTTTACCTTTTCTAGAGTGTCAAATAGTTGGAATCATATAAGATGTGGACTTTTCAGACTGGCTTCTTTGTCTTTACATGACTTGATAGTGCATATCTTTTTAGTGCTGAATAATATTCCATTGTCTGGATGTATCACAGTTTATTTATCCATTCACCTACTGAAGCATATCTTGGTTGCTTCCAAGTTTTGGTAACTATGAATAAAGCTGCAATAAACATCCATGTGTAGGTTTTTGTGTGGACATAAATTTTCACCTCCTTTGGGTAAATACCAAGGAAGGTGATTGCTCGCTCATATGGTAAGCGTGTGTTTAGTTTTGTAAGAAACTGCCAAATTGTCTTCCAAAGGGAAGACAATTTGCAGTTCCTCCAGCAATAGAGTCCCAGTTGCTTCATAGCTTCACCAGCATTTGGTGTGGTCAATGTTCTGGATTTTGACCATTCTAATAGATATGGAGTAGTAGCTCACTGTTGTTTTAATTTGCATTTCTCTGATGACACATGATGTGGAACATTTTTTCATACATTTATTTGCCATCTGTATATCTTCTCTGGCAAGGTGTCTGGTAAGGTTTTGGCCCATTTTTTAGTGGGGTTGTTTGCTTTCCTATTATTGATTTCTAAGTGTTCTTTGTATATTTGGGACAACAGTCCTTTATCAGATGTGTCTTTTGCAAATATTTTCTCCCAGCATGTGGTTTGTCTTCTCATACTCTTGATATTGTTTTTGCAGAAATCCAGCTTATTGTTTTTCCATAGATCATGCCTTTGATGTTTTGTCTAAAAAGTCATTGCCATATCCAAGGTCATCTAGGTTTGCTTTTGGATTATCTTCCAAGAGTTTTATAGGTTTTTTGTTTGTTTGTTTGTTTGTTTTGCGGTACGCGGGCCTCTCACTGTTGTGGCCTCTCCCGTTGCGGAGCACAGGCTCTGGACGCAAAGGCTCAGCGGCCATAGCTCATGGGCCCAGCCGCTTTGCGGCATGTGGGATCCTCCCGGACGGGGGCACGAACCCGTGTCCCTTGCATTGGCAGGCGGACTCTCAACCACTGCGCCACCAGGAAAGCCCAAGAGTTTTATAGTTTTGCATCTTACATTTAGGTCTGTTACCGAACACAAGTTTTTGTGCCCGACACACAGTGAGACCAAACAGTACCGAAACATCAGAGTTTGGAGTAGAGAAAGGTTTACTGGAGGACCATACAAGAAGAACAGGTGGCTCTGGCCCCCCAAAACCCCAAACTACCCAAAGGGCTTCAGCAAAGCATTTTTAAAAAGCAAGAAGAGGGAGGTACAGTCACAGGGTATGTGATCAGCTCCTGCACAATTCTCCGATTGGTTTTTGGTGAGGTAACAGGGAGGTCAACATTATCAATCCTTAGCCACCAGAAGTTCTGGGGGCTATGCAATCTTGATCATCGAGTAAATAATTTCTTCCATTTGGAGGTGGTTTTTAGCAGCTGAAAAACTCAGGTTAAATTTATGAGATACACTCGTTTGTAAGAGGTTACGGAAAAACCTGAACGAACTTTTTGGCCAAGGCAATATTATCTGGCTACTTCAGAGAGGAGCTATAGCAGAGGATATGGGGGAAGGGTCTGCCTCAGAAACGTCCCATAGGGTCCTGCTCAGTTACAGGTCTATGATCTATTTTGAGTTAATTTTCTGAAGGGTGTTAGGTCTATGTCTAGATTCACTTTTTTGTATGTGGGTGTCCAGTTGTTCTAGCACCATTTGTGGAAGAGACCATCTTTGCTCCATTGCATTGCCTTTGATCCTTTGTCAGAGATCAGTTTACTATGACATCTCTTAAGAACACATTTTTCAGTTTGCTTGCCTTTATGTTTTTTTCAAGTACATACCCAGTTGTACGTATGAGTAGATTCCAGCATAAACTATACACTGTGCTCAAATCCAACCTTCCCTAAGTCAATGTCAAGTGCAAGTCATCGGTCCAGAATGTTTCTTCCATACCAGAGATTGTCTTTTGCACATGAGAACTTCCTTTACAGCAAACCTTAATGGATACCACCCTGAAATTTAAGATATTTTAATAATTCTCAGTCTCAAAGAGAAACAGTACAGTTCCACTTCCCTTATGATTGGAAGTCTCTTTGGCTCTTATGTAAAATTTTGGCTTCCATAGGAATACTGCCAAAAATCAACATAGCACCAAAATGGCTCTTGACATGCTGAAATATTACAATATACTCCTTTCAGAAAAGTATAGATATATAGTTTCCTCACATCTTTCTACATAACTAAAGGGGAAGGGGAAATCTGTTTCAAAGGTGATAACATGTACATTTGAACAAAGCGCATTATTACTAACTTTTACACATCAGCCTCAAATCTGAAAAAAATAATTTAATGTCCCATGCCCACTTGAGGTAGATACAATGATTTTCAGAACACTGAAAATAACTAAATTTGAACAATAGAAAAAACACATTTTCTGTAATGGAAAACACATTTTCTTCTTTGTTTCAACTTATCTATGTGTATACATGTAACTATTTATAACTATATCTTTAAGGTATACTGTATATTTTAAATTCTCATTATTATCATTATACAGTTTAGGAAAACAGTGTCTATTGACCCTGTGTAATAAACTAGAGAATGCAGTGTGTACCCTTGAATGAAAAATTTCTGTTAAAACCTCAAAATATTTCTATATTTTTGATAGTTATATATATGAAAAAAATAAATTTGATATCTGGCTAATAATACCTCTCACCAAAGACTTTAGACCTCAGATAACTGGCCCATCATTCATGAACTCATCCTTCAGTAAGTATTTATCGAGTATCAACTATGGCCATGCACTGATCTAAGTGAGATACAATATTGAATAAAACACAGGCAGGTAGTGAGATTCAGAGACCTCTCCAGTCCTCATTGATCTCAGTGTCCTAAAGGACTTAGTTTATCATGCAGCTTTAAAACTTATCATACTCGTTCAGCGATTTTGCATGGGTTCTTTTTTTTCCTCTCCAACAACACCATTCTAGTACTATCTAGCAAGAACAAAACAATTAAGTAGGTAAATAATGAAAGACAATTTAAAAGACATTTTGAACCTGGTTTGGGACCTAAATCATCAGTTTAATACGTTTAGTCTTTATCCTCTAGCAAATAAGGAAACTTCTTCAGTTGAGTTAAACAAATGTCCTTACTACGTTCACAATGGCTAAGAAAAGGAGGCTCCAACTAGAGTCAGAAAAAATTGTTAGACGTTTACAACACGCAAGATGAATGATGATTAGGGACTGACCTGGGTGATAATGGAAGAGGTAAATAGAAAGTAATGGATGTGAAATATCTACTTGCCTCCACCTCCATTCCTTTTAGCTCCGCTGCTCAGCTCTAGAAAGCAGGGGACTGACCCTTAGAGGCTCCATTTCCCAGGCTCCTTTGTTCACTGGACTTCTAATTGGGGTAATCCAACAGAAGGCTGAAAATCTTCACTTTTTCACTGGTATCACCAACAGGAGCTGCTTATCTTCTGTGGTTCCAGCATCCTTGGACAGGCCGCGAAGATGCCAGCTTCTGCCTGGGGACTTAGTCCTGGCTGTAACAACCCTGCCTTCTCCTTTTGTCGCCTCAGACTATAGGTAAAAGCGACTTCCTGCTGCTCCTAATCTCTAGGTTCCCTCACTTTTCCCTGGTTGGCTTCTCAGCCTCTTCCATTAGCCATGAAACCAATACCCTGCATTAAATTCCCTCTATTTTTAAAACTCTGAATGATATCTTTGTTTTTCTGTTTCCTGAATGGACCCTGACACACATATGCAGTGTGTTCAGTGTTTCTGGACTAATATGTTCATGTACTGATGAGGTATCCATTTAACTCAGGAATTGTTACACTCTGTCAAAAGCAGCTGCAAATGGATTTTTCTAGTTTGTACATCAACTTTCTTTGATTAAAGCTCTTTTGGCCAAATAACAGAAACTCACTGCTATTAGCTTAATTCACAAAGTTTGTGGGTGAGAGAGTGAGAGTTACTTAATAGAAAAACCTAAGGCAGGAAATAAAAGCTAACAACTTGAAACTGTAACATCTAGTTTCCTAGGCCTATGGTAACATAGTACCACAAACTAGATGGCTTGAAACACCAGAAATGTATTTTCTCATAGCTCTGGAAGCTAGAAGTCTAAAATTAACTCTGGAGGCTTTGAGGAAGAATCTGTTCCATTCCTCTCTCTTTGCTTCTCATGTTTGCTGGCATTCCATGGTGTTTCTTGCCATTCCTTGGCTTTTAGACTTATCACTCCAACCTCTGTCTCCATCTTCATATGGCATTCTACCTTCCTTCTTAAAAAGACAACAGTCATTGGATTAAGGCATACCTAATTAACCTGAGAATATCTGCAAAGACCCTATTTCCAAATAAGGTCACATTCTGGATTCCAGGTGGACATGAATTTGGAGGGGACATTATTCAACATGGTACACACTGGAAACCAAAGTTACATGTGTATTGCAATAAATTTCAGTCACTGAAGGTAATCTGGGAGGGTCTTTTCCATGGAACTTTAACAAACACAGTTGTAAAGAAGTACACTTAGTCAACCAGCTGGCATTTACTGAACATTCCAATAGTGTAATTGTCTACTGGGTATATAAATATATGCTGGATATTAAACATGATCCCTATATTTTATTTTAATTAATTAATTTCAATTTTTGTTGTGATAAAACACATAACACCTTAACATGAGATTTACCCTCTTAACATTTTTCAGTGCACTTTAAAGCTCTTTTAAAAATAAAGTGCACTGAAAAATCCCAGAAAATATTTTTGTAGAAATTGACAAGTAAATTCTAACCTTTATATAGAGTTGCAAGGGGCTTAGAATTAACAAAACAATTTTTATAAAGAGCAAAGTTAGAAGATCTACTATCTAATTTTAAGTTTCATTATAAAATTAGAATAATCAAGGCAGTGTGGTTTTGGCATACAGAACAGAATAGAGTTTAGAATTAGACTGATACATATATTCAATTTATTTTTGATTACATTGCCAAGATAAGTTAATGGGAAAAGCAAAATATTTTCAACAAATGGTGCTAGAACAATTGAATAACCATATACAAAATAAACAAAAATGAGCCTCTATTCTTACCTCACACTATATATAAAAACTAACTTGAAATGGTTTGAGGACCTAAGTCTGGAAAACTTCTAGAAGAAATCATAGGGCAAAAATCTCAGTGATGTTAAGTTTGACATATATTTCTTAAATACAATGCAAAAAGGACAAACTATAAAAGAAATAAATCATTAATTTGGACTTTATCAAAACTGAAAATTTTGCTCTTCAAAAGACACTGGCATGAAAATGAAAAGGCAAGCCCTTCCTAGGAAAATATATTTGCAAAATATGTCTGTGCAATAAAAGATTAATCTTGTCCCCCCAAAATGTTAGGCCCTGTAATGGGTTAGTAGTGTCCCCGCACCAAATTGACATCCACTCAAAACCTGTAAATGTTACCATGTTTGGAAATAGGGTTTTTGCATATATAATCTAGCTAAGAGGAGATCATACCTGATTAAAGTTGGCCTAAATCTATTATTACTGTTGTTCATATAAGAAGAGGGCAATTTGGACACAGAGACACAAACACAGAAGACAGAAGGCCGTATGAAGACACAGGCAGAGAATGGGGTCATTCACCTACAAGCCAAGGAATATCAGAAATGTCAAGGAATGCCAAGAAATGCCAGAATGTAGAAGAAGAAAAGAAGGAGTTTTCCTTACAGCCTTTGGTGAGAGAATGACTCTGCCAACACCTTGATTTTGAACTTCTAGCCTCCCAAACCAGGAGAATCAATTTTGGTTGTTTTAAGCCACCCAGTTTGTGGTACTTTGTTATAGCAGCCCTAGAAACTAATACATTACTCCTAGGTATTTACATAGGAGAAATTAAAGCATATGTTCACACAAAGACTCGTATACAAATGTGCACAGCAGCATTATTTGTAATAGCCCCAAACTGGAAACAACACAAATGTCTATCAACAGGTGAATGGATAAACAAATCATGGTGTAGCCATACAATGGAATACTACTCAGAAGTAAAAATGAATGAACTATTAATACAAGCAACATTGACAAATCTTAAAAATAATTATGCTGAGTGAAAAAAGCCAAAAATAAAAGAGTACATTTTTTAAGTTTCCATTTATATAAAATTCTAGACAATCCAAAGTAATCTATCATGATAGAAAACACATCAGTGGTAGCCTAGGGATACACAGGAGGGTAGAAAGGGAGAGGAGGAAATACAAAGAGACATGAAGAAATTTTTGTAGGTGATGGAAAAAGTTCATTATCTTAATTTGAAGTGATGGTTTCATGGCTGTATACATATGTCAAAGCTCATTAAATTATACACTTTAAAATGTGCCATTTATTGTATATCAATTAAACTTCAATAAAGTTTAAAAAATGAATTCAACAGGGATGAATGCCATGAGAAAGAAAACCCTGAAGTATTTGAGGATGTGCTGGGAAAATGTCTAATCCAGGTTGATGCTTGGGGGCACAAAAATACTACCTAGAGAAGACATCTTGATTTAACAGTGAAGGAGGAATAAAACTTATCTGGGAAAGTGGAACTTGGTGGGGAGAAGTTACTAGCATAAGGAAGCAAAATGTACAAAGACACAGAGGCAGATGACTTTGAAGGTCTGCCACAATATGAAGACTGAGGTAAAGCACATAAGGGTAGAGATGGGGAAGATGAAGTTAAAGAGGGAATTAGTATGGGTATATGAGACCTACACTCCATTTAAACAAGCTTGAATTTTCTCTTGAAAGTTTATGGGGAATTTTGAGGGTTTTTTAACATGACATATGCTCTATTTATGCTACTTATTTAAAACAGTTTTGAGTAGAGAAATAAGAAGAACAGATTTCTAGTCATTGGTAATATAGGCATTTTTGAGAAAAGAAAATTCAAAAAATTCTTTCACCAATTGTAATTTGGTCTTGTTTATTCTTACTGTAGTTCTTTGAAACCATTGTGTTGGTTTACAGTAGATTCCATTGCAATCTTGAAGTCATTCTTTCAGTAATATAAAAATTAACTGGTATCACATTACAACAAACAAAATTTTTATTTAGCATAGTTTTCTGTAGCCTGATTTTTAGGTTAAAGACATTTTCTATTTCATTTTAAATCTTAAGTGCCTCATCCAAAATTACAAACTTTATATCTCTTAACCTCAACCTGGAAATACAAACAAACAAACAAAACCCACTAGAATAATAAAGAATAATGGTTCTTTTAAACCCACTATATTCACACACCTGCTAAATTTTCCTTTCTACTAGTCTCACCCTATAATAATTAATGTTAATACCTGTTGTATATCCCTTTTCACCCTCAAATATATATAAACAAATACACACACATGTAAAGGATTTTGATATCATAAAAACAAATAAGAACAAATAAGAACATACCATATTGCACAGAAACTCTACTTGCATTGTGGTGACCTAAATGGGAAAGAAATCTAAAAAGGAGGGGATATATGTATATGTATAGCTGATTCATTTTGCTGTACAACAGAAACTAACACAATATTGTAAAGCAACTATATTCCAATAAAAATTAATTTAAAAATAATAAAATAAAATATACAAACAGCTCATAAAATAATTACATTATACATATATATGCCACTTGTTCTCACTTACCAATACATCATGGACATCCTTCCATGATGTGTGTTTCTACTTCTACAATACAAAAAATACAAAATATATACCTCCTGTTTTATGTAAGAATTATATACAGTTCTGACTTTAAAAGGCTTAAAGATCAAACTTCTCCCCAGATTTGGTATTTATCAATTACTTGCAATCCCAGCCAACTCCATCTGGAAAAGTCCAAAGTAAATCTCTATCTTGGATATTGTGAGGATAATGCCACTTCCATCTTGCAATTATTATTTTATTGGAATGATGAGTTTTCATAAACCTGATGAAATTATTCTTGGTTGTGCTCTTGAGCTCTTTCAGACCATCTCTTCCAAATCTCAAGGAGTTTTATGGTGTCATGTCTTACATGTAAGTCTTTAAGCCATTTTGAGTTTATTTTTGCATATGGTGTGAGGGTGTGTTCTAACTTCACTGATTTACATGTGGTTGTCCAACTTTCCAAACACCACTTGCTGAAAAGACTGTCTTTTCTCCGTTGTATATTCTTGCCTCCTTGGTCAAAGATTAATTGACCCTAGGTGTGTGGGTTTATATCTGGGGTCTCTATTCTGTTGCATTGATCCATATGTCTGTTTTTGTGCTAATACCACACTGTTTTGATTAATGTAGCTTTGTAGTATTGTCGGAAGTCTGGGAGAGTTATGCCTCCTGCTTTGTTCTTTTTCCTCAGGATTTCTTTGGCAACTCTGGGTCTTTCATGGTTCCATATAAATTTTAGGATTATTTGTTCTAGTTTGGTAAACAGTGTCATGGGTAATTTGATAGGGATAACATTAAATCTGTAGATTGATTTAGGTAGTAAGGCCATTTTAACAATAATAATTTTTCCAATCCAAGAACATGGAATACCTTTCCATTTCTTTAATCATATTCAACTTCCTTTATTAATGTTTTATAGTTCTCAGCATATAAGTCATTCACCTCCTTGCTCAGGTTTATTCCTAAGCATTTTTTTAATGTGATTTTAAAAGGGAGTTTTTTTTTTACATTCCCTTTCTGGTATTTCATTGTTGGTGTAAAGAAATGCAGCCTGTTTCTGTGCATTAATCTTGTATGCTACTACCTTGCTGAATTTGTTTATCAGTTCTAGTAGTTTTTGTGTGGAGTCTTTAGGATTTTCTATATATCGTATCATGTCATCTGCATAGAATGACAATTTTACCACTTCTGTTCCAATTTGTATACCTTTAATTAATTTATTTATTTATTTTTGGTCTGATTGCTGTGGCTAGGACTTCCAATACCATGTTGAATAGAAGTGGTGAGAGTGGGCATCCTTGTCTTGTTCCAGATTTTAGTGGGAACACTTTCAGCTTTTCACCTTTGAGTATTATATTGACTGTGGGGAAGAGAACATAGGAAAACATTTTCTGACATAAAGCGTACCAATGTTTTCTTAGGTCAGTCTTCCAAGGCAATAGAAATAAAAGCAAAAATAAATAATTGGGACCTAATGAAACTTACAGCAAATGAAACCATACAGCAAACTTTGTACAGCAAAGGAAATCATAAAAAAGACAACCTACAGAGTGGGATAAAATATTTGCAAATGATACGACTGACAAGGGCTTAATTTCCAAAATATACAAACAGCTCATACAACTCAATTAAGAAAAAAAAAAAACACTTGAAAAATGGGCAGAAGACCTAATAGACATTTCTCCAGAAAAGATATACAGATGGCCAGCAGGCACATGAAAAGATTCTCAACATTGCTAATTATTAGAGAAATGCAAATCAAAACTACAATAAGGTACCACCTCACACTGGTCAGAATGGCCATCATTAAAGTCTATAAATAACAAATGCTGGAGAGGGTGTGGAGAAAAAGAAATTCTCCTACACTGTTGGTGGGAATGTAAATTGGTGCAGCCACTATGGGAAACAGTATGGAAGTTCCTCAAAAAACTAAAAATAGAATTGCCATATGACCCAGCAATCCCTCTCCCAGGCATATACCAAGACAAAACTATAATTCAAAAAGATACATGCACTCCTGTGTTCATAGCAGCACTATCCGCAATAGCCAAGACATGGAAACAAATGTCCATCAAAAGATGAATGGATAAAGACATGGTATATATACACAATGGAATATTACTCAGCCATAACAAAGAATGAAATAATGCCATTTGCAGCAACATGGATGGACCTAGAAATTATCATTCTAAGTCAAGTAAGTCAGAAAGAGAAAGACAAATACCATATGATATCATTTATTTGTGGAATATAAAATATGACACAAATGAACTTATCTATAAAACAGATGCACAGACATAGAGAACAGACTTGTAGTTGCCAAGGGGTTTGGGGAGCATAGATTGGGTGTTTGGGATTAGCAACTGCAAACTATTATATATAGAATGGATAAACAACAAGGTCCTACTGTATAGCACAGGGAACTATATTCAATATCCTGTGATAAACTGTATTGGAAAAGAATATGAAAATAAAAGTATATACATATATATATCTGAATCACTTGGCTGTACAGCAGAAATCAACACATTGTAAGGCACCTATGCATCAATGAAATATTGGGTTGGCCAAAAAGTTCATTTGGGTCTTTCTGTAGGATGTTAAGGAAAAACCCAAATGAACTTTTTGGCCAACCCAATAAATTGTTTAAAATTTTTTTTAAAAAAAGGAGAAAAACCTCTTTAGTTTATATTGTTGCAAACTGCAGGACCTGACTTTTCTCTGTATTACTTGAGTTCCTTATAATGTAAAAGAGCATTTCACGTAGAAAGCTTCCTGATGCTCTATTAGGATATACACATATAAATTAGTGATGACTGAGGACTGGGCAGAAGGAGAAGCTGAAATGCAGTTCAGTTGCATCTCAGTCTTCAGCCAATACAATGGGGAGCTCTAAAGTTGAGATGGGCCTTTAAAGTTTCCCCAACTTGAGGCAAGGTAGCTGTGCCTTTTTATCCTTTCATCAGCCAGATATTGGTCATGGGCTGATCCTACTCACATTTGGCAAGGCATTTCCTTATAGCTGAGGACAATTCTTATTGAGGCACTGAGCTGTATGTGGTCAAGAGCTATTACCTGTAGCTGGAGGATGGTCTTGAGGAAAGAGTCTAGGAAAAGTATAGCATCCATAGTATACATAATCAACTAAATCATTAACCAAGGATTATTTTGGTCTTTAGCCAATAAAGTTAGATTGTGCTGAAATAAAAGCTACTATTTGGCCACAAATATAATAATGAGTGAGTATGTACGTGTGTAAACGTGGGTTATAATCCATCTACTAAAATATCCTTCTTAATATAGGCAGGTCATCCAAGCCAGTTTGTATTTAGAGAACCATGTGTTCTTATTCAAAACCAAATTTCCAGAGCCATGAGTAATGCTAATAGGACATCACTGCTGAGTAAGAGTAAGTAGAATTCACACAATAATAAATCTTTTATTTTACATGACATTTTTGTTTTGAGATTATTTTTTTCCTGAATCTGAAAAGCAAGAGAACCCCACTTCTTTTCTCATTAGAGCTAGGAATCTGTGTCAGCGAGGTTCTTCTGGTTCCACGGAAAATTGGAGCACCTTGGGTAACCCAATTAATGGAGTTTTATTATAAAGGTGTACGTTGAAATAAGAAAACAAGTATTTCAGCTATGAGTTGAGGCTTCGCAGAACCCAGGAAAAGCTCAACAATTATGCCTCTTGAGTAAAGTAACTATAGTATAGCAACCATATATAGTAACTAGGTAGTCAGGCCCACCAAAAAGGAAAATAGGAAGTGGTTCATGTTCAAGATTCATTTCAGTCTTAGTGAGCACAACCTCTTGAAACCTTCAAAATAGGAGTTGGTTTTATAACTGTTGTGATATTCTGCCATTTTGCTGACACAACTCTCCCTCCCTCTTTCTGATTTTTAAAAATGTATGTTTCCATTCTGCTCTCATGATCAATTTGATGAGTCTTCCCCCACCCAACCCTGGGTCTCCATTTTGAATTCCCTAAATTGAGTGATCACCATAGTTTTGCTTGACTGCTGACTTAGAATCATGTATCCAGATGTACTAATGCAAATTAGATTCTGTTATGACATGTGGCTTTCCTGTTCTAAACAGCTAAGATCAGGCTTATCATAGCATGGTTCAGAGTGTAGCCACATATGCCAACAGAACAATCTGTAGACATTCCATCAGCAGAGGCATATGGTAAGGGCAATTTCAGGTACAAGAGGCAAGAGATAGCAGATACCTAGTGTTATGCGAGTAGAGGAACACTTAATTATATTTATACATTTGAAAATGAGATTTCTATACATTAGCTACTGCTTAAATGCATAAATCTGCTCATACACACATGCACACATGACTGAATAGTATGAATAGGCTTTAAAATTTATTCACCACTTTCAGGAGTTTTGATATAATGATAAGAAACCAATAGGGAGTGAGTACTGAAGGAAAATAATCTGTGCATTATGGAATGGAAATTACAGGATATTTTAATGAGAATAAAGCTGTTATTCACAATGACATATTCTCAGAAGAGAGCTAGATACATTGGCAAGATAAAAGTTTCTTGTTTGAACTTGAGGAAAGTTTAGTTTTGAGCACCACTTTTAACAAAGATGAACAACAGTAGGTAGACCAGTGACAGAGAGGGTTTTTATTACAGTGAAATTTAAGAAGCTTAGAAAATAATTATCTACAGCACATTTGTTCATTATGTGATCTTCTTTAGGAAGTTTATAAAACCAACTTTAAGAAAACCATTTTGTGCACTTAATCAATGCAAATAAAAATAAAATTTCATATTGATGTGGGACTAGAGTTTATACAGCTCCTTCATTTGATCTTCATGTAAACACTGAGAGGAAGGCAAGGCAAAGTAAGGAGTCTGTGTTTTCACCTTTAAATCCACTGTTCTTGGCAGTAAGAGAGTGCTCAATAAATTTTTGGTATACTGATGATAAGTAAAGGAGTCTGGGAGAAGGAGAACTTAACAAAGTCACATGAGGGGTGAAGCCAGAAATTAAGCTTATGTTTTCAGACGTGTGCTTTCCACTTTACCACTTTTCCATATTTTGAAGACTAATAATAATCTATAATTACAATCCATAATGGATTAAAGTGCAATATTAGGGCAAAGTTTAAGCAAGTTTAATATTATAGTACTAGAAAATCAGAGTTGTTCTACGTAAATCTCTTTATGAATAAGATATCTGAATTTACCTAAATGACATAGTTCAGTTGAAACTCCCTATAAGTAGTAAAATAACACATGGAAATAAAACGACAGATACAGATACTAGCTACAATTTTTTAATATGCCAAAATCTCATTCCACTTTACATGGTTCTCTAATCCCAACAGAAGTTCTACAACATTTAAAAAAAAAAAAAAAGGATTCATTATAGGAACGCCTCAGGGTACAAAAGCCATGTGGGTTCAAAAACTAACCTTTTTTCAAGTAAAAGAAACATTAAAGGGCTTCCCTGGTGGTGCAGTGGTTAAGAATCCATCTGCCAATGCAGGGGACACGGGTTCGAGCCTTGGTCCCAGAAGATCCCGTATGCCGCTGAGCAGCTAAGCCTGTGGGCCACAACTACTGAGCCTGCACGCTAGAGCCCACGAGCCACAACTACTGAAGCCCGTGCACTTAGAGCCCATGCTCCACAATAAGAGAAGTCACCGCAATGAGAAACCAGATCACTGCAACAAAAAGTAGCCCCTGCTCATCACAACTAGAGAAAGCCCGCGGGCAGCAACAAAGACCCAACGCAGCCAAAAATAAATAAATAAATAAATTGGAAAAGAAAATTAAAAACTTCATCATATAAGAATATTTCTAAAGGTAAAATTCATTTTCAATTTAAAAAATGCATTTTCAATACAAATTAAATGTTCGTTTGCATTTTTAAATCTCATACTTATTTTTTTAAAAGTGGATGATACATTATTGTTCTAAGGTTAAAAATTGTAAAAAGCTCATGAAAAGTCTAGGTGGCTTAGGCCTAAATTCCAAAGCAATGTTTCTTAAAGTGTGGCCCAGATGCCTCTTACACCAGAATCACAATACCCAAGTCCTTGCTATAATGAATATTACTGGCCTGACCACAAACCTATCAGTTTAGAATCTCTGAGAATGGGGTGCAGAGATCTTTATTTTTAACAGTTGATCCAGGTGATTCTTATAGACTCTAAATTTGAGATTTATTGACCTTAGAGACTCCTGCTTTATCTGCCCCAACATGCTTATTTGAACATATTTTCTGTGCTAGGGCAGGCTATTTGAAAGAGAAAATCAATGAGACTAGAGAGATTCTAATGTTACTTGAACACTGTACTTACATGTCACCTCAGAAATCACCCCTAACTGTCCTGACCAATGTGTTTTAAGTATACAACAATGATACCCTATTGCTACCAACTGGACATTTCTTAGCATTTATTAATAGCTATTTTTGTAGAAACTATTTTTAGAAAAGCCAACTTCTTTCTCTTTTTAAGAATATCTAAAATATATTTTGAACATATTATACACATTTTAAAACAGTGTCTCACTGAATTTATTACTTGTAAGCCTATATCAGAAAAAGTAAACATGAGTATTGTTGATACTAAAACAAACTAAATCATATTTATGCATATTATAAATAACTTTGAACTCAATAATATAAATATTAAAAAAACAATTCAGAAGACAATATATACTTTTCTGAATTGTGTAAAAATAAAGTAGATGGAATTTCAAAAACCACTGTGGCTACTATGTGATGTAATTAGGGATAAATATAAGCATTGTATTTAGATTTATCACATTTTCCACAATGAACACTTAATGCCTTTGAAATAAAATAAAATGATATTTTAAAAAGATCATTTACAGTTCATTTGTGTGCAGTAGTAATCAAAGTCCATTTGCTTGATTAAGTATATATTATGTATCCACTCAATCAATATTTATTGTGAAGTGCTGAATTCTGAGTTTTATGCTTGGTTCATGGATGGAGTAGTGAATAAGACAGTCACAGTTATAGAGCTTACATTCTAGTGGGAAAATATGGGCAATTAAAGCAAGCAACTATAATTTAGTCTGAAAGCTGACACAAAGTAGGATGTCCAGAAACATAAAACAAAACTCTACTCAAACAGAAGGAATTAGGGAATATTTCTAGGAAGTAAAAGCCACTTAATTGAAAGTCAAACAATTAGCAGATAATAGCCAGGTGAAAATGGAAATGAAGATATCAGTAAGGTGCTTTAGGAACCTAAAATCAATTTAATATGGCTAGTACTGAATGTATATGTCTGTTTATGTGTAAGAGGGCCTGACCATATATGTGTGAATAGGAAGGGGCAAGATGTGAGGCCAGTAATGTAATCAGGGCCTAGATAATAAATGACCTTGCAAATTATGCTCTTATGTTTGGATTTGGCTATAAGTACAATAAGAATTGATGAACAGGTTTTAATATTTTTAGAAAAATGACATAATCAGATTTTTGTTTTTAAGGAGTGGTGCAACTGTGCTGTAAAAATTAGTTGGTGAAAACAAGACAGGAGTTAATGAGACTAGTTAGGAAATTGTTCGAATGTCCAGGGGAGAGGTGATGGTGGTTGAGGCTAACTAGTAGCAATGAAAATGAAGAATGAGAATGGCAAGACTTGTTAATTATTTGGATTTGAGAATGAAAGAAAATGAGCAATCAAAATTATATCTTTGTTTCTGGCTTTGGAAATGCCAGATGTTAATGTTATTTGCAGAGATAAAGAAAATAGAAGAGTCATTTGGTAAGTGGAAGTGTGAAAAGAAGGTGAAAAGTTCAGTTTGGAACATGTTAAGCTGAGGTGCCTGTAAGACATTCAAGCAGAAATGTCAAGAAGGTATTTTGATATATACATCTGGGCTAGAGCATGGATATGGAGGCACCATGAGATCAGATGGCTTTTTAAACTGTGTAAATTGATTCACTCCTCCAGGGAATTTTGTAGAGCAGTGGTCCCCAACCTTTTTGGCACCAGGGACCACTTTTGTGGAAGACAATTTTTCCATGGATGGGGGTGGGAGATTGTTTGGGGATGATTCAAGCACATTACATTTATTGTGCACATTATTTCTATTATTATTACATTGCAATATATAATGAAATAATTATACAACTCACCATAATGCAGAATCAGTGGGAGTCCTGAGCTTGCTGCAACTACATTGTCCCACCTGGGGGTGACGGGAGAGGAGACAGTGACACCCAAAGTGTGTTGCTTACATCCAGTCTACTCTGTAATCTCGTTTTGGTTGCTGTCACTGCAGAAAACCCTGCTTCACAAAGATAGGATGCTGGAAATGGAAGCAGGCTTTTCAGTGCTTTTGTGGCAATCTCAGGATATTCTGCTTTGACTTTAATCCAGAACATATGAAAATTTGAACTTATCTCAAACATACTTTTAAGGTCACTGTCATTTGCCATCTCAAGCAGTTGATCCTCTTCTAGCACGGAAAAAATCGATTCACCTGGCTTATTCACAAATGGGTCGTGGATCCATTCCTTCCCAGTTTGGGGTTTTTTTGTGGTTGGGAACTAATGCTCAAACTCTTTTGAAAGTTGAGATAGGTGATCATGAACCAGTTGGGAGAAAGAAGGCCCTGGCTCAGTCTCTTTCAAAATCTCTGCTAATGTTTGAAGCATGTCAAAAATCTCAATGTTCACTCGTCGCCCCCATAATTCCCGTTTGGCTTTGAATGCAGCCACTTTATCCCCTGACTAGAACACAGTTGTCGTTCTCCCCTGAAGTGACAGATTGAGTTCGTTAAGCAGGATGAATATGTCACACAAGTAAGCAAGTTTTGCGACCCACTGTGTGTCACTGAAATGTGCTGCCAGTGGTGACTGTTTTTCTAAAAGAAATCTCTGGAGCGGCTCTCATAGCTCAAAAACCCTGGCCAGTGACCTACATTTAGAAAGCCATCTCACTTCTGTGTATAAGAGAAGACGTGTGTGCTCTGCGTCCATCTCCTCACAGAGCTGCACGATCAGACGTGAGTTAAGGGCATATACTTTAATGTGGTTGATAATTTTAATCACATACTGCAAAACGTTGTTAAATTCAGGTGACATTTTTCAGCTAGCCAGCATTTCTCTATGGATGACACAGTGCATAGACTCACATTCAGAAGTGACCTCTTTGACCCGAGTAGTGAAACCAGAAAGCCGTCCAGTCATGGCAGCTGCTCTGTCCGTGCATATACCGACACAAAATGACCAGTTCAGTTTTCCTGATATGTAATCATTCAAAGACTTGAATAGTTCTGCAGCTATGGTGTTGGTTGGCAACAAAAGTGCACATAACATATCTTCATGCACATCCTGCTGAAAAATATATCGCACAAAAATGAGCACTGTTGCCTTGTCAACATCGGTAGACTCGCCAACCTGGATTGCTTACCACGGTGATTCATTAATACTCTCTTAACAATTGTGCCTCAGTAGCCTCTGCTATTTCATCAATTTGTCTAGTTATGGTGCTAGCTGAAAAAGGGACACATGCCACTTTTTGAACTGCAGCCTCTCCTGAAAGTTCACAACAAATGTCCTTAGCAGCAAGCAGGATCCACTCTTCACCAATAGTAAAGGGCTTCATAGCTTTAGCAATGTGGTTAGCCACTAAGCATGATGCTCTCAGCGCAGACACATTTGACAAAGTGGTGGCCTTCAATAATTGCTTCTGTTCTTCGTGTTCACGGTTTTTTCTTTTGAGAAACTCCAAAGCCTTGTCTTTTAATGCAGGGTGCTTGGTCTCCATGTGGCGAAGCAGTTTTGAAGGTTTCATGGCTTCATTGGTTAGCTGGTCACCACTTGTTATACAAAGCAGGCTTGGAGAATATGAATCACATGTTGCAATGAACCCATAATTTAAGTAGTATTCTTGGTATTTTCCTTTAAATGCAGCTTTCCTTTTGTTGGCAGTCTTAGAGTCTTCTGCTTTCTCATCATTGGGTCTTTCCCCCTTTTCAAAGAAGCTCTCCAGTGACATTTGTTTTTTACACATTTTGGCTAGGGTTAGCCTGTGGGCTTACCAAAACTGTGACTGAGCAAGTGTGCAGTGCAGGAAAGAGGCACGGATGGAAGTGGTAAATAAAATAATGGGTGGGCCACACATGGACTAAAATAAGTGTCGGATTCTGACTTAAAGCCTGCCACCAGATGCAGCTGTACAATTGAAGTACATCAACTCACTTACCATGGTAAAACCTGCCACCAGATTCAGCTCAATTGTCATTTACCACTCACTGATAGGTTTTTGATGTGAGTCTGCAAGCAGTTGATTTATTATGGTCTCTGTGCAGTCAAACCTCTCTGCTAATGATAATCTGTATTTGTAGCTGCTCCCCAGCAGAGGAGCAGCTCTCCCTCAGATCATCAGGCATTAGATTCTCACAAGGAGCACACAACCTAGATCCCTTGCATGCGCAGTACACAGTAGGGTTTGCGCTCTTATGAGAATCGTTCCTAGAGAATCTAATGCCTCCACTGATCTGACAGGAGGCGGAGCTCAGGTGGTAATGTGAGCAATGGGAAGCAGCTGTAAATACAGATGAAGCTTCACTCGCTGGCCCGCTGCTCACCTCCTGCTTTGTGGCCTGGTTCCTAACAGGCCATGGACCAGTACCGACTGGTACTGGTACAAATATATATATATATATATATATATATATATATATATATATAAATGAGAAAGACTAGCTAAATTAAACACTATTTGTCTGAAATGTTGAAACCCAATGATTGAAATTAAGCTTAGGGAAAGTAAATTCTTTTTACCAAATATATAACATGAGGCTAAATTCAGAGTGACAGTTTTTATACATTCAAAGAGAGAGAAACAATCTTGCTGTCAGAATTAATATGTATGAAATACTAGTTGTATCTATCACAGCAGCCCTGAAAAGATAGGAGGAGGTAAGTACATGACTAATTTAGGGAACAAAAATGAAAATAAATCCCTCTCCTAAAAAAGCTCAGCCATCCATTCACAGGTAATACACCTTATTTCCAGATCAATGATTTATTTAGGGAAAGTGTGAAGATGGTATAATAATTTCTATAAGTTTTAAGATCCCTTTTCCCAACTTTCCTGCTACTCATTTTAACTATGTGTAATCTTAAAGCAAAATATGCGTCCTTAACCTCACTTCATTCCTCTTCTCCTGATAAAATTTCTTTGGCTGAAGTCCCATAGAATTTTTCATACTTTCCTTTAGGCTTGTTTATACTGTGGTTTTGCTGATAAATAGTGCATTCACCAACCTACAACACAACAGCCAATTCAAAATAATTTGGATTTCTTCTTAATGTAAAAAAATGTGCATATGGAATTTTAATATGAGGTGAGAAATATAAGTAACTTGGCAAGACAGTTATTTCTAAAACTGTGATTGTAAATATGAAAAACAAACTTCAATCAACTGTAATCCTTGGAGTTTTTATTTGGTTTGTTAATTAGTATGCATACTTGAATAATTATATCTACTGTCAAGATATGTTCATTTGATTGTTAAAAGATAACAACTGAAAACGTTTTATTATTGTATCAGTGAACAAAAAGAAGTGTTAAAATATGACTAATTATATACTTTTTTCTATAGTAATCTCAGACTCTTCAACCAGAAGAGTCTCTTCTCTTTGAGAGGAGAGAAAAATAAGAAAACACTGTCTTAAACAAACTTCCCCAACCTTCTGCAAAACACTAAAATAAATAAAAATAATTAATCTTTTGGGACTTGAAATCATATTTTCCAGAAGTAATCTCTTTTGAAAGCAGTGGGCATACTACAACTACCAAAATTAGTGCCAATGAGTTACATTTCCTCTATGTCTTTTTTCTTAATTATATAATTTATTTTGTCTCTTTCCACTGCCTCTTTAAAAAAATCTTCCTTAAAATGTGTCAACCTGTTTTTTAGCTAAAGACAAGACTTGGAACTAGAAAGGGGATACTTTTGGTGATTCCTTCCCTACTCTTTAATAACACTCAGAGACTAGAAGAGCTATAATTCTGTCTTTAGATAGAACTGATCTTCATTTATGTTAAATTACTGCTGTATGTAAAATTTTGGTAAAACTACTAGTCTCAGTTTAATGTGGACAGGTGTGTTTTGGGTCCACTGTTTTATCCCAAATAAAAATTGTTTAAATAAATGAATTAACTTCATTAATTTAATCCTCATGAAGATATTAAAAAGTCAGAGTTAATAAACTTTAAAAGACTCAAAGTTAGTAAGTGGCTCAGTTGATACTCAAACCCAGGTCTTCTTAAACTAATTTGTGACCTTTGTCACTGTAAAATAGGCACGTTAGCTACTGTTGTGTGATGTACATATATTATCTCATTTAATTCTGATAATACTCTCTGATGTAAGTTTTATAATTACATGTTTTAATGAGAAAATTAATACCCAGAGATGACACAACTCAGCAAGTGATCAACTTGGAAATCACCAGCTCTTTTGAACTCCAAAAACTACAATTTGGGATGCGTCTGAATGATTTGATCATTTGGTTCTAAGATTAAAGAAATCTTGATATTGGAGCCAACTATCCTATTTACCTTATATTTTACTACATTGATTAATCATATTATATTACCCAATGTTTATTATTAATCTATCAGGTCTAGCCTATGACTGACTTGATTTTGGCGTGAGGGCTCTTAAGTTCTAAAAATATGATAAAGATAAATATGTTAATTTTTAGGACCTTTAATTCTCTATGGTGTTTTAAATCTTTTTTTCTTTTTAATTATGAAAATAGTATTGAACTAATAAAATAAACTGGAAAGCAAACATTTTGTGCTCATTGCTGTAAGAATTGTGTGGCTGTCTTCACAGCTGTTAGCTCCTGACCTCTTAAATTTTGATGTTTTTTCAGCTTTATTTTCTCCCCAGAGGGAAAAAGTATGAGGCAGAAAAGAGACTTTTAAAAGAGAGGCTATCTTAGAACATACCAACTAAACAATACCTACATTTGAGCAGAAGTCCCCAAATTAGGTAAATGCCACATTTCTCATCTCCCACCTACAAGGGTCAGGCCCTTTATAGCCCAGAGCTAGGAGAGTGGATCAGTGTGGGAGTGGACCTGAAAAGTGGCTCAATTTCTACTGTTCCTAGTATGTGGGTATTTCTTTGTCCAGGGCAATTACTGGAATTTAAAGAGTGTTGGTGGCACCATATCTACCACACTCGCTACCCTGACTTCTTCAATGACTACAGCAGTACAATAGAGCTAGGAAAGCTTTACCAAAAAGAAGAAGAAGAAGAAAAACAAAGGCAAACTGAATAATTAAGCCCACTGAACTTATTGTTGAACTGTTAAATTTACAGGATTAATTCAATCATTAAAGAAAGAAAAACAACATATTTCAGCCTCGGGCGGATGAAAGAAAATGCATTTTTCCTTCCCCTTGCTAGCTAGGATGGCTCATAAATTTGATTGTATTTATGCCTACAGAGAAGTTTCCTAGGCTTTGTGGATAGGGTCTATAAAGAGCTTTAGGAGGTCTTTGTGCCTCTGAAAGATAGTTTCCGAGTAGCCATGGGAGAAATTATGTAAAAGCATAAGCTCTTAAAAGTCTCCTGATTGTAATATTATTTCAAGACCCAGATGGTAGACTGGGAATATCTATTTCCCCCTCCCCACCAAATCTCTTTAAAATGCTAAGAAATCTACATTGAAACAATATCATGGGATTGTTCATTTTATTTATTATTTCTCAAAGCATTGCCAGAAGGCTACCTGGGAGCATCTCCTTGGTGGAGACTCAGAGAGCCTTGCACAGAGCTAGATGGTATGGATAATAGAAAGGAAGGTTGGATCACATATTTACAGTAATTAAATGAAGGACTGTTTATAAAACAAATGGGACAACCTCTTTCCCTATTCATGTGTATTAGGAAGCTCTTGCAGCATCTGCTCCCAGCATAGCCTTGAGAATTGGTTTCTAAACAAAGGGAGAGATTTTCCTGACTTGTGGGAGAGGGGCAGCTTTAAGGAGAATAGGGATTTGAAGTATTTATGAACTACCACAAAAGGAGCAGAAAGGAAGAAATGGATAGGAGAGCTCTAACCATGCCCTCCTGACTTTCACAATAAATGAGAGTCTGGGCCAGTCTGTCCTCTCCCCAACCAAGGCCTGGAAAGAAAAGCTTGCCTCTTGACAAGACCCATGTACTTATAGATCCCAGAGTTCAGATTTCTCATTCAGTGTGTGTGTTGGGGGGGTGGGGGTGGAGAAGGGCATGTATTTGTAACTTATTCAATAAATAAATATTTACTAAATGCTTATTATGCATCAGAGAGTATCCTAGACATGGGAATATGACAGTGAATAATGCAAAGTTCTTGCCCCCATGAAACTTACATTTTACATTCTTATCAAGGAAACAAGCATGAAACAAATTCAGTTGATATGCTCTAATTACATACTACTAAGCGAGAGAAAGAAAATTAAAGCAGAAGAGGGAGCTTAACAATGAAATTGTGCTGTGATGATAGGGAGTGTAGCCAGGAAGTGTCTCCTGAGGAGGTGATTTTGAACAGAAACCTAAAAGAATAGAAGGGGAGAGCCATGCAGAGGAAGAACATTCTAGTCAAAGGAAAACTATTAGTGCAAAAGCTCTGAAGCAAGAGTGGAATCGATGTGTACAAGGATCAGCAAGAAGGCCAGTGTGCAGTGAGAGACATGCACAGCTGCACTGGTAACTCACAAAAACTTCCTATTCTGATCAACATCATTCCTTATATATAAATTTGAATAATCAGCTAAGGATCAAGAGACCATTTACAAAACCAAAATCATGAAATAAAAAGGCCAGGATGAATGAACACCTAAACCCTGATGGATAAAGGGGTTGTATAAAGAATAGAGGGGAAAATGAATTCTTAAAAATTATAATTTAAATTGAGATGCTAAGATAGCCATAAAATACTAATAGGCAACTATTAAAAAAATAGGACCAAGATGGAAATCTTAGAAGTGAAAATGTTAAAATACTGCTTTTACCTTTTATACCTATAACTCTAGTTAAGAAATTATAAATATTGTTTATAATGAAGTAGAACTAGCGAAGAATTCCAAGAAACTAAGCAAAATGGACTGATCTGAGCCAAAAACATAGGGAATGGGTTTCAAAGGAAGATGTTCAGAGCATCAGGCATTGTGTTTTTCTTCCTGTTGAGCTGATAGGTTTTCAGGCACACGTCAATAACACACTCACTCAGTTAAGACCATGATTAGGATGAATTTTCCATATTTAAAAGCCAAGTCAAGTTCTTAATTTTATTTCAATGAATCAAATAATTGTAATTGGAAACAAAAGTGACAGTTTTCAAACTTAACTATTCAGACTCACTTTGAGCATTGAGTAGATCTTAACAAAGTTACCAGAAACATTCTCCTTTGTATCTGAAAACTAATGACCACTGGGGGCTGGGGGTGGAGACTCAGGGAAGCAGATAGGACAAATAAAAGGTATTGTTAAAATGAATACTTCTTATTAAAATTATCCTTGAAGACTATCCCCAGACTTTTCTTGATCATTCATCCTTTGGTGCCTTTGTCTTTCTTTACTTTTTCTTTGATTAGCTATATTTTACCTCACCTTCAAAAACTAGGGCAAATTTTATGTCTTACATGAAACTCTCCTAGACCACTTGGATTTTTGTTTCTTAAACATGTCAAGGTTTGTGATTAAGGTGATGAATTTGTCCATTTGTAAATATCCCATCAGGTTAGCACTTACACATATAAGCGGTAGGCAAGAGCTAATTATCGGCCACAAATGATTGGCCACAGTGATGAAATTTTGCCAATATAAATGTTCTCCATTGGAATAAACATTATTTCCTCCAGTCAGTTCAATTAAAATGCAAATATCCAAGGTTAAATCTTTCACAACCTTCTGCCACTGTTTAATCACATTACTTTCCTCAATAACAGTAAGAGCAATTAAAGAACCACACAATTTTAAGGTATTTTTGTTAGCCTGGGAATAGTTAGCTACAAACAATAGAGAGGAAAAACTTTGAACTAGTGCATAAAAATACAGAAATGGATTTACATATACCTATGGCAGACCACGTACATCAAAATTTTCCTAGTGTTAATTTTAGTTTTTTACACTGGTCTGTAATTTTATCTTCTGTATGTCTTTTGTGCCTAACACAGCTGCAACTTTCTTTAAGGGAAAAACTACTGTGAGCCAAATATTGTTTACTTTATAGTATATAGGCATATAGGAATCCAGAATATGTGCTTATTATTTTGAAAACTCTTTTGTTTGTTTTCAGTTTTCTACAATATGACTAATAAAATATTGTAAGTAATAGGGTACATAATAACATAATCAGTAATGCTACAAATTTAATAAAAATAATTGTCATTAGTATGTGTCTTAGTCTACCTGGGCTGCCATAATAACATACTACAGACTGGGTGCAAACAGAAATTTACTCCTCACAGTTATGGAGGCTAGAAATCCCAGATCATGGTCCTGAGCAATCCAGTTCCTGATGAGAACTCATTTTCTGGCTTGCAGACAGAGCCTACTTGCTGCTTCCTCACATGCCCTTTTCTGTATAAGTGTGTGTGTGTGTGTGTGTGTGTGTGTGTGTGTGTGTGTGTGTGTGTGTGTGTGCGCGTGTATGAGAGAAAGAGAGAGAGAGAGAACTTCCTCTCTGGTATTTGCTGTACACTTAAAAGGACAGTAATTACTTTCTTAAAAGGCAATGTTCCTACTGGATCAGGGCCTCATCCTTATGACCTCATTTAACTTAGTTACTTCCATAAAGGCCCTATATCCAAATATTGTCACACTGCAGGTTAGGATTTCAAAATATGAATTTTGGACGGACAAAAACATTCAGCTCATAACACTTTATAAGTGTTGGACAAGACTCAGGGATATCTAATGTTCATTGAATAATAAGTATTGAACCAAAGTATTGAACAATTCATCTTATTATTCAATTAACAAGAAATATTGATAAGATTAATACTTTTATTAAAACTATTAGTATTTAACAGATGTCACCAAGGCTCTTAGTATCTCATAGTTATGGAGAAAAGTGACAATAATAATATTTTATTGTTACATTTCTCAAAATTATTAGTGTTTTAATAATATTTTGGAGAATACAATAACTACTGAAGTAACAAATCCCTAAAGGGATGCTACGCTAAACATAGATTCAATAGGCTAAGTCCCATAATTTTTATCTTAATCTATTTTTTTCTACATATCCAGTCAATTTTAACTATTTAAAAAATTGTGTTTCAAATGGAAAATTAGAAATTTTTTGTAGGTGTGAGAAAAGAAACTTTCCAAAACCTAGTTCCCCACTGATTGTGTATGACATAGGAGCAATCCAGAATTCCCCATAAACCACACTGTAAAACACAGAGATATCTAAGAGTTGACAAGAAGTTGGCCCACCATGGACCCTCTATAGGGAGGGATGAGATGACTTTGTAATAGAAACTTCTGAGTACTAAATTGAGAATGCAGCTGAGTTCAGAGTATCCCCATAGTAAGGCCTAGTTAATTGTAAGAGGGAGAGATTTATGGGACTCCACCCACTAGTACAGACCATAAATTTCACCAGCCTCAGATCAGATCAGATGATTAAGTGAGTTAAACCTATCACTTTTTCCTGGTCAAGAGATGGGATTACCTCATTTAATCATCACAAGAACTCTAGGGACTAATTACAATTATCTTTTTCTAAATCAATATGAAGAAAGAGAATTTCAGAGATATTTGTTATCTTGGCCATAATTATACAGCAAATAAGTGTTAAAAGATTCTAGCTTATTAAAAAAATAATAATGAATGTTCTTATTTCATTTCCACCTTTGCTCTACCTTTCAGATGAGACTCAATATAAATCAATCCCAAGCTTATGATATTTGGGGCTTAATTAAATTTAAAAACTAAGAGCATATTTAATTATTTTGAAGAAGTCAAAAATGCATTTTCAGAGGCAGTATTTTCAAGATAACTCTTAAAGAATAAGTGTTTAAGGAATACACAAGAAAAAAATAACATTCGGGCTTCCCTGGTGGCGCAGTGGCTGAGAATCTGCCTGCCGATGAAGGGGTCACGGGTTCGTGCCCCAGTCCGGGAAGATCCCACATGCCACGGAGCGGCTGGGCCCGTGAGCCATGGCCGCTGAGCCTGCGCGTCCGGAGCCTGCGCTCCGCAATGGGAGAGGCCACAACAGTAAGAGGCCCGCGTACCACAAAAAAAAAAAAAAAAAAACATTCTAGGAAGGAGGAAAAGGTTGTGCTGTTTAAATTCTCATGGACAAGTATAATTTAATTAAAAATTAATTAAAATTTTTTCCTTAGTATGATGAATACACAGCAATATTGCAGATAAAAGCCTAGAAAAATAATTTAAGTGTATTTAATATTTTCAAAGTTATCTCTCTTATTTTGTTCTTTAAAGAAAAGGAGGATGTGATTTTTTTTACAATAGATAATTTATTCAATATTACTTATATTCTAAATTTTATCTTTCAAATGAATTTTATCCATTAACTATGCTATCAACATGTCTTGGCAAAATTGCTTTGAATGAATTCCTCTTGTATGAAGGGTAATACAAATTCATCAGCTTCATAGACTCCCTGATGAAATCTCAGGGGGATTTTAAAATTTAAATAAGCTATTCGGTTTTGTTGCTGAAGAAAATATAATTAAGCTGTTCTTCATGAATTTTATTCAAGGATAACTGAATTACTAATTTCCTCAAATGATAAATAAATCTTAATGCTTCCATTTACTATTAATGCTTTAATTAAGCATTGCCAACTGCTGTGTCATTTACACAGTCCCAATAGGTTAGCATGTTAAATAGCTCAATGTTCTTGTGCAAACAGAGTTGATTTTTGCTGAATTCGCTTTCCTTATGGTTTAGACTTGTAGAAGTTCAGGTCATGTCAGGAAGATGAGTTTTCAGAAATATTTAGAGTAAAGCAACAGGCCAAAGAGAAACCCTTAAAGATAAGCTCTTATGGCTACAGAACGGTCTTTGAGAAATTGTAAAACATCTGTTAGGATTCAAGGAAGGAAAGTAGAAGTCTGAGAACAATAACAACATTCACATTTTCCAAGTATTAAATAATGTAATCAGATATCTATTTAAAGATGAGTACGGATGTGGGCTAACAAATGACGGTAAATGGAAATATCTGATCATGTTTGGATACAAATTAAGAAATTTGGGGGAGAATTTAAGGGGCAAGCGCAGAATGGAGCTGTGTGGCTGACAGGGTCTTGGTGCTCGGCTGGGTGTCAGGCCTGAGCCTCTGAGGTGGGAGAGCCGAGTTCAGGACATTGGACCACCAGAGACCTCCTGGCCCCAGGTAATATCAAACTGTGAGAGCTCTCCCAGAGATCTCTGGCTCAATGCTAATACCCAGCTCCACTCAATGACCAGCAAGCTCCAGTGCTGGACACCCCATGCCAAACAACTAGCAAGACAGGAACAAAACCCCACCCATTAGCAGAGAGGCTGCCTAAAATCATAATAAGTTCACAGACATCCTGAAACACACCACTGGACACAGTTCTGCCCACCTGGAAGATCCAGCCTCATCCACCGGAACACAGGCACCAGTCCCCTCCACCAGGAGGCCTATACAACAAATTGAACCAACCTTACCCACTGGGGGCAGACACCAAAAACAACGGTAAGTATGAACACACAGCCTGCAAAAAGGAGACCCCAAACACAGTAAGTTAAGCAAAATGAGAAGAAAGAGAAATACACAGCAGATGAAGGAGCAAGGTAAAAACCCACCAGACCAAACAAATGAAGAAGAAATACGCAGTCTACCTGAAAAGGAATTCAGAGTAATGATAGTAAAGATGATCCAAAATCTTGGAAATAGAATGGAGAGAATACAAGAAACATTTAACAAGGAACTAGAAGAACTAAAAAGCAAACAAGCAATGATGAACAACACAATAAATGAAATTAAAAATTCTCTAGAAGGAATCAATAGCAGAATAACTGAGGCAGAAGGGATAAGTAACCTGGAATATATAGTAGAAATAACTACCACAGGGCAGAATAAAGAAAAAAGAAGGAAAAGAATTGAGGACAGTCTCAAAGACCTCTGGGGCAACATTAAATGCACCAACATTCGAATTATAGGGGTCCCAGAAGAAGAAGAGTAAACGAAAGGGACTGAGAAAATATTTGAGGAGAATATAGTTGAAAACTTCCCTAATATGGGAAAGGAAATACTCAATCAAATCCAGGGAGTGGAGAGAGTCCCATACAGGATAAATCCAAGGAGAAACATGCCAATACACATATTAATCAAACTCAAAAATTAAAGAAAAAATATGATAAGCAACAGGGGAAAAACAACAAATAACATAAAAGGGAATCCCTATAAGGCTAACTGCTGACCTTTCAGCAGAAACTCTGCAAGCCAGAAGGGTGTGGCAGGACATATTTAAAGTGATGAAAAGGAAAAACCTATCACCAAGACTACTCTACCCAGCAGGGATCTCATTCAGATTCAATGGAGAAATTAAAACGTTTACAGACAAGCAAAAGTTAAGAGAATTCAGTACCACCAAACCAGCTTTACAACAAAAGCTAAAGGAACTTCTCTAGGCAGGAAATATAAGAGAAGGAAAAGACCTACAATAACAAACCCAAAACAATTAAAAACATGGTAATAGGAAAAAACATATCGATAATTACCTTAAATGTAAATGGATTAAATGCTCCATCCAAAGGACATCGACTTGCTGAATGGATACAAAAACAAGACCTGCATATATGCTGTGTACAAGAGACCCACTTCAGACCTAGGGACACATACAGACTGAAAGTGAGGGGACGGAAAAAGATATTCCATGCAAATGGAAATCAAAAGAAAGCTGGAGTAGCAGTTCTCATTTTAGAAAAAATAGACTTTAAAATAAAGACTATTACAAGAGAAAAAGAAGGACACTACATAATGATCAAGGGATCAATCCAAGAAGAAGATATAACAATTGTAAATATTTATGCACCCAACATAGGCGCACCTCAATACATAAGGCAAATGTTCAACAGCCATAAAAGGGGCAATTGACAGTATCACAATCATAGTAGGGGATTTTAACACCCCACTATCACCAACGGACAGATCATCCAAAATGAAAATAAATAAAGAAACACAAGCTTTAAATGATACATTAACTAAGATGGACTTAATTGATATTCCTAAGACTTTCCATCCAAAAACAATGGAATACACTTTCTTCTCAAGCGCTCATGGAACATTCTCCAGGATAGATCATATCTTGGGTCACAAATCAAGGCTTGGTAAATTTAAGAAAATGGAAATCATATCAAGTATCTTTTCTGATCACAACGCTATGAGACTAGATATCAATTACAGGAAAAAAAACTAGATATCAATTAGTAAAAAATAAAAACACATGGAGACTAAACAATACACTACTAAATAACAAAGAGGTCACTGAAAAAATAAAAAAGGAAATTAAAAAATACCTAGAAACAAATGACACTGAAAACACGATGACCAAAAAACTATGGGATGTAACAAAAGCAGTTCTAAGAGGGAAGTTGAGAGCATTAGAATCCTATCTCAAGAAACAAGAAAAATATCAAATAAACAACCTAACCTTACACCTAAAGCTTTTAGAGAAAGAAGAAGAACAACAACAAAAAAACTGCAAATTTAGCAGTAGGAAAGAAATCATAAAGATAAGATCAGAAATAAATGAAAAAGTAATGAAGGAAATGATAGCAAAGATCAATAAAACTAAAATCTGGTTCTTTGAGAAGATGAACAAAATTGATAAACCATTAGCCAGACTCATCAAGAAAAAAAAGGGAGAAGATTCAAACAACAGAATTGGAAATGAAAAAGGACAAGTAAAAACTCACACTGTAGAAATACAAAGGATCTTGTGAAATTACTATAAGCAACTATATGCCAATAAAATGGACAACCTGGAAGAAATGGACAAATTCTTAGAAAAGCACAACCTTCCAAGATGGAACCAGGAAGAAATAGAAAATATAAACAGACCAATCACAAGCACTGAAATTGAGACTGTGATTAAAAATCTTCCTACAAACAAAAGCCCAGGACCAGATGGTTTCACAGGTGAATTCTATCAAACATTTAGAGACGAGCTAACACCTATTCTTCACAAACTCTTCCAAAATATAGCAGAGGGAGGAACACTCCCAAACTCATTCTCTGAGGCCACCATCACCCTGATACCAAAACCAGACAAAGATGTCACAAAGAAAGAAAACTACAGGCCAATATCACTGATGAACATAGATACAAAAATCCTCAACAAAATACTAGCAAACAGAATCCAACAGCACATTAAAAGGATCATACACCATGATCAAGTGGAGTTTATCCCAGGAATGCAAAGATTCTTCAATATATACAAATCAATCAATGTGATACACCATATTAACAAACTGAAGGAGAAAAATCATATGATGATCTCAATAGATGAAGAAAAACCTTTCAACAAAATTCAGCACTCATTTATGATAAAACCCTTCCAGAAAGCAGGCATAGAGGGAACTTATCTCAACATAATAAAGACCATATATGACAAACCCACAGCTAACATCGTTCTCAATGGTGAAAAACTGAAACCATTTCCACTAAGATCAGGGAGAAGACAAGTTTGCCACTCTCACCACTATTATTTAACACAGTTTTGGAAGTTTTAGCCACAGCAATCAGAGAAGAAAAAGAAATAAAAGGAATCCAAATTGGAAAAGAAGAAGTAAAACTGTCACTGTTTGCAGACGACATGATACTCTACATAGAGAATCCTAAAGATGCTACCAGAAGACTACTAGAGCTAATCAACGAATTTGGTAAAGTAGCAGGATAAAAAAATAATGCACAGAAATCTCTTGCATTCCTATACACTAATGATGAACAATGTGAAAGAGAAATTAAGGAAATAATCCGATTTACCATTGCAACAAAAAGAATAAAATACCTAGGAATAAACCTACCTAAGGAGACAAAAGACCAGTATGCAGAAAACTATAAGACACTGATGAAAGAAAGATGAAACAAACAGATGGGGAGATATACCATGTTTTTGGATTGGATGAATCAACATTGTGAAAATGATTCTACTACCCAAAGCAATCTACAGATTCAGTGCAATCCCTGTCAAACTACCAATGGCATTTTTCACAGAACTAGAACAAAATAAAATTCACAATTTGTATGGAAACACGAAGATCCCAAAGAGCCAAAGCAATCTTGAGAAAGAAAAATGGAGCTGGAGAAATCAGGTTCCCTGACTTCAGACTATACTCCAAGAATACAGTCATCAAGACAGTACTGTACTGCCACAAAAACAGAAATATAGATCAATGGAACAGGATAGAAAGCCCAGAGATAAACCTACACATATATGGTCACTTTATCTTTGATAAAGGAGGCAAGAATATATAATGGAGAAAAGATAGCCTGTTCAATAAGTGGTGCTGGGAAAACAGGATAGCTACATGTAAAAGAATGAAATTAGAAAACTCCCTAACACCATATACAAAAATAAACTCACAATAGATTAAAGACCTAAATATAAGGCCAGACATTATAAAACTCTTAGAGGAAAACACAGGCAGAACACTCTATGACATAAATCACACAAGATCCTTTTTGACCTACCTCCTAGAGAAATGGAAACAAAATCAAAGAAAACAACTGGGACCTAATGAAACTTAAAAGCTTTTGCACAGCAAAGGAAACCATAAACAAGAAGAAATGACAACCTTCAGGATGGGAGAAAATATTTTCAAACAAAGCTACTGACAAAGGATTAATCTCCAAAATATACAAGCAGCTCATGCAGCTCAATATGAAAAAACCAAACAACCCAATCCAAAAATGGGCAGAAGACCTAAATATACATTTCTCCAAGTAAGATATACAGATTGCCAACAAACACATGAAAGGATGTTCAACATCACTAATCATTAGAGAAATGCAAATGAAAACTACAATGAGGTATCACCTCACACCAGTCAGAATGGCCATCATCAGAAAATCTACAAACAATAAATGCTGGAGAGGGTGTGGAGAAAAGGGAACCCTCTTGCACTGTTGGTGGGAATGTAAATTGATACAGCCATTATGGAGAACAGTATGGGTTTCCTTAAAAATAGAACTACCATGTGACCCAGAAATCCCACTACTGGGCATATATCCTGAGAAAACCATAACTCCAAAAGAGTCATGTACCATAATGTTCATTGCAGCTCTATTTACAATAGCCAGGACATGGAAGCAACCTACGTGTCCATCAACAGATGAATGGATAAAGAAGATGTGGCACATATATACAATGGAATATTACTCAGCCATAAAGAGAAACGAAATTGAGTTATTTGTAGTGAGGTGGAGAGACGTAGAGTCTGTCATACAGAGTGAAATAAGTCAGAAAGAGTAAAACAAATACTGTATGCTTACACATATATATGGAATTAAAAAAAAAAAGAAAAATCGTTCTAACGAACCTAGGGGCAGGACAGGAATAAAGATGCAGATGTAGGGAATGGACTTGAGGACACAGGGATGGGGAAGGGTAAGCTGGGACAAAGTGAGAGAGTGGCATGGACATATATACACTACCAAACGTAAAATAGATAGCTAGTGGGAAGCAGCCTCATAGCACAGGGAGATCAGCTTGGTTATTTGTGACCACCTGGAGGGGTGGGATAAGGAGGTGGGAGGGCATCGCAAGAGGGAGGGGATATGGGGATATATGTATACGTATACCTGATTCACTTTGTTATAAAGCAGAAACTAACACAACATTGTAAAGCAATTATACTCCAATAAAGATGTTAAAATAAATAAATAAATAAATAAAAGCAAAGTGGTCTATGTGCACTATGTATTTTTACCAAAAAAAAACAAGAAAAAAAGAAATTTGGGTAAAAAAGTAACACATCCAAAAAGTAAAGCTAGGTAGAATAAAACAGGAAACAATGCTTTACAAGTATTATCAACTTCAAAGAAAAGAAAAATAATTTCTTTTCCTTTTTCAAATATAATGTAAAGTAAACGTTTAGCAGAGATTAACTGGTAGCATGACTTCTGCTATTTCAGATTAATGGCTGACATGTATTGACCAATGATCCATCATATATACATGAGATATTAAAGTTGAAATGTACTTTTTTTTTTTTTTTTTTTTGCGGTACGAGGGCCTCTCACTGTTGTGGCCTCTCCCGTTGCTGAGCACAAGCTCTGCACGCGCAGGCTCAGCGGCCATGGCTCACGGGCCTAACCGCTCCGCGGCATGTGAGATCTTCCCAGACCGGGGCACGAACCCGTGTCCCCTGCATCAGCAGGCGGACTCTCAACCACTGCGCCACCAGGGAAGCCCGAAATGTACTTTTTAAACACTTGATCTAATAGAAGTCTTGTTAATATAGCAATACATATTCAAAACATCAGGTTTTAGACTTGCAGACTAAATGTTCTTATTCAGCAACCTATTGGAATTAATTTTTGAGGAACCTATGTTCTAATTAGGGCAATAGACACTAATTATGCCAAAATGACATAAATATTTTGATAGAGATATCGTTTAGCACATGCATTTTTCAAAGGTATGTATGTCATTTAGCTGAGTCTCAAAGATAAGAAAATATTTTTCAGCCTTGAAAAGGTGAGTGAGAGTATAGCTATAGCATTAATAAAATACAGAAGTGTGAGAAATGTGCCCTCTTCAGAGAATCACTGGAGTATAAGTTGCATTGGGGAAGACCATTTTATTCTTTTTAACTTTATTATACACTGGATAACAAAAATGGAGGTTTTTGATTATTGTAGAGCTGACAGGACTTGCCAGCACCTTTTTAATAGCATCATTGTTACATATCCACTAAGTAAACTAGTTTTTCAATTTAACTGACTCATGTGACAAGAATAAGATATTTACACTGCAACACAAGGACTGAATAATAATATAAAAAATATGTCCTTGTGTATGTTCACCTTTGGAATGAACCAACCCCAAGCATCAAGAAACTAGAGCCCAAAATTTCAAGTCTCCAGTAAATCTAGATGCTAAGTATACTCCTTTAACTATATGACAGAATTCTGTTAGTGAACCTCAGAATTAACTTTCAGGTAAATGTTCTATTTACCTACCATCCCTTTTAACTGATAATCTACTTCTTTAGCCTAAATTCTTATCAGGATATGTAGTCCTTTTCACAGCAGCACGAAAAGCACTCAGGAAAGAAAAGGACAGCCTCTGGGCAAAAGTAGCAGCCTTCCAAGTGAACAGGCAGAACACCTGGAACACAGATGCCCTGCTATTGAAAAGACCCATTGATAGAATCCTACATAATTTCTTAAGTTTGGGGTGATGGAGAAAGAGAGTAGTCTATTTAAATGACACTTTTACTTATTTTATGTTCCTTTACCTATATAAGGCCCTAAATTTACAGTATTGTTATATTTAGGCCATTGCAGCATATGCCCTATAGGCAATACTAAGGTATAAGTCAAAAGCCCAGAGGTCGAAAGTGTGGAACAGCTTATTGGAATAGGTACTGATTTTTTCCATAGAGAATCAATACATATTTATTAAACGCCTTTGTGCAAGGAATTGTTCACGGTTCTGTACAGATATTCTTGCTCTCTTGGAGCTTATATTTTAAGAGTAGATGTTAAAATTAGGAAAATTCCCCAAAGTAGATAGTCTAATGGGATAATCAATGGCACCTAGAGCTATGGAGCAAATGTGTAGCAGTTCCACCTCACTTCTCCAATATTGTTTTCTTTTTGAAGGACCTCCTCAAAAGGTTTGACTGAATACTGCCCATTGTGGTAAACTTCCAAGAATACAAGAGCTTCTTACTACTTTACAATGACCCAGCTTATTCTCACATCAAAGAAAAAGTAGGGTTAGGCAGAAGAGTAAAATTTGGCCTGTAACAAGTGAACTCCAAGATGTGGACCTCAGCCCTGCTGCAAGCTTCTCTATAAAGGTGGCTCTTGTGGAGTCTCAGTTTTTTGGCACCATTAATGCCTTAGCCCACTATCATATCAGTCTTTCAAAATCTTAGATGCATTTTCTGTTTATTTTGCAGTCTTTGTTTTCTTTTTTACTTTGTTATGCTCTTCTCAAGGTAAGAATTGTATCATAACACCTCTTGTGCTTAGCATAAAATAGCTTTTCAATAAATATTTGTTTAACAAATTTGAGGAAACTATTATAAATAATGTACCACTATTATAAAACATAATCAATAATACTTATGATGGTGAAAGATTATAATCATTCTAAATGTTCACTAAGCAGACTATTACAGTCATTATAAAGAGGTATATATATATATATAATATATAATACTTTCATATAATTTTTACTGAAATACCATGATACAAATTACACATACAGTATTACACTAAACATTTTAATTTTTAAAAGCCTAGTCATAAAGCTAAAGGCTGGAAAAATGTATATTATTATTGGTTAGCTTTAGGTAGTAAGATGATGGAAGATATTTTTTTACTTTTTCATTATCTCATCCTGCATTTTGCAATTTTTCTTTAATATCTATGACTTTTATAAAATGAAAATATAAAGAAATAATTTTAAAACTTTTAAAAAACTTGTTTTTAATGCCAACATGTATCCCACAAGTTTTTATTCATTTATTTATTTTGTAGCCTCATGTCACTGATTTATTAATGACAATTGATTTAACATTATAGTAACAGGTCAAAAAAATAGAAATACAAGGGGAAGGGAAAAATGATAGAAGTGGCAGGAAAGGCATTAACAATTACAATTACACATTATAATTACTAGTATAAGTACTAATTCCTCATAACAAAGTCAAATACTTTTCGAATATTCAGCTAATTGGTAAGTTTGAATAGTGTTCTCAGAATCATAAAAATATAGAAAAGAAATATTTAATTCCTTGTAAAATATACTCTGTATTATGTTTTATGGTATTACTTCCTTGCACTCAAAATGTTCAAAATGTTTTCACTTTCTCTCATTGCTCTTGTAAATTTGGTATTATGCCAAGAAGAACATCTTCCAGCTGAACAAATAGAATTCTTCTGAGTTCACTGGAACATTGAAATGTACACTGAAAATAATTTACAGTTTTGGCCCAAACACTAAATAAGATATTTTTTTGAACACTTGCCAGTTCCTCTCTACCTGCTTAATAGCTTTTTGAAAGATGCATAACTTCATTAATGGTTTCTCATTGCTTTCAGAACACATAAATCAGGATGATTGATTTGATTTTTGAATTTTTTTGGCATGTATGTAAAGAAATTAAGCTATGGATGGAGTCATTATTATTCTTGCACTCCATATCATTTGGGAACCAGAAATCACTTAAATATGTAATCAACTAGGATCTTCTATTTCAATCTTCAGCCTCAAAATGGTTCTATTCTGTGATATATGATCATTCACATGGTTTAAGAAACAGGTTTAGCTAAATAAAAAATTAAAAGTTTGCCAAAAGTACATCTGGAAACAATGTTAAAGGCATGGATTTCTATGTACAGCATCTTATAGGAGAGGTATATTTCTAAATAAAAAAGCATACCTTCAATCTACTGTTGTTCTATTTAAAAATCAATCCTAACTTCAATGTTCAGTAATAATTTAACATCAGTCGTAACTTTTGGGGAGGCAAATACTGCCATTGTATACTCAAGTTAATTGCAGTGATGGATCTTGGATTTCATTTCTCGGTACCATCCAGTTAAGAAGGAGCTAAATGCAAAATATCAGTTTATGGAAATCGTGTACATAACAGACTGAGGTTTCTTGGTATGTTCCTACTGTAGCCAGTTGAAATGCTTCAATTCCTCCTCTGAGTGTAATCAGAGAATGCTTGTTGGACTTTGAGGCTGCAAATGCAAACCTCTACAGCTGTATCTTTAAAAACAACTATCAGATAACTCTTTGGGATGCTACATTTTTTCTCTTCTACAAGTTGTCCTTTTCTTATATCTTTTTATTTAGTTTGGCCTTCAGCTTAATATATGTCTCCTCAGCTGGTACCAATTTGACTTCTGGATTCTCCAGAACAGTATGTGCTTCAGTAAGCCAGCTGGTCACAAGAAATCTGATTTTGACAATTTACTGACACAACCAGCTGCTGTCTGTCTCATTCCAAACATACAGGCTCTCCTTCACCTGGGTATTTACATATTGATGATACTCTGTTTTTCTTCTGGAGGACATTCTCTTCTGATGAGTTAAAGAGAAAAATCTCTAGTAGTCTCAATCAGTGATGATCCAAAACATAAAAATCTGTTCTGGTTGTTGAAAAAAATAAAAGCAATAAACAAAGAGTTGTGAGGGAAACAATAAAATAAATGAACATTCTCTGCCATTTAAACTTTATGTTCATCCACCTGTGCCACCTCGCCTGCTATCAGAGAGAAAGAAGTCTCCTTCCTCCAAAGGATTTTTTACTCGATCAGCACTATACATTGTAATCTCTTGTTTTCAATTTCTCTCTCAGTTATAATTTCCCTGGTAATGTTAGTATTTACATATTCTTAAATGTCTCCTATTAAAAAGAAAAAGAAAACTTTTCCTTGACACCTCCATCTAAATAATATATCTCTCCCCTCTTAATCACCATTCAGCTTTTTAAAGAGTTGCCTATACAGACTCCACTGAATAATCTTCAAATTACTTCTTAATCCTCACATTAGAAATCTTTCAGGTGTAAATAACAGATAAAGAAAAGTTGCTCAAACAATAAGTGTTTTTATTATCTCATCTAAAATAAATCCACAGTTGGATGGCTCTAGAATTGGTAAATTCAGTAGTTTAGGAATATCAGGGCCCTGGTTCTACTTCTTAGTGATTTTCTTTGCTTTTGTCTCATGGTCAAAAGAATCTTTCTGCAGTTCCAAGCATCAGGCCCCCCAAAATCAATGTTCAGACAGAAAATAAGGTACAAGACTTATCCACAGAAATATACTTTTATCAAAGAAGGGAATCTTTCCTGGAAGGTCTCAGCATATTTATTATTACATATAGTTGAAAAGAACTTGGTTACATATTCTACACTAAACCAATCACCTAAGAGGAAAATAAGATAATCTCAATCTTTCTAGTAAAACTAGTTGCTTACCTGACATTTTCACTTTAATGTCCCCAATGCCCTTAATATTTAACATATGTAAAAATAAAACTCATACTTAGATCTCTCAATATTTTCCCTGTCTCAGTGAATGAGCCCTGCATATATTCATTTCCAGAGATTAAAAATGTGGACTTTACCACCAACATTCAATTGGTCGCAAAACTGTGAAGATTCTATGTTCTTAATATTTCATTTCATCCACTTCTTTCCATCCTAATGCCATTAATTTTGTTTGAGCAAGTATCACATCTTGCTTGGATACTACCCCTTGCTTAATTGATCTCTTGATTATCAGCTTGCCCCTTCTTAGACATTCTCCTCACCCCCCAGAGGAATTCTTTTAAAAGGCAAAGTAGATTATGTCATATCCACCTGCAAGAGTCATTCAATGGATACTGGCTGCCTTATAATTAAGTGCAAACCTTAGCAGATATATGAGGCTTTTCATAATTTGGCCACTGCCAGAATCTCCTGCTTCATCATTCTTCTAATATGACTCCAATCAAGCTAAATTATTTGCAGTTTGCCAATGCCCATACTTTCTCTCAACTATGGTTCTTCATGAACTGCAGCTTCTTTGTAGAGAATGATTTCCCAGATCTCAACCCCAACCCCAGCCCCAACAGACCTCGCTAACTCCTCCTTCAAGATTAAGATTAGAAGACTCTCTAAGCCCTTCCAAATTTTCCCCTTAGTTTAGGTGCCTATTCTCTGTGTCTTCACCATCATAACACTTCACATTTTGTATTGTCATTAGCTACTTTCTTATTTTTGCTTATTGGCTGTAAGTTTCTTAAGGCAAGGGCTTTGAATCCTCTGAACCAAGACAGTGCCCAGAGCACAAAGGGTACTCAATAAAAGTTTTGAATACATTATGGGTATATACCAATTCTTTAATGCAAAATTGAAATATAAAGTCCAATAAAATTTTTTTTTCTAAGTATATTGAGTTTTATGACATCTCACAAAAAAAAAATTAAAATGTATTTTTGTATATTATATTGAAAATAATAAAATTGGGTCTTTCAGGAAAATATGGAATATGTAAACAACATAGCTATACTATAATAAATTATATTGGACTATTTTCTACATATTCCTGACTTTTCCTTCTGAAATTAAATTCAACCTACTAAGCTTAACATTTCTGGCTTTATTTCACTTTAATTTTTTATTCCTTTTACAATTACTTTCATATTTTGAATATATGGTCCAGCCCTGCTCTTATTTATCAAGTACCTTCAGCAAAAATTTGTAATTCTGCTTAGTATAATTATTTAAGCCTGGGTCCAAGGCTGGGGACACTGTAAATAATTCAATAGACTGGAGAAGTAGTACAAGGAGAGTCAGTATAAAAGAGCCCTAGAAAGACAAACAGGTAAAACTCTTCAGCATGGTAAAATTTTTCCAGCATAAATCAGGAATTAAGGCCATGTTTTGTATGCAAATTTGAGTATTTTTAAATGGGCATTGAACAAAAAAATACTCTGATTAGATTTATGATCCAAATATGATTCTGTTTTGATGGTTGAAAGAGATGAAGATTTTCATTAATTAAATAACTCACATATAAATAGAATCAACAAACATAAATTAGTAGCCTACTGTGATCCAAGCAGTATGTTAAACATAAACGATGCAAAGATAGTCTAGGTGGGAGACAAATAAATTTAAACAATTATTTACAATGCAATAAAATAGTGATACTAGCTCAGAATCATATGTTGCTATCAATGTATGTAAGAAAATTTTAACTTCAATAATTACATAATTATGGGGCTGTTATTTTTTTTAAATGTATTTACCATCAGAACTATCTCTTGGAATAATGAATTCTACAAGTTTAATGTTCGCTATATAAATTTTTATGCTTTACCTAAATTTTCTAAACTTTCTTATTTGGAGCTTTGAACTACCTATACTAATAATATTTGTTGCCATATCAATTCTCAACTATGTACCAGGCACTATGCTTAATACTTCAGCTTGTATGGTCTAATTTAATCCTTAAAATCATCTGGAAGAAAATTGTTTTTCCTATTTTACATGTAAGAAAGCAAGGATCTATGTATATCCTTAACAGCTAAGGACACTTCAAATTACAAGTCAGAAGACCCAAATGAAAATGAATAAAACTAAAAGCTTCCCCCTGTCACCGTCAGTCTTTGGCTTTATTGAGAAGCATGGTGCTACCTTAGATCTGGAATTTACATATTCTCTTTTCAAGCTCAATGGGTAATTTGAAAACCTGGGTAGACAAAACCCTGTAAAATCTTCTCTTTTCTGCCACAGCTCTGCAGAAGCAATTGTCCCCTTGTGATGCAGGAAGTACATAACATGAGGTTCTTGATTATTACCTGCCAACTTGCCTCTGATTGTTAGTTTGGGTAGTATTTCCATCATGCCAGTCCTCAGATTTCTAGTTTCTGAAGCATGTAGATAGCAAGCCCTAAGCAAAACTGGCTTTTGTAGAAAAATTTTATTTTCTTTTTTCTTTGGTTTCAGATAGGCCAGTTTTAGCTAAGCTTTTCAGTTTCCTATAGGTCCTCACCAGGTGCAAAATGTACCAACATACTCCAGCATTCTGAATTTTTTCTACCTAATCTCTTATTCTGCAGCCTTAATAGGCCCATTGTCTAAATTCTATGATCCAACAGGCAACATTCTAATTAGCTATTTAACTACCGAGAATAAGAATTGCCAGTCTCCCAGGGCACCTCACCACTGTACATACTATTTCTTCTCATCCAGTTTCAAACTTTGAGAAACTAGCACTTCTAACATTATCACATTCTGATATCAAAATCTGAGTCAGTGAAAATTATTTAGTACAAGTACTAAGTACTGCATAAAAATCAATCCCAAATGGCCTAAGCCAAAAAGGAAAGTATATATTTATATAACTGAGAATTCTAGAAATAATGCCTATCACTGGCATAGGTGAACACAGGGCACAAAGTCATCAGGACTTACTTTCACACCTTTTCTCAGCAATGTTTTCTCTGAGTGGACTTCAGTTTCAGGCTATAGGTAATAATGAGGTAGCTGCGGCAGCACCTTGTCTGAGATCTCTCAAGTAAAGCCTGGTGATAGAGTACCAACTACCTCTGCTCTAGCAATTCCCAGAGAAGCCTCACTGCTTTTACTGTCCCTGATCATGTCTCATGCCCATGCCTGAGCCAAGCTTTGGGCTCTGAAGCAATGTGATGCACCAATTAACTTTGGACAAGTTCACTTCTCTAACTTTGAGTCAAGAATGGGGCCCAATCCAAACATGTGGGAAGAGAGTGGAGGAGAGATAAAAGACCAATATAAAGTTATGGACTTTGACAGAAAAAGGGAGGAGATGAGGTAGATGTCCAATTAACAGAGGGCCACTACACTACACCAAATAGCTAGCATGTGACAGGAAGAGAATTTGAACCTGCCTAAATTTCTAAGTATACACCATCCTGTACCCTAAATCCAGTATTAAGGGCTTCCATAGCTAAATCAATTTCTAGTTTCTTTATTATTAATATTTTATAGACTTTTTCTTTTCCAGAAAAATGTCTTAAAGCCTGTTTTAAGTGCATTATGTTATTTTGCATGTAATTTTTATCACTGGCATTTTGTGTGATAAATAACGACAATAAAACAATGTGTATTTTCAGTTCATCCTGTGCTTGCCAACTTCAAGAAATAGGGGCCTCTTATCTGTTACCATACCTTCATCTAAAGGGGACAATTGAGAGACAGTGCAAGTGAATATCATGCTCACATAATTCTAAAGTAATAACACTTATCAAAGAAGAAAAATATCTTGATCTTGGCATTAAGTTCCCTTACTTGAACCAAAGAGAGGTGTAATAAAAAGGAAGCAGTGAACTAATGGTAATAGTCTGAAAAAAAGAGTGGAAGCAATATGACTTTTATACCACAGAATGATCACAGACAGGAAAATTGTCCAAATCTATACTTGTATATGTTCTGGAAAACTGAAATTTAGTGGTACAGTAATAATGAGGAATTTTTTCCAAGTAGAAATAGAAATGAAGAAGAAAAAAGTGAAAATTTAATGTACGCTTAAGTTCAATTATTTCAGTAATTATCAAAGGTAGGGCTGGTGGCATATGAGAAGCTTGGGGGAGGGGTGCTGGGCATTATTATGATTTAAAAAGTATATGCACTCTACGTACTTTCATTAGCACACCTAAAAACCCCTTTAGAAGAAAAAAAAAGCCTTTAATTGGCATCATTTTTCTATTAGGAAGAGAAAATATCTTAAAATTAAACCAAATCTGAAATGATTTTTGCCACATTTGTTGCTAATATTGAGAGTCTGAGAAAAGTCCGAAGCTCTAAAAATTGTTAAAACGTTCTGAAATCTGTTTCAACTCTGTCAAAATCTCCTTGATTCATGGGGCACAAGAATTAACTAAAGTTATATTCCCACCCAGAGGGACAAACATTCTCTAAATCCCTAAGCAGAAGAACTAGTATTTGTATAAGAATGTTCAGTTTTCATTACATCTTCAAGATCTTCAAAATGGCAAATAAAATCTTTTATTGTGTTGAAATTTTCTAATTTATAATCAAATTACTTTGTATTTATATTCTAAGCATTGATATATAACTTGTATGAAAGAAATAGAATTTTCTAAGATTAATTTTAAGATTGACTTCATAATTTGCTCTGAGCATCTGAGAAACTTCAGATATTTCTCTTTAATGTAGTTAAATAATTTAAAATTATCTTTAGTAAACAACATTTTATAAGGACAATGATAAGTTGCCTTAAAACAGGTTGTATTGTTCTCTGGTTTTGTATCACCCTCTAGATTGCCCATCTAACACCTAGAACAGAGCTGGACACATAGTGAGTGCTAAGTTAATTTTTGTTAGATGATTTGGTGAAAAACACAAATGGAAAAACAGTATATTACATGCCTCCAGATTTTGCGTTTATTGGTTGAAGTCATAACCTAGGCCATGGTATGTAATACAGATAATATATTGTATGGCTACATATATTATTCTCCATTCATTTGAATAAGGGTTCAACAGACAACTGGGGTAGGTTTATCCTGGTCAATGCAGAAAAGGGTTTTGTCTGTGTATTTGCTTTGGGGAGAAGAGATTGAACACTTCTCAGAGAATCAACAAATCAGCTGTTTGGTAATTTAAATGCATAATTTGCAGAGAGCTGGGAATATATTAGCAAGCAAAGCAAAGACTGTGCACTAAGGATGTGATGGGATAAGAGATGAGCAATCTTTTAATATAGTGTGTTAGATGCTTGACTTTAAAAAATGTTTGTATAATTTCTTGTAAAATTTGGGTTTTTGAAGAAGAGAAACCTAATATAGATTTCTGTTGTTTTCCTCAGTGGCTCAATTTAGAATAGATTTCAACTTGTCTGAATTAGTTATCTTATGCATAGAATAATTTTCCTAATCTAAAAAAATTTCCATATATTCATAATAATAATAATACTGTGGTATTGTTTAACCAGAAGAATAGGTTGTGTAATCATAATAATCACTCTTCCATTTAACTAATGGATATTAGTATTGTATTCATTAAAGTTACTTTTCCTGTACATCTTTTAGTACTGCTGTTGTTACTTTAGGAGACCTACAGGACTTTTCTGAGACCTGGATAAAACTCTGCAATTTATACCTTATAAGTCCTTACAAATTAATATGGAAAATGGCATAGAGCAGAATATTGTTTTGTATGTTGCTACAGCTAATCCAAGAAATTTGAAGCAAATATGACCATAGTTTACTGAAAAGAGCACTGGGATGGAAGTGAGAAATTCTGTGTTTAAGACTTACCAGGTCGCTTTCTTTAACCTTGCACAGTCTCTTCATTGCAGTTTTACATTAACTTTATAACTATGTTTAGTTATTTATCACCCTTATATAGTGCCTTTCTATCAGAAGTAAACTAACCTTTCAAAACACGAAACATAAATAATAGCAATAATTTTTAATTATCAAGAAGTTATGAAAAGGAATAAAAACGGAGTAGGTCACATATTGAAAAGTTAATGTGCCACATCTTTTACTGGATACAGTCTGCTCCATAGACAGAAAAAGAAAATAAAAGCCACGCATTTTTTTCTGTGTGCTTCCTTCTAAGATATCCTAATATCCTCAGCGAGGAGACAAGTCCAACATTGAGAAGTTGATGTCTTAGAACCCACTGTCCTAACCCAACTTTCTTTTTTCCTGGGAGTGTTATGGGTTGCGGGGGAGGGGAAGATTACCTGTTTGGAACTTTCTACACATAAGCCATTTATTCGTTCATTTATTCGTTCAAATATTTGTTGAGCATCTTCTGTATGCCCACATTCTAGCTAGGGAATACAAAGACGAACAAGTCACGGTTCCTGCCATCAAGTAGCTCACAGTTAAAAAAAAAAAAAAGTTTATAAAACTATTGTTTTTGAGCTGCTTCTTTGATTACTGTCTAGAATACTCCTTTGAATAGAGCACTCCTCTAGGGAAGGTCAAGACAGAGAGGCACATCTATTAGAACCAGGGCCATGGAAATGCTATGAAGAGAACAGTAAGAATTAGTACTACACAAACAGACAGACACACACAAAGGCACAACACCCCTAAGCCTACATTCAGTACAACAGCAAATGAAGGAAACAAAAAACACACTGAGGAGGCAGAAGCTTATGTTCATGAAACTTTTTATTTAATACATCTTTATTGGAGTATAATTGCTTCACAGTACTGTGTTAGTTTCTGTTGTACAACAAATTTAATCAGTCATATGCATACATATATGCCCATTTCTCCTCCCTCTTGAGCCTTCTCTTTCTAATATATTTTGAGAACGGATTAGAAAATTTGGGGGCCAGGGTTTCAGAAATATTTTGAAAACAAAATAAATGTCTGAAATGCTTAAATAATTGAATCAAAGGCTACTTTCCTTAACCCCATATTTCTAGCTTATATCTCAGAATTATTGTGACTTTTACATCAGTGAATTATTCATATTTTTATTCTCCATTCATTTGAATAAGGCTTCAACAGACAACTGGGGTAGGTGTACCCTGGTCAATGCAGAAAAGGTTTTTGTCTGTGTATTTGCTTTGGGGAGAAGAGATTGAACACTTCTCAGAGAATCAACAAATCAGCTGTTTGGTAATTCTAATCCTGAACTTTTGGAAAGATCATAACTTTTTTAACAGTTTTAGTAAAGATTTCTTCCTAAAATTCTGTCCAACAATACTCTTCAGTCAGGTATGCTGGACATTTGCTGTGAATACTGGGAAATAAACCAAGAAGAATAAATTATAACCTTAATTGTAAGCCAAAATACACACCAGTGTAAAATACTGCTCTGTAATGTTTGGCTCGTGTGAAGAAGGTGTACCCTTTCATTTCACTGGAAATATAGCTGAACCACATTTTTAGGTCATTTTCTGATTAATTCCCATTTCCAGGTGAAGAATAACACAACTATCATGGTTTATATTAGTACCTGCTTTTTCATGTTCCGCTCCCAAACGATTCTCTTCTACCTACCTTTGATATCTTACACCCAGGTTCCTGGCCTGAGGCCTCTCATTCTTAATCGTTAAACTCTTGGATTGCCTATTTAGCTTAGGTAGTCTGTTGTTTTAGGTTGGGTCCCCTAGAATGATACCCTAAGAGGATTCCATGGGGCAGAGGGTTAAAAAAAAAAAAAGAAAAACAAAAACCTTCCAAAGGAATAAAAATGGAAGGAGGCCATGTAAAGGTATAATATCAAGCAAGTCCTGTGGAAGGTATATTTGACTCAGTATTTCAGGGAAACTCCAGAAACAGCATAAATCAATCACATCTCAGAGCTATCCTTACCAAAGATGGAGAATTAAGACCTACTAATTGTCAGTCCTTTTAAGGGCTGCTCCCAGGGGATGGTAATTCCCAGGCATTTGTTGTTTTCATGCAGTACAGGCTGAGTTGGTTCTAACAATGTGAAGAGAGTCCTTCAAAAAAGAAACACTGATACTGGCTGGTGGGAGGGAAAGCCCACTGGGATCCTGTGCACATGAAAGTAACAAAGGGATTCAAAGGGACACAGGTGGAATATTGACAGTGTCTACCTCATACAAGTAATCACTGTCAAGTATTCAAAAATATGCTTTGGACTATCAGAAAATCAGGATCTTTTCCAGCATTTGTCACTAATTAACTAAGTAATATTGGACATTGTACTTATATTCTCAGTTGTATTAGAACTCTTTTGATTAAGACAGAAAGCTGACATGAACCAGATTAGCCAAATAAACGTTAATTTATCAGTAGCCAAATAAACGTTAATTTATCAGTTCATATAATTAAACCACTATATTAGCTGAGGATAGAATTTTGCCTTATGAATCAGAAGAACCAGAGCTCATATATTAATCAGTACTCCTTCCTCTTTTGGCTCTACTTTTGTGTGCCAGATTCACTTTTTTCCATATAGTAGGTGGCACACATCTGTTGACTCTTGACTTCACACCTCACAATTTCACCCTCCTTTTTCCATGGTTCTAACTTTAAACTGCAGGGAAGCAAGGACTCTAATTGGTCAGGTTTGTTATATACTGGTTCTAGAATTACTGTAGCTGGAGGATTAGGTATTATATTTGTCCAGCACGGCACATACAACCATCTTAGAGAGGTATTTGTGGCCAGCTAGATGAGATCGTGTAAGATTATGGCAGTTCTGATTTGGACAATATGTTGGAGCAAAGAATAATTTCCCAGAAGTAAAAGGTCAAGTCCCAGAAAAAATAAGCTAAACTGAGCAAAGCAAAAATACATGTTTATGTTACCTGGGCTTTAGTTTCCTCATTAATAAAGTGCATTCAAAACATTTGTTACATTTGTTTCAGGAAGTTATTTCAAGTATTAAATATGATAATATCATCAAAAGTGCTTTACAAACTATAAAGTTCTGTTAGTGAGCATTGCAAGCCAGTCACATAGAATGTTGAATCTTCTCTGATACTTGTTCATATGGAATAAACAAGTTTTTATATTACCAGTAAGTACAAGAGGGTGAACTAAGAAGTAAGCAAGACCCTGGAGTCTTCCATCATAGATTTTTGTATGTAAGACCCAGGTTTACTTTCTCTGACAAATTGAGAAGCATAAATCTTGGTAGCCTCCAGCCTTCTTTTTAAGACAGGTGAATCTTTAATGTGGGAATAGGAAGAGCAACTATTCTCCTTGCCATTATTTTTTAAAAGGTGTTAGGCATATTATCCTAACAGAAAAATCATCAGAGCATCAACTTATAAAGGGGCATAGTACCTTTCTTTAAAAAAAACCTCCAGCAAGCCATATAAATAATTCCTTTCTTCTGACAAAAAAAAGAGAAAGAAGAAAAAGAGAAAGAGGAAGAAAGAGGGAGGGAGGGGGGAAAGGGAAGAGAAAAGAAGAGAAAAGAAAAATGTTTTGGACATAATTTTTATACTTCTCCTAAGTACTCAGACTGAAACTTCTCCCACATATCATCAGTCACAAAAGTCTGTTCAATAACATTCATAGGATTTACTGAAGGCTACTGGTTGTTAGTCAATTCAGGGAGAAAGATGAAGACACAATTCTAACCCTTAAAAGTTTTATAGTTAAATTGAGAAGTAAATATAAAGTTCTCCCTTTCAGACTGCCTTCCTTTTAATTTCCATGTTCCACTTCCTTTGCTCCAGACCTTATCACATCATGCTTATATTGATATTAAGGTCATAGCCTTCTAATTTGTTTTTCTGCCTCCAGTGTTTCCTTCAACTAACACCCAGTCACACTTATTTTTCTAAAACAATTTTTGTGCCATATTGGTTTTCCTAATAAAAAATACTCTATGGCTCCAAAATTTCAATAGGATGATGTTTCTTTACTGATAGAGTTTTAGAGTTGTGGAGAAGCTTAAAGAGTTTGCACTGAATTCGACTCAATTTTGAATAAATTTTACTCACAAATAAGTCTAACAATTAATAAGCAGAAATTAGTTTAAAAATAATATTCCTGGATGCTAGATAGAAATGTGGGAAGGTCAGTGATTTTTATGTTATAGCACTGAGAAACAAAATTTTAAAAATTAGCAATCATAGAAACGTGAAAAATAACATGAAATAAAATTGGTGTATATAAGTAAAACACTGGGAAATTGAAGCCTGGAAGATCAATTAGGAGGCTAAAGCAACTATCTAGACAAGAATTAATAATAACCCAAATTTGAATGGTGGCAGTGAAAATGGAAAGAAAAGTGAAAATGCAAAAGACATTATGAATGATAAATTCACAGAACTTGATGACTGAGCCAAAGGAAAGGGATGGCTATGGGAGAATAGTGATACATACTAAAACCAGAATGAGAAAATAAAAAAGTAAATTTGTTGAAGTTTCCTTGTTCCATCTTCAACACATTAACTCTTCCTGAACTAGGAATCTGTCATTCTGCCATCATTTGCCATTTACCTGGTAACAGCATACACATTTTTCGTTGGCCGACTATTGCTCCTTCATTCTCAGCTGACTCCTCCTCCAGCTGAGAATGAAGGATGGGCCCCCAGTCTTAGAGATGAAAGCACTGCACTTCCCTGGATCCAGTGATTAATTCAGAGGTACATATGACCCAGCTGGAGGCAAAGTTACAAACTAAGACTTTGCTATAATAGTTGGGAGAGAAACAAGTATTTTTTCCACTTGTTTTCTCAACAGTTAGAATGGTGTGGCTGGTGAGAATGAAGGTAAGTCATAAATGGAGTGAGCCTGGCTCCTGATGACATCCTTTTAACCCTAATTCAAATCTCCTACATTTTCAGTACATGAGACAACAAATACCCTTTAGCTTTAAACAAGTTAGGTAGAGACTCTTCTTGTCTGGCAATTAAAAAAGCCATGACAATTGCTCTATAAAAGCAATATACCAAAGTGGAACTCCTTACGTTAAAAACAAATCAGGGAGAGAGAGAGAAAGAGAGAGAAGGAGAGAAAGAGAGAAAGAGAGAAAGAAAAAAAGAGAGAAAGAGAGAAAGAAAGAAAGAAAGAAAGAAAGAAAGAAAGAAAGAAAGAAAGAAAGAAAGAAAGAAAGAAAGAAAGAAAGAAAGAAAAAGAAAGAAAGAAAGAAAAAGAAGGAAAGGAAGGAAGGAAGGAAGGAAAAAAGAAAGGAAGAAAGAAAATAAGAGCATCCTGGAACTCTAAAATCGTATCTTTTATGGGAAGAAAAGTACATATTTGCCCATTCTTTGAAGATGAACTACTGCTGAGTTTTTTTTTTTTCAATTTTTCTCATGTCTTTAAGTACATGTCATAGTTCTGTGGGCATGTGCATGTGCTAAACTATATCATTACATTTATTTTATATTGTAATCTCCCTCTGAACCCATAAGCAAGTCCTTCTTTGACATGTGTTCTTTCATAAACCCACAAATTACTACTGGAAAGGTAATAGTGTATTCTGTCTTTGGAGTTTCGGCATTGCCAAAGACTGCCATGTCTTCATTCATACCCTGCCTTTTCCATTAGAAGTCCAGAGAATGAAACCCTGGAATCAAGAGTAAGAAGATGAATGCTTGAGTAACTAATATCCTCACCACATATGGTACACTTCATTTGATGCTTTCTTTAAAAGGTAAAACCAAACTTTACATTTTTTTACTATAATGACTGGTTCTTTTCCTTTCCAAAAACTAATCTGTTCTTTCATTTTTTATAAACTGTTGGTATTCTTTTAATTAATTAGTTAATTTTTCTTGCTTAAGTATTTACTTGCAATCAAATACATTTATTTGATTTTTCAATTCATTCTTTCTCTCACATCTACAACTCATCTGAAGAAAGTTTCTCAGATTATCTCCAGACTTTGATCATTCCTCACCACTCTTGCTCCCACTGTGGTCTGAGCTGGCACATCCTTCATAGGAGGTTACTGAAGTCACCTCCTAACTGGCCATTTTGCTTCTGCCATCATTCCCTTATGATCTGTTCTCAAACACATCAGATAATTTCACTTCTCTGCACAGTGAAAATCAAAATCCTCATGAAGACTTACAATGCTGTACTCTGACCTCATCTGCTCTCTACTCTCTCCCTGACCACAGTGGCCACTTTGCTGTTGCTCAAACATATCAGGTAACAACCAATCTTAGGAACTTTGTGCAAAGCTTCTCTCTTCCTGGAAAGCTCTCAATATCCTTCATCTTCTCCAGATCTTTTTCCAATTGTGATCTATTTAGTAACTCTACTCTGATCATCCACTTAAATTTGCACCTCTAGATATTTTCAACCCATGTTTCCCTACCCTTTATTTTCCCATAGCACTTGTCATCTTAAAAAAAATGCTATATGATCTACCTGTTTATTTTGTGTATTGCTCTCTCTTCCTGCTCTAATATAAGCTCCACAGGAGCAAGAACCCTTGACTTTTTTTTTCACTGACTTATTCCAAGAACCTAGAACAGGTGCTGAATAAATATTTTTGAATGAATTGAATGAATATTGCATAATGCCTGTAGAAGCTAAACCATAGATCTGGAACCAAATTATCTTACCTCTCATTTAAATCAGATTTTTAAAAACATTTTTACAGCAACAATACATGTTGTATAATATCATCATTCCATTTACACATGACAAAACTAAAGAAAATTTAGCAAGATCACATAATTGATAACTAATAAACCCAGAATTTGAACTCGTGTTATTCAAGGCCAGAGCCAGAGATTTTTAATACTCTACCAGCTTCTTTTATTGAGTACTTTGGGGCAAGTCATATACACTCTATGAGCTTCTTTCCTCTCATTAGTTAAAGGGGATACCAGTGCTTCCCACACATTATTGTGGGAAGAAGCAGAGACAATATTTGTATTATTTGCCTGGTAAATAATTGTAATATTGCAAATATTTGCAATATTTTCCTGACAAATAATAGGCAAGATTTTCCTGGCAAATAATAAGGAAATTAAATGAAAATAATATTTCAGTCCTTCCCACATGATAGTTACAGTAAGAGATGTCTCAAGCAAGTCCAATCCTTATAGGATGTGTCTCTTCCCTTTTAAAAGACATATAGGGGCTTCCCTGGTGGCACAGTGGTAGAGAGTCCGCCTGCTGATGCAGGGAACACGGGTTCGTGCCCAGTCCGGGAGGATCCCACATGCCACGGAGCGGCTGGGCCCGTGAGCCATGGCCGCTGAGCCTTTGTGTCCGGAGCCTGTGCTCCGCAACGGGAGAGGCCACAACAGTGAGAGGCCCGTGTACCACACACACACACACAAAAGACATATGGGAATGTGGTTGGGGAATCAAAGTAAAGGACCAAGAAACTTGCTTATCTAATTTTAATTTAGAACTTAAACTAGAAAATCATTTTTTTTTTCTCAAAGAGCTAGAACTAAGCTCTAGCTAATAATAAATGGTCTAATTTTCCAGAGTGTCCTTTATGCATATTTCATTAGCCAGACAGCCAGGGTCACAGGGACCGTGGGACAGATGCAATCATTTAGAGAGCTCTGTTACAAATTCTGATGAAGAGTTAAAGGCCCAAGTCTCCATTCCCCTTTGCCACTTACCCACCAGGTAACCTTGAGTGCATAACCTTTCTGTGCATTACAGACATTGTGAGTTTCTATAAATGAAACCCATAGTGCTAAAGCTCACATAGTACTAATGTTGTGCCAGACACTCTCCTTGTACCTGAGCTCCTTGGATCCTCCAAGCAACTTTCCAGTTAGGAAAAAGAGACATTACTGAGGGTTGGGGTCACTGATGACAAGGAAGAGTTGATTTCTGAAGGACAGAAAATTTCCATAAACAGAGAAACAAAATGAAAGCATTCCCAGAGGGATAACAGTATTGACTCTGTGAGTTAATAAACATGCATTGAGTACTTGCTGGTGGGCACCTGCAGCTATGTGCATTCCAAATATATAAGTAAGGTATGATTCTTCATGGAAAGGAGTTTACAGATTTTACAGCCTAGATGGAAAGAAAGACAAGAGGACATTTAATCATTATGTATAACTAACTGTGACAAATTTCATAAAAGAAACTCAAAAACATGTTTGGAAGCAAAGAGAAAGGAAAGATTCACTTTTTAGAGGGATATGAGATAGTATTTTACAAAGTAGATAATATATGAATATGAGAGACAATCAGGATTTTGAGTAATAGGGACAAATTTACAGGCATTCCAAGCAGAGAAATAATCTGAGGGCATGGTCTGTGAAAGAGCAAATGGCTCAAAAGCAGAAATACATGCAGAGTACACAGGGCAAAAATGAGGAATATGTACGAAAAGAAAGCCTTTTAATAGGGCTATTGTAAGTCCTGTTAATTTGCTTAGAAATCTATTTAATGAGAAAAATAAATGATGGGGAAAGCCTTCTTAACAGCTCAGGCAATTAATACTATCTTACAAATGCTGTGTGTGTGTGTGTGTGTGTGTGTATGTGTGTGTGTGTGTGTGTATGTGTGTGTGTGATATACAGTTAATAGTCATCGTAGACATGGAATCATCCCTGAGAAAAACCCAAGAGCTTGTTCACATTTTCTCTCTTCTCTCTCTAAATTGCCACATCATAAGTATTTCACTTTTCAAGGAAACACAACTAGACTCATTGATCCCACAGTAAAGCAAATTTATTCTTAAAGGACCAAAATAAATACCATGGTTTTAATCAGCTCTAAGAAAACATACCAGGCACTCTCCTCCTCTCCCCGCCTCAAGTGCATTTGAGACAGTGCAATGTCTAAGTTTGAGCAGATGGATGTCAGTGTAAGTAATTACAAGCTGCAACATAATTTCCTTAAAACGACACACATACTAGACAAATAGTTATTTGTGGTTATAGAGTGGGTAAAGTTACTACAAAAATAGTAGCACACCTTATAATAGTGCTGTATGCCATAATTTACCTTTGCTATATCTGAAGTGTCATATCTTGTTCCAGACTTAATACTTAGTAACTAACAATTTAATGTACGAATCTCCAGCCTAAGAAGTAGAATAATTAGAAAAGGCAAGTACTGCTTTTTACATGAAAAAAAATACAGTGAATCATGCAATATGTCTGAAAGTTATATAGAAGAGAGAAGTGATTTTTAGGTATGAAAAATGTGGGGCAGTTTTCAGAGAAACTTTATAAAACATATAGTAAAATCAAAGCAGATATACAGAAGGGTAATAATGGATCATAAATGACAAGAGACTTCTCTTATGAAAGTAAAAGCCGTTGAGATAACTAATTTGATGCACCATGTCCCCATCCCCTAGAAATAGAATTAAAACTTATCATTGTAAAAAAGTACAGTCAGTAAAACTTATCATTGTAAAAAAGTACAGTTAAATCCATCACAAATTTCATCCACCACAAGTGAATGTGATGACAGAATATGATCAATCTTTTCTGACTTCCACTTTGCCTTTTTTTTTTTTTTTTTTCCCGGTACGCGGGCCTCTCACTGTTGTGGCCTCTCCGGTTGCGGAGCACAGGCTCCGGACGCGCAGGCTCAGCGGCCATGGCTCACGGGCCCAGCTGCTCCACAGCATAAGGGATCTTCCCGGACCGGGGCACGAACCCGTGTCCCCTGCATCGGCAGGCGGACTCTCAACCACTGTGCCACCAGGGAAGCCCTTCTGACTTACACTTTGGAGAAAAATGAACCTTGGGGCAATTGCCCTTCTGTTTTCTCACTGTCCAAAATCTCTCATTAAACAACAACAATAACAAAACAAAAATATTAACAACAAAAAATAAATAAACAATCCTTTTTTGCTTTAATTTAATGACATGAAATCAACTTCTGATTAAAATGTACAAAACAAGAGAGTGCTGTTAAAGCAACACAAGGAGAGCGTCTTTAAAAGGGAGAGACTAAAAGTGTTAAATGCATCAAAAATATTATGGATGGAAAAAAAGTAGACAAAATGTTTAAAAATGTCATTTTGGGTCATGAGTAACCCGAATACAAACCATTTCAAAGAGGTGGTAGGCCTGAAAATCTGGTTGCCAGGAATTGTGGAGTGAGCTGTAGAAACAGAGCTAGCAAAGGTAGCAAATTTTTAGTAAGCATCACTGTGAAGGAAGTAGAACTAGATCTGGGAAGGCAGGGAATCAAGATAAGAATTAGTCATTTTTCAAATTTGAAGGAAAAAGAGAAGATTTGGTGCCAATACAAATGAGTTGTGAGGCATGGAAGTAATTAGTTGGTAAAGTTTAAGCCAAATATCATCTCTCTGTGAACTTCTAGAAGATCACCTGTTATAATTAAGAGGGACTTTCAGTTAAATATGGTGACTAGAACCCAGGAGTTTCATCTTTCTTCCTTACAAAAGCCCTCTAAAATATTTATATGAATAAAAGGCTATTTTTAATGAAAGAGCAAATAGAATGAAAAAGCAGTAAAGGAAGCAAGGAAATAACTTTATCATAAGAGACCAGTAGATAGGATTCTCAGAATGATGATGAAGGGAAATCCCAGGACATTAGCACATTGTTCTAGAGAGCAATCAATCCGGGTAGAAATGAAGGTTTAGGGTCTCTAGGAGCATTGACATTGTAGATTAAAGAGAAATAGATAGATAGATAGATAGATAGATAGATAGATAGATAGATAGATAAATAGATAGAAAGAAATATAGGTAGAAAGATAGATAGATGCACTGATTATTTAATGTGTTTGACCATTTGCTGATGTTTTATTAATATCTCAGAGTTGGAGGAGACTAGTTAGTACATTGAAACTTAAGCAAATGCAAAATGAAGTAATTAAAAATTCTAGGAAAAATAAAACCTACTCAGAGAAACAAATGTCACTACGGTTCACTAAGTGGTTCAGCTTAAATAATATTTACATATTCATAGGCATGTAAACACTTTATATTTATTTAAACAAAAATTTTAATAAGTTATATTGAGAGCATAGTGGGAGGAAGTATGTGTACTGCATGTGTGTAGATGTAAGAGAGAGAGAGAGAGATAAGGAAAGAAAGGGTGAGTTGGGAGAAATAAAAGAGATACAGTGTTTGGGGCAGTTTATCAGCCTGTGTTAGACAGCTAAATATTCATCTTCACAATAGGAAATCTGTAAACAATTAAAAAAAATTTTAAAATAGCAGTAAACATATATATATTTAAAATCAAGACATCTAGTCTCAATAACTTAAAAGTTTTTGTGAAGTGGGACTTGGGGTTGGGCTGTAGATAGAGCAGGAACTACTATTTTCATTATAAACCGTTAGCTGCAATCTGACTTATTTAGCTATTCAAGCACATTACTTTAATTAAAATAAAAATGTAATTAAAGAGTGAAGGAACAATTTCATAGCTTTTGGGGATCACAGTTAGGGTTCTAAAGAGTTTAAAGGATAAGAAGGAAAAAGAAAATACCTATATAATTGAGAGCAAATGCTTTACCTTGATATCAGAGCTTAAAAACTGTCTCTACATTTCCAACCATATGTACTACAGTTTCAAAAAATCCACTCTATGCAAGCACATTACATTATTTGCTCTACCCAAAGATGCCCTCAATCACTACCATAAAATAATTCCTCTCCATCTGTCATAATTCCAGCAATCCTTCAAATCCTGTCTCAATGCTTTTCACTTTTTCCTCCCATCCTCAACCATATGGAACCTCTTCCTCTTGTGACACTCATTGAACTCTCTTACTGCATTTACTTTATCTTATCTCATATTCTTTTGTATATTCATCTAACTCTAAGCTGATTAAATCTTGAGGCTGTGTAACTTATTTTGCATCCCTTGTATTAACTAACAAAGCATTTAAATAAGTATTAGTCACTTCAGGGCTGTGTTGAATTAAAATGAAATTTGACAGGCAATTCTCTGCTTTGAAAAGAAATATTATTACATTGCTATCAATTTAACTATTATCATTGGTTTAAATTACTTATAATACTACATGTAACTTGATTAAGAAAGATGAAATGAAATTGAGGATTTAATTGTTTTAATTTGGATATTTTAGCTGAAAGTTCTCTTCAATCAAAGCTATGGAATAAAATACTCTTAAAGCTGCATGTGTAAGTACAAAATAGTCATGGAGATGGCATATAATAAGTCATGAGTTTGATCATATATCATTAGTTACAGTTTTATTTTTTGGTTAGAACCTCTTTGGGAAAACAATGAAGAGCAGTCTTTAGTTGTTACTAAAATTGTCTGTGGAAATGACATTTAAAGCAAAATAATTAATGATTTGTTTTAATTAGTAATGACAACAGTTTCTCCTTAATAAATTATTAGACACATTTACTTCTACTTTTTAAACTGACTATTGATTTTTAGGCACTTAGAATATTCCAGGCACTGTCTATGGCATTTACACTTATCATATTATTCTCACAGAAATAACTGCAGATAGAAAATAATAGTAAGACACATAACATTTAGTATTTGCTAGATCCTCTTCTAGGAGCTTTTTACACATACTCAGGCATTAAGCTTTACAACTCTATAAAGCAGGTACTAGTATTATTACTTTCATTCTACAGTTGAGGAAACTATAGCAGAGACAGGTTAAGTAACTTCTCTGTGGTCTCACAGCTAGAGTATAACATCGGGATTCAGAATCCAAACTTTAACTGCTATGTTAAATAGGCAAAACATTATTATTTAAAATATTGAATTAAGAAAGTTAGCAAAAAAGGGCCATATTATATTTCTAAATTCCACGGTTACATTTTAAAATAATTTGTATGATTCACCTTATGTTCATACATTTCTGTATCTATCATCAAAAGATTTGAGGAATTTAAATCCATTGCACGTTTTGTAGGACTTTTATGTAAATTAAGGGTAACATATTCTCAAACACTGACTTGTTTATTCTTCAGCTAATATTTTTGTTTTGGGATAAAGTATGCTTTTATAAAAATACTCACAATTCACTTTTAAAGTACTCTGTGATTTTTTTAAACTGAATTTTATTTACTATTCTGTTCTGTGCTACATGTTTTGCTGTCCAAGTAGGCAGTTGCCATGTGCAACTTCAATGGATTCTTTCTGATGTCCCAAAATAAATCAAATTATACAGCAAGCAGGGATATCACTAAAGTCTATGTAAATAAAGATATATAAAAAATTAAATATAACCTGTCATTTGCCCTGTGACTATTGAAAGCAAAACTATTCATGTTGTTCCAAATAAAACCCCTGAGGGTCACAGTTTTTTCTAAGATGGTGGTAACTAAGAATGAACACTTTTTTACAGGGAGAGAAAAGATCTTTTGAAGACCTGGTCAGGCCTAGTCCCCATGATTCCTTTTTGCTTTACCATATCCCAGCCCTGCTCAGAAAGATTACAGGACTTTCTTTCATCAACCCATATACCACTGAGAGTAACTTCAAAGTGAATTGTCACAACAGTGTGCAGTAGTCTGTAAATATATAAAGCATACTATGGAAGCTGCTCAGAGTGTGGCTTAGAAAAAAAAGTTTTCAAACAGAGGTTAAAGGCACAGCATCTCAAAGCCGTTTTGTTCTTTATTTTTAACTAATTGTAGCATGATTTCTCAAGGAACTAGTTTCTGGAATTTGGGGGTCTTCCTTCTGTGACTTTATTCTCATCTTGCCCAACTTCCAACTGACTACCAAGGACCCTAGTGGGTCCCTTCTTTCATATCACTTCAGGATTTGTTCAGTATCTTAACAAGTCTTCCTGCCTCAAGATTTCCTTCTCTTCAGTACATCCTAAACAACACTAGTAAATTAATCTTCTGAAACCTGCAATTTATAGAGTCCATGCTTGCTTCGATTGTTCCCCAATATCCAGAGAATAAATCCAAATACAATATACTGAGAAGAGAATCATCTGCCTGCTAACCTAAAACAATCCCCCACTCTAGTCAAACTGCTCAATATACTAGCTTCTCTCTCCTCTCCAAAACAACACCCCATAAACCTTGATAACTTATTCACTGATTTCAATTCCATTACTTCAAGTGTCAGCTCTTCCTGAAGTCTTCCCTGAGAGTTCCAGGCTTCAGAAATTTTTTCATCCTCTGACTTCCTGAAGTTTATTCCCTCTATTTCTCACTTAATTAGTACCTAACAAATGTTGCTTCCTATTGTTAATTTTATTTTTATGTTTATGTTTTGTATATCTGAATAGCTTAAAAATCTTTTTTACAGTATGGCTTATGTCTTATATGTCATCATGCCTCCAGCACAACACTCCAAAATGGAGTTGCTAAATGATAATTTAATAATGTTAATGTTAATGATGATTATTGGCATTGATTAAATTTGTTTGTTTTTTATGTTTGTAAAAGTATTTACACCAAAAGTGAAAAAGATCTATTATGAAGGTTTTAGAATGAACCCAGTATTATATAGGAGACTGACTAGATGACATCTAACATCCGTGTTTTGTCTAATATCTGTAAATCCAAACATCTTAAAAGGGATAAAGTGATGAATCTAACTTTCATACTTGTGTTATAGCTTATTTTACACAATACATTCAGTTTTTAAGAAAAAGTTAACCACTTCTATAATGTAAACCTAGCATAAGAGAAAGAAGTGTTAAGTCTAAATCTCCAAGGAATTTATAATCTTATTGGAGACATAACTACACACACACAAAAAAAAACTAAGTGGGAGAGTGGCATGGACATATATACACTATCAAACGTAGGGTGGATAGCTAGCGGGAAGCAGCCACATGGCACAGGTAGATCAGCTAGGTGGTTTGTGACCACCTAGAGGGGTGGGATAGGGAGGGTGGGAGATGCAAGAGGGAAGAGATATGGGAACATATGTATATGTATAACTGATTCACTTTGTTGTAAAGCAGAAACTAACACACCATTGTAAAGCAATTATACTCTAATAAAGATGTTAAAAAAACCACAACGAATATCACATGCTAAGTATTTAATATGAGGAAGAGATATAAAGAGTCTTAGAGATTACTTGAAATGTCAGAATTCACTGGAACATTGAATCTTCGTTGAAATTGTGTTCTTACCTGAACTTTCTTTTATTTTTTATTTTCTCCTCGCGGTTAGAGAATTTTTTAGCCACTATTTTATCAAATATGTTTTCTGCCCCTTCCTCTCTCTCTTCCCCTCCTGGAACTCCTATATTGTGAATATTATTATGCTTGACTGTTGTCCCAGAGGTCCCTTAAACTATCGTCATTTTTAAAAAAATTCTTTTTTCTGAAGTTCTTACTCTGTTCCTCTGTTCTTCTCTTGAGTTCAGTGAGCATTTTTATGACCATTGCTTTGAACTCTTTATCAAGTAAATTACTTATCTCAATTTCATTAGGGATTTTTCCTGGAATTTTATTTTGTTGCTTCATTTGGAACATACTCCTCTGTCTTCTCATTTTGTTTGACTATGTTTGTCTCTATGAATTAGGTGATACAGTTACCTCTCTTGGTCTTGAAGATGTGTCCTTGTGTAGGAGCATTTTCTTTATATAAACTGCATGTGCCTGGTGGCTTTGGTGGGAAGGCTGGAGCTGAAGTAAGCACAGGCCAGAATTTTTTCCAGGGCATACTGGGGCTGCCACCTTGGTGATGTGGGTTGGAGCTGGAGCTGGAGCTGGGAGTGAGCCAGGAGTTGCTGTCTTGGTGGGGGTGAGGCAGGGCGGAGCTGAAACCTGGTGCAGGCCAGGGTTTTTCTTGTGGCACTTCGGAAACTGCCACCTTAGAAGGGTAGTGGGGGCTGGGGATTCTCCTGGGGCACACCAACGCCCACCATCTTGGGGGTTGGAGAGGCTAGAGCTGGAGGGTCTAGACCTAGAGCCTGGTGCAGGACAAGGCTTCTCCCAGGCCATGCTGGGGGTCATAGCATTGATGGGTTGGGGCTGTAGATGGAGAAGTTAGAGCTGGAGCTCAGTGCAGCCTGGAGCTTCTGGGGTGCACCAAGGTGCACCACCTTGTGGGGTCTGAGCTGGAGCTGGGTGCGGCCTGGAGGGTGTGCTGGGGTAGCCTTGGGAGGCCAGTTAGAGCATCAGATGCTTTTCAATCTGCTGCCTCTGCACTTGGACTCAGAGTGAATAAATTTGTGTGGTCACTTTTTAAGTGAGTTTCTTATAGTCCTGTAGCTCTCCCAATCATAACCAGTTAAGGAGGCTCATCTTCCCAGGTCTAGTCTTCTGGGCTGGGGTGCCCAATATGGCGCTCGAATCCCTTGCTCCTTGGAGAGGATCTCTGAGCTTGTGATATACCATTCCCATCTTGGGTCACCTGCTGGATTTGTGGGCTGACTAGATTGCTCTCTTCCCCTCCTACCCTTCACAGTGTGTTTTTTCTTTATATCCTTAATTGTAGAAGAGCTGTTCTACTAGTCTTCATGTCATTCTCAGAGAGAGTTGTTCAATATGTAGTTGTAGTTTTGGTGTGTCCTTAGGAGGAGGTGGGCTCAGAATCCTTCTATTCTGCTATCTTGATCCCACCTCTTCACTTTTTAAAATTCCTTTTTCATTTTGTGTCTCTGGGTGAGTTCCATCATTTTGTCTTCCAGCTTGCATGCATTCTTATACCTCATCTAATCTGCTGTTGAACCCCTCTAGTGTGTTTTCAGTTCACCTATAACTGCTGTTTGGTACTTTCTTACATTTTCTATTTCTTTTTTGAAGTTATCACTGTGTTCACCCAAGTTTAGTGAGCATTTTTATAACCATTACTTTGAACCTTTTATCAGGTAGATTGCTCATGTTGGTTTTGTTTAGTTCTTTTCTGGGGTTTTGTCTTGTTCTTTCAATTGGAACATACTCCTTTGTCTCCTCATTTTGCCTAATTCTGTGTGTGTTTGTTTATGTATATGTATTAGGTAAATCAGCTATATGTCCCAGTTACGAAGGAGTGACCTTACTTAGATGTCCTGTGGGGCTCAGGAGTGCAATCTCACTTTGGCACCAGAGCTAGGCACTCAAGAGTTGTTCCCTATGTCAGCTGCCTGCACCCTCCTGTTGTGGTGGGGCCATGTCTATTGCTACAGCACGCTGGTAGGCAGGGTTATCACTTGGCTGGCTGTGAGGCCTAGCTCAGGCACAAGGTTGAGTAGGATCTCAGTGGGTGTGTGCATTTAGGCTGTACACTACTTGAAGTCTCGGCTTATGTACTACTCATTTTTGTATCCTTCACACCATAAGCAGTAGAGTTTAAGTCATTTAGGAGCTTTTTGTTGAAAGTCTGTTAAATTCAAATTACCTCAGGAAGGTTGTTTGGTATGATAAATAATTGAGGAATTATTTTGTAAACCATATCAAAGACCAGTAAACCAAGTGTCAGTAGGATTATGTTTTAAAGTGTGACAGAGTTTCTCTAAAAAGAGTATGCTTTTCTATGTGAAATTTTCTAAGTCAAGTATTAATCTTGCCAGTTGCTCTTTGAAGGACAGCTCCTATTCCATTCTAGTCTATGTGGTTCAAGTAGATCTGATCCAATCTCCTGACTCAAGCACTGAGTACAAGATCCAGGTCTTTCTAATCAGGGTACTCCATCCCCTCCCCAACCCAAGTCTCAAATACTCATTGAATCAGGAATAGGCAGTGACTCAAGTTTGTTCAATCAAACACTCCCTGAGATTTCAGCTGTGGAAGTATGAGAAGAAAGGCTTTCTTTCACTAATACTGCTAGCTGTGAGTTCTTTGGGGCTATAAGGATCATATAAAGTCAGAGTTTTCTGGGAATATTTCTGCTGTCACATGCATTCCACAGACTGTAACAGAGGAAATCTGTGTCATAGATAAAGACAGAATATCACACAACCCACACAATTCCCAAATTTTGCTGATTAAATAAGGATGGGCATCTGTCTTAAAGACACTCAGTCTTGAGATGGCCTGGAATGGACAGGTTTGGCCAAGCAGCCCAGCCAGTAATAGTCTCTTTCCAGGAATTTGAATCAGAAAATATAAATCACTACAGGACCTAGGGCTGCAAGGATGCACACAGGGTTTAGGAGGCAAGTAGGTTATGACAGGCCAGGAAAAAAATTGTGAGTAAACAGAAACTAAGAAGCAAATAGAATGTACTCAGAGGAAAATGTGAAGAAGGGTCATTTACACAGTAGAATAAAAGTAAGAGTAATCGGGCTTCCCTAGTGGCGCAGTGGTTGAGAGTCCACCTGCCGATTCAGGGGACGCGGGTTCGTGCCCCTGTCCGGGAGGATCTCACATGCCGCGAAGCGGCCGGGCCCGTGGGCCATGGCCGCTGGGCCTGCGCATCCGGAGCCAAAAAAAAAAAGTAAGAGTAATCATAATTGTTAAGAATTATAACGTATACTATGTTGTAGGCACTCTTCCAATCATTTTAAGTAGATTGTCTCATTTAATATTGAAAAGTTCTTCCATACCTCTTATAAACATTTACTTATTTCTTCCCTTATTCATTTAATAAGTTACTGTTGAGCTCCTACCATATACTAGGTACTTTGCTAGGCTTTGACAATATATGTAATTAAAGAAAGAAAAGATCTTTGATATATTGAAATTTATGCCATATCATCTTTTATTCCTAAAGCCTAACACACTACCTGGTATAGTAAATTATTATTAATTATTTTAGGATATTGAATGAAGTAACAAGGGAAGAAATATATGTTTATTAAACATTTGACTATGTACCAGAGAGTGTGCTGGTCTCCTTGACCTAGTTTTTCTCCTTTAAGTTGCACAGCTATGCTATGAGATAGAAATGAACTGAGACACATATGCAGGTTTCCTAACATATTTAATTCTAATTCTGATTAGAGAATAACTAGAATTACTTCTTTTCCTTTTGTGGAAAATCTGGCCCATAATACATTGGGAAAAATGAAATGGGATTTGAAGAGATTACTTCCATCACTGTACATTTTTGAGGAACTAAGATCTTTGAGGAAAGCCTTGGCGTTGCCTTTACCAACAGTTATATAAATGGCCTTAGTGAATTTTTAAAAAGGGATTCATAGTTATTAGCTGTGAAAATAATTTTCTATTGCTTATCTTGCTTGAAATTAAACTTTATTTTCACAGTTTAATAGTCCAATTTTATGAAAATTGCCTCAGATTTTTAAACAGTTCATAAAATCAAATAATGACTCATTTCAATTTCAGTAGTCTAGATGTCCATTTACAATCTAATTCTGATAAACTACAATTTTATTGTGACAGACTTATGTCACTGTTAAGAAGCTATCTTCTGTAGATTCAACAATTCTATAGTTTTTAATAGTTATGGATATTTTTATGCTCAGTGTTAATTCCCAAGTAGTAAGCTAAATAGCCTATCATATTCCATAAAATGATTATTTAATTAAAGCTGATTATTTAGTTTTTATTTCATTGAGTGTTATTTTGATAGTCATACAGTATAAAGATACATAAAGCAACATTTTGAGGTGTACAGCGAAAAACATCAACACGAAAGTGTAGTACATTATATTCCTGATTTTTCCATAAACTTCTGTATAACTTGGGATAACTCTTATCTAGGTTTCAGCTTTTCATGTATAAAATGAGAATTCTGTCTTGCAATAGGCAAATATGAGGAATAACTTTTATTAAATGATAAAAATTATAGGTGATAAATTCTAGATTCTATCATGTTATATAGCTTTCATATTTTAAAAAGTATGCATTATTTCAGCAAATAATTACTGTTCTTTGGGTTATCACCATTTCATTAAAATTGAATGTTTGTATACTGTAGAAACTATCAAAGTTTTTCTATTACTTTTTAGACTTGCTGAACTTTTAAAGTACATTTCTTTCTCTGGAGTGTGAATATAATTTTACTTTCAGTAGAGTCATAAAACTGAATGCTTTCTTTTTAGAAGAAATATTTAAATAACTTGCCAAGGAAATTAAAGATAGCAAAAGGTATGCCAGTGTTCATTAGATATAAAAATAATATTAGAACAGTTTTTAATTTTGTCCAAATAGTCTCTTCTCCTCTGGATATGTTACATATTTATCTGATTCAGGGAAGTTGACATTTCTAAGGACAGAAGAAGACTTTGCTATTTCAATGGTAAGGAAAAGAGAAGGCCTTGCACTTTCTGTGAAAGAGAGTTTTATGGAGTAGGTGTAAAATAAAGAAGTACAGTGTAGTATAAGTGATTCTACTCTTGAATGCAACAACTTTACAAAGTTAATTTGTTTTTAAGAACTTCCATGTACACTAGAAAAAAAATGGCATCACAATGATTAAAATGATTTTTTAAATTACATTTTCATGGAACAAGCTATTGATTTTTGCAGAAGAGAACGGGAAATTGGTGGAGTCTCTTATACTCTGTTGGTGCTTTCTACATAGTTTCATTATATTCTATGATTTTGACAAAAAAATTAGCAACTAAGTCACTTTAAGTCCATTTATCTTAAATGTGGGTCAGTACTGTACGATTTGGGTTTCTTGCCATCGGCTAGACATATATCAAGATACACAACCAACCAGGAATAACCGTAGGGTATCAGTTTAGAAGTTTCCATTTTCCTAAAACATAAAGTATACTTTTCCTCTGAAGGAATTATCTATATCACTTTTTTCTGGAGTTTATTTCCTTCTATGTTCTGAAATACGTTCTAAAATTTAATACTTTAGAATCATAAGGAAAATTTATTTTGTAGGAGTTACTCATTTATCAATATTTCTTTAGGATAAGAACTATTTCATAAAGTACTAATTTTGAAAACTATTTCTGTACACCTGCATCTCAACACCCACCAGCCTATCCAATTTATTTATTCCCCTACTATCTGTTGATTTGCCTACCCAAGTTTACTATTCATCTCCAATATCAGCTTTCAAGTATAAGTGAGCACTGCCCATCAAGATTCCAGGTTCATTCTTTCTTCATGCAACCTCTCTGCGTAGGCCTGCTTTGGTGTAGCAAGTGTCACATTAACACTGGATATCCACCAATATGTGAACAGTAGGAGGGAATAGTGACTTTGAGATAATTAATCTCAAATTTTTCCCTGTTCTTTTCCCCACAAAAGGTAGATTTTCACCTATAGTTGTTATCTCAGGGAAGGACCAGACATATTGAAAAGCACATATAGTCTCTGAGCCCCTGAGTGTTGTAATTCAAACATCTAAGCCAGCACCATACAAACAAATGCAAGTTATATGTGTAATCTAAAAAATTATAGTAGCCACTCTGAAGCAACTAAATGGAACTGGAATTAATTTTAATAATATATTTTGGGTAATGAAAATATATTATCATTTTAATATGAAATATTTTAAAATTAAGGAAATATTTTACATTTTTAATATAATACTATTAAAATACTAGTTATAAAAATAATGCTTAGTTTTGAAATCCAGTTTATAGTTTACACTTAGAGCATATCTTAATTCACATTAACCACATCTCAAGAGCTCAATAGTCACATGTGGCTACTAGCTACCTGATTGATTGTATTGTCTTTATGGTCTAAGGATTACTGCATATGATTGCAAACTCCTAATATTTTGAATTAGTTCTCAGCTGAGAGTAATGGATGTCTCTATTTTCCCCCCCACACACTGTCTTCTACACCTTCAAGACAATTGTTTATGAAACATTATGTAAAGGACCCTTCACTATTATCTCTAGGATGCTCCTCCACACCACTGATACACGATTGGCAAGCTTTTTTTTAAATTGAAATATAGTTGATGTACAATATTGTGTTAGTTTCAGGTGTACAGCAAAGTGATTTGGTTATACATGTATATATGTGTATATATACAATCGGCAAGATTTGAAACTCATTATTTGGCAATGACAACAGTGTCACAATTGCCATATGGTCTATGCTATAAAGGATATCCTGATTTCAGAGCTATTAAAATATGTTTTTTAAAAGTGCATATTAGAATTAGTGGAAAAAGATACTTCATATATAGATAGAGAGACACACACACAAACATTAAATACACATACAACATATGTAATCTATATCATAATGTAAAACATATTTCCTACTGTGGGTCCAAGTAAAAAAATTGAAAGCATCCCTTCTGACCCAATTTCACTTCTCTTACAATAAGTTCTAACAGTTTTATACTAGTTATTCCCCATTAAGTTTGGCACCCACATATCTAACCACACCTACACATATATGATGTATATAAATTTCAAAGAGAATATCTTTTAGGGCATCAAACCTTAATGCTATATGCATTTCCTAATTTGCCTTATCTACTCAACTTTGTGTTTCTGTTTTCTCAAATTAGCATCCAAGTTAAGTACGGAATAGAAACTTTATCAAATAATTTGGAACATCTGGGAGAATAGAATTATCTCTCAGATTTTGTGGGGAAAAAAAGCTGGTTAAAATACCAAACACTTGGGGCTTCCCTGGTGGCGCAGTGGTTGAGAATCCGCCTGCCGATGCAGGAGACACGGGTTCGTGCCCCGGTCCGGGAAGATCCCACATGCCGCGGAGCGGCTGGGCCCGTGAGCCATGGCCGCTGAGCCTGTGCGTCCGGAGCCTGTGCTCCGCAATGGGAGAGGCCACAACAGTGAGAGGCCCGCGTATGGCAAAAAATAAAATAAAATAAAAATACCAAACACATAATTTAAATGAACTAAGTATTCAGAACTTTGACCTTTTCTTTTGGAAGTCTATTTTCTAATTATTTTTTGTATATTTTCCTTTAAGTGATCAGAAATAAACCATGGTACATGAAATATCAAAGAAGAAAAGATTTTTAAATAATATGGGCCAATAACTTTAATGTACAAACAAGAAGCTTAGTTCTAACCATGAGAAGTGCCTCACCAAAGACCACCACGTTAATAAGTAGCTGTTATAACTAGAACATTGGGGACCTGACTCCGAGTTCTATCCATTTCAGCTTCAAAATTCTGATACTTAATTAAAAAAAGAATTCTTGCTTATAGATTTTAGTTTTTAAATATTATTATTGTCCTGTAAATCTAATAAAATAATAAAATTATAAGTAGCTAAAATATTATTTACACTAAACCACACAATTTATCTAATCTATTTTTTCTGTTAATTTTTATATAGTTTGCTCTTTTTAATAAAATAATAAAATTAAAATGTAATTTCAAAGCTTAATATGATGACTAATGGCATCCAGTATAAAGAAGAAACACATCAGATTGTTCAAACATGAGCTTTAGTTTCATGATAGACTATCTGAGCTGAGAAAAACCTGATTTATCTGTTCATTTCCCAACAGATCTTTCTTGTCTAAATTGTTAAGGTGTGATATTTTAAGTTTTTCATTAAAATGAGAATAAAACACTAATCAGTGTGTCTCTAACTTGCCATTTATTTTTTATATTTTACTTTGAATAGAAATCCTATCATGATTTATTTGCTCTTTTTTCCCCTCTATTCCTGTTTTCACACATTGGGCTGAATTATTTCATTACAAAGTACTGAATGGAATTATACAAATTTAGACATCTCCAAACATTTGCTACATGCAGCTGGACTTGGGTAGAACAGTCTAGCTTTCCAGAACTCACACACACACATGCACACATACAAACAGGTCACACTGAAATGAATGGAACTATTCATGGAAGTAGAGAGAAGGACCTGTGCAAACTTTGAAAGAGCTGTTGTTCCATATATACATACTTTACCACATTTACCATCTTTATTTGTGGAGACCAAATGTTTCTGTCCTAAGGTTTACTGCATTTAGACTCTTATTCATTATTCATCATTTCATATTCATTTTTTTCTGGGAAATGATAGTAGTTTGAATATTTAGCTTGTTCTTCATATGAAAATAAACTACATGGTTAGCACACTCCCAGACAAACTAAAAGCAGCAATTGAGAGAGCTGAACTGACAGTTGAATTCATAATTCATTCATTTGAATATATGGTTTTGAGACTCTTAAAACTGGGCCAGGTTATCTCTCTTGTGAAAATTCATTTGTTGTCAATATTTTGGAGTTTTTGCAGAATGGGGAGGAATTTCATATGCAATAGTACGATAATTCTAGCATTTCTTTTTTTCTAAAAGGCTGGATAAATTCAGTATGTGTTGTCAAATGATTGTAAGACCTGAAGTAACTTTTTTTAAAGAGGCTCTTCCTTAAATACATGTAGGTATTTCTTGAGTGGGTTTATAATTATTTTTTAAAAGAAAATGAAAGCTTTAGGCTGGGTTCTTTTCCTTACATTTAACTTTGTTTTATTTATCATTTTCTGTTTTTCTTTAGCCATTTTGACCAAGTGAGTAATTAACCCTTAGCAAAGCAAACAAATAATCCAGGTATGCTGGGTTTAAAAATTGAGAGTTAATTACTTCCATTGGGGACTTTCCCCATCCCACTACAACCACTTTTTTTTAACCTTCCAAAGATCCTGTGTAAATGACCACCTGCATGTTTCAGCTACAAAACTACCAATTATTGATCTTTATGGATAATTATGATATTTTAAAAAATTTCATCTCAATAATGCAATTGATTGAAACATATTTATTTGCCAAACATTACTTGTGCTTAATATTTAGAACTGTGTCTTGAAAATAAGTAAGTTTCTCTGAGAAGACAAGGGAAAGATGTGAAATGGTAAAAGAAATAAAAATGGACAGGGTATTTTGAAGCCACAACTATTTTGTATAATTAGAGTCCCTGGTATGTTTAAAAGTGGAATTCAGTTTCACAAACTGTTTTATTTTCCACACAACTAAGAGACGTTTTATCCTGTTTTCTAGAATGTAAATACAATACAATTAGTTTTCCAGATAAGATTTCTTGTTGTAAGTAATAGATACCTACTCTAGATCATTTCTATCTCTTCTTCTGGAACTCCAACTACACATAACTTAGACCACTTGATAATGTCCCAGGTCATTGAGGCTTAACTTATTTTAAAGTCAAGGTTTTGGTTTTGGATTTTGCAAACTCCAACATGTTTTTAAGCCACTCATGGTTTTTTTCATATTAGATATTGTTATATTCAGTTCCAGAATACCATTCTCTTTTTCTTTTGCAGATTCCATTTCTTTACTGATATTTCTCATCATTTCACTCATTGTGTCCATCTTTCTTTTAAATCCTTAAGCATATTTTTTTAAACATAATTATTGGAGTATAATTGCTTTAAAACGTTGTGCTACTTTCTGCTGTAAAACAAAGTGAATCGGCTATACGTATACATATATCCCCATATCCCCTCCTTCTTGCGTCTCCCTCCCACCCTCCCTATCCCACTCCTTTAAGTGGTCACAAAGCACCGAGCTGATCTCCCTGTGCTATGCAGCTGCTTCCCACTAGCTATCTATTTTAAATTTAGTAGTATATATATGTCAATGCCACTCTCTTACTTCATCCCAGCTTACCATTCCACTTCCCTGTGTCCTCAAGTCCATTCTATACGTCGGCATCTTTATTCCCAACCTGCCCCTAGGTTTGTGAGAACCATTTTTTAAAAAAAATTCCATATGTATGTGTTAGCATACAGTATTTGTTTTTCTCTTTCTTGACTTACTTCACTCTGTATGACAGGCTATAGGTACATCCACCTCACTACAAAAAACTAAATTCATTTCGTCTTATGGCTGAATAATATTCCATTGTATATATGTGCCACACTTTCTTTATCCATTCATCTGTCAATGGACAAGGTTGCTTCCATGTCCTGGCTGTGGTAAATAGAGCTGCAATGAACACTGGTATATGACTCTTTTTGAATTATCGTTTTCACAGGGTATATGTCCAGTAACGGGATTGCTGGGTTGTATGGTAGTTCTATTTTTAGTTTTGTAAGGAAACTCCATACTGTTCTCTACAGTGGCTGTATCAATTTACATTCCCACCAAGAGTGAAAGAGGGTTCCCTTTTCTCCATACCTGCTCCAGAATTTATTATTTGTAGGTTTTTTGATGATGGCCATTCTGACTGGTGTGAGGTGATACCTCATTGTAGTTTTGATTTGTATTTCTCTAATGATTACTGATGTTAAGCAACCTTTCATGTGTTTGTTGGCAATCTGTATATCTTCCCTGGAGAAATGTCTGTTTAGGTCTTCTGCCCATTTTTTGATTGGGTTGTTTGTTTGTTTTTTACATTGAGCTGCATGAGCTGCTTGTATATTTTGGAGATTAATCGTTTGTCAGTTGCTTTGTTTGCAAATATTTTCTCCCATCCTGAGGGTTGTCTTTTTGTCTTGTTTATGGTTTCCTTTGCTGTGCAAAAGCTTTTAAGTTTCATTAGGTCCCACTTGTTTATTTTTGTTTTTATTTCCATTTCTCTAGGAGGTGGATCAAAAAGGATCTTGTGATTTATGACAAAGAGTGTTCTGCCTATGTTTTCCTCTAAGAGTTTTAGAGTGCCTGGCTTTACATTTAGGTCTTTAATCCATTTTGAGTTTATTTTTGTGTATGGTGTTATGGAGTATCCTACTTTCATTCTTTTACATGTAGCTGTCCAGTTTTCCCAGCACTACTTATTGAAGAGGCTATCTTTTCTCCATTGTATATTCTTGCCTCCTTTATCAAAGATAAGGTGACCATATGTGTGTGGGTTTATCTCTGGGCTTTCTATCCTGTTCCATTGATCTATATTTCTGTTTTTGTACCAGTACCATACTGTCTTGATGACTGTAGATTTTTAGTATAGTCTGAAGTCAGGGAGCCTGATTCCTCCAGCTGTTTTTTTTTTCTCAAGATTGCTTTGGCTATTCAGGGTCCTTTGTGTTTCCATACAAATTGTAAAATTTTTTTGTTCTAGTTCTGTGAAAAATGCCATCGGTAGTTTGAATCTGTAGATTGCTCTGGGTAGTATAGTCATTTTCACAATGCTGATTCTTCCAATACAAGAACATGGTACATCTCTCCATTAGTTTGTATCGTCTTAATTTCTTTTATCAGTATCTTATAATCTTCTGCAGAGAGTTCTTTTGTCTCCTTAGGTAGGTTTATTCCTAGGTATTTTATTCTTTTTGTTGCAATGGTAAGTGGGAGTGTTTTCTTAATTTCACTTTCAGATTTTTCATCACCAGTGTATAGGAGTGCAAAAGATTTTTGTGCATTAATTTTGTATCCTGCTACTTTACCAAACTCATTAATTAGCTCTAGCAGTTTTCTGGCTGCATCTTTAGGAATCTGTATGTAGAGTGTCATGTCCTCTGCAAACAGTGACAATTTTACTTCTTGTTTTGCAATTCGGATACCTTTTATTTCTTTTTCTTCTCTGACTGCTGTGGCTAAAACTTACAAGACTATGGTGAATAATTGTGGTGAGTGTCGACAACTTTGCCTTGTTCCTGATATTAGTGGAAATGGTTTCAGTTTTTCACCATTGAGAATGATGTTGACTGTGGGTTTGTCATATATGGCCTTTATTATGTTGAAGTAAGTTCCCTCTATGCTTACTTTCTGGAGGGTCTTTAACATAAATGGCTGTTGAATTTTGTCAAAAGCTTTCTGTGCATCTATTGAGATGATCATATGGTTTTTCTCCTTCAATTTGTTAATATGGTTTATCACATTGATTGGTTTGTGTATATTGAAGAATCCTTGCCTTATTGGGATTAAACCCCACTTGATCATGATGTATGATCCTTTTAATGTGCTGTTGGATTCCGTTTGCTAGTATTTTGTTGAGGATTTTTGCATCTATGTTCATCAGTGATATTGGCCTGTAGTTTTCTTTCTTTGTGACATCTTTGTCTGGTTTTGGTATCAGGGTGTTGGTGGCCTCGTAGAATGAGTTTGGGAGTGTTCTTTCCTCCACTGTATTTTGGAAGAGTTTGAGAAGGATAGGTGTTAGCTCTTCTCTAAATGTTTGATAAAATTAGCCTGTGAAGCCATGTGGTCCTGGGCTTTTGTTTGTAGGAAAATTTTTAATCACAGTCTCAATTTCAGTGCTTGTGATTGGTCTGTTTATATTTTCTGTTTCTTTCTGGTTCAGTCTCAGAACGTTGTGCATTTCTAAGAATCTGTCCATTTCTTCCAGGTTGTCCATTTTATTGGCATATGGGTGCTTGTAGCAATCTCTTATGATCCTTTGTATTTCTGCAGTGTCAGTTATTACTTCTCATTTAACATTTCTAATTCTGATGATTGAGACTTTTCCCTTTTTCTCCTGATGATTCTGGCTAATGGTTTATCAATTTTGTTCAACTTCGCAACAAACTGGCTTTTAGTTTTATTGATCTTTGCCATTGTGTCCTTCATTTCTTTTTCATTTATTTCTGATCTGATCTTTATGAATTTTTTCCTTCTGCTAACTTTGGGGGTTTTTGTCCTTCTTTCTCTAATTGCTTTAGGTGTAAGGTTAGGTTGTTTATTTGAGATTTTTCTTGTCTCTTGAAGTAGGATTGTATTGCTATAAACTTCCCTCTTAGAACTGCTTTTGTTGCATCCCATAGGTTTTGGGTCATCATGTTTTCATTGTCAATCGTTTGTAGGTTTTTAAGAATTTCCTCTTTGATTTCTTCAGTGATCTCTTGGTTATTTAGTGGTGTATTGTTTAGCTTCCATGTGTTTGTATTTTTTTACAGTTTTTCTCCTGTAATTGATATCTAGTCTCATAGCACTGTGGTCGGAAAAGATACTTGATATGATTTCAATTTTCTTAAATTTACCAAGGCTTGATTTGAGACCCAAAATATGATATATGCTGGAGAATGTTCCATGAACACTTGAGAAGAAAGTGTATTCTGTTGTTTTGGATGGAATGTCCTATAAATATCAATTAAGTCCATCTTGTTTAATGTGTCATTTAAAGCTTGTGTTTCCTTATTTATTTTCATTTTGGATGATCTGTCCATTGGTGAAAGTGGGGTGTTAAAGCCCCCTAGAATGATTGTATTACAGTTGATTTCCTCTTTTATGGTTGTTAGCATTTGCCTTATGTATTGAGGTGCCCTTATGTTGGGTGCATAAATATTTACAATTGTTATATCTTCTTGGATTTATCCCATGATCATTTTATAGTGTCCTTTTTTGTCTCATGTAATAGTCTTTATTTTAGTCTATTTTGTCTGATATGAGAATTGCTACTCCAGCTTTCTTTTGATTTCCATTTGCATGGAATATCTTTTTCCATCCCCTCACTTTCAGTCTGTATGTGTCCCTAGGTCTGAACTGGGTCTTTTGAAGACAACATATACATGGGTCTTGTTTTTGTATCCATTCAGCCAGTCTATGTCTTTTGGTTGGAGCATTTAATCCATTTACATTTAAGGTATTTATCAATATGTATGCTCCTATTACCATGTTCTTAATTGTTTTGGGTTTATTATTGTAGGTCTTTTCCTTTTTTTGACTTTCCTGCCTAGAGAAGTTCCTTTAGCATTTGTTGTAAAGCTGGTTTGGTGTTGCTGAATTCTCTTAGCTTTTGCTTGTCTGTAAAGCTTTTAATTTCACACTCAAATCTGAATGAGATCCTTGCTGGGTAATCTTCATTGTAGTTTTTTCTCTTTCATCATTTTAAATAGGTCCTGCCACTCCCTTCTGGCTTGCAGAATTTCTGCTGAAAAATCTGCTGTTAACGTTATGGGGATTCCCTTGTATGCAATTTGTTGCTTTTCCCTTGCTGCTTTTCATATTTTTTCTTTGTATTTAATTTTTGATAGTTTGATTCATATGTGTATTGGTGTGTTTCTCCTTGGATTTTTGCTGTATGGAACTCTGCACTTCCTGGAATTATTGACTATTTCCTTTCCCATATTAGGGAATTTTTCAACTATAATGCTTCAAATATTTTTTCAGACCGTTTCTTTTTCTCTTCTTCTTCTGGGACCCTTGTAATTCAAATGTTGGTGCCTTTAATGTTGTCCCAGATGTCTCTGAGATTCTTTCCTTTCTTTTTTCTTTATTTTGTTCTGTGGTAGTTGAATTTCCATTATTTTGTCTTCAGCTCATTTATCCATTCTTCTGCCTCAGTTATTCTGCTATTGATTCCTTCTAGAGAATTTTAAATTTCATTTATTGTGTTGTTCATCATTTTTTTTTCCTCTTTAGTTCTTCTAGGTCCTTGTTAAATGTTTATTGTATTTTCTCCATTCTGTTTTTAAGATTTCAGATCATTTTTACTATTATTCCTCTGAATCATTTTCAGGTAGACTGACTATTTCCTCTTCATTTGTTTGGTCTGGTAGGTTTTTACTTTGCTCCTTCATCTTCTCTGTGTTTCTCTGTCTTCTCATTTTGGTTAACTTACCGTGTTTGGGGTCTCCTTTTTGCAGGCTGTAGGTTTGTAGTTCCTGTTGTTTTTGGTGTCTGCCCCAGTGGGTACATTTGGTTCAGTGGGTTGTGTAGGCTTCCTGGTGGAGTGTACTGGTGCCTGTGTTCTAGTGGATGATGCTGGATCTTGTCTTTCTGGTGGGCAAGATGACGTCTGGTGGTGTGTTTTGGGGTGTCTGAACTCATGATTTTAGGCAGCCTCTCTGCTAATGTGTGGGGTTGTGTTCTTGTCTTGCTAGTTGTTTGGCATGGGGTGTCTAGCACTGGAGCTTGCTGGTCATTGAGTGAGCTGGGTCTTAGCATTGAGATGGAAATCTCTGGGAGACCTCTCGCCAATTGATATTACGTGGGGCCGGGAGGTCTCTGGTGGTCCAATGTCCTGAACTCGGCTCTCCCACCTCAGAGCCTCAGGCCTGACACCAGCCGCAGCACCAAGACCCTTTCAGCCACATGGCTCAGAGGAGAAGGGAGGAAAAAAAAAAAGATAGAAAAAAATAAAGTAAAATAAAACAGTTATTAAAATTAAAAATTAAAAAAAATCAAAATAAAAAAAATTTAAGTAATTTAAAAAAAGAGAGCAACCAAAACAATAAAGAAATCCACCAAAGATAACACACACTAAAAACTGTACTAAGAGAAACATAAAAATCAGTAACTAGTCTGTTGCATACAGCAAACCCAAAGTCTACAGTTGCTCCCAAAGTCCACTGCCTCAATTTTGGAATGATTTGTTGTCTATCCAGTTATGCAGGGTACATCAAGTTGACTGTGGAGATTTAATCCATTGCTCCTGAGGTTGCACAAAGAAATTTCCCTTTCTCTTTGTTTGCACAGCTTTGGATTTGGCCCCGCCTCTGCATGTAGGTCACCCTCTGGCAGGTATTCTTTGCCCAGACAGGAGGGGGTTAAAAGAGAGGCTGATTAGGGGGCTCTGCATCACTCAGGCCAAGGGGAAGGAGGGGTATGGAATTCAGGGCAAGCCTGTGACAGCATGATGTTGCAACAGCCTGAGGCACACTGTGTGTTTTCCCGGGGAAGCTGTCCCTGGATCATGAGACCCTTGCAGTGGCGGGCTGCACAGGCTCCTGGGAAGGGAGGTGTGGATAGTGACCTGTGCTTGCACACAGGATTTTTGGTGGCTGAAGCAGCAGCCTTAGCGTTTCATGCCTGTCTCTGGTGTCTGTGCTGATAGCCATGGCTGGCACCTGTCTCTGGAGCTCGTTTAGGCAGTGCTCTGAATCCCCTCTCCTCATGCACCCAGAAACAGTGGTCTCTTGCCTCTTAGGCAGTTCCAGACTTTTTCCCAGACACCCTCCCAGTTAGCTGTGGCGCACTAGCCCCCTTCAGGCTGTGTTCACATAGCCAACTCCAGTCCTCTTCCTGGGACCTGACCTCTGAAGCCTGAGCCTCAGATCCTAGCCCTGCCTACCACCCCCACTGGCGGGTGAGCAGACAAGCCTCTCTGGCTGGTGAGTGCTGGTCAGCACCAATTCTTTGTGTGGGAATCTCTCTGTGTTGCCCTTTGCATCCCTGTTGCTGTACTCTCCTCAGTGGCTCTGAAGCTTCCCACCCGTTCACCCCCCATTTCCACCAGTGAAGGGGGTTCCTAGTGTGTGGGAATTTTTCCTCCTTCACAGCTCCCTCCCAGAGGTGCACATCCCATCCCTATTCTTTTGTCTCTGTTTTTTCTTCTTTTGCCCTACCCAGGTATGTGGGGAGTTTCTGGCCTTTTGGGAAGTCTGAGGTCTTCTGCCAGAGCTCAGTAGGTGTTCTGTAGGAGTTGTTCCACCACGTCTTCCTCCTCTGCCACCTTGAAGATTCTCCCTTAAGCATATTTTTAATAGACGTTTTAAACTCCATGTCTGTTAATTTCAACATCTCTGTCATCATAATGTCTGTTTTAGTATTCAGCCAAACACTTATGTAGCAGATTTTAGGAGGTTCTTCTCTTTAAAGATTTCTTCTTTCTACCCCACAAATTCCAACTGCTCAGAAGCTCTAAAATACAATCACTGCTCCAGGAAGACCTCTGTGTTTAACATGGGCTCCACTTTTGTGTATCATGGTCTAAAAAACTACTTCTAGACAGAAATCATATCTGCATAGCCTGTGCGTTTCTCTTCTTCAGAGATTGAAGTATTAGGTTGGCTGTTTCACAATGTCCATAAATTGTTGCTTAATATATATTGTCCACTTTATAGTTTATGGTGCAATTCTAGTCCTACACTAATTACTCTATCAGTTGGGGGTGAAAGGTCAGCAATTTTAATTGTAATGGATGCTATGTTTACTTTAGTCCAAAATAAAACAATTCATATTCCCATCAGCAATGTATGAAAGTACTTATTTTTCTGAAGAGTCTCTGGTCATAAAGACAATTTGTCCCTTTAATTTTTACAAATCCATACGTAAAATATTGTGTTATACTATTCTAATTTGCATTTCCCTAACAACTGAAATATCTTTTTGTTTCTTACCCTTTTATGATACTCTCGATTACCTGTTTACTTTGCCCATTTTCTATTGTTTATCTTTTTATTATCCATTTTCAGGATTCCAATTGCTTTATAACCATTCATCCAATCTTATTTTGAATATTCCATTATCTTCAAATTGTCAAAATATATACTTAGTTTATAATATATAAAATTTTATTTAATTGTATTCATGTGTATTTATTTGCAAAATGAATTATGAGCAAATATACATTGTATGTAACACTGTACATTATATTTAATCAATAAATATTAATTATTGAGCAATTTCTTCTGGTTCATGTGTTACTTCTTTACAAATAAATGAGATCCTTTTGATGTAATTTAAAAAAATTACCACTGTAAACACCATTTGCTGCAGTACAGTGATGATTTAATGTTAAGTCTACTACAGCTTCCAAAACAATCTAATGACACTTCCAAGAACTGGCTTAGACACTGGGAAAAACTGACCATTATATATAAACTAATATAAACTACTATATTTCTAGTAGGTAGGTTTTTGTTTTTAAACATCTTTATTAGTGTATAATTGTTTTACAACGGTGTGTTAGTTTCTGCTTTATAACACAGTGAATCAGCTATACATATACATATATCTCCATATATCTTCCCTCTTGTGTCTCCCTCCCATCCTCCCTATCCCACTCCTCTAGGTGGTCATAAAGCACTGAGCTGATCTCCCTGTGCTATGTGGCTGCTTCTCACTAGTTATCTGTTTTACATTTGGTAGTGTATATATGTCCATGACACTTTCTCACTTAGTCCCAGCTTACCCTTCCCCCTCCCCATGTCCTCAAGTCCATTCTCTATGTCTGTGTCTTTATTCCTGTCCTGACGCTAGGTTCTTCAGAAACTTTTTTTTAGTAGATTCCATATATATGTGTTAGCATATGGTATTTGTTTTTCTTTTTCTTGACTTACTTCACTCTGTATGACAGACTCTAGGTCCATCTACCTCACTACAAATAACTCAATTTCGTTTCTTTTTATGGCTGAGTCATATTCCATTGTATATATGTGCCACATCTTCTTTATCCATTCATCTGTCGATGGACACTTAGGTTGCTTCCATATCCTGGCTGTGGTAAATAGAGCTGCAATGAACACTGTGGTACATGACTCTTTTTGAATTATGGTTTTCACAGGGTATATGTCCAGCAACGGGATTGCTGGGTTTTATGGTAGCTCTATTTTTAGTTTTTTAAGGAACCTCCATACTGTTCTCCATAGTGGCTGTATCAATTTACATTCCCATCAACAGTGTAAGAAGGTTCCCTTTTCTCTACACCCTCTCCAGCACTTATTGTTTGTAGAGTTTTTTTGTTTTTGTGGTACGCGGGCCTCTCACTGCTGTGGCCTCTCCCGTTGCGGAGCATAGGCTCCGGATGCGCAGGCCCAGCGGCCATGGCTCACGGGCCCAGCCGCTCCGCGGCATGCGGGATCCTCCAGGACCGGGGCACAAACCCATATCCTCTGCATCGGCAGGCGGACTCTTAACCACTGCACTACCAGGGAAGCCCTTGTAGAGTTTTTGATGATGGCCATTCTGACTGGTGTGAGGTGATACCTCATTGTAGCTTTGATTTGCATTTCTTTAATGATTAGTGATGTTGAGCATCCTTTCATGTGTTTTTTGGCAATCTGTATATCTTCTTAGGAGAAATGTCTGTTTAGGTCTTCTGCCCATTTTTGGATTGGGTTAAGTGCAAGATTTACCTATTTCTTTAAAAAAATATTTTGGTTAAACTGGAATGTGGGAGTAGAGGCTAAATTAATTACTATAAAACTTTGTCCAAATTCTGCCTTGTGGTGGGTATGAGAGAATATAGTTATGTCATGTTTCCATTATTTGGCTAAAGATTTCTGTTTTTAATATTTCACTTGATTTCAGAGTGAGCTACAAAACTATTTATGTCCAGAAGTTACCTACTAAGTAGTAATGTTTCATATGGGACACATGTCAAATCTTTACTGTCAAGTTTTTCAGGAATAATGAGACTGTTGAGATTTAAAAGTATAAGCCTTCTTTGACATAGACATCAAACACATAGATTGTAAAAGTAATCATATAAGTCAATAAACAAGCTAATCTATAGAATCCCAACCATGTAGAAATATATACCTGTAGAGACATACATGAAAATCAAAATACAAATACTAAATATGACATATGTGAAGCATTTTATTTCCAATTAACACATTAGAGCTAAAATGGTCTATAACATATGGTATTTCACAAAGGAAGCTTATAGCCTGATGAAAGAGACAGATGCATATATCAGTAACAACAATATAATTATATTTCTCAAGAATAAATATACTCATATAGCTTTCACTTGTCAATTAGTATTTTGGTTGGGTATAGAAAGAGAATCAACTTCAGCATATGTCCTTAGAGAAACAATTCTATGTGAAATCAATGTTTGATGTGTAACCCCCAAAAGAGGCATGGCCCAACGTGCCAGGGGAGAAGAAAAAAGAAATGATAACATTAGGTAAAATTTTTGAATAACTATTCTGTCTGCCATTTTTCCAACTACACAAAATCAACTATAAAATCTTCACAAAAACCCTATGAGAAAATTACTTCTGAAATTGAGGAGAAAACAGGCTTAGGGAAATCTAGTGAATTATATAAAATTATCCAACTGATAATGGGTAAAACTGGGCTTTAATTAAGACTTGCCTGCCTCTTGGTTTATGTACCTTAAAAATAGAGTCTGAGAATGGGATACTCATAGGAGAATGGGAAATGAGGATAAAGGGATCTGGGAAAGACAATAATAGTATCTACTACAGTGACACAGACCCTTCCTCCTTTCTGAGGGATCTTAGACCTTGTTTTCTATATTCATCTATTAATATATGCTCTTATTATATCTTGCCCTTATTAGATCTTGCCTTGGTTGCTATATTCATCTATTAATAATTTAAACTGGAAATAGTTGCCAAATGGATTATCGAGGGTCAAATGCATTCCTCACTGCCCCCACTATTTTGTAGAAGTCCTACTCTTCTCCGTTATAATGATCAATTTCAATTACTCCTGACAGTAATAATTGCTTTCTGTTTCTTTTATTCTACTGGCATCAGGAGCCCAAAGTCACTGGTGAAAGTCGCAGTTTTAAGTACAGTGGCACTCATACTGTGTCCCTTGGCAAAACTGTCCCTCTTATAGGAACTGAACCTAAAATCATAAGGCCTATAGCTTCAGGAACAGGAAGCACAAATTCCCCCAAAAAGAAAAAACATGACCATAGGTCCACTGGTTCTGATACGTATTGTACCATCTGGAGATACGAGTCCAAAGTTGTTGGATAGCTGTAGGTCAACACTCGCAAGCAGGTTAAAGATGGAGGCACTAGCCCAGTAAAAAGGATCTCAAAGGAGAGCCTTTATCATCCACTACAGTCTTAATTCTACTTATAATTTTAACTCTATTTAACCAGCTTTTCAAATCGGAGTGAATATTGCAATTTACTGTCCCAAACTCCTCACTGTCTATCGGGAGTGAGGAGGACAGATAACTTGTCTATTCAATTCACAGATCTTCAGAGTGAGAAAAGCCATGACAAAGGCCTTTCATTCACACCTGGACCTGGTTTAGAAGACAAGATCAAGATCGTGGACTATAAGACAAAGCCTGATGCCATGATTGGATAAGTCCCTGGGCATGTTGGGAGAGTATATTTTGGTTTTGTGTTGACTGTGAGCTATTAGGAGTAAGGGAGTGAATTGTGGAAGACTATTCCTTTGATGGTCCTCCAAAAATAACATACCTCTTGGGATTCATACCCTTGTGTAATCACCTACCTTTAAATCTGGACCCTATGATTTTTCTATTGCTTTAACCAATATAATTCAGTAAAAGTGATAGTGTGCCAGTTTCATGCCTAACCTTAGGTGTTGTAGCTTTTGCTTTTTCATTTACCCTGAGCGGCCATGGGTAAGTTTAGTCACCCTGCTTGAGAGATAATGGGGATCATAAGGAGGTCATGTGGAAAGGAAGAGGCCTGGAAATTACATGGAGATGGACCAAGAAACCCAGATGACAGCCAGTACAGAGACCTAGATATTTAACCCTTAGTAGAACAGTTCCAGTCAGCCCAAGCTTTTTAAGCTTTCCTAGGCGAAGTTAAGATGTGTAACTGGAGAAGCCTTCTTTGATCTTCTAACTCCTGTAGATAACACATGGGGCAAAAAACACACTTTCCCTGCTACACCATGTTTGAATTCCTAACTCACAGAACCTGGCACAAATAAAACAGTTTTTGTTTTAAGCCATTACATTTTGGGGTAGTCTGTAACACAGCAATAGTTAACCAGGATAACCAGAATTTTTTCCCCTTTATAATGAGAAGGAAGCTAGTATGGTGTGCCTCGAGTGCAATATAATTGACAGTTCAATCTCAAGTGCCAACTACACTATGTTATTAGTATTGTTTTTCACATTGAACTTCAGGTAATGCATTATAATTTCTGTGCCAATGTTCTTTTTCTCTAGCATATTTTTTAAATAACATAAAAATGTGATGAAATGTATAAAATGTATTTCATTTTTAACAGAATTAGATATAGAGAACAGAAAGCTTATTTTTTAGAAATATGTTCCTACTCAAGGATTCCAACTTTCATTTTTCAAAGCCTTTTGGGAATACATTTTCCTGGTCTGCATTCCAGTAGCTTTTTTATTTCCTGTAGCTGTTTCAAAAGCAGTAATAGCAACTCAAAAGAATGGAACAGGTTATCTTATAATATACATACCATATGGTTTCATAGTTTATCCCTTCACTGGTTTGAAAATTACTGTATGTGATAATAGTAAATCGGCCTGCTAATTACTTTCCCTTGTGTATGACTATGTAGTTTAATGGATGTTAAATAATAAAGATGTGACCTTTTTTTCTCAAATCTTGTCTTTCAGATTGTTCTGTGTTTGTGATATAACTACATTTCTTAAAATCTTCTTTTGTGGCAAGTCATTAGCATTCCATCCCTAAGGTTCTAAGGAATAGCCTTAGCCAAGTCAAGACACAGAAAGAATGCCAAGGAAGCTCTGGCAGAATGAATGAAGAGGAAAGTAGATTGACTGTGAGGTAAAGGAAAGAATCATTGACAGCTCCCAGATTGTTGGCTCAGGCAACTGCCACTTGCTCAAATGAGTAAAGGTAGGGGGAAATGTATTAGTGTCAAAAAAAATCTACATTAGTTATAGTCTTTATATACAACACTTATATGAAGAACTGCTATTCTATGTGAAGGTATATCATAAGCAAGGAACTCTATATTTAGCAAAGGAAACCAATTCACCTCAATGTAGAAGAGTCACCTAGAAAAATCCATGATATGGATTAGTTATTGAAGTGGGACATATGACTGTCAACTTGTCTTCCAGCTGCAGTTCTAAAAGAAAACAAACAAAAAAAGACAATAAAAACAAAAAACACCTAATACAAAGTCATGCTAGGAGATACTAAGGTTATATTACATTGAACAAATAGGCTTATTTTTCTGGACATATCTTTTTTTATAAAAATCTGAATTAAAATAAAGAAAAAAGCAAGTCCTTGTGCAAGTTTTTGTAGCATAATGGAAAAGGAATATTATCCTAAACATTCTAAATAAATGCATATTTCTGAAAACAATAACCTATAGGAAATAAAAATTATTCTAGAAAATATTTATTCAGTCCATTGAAAAATATGCAAAGAATATGCCTCTGTGAAAGAAATACTGGGATTAATAGGGAAAAATTAATTTAGACAAAGAGAGAAAGTGGAATTAACAAAATTAATGGCAAATTAAACTAAATAGCTAATTAAAAATTACATCTTAATTGCATAGCTAAATTAGCATCCATATGGAGATAAGAGAAGCAGAATTGACACTGTAGAAAAATGAATTAGTGGTTTCCTCTAAAGGGAATTATAAAAGAAAAAATACTATAGAGGACAGATCAGTTACTAAGCCTGAGAATTATAAGTATACCCTGGTGAGAAATCTGAAAAACTAAGAGTAAGCAAAAAACAAATACTAAACAGGAAAAAATTTTTTTCTGACTTTTTTGAGTCTTCTCTCTTTTTTAACTAATTAGTCTAACTAAAGATTTCAACTGATACCACAGAAATATGCAAAAGATCATAAGAAACTGTTATGAACAATTATATGTCAACAAATTGGATAACCTAGAAGAAATGGATAAATTCCTAGAAACACACAATCCACCAAGACTGAATTATGAAGAAATAGAAAACCCTAACAGATCAATAATAAAAATATTGAATTAGTAATCAAAAATCTCCCAACAAAGAAAAGTCCAGGACCAGATGGCTTCACTGGTAAACCTTACCAAACATTAAAAAAAGAATTAATACCAATTCTTCTCAAAATCTTCCAAAATTTGAGGAAGAGGGAATACTTCCAAACTCATTTGAAGAGGCCAGCCCTAAACTGATACCAAAGCCAGACAAGGATACTACGAGAAAAGAAAATCATAGGCCAATATCCCTGACAAATATAGATGCAAAAATCCTCAACAAAATATTAGCAAACTGAACCTAATTCGGCAGCACATTAAAATGATTATATACTGCAAGCAAGTGGGATTTATCCCTGGGATGCAAGGATGGCTCAACGTGCTCAAATCAATAAATGAGATATACCACATAACAAAATGAAGATTAAGAATTATATGATCATCTCAATAGATGTAGAAAGAGCATTTAATAAAATTCAACATCCTTTCATAATAAAACTCTCAATTAATTAGGTACAGAAGAAATGTACCTCAACACAATAAAGACCATACATGACAAATCCATAGCTAAACATCATACTCAACAACAAAATGCTGAAAGCTTTTTCTCTAAGATTAGAAATAAGACAAGGTTGCCCACTCTAGCCACTTCTATTTAGCACAGTAATGGAAACCTAGCTAGAGCAGTGAGGCAAGAAAAGAAACAAAAGTTATCTAATCAGAATGGAAGAAGTAAAACTGCTTGCAGATAATATGACCTTATATGTAGAAAACCTTCAACACTCTATCAAAAAGTTGTTAGAACTAATAAATTCATAAAGTGGTAGTATTCAAAAATTAACATACAAAAATCAGTTGTGTTTCTGTATACTATTAATGAACTATCTGTGAAAGAAATAAAGAAAACAATCTCATTTATAATAGCATCAAAAAGAATAAAATAATTTTAACCAAGGGGGTAAATCTATACACTGCAAACTATTAGACATTGATGAAAGACCTAGAAGACAGAAATAAATGGGAAGATATCTCATGTACGTGGGATAGATGAATTAATATTGTTAAAATGTCCATATACCCAAAGAGATTCAGTATAATCTTTATGAAAATTCCAATAACATTTTCCACAGAAGTTGAAAAAAAACCCTAAAATTTGTTTGGAACCACAAAAAACCCCTGATCTTCAGCAAGAATAGCAAAGCTAGAGGCATCATACAACTTGATTGAAAAGTTTCAGTAATCAAAACAGTATGGTATTGGCATAAAAACACACACAAATCAACAGAACAGAATAGAGAGCCCAGAAGTAAACTCATGCATATACAATCAACTATTGACCAGGCATCTTATACATAATGGGGAAAAAGAGTGTCTCTTCAATAAATGATGCTGGGAAAACTAGATATCCACATGCAAAAGAATAAAATTAAACCCAACCCTTATCTTACACCATACACAGAAATCAACTAAAAATGGATTTAAAGACTTAAACATTAGACCTGAAGCCATAAAACTCCTAAAAGAAAACATAGACAAAAAGCTCCTTGATATTGGTCTTTTTAGCTACAACACCAAAAGCACAGGCAACAAAAACAAAAATAAACAAATAAAAAAAGTTCATCAAACTAAAAGGTTTCTACACTGTAAATGAAACAGTCAACAAAATGAAAAGGCAACTAATGAAGTGGGAGAAAATATTTCCAAAACATATATCTAATAAGAGGTTAATACCCAAAATATATAAGGAGTTCTTAAAACTCAACAGCAAAAAACAACCTGACTTAAAAATGGACAGAGAGCCTGAATAAATATTTTCACAAAGAAGACATACAAGTGGCCAACATGTATATAAAAAATGCTCATCATCACTAATCATCAGGGAAAAGCAAATAAAAAGCATAAGCAGTTATTACCTCACATCTTTTAGGGTGTCTATTAGAAAGACAAAACAGAATAAATGTTGGCAAGGATGTGGTGCAAAGGGAATCTTTGTACACTGCTGGTGGAGATGTAAACTGTTACAGCCATAGTGGAAAACAGTAATGGAGATTCCTCAACAAAGTAATGATAGAACTACCATATGATCCAACAATCTCCCTTTTCGTATATATCCAAAGGAAATGAAGTCACTATCAGGAAGAAGTATCTGCATCCTTATGTCCAGTGTAACATTATTCACAATAGCCAAGATATGGAAAAAAATTGCTCATTGGCATATGAATGAATCAAGAAAATGTGGCATATATACAATGGAATATTATTCAGTCATTAAAAAGAAGAAAATTCTGTCATTTGCAACAACATGGATGAACTTGGAGGGCTGTATGTTAAGTGAAATAAACCAGATAAAGATAAATACTGTATTCAATTGCTTATATGTGAATCATAAAAAAAAGATCCAATTCAAAGAAGCAGTGAGTAGAAGGGGTTGGGAGTAGGAGGAATAGAGATGGGGAGATATTGGTATAAAGGTATGAACTTTCAGCTATGAGATGAATAGGTTCTGAGGATCAAATGTACAGCATGGTGGCTATAATTAAAAATTCTGTACTGTATACTTCAGATCTGTTAAGAGAGTAGATCTTAAGAGTTTTCACCATAAAAAAGGTAAAAAAAAGAAAACCTCTTCTGAACTGAAATTACTCAAGTATATGAATGAAAAGGAATAACCTTATGAATTCAAGAAGGGCAATGAAAAAAATGACCCAAAATAAAGTATTAGCACTCAGGCAGAGAAAAAAGTTACCTATGTAAGAACAAAAGTTGGGTTGTCCTCAAATTTCTCTTCTGCATAACTGAATGCCAGAGGACAACAAAGAATTTTAATGGAAAAGTTTCGTGAACTGAGAATTCCACATCAACCAAATTATTGCTCTAATATGAAAGCAACTGAAGACATTCCTACTTTATAAGGACTTGGAAAATATTGCAGCCAAGCACTTTTCTTGGAAAAGAAAAAAAAATCAATGATACAATTCAAGTGATAAAAATATAAATCAAAATGAAAATACTAGTGATGAACACTGAGACTATTTAAAGACATTAGATTAACATAATTGAATACAACCTCAACAAAAATTTGCTGAGGACCTACTAATTAATAAGTTTTAAAAAGGAATAGATTTTACTTGCTGGCTGTCAGTTGGCAAAATCAGCTCTAGATAATGAAAAGTAGAAAACACCAAGAACATCAAAGCACAAAAATCAGATCATCATATAAAGTTATAGAACTAAGTCTTAACTCCTACTTAACATACTCTTCTACTTTTAACATATACAAAGGATTAAATTTTCTATTCTTAAAAGAACCCACACTCTGAGTTAATTTTTTTCATTTTTATTTATTTATATCTCACTCATTTTTTAAAAATGAGGTAATTGAATTCAATTATTTTACTGCTATTAGATTCACCAAAAACCAAGCCAAAAGCTCAAAAAAATATATGGATAAAGTTAAATTCAGTGCTGACAGAGGCCTGGAATCCTACTATAAGATACTGGGTTGGCCAAAAAGTTTGTTTGGGTTTTTCAAAAGATCTTATGGAAAAACCCAAATGAACTTTTTGGCCACCCAATATATATTTTTGGCAAGGTCAGTGAACATCGAGAGTAACTGTCTACTCTGATGAGCTACTGGATGAGATGGTTTTATACATCAGTATCCACAGAACTCAGAGAAAAGGGATATAAAGAATATTATAAACAACTAGCACCAGCAAAAGAAAATAATTATAGATAATTAATCAAATGAAAGGCAAGTGTCTGTTGAACTAAGGGCCACTACTAAGGTGAGTTTTTTGGTGATTTTGAGAATGGCTTTTGTGCACATAAAGAAAATCTGCAGCTGAGTTATTAAAATTAATGTTAAATTTATTGAAGTTATAAATTAAAAAAACTTTTCCTCCTCATATGTTTAAGGTTGTGATAGGTTAGATAACCCCAAAGATATCCACATCCTAATCCCCAGAACATATGAGTATGTTATATTACATGGCAAAAAAGACTTTGCCAATGTGATTAAATTAAAAATCTTAAAATGAAAAGATATCCTGTATTATCTGGTGTGTCCAGTGTAATCACAGGATCCTAATAAGAGGGAGGCAAGAGGGTCAGAGGCAGAGAATGAGATGTGAAAACAGAAACAGGGACTGTAGTTCGACTGAGATTTGAAGATGCTGTGCTGCTGGCCTGAAGATGGAGATAGGGGCCATGAGTCAAGGAATGCAGGTAGCTTCTAGAAGCTGGAAATCTCAAGGAAATAGATTCTCTCCAGAAACTTCAGAAAGAACACAGCCTTGCCAACACCATGATTTTAGTCTCTAAAACATATTTTGGACTTCTGGCCTTGAGAACTGAAAGATAATAACGTATTCTTTTAAGTCACTGAATTGTGGTAATTTGTTACACTAACAACAGAAAACTAATGCAAAGGCTAACTTAAAAATCTTATTAATATGGATAATTTTAAGTATAATTGTCAAGAGAACATTTGACTAATCCAATAGAAACTCTGAAGTCATCCATTTTCAAACCTAGTTAATAAAACCATCATAAACAAGTACAATCTTATTTATAAATCCAAAATATTATATTTTTAACCACTTAAATTATTTAACAAACAAATACATTCTTGCCAATGACGATCATTCATGGCCATAACAAATTATGGCCAACAAAAGTATGGTGAATATTATACTTTCTCAAATATTAGAATACTGTTAAAAACTTTGCCAAATTCTTTTACAATTCTAAGTTTATAATCACAAGTTTAAAATGAAATATTCAATTAGAGTATTAGAGTCATTTGGCCAATAATTAGATATTCTAATTGCCATGTTTTCTAAAGCATTACAAACACAAGAAAAAAGCCATCCTAAAGGTGTTAATTACTTCATACCCTTTATATTTGTTTCTAATTTCCATGGGCTATATCAGTACTTATACATTAAAGAGCCAATCAGTTCATTCTAAGAGATATGGGGTTATAGTTTTAGCAGGGTAAAACAAAATTTTGGTCAAGGAAATATGACCAGGAAATAGGATTTTAATTCTTCCTCTGACCTTTTTTTTATAGCCAGTACATATTAAAAGAACTTCATACCTTACTGAGAAAAAGACCGATCTCACAGCTCACATCCCGTAGATTCAAGTTATAAATTCATCATTTCTATCTAATTTAAACCCTCAACTCTCAAGCCCCTCAGAGTGTTTCACTGCTTGATTGGGTTTACTACTTACTGCTTGGTTTTCTCCTGACTTCTTTTCAAATTCCTTCTATCTGTAAAGTCCAAAATTTTTGGATATATTTAAATGACATTCAATTGAATTCAGTCCCAGTTCATGTATATTTTTTTACCATAAGTTCATATATTTTAAGGTCCTGAAAGAAATGCTGGAGAGGTCTCCTTTGAGATATTTTGGAGATTTAAAATTTGTCATGTTTTTTCAAAAGCAAAAACTCAGTACCCATTTATCTGCCACGATGTGGCAAATAGCTCCTTAAGTAGATAGAGTACATGAATGCAGAATTGAAAAGAATGACAATATAATCATTGAAAAGCAAGTCAAGGGCATAATAACCAGTGGGAGCCACTAATGTTGGGAAATAGTAAATTGAGGTTAACAACAATACCTTCCACTTCTATGTATTAATGAGAAGTTTGAAGCCAAAAATAACATCAACTTCTTCATTACTAAATTGAGAGTTTGGGGTTTTGAGGTAACAGAATCAATGAGGACATCTGCTTTTCATTTTAGGTGATTTGTCTTGGCAGCAAGTAGGCACAAAAAGTTCATTTAAAACTGTCGTGAAATCCAAATTCAAGCCTTTACTGATGACCCAAAAAATAAAGACAAGAATTCTAAAATCACTGAATAAGAGGCAGATCATCTGCCTAACGAAGAAAACTAAATTATAAAACTAGCGAAAACACAATTATACATATAGTGGGCATGATCAACACTGAGATTGAGCTACAGCCAACTTATAATAAGAGTTTAGCCATCTTACCTGCTTGAACTCTTAAATATCATTATTAAAGTCTCCCTACAGGGCTTCCCTGGTGGTCCAGTGGTTAAGAATCTGCCTGCCAATGCAGGGAACACAGGTTCGAGCCCTGATCTAGGAAGATCCCACATGCCGCGGAGCAACGAAGCCCATAAGCCACAACTACTGAGCCCACGTGCTGCAACTACTGAAGCCCGCTGCCTAGAGCCTGTGCTCCGCAACAAGAGAAGCCACCACAGTGAGAAGCCGACACACTGAAACGAAGCTTGTGCGTCACAATGAAGACCCAAGCCTCCTTACATAAAAGTATCTGAACTAAAGTTAACTCTTTTCCCTGAGTTACCAAGCTTTTTGGACTCTGTGTTGTATTTATTGTTCTTTTCTCAGGTTAACAATTAAAACTGTTGCTCTAAATTTAAAGGTGCTTTACCGGAAAATGTATTCAGAAATTAAATGTAAATATTCTAAGCATATTATTAGAAAATGCACCTAAGATACGGTTTAAAAAACACTTATCCTGTGTTTCAAAACTTTTCAGACCAGTATATATTCAGATAGATTTACTTCATTAGCAGTTATCATTATGAAATAACTCTGTCTATACTATTTGTTAATTTTAATTTCAATTCTGCAAATGAGATATTAAAGGTATTATACCTAATTTCATCTTTATCATATATACTTCTATCCTTATCCATAGATAACTATATGATGCCGATTTAAGCAAATTTAAGCAAAAACAAAATCAGGACTAAACATGTTAACAGCTGATTCAACAGAAATCAAACCAAAAGCACTAAATAGGGAAAAGAGACTTTTGTCTATTAATAAAAGTTAGCTCCATATCAAAGCTATAAAGATCTTGAATCTTCATATTGTAAAAATACAAAATATACAGGGAAAACAACTTTTACAGTAGATAAATATATCTGATAATTCCATTATCAGTCTCAGGTCAATAATTTAAATAAAACTCATAAAAGAGTTTTATTAAAGGAAAAAAAAGCAACTTCTTTTCAAGTATTCATAGAATATATTAAAAATGTATTATATAACATGCCACTGAAAAAACTTCCAAATGTGCAAGAATGACATTATGTATGCCTCCATCTTATACCATATATGGAAAAATTAAGCAGTTAAGAGAAAAATTAAGAAGGGTCTAGAGACTAAGAATCACACCTAAAAACTAAATGAAAACAATATATGACAGATTATTCCAATATCTATGAAAAGAAAAATGTTACACTATCAAAATCTATGTGCTGTGAGCAAAGCTATACTCAGATGCAAGGAAATAGAATTCATATAATTTAACTAAATATTCAACTAAGAAAAATACAGTATAAACCCCAATAAAAGCATGAATATGTAAAAATTAGAATAAAAAATGGTATAGACAAAAACACTGAAAAACTCTCAGTATTTTCCTTAAGGTAACAAGAAAGAGAAAGGAATGATTATAAATAGGATCTGTGGTGGTCTTGGAGATGCACCATCTATATTCCCCTTGGAGGAAGGACTCTGGCCAGCTAACTGTTGGAAGTGCTATCAGTGGACAGCCTTCAGCTGTCAGCATCTTCAGACTGCTCCTTCAAGGTCATGACCTTCCCTCACATTCAATGGCTGATCAAGATGAAGTATAAAGTCCCACTATCCAATGTGGGATAATCTGAAGGACCATTTCATCACCCGAGCACCTCACTGGGTGAGCTGAGGCTCTTAGGCAGGTATCATAGTTTGACATCTCCTTCTGCCCCTTCTCTTCCACAGCTACTGATCTCAAAGATGCTCCCTAGTAATGGCCTATACGAGAAAAGAATCCAAAAAAGAGTGGATATATGTATATGTATAACTGATTCACTTTGCTGTACACCTGAAACTAACACAACATTGTAAATCAACTATACTCCAATAAAAATTTTTATAAAAGATGTTCCCTAATAAACATTCTGAAACACTGAACTTTATCTTCCAGAAAACCCAGGATTCATAACAAATTTGCATGAGCTTTTTAAGTAAAGGAGCACAATAGTTACCACTTTATGCTAATACATATAAAAATACTGATTGTCAGGCAATAAGTGGATAAATAAATTGATTCACATAAGAACAGAAAACTAATAAAGTTACTAAATAATTACCCATCCAACCCCCCAAACTTCCAGGGTCAGTATTTCAGTTCATTTTATTAGTATTTTGGGAGATACATAATTTGTTAGTATACACAAAAAGGTGTTTGAAAACTGCACAGTTTAGTTTATGAAGTTAGTAATACATATAAACAACTATAAAATTATGGTAGAAAAAAGAGCCCAGGGGCCTCAAACACAAATACCTAATAAAGACCAGAAAGATACACAAATAGGTCATGCAGATTGCATCGGAGCCTGTGAACAACTAGAACGTGTAAGCCCTGTGTAAAAATAATAATGAAAATAATAATGATAATAAGGAGGAAGAGCAATAACATTTATTGAGAACTTACTATATAAAACACATTTAAGCATTTTAATACATTGAATGATAAATATGCTATAATAATATTTTGAGTTAGCTGTTACTTTTATCTTGATTTTACAGATGACAAAACGGAGACAGAAGTTACTTTTGTAAAATAATCTAAACCTTAGTAGTGAACTCAAATTTTGAACACAGGTAGTCTGGCTCCAGAGCTTCCTGCTTCTTGTTTCTTAAACATTACTGCATAAATATTTCAATAAACACACACATACACACAGAGATACACACTCTTAAGGCAGACCTCCCCTGCCATGCCCCCTGATCAATCATACTTATGTATACAAAATCCAAACTATGGAAATAATTTCTATCCAGTACAGTATTAATATAGTTATCCTCCACTTTATAAACAAGATGTTTCCCCCTAAAAATAGAGTTTTAAATTAGTACTACTAGTAGTAAATCGGTTGATGTGATAATCAATAAGGCAGAGGAGAAAAACAGAATCTCAAACCACACTACATGAAAATCACCAGATCAAGTGAATAGGAGAAAGAACAAGTAACTAGAGTTTGAGCTCTCCTATCCCTCCTTCTATGGGTGGAAAGGACTTCTTAAGTAATATAACATCTCAAAATTTATTCAAGAAAAATTGGCATGATTCATCCATACAATAAGTTAAGAATGTCTATATGGTGAATGACACCAAAAATAAAGTTTAAAAATTTTCAGAAAGAAAGAAGTATCTGTATCATATATGGCAAAAAGTGGAAACAGATATATTAAATAAATATATCATATATTAAAACATACAAAAATACATAGTATATGTATGTTACATACATTATAATCCATACATGTAATATAAATACAAAATATAAATCCATAATATAAAGAGTTTTACAAAGCAATGACAAAGCATCAAACAACTTATCTTAGCTGTGTTTCTCCAGAAAGCAAACCTGAGGCAAAAAAAAAAAAAAAGTTATGTGCCTCCACTTTATTAGGTAGCCCAGGGAATTTGGGGTGAGAAGTATGCGGCTAACATATGCCCAAACTTCAAGGAAGCATCTCAATACAGTATTAGAACTAACTCCAGATATTCCTGCCAAAACACTGAATTCTGAATCATAGGTGAGTAGCCCCCCAGCCTAAAAATCTTTCCCCTTGGTTCAAACTTCTCAATGTCCTTCCCGACATGTTTTTCCCTGGTCCTTGCTGGCCATATATTAACCAGGCCTTTCAACTTGTTGGTGCATAGGAAGTGTTTCTCCTGGAGCAGGGACTGTACTTTCCTACTCAGACTATACTGAGACATCCTTGTTATTGGCCCGGAAGTAATAAGGGTTGTAAGATATAAGCATCATCTACCAAGTACTTTCTTTCAGGTAAGGTAGTTACATGACCTCCAGGCAAAGAAAAGGCAGCTATCTTCTGGTAAGAAGGAGGCAGATCCTTCTGTGGGCCTAGAAGTTTCAGAGAAATTTATATGTTCAATATATTCTCTGGCCCATTCATTCATATACCCCCATTCCAGACCTGAGGTCTTTCTCTTATCTTACCAATGTCTGACTTTTACATAAAAGCTTTTTGAAGCTGCACATTAAATCTGTTTGCAGCTCTGACACCCTTATAGTTAGAGGTTAGGCCTTAATTTTAGCATAATCTCTGTTTCTCTCTCTCTCCCCCTCACCGCACCACCCCCCGCATAGTTTTTGTAACAGAAGCTACAGTCTTTATAATTTTCATTGCTTCTCTACTATTTAGCCCACAAGATGTTCTCTATCCCAATGTTACCCTTCACCATTAACCATAGAAATCCTTAATAACTGTGAAGCCAGTGCATCCCAGGGATTATGGCCACTCCACTTGCCACCTGCAGTGAGGTTCCTATTGCATTCAGAATGGTGAGTAATCCATCTCCAAAATCCCATTCTGAGGCTCTGTGTTCTAGAGCCACTCCTAGTACTTATTTATGGTTGTGTCTCACATTACTGAAAGTTTACCCCAGGGGGCTTTAAGCTCCCCAGACCACAGGCATGAGTTCCAAACACATTTCAACTGTCATGTTATGCCCACATGAAGCAGTGAGAGCCCCTACAGAGTTGGTTGCTTCAGTAGTAGCTGGAACAGAACAAGGATCCAAGGTCTCAGGAGATGTGGCTCAGAAATAGCACATAAATTGTATCTGGTATACATCCAGGCAAGTCACAGAAAATAACTTGAAATGGCCAATGAACATATCTTCTTATATATACAAGCTCACTAGTAATCAACAGAATAGCATATTATAAAAGAATAATGAGATATCAGTTGTAATCAATCACACTGGCAAGCATTAAAAAGAATAATAATTTTTAACATTGATATGGGTGTATAAAAATGATCCTTCCTAATGACAACTCTATCCTATGGAAAGGAGAGCATAACATTTAGAGAAGAGTTGGCATAATTTACAATGTTATGCCTCTCTGCACCTTTCTCTCACACATAGGACAAATTCATTTCTCCTCAAGGGAGACAACCTTAAGTCCAATTATCTTATCTAGCTCAAACTCCAAGATCTCATGCACAGGTCTATCCTCCTATCTACCTGGTTCAAATACTATTCCTTATGATACCCTAAATTATAAATTAAAAAGACAAGTTATCTGTCTCCTGATCTTTGACCCAAAGACAGTGGTGAAGCAAAGGTAAAATATCTGCATTAAAAGCCATTTTTAAAAAAAATTTATTTTATTGAAGTGTAGCTGATTTACAATGTTATGTTAATTTCTGCTGTACAGCAAAGTGATTCAGTTATACATATACATGTATGTATGCATATATATATATATATATACACATATATATATTCTTTTCCATTATGGTTTATCATAGGACATTGAATATAGTTCCCCTTGTAGAACTTTGCTGTTTATCCATTCTGTATATAATAGTTTGCATATGCTAACCCCAAACTCCCAATCCAACCCTCCCCCACTCTTCCTCCCCCTTAGCAACCACAAGTCTCTTCTCTATGTCTGTGAGTCTGTTTTTGTTTTGTAGATAAGTTCATTTGTGTCATATGTTAGATTCCACATATAAGTGATATCATATGGTATTTGTCTTTCTCTTTCTGACTTACTTCACTTAGTATGATAATCTTTAGGTACATCCATGTTGATGCAAGTGGCATTATTTCATTTTTTTTATGGCCAAGGAGTATTCAATTGTATAGATGTACCATATCTTCTTTATCCAGTCCTCTGTTAATGGACATTTAGATTGTTTCCATGTCTTGGCTATTGTACTTAGTGCTGCAATGAATACTGGAGTGCATGTATCTTTTCGAATCAGAGTTTTCTCCAGATATATGCCCAGGAGTGGGATTGCTGGATCATATGATAGCTCTATTTTTAGTTTTTTAAGGAACCTCCATACTATTCTCCATAGTGGCTGTACCAATTTACATTCCCACCAACAGTGTAGGAGGGTTTCCTTTTCTCCATATCCTCTCCATATCCTCTCCAGCACTTGTTATTTTGTAGACTGTTTAATGATGACCATTCTGACCTGTGTGAGGTGGTACCTAGTTGTGGTTTTGACTTGTATTTCTCTAATAATTAGCGATGTTGAGCATCTTTTCATGTGCCTGTTGGCCATCTCTATGTCTTCTTTGGAGACATGTCTATTTCGGTCTTCTGCCCATTTTTCGATTGGATTTTTTTTTTTTTTAATTGAGCTGTATGAGCTGTTTGTATATTTTGTAAATTAAGCCCTTGTTGGTTGCATCATTTGCAAATATTTTCTCCCAGTTTGTATGTAGGCTGTCTTTTCATTTTGTTTACGGTTGCCTTTGCTATACAAAGGCTTGTAAGTTTGATTAGGTGCCATTTGTAAAAGCCATCTTTAGGGAAAAGAAAAGGGAAACATCTAGCTTTGATTGATTCATAAGAATTATGGGATTTTGCTGATCAGGCATTTTAAGTATCCTTTTCTTGGGACTTCCGCAAAGTCCTCAGAAATATGCTTTATGGGATGAATTCCTTTATCTATGGCTTGATCTAGACCCTTGACTAGCTTTCTTTTAAACCAGTTACTATCTGCCTGAGCTCATCTCTTTTTCTAGTATCTTGTTACATACAACAAATAATCAATACACAATAACTACAGCTTTTTCTAACTTCTTCCTTTAGAGCTACAGGTTCTGTGGGTAGTTTGTCTTGATAGAATAGGAAATATTCAGTCTAAACTTTTTATTCCGTATAATAGTGTCTTCATATTTTCATTCTCCACCATCTGTCTTCTCCCTGCTTAACACAAAAAGTAAAGCCAGTGTTGCCGGTTTTATGTCTTGTGTTACAACATTCTGACTCAACTTACTAATTTCTGCATTATTAGTAGTGTTAGGAAAATAAGAATTACAGTAGCAAATAAATGCTAAAATTTTAATATCTTAATCCAATAGAAGTTTATGTTTCTCATGTAATGGACTGAGACAAGTGTTCCTGATCTGTGGTGGCTTTTCTCCACATAGTGGTTCACGAACGTAGGCACCTTCCATTTTGTGGCTCCACCACCAAGGTTTCGGTAGAAGAAAAAGAGCATGGGAAAAAAACATTGAGTTTTTAAAAACTATGCCCTGAAGATAAAATGCATCAATTTTGTTAGCTTTCCATTGCTGAGAACTCAACCACACCTGATGTAAAAGGGACTGGGAAATGTAGTCTTTGGCTGGACACCATTTCCCAGTGACAATTCTATTAAAAAAAAGAGAGAGAGAGAGAGAGAGAGAGAGAGAGAGAGAGAGAGAGAGAGAGAGAGAGAGAGAGAGAGAGAGAGAGAGAGAGAGAGAGAGAGAGAGGGAGAGAGGCGGGGAGAGAGAGAACAATAAATTGTGTTGGTCAGGAAGCTACGGGTGTCTTTGTACTTCTTAAAAATTAAGTTATTTACCTGGAAGTTTCATTAAAGGAGGGGGCTATGTCTTATTTGTCTTTTCATTACCCTCTAGTTATTTATCTTGAGTGAAGCAATAGTGGACGTTTTAAATAAGCACTGTAGTCACTTTTTAATTTACTTGATGTCACCAGATAATGGGCCATGAATATCTGTATACCTACATGAGTACATCATTTTTTATCTTGGCAATTATACATTTTATATTATATGAAATGACACATTCCATCAAGGAGGCAGTCTGTGACTGTAGATAGGGAGATGTTTTTGGATCAAAACAGACTTGGTGTGAAGCCTAACTTGAACACTAAGCAAGTTGTAGGGCCCTGGGAAAGACACTTAACATCTCTGAGTCTGTTCCTTCATTTTTAAAATGGGGGAATAATACCTACCTATATTGGGTAGTAATTTTTTGATTGGAGATAATATATAAGATTCCTAAAAGTGTTTGACACATAATACACATTACTTAAGTGATAGCAATTATTGTTTTTGCATAAGATTTAAACCAGAAACATGGGAAAATTAGACTAGAAAGAAGCACAAATATTTTCTAATTAAAATTTGTGCTTACCTAAGTGGAACTGTTTCTATAGCTTACTGCAGTTTTTTTTTTTTTTGGATCAACATTAACATTTTTATTGGAGTATAATTGCTTTACAATGCTGTGATAGTTTCTGCTGTATAACAAAGTGAATCAGCTATATGTATACATATATCCCCATATCCCTTCCCTCTTGTGTCTCCCTCCCACCCTCCCTATCTCACCCCTCTAGGTGGTCACAAAGCACCAAGCTGATCCCCGTGTTATGCAGCTTCTTCCCACTAGCTATCTGTTTTATATTTGGTAGTGTATATATGTCAATGTTACTCTCTCACTTTGTCCCAGCTTACCCTTACCCCTCCCCATGTCCTCAAGTTCATTCTCTACATCTGCATCTTTATTCCCGTCCTGTCCCTAGGTTCATCAGAACTACTTTTTCTTTTTTAGATTCCATATATATGTGTTAGCATACGGTATTTGTTTTTCTCTTTCTGACTTACTTCACTCTGTATGACAGACTCTAGGTCCATCCACCTCACTACAAATAAATCAATTTCGTTTCTTTTTATGGCTGAGTAATATTCCATTATATATATGTGCCACATCTTCTTTATCCATTCATCTGTTGATGGACACTTAGGTTGCTTCCATGCCATGGCTATTGTAAATAGTGCTGCAATGAATATTGTGGTACATGTCTCTTTTTGAATTATGGTTTCCTCAGGGTATATGCCCAGTAGTGGGATTGAGGAGTTGTATGGTAGAGTTCTATTTGTAGTTTTTAAAGGAACTTCCATACTGTTCTCCATAGTGGCTGTATCAATTTACATTCCAACCAACAGTGTAAGAGGGTTCCCTTTTCTCCACACCCTCTCTAGCATTTATTGCAGAGGTTTTGATGATGGCCATTCTGACTGGTGTGAGGTGATACCTCATTGTAGTTTTGATTTGCATTTCTCTAATGATTAGTGATGTTGAGCATCCTTTCATGTGTTTGTTGGCAATCTGTATATCTTCTTTGGAGAAATGTCTATTTAGGTCTTCTGCCCATTTTTGTTTTTTTGATATTGAGCTGCATGAGCTGCTTGTATAATTTGGAGATTAATCCTTTGTCGGTTGGTTCATTTGCAAATATTTTCTCCCATTCTGAGGGTTGTCTTGTCTTGTTTATGGTTTCCTTTGCTGTACAAAAAGCTTTTAAGTTTCATTAGGTCCTATTTGTTTTTATTTCCATTTCTCTAGGAGGTGGGTCAAAAAGGATCTTGTTGTGATTTATGACAAAGAGTGTTCTGCCTATGTTTTCCACTAAGAGTTTTATAGTGTCTGGCCTTACATTTAGGTCTTTAATACATTTGGAGTTTATTTTTGTGTATGGTGTTAGGAAGTGTTCTAATTTCATTCTTTTACATGTAGCTGTCCAGTTTTCCCAGCACTACTTATTGAAGAGGCTGTCTTTTCTCCATTATATACTCTTGCCTCCTTTATCAAAGATAAGGTGACCATAGGTGCACGGGTTTTTCTCTGGGCTTTCTGTCCTGTTCCATTGATCTATATTTCTGTTTTTTGTGCCAGTACCATACTGTCTTGATGACTGTAGCTTTTTAGTATAGTCTGAAGTCAGGGAGCCTGATTTCTCCAGCTCTGTTTCTCTTTCGCAAGATTGCTTTGGCTATTCAGGGTCTTTTAAACCTTAAGTGATAAATGGCCTGCTTTTTTGAATAACCTAGGAAACCATAAAGTTTCCATCTGGTATTTCTAAGTATATATTTAAGAGAATTCTGCATTTGCCAAGTCTGAATGTGAAAGTTTTAATATTGTCTTACATTAGCCACGTTTGACTAGGGAGGTAGAGAGAAACTTTCGTCAATCACCAGAGAAAAGACCATACATAGCCTGGAATTATGTTGCTTTGAACCAGTGGATATGTCTACATTTCTTCCAAAAATAATAATAATAATAATAATAATAATAATAATAATAATAATAATAATAATAAAGAAAGAAAAAGAAAAAATTGTTGGAAAAAAGCCACTGACTGAAGGTGACTTTTTACTAATTAAGTAGAGTAATTGGTAATTAAGTAGAGTAATTAAGTAATTCCCCTCATACCTTCAGTCATTATTATATTTGATCATTAATGCAGTCAAATAAATTGATGGAATCAATTGCAAATAAATGAAGTTATTTTTTTCCCAACTTTTTCATTTTGCAAAATTTCAAGCCCATAAAAAATTGAAAATATAGTACAAGGAACACACATATACCTTACCTAGATGCACCTTTTTTGATCCACTTAAAGGTAAGATATAAATATCATGATACTTCACCCTTAAATATTTCAGCATGTATCTGTTAATAATGAGAATATTTTTCTACATATTAATAATGCTATTATCACACCCAGATATTTAGCATTGATTCAGAAGTATTATCTAATATATGGTTTACATTTAAACTTCCCCACTGTCACAATAATTTCTTAATGGTCATTTTAACTTGATTCTGGGATCCAATCAAATATCATTTTGAATTTAAGTTACATCTCTAGTGTCCTAGAACTGTTTTTCAACTCTTTTTCCTTTACTTCTTTCTCTTCATCCTCTTCTTTCTCCTCCTCCTCCTTCTCCTCTTCCTCTTTCTTTTTGTTATTCAAGACATTGACATTTTAAAATCTGGTCAAGTTATTCAGTAGATCATCTTGCAAGCTAGAGTTGTCTAATCATTTCTTCTTGATTATATACACATTAAATATTTTGTGCAAAAAAAGTTCTTAATTGATATTGTGTACTTCCCCATATCATATTATGATATAATATTATGATATTTTTTCAATATTGGTGATATTCCTTTCAATCATTTGGTTAAGGTAATATGCATCAAATTTCTCCACTGCAAATGATCCTTTTCTCTTTATAATTAACAAGTAATCTTTGGAGTAATACTCTGACCCTGTATGAATATCCTATTCTCAATATCTCTTACCCATTTATTTTAGTGTTCATTGAAAACCTTTACCTGAATCGATTATTACTATGTTGCTTGCAAATCATGATTCTATTTCTACCATTCCTTCAACATTTATTAGCTGGCATCCTTCAATGAGGAAGAACTTTCCTTCCTCCCTTCCTCCTTCCCTTCCTCCCTTCCTTCCCTCCTTCCTTCCATCCCTCCCCTTTTCCTGTTTTTAGCTGTAATTATAATTCTTGATGCTCAAATGATCCCATATTTGGTTAGTGGGAGCTCCTTCAAACTGGCTTCTCTGTTCTTCTGACATGTTTCCATCAGTTTTGAAGAACTTTCTATTCTCAAGTTTTATTTTTTAATATGGTCTTAATCCTTGAATAATAAAAAATTCATATAACCACATTTATTCTTTTATCTAATCTGATTATGTTGTTATTGAGACACAATTTAGAATAATGGTTAAGCTCAAGCAAACCTGAATTAAATGCTGAATCTATCATCTACAAGCTGTGTACATTCATGTGTAAGTTACTCATCCTCCTTAAGTCTCAGTAATCTCATTTCTAAAATTGAGATATATATCATTGGATTGTTTGGAAGATTAAGTAAGATAATACATGAACTGCAATAGCACATCACCTGATATTAAATACTCAATAAATGTTAGCTATTCTAGAATTATATAACATTGCAAGTTATGGCATGGTCAGAAGAAAATTGCAAATTAGACATCTTCTATCTCCTTTATGAACTGATGTCATTTATCTTTTATACCATACCTTTCACAGTCATTCTGTAGCAAAGAATTTCTTTTATTCACTAAAAAACAAACCAAAAAACAGTCTGGATCACTAGAGACCTCGAAATGATCATTTAACTTTTAACTACACAGTTTTCCATAGTATATTCCACATTATTTCACTAAACTTCATATTAATTAACAAGCAGCATAATCTATTCTCACCATTTGATGAATGTCTCCACAGGAAAACTGGGTCAGTTAGAGCAATAATAGATTGGGTCATTGTCACAGTGGTTTGATTTCCTAAGAGCTAAACTTCGTGGGAATTTTGTGATGTCTCTGAGAAATGCCCATATCTTTTGTTCAAAATCAATTTATATTTCATTCCCCTTGTTACAAATGGACACAACATAGTGTGAGGATTTACATAAGGTCTGGTGCCCAATACTAAAAGGCATCTCCAGTAAATTAAATGGAAAAAATTATTTCTTAAAATATGTCCACTGACAGGTCTGCCTCACTTTATTGCTCATCTCCTAGTACTCCCAATATCCACTTTAACTGAAGGCTTCAGAGAGGAAGATGGAACAGTCAAAAAAACTCATAATGATTAGAACGATGGAATGCATATTCAAGAAAAGGTGTCAGTGGATCCCTTTACCTGAAAGTTTATTTAGTCCTTAAACTATTTCATAATAGTTTTCACCCTTGGGAAATAAGATCACAATTTTTATTTCCATTCCCTTCTATAACGTATTATGCCCATTTTGAATTATTATATTTAATGAATGATTCTGGTCAAGACATTAAATGCATTGTTAGACATATTGCTTTTACTCAAAACACATAGCAGTAGCAATAAAACACAAAGGGATAAATCTAGTGGAACATGGGGCTAATATAGAAATACAAAGTAATGACCTGGGAGAAAATCATAGGCCCAGTGGGTTTCAAGACTGGAAGCAAGCAGTGTTGCTCAATAGTTTTGTAACCAGGTGGTGTTGAAGATTAAAATTTTCCATACAGAAGAGAAGACAAGAGCCAAACTCACTGCCTGAGGCCAGGACCAGTATGCGATGCCTTATTCATACAAGTGGGCTTGGAAAGAAAAGCTGCTGATACACTGTCTTGGGCTAGATTTTCAAGGGAATCTGTCTACCTAGGATAGTGAGAAGAAAAAGACTTAGCCTCATAACCCAGGAATTGAATCAATTACCCACTATATGACCAGATCTTGAGATTCCACCATATTATAATAAAGCAGAAAACCCAAAGCAACATTACATAAGTAAAGTCCCAAGGGTCAATATAGACAAACACAAAACCCCAAAATCTTCTATTGGAAAGAAAGAGAAGGAAAGTTAAATCAAAATGAAAATAAAACTAAAAATATGAACTCATTCCAGATGAAAATAATCTTATGGAACACTCTGAAGAAGGTTTCAAAAGAATGCCTAGGTTGATCAGAGAAATAAATAAAAGAATAATATCTATTAAAAACAAAATTTAAAAACCCAATAGATATAAAACAAAATATGAATATGTAAAAGAACAAACTGGACATATTAGAAATGAAAAATTATTTTCTGAAAAAGTACTCAAAATTTACAATGTCTAATCAAGAGCAAATTTAGTTGAAAAATTAAAATATTTATCCAAATTTTTAACATAGAGAAACAAAGAGCAACTATGAGAAGTGTGGGGTCAATTAAGAAGATTCAAATTATCTAATAGGAATTCCATTAAAAAAAACTGATGAAGAAACAATTTTATTTTAAAGAAATAATGGCAGAATATTTTCCAAGACATACAAAAAGACCCAAATCCTCAGATTAAAGTAAAATTTAATTACTAACCCATTAAATGAATCTAAATCTAAACTAACAAATGTAATAAAACTGCATAACACTGCAGTAAAAGAGAAAATATAAAGTTATCAAAGAGATGATATTTCCCACAAAGAACTGGTCATTAGACTGAACACAAGGAAAGTACTCAGAAAAATATATCATCCACTAGATATTTTATATCCAGCTAAATTACCATCAAGTGTGAGGGCAAAATGAAGATTCTCAGTCATTAAAACAAATAAACAAAAAATATAATCTTTTAAATCTCTCAGATACTCCCTAAAAAAAAAGATGTATGAGATACTATAAATGTAATCAACTAATAAAAAACTGGTGATTTTTTCTTTATACTAATTTACTGATTTTAATTTTATACTTTCATTATAGTTAAATATACATAAAATTAAATTTACCATTTTAATCATTCTTAAGTGTACAGTTCTGTGTACGTTCACATTGTTATACAAGCATCACTACTGTTAATCTCCAGGACACTTTTAATCTTGCAAATCTGAAACTCTTTTTTTTTTTAACATCTTTATTGGAGTATAATTGGTTTACAATGGTGTATTAGTTTCTGCTGTATCACAAAGTGAATCTGTAACTCTTTACCCATTAAACAATACCTCCTTATTCCCCTCTCCTCCCATCCGCTGGCAGCCACCATTCTACTTTCTGTCTTTATGAATTTGACTATTCTAGGTATCTCATGCAAGTGTAATCATACAGCATTTATCTTTTTGTGACTAGCTTAAAAATTGATGAATTGGATTACCTTCTAATTAAAATCATCTGTTCAGTGAAATATACTATCAACAAAGTTAAAAGAGAAGCTATAGTTGCCAATGCTTATAACTAGGTAACCATATAACACAGATTGCCCAGGATAATCCTGATTTTCTTCTATTAGCTGGACATAATAATTAAAGGTACACCCTTGTATTCTTAAAAATGGTCTGGTTTCAAAATTTTTATATACAAAATTTATGAAGAACACTTACAAATCTACAAGAAAAAGACTAACTACTCTAGAGGTCAATGATTAAAGGCTTTTGAACAAATAATTCCTTGAAGAGACACTTTATATAGTTAATCAACAATGAAAAGATTCTCAACCACATGACTAATCAGGGACATGCAAATAAAGCAACTGTTAGACACCATTTCACAGATGTCAACTTAGAAAATTTTAAGTCTGACAACAATAGCTAGTGAAAGGATCTAGAGAAAAAAATCTCATCCTTGCTTTTATGCAGTCATCAATATAATAATTTTGGAGTATAACTTAGTAGTATCTAATGAAGCTGAAAATGTGTGTAAGGTTTGATTTAAAATTTACATTTTTAAGTACATTAGAGAAATTCTCACACACATTCACAATAATGGGTGTACAAAAAAATTAATTATAGCAGTATATAACAATAAAAAATTAGAGACCACCTAAATGTTTATCAATAGGAGAATGAATAAATACATTTTGGCATAGTCATATCATTAAATATACATAGAAATTAAAATTAATTAACTAGAGCTACCTGTATTATCACATAAATATCCTATCAACAGAATTATGGTGAGGGAGGGGAAAAGCAAGTTGAACATGACTTGAATTATAGCATCACATATACAAAATGTGAAATAATATAAAACAATATTAAAGAAATATGTGGAAACATCCATATGTTCTTATGTATCTATAAATTCATGGGAATTTCAAACACCAAATTCAGGATAGTTGTCAATCTAGGAATGTGGTAGAGGAAAATGGGATCAGTAGGTATTTCAAGATGTTTCAATTGTACCTGTAATTTTTTTAACAAATTGTGAGGAGAAAATATGGCAAAAATTTTCAGGATCTGATAAAATTTAATATTGAGGCTCCAAGCATTTATTATATTTTTGTCCCATTCTGTAAAATTGATGTGTCATGCTAATTTTTAACATTAAAGCAAACATAAAAACCATCCTTCAGGCCTAACCTACATCTTGATTCTTATTAAAATGATCTTGCTTTAATAAAAAGTATAAAAATGTAAACAAGTAGTAATTGCTTACTACATCTCTAAAAATTTTTGGACATATGAAAAATTCCTCCATAACTCTCATCCTGAAAATGGGCCTCTGAGTTCTAACTTTTTACAAATATTTATTAGACAGAATCCATATGCCAGACACTGTTCTAGGTGTTGAAGATAAATCAGTGAACAGACAAGAAGCACTTTTCCTGGTTAAGCCTTCATGATAGTGCAGAGAGGCAGACAATAAATAAAATAAGTAAACTGGAAGTCTGTTAGAAGATAATACTTGCTGTGGAGAAAAGTTAAGTAGGATAAGGAATTCCAGAGTAAGAAGTTGCAGTTTTAAATAATGTGATCAAATAGTTGCTCATTAAAAAGATGTTATTAGAGTAAAGATCTCTAGGAGATGAGGAAGCATGCCATGCCTACATCTGGGGGAAGCATGTTCCTGACAGAAGCAGCCAATGCAAATATTCTCAGATGGAAGTGTGTCTTTTTTTTTTTTTAATTTTTATTGGGATATAATTGATTTACAATGTTGTGTTAGTTTCAGGTGTACAGCAAAGTAAATCTGTTATGTAAATGCATATACCCACTCTTTTTAAGATTCTTTTCCCATATAAGCCATTACAGAGTACTGAGTAGAGTTCCCTGTGCTATACAGTGGGCCCTTATTAGTTAACTATTTTATATATAGTAGTATGTATGTGTCAATCCCAATCTTCCAATTTATCCCTCCCCATCTCCTTACCCCCTGGTAACCATAAGTTTATTTTCTACACCTGTAACTATTTCTGCCTTGTAGACAACTTCATTTGTAGCCTTTTCCCCACATATAAGCCATATCATATGATATTTGTCTTTCTCTGTCTGACTTACTTCACTCAGTATGACAATCTCTAGGTCCATCCATGTTGCTGCAAATGGCATTATTTTGTTCTTTTTTATGGCTGAGTAATATTCCATTGTATATATGTACCACATCTTCTTTATCCATTCCTCTGTTGATGGACATTTAGGTTGCTTCTATGTCCTGGCTATTGTGAATAGTGCTGCAATGAACATTGGGGTGCATGTATCTTTTTAAATTATGGTTTTCTCCAGATATATTCCCAGGAGTGGGATTGCTCTATTTTCAGTTTTTTAAGGAACCGCCATACTGTTCTCCATAGTGGCTGTACCAGTTTGCATTCCTACCAACAGTGCAGGAGGGTTCCCTTTTCCCTACACCCTCTCCAGCATTTATTGTTGGTAGATTTTTTGATGATGGCCATTCTGACTAGTGTGAGGTGATACCTCATTATAGTTTTGATTTGTAATTCTCTAATAATTCGTGATGTTGAGACTGTGTCTTAAATGCTTACAAAAATATCAAGGATGCCAGTGTACCTGGAGCAGGGCATGTGAAAGGGGAGAGATTGGAGGTAAGGGCAAGTCCTCCGTAGAGTCCACGGGCCATGTAAGAATTTGGGCTTTTACTCTGAGTTAGATCAGAGTTTGTTTGAGAATTTTGAGACATGATCTGACATATTTTTGAAAGCTCACTCTGGCTGCTTCAAACCACAGGAGAGGAAGAATGGGAGAAGGGAGACAAGTTAAGAAGCTATTGACATAGTCCAGTGAGAGATGATGATACTCTATAGTGCTGCTGAAATTAGCATTTGAAATGCTTGAAAAAAATCCCAAGGACTTTTTGAAGTCCTTAGCATTATGGACTCTGTTATTTTTTGAACCAACATATGGAATATGAAGTTAGAGTGAGCCACAGTAAGGAAAAGATATGTAATGGCTTGGCACTTGTAGTGTGGTATAGTATATATAGGTATATGAGTGTATTGACTAGAAAAAGGGTAAAGAACAGGGAACAATGTTCTCTTTCTTTCTTAACCCAAAATATTTTCAGAGAATTCTGGATAGTTGCATAGATGTGCTATGAAATGAAAAAAATTATGAAATACTAAACCAAATGATTCTTTCTTCCCATAGTGTGATCTTTTTTTCTTCTTTTGGATGTATTTGTTTGTTTCTGACAAGATAATGAAACTGTTTGTGGACTTTTATGAGATGGTTTATGTTACTGGGAAAAATTCCTAAGATCTCTACAAAACGAAAACAATCCTTTGTTGGCTAGAATCACAGTGTACTGACCAACCAGTCTCACACCTTTTGAAAAGGCCTAAGGAAAGTTTTGTAAGTGATTGGGAGTTGCTGTTTTTGAGCCAAATACCAAGTCACTTTGTGCTTGGTGCCAGTTCTCTTTGTTCTCCAATGTGGCAGTAAAGAATAGAAATGTCTACAAGATGAGGTGGCTCCTGAAAGCCCAGAAAGTGACAATTTGCCTGAAACCTAAACCAATTGCTGGCCGCCTTAAACAAAACAAAATAAAATCACTTCTCAATGTTGAAAGGTATAAACACTAATTTGTCATATTTGAAGGCAAACAGTTCTCAGTAGCGTTAAGTAATTATTGCATTTAAATTTTTAGTTAATACACTAAATTCATAAGGTATGTTACCTTAAATGACACTATTAATCATTTTATTTATGCCTCTAACTATTTAGTTAAAAAATAAGTTGCAAATGAATAATTTAATCATTATGGTTTATTTATATCATTCTAGAAGTCTTAAAATTTATGTTCCAATTTTTAATGAATATCTTAAATATGGCATTAAAAAAAAATGTAAATGGCTGAGGTTTTAATAAATGACTATCACATTCAGATAATGGCCTATTGTTTTCATTCTGATGCCTGTGGAGCTGCCAGTCATCAAGACCCCCTGCAGCAGGCAGGTGAAGGGCAAGCCTTCAGATGTGTTTATGAGTCACATGCAGCTTGCCTACATGTTGTTCCAAGGCTGACAAAGAAAATCTGTCAGCTCTGGGTTACATTCCTAATTAAAGTTTTAAGTACTATCTAAAAAGCTCATATTTCAATGCATGCATTATTTTCATTCTTTTTCAAATATTATTCTAGAATTAAAATGCAACTTTTATATACCCAAGCTTTTGAAATGACCAGTATTTTTATTATTTATTTATTTTTTTTATTTTTTATTTTTTTTGTGCTACGCGGGCCTCTCACTGTTGTGGCCTCTCCCGTTGCGGAGCACAGGCTCCGGACGCACAGGCTCAGCGGCCATGGCTCACGGGCCCAGCCGCTCCGCGGCATGTGGGATCTTCCAGGACCAGGGCATGAACCCGTGTCCCCTGCATCGGCAGGCGGATTCTCAATCACTGAGCCACCAGGGAAGCTCTGACCAGTAATTTTTAAAGGTAAATGAAAGCTTATAAGAAAACTTAGCTAACCAAATGGAAATGTCAAATATTTTACTCTACCAAAAATGCAAGTTTCTAACACTATTTTAATTATCTTTTCTTTTGAAATCACTGCAGTTAAATAAAATTTATGTTTGAAAAACTCATATTTACATTTAAAATGTGATTTTAGTTATTTCAGTTTAGCCATCCTTATATTCCTAAAACAATTTTAAAATATCTAACATATTCTATATCCTCAGTCTTAATCATTTATATGTGGTGTGATCATGTCTCTAGCATCCCCAACTTTTCACCACTGAGATAAGACTCAGCCAGCACCAACATGTAAATAATTTTACTTTTGTGTCCATTTGCTATCTGGCCACTCAGTACATTGTACCATGCTCTCGTCTTATGCCTATCACCCTTGCTATTATCCAGGTTGTTAGCCCCTCTGATTTTCTCATTTTCCATATTTGCATGTTTATACTGCTCTATCTTTCCTTTCTCCTTAACCATCCTTCCACTGCCCCTTTAGTCCTTTACATTTTTTTTTTCTGGAATTTCATTCTACTCTATTTTCCACTAGATTTCCAATTCCTTCACAGAATACTACTTCATCCTGTTCTTTTCCAGGCACAAATGCAGAGAGAGGTCACAGTTCTCTTGTTACAAATTACTATTTAAAATTTTATTTCTGATTTCACCAGAGCATAAAAATCAGGTTTCTTTTGTTCCAAGCTATCCAACAGCATCACCTCTAGCAATCCTCATTACCATTTTCTATCATTCTTCTTGTTATTGATCTCTTATATTCACTGACAACTTTCAGACTTGACTCCTCTGCACTCAAAGTCTGATAACGCCAATGTTCATGAACTATTTAACAACAATAATAGTAAAAACGATAATAATAGCAACAATAAAATAATGTAATCACACAACTCTCATGCTAGGCTTTTTGCTAGGCTCTTTATATGTGCTTTTTAAAACAAAGCTCATAATAGCACTTTAATTCTATTGTACTTATTAGGAAACTGAAGGCCACAAAAGTTAAGTAATTTTCCTGAAGTCATGCATATTAAGAGATATATGTCAGTATCTGTGCCCTTTTCCTCTATAACACGTGACCTTTACCTTCAGTTTACTGACCTTAGTTTCAGTGACCTTCACTTCCACATTTCAATCACCTACTCCAAAAACCTTGTTATCTTCTATAAGACTCCACCTCTGAAATCTTGAAATTAATAGGCTAACTTCTTACCATACCTTTTTTCTCTTATTTTCCTCCAATATCACTGCTTCAACCAGTCTTTCACTCTACATCTATACACTCATTTAAAAACTCCAAACCTTCCCTCATATACACTTTACCTTAGTGTAAAAATATCACTTCAGAAAAACTGCACATCCATATCTGTGCCTCCAAAAAAAACCAAAAACCCACACACAAGGTCTTCAAACTGAGTTAGAACTGAGTCAGCTTCCTCAGTCCCGCTTTCATTTTAATCTAGTCCAAACTTCATTATTCTCAAATACCACTTTCTCCCCTCCTTCGGCAAATGTCCCCATTTTCCATTCTGTAAATAAGACTACTCTCGAAGAATGTCCTCAATTTTTAAAAGATCTCACTATTAGATTTAACTGCAGTCATCCCTACTGTTAACTCCATTCTCAGAGGAGGTATCCCTGCTCCTGCCCAAGGTCTATCTTTCCTCCTGTGGGCTCCATCATGAACTACTCTCTTCATGTCATTAAATCTGTTCCCTCACCTAATTCCCTTCTTACAGGCCAGAAATGTGCTCAATCTCTCCCATATTAACAATCAAACAAAAAGAAACAAACAAAAGGCTGCTCTTTATTTCTAATCTCTTTACTCTCTACTTTCCTTCTCAGCACACTCATTTTCGACTCACTAAAACCTGATTCATTAAAATGTCTGTCTCCATGGTCAACAGTTCCTAACTGGGGAATCCAGTGGGTGTTTTGCAGCCATCTTATATGATTTGTGTGTGGTATTTGACTTTTTAACCATTCCTCCCTTGCAATTATCCATTTCTCCTGATTTATGTAGTATCACATATTTCTGCATACACTTATTCATTCAACAATTGTCAATGGAAGCATTACTATATGCTACCTCCATACTGTCACAAAAGGCACTTTCATTCTTGTCTCCAGACCCAGAGTCTGTCAATTTTAATCCTGCCTTTCATGTAGGATTTGCCTCCCCCATTAAGCCTTCTGACTACCCCAGCCCCAAGTGATCTCTTCAGCCTCTGAAATGCTGTAAAGGTTACAGTAAGAACGTTTTACATCTTCTCTTTTTTCTGTTGCCTTTCTTAGTGAGAAAGAAGTATTTAATGAAATGCACTAATTTCCCTTTACCTCCACAGACAAAGGTCTCAATTAAAAACTCCTAACTTTACATCAATGTAAATTTCTCTTTCTCTAAACTTCTACCTGTGTGAGTCAACATAACTAGGTAAAAATCACACATCCATAATGTTGTACCTCTTCAAAGTTTAAGGTCTTCAACCTGACCCGATATTTTATATTTCCATTATAAATTTGAAAGTATGGATAAAACTGGTAATTTTCCAGAAAAAATTAAATTTTACAAAATAAGTTCCAAGAGAAAGTAACACAAAATGACCAATTTCCATAAATGAAAAGACTTTCCTTATTCCTCCAAAAAGCTAAAGATCCAGTTTCAAAATTTAAAGACTAGATAATATAATATTTTAAATTTTAAAATATTTCCATAATTCTAAAATATTTATAAAAAAGAAATATATAATTGATCCCAACACTTAACAGAAATTTCACCAAAAAAAATACAGACTAAACATAGTCATGAATATTGATGCAAGTTTCCATACTAAAATACAATAAGAAGCCAGCACCACATTAAAAGAATTATGACCCTGTGGCGTTATTCCAGGAATACACAGATGGATCAATATTAATCATGTGATAACTCCAAGGAGAAAATTCATATAATCATCTCCATAGATACTAATGAAGCATTTTACAAAATTCAGCAATCATTTGTGATTTTTAAAGTAAAATCAAATTTAGTAATAGATTAATACTTCCTTAAAATGAAAACTGTCTATCTCTCTTTCAAATCCACTGTCATGCTTAATGGGAAAATACTGGAAGAACTGCCGCTGAAATAGAAAATAATTTAAGATGTGCTATTGTGCTATTTTGTACATATATATTCAAAAATTTAATTTCAAATAAAAACCTTTAGCGTAAGAAATTTTCCTTCCTCATCTAGTTTGATACTTTTGGGTCTGAATTCCATTTATTTGATATTAAAATCACAATTCTTACTTGTTCTTTTAAATTTGTATTTGCCTAGTTTATTTTTGTCAATAAAGTTACCTTGCTTATCATTTACTTTTTGTACCAGTCTTAAGCCAAAGGTATTATAAGAATTACATCAGTAAGAGGTTTAATTTAGGAATTAGAATTTATGCCAGTGTGAGAAGATCAAGGGAAGTAAAGGTCTGGAAAGGGAGAATTGGAGGATCAGAGAAACAATCTCCAACCACAGCTGCCTAAAGCACTGGCATACAGGAAAAATTCAGAACTTGTGAGAAAAATCCAAGCAGCCATGCATATCTGTCTACAATGTGGTCTGCAATGGGGATGTTCATGGAAGTCAAAGGAAACTGCTGCCTCTGTGGTACTGCTACCTCTGAATGTGCACAGCCACGGCCCTGCTAGTGAGCACTGAACCAGGAGTGGTCAAGAGGCCAGGGATTTAGGAAACACTTTGACTCAGAGCAGAAAGAGGGTAAGAATAAACTAAGATCCATAATGTATGTCTGCAGATGATCATCATGTCTGACCACCATGACCCTCCAAAATAAATGGCTTCTCCTTCCTTCTTGTACTCTACACCCTCTAGGAGGTCCTGTCTTTGAACAACTGTACTAACTCTTCATTCAGATACCACAGAATGAAGATGAAGCTGGGAAACAATTTTTAGATTTAGACAGTAGCAGTAATGCCAGTTTGACAATAGGTAATCCAGTATACATTTGTGTGATTCAGTATGCTTATTTATCTATTTATTAATTTTATAAATCTGAAATGATATTCTTTGACTACCAGATATTTCTGAAGTGGTAAGAGACTTGCTCTCCTTTTCACCTTCTTTCTCTTTTCCTGTCTCATTTTGTGAGTAGTTAGCATTATTCCATTGTGAGAACATATAAAGTTTATATTTGGTTTGTCACCTTCAGCTCCACATTTCCTTTAGTCTTGGTTCTAAATACAATATTTACATTCAAAATTCGTGGCTTTGCCATTGCTTTCCAGTTACCCCCTGTTTGATTGAGGTTTACCTGCAAAAAGTTTTACAGTTTCCTCAACAAGGACTTTTGGGAGCAATAATCCCTGAGTGCTTGCTGTGTTCAAAACAATTTGTCTGTTGAATTTTCACTTGAAGTACAACTTGGCTGGACATATAATCCTTGGCTTATACATTTTACCTTGCCTATCACATAAATATCGCTCCACTGTCTTCTGACGCTGAATACTAAGGAAAACATGAAATCTGATTGATTTGTTTTTTCTCTTCTAAAGGAATTGATATTTTGCCTTATCTTTGCAAAAGATTCTTTCTTTGTCTTTTAAGGACCAATGCTTTCAAAATGTGTCTCATTATTGACCATTCTGGTTCACATTGCCCTGGCATACAACATGTCTTTTCAAAAACGTACATCCAAGCCTTCTTTTATTTAAGGAATGTTTTCTTGAATTATATGTTGCTATATTCTCTTCCATTAATTTGGCTTTCTTCTTGGGGAACTCCGATTATATGCATTTGATCTCCTTTGCCTTTCTTGCATATCTAACCATTCCCCTTTAATCCTTTTTAACTCCACTGTATTTTTATTTTATTTTGGTCATTTTTCTCATTCTATACTCTAGACCTCTTTCTATATTATCCTCAATGATTACGTTACTTTGTGCTACTGTCAATTTTGACTTCATTTCTGTTTTATTTTTTGTTGTTGTTGTTCTTCCTACTTTTTTCCTTAGTTTTCCAATGTACATTTCATCATTTCCTGTTTTCTCACTACATTTTCCTCAAAACGTTGAGCTTTCACTTTGGAGTTTCCCTTCATAGAAGTGATTATTTCATCTTTCATTTTTTACTTTTAAGTTCATGATAAAACATTTGGTCAGAACTTTCATTTATTCTTCCTTATTTTGTGAGGTATACTTTGGGAAAGTCTTTCCCACTTTATTTCTTCTGGTAGTTTTGTGTCAATGCTGGGCCAGCTCCAATTTTACTTCTTACTATGGAATAAACTAGATTTTATTTGTCCAGCCACTGCAGAAGTTTCCTCTAGAGAATGTGTTTTTACTGGATTTTCTAAGACATATCACCACTTATCCATTATTCTATTCTATACATTTCTCTCTTTTTTTTTTTTTTTGGTTGTGCTGTGCGGCTTGTGGGACCTTAGTTCCTGGATCAGGGATTGAACCCGGCCCTGGCAATGAAAACACCAAGTCCTAACCACTGGACCTCCAGGAAATTCCCTCTATACATTTCTTTTATGATCTTTGACTCATTTGTTTTTTTCAGTTTCTGTTTTGTCCTCTCCAGACCCCACAGCCCTTGTTTCATGTTGGCTTTTCCAGAAACCTGTTGCTCCTGGAGGACTTTGCTACTTTCTGTCCCCCAAGTGACTCATGATGCCTTGCAATCCTTAGCAGCCTTTACACTTAAAATCTATGGGGCACATCTGTTTTCTAGTTTCAATATAAAAAGAAATTGCAGGGGGTTTTTACTTGCCTTGTTTTTATAAGAAGAAAATGGGAAACAGTTCAATCTTCCATTTACTAGAAGTAAAGAATTTTATTTTTACTTTTGAAATGCAAAAGTTTAAAAAGAATATGTCTCTATGTTCAGCAGTTTATGACAAAATTTCCCTGCATACCATGTGCTCTTTTCATTTTTTCATCAGAACCATTTTTTTCCTAATTTTATCTTGATATATATTTTAGAAATAATTTTCTGTTCCATTGATTGGGTTCTGCCTTCAGCAATACTAATTATACTTTACTGAATCATCTCTTCTTTAACATCTTTATCATTTTTATAAAATGTATTTCTTGCAATTATCTCAACCCTTTTCTTCATCAGTATTTTAATTTTCAGTGTTATTGATACTTGCTATTTTTAATTCATGTATTTAGACCATAACAATATTGTTTGTATCTTCAACTTATTTCCTGACATATGTAATGGAATCTGTGATGCACCACCCAGATGGCCCCTTCATGACAGTGTTGCTTAGTTGGCAGGAGTGCTGGCTGATAATGGCTCACAACTGAATTTCTCTCTGAGAATTGTCCTAGGCCAAAGAGAGCTTCCTCAACAAAAGTTACATGCCTTCTTTCCTCAGGAACAGTCCATATCAAATGACTGGCCCATGGTAGCCATATACAAACTTGACCTGCCTGCCATAATTCAGGACAACTTCAAATGGTCATTCTAGCTTCAGAACTCGCAATGGGATAAGCTGAGGCCGCTGTTGCAAATGCATTTGAGTTTAACTTCTCCCACTGCCCACTCCTGCTTCCCCTGGTTTCCTAATATGCCATGTTCCTGAGAGTATTTGTGGCAGATTAAAGATGGCCACAAATCCTTTGACATTCTTACCACCAAGATGTAAGGTCTATGTTTTCCCCCTTGAACCTAAGCTACCTATGACTACTTTGACCAAAAAACTACAACGGAAGGGACACTGCCAGTTTAGGCCTAGTCTTTAAGAGAACTATGAAATTTAAGAGGTCCTGAGATTATATGGAAAGAGAGAAGAGCTCAGCTAAAAAACCTTCCAGCTCTCTCTGCCAAGACATCAGGCATGTGAGTGATCTGCAGACCAGTTCAGCTGCCAGGTGAATACATACCCAAGTGACTTTTGTCAACTCCACATGAAGCACAAGAATAACTTAGCTAAGTTCTGCCCATATTCCTGACCCATATGACTGTAAGAAATAATAAACTGGTTATTTTTCTTGTGCCATTAAGGTTTTTTATTATGCAGAAGTAGATAACTCAAACCACACTCCAAAATAAATATCTCATGCTCAGCCTCCATGTCTGAGCCTGTATCCTGACAAAGAAAAATAAGGCAATTTATATGAGGTATGATCCTAAGAAGCAGACCCTAGTAGAAGTTTGTAGCTAGATCTACACTGGCTGGCTGGCAATGAGGAACCATCACTAGTGGTAAGTGGATGACTGATAGCTCATGTTATGCCATAACAGTGCCATTTTTAACATTTTTACTAGTGATGATCTGGGATGGAATATCAAATGAAAGGGTGCACCAGCAACTTCAGTACTGTAGGTGTTTGAGAGGTGCAGTGGGAGTAATAAGTACAAGGACTATAGAATCAGATAAGTATTGCTGGGCAATACTGATGCACTAGTGAAAAACAATAAAAGTCTAAGGGTTATTAAATACCTGTTGAAGGCAAAGTGTGGATTGAGGGCCTTTTTGGCTTTATATAAAGAGTCTCTAATTTCCTGTCATGGGAATGCAGAAAAATGCTGTGGATGAGGCCTAGAACTTATTGTAAGTTTAACAGAGTTCAAGAGAAGTTTGCATTGTCAAGTCCAGCTAGTCTGTTATGCCAAGGTCAGGTCCTTAATTAGAGAGACTTAGGACACTGAGATTTGGACTGAACTCTCTGGACTGATGCTGTGAATATATTGAATCTCCAGATTCCTCTGAAACATCCTGCAGAAGTAACCCACTCCTCCCTTTTAAAGGCTAGTATCTTCTATATTAAAGATGATACAGAAAACTTTGTCTTGCAAAACAACACATAACTACAGGAGCATCTGTTCTCCACCTCTCTCCGTTTACCCATTAGATCAATGATTTTGGACAAGTCACCCAGTTGGGGAAGTACTAGGCCTGCTAAGGGAGGAAGAGAACAATAAGCTAATATATGTAATGGATACTGAGTGTGCTAGATCAAGGACACAATATAAAATTGAATAAAGCATAGCTTTACAAAATGATAGCAATTTCCTGAGATGCAGGACAAAACACTTAGGCAAGAACTCTAGGGGACTATGCTAACACATTGCTTAGATGGCTCTTTGAAACTTGGAAAAAGTGATAACCCACCCTAAGTGATGTAGAAATATTAGAACTACCATAGCAGATGGTGGAAGAAGGGATCAAAAGGCTCAAGAAAATTGGGCATGATAGAGTGGATAAGAAGATGCATGAGACCAGAAATTCATGAACCAGCTATGCTCCATGAAAGAGCTCCATTTATTGAAATGATAAAAGTGACAAGGTATCACCATCGTTGAGAGTGGTAGTTGTATCTATAGCCAGCCTTGTTATAGATCTAGAATCCTAGTATCAACAGAGCTGATAGGATTTTGAAATAATAGAGTCCAGGTGATATTGACTAACAGTCAGAAGCAGGATGAGCATATTTATCATGAATAGCAGTAATGTCTGATTGGAAACCAGATGCTCCTAGAGACAAGATAGATGAGGAGCCAAAAGGTGTATTGTTTAGTTTATACAGTAAAAAAAAAAAAAAGGATGAATGAGGCTGTGGACATTTCCTCAGTAAAATTATCATCCTTGCCCAATTTCTGAATATGAAACATTTCTCAGACCCAGAATCCAATGAATGTAGGAGAGGACAGGTACCCATGAGGAAGGACCCATTAATACTATGCAAGTGTATTCTAATGTTTCCACTCTCCCATTCTCAAAGAGAACGGATGGTCATTTATTCAAGAAACCAAACATGTGGAAAGATAAAAAATAAATCAATTCAAAGAAAGCAAGGAAGGACAGTAAAGGAAAGGAAAGTTGGGAAAAATAAAAAGGAAAAAACAAATGATAGAAATAAAAATATTAATGATTATAGCAAATGTAAAATGGACAGAATGTTACAGTTAAGTCAAAATTTATGAGTGTATTGAACAACTAAATCTAGATATAGGCTGCTTGGGAAAGCTACACATAAAACATAAAGTCATAGAAAATTTGAAAATATAGACCAGGTTCATAAAAGTGAAGAGCATGCAGCTCTATTACTATCAAACAAATAAACTTCAAAGCAAAAAGCATTGTTATGGATATAAAGGAAAACTCCATCATGTTAAAAATTTTAATCTACCAGTGTAAAGCAAAATACACCAGATAACATAGCCACAAAATAAATGGGACAAAGCTTGACAGAACTATAATGAGAAACAGATTAAACCAGTGACATATTGAGAGATTTTAACATATCTCTTCTCATTACTTGTATATTCAACAGCAAAAAAGAATAGAAAAGATCCCAAAATCACAATAAACAAGTTTGAAATAGTGTACATATTTAGAACCCTACATCTAAGAGCTGGAGAAAGCACCAGTTTTCTCCAAGGCCCACCCATATTATGGAGGAAAATCTGTTTTACTCAAAGGCCACTGATTTAAATATTAATCATATCTAAAAAATTAACTCACAACAACATCTAGACTGGCGTTTGGTAAAAAAACTGGGTGCCATAGTCTACCCATGTTGACACAAAATTAACCATCACACCTACCTAGATTAACCAGTCAAAAATATAAAAGATTCATGAGGGTATAATGAAAACATTTTCAGACATGCAACATCCCCAAAATTTATCTCCAATGCATTGTTTTTCTTGGAAGATATACACAACTAGACAATAAAGCCATGATACCAAGAAAACAAATATCTCAACCTGTTAAAGAAGCAAAAGCTGGTAGTGACGGATAATAGTAGTGTATCAGGCCTAGAGATCACCGAACCTAAATTGGAATAAGAGGAGAGAGAGGTACAGGAGGGATACTTTCATCTTACCCACTAAAAATAGGTCAAATAGAATATTTGATGTGTTTCTATTATGGAGGGGGAATCTATACTTAAGTCAGAAAGTTTCTTATGAATTTTTCATAGACACATAGAAAACCAAGGACCTAACACAAAAGGAGAAAGTATTAAAACAAAAGTGTTCAAGAAAATAAGTGTGAATGTATTACATGGATTAGTGTAGTAGGTTTTAACTCTCCCTTAAAATATACCCATAATATCACCATTTCTCAAAATCCTAACCACCTTGGTCTAAGCTATCATCTTCTCCTGCATAGATTCTTACATTACTTCCTAATTGGTCTCCCTGCTTTCAAACAATCTCCCCCTATGATCTGCTCTCACTGGAGCAGCTAAAGTGATCCTGATTAATACATAAAGCAGAACATATCAATCCATACCTCAAAATACTAGGCTCTCCATTTCTCTCAGAGTAAATGCCAAAGTCCTTACAATGGCCTACAGGGCCCAGCACAACATGGCCCTCTGCTGAATCTCTAACCTCAACTCCTGCTACCTTCCCTCACTATTCCTGTTCCACCAACACTGTCCCTTTGTTTTCCTTGAACACACCAGGCACACTTCCACATTAGAGCCTTGGCCTGATTTTCTTGGTCTGGAACATCCATCCCCTAGATCTCTGAGTGACTCACTCCTCACTTCCTGCAAGTATTTGCCATATGTCACCTTCTCAATAAGGCCCCATTTAAAATCACAAAGCATTCTCAACCCCCATACCTATTAACTGGCTCTATTTATTTTCTCTTAGCACTTGCCTTCTGTAAACTTACCATATAATTTACTAATTTATCATGTTCCTTTTTATTATCTGTTTTCACTAAAATGTAACCTAAATAAAGGCACAGATTTTTGTCTGGTTTGTTCATGGACTACCTCTATTATCTAAAAAGTAGTATGGCACATTATAAGCATACAATAAATATTTGTTGAGTGAAAGAATGAATAATATACACATAGGTATAAACAAATAAATCCTGAATATTGACTTAACTAAAAATTTATTGAACTCCAAATATATATCTTGGAGAGAATAGAGGAAGGGAAAATACAAAGTGGGAGTGGGTAATATAAGAGGGCTAAATCCTTGTATTCCGTCCTAGGAAATTAATAAATAACCCCTGTCATATTGTGATTTATAATAAGAAGTGTGTATATATTTGGTCTTTGTCCTTGTTTCTGGCACAGAGCTCCTAAAATCCTTGGATTTCCTAAGTAATGATAGCCATAAAGTTGTCTTTTCTTATTCTTAACAAGTCCCTTTACATTACTCCTGAGTTTATGTTAATGTTGTGATTTTTGGAAAGCCCCTAGATAAGTTAAGGATGAGGGTGGGTTACCAGGAGAACCAACCAAATTAGGGTGGAAGTTTTAGCCCCACCTTCATGCTCAGGATGGGTGAGTGCCTAGAGGTTGAATCAATCACCAATGGCCAATGATTTCATCAGTCATGCCTATGTAATGAAGCCTCCAAAAAACCCAAAAGGACAGGCTCCAGACAGCTTCCGGGTTGGTGAACAGGTAGAGGCTCACCCAGAGAGGTCATGAAAGCTCCACATCCTTCCATATACCTTGCCTTTCGCATCTCTTCCATCTTGCTGTTCCTAAGTTCTATTCTTTCATAATAATTAACCGCTAATCTAGTAAGTAAAATGCTTTCCTGAGTTCTGTGAAACATCCTAGCAAATTAATTGAATCAGAGAAGGGGTATGTGGGAAGCTCCAATTTATAGCCAGTTGGTTAGAGGCACTGGTGACAATCTGAATTCTCAATTGGCATTGGGTAGGGCAGGGGGAGGAGGGAAGTCTTGTAGGACTGAACCCTTAACCTGTGGGATCTCATGCTGTCTCCAGGTAGATAGCATCAGAATTGAATTAAATTGTAGGACATCGAGCTGGTATCAGAGGATTGTTTGATGTATAGAAAACCCACATATCTGGTGTTGGAAGTGAAGTAGTATTCAGAGAATATTGTGTTTAATATACGTAAGTGAAAACAACAGAGTTTTTCTCTACGACATCTAAAACCGATAATTTCTTTTTAAAAAGCACTATAAACATCTTATTTTGCCATGGGCAAAATAAATATCAGGAGAAATAGCTAAAGGAGATTAAAATAATCATCTTTAGTAAAACTGAGTAATATAGAGGAAATGAGAGAACATCTAATTTTCATTAGACACTATAAAATAATCGAAATATTTATACTTTTTTTTCTTGAAATATCTCTACTTCAATATAAGTTTTATACTAGAACAATACCTCAACAATACAATAAATAAACTTTAAATGTGGTGGGTTTAGACATTAATTTTCTTAAATCACACGATGCAAATCATGAAAGTTCTAACAAGTAAAGGTCTTTTCCTCTGATACACTTTAATATGTCACTTAATATTAAGAGTAATAGGGGCTTCCCTGGTGGCTCAGTGGTTGAGAATCCGCCTGCCGATGCAGGGGACACGGGTTCGTGCCCTGGCCCGGGAAGATCCCACATGCTGCGGAGTGGCTGGGCCCGTGAGCTATGGCCGCTGAGCCTGTGCGTCCGGAGCCTGTGCTCTGCAACGGGAGAGGCCACAACAGTGAGAGGTCCACGTACCAAAAAAAAAAAAAATAATAATAATAAAGTTAGAAATATTGTTGATGTAGAATGATAAAAATGTGCCACATTTTAATGTCTCTTTTTTAAGGGTCTTTTCATACCATGGCATGTCATAAAAAGTCCCAGAGAAAAAAAATAAGTTCTAATACCATCTCCAATTGCGTGATCTTTGACAAAATCTTGAGTTTTCCTACTTATATATTGGGAACAAAATTTTTATTATCTAACCCAGAGGGTTATTATGAGAAGCCAATATGGTAAGATATCTGAAAGCAATTTGATTACTTCAATGTACTACAGATTTATAAACTCTTATTATGCCAACAAATTATCTCAAGTTAGTTAACATGTGATGGTAACCTTACATTTCTGGTACCCCCTATTAAGGCATTATTGCCCTAGATTTAGGGCCATCAAGTCTATCTAGCCTTTCAGATATTTTATTTTTAATCTTACTTTATTCTTACAGCCAGTGGCTTCCAAACTTGAGTACGTAACAGCATCATCTAGAGAGTTCATTAAAACTCAGATTTCTGGATCCCATCCCAGTGTTTCTGGATCAGTACTTCTGGGTGGGTCTGAGAACAACTGAATATTTTATGCTGTATGTATCCATTTGATTTAAAAAAACAAATTTTATTTGATTCTGAGGTAACATGTTATAAGACAATTTCAAATTTTAAACCTGAAAGATACTTTGGAAATCACCAATGTGGGTCAAATACTTTGAACTCACTGAGGGTGTATGAATAGCTGTCTGTAAGTGCACTTGTGCATTTTCTTAGAAAGAGGATGCAGAAAACTTTGTTGAATTCCTAAAGAGGTCTCTGACTCCAGAAAAGTAAGAGCCACTGAAGTTAAACCCTCTCATTTTCTCTTAATGTCACTTAGATTCAGAGAAGTAGCTTGACCATGGTTACATAGCTATTCTAATTAAACAGGGACCAGAGCTCAGGTCTTCTAACTAATTCCTTTTGATTTTTAAGTATTCAACTTTGGTTTCCTAATGCTAGTGTCTTTTGAGTGTTAAGCATTCTTTCAGCTAATTATATAACATTGAACTTTTGTTTATTTAAAGAATTTCATAGAAATATAAAGATATCATCTTATATTCCAATGGCCTTTATCTACCGATCTTTACTTTTCATTAGTTTCCTCTTGGGTTGTTGTTGTTTTTGTTATTGTTGTTATTTTTGTCATTTCCAAGTTTCCTGGAGTTTTTGTTACATAGTGAAGACTAATTCTTTCCCCATAAGCATTTATGAATGCAATCTTCAGTGACTTGAACCACCAGAAGAAAAATATCAAAACACCCTCATGCTGGTTAAAATTATCCCAAAAGAGAATGACAGTGGCAATATGATTATAATTAAGCCTAAATAAAGACATAAACAAAGAATCCTAGGTATTACTGTTCCATAAACATTGTGACAGCCAATTCTTGCCATGTCTCGAAATTTTCTAAAATGTGAATAAAAAACTTTGGACCATTAGTTGATTATTAATATCCCTTTTACCTTTAAATTCTATAGTTCAAGGCATCAAAAAGATCCTAGATAGTATTTCCTAGCTCCCTAACTTTTTTCCCCTAAGTATTTTCTACCTTTGCCCTGCCTCATTTCATACCCAAAATGAAAATCAAAATGGTATCTATGTGTGTAGTGAAGAATTAACCTTACCCAAAGAGAGATCTAGCCTTTGCCCTCAGCTATTGGATGGGATCTCCAGGCTCCTGGAATATTCTGCTCTTTGTTTGCCTAGGATCTTTGGCCACAAGACAGTCTAACAGTGTGACTTTCAATGGGGACTTTGGAAGTTGAAGTTCTAGCCTCTGGAAGAATTGGAGACTTAAGATATTAGCCTGATTGCCAAGAGAGCTAGAAACTAAAGGTCAGTCATGCAGGCAGTATGCGATTGAACCCCAATAAAAACTCTGGATGTTAAAGGCTCAGGTGAGGTTCTCTGGTCAACATTACTCTGTGCGTATTTTCACACATCGTGGTCAGAAGGAGATAATATCATTCATAACTCCACATAGAGAGGAAAGCTCCATGTTTGGACCCATCCCAAACATGCATGCATCACTTCCTTTGGCTGATTTTCTTTACCCTTTCTCTGCTACAAATGGACACTTGAATAAAATAACTTTCAGTGAGTTCTGTGAGTCTTTCCAGCAAATTACCAAAACTGAGTGTGGTTCTGGAAAACTCCTGAACTTGCATCTGCTGTCAGAAGTGAAGGCAATCTTGTGTCTCTCAGACTCTGCAGGTTGGCTAACTCTGGATACTATGACAGTATATTGCTCTGTTCTGTATCTCTATCCTTGTTAACTTCATTTATTACTGAATAAAATCAAAATTAAAAATCAGGTATTTCTAAAGTATTGTGAGTTATCAAAAAATGTCCTTCCATATTATTTATTTCTATAAATCGAGATAAGACACTGTAGGAACTTCATGATTAACAGTCAATCAGGATTTTTTTTTCTTTTTAAATTATTTATTGGATTGAAAGTTGCTTTCAATATGATATAAGCCAATGTTTTGAAATAAAGGTGAAAACAAATGTGGGAAATGAATACTATCACTCACCAACTTATGTATAATTGTGACTTTTTCAGACCATTGGTTTGCTTTTACATACAGAAGAATGAATAAAAACCATGGAAAAGACATGCTCTAATGGATAAATCATAATGATTTTAAACTGCTAATTAATGTAACAATAATACATTCTAATTTATGAATTAAAAAAAATCTCAGTTACTCTACAGTGCCAAGTAAATAATCAGCGCCTCCATAAACACTGTGATAAACCTAACTGTTGACCTTTCCAGGTTGGAATTCTTAATAGGACATGGAATAATGTGTTTTTAGTCTAGACCAACAGGCTGCAGTAAAAGCTTTTATGAATAATAACGTTTGAAGTTCTTCTCACAGAATGGAAAGAAAAATATGAGTGTTGACTCTGGCAGCTAACAGCATATGCTTAACCACTGATCTTTCAGTGAAGAGATGGACAGAATCACAACTGAACATGCTGTATAATCAAAACCAACCCAATGTTCTTCATAGCTCTTTACATTTGGAACACTTCATCAAAAGGATCATTTGCACAAACTGAACAAAGTAATTGGTTTCAAGCTACATAACGGCTCTCTTCACAAATGGGACTTTACAGTACTTTAAATTAAGAAGCTGCAAGAACAACAACAGCAACATAACTATAAAAATAATATCTTGCAAAAGATTAAATAAACAGGGCAATCATTTAAATACTTATTGCAAAGCCAGAAGATACCTTTTACTCTACAAAATGGCTCAGGCAGATAAGAGCATGTTGTGAGATCTCATCTTTGGGGAAATTGACATACACCTTAAGAACCAACACATCACAGAACTGTAGAAATCCTTAGAGTCATATATTGTCAAAGGCTAAGGTCCAACTAAAGACCAAATTCATATTAAGTTTTCAACAAAATATATCCTGTGAAGATCTAATAAACAAACAAAAGATGTCCTCAAATGGCTCTGAATGTTAAAAAAAAGGAAATGGTTGGAGACATTATCGTCAACGGGCTGAAGCAGGCGCCTGATTTACTCCAAGACTAGGTCAGATAAGGTGATGCTTCCTTTGAGGAGCAGTGTTACTGTGCACCCTACTGCTGTCATTTAAACAATCTTTAGTCAGTGACTTTCCCTGGAGGATGCTACTGAGGGTTCAAAAGGGGATGCAGGCTTCGTGTGGTCCCCTCCCATGGATTCAGTTGTTTGTGTAAAATAATTGCCTTGCCAAAGGCCTCCCTCCAAAAGATTCTGATCTCCATTTATAAACAGGCTATTCAATTTTTTTCAAGAATAAAATATTCATAATATCAGGAAAATATTTTTAATCAAAGCAGTATAGTCCAAGTAAAAATAAGAATTTAAAATTATACCTAGTATCATGCAATATAACCATTAATTAGCAATAATGTTATGTCTCACTACCATAAAAATATTCTAAAAAATAGAATATTAAAGTGTTATTAGAAAGAAAATTATGGAGGCACAAAAATGTTGAATGAAGAAATTCTCTCAAAAGTTAATCTCTACATGTGTAATTAATTCATAGTTACATCATAAATAGAAGTTGGGTGTCACTTGAATACTCATTTACTTGAGGTTAGATGAAAGTTAGAGGAAGTATGGAACAAGGAGCACATGTCTTACAGACTACAGTTCACTCTCAAAGAACATAGATACTGATAAAGTTTGAACACTGTATTTTTAAATTACATGCTGTAATCATTTAAATAATTTAATTAAAAGTATCAACTATGAAACGGAAGTTTTATTTAAGTGTTCTGTAATTTTGGCAATTTCATTTAAATTCACTATCATACCTCTAGATCTTACAGAAGAAATAACTTACAAAGTAAAATTAGCAGACATAATAAAGCAGCTAATTTAAAACTGAGTATATTAGATCCTACAAAAATATAGCTTTACCAGGATTAGAACTTATTCCACCAAATTTGCCCTTTATTTGATTAGTAAACTTTCATCTTCATCACCTTTATATTCAAACTTGATTCAACTAAACTAACATTTATTTCTCATATTGAGAACTCCAAAAGTCATCAGCTTTGTTCTCAAAAGAGATTCCAGTGCAGTTAGGAAAACCAAAGTATACTGGAGAGCTACGGAGTAACTCAACTTATGTTAATTAGAATTATGCAAAACAGTCACAGTATTTAATAACACTTTAGCATATCATTGACCTCAAGATAAAGCAAATATTGTCTCCCTAGAAAATAACAGAGTACCTCAAAAGTGTAGTAAACTGTGTTAGGGAATATGTTGCCTATTCATTCATTCATTCAACAATATATTTATTGAGCATATAGTTTGAGCCAGGTACTCTACCAAGAACTGAATATAAAACAGTAAATAAAAACAAAAATAAAGTTTTACCCTCATAGAAATTACATTCCAGGCTAGATAAGAGTTTTTTTCCTTTTTCTCATATTTAAGTCTTCAACTTCTCCCTCACCACCTCTTTTCTGAATTTGGCAAATAGTCCAGTAGGGACTCATCATAGCATCATATCCATTTGGCAACAATAGTTCATTCAGCATTAGGCATATGACCCAAGTAAACATAATAAGAGTCCTTCTCTGGAAATGTTATTTCCAATTAATTTAGTTTAAGTTTCTGTCAAGTCAATTCAGTCCTGACTTATACAATAAGTGTGCATAAGTTATCATTAAATAGATAAATTCATAGTGCTAATAAAATTTAAAGTAAAGATAAATATCTGTAGTTTGTAGCTCAGAGAATCCTCAAGGTAAGTAGGAAAAGAGGGACTTACTACAATTTTCAAGCAACTGCAAGAGAGTAAATTGTGAAGAACTCTTGGTGAGCTTTCATAGTCAATGCTGTTCCCTGTAACTCTGAGGCCAAGCTAAAAGCACTGTACTGTTTCATACACTGCTCCCCTTTTCAATTTGTAAATTAAGATCATTGGCTCCATATTGTCCATAAGGACATAAACATATCTTAAATAAACTGCTCATAATAATTTTTTTCGCAGCTGTCATTTAAGAAGTTACTACAAATAATAATGTTCTTACAAACTATCAAACGATTTTTTAAAATGTCAAATTTATCAATAGTAGTAATTAAGATGTAAATGGTAGTCCTCAGTTAAAAATAGCTTAAATCTTTCACAATTGAGGTAAATGAAATTCATTTTAAGCTCTTTACATATATCATTTCACATAATTTTAAAATGTCATTATTTTTAATTCTGTAGGTGTAACAATCCCCAATAAAAATTATTACATAGCATGTATTTTGGGTCTTCATCAGGAGTCAAAGTGTCAAATGTTAAATGCAGATGCCAAAATTCTATTGTAATCAAAGACATGCGAAGTAAATTTAGCATCCACGTCAAACACCCTAAAAAATCACCAGGATTAATTAATAGATAATGTAAACTGGCTATATTCGTCTTTCTTCACCAATCCCTTTTTGCACATCTTAAACCTACTCGCAGGCTCCTCCCAAAGATAACCATTTTTCCCGAAGGCATACAAGTCAGCACACTCCTTTGCTAGAACCACTATTTATAGACATGTTTATTATTTCTTAATAACATTTAAATATTAAGTTGAAATTTGTTAGTTATTAAGGACTCTGCTAATTAACATATGGTTGTTGAAGATTTTGTCGATACATGAAATAGTGTAAAATGTCTTAATCAAGATTATCAATAATAAACATTCTGAAATTCATCTATAGTAATGAGAATTCTTTAGGAAAGGTAATATGCAATTAATCAATAAGTAAACAAATAAATAAACAATAAATATTCCAAAAACTTTCTATTTAATGTTTTCCTAATATAAAGCCTCTCGGGTTTTTTTTTTTTTTTTTTTTTTGTGGTACGCGGGCCTCTCACTGTTGTGGCCTTTCCCGTTGCGGAGCACAGACTCCGGATGCGCAGGCTCAGTGGCCATGGCTCACGGGCCCAGCCACTCCGCAGCATGTGGGATCTTCTCGGACCGGGGCACGAACCCGTGTCCCCTGCATCGGCAGGCGGACTCTCAACCACTGCGCCACAAGGGAAGCCCAGCCTCTCGGTTTTTAATACAAATTTCAGAGAATATGTTTATCTCTCAATAGAAAAACTCTGTTTGATGGCTATATGCAAAATATTTATATTTTCATCCCCAAAACTCTATAAAATACTTTTATGAAAATGATGTGCAGGAAAAGACCCAAGTTGCAATGCAAATACAATTGGTATACTCTCAGAATCATACGTAGATATGGGTGGTGCTGAGAGCAGCAAAACAGTGTCATAAGCAGTGTTACCCTTTCTCTGTCATTGTGTCTTGTCTTCCATGATGTTTTAAACATGTACATGTTTTTGTCTAATGTTGTGCAATTAGGACACAAATTTTTGAGAAAACATTGAAGAAAATTTAGCAATTTAAGTGAGAAAAGTGATTAAAATGGAAGAAAATATTTTTCTCCATAAAAAGCAACTAATTTTAACAACCATATAAATGCTTGGAGATCAGAAATCAGTGTTTTAGACATACTAAATCCTAACCACATAGTTGGTTACTCTAATATAAGTTCATATTTTAGTTATATTTTGGGAAATTTGTTTTGAGTCTTCGGGTTTATATGTAATATAGAATAATATTTTGTTTCTAAAATAATGGAGGAAAAGCTCTTGTTACTATCTTCATGAAGTATATTTATTTAAAGAAAGTTAATTTTCTGCAATTAAGTTATTTCATAGCATAGAGAAATAAAAATATTTCCAAATTATTTATTATCCAGCATAAAACTGTAGGCCATTCTTCCTTATTACTTTTAATGCAAAGATCATAAATAAAGATTAAAAGAGCATTAAAAGGAAATATAGAAAAACTGCATCAATTACAATTCATGTAGTAAGAAGTCAGATAAATAAAGATCTTCACCATATAATACAAAAAGGCATTTAAAAAATTATACATCTCTCTCTATTTTTTTTAAAAGCAGAAACATTATATGCTTAATGGTATAATATTACAAGCACTTATACTAAAGTCAAGAGTAAGGCAATCATCACCATTACTGTTTTAAATTATTTTAAAAGTTCAATCAGTGTTATGAGACAAGAAAATAAAGTGGGAGGCAAACTTTATTATTTGCAGTGGTAGTTTCTAAACTTAGAAACCGAAAACAACAGAAATTTAAATGAGAATTCTTTAATATGGAATAGTACAAAAATCAAAACCCTTCACTTAGACAAATAATAACCAGTTAAGAAGTATAACGAAAGAAAAGATTTTATGTATAACAGCAGAAAATAACATTAATATTTAATTATAAACTAATCTAGAAATAAATATAACTGCATGGAAGAAACACTAAAATGCACTTAAGTATTATAAATAAAAATTTGGATAAGTGAAAAGAAATACCTTTCTCTTATATTGTCAATTCAGTATTGTAAAGATTCACTCTTGGGCTTCCCTGGTGGCGCAGTGGTTGAGAATCCGCCTGCCGATGCAGGGGACGCGGGTTCGTGCCCCGGTCTGGGAAGATCCCACATGCCGCGGAGCGGCTGGGCCCGTGAGCCATGGCCGCTGAGCCTGTGCGTCCGGAGCCTGTGCTCCGCAACGGGAGAGGCCACAACAGTGAGAGGCCCGCGTACCACAAAAAAAAAAAAAAAAAAAAAAAAAAAAGGAACAAGAACAGTGAAATATATGTTAGTCTTTTATTGAGATGATATTAATTTATGTGTTAATTTTGAAAGAGTGAATCTTTTTTTTTTTTTTTTTTTTTTTTTTTGTGGTATGCGGGCCTCACTGTTGTGGCCTCTCCCGTTGCGGAGCACAGGCTCCGGACGCACAGGCTCAGCGGCCATGGCTCACGGGCCCAGCCGCTCCGCGGCATGTGGGATCTTCCCAGACCGGGGCACGAACCCGCGTCCCCTGCATCGGCAGGCGGATTCTCAACCACTGCGCCACCAGGGAAGCCCTTGTTCCTTTTTTTTAACTTAAAATAAATCTAAATTCATTTGGAAAAATCAACATATAAAACATCCCCAAATAATTTAATTTTAATGTGTGATGGGGAAAACTCTTCCAGTAACATATTGAAATATACTATGAAACTACAGTAATTAAAACAATGTTGTTCAAGCACTGGTATGTATGGAAAAATCAATGGAGTAGAATATATTGGTAAAGGACAGGACTTTAGTGTATATGGGGATTTTGTACACGATGAAGTTGGCCCATATTAGAACATTTAGAGTTACAAGTGAAAGACACAACTCAAACTGGTTCAGATAAAAGGGGGACTTTTTTGGCTAATAGAACCATACCATGAAAATGCAAGATTTGTAGCTGGGTCAATGGAAATCAAGGAGTCTTCTTTCTGTGAAGATCCCTAGTAATTGTCACAGAGCCTGGCACAGGGAACACAGGTAATTACTTATCTGTTTACTGAGTGCATAAATTAAGCAGCCTGGATTCAGTGACAAGAATGGGGATGGGGTACGCAGTGGTAGGTAGGTATAAACTTGATTCTCAGTCTCAATCATGAGACAAGAAGTAAAATTGTGTCCAAAAATGTCCATGCCTCAAAAGAAACACAAAACTGGTATCAGAAAAGGAAAAAATACTAGACATGCCCTTGGTCAGGTTTGGGACATAGAATTGGTGGTGGTGGGGTGGGGGGAGATGGGTGGAAGAAGCAAGGCTACAGATGCACAGGTTGAAAAATTTATGTAGGAAATTATATTAAAACTAAATTTATGAAGTGGCAGGAGCAAAGTACAATTTGGAGAGAAAATCACATTTATAAAAGCAAATAAAAAACACTTATAAAAATAACTTTTAAAAAGTCAAATGCATGATATCAATCAAGAAAATAGCTCTAGTTTTAATAACTAGAAGTTTTTTAAAGACCTAGCATTTATTAAGTGAACTTGCTAAGAAATTTAGCAATCAACAACACTGTTAGATTGGCAATGTTATCATTCCCACTTTATGTGAGAAACTGAATCTCAGAAAGGTAAGCAAGTTGTCCAAGATCACATAGGTAACAAATGGTGGAGCTGTGACTGAAGCCCTAGCTCTCTGGCTCAAGAACTCACACACATTAAACTTTACACTGAACCTAAGGTGTATGAACATACTTGAAGTGAGAACTAAATGAATTTTAAAAATTATTTTAAACTTATATGTTTCTTGCATATGTACTTTTGTGTGTGTGTGTGTGTGTGTGTGTGTGTGTGTGTGTGATCTCACACCACAGCACTAGGGCTTAGAAACTTTCATGTTCTATTATTGTTTAAAATCAAATCTAATCTGCTTTGTGCTTCCACCCACCTAGGTGGCAAGAAATTCAATATCGGTCATATTGTCCACTACAATAGTTCAGTAGAATAGTACAAAACTTCCAGGCTTCTGTGGTGACAGAAAACCAGGAAAAATGCCCAGTCCATACTCTATGATTGTTATCATCTTTACTATTGCTCTTTCAGCCACACTGATGCTAGTTTAGAATTCTAAAACTACCATCTATCTGGTATGCCCTGAGGCTTCATATTGACTCAGTTGTGGGTCTTAAATGCCTCTCCACTCATCTCAAGCTCAGCCCTAGAAGTTTTTCCTACATCTGTTAAGGTTTTATATCCACAGCTGCAAGAGCAGTCTGCATGAAATGTCCAACTTCCTTACCAGCAAAGCAAAAGCCTATTATGTTTCCTTGAAATCTTGGACCACTATCAGAAATGTTCTTTTTCTCTGTAGTTGAGCAGTAGAGTCTTGACTCAGATTCATGCTACTCTTCAGTCTTCAATTTTGTGCTATAGCTCAGGCCACCCCAAAATGGTGGACAAAGGGATTGTCCAGATACCAAAGTATTGGGATATCAAGAGGCCTGCAGAAGCACACTCACAGGTGGCTTAAAGGAAGACAAAGCATCAAGTCTTCAATTGAGATATTAAGTCCCTATCTGTCCTAGATGGTAGAGTACAAAGTTGGGTCACTAAAATCATCTCTCATGCATGATTCCCCTCTCTCCTGGAGTGAACCACCACTTCCCACTCCTTCTCTTATTTAATTAGCTTCTTTTTCAAAGATTTTTTTTTTATGTGGACTATTTTTAAAGTCTTTATTGAATTTGTCACAACATTGCTTCTGTTTTATGCTTTTTGGGTTTTGTGCCGCAAGGCATGTGGGATCTTAGCTCCCTGACCAGGGATTAAACCCGTGCTCTGTGCATTGGAGGGTGAAGTTTTAACCACTGGACTGCCAGGGAAGTCCCTTTAATTAGCTTTTGACATTGAAAACAGTTGGAGGGAGGGGTTCAGTTCTACCAGGTGGAGCTCAGAGTGGAGAGTTTACTCAGAGCAGGCCCTCCCTGTGCCTTTTCATGCTGGGCCTGAGCCACATTCCCTGGGTCTATGTCTACTCTGACCAAGGCCAAGTCTCCAAACTGTCTAGCCTCAGAATCAACATGTAGAAATCTTTTAACCAGCCCTCTTGTTGGCATTTAAAAAGCTGACCTGATCAGAAGCTTGTTCTAAACTACTCACAGTTAGCCACAGCACTGAACACTTCTGAGAATCAAATAGCCTCAAACTCTGAGACACTCATCCCATTTCATCATTGTTAGTGTTCCATGACCTCAGATAATTTCCATTCCCCTAGCACTACATTCTTTCCAATGTCTTCTCAATCAACCCAGAAGTTTTATCTTCTTCAAAAATCCTTAGTTTGGGAGAGTTTATTATTTTCTTCATTAGAAAAGCAGTCTTCTCTACTTCTAGTCATAACATTTCAGCCTATGTGTAAATGATATTCAAGTTTGGAGAATATGGAAGTTTCCACAAAATACGACAGAGGTCTCCAACTCATTTGATCTGAACTTTAGTCAGAAATACAGCTTTCATTGTGATCCATTATACAAATTTATATGTATTTATAGGTATATAAAATACATATAATAAAAATAAAGCAATAGACTCTTACTATATGTGATATGATCAGATATTTCCATTTTATTGTACTTCATTTGATGTCTTAAACAATGATTGTTGTGATTCTCCAAACTGACTTCATAATTCACTAATGGGTCCCAAAAGGCAATTTGAAAAACACTTCTCTAGGACACCGAGGACATTGACTTGTGTGTGTTCCTCTCCCAGAAGGAAATGGTTAGTTTTGAAATTTAGAGTCTGAGATAGGGAACCTAAATAATCACTTTTATGCCCCCTACTTCTCTGTAGTCTCTTGGAAATCAAGGAGAAATTAATTCCAAAAGGCTAACTTATCTTCCCTTACCGACCATTCTGCCAATCTTTACATATCTGTTCACAGTTCTTAAAATATTCTGTAAACTCCCTTCACATTCAATCTCATCTCAAAATCCACAGGGCTTTATGAGAGTGCCCACTATCCATTAACTGTCCAAAATGGCAATATTTACTATCTCAAAATTAGCTGTCCCCAATTCTAAGTATTATAATTAGTCTTCCTTATAAATACATGTTGCACAAAACTTTTTGAAAATCCCCAATTTGTCCCATAAACAACTGGTATTAATTTTACTCCATAATATTCAAGTCTAAGAAATTTCATGTTGATTCATCTTTCTAAATCAACTATCCTCCACAGCTCTACATAGCTTGCTGGAAAGTAAATTTAATTCAGTCAATATTGGAATTCTTCCCCATGAAATATTTTTAAAAACCCTGACTTTATATGATGTCTGAAAAACAGTCCATCATTATTTCCACCTTATCATCACTCCTTTAGCTTCACATTGCTGTAATTGAGCAATGAGGTTGACTGCCCCTTAGGAAATGGTTCTCTCTGAGTTTAAACAAACTCAGAGACTCCTGTCACCCCAGTCCTCTCCACTGGCCCCTGTGGCAGCACACAGCAATCTTCAATCGCATTCCCAATGTGAGGTAATAAATGCCATCAGGACACAGGTTTCCATAGCAAGCAAAACGCCAAAGCCCCCTTTGCAAACCTCATATAACTTCATACCCTTGGACTAGCCACATCTTTCACTCCCACTGAAAACTCACTTTCATAGCCTCCTTCTCTGGGAAAATTCAGCCTAAAAACAATATTGTTCATTTCCCTCTTGAATGTGTTACTTGTGGAAACTCAGACCTTTAAAAATATAATGAGGACTTCTGACTTTTAAGGAATGGGGTGAACATAGAGAAAGAAGATGCTTTATTTTTTCCTCCTAGGTTTCCACAACAGCAAGGAAACCTAGGATACCAGTTGTGTGTGTGTGTGTGTGTGTGTGTGTGTGTGTGTGTGAGAGAGAGAGAGAGAGAGAGAGAGGTGTGTGTGTGTGAGAGAGAGAGAGAGAAAGAGAATATGACAGACAGTGCGGTGATAAAGAGAAAGAGAGGGAGAGAGAAAGAGGGATGGGGAGAAAGGAAGTTCTTGTTACAAATTCATTTTAAGCACTTAAGACTGCCATTTTTTGAATAGTAGAAGTTTAATAAGGCAGCATAGAAAAAAGCTACAGAAACTTTTTACAAACATTTTACTTTCTCTTTGTTTCACTAGAATAAATGAGATTAGAGATTAGATTTCTAATTAATTTCTAAAATTAATTTAATTTCTAAAATTGCATGCCCCATTGAATACATATGAGATTGAAAACAATGTACTAGAGTATATAAATTAATACCAAAAGAATTATAAAATTTTGCTTTATATTACTTCATAAAGAAAATGCTGTTTATATTTTTTGAATAAGCATAGCATTTGATATTTAATTGACTTTGCATTTGTGAGACTTCAAAAGTGGACCTAGTCTAGATTAAGACAACCACAACAGTAAATAGGATAGCAATCAGTCCTGTGTTCTCAGTATGTCCATGAAATGCACACTCATCCTAAGCAACCAAAAGGACTGAGAGAGAAAGAGAGAGAGAATAAATAAAATTGAACACTTATAAAACTAAGGAAATTAAAACTTTTCTTTTGCTTGCCATAGCCATTCCAATGATTTAATTGACTCCATCTATATTTTTTCAGTTGGTTTATTTCATTTTTCAAGGTTAACTTTACAGTGTTTTTTCCAAGTTTCTGTTCCAGCTTAAGAGTGTGCAGTGTTTTAAATGATCAGTTCTAAAATTATTAAAAACATATTTGCTTTTACTATGGATGACCAAATTTTTATGTGTGTGAGTGGCACAAACACACACACAGTATGAATATAGAAAGAATGAAAGTAAAGGAGAAAAGAAGAAAAGAAAAAGTTTATCTTAGAGTTTGAATGGGTGTGGAAAGGCCCAATTGTTCATATTAGTGCTTTAGTTCATTTTGAATTTATATTAATTTCACTAATAACTTTTGCAAAGTTATTATGCAGTAATAACACCCAAATATTAGTAGCCTATAACAATAAAGGTTGATTTCTTCCTCATGTTATTTGTCCTTCAGAATTCATTTGTACTTTGCTTCATATTGTCTTCATTGCAGGACCCAAGCTGAAAGAATAGCCCTATCTTGTTTTTATGACAGAGAAGGAAGAGCAATGTTGGAAGCACGCAACGCTGGGAGAAGAGATACACACCACTTTAGTCAGCTTTAGTCTTCTACATGGAGGAAAAGAAATATCCAACTCTATCACCTTTAGCCTTCTTGTCCCATCTAAAGGATTGAAAAGCATGTGCAAAAGTACAGTCTAGAGGCACAGACTCACTAAACGAATAAGACTTAATCACAGGACTATAAAATGCTTCCCTTTTCCTCACACCTTACCACCAAATTACTAAATGTCTATTTACAGCAGTTCCTTTTACCCAGTACATTAAGCACAGCTATCAAGAAAAAATTACAAGACACACTCAAAGGCAAAAGACACAGCTGGAAGAAACAGACCATTAAAATCAGACTCAGATATGACAGCAATGTTGAAATTACCAAACCAGGAATTTCAAACAACTATGATTAATATGCTAAGCACTCTAACAGATAAAGTATATAGTATGCAAGAACAGATGAGCAATATAAGTAGAGAAATTGAAATTCTAAGAAAAAAACAAAAAGAAATGCTAAGGATCAAAAACACTGTAACAGAAATGAAGAGTGCCTTTGAAGGTCATATTAGTAGACTGCACACAGCTGAGGAAAGAATTCCTAAATTTTAAGATACCTCAATATAAAGCTCCCAAACTGAAAAAGCAAAGAAAAAAATGACTAAAACAAACCAAAAACCAAAAAGCAAAAAACCAGAACAAAATATTGAAGAACTGTGGTACACATTACAAAAAGTGTGACATATAGGTAATGGGAATACCAGAAGGAGGAGAGAAAAAGAACAGAATATTTGAAACAAAAATGATTGAGAATTTCCCCCAAATTAATGTCAGACACCAAACCACAGATTCAGGAAGCTCAGAGCATATAAGCAGGATATATACCAAAGACAACCTACAGATAGGCATATCATTTTCAACCTACAGAAAATCAAAAACAAAGAAAAAATCCTGAAAGAAGCCAGAGAGAAAAAATGCCTTACCCATAGAAGAATAAAGATAAGAATTACATCCACCTTCACCTCAGAAACTATGTGCCACAGACTGAATGGTTGTGCCCTGCCCACCCCACCCCCCACTCAAAAAACTTCATATGTTGAAATCCTAATCCCCCACTGTGATGGTATTTGGATGTGAGGCTTTGGAGTAATTAAGTCATGAGGATGGAGCCCTGATAAATGGGTTAGTGTCCTGATAAAAGTGATCCAAAAAAGTAGCACATAGCAAAAAGATGACTATCTGTGAACCAGGAGGCAGGTCCTCACCAGATACCTAATCTGCAGGTGCCTTGATATTGGACTTCCCAGCCTCCAAAACTGTGAGAAAAAAAATCCATGTTGTTTTTTAAGCCACCGGCTTATGGCATTTTGTTACAGCAGTCTGAATGAACTGAAACACCAAGAAAGAAGAGTATGGAGTGAAATTTTTAGTGTTGAGAGAAAAAAAAAAAATCTTAGAATTCTGTATCTTGCAAAATAAAGACTTTTTATCCTGAGAAAAAAGACTTTCTCAGACAAACAAAACCTGAAGCAATTTGTTACCAGTAGGTCTGCCTTGAAAGAAATGTTGAGTTCTTTAGAGAGAAGGAAAATGATACAGACAAGAAACGCATATCTATATAAAGAAAGGAAAAGCATCAATAAGTGAAAGAGAAAGACTGTATCTTATTATAGTTTTAATCTGTATTCCTTTGAATACTATTAAAAAGTGTTCTTTTTCCAAATTAAAACAATGATAGTCACTTAGTAGCTTTTTTTACTTTTTTGAATTTTATAAACAAATAACATTCTTTTAATTAGTAAATAATTAATATTCTTACAGCTAAAATGTGTTTATTTCAACCAATTATGCTGCTGCAGTTAGACATCATAGCCAAAATAAACTTTGTATAAAACCTAACACCTTATATGGAAATTAATTCAAAATGATCACAGATTTAATTGAAAGATGTAAAATTATAAAATTTTTGGAAGAAGATGAAGAAAAAAAATCTTTGAGAACTTAGACTAGGCAAGGAATTCTTGGACATGACAGCAAAAATACAATTCACTAAAAGAATGTAATCAATAAATTGGACTTCACTAAAATTAAAGATTTTTCTCTGCAAAAGACTCTGTCAATTGTATGAGAGGCAATTAAAAACTGAAAGAAAATATCTGCAAACCATGTATCTAGAATATATAAAGTACTCTTTAGAAAAACAGTCAAAAAGATCCAAAGGATGCAATTAGAAAATGGGCAAAAGACACAAAGAGACCTTTCATCAAAGAAAATATATAGATGGCAGAAAGCACGTAAAAAGATGTTCAAAGTCACTAGCCATTAGGCAGACAAAAACCACAGAGGAATATCACTATAAGCCTTCTAAAATGGTTACAATTTTAAAATAGTGATAAATATCAAATGCTGATAAGGATGCAAAGAAACTAGATTTGTAATACTTTGCTGGTGGGATGCAAAATGGTACAGCTACTCTGGAAACCTGTTTGGTAGTTTCTGATAAAACTATGTAAACTCATCACATGACCCAGCAATTGTACTCCTGCACATTTATCCCAGGGAAATTAAAACTTATTTTTACATAAAGTCCTATATATAAATGCCTATAGCAGTTTTACTGAAAATAACCAAAAACTGGGGGAAAAGAATCCTTCAAATGGGTGAATGGGTAAACATTCATTGTATGAATGGTGCATTCATACAATGGAATACTATTCAGAAATACAAAGAAACCTACTTACACATCCAACAACTTGAATGAATCTTAAGGGCACTAAATAAGAAGCCAGTATCAAAAGATTATATACTATATTATCCCATTTATGTAACATTCTTGAAATGGCAAAATGTAATGTCTTGAAAATGACAAACTTTTCAAGAAGAAAACAGATTAGTGTTTGCCAGAAGATAGTGATGGCATAATGGTCAGCACAAGGGAGTTCCTTTATGGTAATGAAAAATTACTGTATTGTTGTAGTTACGTGAAACTATACATAAATTAAAATTGTATAGGAATACACACACACATGCATGAATATATATAAAAGCTGGTAAATCTGAATAAGTCCTGTAACCTAGTTAAGAGTATTATACCAATTTCAATTTACTGGCTTTGAGATTATACTATAGTTAGGTGAAATATAAGCATTGGGGAAGTTGGGTAAAAGGTACACAGGGCTCTCTTTATTTTTTCAACTTCCTATGAGTCTATAATTCTTTCCAATTGAAAGTTTAAAAATGTAAAATTTAACAAATTAAAATTTCTCAAACATTTAAACACTGATATAAATGAGTTTAATAAAATTCTCCTTCCATTTGTTAATTTCTCAAGTTTAATATATTGGATAATTTAAATGCTATAATTGGAACTTGCAGTCTCTGCTTAGTATGTACTAAGTGGAAAAGAGTGTTGTACCCAACCTAATATCTAGATAAAGCCAGACGACCTATTAAATCATAACTTTTCTTGAAATTATCAGAGAATTAAAGTTGCAGGGCAATCAAATAGCCTGAAATCTGAGGAAAGACACGCACTTCCAAAGAAAGACAGGATACAAGCATTGCTTACCCAGGGCAGAACACAGGAAGGAGAAGGAGCTGGCATTCAAAAATGGATAAGAACAATTTAGCCAAATTCGTAACAAATTGCTTAAATTTGAGTGTAGGATAGTGTGAGAGAATAGAGGCTCTTAGAGCCAGAAGCACCTCATCATATGGGCAGGGCTGGAGTCCAGAGAAAGTCTAATTTGTGGTGAAGATCTGGGGGAGGGGAACAGTCTAGTTGCAGAACAATAGAAAGTCCTATCTGGATCCTTCTTCTCTACAGAATAAAAGCTTAAGCCACTGTGAGAAGAGCAGCAAATTGCCTGTCGAAGTGACTAGATGAAGAACCATTTTGGTTGTGGGGAGAGGGGAAGGAAACTGAACAAATTTCACTCTACTTCTTCAGATTTATATACAGACAGTCCCCAACTTCACAATGTTTCAACTTAAAATTTGGTTCCACTTAAGATTTTTTTTTTTTTTTTTTTTTTTTTTTGTGGTACGCAGGCCTCTCACTGTTACGGCCTCTCCCATTGCGGAGCACAAGCTCCGGACACGCAGGCCTAGCGGCCATGGCTCATGGTTCCAGCTGCTCCGCGGCACGCGAGATCCTCCCGGACCGGGGCACGAACCCGTGTTCCCTGCATCGGCAGGAGGACCCTCAACCACTGCGCCACCAGGGAAGCCCTCCACTTAAGATTTTTAGACTTTACGATGGTGTGAAAGTAATACACATTCAGTAGAAACCATACTTCAAATTTTGAATTTTGATCTTTTCCTAGGCTAGCCATATGCAGTAGGAATGATACCCTCTGCAATGCTTCACAGAGTCAGTGAGCCTCAGCTCCCAGTCAGCTGCAAGGTCAAGAGGGTAAACAACCAATACACTTACAACCTTTCTGTACCCATATAACCATTCTGTTCCCATGCAACCATTCTGTACACTTTCAGTACAATAGTCAATACAGTAAGTCCCCTACACATGAACCTTCAGGTTGAAAACTTTCAAAGATACTAATGTGCATTTGCACGTCCAATCACGTAAGTTAGTTCACATGTCTGGCGTACATTGTCATGTGCGTGCATCCTCTACAAGTGGTTGTGCTTTACTATACAGTACTGTATAGAGTACAGTAGTTAAGTATCTTTATTTCAAGCCCAGGATGTCCGGAAGCAAGCATAAAAGCAGCGGTGATGTAGCTGGTACTGCTAAGAAGTACCAGCTGTTGTACTGTACTGATAGGGACAGAGTAAAGGGACAAAGTAGGTAATTAAATAGTTAATCCCACTAGAGGATTATAAGTAAAGAAAGAAGTATGGGAGACCCCTGTAATTTAACAATCACTCAAGAAAGCTCATTTGCTTAACCACAAATCCAAGCAGGCTTGCTTAGCAACAAAACCATGCAACAGAAGCACAAGGTATGCCCCCTAACAATAAAACAATGGTGGCATGAGATCCACATCCTGCCCAGTGAGCGAATAACCCCAAGGACATGCTCTCTGCACACACAAAAAAACAGCAATTTATGGAAAGGTGACATTTCAAAGTGAAAGACCCTCATTGTACTGAGACCTGAAATAATTTTTCCATAGTGCCATGACAGTCCTGGCTTGACCATGTAGGGACAAGAAAACTCCCCCACCCAACCTGGAGGAGGAGCTGATGTTGGAATCGTGACGTCTACTCAAGAATGAGGAAGAAGGTGGTCTTTTCCCCTCCCCACTTTTCCTTTGACTGTAAAATTGTAACCCACTAAGTTCTCAGGGCATGGCACACTCTCGCCCACCTACTTATAAGCCTCACAAGTGTCCTATTCTAATAAATCACTTATTATCTATCACTCTGCCTCTCGCTGAATTCTTTCTGTGCTGAGACATATAGGACTGAGCTCCTCAGAGCCCCCAAAACACCACCTAGCGGTTTCAGTGCTACTGTACTTTTCAAGGTACTGTACTGTAAGATTAAAAATGTTTTATTTTTTGTGTTTTTTTAAATGTATTATTTGTGTGAAAAGTATTATAAACCTACCACAGTACAGTACTATATAGTCGATTGTGTTAGTGAGGGACCTCGGCTAACTTTGTTGGACTTACAAACCAACTGGACTTAAGGTGCTCTCCAAATGAACTCATTCGTATGTAGGGGACTTACTGTAAATTACATGGTATGTTCAACATTTTATTATAAAATAGGCTTTGTGTTGATTATTTTGTCAGCTGTAGGCTAATGTAAGTGTTCTGAGCACATTCAAGGTAGGGTAGGCTAAGCTATGATGTTTGGTAGGTTAGGTGCATTAAATGCACTTTCCACTTAGGCAACTTTAGATGGGTTTATTAGGGTGTCACCCCATCATAAGTCAAAGAAGATCTGTATATATAAAGCAAATTATTAATAGGGCAAACAAGTCAATTAGATGTAGGTATAATATGTGATGGACACCTCACAAAAGGACATATGCAAATTACTAATAAACATAAGAAAAGATGCTCAATGCATCATCAGAGAAATGCAAATTAAAATCACAAAAAGTACTACTACGTATCAACCAAAAGGACTGAAATTAAAAATACTGATATCATCAAGTATTGGGAAGTATGTGGAACAACTGGAACTCTCATACATCGTTGGTTGGGAGTATAAAATGATAAAACAAATTTTGGAAATCTGATAAAACAAATTTACAGTTTGACGACCAATTCTACTCCAAGTTCTTTACTCAAGAGAAGCTAAACCATATATCCTACACAGATTGTTTTCATGACTATTCATTGCAGCTTCATTCATAATAGCCCAGCAATGGAATCAACCCAAATGCCCATCAACTGGTGAATAACAAATTAATGTATATATCTACAATGGAATTACTATTCAGCAATGAAAAGGAAATATTGATATATGCAACAACATAGATGAACATCTATCCTGTTAGAAAGTTTTCCTGAGAATCATCTGTACTCCCGTACTCTTTTTTCTTAACATATAAGGAAGGTGAGGATGCTGACAGATAATCTATGGTATGAGAAAGCTTATGTTATAATTGTCTGATACAGAAAAATTTCACCATGAGGGGAAGAATGCCCAGACCATAAAGCCAGGGGAAGAATAATGGAGGACCTGAGCAATTCGTGCCATTTAAGTCTTTTAGTTTTCACACACACACACACACACACACCACAATAAATAAATGGGTCTAGTTCCCTTTTCTAGGTACCTAGGATAAAGCAAGTTTAGTGCAAGGGAAGTGTGCAAGTATATTATGGAACAAACTGTTTATGAAATACTGAATCTATCTCAGAAGTCATTCTGTAACAGGTAGGAGGAGACATACCAGTCAGAACATATATGAGTAACAGGATGTAATACAAATGAAAATCAAGAGATAATAAGACCCAATATTAGAGAAGGCCTCATATACCAAATAGAAGAGTTTAAATTTGATGCAGTACTAGGGCTCCTCAAATTGTTCTGCCTAATTGTCCCTAATAGCAAAGAGAAACATAAATATATGTGCCTCAGGGTTCTAGAAGGATGCTTAAAGCTACATGCCACTAGTTAAAATTACTTTGAAGTTTCATTTGTTATATTTAAAATTTAGGGGCTTCCCTGGTGGCACAGTGGTTGAGCGTCCGCCTGCCGATGCAGGGGACACGGGTTCGTGCCCCGGTCTGGGAAGATCCCACATGCCGCGGAGCGGCTGGGCCCGTGAGCCATGGCCACTGAGCCTGCGCATCCGGAGCCTGTGGTCTGCAATGGGAGAGGCCCGTGTACCGCCAAAAAAAATAATAATAATAAAAAATAATAATAAAATAAAATTTAGGAGAAATTTGTATGTTAATAATCAATACAGGACATATTTATTACTTATCAAAGTATCAACCTTCTTCTCAAATATTCTTATGATATTGACACTCTGTAAAGTATGCTGGGCTTATCTTGTGGCATTAAAGCATGCCACAATGTATCTCCTGAAGTATGCACACCATTGTTTCAAAAGGGTGGCATAGGCAATAGGTGGATTCTTTTACATTCTTACACAGAGGTGAAAGTGCATACTTAGAAAGTATGCATGAAAAATAATGCCTCAGACTTTATTTTTGGCAAAGAACTTTCATATTTGACCCTTACATTAACCTATGGCAGTATGGCAGAGAAAGTATATTCATGTCCATTTATAAATAGATTAGGAAATTGAGACATAGAGAATTGAAAGTGCACAGTTAATTAGCAGAAGAGCCAAGAAGAGAATGTTTTGTGACTCTGAATCCAATGCCAATTCTATAATCCCTAGTCACCCTAGAGCAGAATATACTATAAAACTAATTTATCTTGGATCACATTCAAGAGAATTTTGTTGTACCTATAGTAAAAAGATAGATTTACCCTTATAGGTCATCCTAACATATTCTCTGAGGTTTTCTAGTGTAGTAAGTTTTTGCATATCAAATTTGCTAGGTGATATCTGCTACAGAAACAGATGTTTTTCTTAATGCTGAAATGTTACTGATTATACTTAAAAGAATGAAACTGACCTGCCCAAATTCACTTGAGCAAAAAAAGAAAAAGAAAAAATGCCCCCCCAATCTCACTGAAAATAGTCAATATGTCAGAGAAACATTTTCTATAAATCATCTGAAAGTTATCACTGCTATTTTCTTAATTTTTAGAACTTCAGTTGCCAAATACTCAAAGAACCCACCAGAAATGAGTAAGGAGTCAATTGTATTCTTGCTCTAAGAATTACCTTGCTCTAAGAATTCTTGCTCTAAGATTACCCTCTGGTTGGTTTTTTGTAAGATACTAACTTGCTCTATTTGCACTCACAGAATTCTATCCTCCTTGCTACCAACTTCTGTCTCTTTCAGAGGGCCCACCTGTCCAAAACCACTAAAAAGGTTTTTTTTATTTTTATTATTGTTTTTTAAAAACACTTACTCCTTTGACTAGAGCCAGAAGCTTTGAAGTTTGTTGTTGATAACAAACCTGTACCTGATGGGCAACCTGGACATTTGACTGAATTTTCCACTTGGACTACCTCAAAAGCATTATCATACCAGTCTCTGGTTCCAATGAGGACAGACTTCCTGGAGTATTCTGAATTGGATTCTCTTGGCCTACTGGGCACAGAAAATCCTGCCAAATTAGGCTTGGATTCCTGGACTCCTGATTTACAAAAAGCACAGAGTAGCATATTTGATATCCATGACCTTCTTTCATATCCACTGATAGCAAAAGTTGCTTGTTTTCCTCTGATCTTATTAGCAAAAATCCCTTGAAAAAAAACAGGAAAGGAGCAGAGATGATAATAAGAGAATGAGATAAGCAGCTAACTTTGAAAGTAGTTCCCAAAAGAAATAAACAGGAATTTTGACTTAGAAAGATAAAATTTTTTCAGGAATTGTATTTTTGTTTTCGTTTTTATTTTTCTTGATAACTAGGTTGACAAAATGAGGAAACTAAGAATTTAATCACTGTTCTCGTAGGACTTATAAATGCCAATTTATTTTTCACATATTTCTAGCATATGAGATTTCACTGATAAAAACCTATTAGTTACATTTAATTTTATGTGTCTATTTTTAGGGATCATATTCACCATTTCTGTGAATAAAATTCATGGTAAGAAACCAGTGAGAATATGTATTAATGATGCCTTAGAAACATATCCTGAAAAGGAATAAATAATTGTCAGGCAAAATAGTGATTTAAAAGACTAGTAGTTTCTAAACTTTGCACAATATTGGAATCACCTGGGAATCCAGGTGACATTAGTACATTGAAAAGTACTCGGGCTTCCCTGGTGGCGCAGTGGTTGAGAGTCCACCTGCCGATGCAGGGGATAGGGGTTCGTGCCCCGGTCCGGGAGGATCCCACATACAGCAGAGAGGCTGGGCCCGTGAGCCATGGCCGCTGAATGGGAGAGGCCACAGCAGTGAGGGGTCCGCGTACCGCAAAAAAAAAAAAAAAAAAAAAAAAAAGTACTGATGTCTGACTCACACTCTCACATTCTTATTTAATTCATATGAAGTGCAACCTGAGCATCAGGCTTATTAACAGCTCTCTAGCTAAATAGCTAGTCTAGTGGAATCAAAACTACACTGATGTCCTGAGTTCAAATCCAGTCTTTTTTCCTATGGACTGTAGAGTTTTGAGCAACTCAGATGACCTCTCCAAGTCTTTCTTTCTTAACTGTAAAAACAGGATATTGATAATATATTTTCTCTCTCTTTTATAGGGATTTCATGGAGATTAAATAAGATGCTATACAGGAAGTCACTTTAGAAACTATTGCCAAGTTAAATGTAAAGTGATACATAAACATGAGTTTTATATATATATTTATATATAGAAATTTATTATGTATAAAATATATTATACATAAGGAAATTTGTTATATTATATATGATATGTAAAGATATTTATTATAATGAATTGGCTTACAAGATTACAGAGGCTGGCAAATCTAACATCTGTAGGGTAGGCAGGCAGGTTATAGAGATCCAGGAGAGCTGATGTTTTAATTCAGGTCCAAAGCCCATCTGCTATAGAATTCTTTCTTCTCAAGAGTAAGAAAGAATTCTTATTTCATTAGGCCTTCAACTGATTGGATGACACCCACTCACATTATGGAGGTCAATCACCTTACTTAAAGTCCACCAATTTAAATGTTAATCTCATCTAATATAACCCTCACAGATATAACACTCTATATAACACCCAGAATAATGTTGACCCAATATCTGGGCATCCCATAGCCCAGCCAAGTTGACACACAAAATGAATCATCACGGTATTATTATTACCATTTTTAACAAGCTATCTAAAAAGTAGAAGTACTAGACCAATTAAATATGTAGGATTACAACTACCGAGTTGCATTCTTGGCCTTTATCTTCACCTCAGCTTTGCTCCAAATATGTTGACATATATTGTGATTTGAAAGACAACAAACAGAGCCTCGCTCAAATCATCAGGGAAAAGTCAAGGCTTCAACTATAAGTGATTTTTCCCCCACTTAACTCCGTAGTTACACCTCAGAAAAAATACCTGTTAGATTCCAGTGGCACACAAGACTGGCCATATGAGTAGGTGGTATGATCTGAGAAATACCAAGAGACCCCACCTGCCAAATATATCTTCCCTTAGGGACATTCCTGGAATTCTCATGGTTAAAGACAAAACAGAAAGAACCTTTTAAAATGCACTGAAGTGTTAGCGTATCATGGATTGGATTAACAGGTTGACTAGAACTTGAATAAAAATATCTTTTCAAGGTGGAAAAAATGGTTACTCTCTCATCTTTGCTCTAGCAAACATGTTTTTCTTTACCAGGCAAATTCAGTCTGGCTAAATTAGTCTACTTCTTTACCTGAAATCTGACAGATCTTATACTATTGGCTATTATGACTTTATTACCTGTTTCCTTACTACCTTCTTTATATATTTCTAAATGGCCACATTTGGTTTTCCACAATAGAACCAATAATAAGCTTTAGAGAGATTTCCTCATTTTCTTAGTAAACATTGGTGGAGTTTGGTGTATCCTTGTTTTTTTATCAGTTAGAAAAGCATAAAGTTCAGATTTTAACCTAAAAAAAGGATACAAATTGCAAATAGAGAGCCACCAAATCAATTGGTATACAATAATATCTGCAATTAAAGCTCTAAAGTGAAGGAGATATTTTTTGACAAATATTTCTATGATGTTATAGGAATATTTTTAAAAATTATTTCTTTTTAAAAAAATATTTCATGCAGTCCTGGAAATTAAGGACAAGGTTTCTATCCATCTTTAGCTCTTGAACCTCATCCTAAATATTAGTCTCTGAAACTCCCTGGAAAAAAATCACCTTCGTCCAATTTAAAAAATAAAGATATTTCCCCTCCACTGAAGATATATGTCTAATAGCCTCTTCCCAGGGACTGCTTCCTGTACTTTTTGACCTCATCAAAAGCTGCATTCTAACTTCACTGTGACCTTGGCTAATGTTGCTGAGCATTTATCACTTCTTTCCATAACTCAAAGCCTACCATCATTTCCAAAACTGACCCAGTAATCCAGTGCTCCTCTTTGAGTGACAGGTTGTGCACCATGGACATCCTAACATTATTAAACAGGTGAAATACATGGCAGGTTATTTTTGGTTTTGTTTTTTGGGGAGGTATTATATAGCAAATCAAATGTGCTCTCTCCAGCTGTTCAAGATGCAGAGAAAATTGCTGTACCACAAGATCCTTATAGTAAAGCAAATTAAGTGATATCAGAATGTCTCCGGCTGATTGGAGCCTTTGGAAATTCACATTAAGAAAATCATAGCTCAGTCTCACAGACTTTGAAGCAACCTTCTTCTTTAGTAAGTAACTATTCTCCCGTTAAGAAACAGTTCTTGGTTTATTATTGGAACAGATTGACCGTGGAACAATAACTATGTGATTTGAGCTGTTCATCAAAATTGGGTAACCTGTTAGGCACCGAAACATAAAGTTCAGCATGTCTAAATGCCCTTATTCATTAAGTAGAAATCAAGTATATATAGATCAGGCTAATAAAGCATCAGATGTTCTCACAACACAGGGAAACTTTGCCATTTTTCCCACTGCTGCCATATTAAGAGGTACAAGTCCTGATGGTTGAAAAACTCTATAAATATACTAAACACCATAGACTTATACACATAAATTGGGTGAATTTTGCAGCACAAAGAATAAATCTTAATGTATGCAAATTTTAAAAAATGGTTTAGAGGATCTGAGAATCTCAGTATGGAAAACAGAATGTTATAAAAGAATCTAATGTATTATGAAACATGCACACATACTTACCAGATGTATGAACCAACCTCACTGAAGGGGGTGAGAGAAAGAAGTATTGACTTAAGACTTTAGAAAGAGTGGAGACGTAGTCTTAAAGGCAAAATGAACTGTACCTAGGCACTGTATTTTACTTGATGAAGCTGTTCCTGATAAGGGTACAAGTTAACAATTCTGAAATCACAACTGAACAATTAACTAAGTACATGGCAGATTATGGGAGTCTAGTTTCTCACTGTTGAAGAGTGAGATTATAGATAGGCAAGGAGAGGAGACTACAGTGATCCATGTGATAATGGATTAGAGTTGAAGACAGTATAAACTCAGGTTTTGCTTAATATAGATACATATGGATACATATATATACACATACACACACACAAACATATATATTGTATACAAACTTATATCTCAGTCTGTATATCTCAGTCTGTCAGCTGAGAGGGTCTAGACACCCCAATAGCAATGAGCACCCTTAGTGCCAGGATACTGGGTTCTAACACTTTTATTTCCAATAAAAGGAACCTGGAATCCTTAGAGAAATGGCTGATTCTAGAACTGGGACAGGAAATATATAAGATGAGCCTGTAGTATCTTGTAGTGTACATCATCTTTGTAGTGTAGAAAGTAAGAAAGTATTTAAAAAACAAAACCTCACAATGTGGTTGGCATGCTAAAAATAATACAGGAGCCACATGAAGAGGTCCTAATGGCCAAATGCTAGAACAATCTGAACAATAAAATTAAACAGTATTGGATTATAATCCAAAGTAAATATAGAAATCCAAAGTAAAAATAGAATCCATAAGTCCATGCTGATATAAACAAATGATTTAAAAATAAATAAATAGAGAAGAAACAAATCTGCCATACAAAATAATTACTATATATTTCAATATATGATATATTAACATACATAGTAATTTATATAAATATATAGAAATATAAAAATGTTGACTCACCTATTTATATATATGTATACCTGTGTGTATATATGCATATTACTAAAATTAAAAATTGGGGCTTCCCTGGTGGCGCAGTGGTTGAGAGTCCGCCTGCTGATGCAGGGGACAGGGGTTCGTGCCCCGGTCTGGGAGGATCCCACATGCCGCAGAGCGGCTGGGCCCGTGAGCCATGGCCGCTGGGCCTGTGTGTCCGGAGCCTGTACTCTGCAACGGGAGAGGCCACAACAGTGAGAGGCCTGCATACCGCAAAAAACAGAAAACAAAAACAAAAACAAAACAAACAAACAAAAAAAGAAAAATTGTTTTTAGATACTCTACCCTCAAGGAGCAGGCATATGTAACTCCTCACTCCTTAAGTATGGGCTGTGAATAGTAACTACTTCCAAAGTGTCTAGCATGGAAAAAGAGGGGGGAAAAAAAGAATAACTTTACAGTGGAGAAACCTGAAAAACATTAGCTCAAGCCAGGTGATCAAGGTTAACATCAACAGTGATAAATCATGTTGATAGTATGTAGCCCTAATATGATGTAATGAGAATGACCCTTTACCTCTGTGGATTTCTCCAAAAAACATTATCCCAGTGTAAACATGAGAAAAACATCAGAACAATTCCAACTGAGGGACATTCTATAAAATACCAAAATTCCTCAAACTGTCAAGGCCATCAAAAATAAAGTCTGAGAAACTGTCACAGCCAAGAGGAGACTAAGGAGACATGACAATTAAATGTAATGTGATATCCTAGATAGGATCTTGGATCAGAAAAAGAACATTAGGGGAAAACTGAGGAATCTGAATGAAGTATAAAAGTTAATAAAAATGTATCAATATTGATTAATTAATTATGATAAATGTTTGATACTAATATAAGATGTTAATGATAGGGGAGACAGTGTAGAGTATGCCAGAATACTGTACTATCTTTGCAATAATTTTGTAAATCTAAAATTTTTCTAAAATTTAAAAAGTTATTAAATATGTATTTATATTATTAAATTTTAAAATAATATTTTAAGAGGGTTAGCTTATATGTGTAAGCATGTTGTGGTTGATATTTATTATCACTTCAGCCTATCTATCATCATTGTTCCATAAAATGGAAGAGAAAAAGGGATTTTTACAATATTTTGAATTAAAATAAACTATCCACAATAGCGCCATGAAAAAGTAGCATTATTATCCCCCTTTTACTGTTAGCCACACAGTTGGTAAGTAGTGTATGTGAGACTCAAATCCACGTACCTCTAACTCCATACGGTGTGGTTTAAAGTATTCTGTCAGACCTCTTCCCCAAACCATACACATGTGGTAAAAATAAATAAATTATTTTTAAAAAGAAAAAGAAAAAAAACTATCAAAGATATGTACTCAGAGACAGTAATTTTTCTTTGATGAGTAAATGCACAATATTTTACATGTCAAATATTGTTAGTATCTATTATGCTAATTGTACCACACTTGGGCATAATTTTTATGAAGTCCAATAGACTTTACTTACTCTTTTTAAGATTAACAAATAAAGTATGTGTTCTCTTTTTTCCAAGAAATAATTTATATTTATTACATTTGAATGGCTTTAATAACTTTATGAAACTATTAGCTTTTTAAATATATTTATAGTGAATGGATTACTAGAGATTAGACTAGCAAAGTATTTCTCTAAAATCTTGTAATTTTTATATTTTTTCACTTAAAAAAACAGGTCATATAAAAGCTCAAGAGTGTAATTTGTCAGTATTATTTTACTTACTTGACTATATAAAGAGCTATTTAGCTTTCAGCTAATATTTGGAATAGATATGGCTAGATATTTACGTTCTTTTTTTCTTGAATTGTACAGGATAGAGTGAACGTTGGATCTTATGTTTCTTAAACTTCTGCATTTATGTAAATAAAAATGCTACCAAGCCAAGTAAAATTCCAGTTTGGTGAAGCTGAATTCCAACAGAAGAACAAGAACCCTTTCCACATGTACAAATGAAAGGAGTCTGGTAGATTCTAAGTCTTATTTTTCTCTTTTCATAACTACTAATTAGGAACAGCGGCTGTAAAACAAAACCTAAATCTATGCAATGGAGAAACCTAATTAAGATTTCAGCTCTATTCTTCTTGGAATATATATGCTAGAAATACCTTATTTGGTTCTTAACTAGCATGAAAAATCTGATCTCCAAACCGACCCACTTCATAAATATAGTTGTAAATATCAAATTCCCCCAGCTCACTTTATGGTATCATGTTAAAATACTAGTAGGATCTAATCTCTCTTCTTAGATTATAACTCACTTGAAGGCAAAGACCTCAAACTTGCTGGGACTCACAATCTGCGTTTATGTAATAACCAGAAACTACAGTGAAAAATCCCTTCCTGAACTTCTGTGGTCATTCTCTAAAAGGCCCCAGTGGTAATCAAGATAACCTAATCAAATGACTAGGGACCAACTACTGCCTATTTCCTTCCAAAACACAATTTGACCAAGGCTACTCAATAATGGGATGGGAAAAGTCACAATATCAAGACTATTCTGTCACCCACAGAGAGATGTTGGAGTCATTTCTCTTCCAGTTATCAATAGTACTAATCTCTATCTCTCTAGACTGACTGCTATATCCAAAAAGAACAAGATAATAATTTATAAGTGCACCAAAATTTCAAAAGTGTTTTACAGATATTAATTATCAGGTCTAACAGGATAGTAGGAGGAGCCAGTACAAATAACCAGCAGGAGTGGTCCACACGGTGTGGGTCGGTGGGATGGGGGGATTGCTCAGGGCCCTTCTAAGGCACATATAAGTACAAATTCCACGTGAATATTTTTACCTGGGCTGTTCCCTCCAAATATTTTTAACGGGCACAAACCCATTTTAGAACACCTGTACCTTGTTTGCATAACACTAAAAGATATCTTTATTGTCACTTATTTGATGAAGACATTGAAACAATGCAAATCTAATTTTGTGTTTAATGTTACATAGATCTACATCAGTCCTTCTTCCCAAAGAAATGAGTTTGTCATATTTGCAAAGAAGCAACGTGCTATTGCATAGTACATGAAAGGACAATGGTCTCAATAGTGGGAGATTTTTACTCCAGCCATGACTTTTTTTATGGGCATTTGCAAATCACTAAATCTCTGATTTCCTCAACTTACCTATATTTAAAATAAAAGAGAAAAATCAATAAACAGAAAAGAATAAAGCAGCATTTTGTTTTCATAATAAGATAAATATTGAAAAAATAGAATTTACTGAATTAAAGTGAGATTTGCAATTATTTTTCTCCTATGTGAAATTTTTATTATTAAAGCATTTTTCTAGGACAGTGTCCTATATTATATTTAGTTAAAAAAATTCTTGTTTCTTTAGTCTAAACTGTAAGTTCCTAGAGGCTAGATATGCTTTCTCTTCTTTTCTCTTTCATCATCCAAGTCAACTTCGTGAAATAAGGCCATTGTCTGTTTCTCTCCATCTACTCTGAAATATTGGCACAAGCAAGAAGCCACCATGTGATTCTCCCCTAAAATCCAGATTGGTGTGACAAACTCCTTGCTTGACATCTATTGAATGTCTAGCAGGCATTTTAAATCTAATATGCCCAATTGCAGCCCTTGCTTGACAACTTCATTAGTTTTCTATTGCTGTGTAACAAATCACAACAAACTTAGTAGCTTAAAACAATACCCATTTATTAACTCACAGTTTCTATAGGTCAGAAACCTAAGTATGCAGTAGCTGAGTTCTCTGCTCAGGATCACATAAGGCCAAGATCAAGGTGCTGGCTGGGGTTATGGTCTCATCTGGAGTTTGGTATACTCATCCAAACTCATTCAGATTGTTGACAGAATTCAGTTTATTGTGGATGTATTACTGAGGCTCCCATTTTCTTGGTGACTATCATCCAGGGACAATTATCAGCTCCTAGAGGTTGCCCTCAGGTCTTTGCTTTGTGACCCCCTTCCTCTCTCAGCATCTCAGTTTGCTCCTTGTTTGAGGCCAGCAAGAGAGTAACACTTTACCTGGTTAGATTAGGCCCATACAAGTTAATTTCCCTTTTTATTAATGCAAAGTGAACTGATTTGTAACCTGATCATGGGAGTGATATCTCATCCTACTTATGGTCTCTGTTCACACTCAAGGAGAAGAGTTTATACAAGGCATGCACACGATGGGGCAGGAATCTTGGTGGTCATCTTAGTCTTCTACTCACCACCCCTACTTACCCCCAAACTTCTTTCTGTGAGTCTTTGCATCACTAAATTGTTCAAGCCGAAAACCTCTTTTTCTCACAACCTATAATCAAGCTATCATGAAATTCTGTGAGCTCTACCTCCAAAACATAACCTGAATCTGTTTATGTCTCTTTCTCTCCATTAATTCTCTCTACAGTGCTTTCTTCATGCAAAGCAGAATGACTTTAAAAATAAAGTCACTCATCCCTTACTTATTTTTATTTATGGCTCCTATGCAATCCTCATCCCCTAACCGGTGAAGCCTTCGGTCTCTACCAGAGACACTGGCAAACACCCCCTCATCCCCTCACTAACACTGACCTGAGAGGCCCCACTCTGGTGCCCCAGCTTCTGGCCACCTTCCCGTAGTCACTCCCATGCTCCTCCCCTCTCAGTGCTAACAGTGCCTTCATGCCCTCTTCCAGCCCTGCTCCTGCCCTCTGCTTCCCCAGAGGGGTAGATATTAATATTAACCTTCCTCTAGCACTCTCCCTCCCCTTTACCTCCCTGTAATGGGGGACTAAACTGCCTACATTTTGTAAGTAAAAAAAAAAAAATATTCCTCTACTTTCATAGGGGAATGCAGAGGCTCTGGCTGGGTCCCTGTCTCTGTGTATAAATTGTACACACAGTGAAGAAAAAGAATTTTTTAAATAAAATCATTTTACCCTCCTTTGGCTTCATTCCCCACTTTGATTAAAAGCCAGATTCCTAAACAGGACCCACAAGGCCCTATGTGAAGGCCTCTCTGAAGGGATACAATTTAATATTTAAAAGACTGACTAGAGAGAGAAAGCCTTGTGACCATCACAGGAAAGAATATGCCAGGCAAAGATGGCTAATGCACAAATCCTGAGACAGAGAAAAAACCTGGTATGTTTGAGAAACTGAAAGAAAATAGTATGACTGAGACCATTTGTAGTGGGGAAGGGGTGTGCTAACCATAGTTTCTGACTCCTCCAGGAAAAATAAGTGTCAAGAAAGTTATTACATGACTGGTACCAATGTAATTCAGCAATGGTTTCTCTGTCTATGTTTAAGTTTTTAGTTGAATGGGGGTGCTTTGTGGATTCTTTGGAAATCTCTGAACTCTGAGGTTGTTTTTACCTTTTTTTTTTTTTTTTTTTCCTCACTGTGGCATGTGGGATCTTAGTTCCCCCGACCAGGGGTTGAACCCGTGCCCCCTGCAGTGGAAGCGTGGAATTTTAACCACTGGATGGCCAGGGCCAGGTATGTGCCTAAACTCTTAGGTCTTATACCAACAGTTTCCTTGATAAGGGCAAATACATCTCCACTCAGTGGTTAATTGTGATACCTTTCCTTATAATTTATCTCTTTCTCTTGAAGTCACTGCCATTTAGATAGGACTCTTGGAGTGGGTCTAAGGCATCTCCAACAGGCTCTTTATTATATGGGCCACATCTGAAGCAGAGGAAATATGCAACTTTAATTTACTCTTGGTAGGAATGGAGTTAATTCCTACCTGCATCCTCTAATATACTGCCATAAGCAGCTTCAGCCAGACTTTGTTGTTTAGATTTCTTAGATGTGAATTAGACACTTGTGAATGTCTCTATTCCAAGCTGCAAAGGGCACTTATTGAGTTCTATTTGTATTCTTCTTGATGTTCCTCTCACTTGACATGAGGTAAGTGGGAAGCCATCTATTCCCATTTATGGGGACTAATAGAACCCTGACAATTCTTTTCAATTTCCTACTTTCTAGCTGAATTATTAATCTTCACTTAAATAAACACTGACCTTTCAAAAGCTTATTTTTAATCACTTGCCTTGTAATTCCTACATTAGTTGTATTGTACCTCTCTTTACATGGTGGGAATAGAATGCATACTTAAGAGAAAAAATTCTGGTGCTATTTTGCTGGGGTATAACTCCTGTAAGTATGACCTTGGCCAAGTTATTTAAACTTTCTGTGTGTCAGTTCCTTGATCTGTAAAATACAGATAATAACAGCAAAAATTTCATAGGGTTATTATGAGAATTAAATTAACTATATACACATGCTTATACACAACTGGCTATGTTTATAGCCAGCAGCATATACACATACAAACACAAATACACACACAGCTAAATGTATATATGCTGTATATTATATATATTATATATCAGTATATGATATATATCAGTATACACTTGTGTATATATTTATATACATATATATACCAGTGTTTGTATGTTTATATATGTATTCATATTCACTAATAAATACTATATGTACTTGTAACCTACTATTTTGTTCTCATTGTACAAACTCGAGACAAAAATCTCATTTTAAGATGCCATCAAAAAGCATGAATAAATAAAATACGACAAATCATAACTAAAGAATATATGTGCTGTGTGTTTCAAAAAATGTCTGAAATGCATATGAACACAAACTTTCAAACTCAAAAAAACCCTAAAACGACTGAAGCTTTTTCTTTAACAAAGTAGTTTGAATTCATAATTTTCCCTAATCGAGTGACTATTATTATTTTTAACGGTACAATACTACATATGTATTGCACTTAACAAATGTATTCATTATGTTATCACATTGATCTAAATTGTCTCATTTGAGGAAAAAGGAAAAGGTATTTCATATGGCATTATTACATTTTTACTCATTCTTACATGGGAAGAAGTTGAAATTAAGAAACATTGTGAAACTTACATAAGGTGACTGAGAAAAAAGGAGATATAGCTAAGAATAAAACAATTCTTCAGCGAGTCTTTATGCATTGATCTTTATACTACAGGACATTGCTCCCTAACCCAGATAAAGAAATAGTCTATCCACTATATGTGACTGTACAGAATTTTGTGCATATTTTATAAGATATACAGTTAGCATATCGAATACAAGACTTGTAGGATAATTTAAAAATCACAATTCTGGGGCTTCCCTGGTGGCGCAGTGGTTGAGAATCCGCCTGCTGATGCAGGGGACACGGGTTCGTGCCCCGGTCCGGGAAGATCCCACATTCCGTGGAGCGGCTGGGCCCGTGAGCCATGGCCGCTGAGCCTGTGCGTCCGGAGCCTGTGCGTCCGGAGCTTGTGCTCCGCAATGGGAGAGGCCACAACAGTGAGAGGCCCGTGTACCACACAAAAAAATAAATAAATAAAAATCACAATTCTGTTTTATCTTCAATGCCCTTTTAAAATTTCTTCAATATGGGTAATCTTTCCTGCCCTTGGATAGGAAATTGGCTGGGTCACATTACTTTCCAGCTTACTCTTAGGTAATAAGCAGTTCTATAACCGCTTAAGTCCCAGAACATGGTGTCAGTTCAATAACTATAATATATAGATTCCAGGTTATTGATTAATGTTTCAATAGGCATTCAAATTAAGACTTCTATTCTTCCCAAGGCCTATGAGAACAATTGGTTGGCCATTGCTCTTTTCCTCACATGTCCCCCCTCCTCACTAACTGCTTAGCAGCTTTCTCATATTCCTCCAGGGTCAAAGTAAGCAGGAAAAGTAAGAGAATAAAATTATTTTTCCTTGACTGATTGTGCCATATTCTCTGTGCCTGATATATGGCCAAAGCTTACTCTTTTACAGGATGATTTTGTGGATTTTGGAGGTTTTCATAGCTGTGGTGTTTCATTTTCCTAGCTGGACCCATTCAGTCTCTAACTTCCCTGGAGGTTTCCCTCACATAATCTCAAACTACTGAAGTACTTTCCACAATCTCCATTAATCCTCTTGGGCAGTTCTTAAATGGCTTCCACAAAGCTTTGTTGCCCACCATGGCCCACATCCTTTGCCACAAGTTTGAGGAGAACAGGCTAGTCTCAAGTCAACAGCAATACTCTCCTGGCTCTACACCAAGCAGCTCATCAGTCTTTTTGTCATCCTCTAGAGAGACTAGGTGATCATCTGTCTCCAGGTTGCAAGGCCCCCTATTGTCAGGAAACACATATAAAGCTCTCTGAATGGTCTTGTTGAAGCATACTCTTTCCAACGTGAAGAGCCACATTACACTTCTGAAAAGAGAAGGTGAGGTTTACTGCATCATTTTCTTCAAAGAAATACACTTCAAAGCATTGATGCTTCTCTATATATACTCTGACAGTTTTTTATGTCCTTGAACCACCTGAGGGTTTCAAAAATCAGAAAACTGAGTTTCTGGATTTTCTTTTTTATGTTCAACAAATGGGCAAAGTGTAAGGTCTGTCTCTATTCATTTCATAGCTCTTGTATTATTACTTCAGTCAAAATTAGGTAAAAATATTCTCATTTCAACAATCTGTTCTGCATGTATTATATCCTGCTTTGTATTATACATATTTGTATAAATATTATAGTCTTATGTCCCCTACTAAATCTAAGTTGTATTCTTCTTAAAAGCAGATACTGTGATTTACTTATTGACATAATATTCAAGACATATAGATCTGTCCAGTAATTAACTGTTGAGTTGAATATTCATACAGATCAACAGGGAAAGCTGGCCAAGGGCTAATGCTTGGGGTCTGATAAAATATGCAGTGTAAGAGTTAAGCAATTAAAAATCAGATATCATGTTATACAGCTTAAAAATATATAATTTTTGTCAATCACACCTAAGTAAAGCTGAAAGAAATTAAAAAAATAAAAACATGAAAAAAGAATCAGACATGGAATTAAATCCATACTCTACCATTTGCCAGCTAGTTGCATAACCTTGGACCTGTGGATTATATTTTCTAAGTGTTGGATTCTTTATGTGCGAAGTGTAGATAACAAAGCTTCCCTCACAAGGTTTCACTTGAGAAATAAGTGAAAAACTACAAAAAAACTTAGATATTTTGGTTATTAATATTAAATTCATTATTACCCATATTTCTAGAGATATAATGAATCTGACCCAAAATAGAAATAGGCTAATATTTGTTTCATAAATAAGTTCATGATTAAATAAAACAAATACTCAGCAACTACCTGGGCAACTTAGTTATTAAAAAGCAATTTTACTTTCATTATCTGAATTATGAGGCTAGTTACTTTATAGCCATTCTTTATATATGAGTGATAAGGAAAGAAAGAAGGAAAGATGGAAGGAAGGAAGAGAGGGAGGGAGGGGGCATAAGGGAGGGAGGAAGGAAGAAAGGAAGGGAAAAAGGAAAGAAATGAAAGAGAAAGAAAGAAAAGAAGGAATTGCATGAAGAATACTAAGGATCAATATATTTTTAAATGATTTCATTATATTCCTTCAGGTTGAAAATAACAGTAAACTACCTGTATGAAGGAAAAAGTTATGTGGCTTATACTTTCTTTTAACATTATTAATCATGGAAAATGTGATAACATGTGTGTTGCTTTTAATATGGTATACTTCAGGACAGTTAGTTGGCTTATGTCCTCCAGGGTGATTTCTGATCACTTAATTCAAAAGCCACTCTATAGATAGGATTCATTTATATTTACTTCTAATCAACATCAGATATTTGTTAATGAGTTTAATTTAAATTGAATTTCCACTGATGACATTAGATAAGTGGATTAACTAAAATATGTAAACATTCCCTTCCCACCATTGTATGACCCAGTTATAACAATCTGCAAGTCTTGCACCATTTAGCCCTTGTAAATGATGTTCTAGGCTTTGTTCTTAAATGCACCTGTATTTAGCCAGTGATTCTGGAAGATTGTGGATCATCTGACTGACTAAAGAGTTAAAAATACTGCTCATTTGCTTCCAGTAAACCTTTATGCTCTTGCATAAAGGCACATGGGACAGAGAGTTGGGACTTCATGACCCATAGAACAGGATTGACATTGTTTTGTATCTGTTTGTGCATAGACATCTATATAGAGCAAAATATGTATTTTTTTGGTGACCTGTTAGCAAGATTGTAGATGGACTATATCCTTTCCCTGCCTCTAACAATTGGTAGGCATATATATTCACCATAAATAACCTAATACTTGTGTATTAACAGATTGGGTTAGGTTAGTTTGCATCAGAAAATTGCATATAAATATATAGTAGAAGTTGCAAAAGATAATAATAATAAAGCTAGAGATTCCCTCTTCTTGAAAGGGAATCCACTTTGAGAAATAGCCTTGAAATTGATATTTGAAGTTAGTAGAGCTCATTAAATTATAGATGGCTTACTGATCAGAAGAGAAAGTTAAGAATCAAAATTAATTATATTCATAGCAATGGAGGGATAAGAAGTACAAAAGGGATGAGTAGAAGTAGAAGTATAATGGGCTTATTCTAAGGTATGGTTTTACTGATAAGAAGTACCTGCAAAGTACTTAGAATATCTGTTTCTTTTTCTTTCTTTTTTTTTTTTTCTTTTCTACTGATTCATGCTGGGTCAGAACTGAAGGATATATACCCTAACAACACCACTGCTAAGAATACCTAGGATTCAGGTATGGATAGATAAGACTCTAATTATAGAAGATGACTCAAAGACAAGTGTCTAAAGTGGCTAAATTCACTACAAACTCTGATATGTGCTGTTTTAAGCAACTAGAGCAAGCAGAATCAAGTTAGCAGCTTGCAGGAAACCAAAAAACTGCTAAGGCTTGGGCACCACTAGATGACTGGACGTTTCAGTGTGAGTTCAAATGAGGTTGTAGGACAGCAGGGATAAATGACACAATAAAACTAGCTTAGGTAAAGTGGTAGGGAACTTAGATCTTTTCCTTTGAATCCTTTTCTTTATAATAGGTGTAAAGGGTCTGACGTCTAGTTCCCAAAATTCAAGTGTGCAAAATTACTAACTTTATTTTTCTGTAAATAAACTTAATTTCTATTCTGTGCTCTCCCTGCGTCCATATTGCTAGGCAGTAAAAATAATCTTGGTCAATTTAGAGTAATCTTGATCATTTCAGTTACTCACCCTTCTCCCTACAAACCCTTCACTGAAGTTGTTTCTAAGCTCTAAGGAATTTAGAGGGTATCACCCAATTAGCAATTATATGGTTCTTAACGGTCACTTCACACTAACTTCCATTGTGATGTATGTATTTTCTCCTTGTCTCCATCATTGGCTTATGCACATGTCAGTTGCAGCCTCCTCCTCCTCAACATAGCCCCTCCTCCAGTCTGTTGGTTTTCTGCACCATATCTGTGCTCATTGGAAAAACATTCTGCTGCTCTCTAGGCTACTATATTAATGGAGCAAGAGATTCTATGAGGCCACCTTAGTGCTATATCTTGAACACCTCATCCATCTCTACTCTTTTGTTTCTCTAAAACCCTCACTTTATCTCATTCAATTATTGAAAGATCCGCTCAAATAAAAATTTTTATAAAATCTATGAAATAGACCTGACATTAATTGTACATGTAAGTATGATCAACATGCTTAAATTCTTTCTAATTGAATATAGTCTATACCTTCATAAATAACTTATCTGAACATTTTTGAATTTTTAAATTATTGAATTATAATATAACTATATTCAATTTAAAATCATTTTGGAAATAATGCAAGGTAAAATTATTACATATATATGTATGTGTATATACGTAATATACATATATATGTAATTATATATGTGTATGTTTATATACCCGTGGGATATTTTTACTTTGTATCTATTCCAAAATCACGCACACACACATACACACACATCAGCAACTGAATCCTTTATTTTATAGTTCTAATGTCAATTTCTAATTAAAGAAAAGCTTGAATACTGCCCTTCCATAACACAAGACACAAAATAAAATCCTGTTTTCGTGGTTCTGTAGTGTGCTCTCAAGAAAATCTAGAAAAAGAGTTGTAATTGGAGACAAAGACAGAAAGTTGAAATTGATTCATATTTCACAGAGATCTGCAGAACCATGGGTCTAGATTGCAGCTCTTAGCCACTAGCCAGCTTTGCCTGCATTTCCATGATAGGCTCTGTCTTCACTTTTTAAAATACTAACAGGCTTCTTGTGGGTGGGATCAAATGACTGCCCCTCTCCCTTCACCTGTGAAATTTCAGAGCCTATTTGAAAAGGGCCATTGTTTCCCAGGAATGCCAGGCCTAGTCCAGGAAAGAAAGTCTTCATTTCAACAGGAATTTGGAGCCTGCCTGAGAAGGCCAGCCAGTTACTTGGTGAAAACTGGCAATTCATTCAAGTTCTGAACGGTTACTCTCCCAGCCTTACTCTCTTACTTTCAACTCCTGAGCTTTATGACTGATGTGTTTTTTTCCTTAAATCATAGGGACACATGTGTGTGTGTGAGTCACAGCAGAAAGAAGTATGTACATAGTACAGCATGTACACTGTCAGTGATCTGATGAAGGAAACCCCTTGCTTCAAACAGTGAGCTGCAGCCTGAGACATAGGTTCCTCTGTTTCAACTTCTGCACCTACATTTACAGCACTTGAGTGCATTCATGTGAATAAGCTCATATGTTTAACAAGCATTTTGAAATAGGTTCCCAATAAAATATATTTGGTACAAGAATACAAAACAAAGATACAGTACTTGCATTCAAGACCTAGACAGAAGGCCCCTGTCTGAAGCACATTAAAAATAATTTCTGAAGTAAAAATTAGGACTAGAAGCCAAAAGAGTACATTTAAAGAAAAAAAAAAAAACTTGATACAAAGGTACAGACTCAAATCTTTCTTGTTAGAGTCTACAGGCACTGACTATATGAGCTTTACTATCTAATGTTCCTACTGTTTAGAGCTCTTTGATATTTTCTACAAAATGACCTGGAAATTTTCTAAGATTTGGTTATTCTACTAATAAGATATTTAAGTTCACAGAATCTTTATTAAGAAAATCTACCTTTGCTCCTCAAAAAATTTCAAAAGATCCTCCAAGCATTCAAATTGACTAAAACGTGAAAAATAAATAAATAATAATAACGTCAATGAACTTGAAAGCAAAGCATTCACCTTTATGTGTGATTATTAGCAGAGAAGGAAATAGTGATGCCAATACAGCTTCAGGATAGGATTTTGGAAATATGTTTTCAAGGCAAGTGCAAACAGTTTTGAATATGAGCTGACACTGACATCAATTGCTTTACTCAACATCTAAAAACTTTGGAAACTTTTATGATTTTTGATACATCACAGATTTAATCTTTCATCTAACAATAAAGTACCATTAATTTGTGGTGAATAAACACGTAATAATTTTCCAAAGAGCATGTTCTAAAATTAGAAAACAGTGAAACAGAGGCTAATCAAGTCAAAAGGTGACATTTTTTTTCTTTGCTTCTCCTTCATCAGATGTTTCCTGTGATCTTGTGAAAAACCTGATGTTGTAACATTATTAGTTGCTGGACTTTAGGAAAGATGGTGCACAAAAGGAAGCTTGTCCTTTTGAGATCTGGTTTTGAATCAGTTACAGACGACAGAAAAATACTCTTTTGTGGCTGCTAAAGTTCAGGAATGAATTCTGGCAGTCTTGCCCAAATCCCTAGAGTCCACATTACCAACGTCTAATTTGCAGGCTTCACTTGTAACTCCACTAGGGCCATGGTAATGAATGGATTTAGTGATGGTGTCCTGAGTCATCTGTAGAGTGGCTGGTCTGGACACTGAGGCTCTTCCTTGTAACCTCCCCAGATATATCACTCAAGGAAGAGAGGCTATGTGCTTGCATAACAGTGACAGACTTGGTAGTTTTACTAAATTGTAGTCCCAAGGAAAGTTTTTCCCTCTATCTGATCTAGAAAAGCAAAGGGGTCTTAGGAAAGGAAACATATTCTTGTTAGATCTCTCCACTCCTTAATATCCATTCCAAAATCTTTTACATTTGGCTTAAATATCCAGCTAACTGTGGTTGAACGTGACTTTCTCTAGACCTATGCCAGCATATTCTTTAGGCAGTCAGATAAGAAAGTTGGCCCATTTCTGCCCAGAGAGCAAAGAATCAAAGGTGACCCAGAGGTTAGATTCCTACTCTGACAAGGTGAGGTCCTGATACTAACTTTATGGCATTTCTTTCTTAGCCCCTAGGCTTGCTGTATGAGGATTTACTTTCATGTACTAAGTAACTTGTACTCCTAAATCTGAGAAGGATAATTTGTTCACTTCCTTCAGTTTAGTACATATTGATAGCATGAAATAATTAATATTGAGTCACTTTTATCTTCTTTATTTTTTAAATCATTTATGCCAAATTCTCTCTGAAATATGTTTACATCTGCCTCTTTAGTGAAGTTCCACCAGTCTCCTAAATCCAGCAACCAAAATTGGATATTGATTTAGTGTCAATAATACTATCTAGCTTAAACTAAAAGTGTAAGTAAGAGAGAAGTCGAGAACAAAAATAAAATGCTGACCATGACAAAAATTAATGAATGATTTATTAGTGTTGGAGAAAGCACTCTTACTTTCTACTAAAAGATTTATGATAAAGTAATACTATTTATCTTAGCAAACATTTTCGACACTGATTCCTCTTGAACTAATCTATGAGGCACTGCAATCTGAAAGTCATACGGAATTGCGTCATTAGATCATTTTCATTCTATGCTACATTCTTAAGCCCCTTCCCTTTCCTAGAATCAACAATCAACACATATTACACTCCAATGTTTAAAATGAATAAAAAAGATACAATAACAAAATCCACATTGAAAAGTTAGGTACTTTGAACTTTCTCATCACCTTACCAGTGTTTCCGCATGGACAGTCTAAAAGACAACTCAGCAATGTCTGAATGGAACTGCAAACAATGGCTCCTTCACAAGTGGGTCTTTAATTGATTACGGCTGTGTTTATGGAAGCAGAAGAGAATTTACACAAAATGACAGATTCCCTTCATTTTAAGGGGGTTTTTGGCATTCACATGGTAAGGGTGGTTTCTCTATTGACTAGTCCTGCTATCTTTCCTTACATATATCCACTTGATTACCATCCAACTAAATAAACATTAAAAATGGTTACTTTATATAACTTTTTATTAGAATTATCTCCTCAGATCTTTTTTTTTTTGCGGTACGCGGGCCTCTCACTGTTGTGATCTCTCCTGTTGCGGAGCACAGGCTCCGGATGTGCAGGCTCAGCAGCCATGGCTCACGGGCCTAGCCGCTCCGCGGCATGTGGGATCTTCCCGGACTGGGGCACGAACCCGTGTCCCCCAAATCAGCAGGCGGACTCTCAACCACTGCGCCACCAGGGAAGCCCAGACCTTTTTTTTTTTTTTAATGGGGTAAAATTTACACTTTCTAAGATACGGCTCATGTTTAGTGAATCCAAACAAAATCCAGTTTCCATCTGTGTCTTTGCCACATATTCTTACATTAAATATTATAGAAAATAATTAAATAATAGGAACTCATTAGGACTCAGTTTAGTGGTGTCCCTTTTTGTTTTCAATTTATGTAAGTAATTGCAGGGGTGGGAAATTTTAAATCATGAGATTTGGATAACCCATCCAAGTAGTAGTATCTATTTTTACTATACAATTATGTAAAAATATTCTGATTTTAAAGTTGTGTTGTATTTATATAATGTCTTAATATGAGGTAGTACCATGGTCTTTCTAGTGATTGGGACAAATAGATTTTAAGTTTTAACTATATTAACCTGTAATTCTAAAAGGCTTTTCATTTGTCTGTTAATAGTGACCTCTACTGGTCAACTATAGCAACAACATAACATCCCAAGTTAGCTGCTCTGGAATCCAAGGTTTATTCAATGAAGAGCAGTGGTATAATTGCAATAATAAATTTAATACATATTAGACCCTCAATGCCAATTTATATTTTAAATCTTTCAACCCCACAAAAATCAACTGGTCTCGTAAATATCTGTGGACTCTAATTAAAAACAAAGTAATACCTGACAAAGTCTTAGCTGATTATTCAAAAAATAAACTTTGCTTAGACGCAGAAAAACTTAAAATGTATGTTAATATAAATCTTCTCCTTATGAAAAATTAAGAAGAAAGCATTACATTATGGCTCTTTTTTCTAAAAGTGTGTGAACATGAAAGGTGTTATAAAAGAATAAAGCTATCTTACCTCAGAACATTGACATTATGTTTTTCCTCATTCACCATGGACTTTAACCAATAGTGTAAATGAGCACTTTTGAAACTTTCTTATTTTCAGGAATAGATTGTATATTTTTATTTTATTAACATGTTATTAATTTACTGGTTTTTACATGACAATATACTCTAAGTCCATAAAAGAGAGAATATCCCTGTTTGCAGTTTCAAATTTGGGAATTCTATACAAATAAACAGGGAAGTATTTTAATATTGCTTAATTTACATTTACCATTTTGAATTTTCAAGGAAAAACTCTCTGACTCAAGTCAGTCCAAACTGTAATCAATCCAATAAACAGACTTCTTAGTTTTAGATATTTTTCTCTAGTTAAACTAGTTGTTCTAAGGAATTCCCTGGCAGTTCAGTGGTTAGGACTCTGTGCTCTGTGCTTCCACTGTAGGGGGCACAGGTTTGATCCCTGGTCAGGGAACTAAAATCCCACAAGCCACGAAAAAAAAAATAATAATAATAAGAATTAGATGTTCTAGTGAACACCTGAAAACTATAAATTAATATATTGCAACTTTCTGACTCCAACCTCTTATCCTTCCATCTACTTCCACTATCCCACTATCTTTTACTTCGCTGGGCCCTCAAATTTAAAGACATTTGTTTACTTTCTCTATCTACATCCCAACACTTCAAACACTCTCTTACCAACATCCTACACTCATTGGCTCTATGCCATTTCAAACCTAACATACATTAACCCTGTGTATGAATGACACCTACATGTCTGCCTTCTGTAGGCCTTCTCTCAAGCAGCTTAGCAATTTAAGAATATGTTTATGATCTAAAAATAGTCCCCAATAAAACTAGGTAGAATCTCTTGAAAATAATAAGATATGGTTTGTTGACAAAGAACTAGTCCTTTGAAAAATAAGCTTCTAAAATCTAGAATAAAAAAGAACTATAGGGGCTTCCCTGGTGGCGCAGTGGTTGAAGGTCCGCCTGCCGATGCAGGGGACACGGGTTCGTGCCCCGGTCCAGGAAGATCCCACATGCTGCGGAGCAGCTGGGCCTGTGAGCCATGACTGCTGAGCCTGCGCGTCTGGAGCCTGTGCTCTGCAATGGGAGAGGCCACAACAGTGAGAGGCCTGTGTACAGAAAAAAAAAAAAATAATAATAATAATAATAATAATAATAATAATAAAGTAGACTTTTTGTCCTAGCTGGAGATATTAGGCAATAAGGTAAAGGCAAGGCTTCCAAATTGGAAAGGAAGAAGTAAAACTGTCACTATTTGCAGATGACATGATATCATATGCAGGAAACCCTAAAGACTCCACCAAAAAAAACTATTAGAACTAATAAACAAGTTCAGTAAAGCTGCAGAATACAAAATCAATATACAAAAATCAGCTACATTTATATACCCTAATAATGTACTATCAGAAAGAGAAATTAAGAACACAATTCCAGGTACAATGTCATCAAAAAGAATAAATACCTAGGATTGAATTTAACCAAGGATATAAAAAACTATAAGACATTGATGAAAGAAATTGAAGAAGATACAAATAAATGGAAAGACATTCCATTCCTCATGGATTAGAAGAATTAATATTGTTAAAATGCCCATAGTACCCAAAGCAATCCACAGATTCAGTGCAATCCCTATCAAAATTCCAGTGGTATTATTCACAGAAATAGAACAAAAAACCCCCCTAAAATTTGTATGAAACTAAAATAGACCCCAAAGAGCCAAAGCAATATGGAGAAAGAAGAACAAAACTGGAGGTATCACAGGTCCTGATTTCAAACTATATTACAGAGCTATAGTAATCAAAATAGTATGGTATTGGCAAAAAATCAGACACATAGCTCAATGGAACCAAATAGAAAGCCCAGAAATAAACCCATGCATATATGGTCAATTAATTTATGACAAAGGAGCCAAGAATATACAGTGGAAAAGGACAGTCTCTTCAATAAATTGTGTTGAGAAAACTGGATGGTCACATGAAAAAAATAATGAAACTACACCACTGTCTACACCATGCACAAAAATTAACTCAAAATGGATTAAAGACTTAAATGCAAGACCTGAAACCATAAAACTACTGGAATAAAACATAAGAGATAAGTTCCTTGACATGGGTCTTGGCAATGATTTTTTTTGGATCTGACCCCCCCCTGAAAATGGAACTACCATATGAGCCAGAAATCCACTCCTGGGCATATATCTGGAGAAAACCATAATTTGAAAAGATACATGCACTCCCAATGTTCATTTCATTTACAATAACCACGACATGGAAGCAACCTAAATGTCCATCAACAGAGAAATGGATAAAAAAGATGTGGTACATATATACAATGGAATATTACTTAGCCATAAAAAATAATGAAATAATGTCATTTGCAACAACACAGATGGACTTAGAGTTTATCATATGAAGTGAAGTAAGTCAGACAGAGAAAGACAAATATCATATGATATCACTTACATGTGGAATCTTTAAAAAATGTACAAATGAACTTATTTACAAAACAGAAACAGATTCATAGACCCTGAAAACAAACTTATGGTTACCAAAGGGGAAATGTGTGGAGGAGGGATATGGAGGGATAAATTAGAAGATTGGGATTAATATTTACATACTACTATATATAAAACAGATGATCAGCAAGGACCTACTGTATAGCACAGGGAACTCAATATTCTGTAATAACCTATATGGGAAAAGAATCTGAAAAATAATGGATATATGTATATGTTTTCTGTACACCTAAAACAAACATAACATTGTACATCAACTATACTGCAATATAAAATAAAAATTAAATTTAAAAGGGAGTAATAAAAATCACATGATCATCTTGACACTGAAAAAACATTTGTCAGAATTCAACACCCATTCATGATAAAAACTCTCATGAAAGTGGGTACAGAGGGAGCATATCTCCACATAATAAAGGCCATGTATGACAAACCCACACTAACATACTCATTGGTGAAAAGCCTTTCCTCTAACTTCAGGAACAAGACAAGAATGCCCACTCTTCCCACTTCTATTTAACACAGTATTGGAAGTCCTAGCTACAGCAATCCTACAAGAAAAAGAAATAAAAGGTATTCAAATTGGAAGTGAAAAAGTAAAACTGTCACTATTGGCAGATGATATGATACTTTATATAGAAAACCCTAAAGTCTCCACCCAAAAACTTTTAGAACCAGTAAATGAATTCAGCAAAGTTGCAGGATACAAGTTTAATATACAGAAATCTGTTGCTTTTCTACACACTAATAATGAACTATCAGAAAGAGAAAGTAAAAAAAATCCTGTTTAAAATTGCATTAAAAATAATAAAACACCTAGGAATAAACTTATCTAAGAAGGTAAAAAACCTATACTATGAAAACTATAAAACACTGATGAAGGAAATTGAAGATGATACAAAGAAGTGGAAAGAAGTAGACAGCCACCAAAAACAGAGGGAACTATGAACCTGCAGCCTGCAAAAAGGAGACCCCAAACACAGTAAGATAAGCAAAATGAGAAGACAGAAAAACACACAGCAGATGAAGGAGCAAGATAAAAACACAACAGACCTAACAAATGAAGAGGTAATAGCCAGTCTACCTGAAAAAGAATTCAGAATAATGATAGTAAAGATGATTCAAAATCTTGGAAATAGAAGAGACAAATTGCAAGAAACAGTTAACAAGGACCTAGAAGAAATAAAGAAAAAGCAAGTAACAATGAGCAACACAATAAATGAAATGAAAAATACTCTAGATGGGATCAAGAGCAGAATAACTGAGGCAGAAGGAAGGATAAGTGACCTGGAAGATAAAATAGTGGAAATAACTACTGCAGAGCAGAAGAAAGAAAAAAGAATGAAAAGAACTGAGGACAGTCTCAGAGACCTCTGGGACAACATTAAATGCACCAACATTCGAATCATAGGGGTCCCAGAAGAAGAAGAGAAAAAGAAAGGGACTGAGACAATACTTGAAGAGATTATAGTTGAAAACTTCCCTAATATAGAAAAGGAAATAGTCAATCAAGTCCAGGAAGCACAGAGAGTCCCATACAGGATAAACCCAAGGATAAACACACCAAGACACATAATAATCAAACTGTCAAAAATTAAATACAAAGAAAACATATTAAAAGCAGCAAGGGAAAAACAACAAGTAACACACAAGGGAATCACCATAAGGTTAACATCTGATCTTTCAGCAGAAACTCTACAAGCCAGAAGGGAGTGGCAGGACATATTTAAAGTGATGAAGGAAAAACACCTACAACCAAGATTACTCTACCCAGCAAGGATCTCATTCAGATTTGATGGAGAAATTAAAACCTTTACAGACAAGCAAAAGCTGAGAGAGTTGAGCACCACCAAACCAGCCTTACAACAGATGCTACAGGAACTTCTCTAACCAAGAAACACAAGAGAAGGAAAAGACCTACAAGAACAACCCGAAACAATTAAGTAAATGGTAATAGGAACACATATATCAATAATTACCTTAAATGTAAGTGGATTAAATGCTCCCACCAAAAGACACAGACTGGCTGAATGGATACAAAAACAGGACCCATATATATGCTGTCTACAAGAGACCCACTTCAGACCTAGGGACCCTTACAGACTGAAAGTGAGGGGATGGAAAAAGATATTCCATGCAAATGGAAATCAGAAGAAAGCTGGAGTAGCAATTCTCATATCAGACAAAATAGACTTTAAAATAAAAACTATTACAAGAGACAAAGAAGTACACTACATAATGATCAAGGGATCGATCCATGAAGAAGATATAACAATTGTAAATATTTATGCACCCAACATAGGCGCACCTCAATACATAAGGCAAATACTAACAGCCATAAAAGGGGAAATCGACAGTAACACAATCATAGTAGGGGACTTTAACACCCCACTGTCACCAATGGACAGATCATCCAAAATGAAAATAAATAAGGAAACACAAGCTTTAAATGATACATTATACAAGATGGACTTAATTGATATTTATAGGACATTCCATCCAAAAACAACATAATACACATTTTTCTCAAGTGCTCATGGAACATTCTCCAGGATAGATCATATCTTGGGTCACAAATCTAGCCTTGGCAAATTTAAGAAAATTGAAATTGTATCAAGTATCTTTTCTGACCACAATGCTATGAGACTAGATATCAATTACAGGAAAAGATCTGTAAAAAATACAAACACATGGAGGCTAAACAATACACTACTTAATAACGAAGTGATCACTGAAGAAATCAAAGAGGAAATCAAAAAATACTTAGAAACAAATGACAATGGAGACACGATGACCCAAAACCTATGGGATACAGCAAAAGCAGTTCTAAGAGGGAAGTTTATAGCAATACAATCATACCTTAAGCAACAGGAAGCAACTCGAATAAACAACCTAACTTTACACCTAAAGCAATTAGAGAAGGAAGAACAAAAACATCCCAAATTTAGCAGAAGGAAAGAAATAAAGATCAGATCAGAAATAAATGAAAAAGAAATGACGGAAACGATAGCAAAGATCAATAAAAGTAAAAGCTGGTTCTTTGAGAAGATAAATAAAATTGATAAACCATTAGCCAGACTCATCAAGAATAAAAGGGAGAAGACTCAAATCAATAGAATTAGAAATGAAAAAGGAGATGTAACAACTGACACTGCAGAAGTACAAAAGATTATTAGAGATTACTACAAGCAACTCTATGCCAATAAAATGGACAACCTGGAAGAAATGGACAAATTCTTAGAAATGCACAACCTGCCAAGACTGAACCAGGAAGAAACAGAAAATATAAATAGACCAATCACAAGCACTGAAATTGAAACTGTGATTAAAAATCTTCCAACAAACAAAAGCCCAGGACCAGATGGCTTCACAGGCGAATTCTATCAAACATTTAAAGAAGAGCTAACACCTATCCTTCTCAAACTCTTCCAAAATATAGCAGAGGGAGGAACACTCCCAAACTCATTCTATGAGGCCACCATCACCCTGATACCAAAACCAGACAAAGACGTCACAAAGAAAGAAAACTATAGGCCAATATCACTGATGAACATAGATGCAAAAATCCTCAACAAAATATTAGCAAACAGAATCCAACAGCACATTAAAAGGATCATACACCATGATCAAGTGGGGTTTATTCCAGGAATGCAAGGATTCTTCAATATACGCAAATCAATCAACGTGATACACCATATCAACAAACTGAAGGAGAAAAACTATATGATCATCTCAATAGATGCAGAGAAAGCTTTTGACAAAATTCAACACCCATTTATGATAAAAATCCTGCAGAAAGTAGGCATAGAGGGAACTTTCCTCAACATAATAAAGGCCATATATGACAAACCCACAGCCAGCATTGTTCTCAGTGGTGAAAAACTGAAACCATTTCCACTAAGATCAGGAACAAGACAAGGTTGCCCACTCTCACCACTCTTATTCAACCTAGTTTTGGAAGTTCTAGCCACAGCAATCAGAGAAAAAAAAGAAATAAAAGGAATCCAAGTCGGAAAAGAAGTAAAGCTTCCACTGTTTGCAGATGACATGATACTATACATAGAGAATCCTAAGGATACTACCAGAAAACTACTAGAGCTAATCAATGAATTTGGTAAAGTAGCAGGATACAAAATTAATGCACAGAAATCTCTGGCATTCTTATACACGAATGATGAAAAATCTGACAGTGAAATTAAGAAAACACTCCCATTTACCATTGCAACAAAAAGAATAAAATATCTAGGAATAAACCTACCTAAGGAGACAAAAGACTTGTATGCAGAAAACTATAAGACACTGATGAAAGAAATTAAAGATGATACAAATAGGTGGAGAGATATACCATGTTCTTGGATTGGAAGAATCAACATTGTGAAAATGACTCTACTACCCAAAGCAATCTACAGATTCAATGTGATCCCTATCAAATTACTACTGGCATTTTTAAAAAAACTAGAACAAAAAAATTCACAATTTGTATGGTAACACAAAAGACCCCGAATAGCCAAAGCAATCTTGAGAACGAAAAATGGAGCTGGAGGAATCAGGCTCCCTGACTTCAGACTATACTACAAAGCTACAGTAATCAAGACAGCATGGTACTGGCACAAAAATAGAAATATAGATCAATGGAACAGGATAGAAAGCCCAGAGATAAACCCACACACATATGGTCACCTTATCTTTGATAAAGGAGGGAAGGATATACAATGGAGAAAAGACAGCTTCTTCAATAAGTGGTGCTGGGAAAACTGGACAGGTACATGTAAAAGTATGAAATTAGAACACTCCCTAACACCACACACAAAAATAAACTCAAAATGGGTTAAAGACCTAAATGTAAGGCCAGACACTATCAAACTCTTAGAGGAAAACATAGGCAGAACACTCTATGACATCAATCACAGCAAGGTCCTTTTTGACCCAACTCCTAGAGAAATGGAAATAAAAACAAAAATGAACAAATGGGACCTAATGAAACTTAAAAACTTTTGCACAGCAAAGGATACCATAAACAAGACCAAAAGACAACCCTCAGAATGGGAGAAAATAGTTGCAAATGAAGCAACTGACAAAGGATTAATATCCAAAATTTATAAACAACTCATGCAGTTCAATAACAAAAAAACAAACAACCCAATCCAAAAATGGGCAGAAGAACTAAATAGACATTTCTCCAAAGAAGATATACAGATTGCCAACAAACACATGAAAGAATGCTCAACATCATTAATCATTAGGGAAATGCAAATCAAAACTACAATGAGATATCATCTCACACCAGTCAGATTGGCCATCATCAAAAATTCTAGAAACAATAAATGCTGGAGAGGGTGTGGAGAAAAGGGAACACTCTTGCACTGCTGGTGGGAATGTAAATTGATACAGCCACTATGGAGAACAGTATGGAGGTTCCTTAAAAAACTACAAATAGAACTACCATATGACCCTGCAATCCCACTACTAGGCATATACCCTGAGAAAACCATAATTCAAAAAGAGTCATGTACCAAAATGTTTATTGCAGATCTATTTACAATAGTCAGGACATGGAAGCAACCTAAGTGTCCATCAACAGATGAATGAATAAAGAAGATGTGGCACATATATACAATGGAATATTACTCAGCCATAAAAAGAAATGAAACTGAGTTATTTGTAATGAGGTGGATTGACCTGGAGTCTGTCACACAGAGTGAAGTAAGTCAGAAGGAGAAAAACAAATACCGTATGCTAACACATATATATGGAATCTAAGAAAAAAAAATGTTATGAAGAGATTAGTGGTAGGACGGGAATAAAACACAGACCTACTAGAGCATGGACTTGAGGATATGGAGAGGAGGAAGGGTAAGCTGTGACGATGTGAGAGAGTGGCAGGGACATATACACACTACCAAATGTAAGTTAGATAGCTGGTTGGAAGCTGCCGCATAGCACAGGGAGTTCACCTCTGTGCTTTGGGACCACCTAGAGGGGTGGGATAGGGAGGATGGGAGGGAGGGTGACGCAAGAGGGAAGAGATATGGGAACATATGTATATGTATAACTGATTCACTTTGTTGTAAAGGAGAAATGAACACACTATTGTAAAACAGTTATACTCAAAGATGTTTAAAAAAAAAAAGCACGATGCACTAGCCTTATCTTCACCTTCTGTCAACAAAGACAAATAAAAAAACAGTAAAGACTTGAAGATATTACTTCAAAAGCAAACAGGTATAGAGAACACATGTATGTATTATTAGCCACATTATGTGGGAAAGAGAAATGATGTTCATCAAATTTAAGTAATGTATTCAAGGTTACGAGGGTATTGAAATCGAAGGTTAAACTCCAGCACCTGATTTATAAAATAAATGGTTTTCCCATTAAAAAAAATAACAATACTATTCAAAACTAAGGGTCAGGAAAATTAGTCTTAAAATCACGTTTGTAAAGGGTCCCCCTCATTTTAAGGGGCCTTCTAAAATTCTCAGGATATTTATTTAATTATTTATTTAATATTTCTTTATTTTATTTATTTTTTTGGCTGCATTGGGTCTTAGTTGAGGCATGTGGGATCTTTCATTGCAGTGCGGTTCTTTGTTGTGGCCTGCTGGCTTCTCTCTAGTTGTGGCATGCAGGTTCCAGAGCACGTGGGCTCTGTAGTTTGCGGCACATGGGCTCTCTTGTTGAGGCGCGCCAGCTCAGTAATTGTGGCATGCAGGCTCAGTTGCCCCGCAGCATGTGGGATCTTAGTTCCCCGACCAGGGATCAAACCTGCATCCCCTGCATTGGAACGTGGATTCTTTACCACTGGACCACCAGGGAAGTCCCAGGATATTTATTTAAATATGCTATTTTACAATATTAACAACCATACAATCTGCTTAGGAATATTATAGGATCAAACTATCAACTGAACAATACAATTTCAAAAAAGGCCAGAAGAATGCCATCATAAAAAATATCTGTAAATCTTTATCCATCCCCTACTTGTTGATATTGGCTGCATTCAGTGTCAGTTATTGTGCTCCTGGAAATACAACATTTCCTTCTTGTATCCATACGTACACTTCCAGATATTGGGGGAAGATGTATAATGATAACCTTTAAAATATCCCAGAGTTGACACTGGTTTTCTTTCTCTGTAGAACAAAGTTAAGGACATAGATGTGTGGCGTGGAGGTCAGGAATGAATGTGGGAAAGCAGTTATATGGACTATAGACAAATTAAGCATATCTTTCCTATCACTGTGATAATGGTCTCAAACCTCAGTTTTTCTTCTATTTCATGTGGTGTGGAAAAGGAATCACGGGATGGAAATTCTCAAACTCTTTATCCAGGGCCAGAAAAAAAATTGCATATGCTGTGTGTAGTGTTTTTATAAGTCATTTCTAAGATGGTAGATTACTAAAAATCTTCCAACAGCTAGCACAGTTAAATTTTTTTGATATTGAATTGTTCTCACAAACTGTTATGTGTTTAATACTACGGAAATTCCTTCAATAATTTCATCGGATACAATAATTTCATTGGATAGTCTTTGGTGGGGTAGGTACAACAGGGCCTTCAATGAGCATAACCTTTTATTTTTTAGCTAAGTTAAATTTGCATACTTTGAATTATGAATGACTAATTTACTAATAATATATATCTTCACATATATCTATTTCATATATCTTCACATACATACTTCATATATATCTATTATGTAATAGTTTTGAAAATACTAAAATTAAATACTAAAAATTCAACAAAATAAAATTAAAATAATTTTAAAATACTAAAATTAAAATAATTAAAATACATTTAATTATCACAGAAATTCTATTTTTCCCTTTAGAGATACCTTTCATTTTCTTTTGCCCATTAAAGAAAAAATGGTAAAGCACAGAGTCAAAATATTTAGTTTGTTAATTATACTAAATATGATGAAAATCAGCAGGAGATGCTGAAAGGTTGAAAACCAATTTGGAAAAAAATCAGACAAATGCTAAACAAAGTAATGCTCACATAACTATAGTAATTATAAACCAAAAATTGCATTTAAGAATATAGATACAGATATAGATATCTCCCTAGAGCTAAAGAAGGTCAATAAATGATGTTTTAATTTATAAAGATTACACAACACTTGTAAACTTTTATAGGTCCAATTATATATAAAAGTACTTTTAATAGAACTACATAAAATATCAAATTTATCATCATAGTGAGAGATTTTATCACACATTGATGAAATACAACCATATAATGAGCCTTAAAGCTAGTCTTAAAAGTTCTGAAATATTAATAACATACATACCACACTATCTGATCACAGTGAAATTAAGCTGAATAAATAAATAACCCACAAATAACTAAAAAATCATTATACGTTTGCAAATCAAGAAAAACTTCACATTGCTTCATGGGCCAAGGTAGAAATACTAATTATAATCAGAAAATATTTTTGAACTGATTAAAATTACTATATTAAAACTTGGATGCTATAGTCAAGGTCATATATAGAAGAATAGTTACAGCCTTAAATGCATATAGTAAAAATGAGAAATCAATAATCATAATAATTTAGAAAAATAAAAAGGCAAATTAGATACAGCAGAAGGAAAGAAGTAATAAAGATAAAAACAAAAACTATGGAACAACAAAATAGAGGACAAATACAGAAAAAATCATTTTTCAAAAAAATTAAGTCAATAAAATGTATAAAATTGATCACGTGAAAAGAGGGAAGGCCCAAATAAAAAGGATTAGAAATGAAATGGGGACCTAACTGCACATACTGCTGGTGACCTTGCCTGAAACAATCCACTCTTTGCTAGAGCTTCCTTTTCCTACCACTTATGCCTATAAAGACTTTCATTTTGTACAGCTCTTCAGAGCTCCTCTCTGTTTTCTAGATGGGATGCTGCCTGATACTTGAATTGCTGAATAAAGCCAATTAGATCTTTACTCAGTTGAATTTTGGGTTTTTTTTTTAACACCAGCATTAAATAAATAGTATTGGAAATGCAGAGGCAAAAAGACCAGTATTGTTCCAACAAAAAAGTGTTTTAAAGAGCCATGGCCTTGTGAAAAATAAGCATTGCTCTCTTATTCTTGTGGTGGGAGCTATGACTTTAGACAGGAATCACACCTTTGACAATAAAGAACGAAAAGAAATGGTTCCTAAACTTAAACAGGAGGGGATAGTGTCTGAATACTATGAAGAATCTTTATTTGCACTGATTGGCAATAAATAAATATGTATGTGCCTCTTCTCTAGCTGCTATTCTAAATCTTCATTAATATATCACTATGCGTCCTAAGGGCCCATGAATTTTGTAGTTTTTAAAGTCAATTTACTTATTTCTACAGTGAGACATATCAGAAATATTTTCTTGGTGTCCCATACATCCTAGCAGTGGCCCTACTTTTTGAAAAAGCCTGGGGCAGAGAATGGGTGTAAGGGAACGGGAGAATAGTAAACAATTGTTTTTGAGTCTCTGTATTAGATATTTTATATTAATTTACTCTTTTAATCCTCACAACTGACCTATAAAATATATATGTATTCAATGCTTACTAAGAAACAGAAACTCATAAAAGTTAAACAATTTCCTCAAAGTCATAAAACTAGTAATTAACAGAACAAGGATTAAAATCCAGATCTGTGTCACTGTGTAATCTACCCTCTATGTTATAATATGACTCCCTAGTACTCTTAAAGCATGGGCAACTTTCAGGGCATGGGCAACTTTCAGGGCCAAAACAAATACTTGGTTCTATCAAGAAGGATTTATGACAACACAATTCTTGGAAAAAGAACACAACATTAAGTACATTTCAATAATAATCTCTATACCTATATGACATGTTCTTGTGATTTTTCAGGTGTCCTTTTAAACTTTCTTGGCATTCTCACATTTGGGAAAAAAAAGCATTTAACAATATGAAGCAAACTTTAGAGTACTCATATCTAGTTCCAAAAGAGGAGAATATAACAATGACTTTAAATTTGTATTTGCTAACATCAATGAGAAAATACAAAGGTCCACTGAGCACCAATTTAGGGTTAATGTGGCTATAGGAAAACTCATTAAAGAAAATGCTGACATTTAATCCTAATTTTCAATTAAATAGAACAATTGGAAAAGAGCCATCTCACTTGGTATTCTGCTGACAATAAATGTGGACAGCAGATAAATATAAAAAAATGACTGATAGATTTTTCTGAGATCATCAGGTTGTTTCTTTCAGGGCAGATAATCCCCCTTCTGGCCAATCATAATATAAAGGAGATTGTATAATATTAGTTAACATTTAGATAATGCAAGTCATATATCAGACATTGTTCTAAATGCTTTACATATATTAATTTATTTATCCTTAAAACACCCTAATGAGGAAGATACTATTATTACTATTTTCATAACCATTTTGTAGAAGAGACAACTGAGACAGAGCGGTCAAGTCATTTTTCTAAAGTCACACAACTGGTTAGTGACAGAATGGAATTTTAACCCAACCAATCAGTCTTCTGTGTCTATGCTTTAATCACTATGCAATATAATCTCCCTGCATAGAACAGAGGTGAAGAGAACAGACTCTGGAGCCAGATTGCCTGAATTTAAATACAGACTCCACTGCATACTAAGTATGTGACATTGACCATAATTTCTCTCAGCTTCAGTTTCCTCATTTGCATACTAGAATGTTGTATAGAATTATGTCTTATTCAGATCTTTATCAGGATTATATGAGGTAGCTCACAAAGAACACTCAGCTCAATAACTGGTGGTATTCAATCACTGTAAGCCATGATTATGATAATGTAGTCACTCTTCCTTTTCCTCTGTTATTAGACAAACAGGTGAGGAAGATTCAACAAGGGATAGCCTAATACTTCTGTAATACCAGATAGGCAAAAGGGATCAACCAATATATGGGCATTTTAACATTTAAATATTACATATCCTTAAATTTGGGCTTAAGACATTTTTAAAAAGTGCTTTAAAATACTATACTATTAGATCATGGAAGTTATAATAAATTATGATATCAGAAGATGTCCCACTATCTTTTATGATACAATATTAGCAAATGCTCCTAATGTAACCAAGCAGGACCCTATGAGGCCTTCCCCTGTATCCTCTGCTTTAGCTCCTCTCTGAAGTATCTGGGTAACAGTTTTTGATGCACATTTTCTGAATTGTTTTACAGATGTGAAAACCCCTGACCGAATGGCAGATGTTAACTACTTGATGACCATGAGCCTCCTGGAGCCTAAGGACTGATAATGTTAACCTTGTGACACCACCCTGTTCCCTCACCATCAGCCAGACAGGACATGCACGAGCAGATCAAGTACCCTGTGACACCCCCTCCCCCACCCCAACCCCGCAACCTAGCTTTTAAAAATGCTTTGCCAAAACCCTTTGGGGAGCTCAGGGCTTTTTAGGATATGAGCCACCCATCTCCTTGCATGGCCCTGCAATAAACCTTTCTCTACTCCAAACTCCTGACGTTCCAATTTGTTTGGCCTCACTGTGCTTCGGGCACATGAACTTGCACTAACACTAATTATATGTAGACAAATGCTCTTTCACTTCTAATTTTTATTGAAAACGTATCTATTTAGGTATAGATTTTTAACATATCACATGAGGAAAATGTTAGTTAAGGAAATTGGCTTGTTTATTCCTAAAAATTTCTTCATAAAATCTAACTCTACTATATTTTGTTTTTAATTTGGAGTCATTGTTTTCCATGACTTTCAACACAATATTATTCTGTTTCATCAAATTTTGTTGGTGATGCAGCATTTCTTAAAAGACTTCTGTTTTGTTGTCTCCAAGATTTGTCTTTCAAATTTCTGATATCCATTCTGAAAGTTGTGATGCTGGTGCTTTTCTATTTGAAAGCTCATAGTTTTAGTTTTTTCTCAGTTGAATAACATTTTGCTGGAAATTAAGCAGCTTCTGATAAAAAAAAACAGGAAGTTTTTAAATAAATTGATGTTTCAATTCTTTATATCTTGTTTGATGCATGAATTTGGTCATTCTAGCCTGTCTTTACAATTTGTTTTATCTATTTCAACAGACTTGGTAATCTCTCCTGCTTCGGTTGCATAGTTTAAAATGTAGTAACAATAGATGTATTTCCAAAAACACATAATTCAGTTAGGTGAATAAAATATAAATAGCTATGCCTAGTTTGCACATGTGCAGGCATTAACTAGTATACCACAACTGACACTTAGCCATTGTAAGATGTGTTCTAATTTTAGACATGCTAGTATTTGAAAAAAAATGCATCTTCAATTGGATGAAATGTGATAACTTAATTTATACATTGCTCATCTGATCACATAAACATCTGTCACACTCTCACTGTCACTAACTTCACTATCCATAGCTTTCTCATCCTTCCTTTCTTTACTTACCCAACAGGAACATTTTTAACTTCCCCTAAACTTCATAATTTAGAATAGAGATAGAAATCCTCCAGGCACAGGCTTACCAACAGAAATAGAGTCTAATAACTAGTCTGTAAAAACCAACCTACATCCCACACCAAAGTTAATTATCCTATATTTTGAAGAACTATAATGTACTACAAGAATGCACCCAGTTCTGTCCAGATCTGTATGGCAAGTTAAGACTCAAAGTAGAGGCTCAGGAATATTTTACAAATTTCAAAAGCTGTGATCATTTCATCATCAACGCTTTGCTCTTTTCTATAAAAGCTGCTGAAAAGACTTGGGCAAAGTTTAGAATTAGATCTCATCTGGACCCTTGTATCTCCAGTGTAAAAGTAATTAATTATACTTTTGGGGGTAGAGACCATTAAGATCTTGACATTTAACCTTTTAAAATCTGTACCTTTAATTTTTTTGCTCCAATTTTTAAAGTTCTACTTTAATACTATTTATTCTCTGAATAAACCACAGAGAAAGAACCAAAAGTCAATACAATTTTTTAAAATAGCTAAACAACTTACAGATAATAGAGGCTAGAGATTAAAGAACAAAAAGAACATTCTGATTAATACTTGAATCTCAAATTGAAATCTTTAACAATCTTCCTTAACAAACTAAGTCATCTCTGTTCTTAACAAAGGGGAAAAATATTCTCCAGGAATATGGTCTCTAATTACATTTTTAAGTACAATTTTTTTTAGTGATTTTATCTCCAGAATAATACTCTTCTGAGTATTTTACATATCAGAGATTCATGGTAACTCCTCAATAAATGTCTATTATTATTATTTTCTATTCTTTTCCCACATACAAATTCTTGTCCTTTAACTCAGAATAACTAAGTCATACTAAAAGACTCTTGAAGAAAAGAGTATTTATCCTATTTGCTTATGCCTCCCCTGAATAGGGTCTAGTACTGCTGATCTATAGTGGTTAATTTAAAAGATCTAGTTGACCTAAATCCAAATTTAGCTTTGTTTGAAATTTCTGCAATTCCATTGAACATATTATTGTCCATCTAGATGGTTAATTACTATAAATACAAAAAAAGATTATCTCATATTGCTATAACATACACATTTTATGACAAAGTAGGAGTTAAACATAATCTTTGATAGATAAAACATTGCATTTGTAAGGAGCACAAATAGAAATATTATTTCTTTTTCCACTCCCTGACATTTTATAAGAATTAGGGGGAAAAAATGCCCAAACTATTTTAAGTGGGTTAGATGAGATAGTGAAAAAAGAATTCATGAGAAAGTTTTCCCTATTAAATTGAATTTGCAATTGATAGCAGAGTATTAAAAATCTCCATTTACTTAAATGTTTATCTTGTTAAATATTATTGTCCTTGGAACTAGTGATTAAACAATTCTTCTAGGCAGTAGTTCAATATAAAAATTTGTGTAACTAACTATATCTTATTTTATTCTACTAAAAATACAGGATTATAAAGTTTTCACACTGTACTCTGCAATCAAAACCACTGTCTCAGCATGCTACTAAATGGTGTATTCTAATTCAGAATGTGGCTCTAAATAGCTCTTAAATGAACTTACTTTAAACAAACTGAATGCTATCCAAGAGTATTTGTTTGGTAAGCACAGCATTTGAGGGATATCATTAAATATAAGAGAACATACATGGTAATCACTAAATGAAGAAACAGAATGGAATTTTAAAAAAAATTTGTATTGAGACATGTGATATATAACATTTTCAGGTGTACCAGATAATGATGCGATATATGTATATGTTGTAAAATGGTCACCACGATAAGACTAATTTAACATCTATCACCTTACAAAGTTGTTTTTGTGTGTGTGATGAGAACTTTAAAGATCTACTCTCTTAGTAACTTTCAAATATACAATATAGTATTTTTATCTGTAGTGACCACGCTCTACATTATATCCCCAAGACTTATGTTTTACAGCTGAAGGTTTGTACCTTTTGACCACCTTCCCATTTCTCCCACTCTCACCCCTTGCCTCTGGCAACCACCAATTGGCAGAACTGAATTTTTTGAAGCTATTAAAACTGTACCAAATTTTTCAAACTTTAATGTTAAAGAACCAACTATGACACTTTAAAAGTGGCCTTACTATTCAACAAAATGGATAACAATTAATGTTGGGTAAAAGTAAAGATAATCTGGGTACGTTGTCAACTTTTATGTTCTGTCATACCCTCTAGACAAAGACCACAAGAAACATACCTATAGTTGAACAAGTTAGGTTTACTGCTTGGTGCTATGAGAGAGAATGTATACTATGGAGAACTGTGGACATTTTCAGTAAGGGGATGTTAGAAAACAGTTATAAGACCTGGGCTATGGTTGGATGAGTTGGGGGAGGGTACAAGGGGTGATGCCCTGAATTTGGTTCTGTCAGAAAATGGGACAATTTTACAATTGGGTATCTCAATAAATCTTATTTATAAGAAAGGTACACTAGAGTGAGGCTAAAGCTATAATTGGTAAAGAAGAAACAGTCACTCATATTAGCTAGAAGAGGGAAGTGTTTGCTATCTGTGGCTTGCACAATTATTTTTTATTTATTTATTTATTTATTTTTGCCGTACGCAGGCCTCTCACTGTTGTGGTCTCTCCCGTTGCGGAGCACAGGCTCGGGACGCACAGGCTCAGCGGCCATGGCTCACGGGCCCAGCCGCTTCGCGGCACGTGGGATCCTCCCGGACCGGGGCACGAACCCGTGGTCCCCTGCATCGGCAGGAGGACTCGCAACCACTGCGCCACCAGGGAAGCCCACTTGCACAATTATTGATGTTTTGTTTGTATTCAGACATGATTATTAAGTGGGCTTGTTTTTGTCTTGCTCTATCACGGTCACAGAGTGGCCTTCTCTGATGTTGGCATTCTATGAAATTATTCTATGTGCAAAAAGAGAACACCATCATTTAGATAGGAATGTCAGGGCAGTTAATAGGAACACTAAAACCTGGTTGATAGTGTCAGGCCAACTCCCAAATGTCATGGGAGGCTTTTCTCTTTGTCATCATTCATTCATAAAGACAATTAGTTGATTTTTTTCCTCTGTTCTTCGACAATTAGTTGATTTCAACTCAGTAAAAATGTACGTGGTGGCTTTGTTTTTACTCAGTTCTGTACTATAACATCATGTGTATTTTTTTAAATGATTTTCTTCCAGTTTTACTGAGATATAATTGACATTCAGCACTGTGTAAGTTTAAGGTGTACAGCATGATGATTTGACTTCCATACATCATGAAATGATTCCCATGAAGTTTAGTGAATATCCATCATCTCAGAAATATAAAATAAAAGAAAAAAAGTTTTCCTTGTGATAAGAACTCAGGATTTACTCTCTTAACAAGTTTTATATATAATATACAGTTGTGTTAATTATATTAATCATATTGTACATTACATTCCTAGTACTTATTTATCTTATAACTAGAAGATTGCAACTTTTGGCCACTTGTCATGTGTGGACACAAATATGCTGCTGAATAAGCAATATGGGTGGAGTGACTCAATATTAATTTTACTAAGTTTAAGTTTTATTATAACAAATGATGTGATCTTTTAAAAAATCCATTTAAATAATATTGGATGGACTTCCAATTTACATTATGGATTTATGTAGGGGAAATTTTATCATTAAAACTAATAATCCAAAAAGATTTAAAAGTAAATATGGAGAAAAAGCTAAAGTAGGAACTGGATTGTTTTTGTTTACTTCAGAGAATCAAGGTTTACATAAAGTGAAAATAATAAAGAGCAAATAGGATAGAAATAGTTAATGGCTAACATTTATTAGCTTATTAAATAGATAATATTAACTAACATTTTGAGTGCTTACTATAGGCCAAGTAACACACATGCATTAATTCATTTACTCCTTGAAACAACGACATGAGATGAGTTCTAGCATTATTCCTATTTTACGGATGAGGAAAAAGAATTAGACAAGGTGCATAATTTACCTTAGATCATCCAGGCTAATATGTAACAGAAACAGATATGTGGTATGAAACCATGACTGCCTGACTTCAGAGCCAGCCCTCAATCTTTATGCTGTCCCTTTATTTTCTGAGGAGTTTCCTCTAGAAAGATCATCAGTCATAGTGTTTAAGATTATGAGACATCAGAATGGCCATCCAGTATGAGGACACAGAGAATATGATGCCAATCACTGATGAGGTCATTATTTTAGGCTAGATAATACAATTTAGTATTAGTATAAAGATTGAGAAAGGTCATAAATAGTTTTCTGCTATAAAAAGCACATGAACATTATCTACAGAGTGACCAACCTGAAACAATTCATCACATTATGCTCAAGCTATGTTGAGGCAATGATGTAAAGATAACTGATGCAAACAAATGTAATTATAACAGATATTTCACACAAAAAAGATAGCTAGTACTTTTCATGACTCTGCCACTATTTCATAGAACGTATGTTTTTTAGTTGGATAAAGTACAAACCTAGAAGTTTGTTGGATTTAAATTTTGGAATTAAATTTTAACAAGACTCATATTCTCAGGACTATTATATTTCTTTAGTGCATCACTAGATCATGAGCATAAAGGATTAACAGAAGCAGTGTTGTAAAATGATATAATCCTTTCAGAAACTTGAAAATAACTTGGCAAAATTCAAAAGCATTAAAAGTTTTCATACCCAGCTTCCTTACTACATACCAAAAATCTACCAAAAAAAGGAAAAGAAAAAAAAAGATTAAAATCTAAAATGTAGAAAAAAAATTATGAACAAAGAATTTCATCAAAATATTTATAATGTTGGAAACATACTACATTTGCAATATCAGAGGAATAGCTAAGTGAATCACATACCCAAATAATTTAATAAAATGTAGCTATTTATAATTTATGTTTTAATGTTTTTAATGATGTAAGGAAATCTTTATGCTATATCCAGAATAACAAAACAAAAAAACAAAATAAAAAGTCTATACACATACCTAAGATCACAACTATATACATGCATATACAGAGACTGGAAAGAAATATAGTGTAATCTTCTTCATGAATATTTAGGAATAGTAATGAAATATTAATTAAATATTCCTTAAAACTCTTCTTAACTTTCCAAATTTTTGACAAGTACAGTAGACATGTCTGTCACTTACTTTCCTAGACACTCATTTTCTAGAATCTACTGTAATCAAAGACCCTTGAAAGGCAGACCTTACGACCTTTTCACTCACCTCCTCATGTCCAATCATGGATAATCATCTATCCCAAAGCCAGTCAAGGCACACTGTCAGCCCAACGCTAAATATTTCAAGAAATGAATGGAGACAGAGAGATCATAATCAATTACTAATGAGAATAGATGCTGAGCAGTCATAATTTAGAGTTGTCGCTGGTGGTTCTAAAGGGCATTGAACAATAAGAGTAAGAAGGTGGTAAGAGATAAAGAGAAACCGAGTAGCACAGCAGCAGATAGAAAGGTAGAAAGCAGATTTTAGAGTTCGTAGGGCTTCTGAAAATAACAGAGTGGTCTCAGTTCCTGACATCCCAAATCCAAATTCCATGAAGCCCAACATTAATTATTTTCCTTCTTTGGAATCCTGAGACATCTGTGGCTTTATAATAAACAACTTTTTACTTGACCTAGTTTAAGTTGGTTTCTGTACCTTGAAACCAAAAGAATTTGACAGAATAAATGAAAGAAAATGTAGCAGAACATCTTAATATATTTCCCTTCTTATGAAAAAATGGAATGGGAATATCAACAGGAAAACTACAAGTTTCAATTGTGTCCCTGTGAATACAAAATTCAATTGTATTTTGCGTTCCAGAGTTAACATGTTTCCTTTTATATGACTAGTTGAAGTTTCATTTAAAAGCAGAAAAATGAGTCAGAGAGACTGACAGAAGGGGAAGTCCAAGAGATTCAAAGCATGAGAAGTATTCAAAACACTGATGCTGGTTCTGATATGTCGAAGAAAAAATTCCTCTACCTAATAGCTAATGTCAATCCCCAGCTGACAGGAAATGAGGACCTCTGCCCTGCAACCATAAGGAATTAGACTCTGCCAACAGCCTGAATGAGCTTGGAAGTGGATTCTCCCTAGAGCCTTCTCATAAGAACTCAGCTACCCAACACATTGATTTTGTTCCTTATGAAATCCAGAGCAGAGAAACCAGCTAAGTAAATTTAGACTCCTGACCTACGGAATTGTGCAATAATAAATTTGTGTGTTTTAAGCCTCTAAGTCTGTAGTAATTTATTATGGTAGCAATAGAAAACTAATATACTATCTTAGATCATCTGTACCCAGTTGAGCATTCAGATGACTACAGACACAGAAGAATCACAGCTAAGCCTAGCTCAACTGCTGATCCACACAAGTGTTTGATGTTTTAACCCACCAAATTTTCGGATGATTTGTTAGGTAGTAAATAATTGATATAGAAATAAGTACTGCTGTACTAAAAGTCAAAGCAAATGGCATTGACTTGGAGACTGGGTGAAGGGTGGAGCCTTGAAAAGTAGAGAGTAAATTGTTAGTGGAGGCTGAAACTATGGTGATGAAACTGCAATAGGAAGCTAGAAGTAGAAACCAGGTGTCTGATAATATATTACAGTAAGAGTATGGACAGTGAGAAGAGCATAGTTAGATCCCTGGGAAACAGAAACACTTAAGGGATTCAGAGAGAAAGAGGCTATCACTAAAGGAGATTGACAAGTAATGTTTGAGGAAATAGGCAGAGGACCAGGAAAGAGTGATTCAAGGAAATTGATAAGGATGGAGGGGTCAGAAAATTGTTTGTGTATGTTAATGTATGTGTGTATATCAGAAAAAAAATCTATAAGTATATACAGTGAAATGATAATGGTAATCATCTTTGAATAATATAATTACTATTGATTTTTTTCTCTTTATTAACATTTTCTAATTTTCCTATTAAAAATATGTGTAAGCCAAGGGTTGTTTTTTTTTCACTTTAACATTAATGAAGGTATCTTCCTCTACAAAGAGTGCTCAGAAATACTAAAATACCACAGAGAAATAAATAAAAAGGAAAAAGAAGTGTTTACTTGATCTGGCATTCCATAGATTTTTTACAATTTAAAAACCATTTCATTTATCAACAGAGAAATGCATAAAGAAGATGTGGTACATATATACAATGGAACATTAGCCATAAAAAGAATGAAATAATGCCATTTGCAGCAACAAGGATGGACCTAGAGATTGTCACACTGAGTGAAGTAAGTCAGAGAACGATAAATATCATATGCTATTGCTTTTATGTGGAATCTAAAAAACGGGTACAAATGAACTTATCTACAAAAGAGAAATAGAGCTACAGATGTAAAAAACAATCTTATGGTTACCAGGGCGTAAGGGAGAGGAAGGACAAATTGCGAGATTGGGATTGACATATACACACTACTATATATAAAATAGATAACTAATAAGGACCTCCTGTATAGCACAGGGAACTCTACTCAATACTTTGTAATGGCCTATATGGGAAAAGAATCTAAAAAAGATTGGTTGTATATGTATATGTATAACTGATTCACTTTGCTGTATACCTGAAACTAATACAACATTGTAAATCAACTATACTTCAATAAAAATTAAAAAATAAAAACAGGAAGTAAAAAAAATTTATTAAGTAAAAAATCCATTTCATTTGAATTTGGAAGATGAATGGAGGTTGAGGAATGAATGGGAGCATCCACTTCCCAGAGATGTCATAAGCAATAAACAAGAAAAAGTGGGTAAAGAGCTTGACCAGTGCCTTAAACATATTAACAGAGTAAACACTCCATCAGTGAACACCAGTTAACAATTTTAGGGAAGGATGACAATACCTATATCATGGTGGACGTGTTTTGGATATAGGTTACCTTCAGTAAATCCTTTGGCCTCTTTTAATATCAGTTTCCTCATCTATAAATTGAGAATAGGGATATCTGCATATATTTCCTCAAACAGTTAAGAATTTGATAACATGTGCAAAGCTCAAGCTCTAAGCTTTGGCTTAGAAATATTTCTGAATAACTGAATAAAGAGGTGGAGAGAGCAAGCCTGTAACAACCCCTGCAGGAAGTCTGGCTGTGAAATAAAGGAGTGATTGTGATCAAGGTACACAGAACTAAGGGGGAGTGTTTCAAGATAGGAGAAATTAAGTATATACATTTATTTTCAGAAGAGAAGGAAACAGTGAAGAGTGGTAAGATGAAGCTATGAAAAAAGAACTGATTAATTTGTAAAACAATATTTTTGAAGAAATGGGACTGGATGGGCTCTAAAGCATGGGAAAGGCATTCATCTTAGTGATCTTTCCTGTGACACAAAAGGTAAGGATAGGTACCAATATGGAGAACCCAAATCTAGGAAAATATTTTTTTGGTGTGTCCCAGCTTGAGTGGGCTTCCACCTGAAGCTTGGAGAATATTCATTTTTGACCCCACGTTTGAAAATAATAACAAAAATAATAATTTCCTTGTTTTCCTTGGTGTATTATAAAAGCATCCCTTCCCCCACAAAAAAAGGAAATTTAGAAAGGTATTTTATTGAATAAAAAAACTGAGAGAAAAAAAAAAAAAACAAAAACTGAGAGAAATATATTTACTTACTTGAGTGGTGCCTTATATAAACACCTTACCCAAAAATTATTGCTAGGTCCCAGATATCTTTATACAATTAAGCCTCAGTATTTTGAATTCCCACTTCATATACACTAGTTAACACAAGGTATGTGCTTGTTCCTTTAGAACCCTGAATTAACATTTTGAACACTTACTTTTGGGGGTTCTGTAAAAGGAATGTTTTTAAGGTATTTTTGGTAGGTGCTTTCGCTAGCTTCACTGAATCTATTCATTAGTACAAGGGAGCATTTTCCACTAGTTACAGACCAAACCTAAGGTAAAGCTTACTGGGTAAATATTCCTGTTTACTTGTCATGGTAAATTATTTGATTTATGGTTGAACTAGTTTGCTATACACAATAGTTTTGTTTGATAAATTAATAAATAAAATATAGTGGCCAAGATAGATAGCTGGTAATATGTTAAGGACAATATAACACTGTGAGGTTTTAAATAAAGTGAATGATAATATAATTTGTATAGCTATATTGCAATTATCATCACCATCATTTTACTTTCATGTGGAGCTGAAGTTTCTCCTAGACAATGAATATGAACATAATTCATATTTAGTAGCTATTTTGGTTATGCCTTTGTATTGGCCAGGGTTTTCCCTAAATATATGATGAGATTTGTTTTAAGAAATCAGCTTACCTAATTATGGAGGTTAACAAGTCCAAAATCTGCAGGGTGGGCCAGGAGGCTGGAGACTCAGGGAAGAGTCAATGCTGCAGTTCAAGTCGAAGGCAGAATTCCCTCTTACTTGGGGGAGGTCTGTCTTTTGTTCTATTCAAGTCTTCAGCTGACTGGATGAGGTCCATCCATATTATGAAGGGTAATCTGTTTTACTCAAAGTTCACCAATTTAAATATTAATCTCATCTAAAAACACCCTCACAGAAACATCTAAAATAAAATTTGACCACATATTTGGGCACCATAGCCCAGCCAAATTGACACATAAAATTAGTCACCTTGCCCATTCTTAATTGTAGTCAAGTTTAATGCAACTTTTAAAATTGAGCTAGAAGGATACATACCTGTCAGAAATAGAGTTGAGTGTAATAAATCACTACCAGGGAGAAAGCTGTCAGATGCCCATACTCACCTCAATCACTTCTGCTATTCCAGATAAATAAATTGTCTGCAAGGCACACCACCCTGACTGTCTTTGATCTCCACCTGTGCTTCCCAACCCCTACACCTACTGGAAGAGCCACAAATGTTAGTCTTACATCAGGCTTATTCAAAACGCAAGGAGGCAGTAAGTAGCCTGTCCTGTTTCTCCCCTCCTCTCACTCCCCCTCTCCTCTCCTCTACTTCCCTCCTCTCCCCTCTTCTCTTTGGCAGTCTCTAAGCCCAGGGACTTGGGATCACTGGCTCTGGAGAGATGCATTTGACATCTCATACCTTACACAGGAAGGAATGCAGACATGACAACTGGCCCAGTCAGGCAAGGGCAATAACAGCACCAAACTCTTAAGATGATCATTCCTAGACAGGAGAGTGCAGATGGTAAAATTTCTGATTTCTTACTCAATGCACAAGCGCATTAACACACATATATTTTGTAATTTAAAAAAATATGTAAAAATGTAGGCCATCTAATTGGAATAACTCAGATGAACAGGATATGCATATTTATGATACACATGTCAAATACAGTATTACCAATGTCACAAACAAGACATAAATTTATTCTCACACAAGTTAAAGGCCCACGATGGTATGGCAGTTGTGCTATACAAATTAATCACAGGGTCAGCTTCCTTCTGTCTTGTGGTTTGTCCACATATAGGTTCCTAGATGACTCAGTACCACTTATACAAAAGTAAAGAGGAAAGAGGGAAGGAAAGATATTTCCCTTTTCTTTAAGGGTATTACTTACAGGAGGCAGAGATTATGTCTGTTTACATGCCACTGTCCAGTACACAAACATACCTTGCTTGAAGGGAGAATGGGAATCTTTAGTCTAGATGACCTTATGGTATTATAAGAAGAAGAAGGAAAATGGATAATAGGGCATAAATAAACAGCAGTGTTGACCACACATCTAAACATTAGCTTAATTATATACATGTATATAATTATATATATGTTATTTCTATTATTGATATGTATTTATATTATTTATATATAATTAGGAGCTTTGCTTTAGCCTAATTATCCTTTTCACAGTGGTCAAAAGATACAATAAATATATATATATATATGCATGTGTGTATTTGTGCATGTATACATATATATGTATCTAGAGGAAAAAACAGTATGATTCATATCTTGAAATTAAAGTTATAAATACTCATCTGCTATTATGGTGATATAATATAACTCTGTCAATAAGAATTTGCTTTATGTCATGAGGCGTACTAGATTCATTTTGATTGATTTTGGAAATTTGTAAGCACTAGAAAATTTCTCTGTGGATATAAAATAAACTGTGAGGTTTATTCATTAACTATTCACATGAAAAAAATCTCTTCTTAAATAAGTACCAACCATTGCCACAACTGGGTTTGTAACAAACCATCCCACAACCCTGATCTACAAAATAACAATCATTTATTCTTGCTCACACATCTGTGTGCTGGCTGGAAGTTGGCTGACTTAAACTGAATTTGGCTCCAAGCTATAAGTTAGGTCCAAGTCTGCTCCATATGTCTTTCTTGGATCAGTGGGACTAGTGGGCTACCTGGGACATGTTCTTCACATGACAATAACAGAAGCACAAGAGGGCAAACTCAACTGCTGCATTATTTTTTTAGGCCTCACTGTGACATGTATGCTAACATTGGCATTGCTAGTCAAATGGTCATGCCGAAAATTAAGGGCTGATGAAATACATTCTGCCCACCTTGAGACATGGCAAGGGTGTGGATATATATTAACATTATAAGGAGGCAAAAATTGGGACCACTCAGTCAATCTACCATAAGATGTTATTTTTGTACCATTCCAAAGTGAATGTAATTTCACTTTGTGTATTAGACTTATTTCTATAAGCTAATTTGTTTATTAAATCCTTACTTGACTGCTATTATATATGAGGCACAGACGTTTTTCAAAAAAAATTGAAGATACATCTCCTGCTTTATAGAAAATCAGTCTGGTGAAATATTATATCAACAGAATTATAGCATAATGTGGTAAGTTCAGTGATAAAGATATGGAGAGGATAATACACAAACATGAGGAGCCTAGAGAAAAGGGAAGAGTATTGAGAAAATTTCCTGGAAGAGATGTTTTAAAAAGCCCTGTGGAAAACAAGGGAATTAAATTCTATCAGTTATCTTTTGATGTATTAAAACTTCCCAGAAAACTCTCAGAGGAATTTTACTCACATCTTTGGGTTTGCTGGGGTGGTTCTGGCTTTACGTATTCTCCATTCTCCTTTTGGAGCCAGTAGCTAGCCAGCGTATATTCTTCTCATGGTGATGGCAAAGATCTAGACAAACAGCATAAACACATGGTGTTCTACCTTCTAAAATTCCATTGTCGAAAGCAAGTCGCATGAGTGAGCTCAACATCGAGGGGTAGGGAAGGAAGTGTACTCCTTTTTTGTGTGTGCTGGTAGAAATTGAAAGGTTGCAAGGCAAATGATTACAGGGAGGGGGGAAAGAATTGAAGCAAATAATTCAACCTACCAGACAAGTAAAAAAATCACCCCAAACCCAATTTCCTACAAATACTGACCTACCTAGCTAGCTATCTTACAATAATTAAAAAAATAAATATATAAAAGACATAAATACATAAAAATAGGTATTTAGTCCATATCATGTGATTTAGTCCATATAATGTGATAGGCACTATGATATATGTTTGGACATTAATAAATATTTATTATTAATACGTACCACACTAATTCCTACAGCACTGGGAATGCTCATTGATTCCATGGTCCATAATGATAACAATGATAACATTGATTTAATATTTAGTTATAATTTTTATATCATTTTTCTATATTTTCACAGAATTAATTTGTAAGATAAATATATAATCAATTAAAACTTTTATTAAATTCTCAGGACAAATTTTCGTAGTGTTTTTTTAAAATTTTGTTAAACATACTCAATTTTGTAAATTGGCTTTATTAAAGTGAAGTACAGCGACCATAAACAGCTAGCATTCATTGAGCTCTTACAGGCACTTTCTATACATTAATTAATTAAATGTTCACAGAAATTTTTGAGCTTGATATTACAATTATTTTACAGATGAGGTTCAGAGAAGTGAAGTAATTCCTCATGATCACAAAACTAATAATAAAAGTTTTTCCTTACCCATTTATGCCTATCTGTAGCTTACTATCTTAAACATAAATCTGCTTTTCTTTAATTATCAAATATTTCTGGCAACAATAATCCAGACATTTTTCCTACTAATTATAATGCCCTTAATTATTTTATTCATTTATTCATTAGATGTTAATTGAACAGTTACAATGTGCAAGAAATTACCATAGGAATTGGGGACAAAGACATTAAAAGGATGATATAGTCCATTACCCTCATGAATCTTTTAGTCTAAAAGGTTTAACAAACATGCACTGACTGAATGGCTGACTAATGACAGTAGGCCTGCCCATCTTTCCCCTTCAAATTTTGGTTTCTCTACTATTTGCCTGAAAACCACAAAATGGAGATTTTTCCAATTGTTCATAAACTAAAGATATGTATCTGAAATAAGAACTAAATAAATCACCTATAAATAAACTAAATCAATCAGTTAGAATTCTTTGATTGTGACAGGAAATGCAATAAAGTTGGATGTCGCAAAAAAGGAGGGGATACTGGCTAACATACAGAAAAAACATATAGTGTTAGATCTATCTTCAGGTCAGAAACAGAAATGCACCAGGATCAATTCTCAGGCTCTACTCCCTTTGGAGGCCCTGATTTTATGCCATGCCCCTCCAATTAACAAAAATGCTTCGCTATTTCCAAGCCACTCATAATCATAACCAGTGTTGAAGAGAGGATCTGCTCTGGCATTCACAGCAAAAGTCTTGAAGTGTACATTAATTGGACCAGTACTTCTGCTCACCCCTGAAATAAGCTCAGTCACTAGATCAGGATTGCTTCAAGCCAATGAGTTTAGCCCTGAAACAGAGAGGGGTAACTCAACTGAAACCTCATAGCTGAGAAATGCAAGTTCCCCATAGAGTGTTAAGAGACTTTTGCAAATATTTTTTGAGGGGTGGCTAAGCTTTATTTTACATAGAATAGGTTGCCAATTTGATTTAGTTGAGGTATTATTGAATAATTCTACTGACCACAATCATTCATTTAGCAAATGTTGACTAAATGCCAGACTTCTATTAGTTAGGTATACCATAAAATTACCCAGAAGAGAATAAGATACTGGTTTTGATCTTAAAAAATATATATTTTCTCTGACTTAATATACTGTAATAAACAATCTAGATTAAACTATCTAGAAGTATCTATTGATAAAAATAGATAAATCTTTTTAAAACTTGATAGGATAGAAGCAGAAGAAATCTTTAAGTTAGCCTTTCCTTTTTTCTAGAAGTGGAGAAAAATTACCTGGACTTTTGATTATAAAAATGTAAAGCAAAGGTTTTATTCTGGAATGAAAAGTTTACAAAGGGGTGCTGTATTAATGTTTATTGTTTCCTTCATGAAAATGGATCTTTGGTAAACTTGGATTAAGACAATGTTTCTCTGAAAACTATTTGGGGAAGATGTGATATCCATGTGTCTGCCTATCCTTACTCAAACAGTTACTCACAAGGGATAGATAAAACCAAGACACTAGATAAAGGGAAGAAGGAAAAAATCGACCTCAAGCACATGGCGCAGGACCAAGAGTTCTGGAGTCCAACCTGGATAGTTCACCTGTAACTTCCTCACATGTTATTATTCCACACTGGGAAACTTAACAATGTAGAATGATCATTGTCAGACAATGTTTTAGTTTGGGAGTGAGGCGGTAGGTTCATGGGTGTTCATTTTATTATTAGGCTGTAAAACATTTATGTCACATATATTCTTTCTAATACTGTATTACATCTAATGCTGTATTTTAAGATACAATAAAGGCAAATAATAAAGAAATTGGTAAAATCAATGCATTGGGATCCTATAAAACATGATTTGAAGAACAATGTATAATCACACAAAAATAAGTCTACAACACATTACTAAAAATTACAAACTCATATGAATCATAATATTCAATTTTTATAAATACATGTGTATAATATAGGTAGATAAAGGAGTAGAGGGAATTATACAAAAATGCTAATAGAAATTATTAATAGTTGGTGGGGTTACACTTTTTCTTTCTTTCATTTGCTAATCAGTATAGAGTTCCAACAATAAATATATACTACTTTTGGAAAATAGCAATATATTAATCTGAACTAAGTTATAGTTGTTTTTAAAAATGTAAGTTCTTAGATTGACTAAATCTAAGATATTTATGAGACAGTAATATATTTGGAAAATTTACTTGGAGGATGCCTTCTCACTAAAATAGGTCAACTTATAAATCCTCTCTTAAGTTGAATGTAAAGCACTTTTATGAGGCTGGTTTGCAAGAGAAGTTGGGAATGGGGTAGAGGGAATAGAGAGGAGGTCTAAGTCAATGCAAGACTTGGAATTTATACTGTTAAGTCTTCCCAAGGTATAGGAAATCACCATCACTGACTGTTTTTTTCCACTTTGAACCATTTAACCCGAGAAAGACTATCAGTATATCTGAATCTCTACCAACATTGCTAATTGTACCAAGCTCAGGGTTAACTTGAAAAAAAATGTTAACAATTAAATAATTTATATTCCTTTCATTTTAAGTCATTCTAATCAAGTAGAGAATTAAGCAATAATTACCTTTCTTACTAAGTAGAAAGAAAGAGAGAAGGAAGGAAAAAATCTTTCCTTTAGCAGTTGAAAGAAAATTAACAAATTTTCTGTCTTTTGGCCAATAATATGTCACATAAAGGCACAAAGGGAAAATATTATAAAGAAATAAATTATTTATAATTATTATTTATAATTTTTTACAAAAGTCGACTTTTTTCAGTAGTTAATTTTTTCAAAAAATAAGAAAATAATTATACTGTCTATTACTACAATGAAAACTTTTTCTACTGTCTCAAAGTACTATTATTCATTTTTACACGTCCAATTTTTCATTTATTTTGGTAAATTTAATTTACCAAAGAATATGCATACATTTAATCAATTTAATTAATTGATATTTATAAAATTAATTTCCACAATTCCCCCAGAATTGATTGTTCAGAAGTTGACTGTCTAATTTGTAGGCTTTCAACACTTTCTTTTCTACCAGGTCCTTATTGATAATTTTGCTAAACAAAGGTAAAGTTAGACAAGCATAATAGCATTGAACCTAACTTGTTCTTTCCCCAAGGTGGTACACTACTAACTGGAAGAGATCAAAAATGGTATTGGGAAAACTGGACAGCTACATGAAAAAGAAACAAACTGGACTACTTTCTTGCACCACATATAAAAAGAATCTCAAAATAGATTAAAGACTTAAACGTAAGACCCGAAATCATAAAACTCTTAGAAGAAAACATAGGCAGTATGTTCTTTGACATGTTTTATCAATATTTTTTGGATATGTCTTCTCAGGCAAGGGCAACACAAGCAAAAATAAACAATGGAACTACCTCAAACTAAAAAGCTTTTGCACAGCGAAGGAAACTATCAACAAAATGAAAAGGTAACCTACTGAATGGGAGAAGATATTTGCAAACAATATATCTGATAAGAGGTTAATATATAAGACATAAAAAAACTTAACATCAAAAAAAACAAACAACCCAATTTAAAAATGGGCAGAGGACCTGATAAGACATGCAGATGACCAAAAGACATATGAAAAAATGTTCAACATCACTAATCATCAGGGAAATGCAAATCAAAACCACAATGAGATACCATATCACCTCACACGTGTCAAAATGGCTATTATCCAAAAATACAATAAATAACAAGTGTTGGCCAGAATGTGGAGAAAAAGGAATCCTTGAAATTGATGGTGGGAATGCAAAGTGGTGCAGGCACTATGGAAAACAGTATGAAGCTTCCTCAAAAAATTAAAAATAGAACCATTATACGATCCAGCAATTCTACTTCTCGGTATTTACCCAAAGAAAAAGAAAACACTAATGCAAAAAGATATATGCAACCCTATGTTTACTGCATAATTTATTCACAATAGCCAATATATGGAAGCAACCTAAGGCCCATCAACAGATGAAGGAATAAAGAAGCTGTGATACACACACACACACACACAGGAATATTACTGAGCCACAAAAGAATGAAATATTGCCATTTGCAACACATGGATGTACCTAGAGGGCATTATGCTAAGTGAAATAAGCCAGACAGAGAAAGACAAACACTGTATAATTTTACTTATTGTGGATTCTAAAAGGCAAAAGAAATGAAAAAACATAACAAAACAAACAGAGTCATAGATACAGAGAACAAATAGGTGGGTGCCAGAGAGGAGAGGGGTGGTGAGATGAATGAAGTAGGTGAGGAAAATTAAGAGGTATAAAATTCCAGTTACAAAATAAATGAGTCACAGGGATGAAAGGTAATATTGTGGGGAATATAGTCATAATACTATAACATCTTTGTATGGTGACAGATGGCAACTAGACTTATTATGGTGATCATTTCATAATGTATAGAAATATCGAATCACTATGCTGTGCACCAGGAACTAACATGCTGTCGGATGTCAGTTATACTTCAACAAAAGAACAAACTCATAGAAAAATGATCAGATTTTTGGTTACCAGCAGCAGGGGGTTGAGGAAGGGGGAACTGAATGAAGGCGGTCAAAAGATACAAACTTCCAGTTATAAGATAAATAAGTGTACTAGGGATGTAATGTTCAACATGATGAATATAATTAACACTGATGTATGTTATATATGAAAGTTGCTAAGAGAGTAAATTCTAAGAGTTTTTATCACAAGAAAAAAAGGTGTTTTTTTCTTTTATTTTGTATCTATATGAGATGATGGATGGTCACTAAACTTATTGTGGTAATGATTTCATGACGTATGTAATTCAATTCACTATGTCGTATACCTTAAACTTATACAGAACTGTATGTCAATTATATCTCAATAAAACTAGGAGAAAAATAATAAATTTATATACTTAAAAAAGACACGTGCTTCCCATGAATGTTGAGTGACCAAGAATCAGAAAAAAAAAAAATAAATGAAAGACTTGTTCAAGAATGAGGAATAGAGGATATAAGATATAGAGAAACTTATGTCCCGGCCAAAATCATAAAATTTTGAAAACAGTAGGTAAAGGGTTTGAGGTTGAAAAAATTAGGAAACTCTTGTTAATAATGAATAGTATAAGAAACCTTTTAAAATACTGTTTTTAACAGAAATTATGAATATAATAAGAGGTCAGTGGAATGACAGAAATGCTAAAATTCATTACTATGCAAAAGGTGAGCCAATCAGAAGGGTAGAAATGAAGCAGAATAAAAACAGGCAATTTTTATTTTATGCTTAAACTTTCATCTTCCTATCATCTCACCAACCTAAGAAACACATATGTGACATTTCCCCCTACCTTGCACCCTCATTCTTCAGTTTGATGGTTTAATGCAAACATTTGCCTTGCCTAGGACAAACTTGCCATCTAGTGACAATGACTTGTAACTACAGAATACGGGAACGCACTTACTGCACACAAACATGCACGCATTGCCTCAAAACTTCAACCATTCTTTTTTCCCCCAACAAATATTTATAGAGTTCCTATTATGAGCTGGGATGTGGAGATACAATGATTGGAAAAAATTAATGTGGTTCCTAAAACTTTAGTGGGAAAGATAGAAATTATTCAAATAATCACCAATTAAATATAAAAATAACAAATATAACCACTTCTATAGCACCGACTCTGTGCAGAATAATTCATTTAATATTTATAAAAATTCTATGATAAAGACATTATCTTCATTTTACGTATCAGAAAAGTGAAGAAGAGAGGTTAAGTAACTTCCCCTAGGTGTGAGAGTAGAGCAGGATTATAAAATTCAGACTGTTTCACTCCCAAATCTGTGCTTTTAATTGCCCCTGAATGTAAAACTGAAACTGTGAAATATGCAAGCAATATAATATTAGGACTGGACAACATTCATTCATTCAACAAATATTTACCGAACTCCTACAATGTACCAGATACTATGTCTGTACCAGATACTATGTTTGAAGCAAATAAAACAAAGACAAGATAGACACTCTAATGTCATGGAGCTTATATTATAAACACATACAGGCATGCACACACAAACACACATAAGAATATATAATTTCTAGGCTGTTATATGCCAATAAATTAATAAGGCAAGTAAGTGATTAGTGATGGGTAGGTGAAGAGGCAGGCTATTTCCAGAGCAGTGGCAAAGTCCTCTCTGAGGAAATCTGTAGTGAGTGCACTACAGATTTCCTTAGAGAAGGGTATAAGCTTAGGAGTGAGATTAGTATTTTAATTGGACTGAATGATGATAAATAATGGTTTGTTTTTAAAATCAAAATGAGTAGGAAAGTTAAGGAACATGTCAGGGAAGGGAGATGCAATAAAACATGTTTGAAGCTGTAAAATATACATATACTTGTTGCTGTGATTTATATTTTGAAGAAATTGAAAGTAAAATTTATTTAGAACCGTGTTATATCACTGAACTGGGATTACGGTAGATTTACATGTTATAAGCAGATGTCAGTACCCACATATTCATAATACAAAGGTAGATGATTATATCAGCCAAAGGTTTTGCAAAAACTGATGAATATATTTTTAAGTGACAGTTTTATTCCACATTACTTCCAGAGACTTGAACTCATTTATCCTAAAAGAGAAATATTAAATCCATAAAGGGACTGGTAGAATTATGTACATAAGGTTCACGTGAAGAAAGCTGGCTTACTTACCACCGAGTCAACTCAGATGTAGAGTGACAGGTATAAGTTGTTAGGTCTCAAAGGAAAGCTTGATTTGTGTCTTAGGAAAAAAAAAATCAAATTAATTAAAAATCAAAAAAAAAGAAAAAATATATATTTGGTAGCTCCATGAGATTTGAGTAAGTTAAATCAATGAGCCAGATGGTTACATACAAATGTTTTTATTTCTATATGGTAGATTCTGCTATGGACTAAATTATGTTCCCTCAAATTTCAGATGTTAAAGATCTAACACCCAACGTGATGGTATTTGTAGATGGGGCCTTTGGGAGGTAATTAGGTTTACATGAGATAATGTGGGTGGGGCCCTCATGATGGAATTAATGCCCTTATAAGAGTTACTCCAGAACATTCTCTCCCTCTCTCTCTCTCTCCCTCCCCCTCTCTCTCTCTCCTCCTCTCTCCCTCTCCCCCTCTCCCCTTCCCTCTCCCTCTCCCTCTCCCTCCCTCTCCCTCTCTCCCTCCCTCCCTCCCTCTCCCTCTCTTCTCTCTACCATGTGAGGACATAGCAGCAAGGCAAGCCGGGAAGAGAGCTATCACAAGAACTTGACAATGCTGACACTCTGATCTTGGACTTTCAGCCTCTAGAACTATGAGAAAATAAATTTCTATTGTGTAACCCACTCAGTTTATGGTATTTGTTATGGCAGCACCGGCTGTCTCACATAGATTCTGAAAACAGAATTGCTGGGTTAAAAGGCATGTTTACGTGTTATTTAAACAAATATTAAGGATTATTTTTCTGAAAGCTGATGACAAAAATTTGCCCTCATACGCAGGCCAACATAAGATTTCATGGCTATGTAAATTGTTTATTTTACACAGGGAGTAAATCTACAAATGACTATCCGTGAGATCCACCCATAATCATCACTCAATAAGTAACACAGAATAATACTGACATTTTGTCTTTGACCAGTGTGATAATTTTTCAGTGAACTCTTTAGCCTGGTTTTTTAAAGTCATCATGCAAATCAATGAGTATGCAATCACTAGTTGCCTGCAGGATATATTTTAGTTTTTTGTGAGTAATATTAATTTACATGTTTTAACATTCAGTGACTACTAATCTACTTCTAAGGCACTATGTTAATACTTGGAGGATACAGAGATGAATACAGCAATTCCTACCTTCAAGGAGCTTACCAGTAATAAGGAAACTATATACACACTCAAATTTATATATGATGATTTCTAGTATAAAAATAAATGTAATGAAGACATAAATTCTGCCTTGAGAAAAGGAAAAGTCTTTGATAGTGGTTGTATTAAACTACAAAGTTTTGGGGTGATTTATTACACAGCAATAGACCAAAAAAATAATGAAAAATCTAGTTTCCTGTGTTTCAGCCACTGCAACACAGAGAACAGAAGAGGCAGAGATGGTGTTGACTGACAACGAACAATTTAGTTAAAAGGTAACATTTGAGCACCTGAAGAAAGGGAGCCAAAATGCAGATATCTGTGGGAAAAGCATTTTTTCAAAGTTTTAGCAAGTACTACAAAGATCTGAGTCATGTGTCTGAAGAGTTCAAGAACAGCTAGATTAGTATGTCTATAGTGAAATGTGAAGGAGGGGGAAAGAATAGATGAAGCCAAAAAAGTAATACATTGGTGGAGCCAGATCATATAAGCTCTTAGAAATCAAAGGAAGAATTTTAGCTTTTAGTCTAAGTGAGAGGAAAAGCCACTGGAGAGTTCTGAGGGCATAATAGACTCACTTTGGCTGTGATAATAAAAACATATTGAAGAATATATTATATATAGTATTACACATGTATAATAAACTACAAACTTATAAATAAAAATAAATAACAATTACATTTTAATTTATGTATATAATTTTTATACATGAACAAATAAGTATATTTAGTATTTATATTTTATAAAAACAAAAATATAAAATATTATATACTTATATATTAAAATATCATATTTATTTATACATGTATATATTGTATTTATTTATATACTTTTTTTTTTTTTTTTTTTTTTTTTTTTTTGTGGTATGCGGGCCTCTCACTGCTGTGGCCTCTCCCGTTGCGGAGCACAGGCTCCGGACGCGCAGGCCCAGCGGCCATGGCTCACGGGCTTAGTTGCTCCGCGGCATGTGGGATCTTCCCGGACCAGGGCACGAACCCGTGACCCCTGCATCGGCAGGCGGATTCTCAACCACTGCGCCACCAGGGAAGCCCTATATACTTTTAAAGTATAAATATATATATATAAATAAAAGGATATTTATCATGAGGAATTGGCTCATGTGATTATGGAGCCTGAAAAGTCCCATGATCTGCTATATGCAAGCTGGAGATCCAAGAAAGCTGGTTGTATAATTCAGCCTAAGTTTGAAAGCCTGAGAACCAAGGGGAATTCATGGTGTAGAACCCAGTCTGATTGTGGAAGATGAGATGAGATGTCTCAGCCTGATCAGTGAGGCAGGAAAGGAAGGGTGATCTTTCCTTTCTCCACCTTTTGTAGTATTCTGGCCCTCAATGGATATATGAAGCCCACCCACATAGGAAAGGGCAATTTACTTTACTAAGTTCAACAGTTCAAATGTTTATCTCATCCAGAAACACTCTCATAAAAAATGTTTAATCTGGGTACCTTGTGGCCAGTCAAATTGACATAAAATGAACCATCAGAGTGTATTTTTACTGGTGAAAGAATAGGCTTTGCTATGGTAAAAAAATAAGATTAAAAAAATAAAAAGAATTAACCCTAAACTATCAGTGTATTTACATAATAAAAGTTAATAAAAGTTATTTCTTACTTATGCAAGGTTTGGAGGGGGTCAAGCACTTTTGTAGGGAAGTTGTCATTGATGTGGTGACCAGGTATTCTATGCAGTGTTTACCTCACAGCTCTTTGACCTCAATATGTGGCCTCCAGGATCGCTGCTTTCACACCCCTTCTCTGTACCATAGTCTGGAATTGACACATGTTGCTTTCATAACAGCCCACTGACCAGAATGAATCGCATGGCTGCACCTAACATGGGAGTTGGAAAAAGTAGAGGAATATATGGAATAATTGCTGAACCTTACTGAGTCAGCCCAGGTGGCAGTGCCTCTTAAAAATCAAGGGGTAACAGGAAACAAGGTGGCACCTAGGGATGATGTGAAAAAAATTACTGAGACAATAAGGGCACCCGGAGCTGAGAAAGTTTCGGAACCTCTGGGCTATACCAAGAAAAGGAAATGAGAAAAATGCAACTCAAAGCATACCACACCCACTTCCACTTAAACATGGCAGAGATGAAAGCAAATTACATCTTCTTCCTATCCCTCAGGTCAAGCGTTATATGAGAGGAGGGTAAAAAGCGTGACCTTATTAAGAGTTTGAAGTTGACATTTCAAATCGACTTGGACTGTTAGTAACTGAAAATGACCAAGACATTATGAAATGTGCCTGAGCTACTGTCAAGGGAAGGATAAGGCGGATTTAACTGAGTACAACTAAAAGTAATTAAGAGAAAATAAAATTCTGTCATGTTCCTATTTCACTGAGCTGTGATATCTCAATTATAGTAAAGACCACTAAACTTATCTTGATGACCCATGTAGTAATTCTTGACCATAGGTGGCAGTGGTAATATTAAAGTTAATCCATTCATGCATTCATTCATTGAACAAATATCTATATATGTCTAATATATGCTAATCATACATAATAACTATAAGAGATGTAGGGAAAAGCCTGTAAAGGAGTGTTTAAAGTAGCATGCCCTCTCCAATCAGTTTATCCCTCTACCCTGGGTCTATTTTTGTTTTTTTTTTCCCCTCAAAGCACTTATTTACTCTCCAAAAGGAAGTCATTTACTTACTTATCTACATGTTTTAGTCTGTCTTTATTACTAGAGTGTAAGTGCCAAGAGAAAATATATTGCCTTGGTCTTCCTCCTCTCAATTTCTCAACACTGGCATGCCCCATGGATCAATAATGGTCCCCTTTCTCTCTACCTACACTCTTATACCTTGGATATAAATATCCTATGTGTTGATGTTACATATGTATCTAGTGTTGATGTTTCTCCAGAATGCCATAATTACACATCCAACTGCTTACTTGAAACACTGGATACCGAATAGATACTTTAAATTTAATGTGTTCCCTCCTCCCCTACAGTCTCTAATCTAGCTACACTTTAGTTAACTCGTCTCATGCTCAGTAAATGGCATCCTCATCCACCTAGATGGTGGACAGTTGGGGCTCAAGCCAAAACCTCAAAATTTATCCTTAATTACTCTTCTTCATCTGCAAGTCTATCAATTCTACTTCCAAAATACATCTCAATCCCTGTTCCTTTTCTTCATGTCTACTGTTAGGTAACTATTTCTAGCAGTGTCTTTTGCCTGGGCTACTGCAGTAGCCCAACTGGTCTTCCTGCTTCTACTCCATTTTTCACACTGCAACCAGAGAAATTTTCATATCTAAAATTTAATCATTACATACATATACACATACACACAGACCTCTACTAAAAATTCTGTCAGTTTCCAATTGCTCTTCGGTTAATCAAGACTTCAAACTAACCCACAGGGCCCTCATGGTCTGGCTCTATATACATGACATTTTATGGAGGGGTTCTCCATAATTTTCTTAGTTTTTATTTATGTCTGTCCCTCCCTTGTTCCCCAACCCGTTTTCCATGGGAGCCAAACTTTGTTTACTGCTATACAGTTACCATCTAATCAAGTAGCAAATAAAAAGAGCAGTTAAGAGGCACCTTAGGCCTCCAGACTGTAGTAGCTGCACCTAAAATAATACCTCTATCCAGAATCCTCAATGCCCTCTTTGTATGGAATTAGGAAGACTTCTCTGCCTCGCTCCATTCAGAAACGGGGCAGAATAGTGTAAAGGCCAGTCACACTAGCAGGGTCAAATCCCAGTTCGGTCATTTAATAGCTGTGTGACTTACACCTCCCTGTATTGTACATCACAGTGCTCAATTGTAAAATGGGGAAGAGTACCTACACCTTAGAGTTGTTGATGGGATTTATATTAGGGCATCTCTCCCTAGAGGCCGCAAATTCCATGAAAGGGAACCACGGCCAGCCCGTATCAGGCTGCTGCTACGTGTCCGATGATTCAAGAAAACAAGTGTCTGTCTCAACTTTTTGATCCTTAAAACTGAGTTCGCCTGGCTACGTGAAGGCTACTGAGCCAAAGAAACAATGTGCAATCTTTAGGCATTATCATCCCGAGTGTAGACACAGACCCGGTATTCCCACACCAAGTCCCAGCCAGCCAGCCAATCAGACGCACCTTGCAATCTGCCAGGATTAGAAACCGGGCTAGCGCAACTCCAGACTTCCCTGGCGCCACGCCCAGACCCGCTCCCAGCTAGCACATGCGCAGCAGTGACTCCTTCTGGCCTTGGGGTTACTTCCTCTTTCGTAAACGCGGCTGAAGTCGCTCACGCGTTGACAGTTTTTTTAAATCCTTAAACCTTTCTCGGGGGAATTTTTGTTTTTAATGCCGTCATCAACTACCTGGAATTTGAATCATTTTGCTTTCCCATTACCGTGGAACCTTGCCCTTCAGTCTGAGGAACGTGTCTCCGAAGAGCTGGCCCCCGTCCGTGCTGCAGGTCTCGCGAGAAGGCGACATCTCTCGCGATACTTCCTTGTTTCCAGAATCCTTAGCGCGAAGTGGGAAAACATTCATTTAGCTCAGCTTTTTATGATCACTGCCGTTTCTTCAGTGGCTTCCCTGTTGCTGGTTCTCCGTGAGAAATGGCGGCTCCAGAACAGCCGCTGCCGATGTCGAGAGGATGCCAGAGCTCTGCTTCGCTTTCTCCGCCGCGGGGCGACCGAACCCTTCTAGTGAGGCACCTGCCAGCCGAGCTGACCGCTGAGGAGAAAGAGGACTTACTGAAGTATTTCGGGGCGCAGTCCGTGCGCGTCCTGTCCGATAAGGGGCGACTGGTAAGGGCGCGCCGGTCCCGAGCCACCGGGGAAGGCCCTTGGCTGTTGACCTGGGGAGGGGGAGTTCTGACAGAAGGAAGAAGACAGAAAAGAGTGAGGGAGATGCGCTTGTGTAGTGGGGGCTTCCCAGTCTTTCCTCTTTCATATCAAAATATCTTGCGTCCCAAGTCAAGTTTTAATTGGCTCGAGCCTAGGTTAGTCGCCACGCTGCGGAAAAGTGCAAGTGAGAAAGGCAAAGAAGAAAAAATGAAAAGAGAAGCTTAGTTATGTTCCATTTTCCCATCCTGGGAATCTCGAAACTCCTCTGAATTTGGAGGTATTTCTCTTAGGCTCAAGAGTACTCTCAGAAGTATGTAACGAAGGACTGTTTAAAAATCTTGGCTTACTTATAAGCCAGCGTTAAGACATTCATCAAAATAGAGGAGAAACTACTGTAGTCGGTAACTTGAGTAAACTAGTTACAGGATTTCTACTAAGTTTTTGACGAAGATGTTCTTCATAAAAAATTTCCAACGGAATCCTTCAGGGAGCAATATTTTAAGACTGTTCAAAGTCCATCACTGGGATGTACACAATTACTTTATTTTGCTTTATACATGAAGATGTTTTAGATGAGTTCTCTCCATTAAAATAGCAGTGGTGATGTTAAGTTTCTGCCAGATGGCCTGTGATGGGGCAAAACATCAGTGGTTAAAGTTTCCCCAGGTGTCTCTAATAATGCAGCCAGGGTTGAGAATTACTGAGTTAGAAAGACCAATTTAAACTTTGCATTTGGCTATATAGAGGAAAGTTTAGATCTTAGATGCGTTATACATGGAAGGTATTTTATATTTTTGGATGGTTTAAGGGCGGTCCTGTGTGTATAGTAGGGGTTTTTAAACTTATGGACTGTCGAACTACTTGAAAATATATGCAAAACATGCCGTGTGTGTGTGTGTGTGTGTGTGTGTGTGTGTGTGTGTGTGTGTGTGTGCGCCCCTTTATATGAGAAAGTGTTTCATCTCAAAGAAGTTTGATCCTAAACTGATTCAAAAGCAGTGTACTGAATTTAGTAATCAATTAAATGATCTGGATTTCCTGTGATTTTATTAATGTATCAAATCACTGTCAACTGGTAAAATATCAGACTTCCTTATGAGAAGTTATATTTGAAATAATTTGTACCTTGTTTTTCAGAAACATACAGCTTTTGCTACTTTCCCTAATGAAAAAGCAGCTATAAAGGTATGACTTTTTCTTTTCTATTATTAACAATTTTCTGTTATCCAGTTTTAGTTCAAAAATGGAGCATAACGTTAAACTATGCTTTTTAAAAGCAGAAGGGTTTGTATTTTCTGAGTTTGCCCCATAGGCTACGTTTGGTTTGTCATTTGGCAGATTTTGCCCAGTGTTTGGACATAAGACTGGTAGAGTAACTGGAACATGAATTAAAATTGAATTGTAATCTCATATGTAATTAAAAACGATAAGTTCTAAAGGATGCAAACATTGATAACTATCTCTGTAACTGATGCAAGACAAGATGTTTTAAGCATTAAATGGAAAATATGTATATTAAAAAAAATCCTAGGTGATCATTTGCAAAGGAGGTGACCTTTGAGGTAGACCTTTAATGATTAGTTAGATTTTGAGAAGAAAACAAAGGGAGGTGGACCTTCCAGGTTTAGAGAACACTAAATAAAGCTGTGGGGCATGGAAAGTTCTAAGTGGAAGATAGGTTGAGTCTAAATTTGGGTGGAAGGAGGGAGGGATTGAATTTTGTTTAGTAGTTATTCTTAAGGCACTTGATATATTTGAGCTGACCAGTAATATGGTCAGGTCTGTGAAAGATATCTGGTAGAGTTCATGTAATGGATTGGATATGGAAAAAGATTAGAGTTAGGAAGACCAAATGGAAAGCGAAGACAAGAGAAATGTTATAATGGCTAAGGCAAGAGAAAGCATCTGAATAAGGCAGTAAGAAGGCAAAGGAAGAAGTAGATATACATTTGGTAGAGATTGTGTTTGTTGGTCCTGTGATCCCTGTAGATGTAGTGGTTGAGAGAGAGGGAATACTTGGAAATTTTTGGACTGAGTTATTGGGTTATTACATTAGTTGACATGAGGGGCAGGATTCAGAGGATGTTTGCAAAGGTAGGTAATGAATTCACATATTATCTATTAATTTTTTGGAGTCTGTGAGCTACTTCTGTGGAAATATTTTAAAAACAATTAAAAAGATGGGCCTAGAGCTGAGGCAGGGTTAAAAATGGAGTTTCCTCAACAAGGTAAATGGATATGGTTGCCCAAAGGGAGAAGAGCCAGCAAAGAAGACTGGGAGTGAGAAGTTAAAAAGGAAGTAGAACTAGAAAATAAATTCTCATGGATGCAAGGAGAAGAGAGTTTTAACCTGTGATGACACAGGTGAAGAATGAACACAGTCTATTAGTAAAGTATTTTTATTGTGAAACTATAGAAATGACCCAAATTCTTACCAATAAGAGGAAAGGATACTTTAAATTGTAGTATATCCATACACTGGACTACAACCCTCAGAGAATGAGCTCAAATGAATATGTATTAATAAGGAATGTAGCCCAGATAGAGTACATGAATAAAGTTGCAAAACATATAATATGTAACCTTGGAATTTTGGAAAACTAGTATCAATACTCTGTATGTTAGTTTATGCATAGAACAAAATGTAGCAGAGCTGTACACCAAATTGAATAATAAATGTCTTTCTCCAAGGATGGGATTACAGAGGACTTTCACATTATATGCATTAAAGTATAGGAAAATTTTTTTTTCAGAAAAGACCTTTTGGAATATAGCATAAAAAGTTTTTAGTAAAATATGGTAATGAAAACCACCTTGTTTTAGAGTCAAGATTAACTTGGAGGAGAGGGCATGGAACCAGTCATTGTCTAACAGTAAAAATCAAAAGCCATAACTTTGAAAAGAATGTGTGACATACATTTTTGAGAGGAAGAAACTTAAAGCAATTGAGCCGTATTTCAAATAATCAAAGGCTCACTGATAGTAAGAGGTCTAGGATGATTTAAGGACTTGAAAATTATTGAAACATATAGAAACTTGCTTTGTATAATGGAGTCGAATAAGGATGCATAACGATGGTAGAATAAAATTATAGTCCCTGTTAAGGCCTAAAGTTCCATTTGTTCAAAAAATATTGAGTGCCTGCTATGTGCTAGATGCTGCTCTAGGTCTTGGGATATATCAATGAATAAAACACAGATTGATGCCCTTATCAGAGCTCACATTCTCAAAGGGGAGACAGACCATAAATAATACACTTAATGAGTTTAATATTTTTGAAAATGATAAATGCTATAAAAAAAGAACAATAGGATCAGGAGTGCTAGGTTGGGAAGATTAAGCTACAGTTAAGGTAGTTTTGGTCATATTTGAGCAACATTTTAAAGGAAGTGAAGGAAGTTAGCTAAGGGAATTTTGGGGAAGTGCATTCCAGTAAGAGGAATAGCTGGCATGTGCTAGCTTGTGGCTAAAGCAAAAAAAAATGAGGGGAGATATTGAATTTGAGGTCAGAGAAGTAAGAGGGCCATATCATGTAGGTACTGTAAGGACCATAGATGTTACTCTGAGTAAAATTGGGAGCCATTGTAGTATTGTGAGCAAAGCAGTAACATAATTCACCTTATATTTAAAAGTATTACTTTGTGTTGAGAGTAGATGGAAGGCAGGGAAGAGTAGAAACAGGGAAATCTGTTAAAAGGTTATACTGTTAATTCGGTCCAGAGATGATGGTTGCTTGGACCGTGATGGTAGCAGTAGAGATGGTAGGAAATAGTCAGATTCTGGATATATTTTGTAGGTAGAAGCAAACAGGATTTCTCAGTGGCTTGGATATGCAATGTGGGAAAGAGGTGTTAAGGACGGTTCCAAGATTTTTGACATGAGTAAATGAAAGAAGGGGGTTACCATCGGAAGGTTCTAGACAGAGAACATTTGAAGGGGGATGGGGAGAGAAGATTCAATTCCTGAAGTCTTAATTTTAAAATGTTTAAAATTAAGAGAAGCTTTCCAGTAGTTTGGATGTATGTTCCTGGATTTAAGGACAGAGGTTTAGGCTGAAATTATAAGTTGGGAAATCATCAGCATAGAGATGGTTTTTAAAATTAGGGTGCTGGATTAGATAGAGAGGACCAATAATAGACCTCTGGAGTATGACAACATTAAGAGTTTGAGACGGCATAAGCCACAGTGAGGAGTAGAAACCAATGGGCTGGGAAGAAACCTGTAGGAAATTATAGTGTCTAGACACCAAGTGAAGAACATGTATGAAGGAGGGAGTGGAGTGATTGTGTTAAATGCAGTAAAATGAAGATTGAGAATTGACCATTGGTGTGGCAGTACAGAATTTGTTGTTTATGAAGGGCAGTGTCAGTGGACTGATTAAGGCATGAACCTGATTGGAGTGAGTTTGAGACTGGATGGGCAGAGAGGAATTTTAGATAGAGGGCATAGATAATTCTTGAGTTTTACTGCAAGAGTAATTTAAAGCAGAGTGGGGGGTGGGGGCAGGTGGAGAAGAGTGATAAGTTGGATCAACAGATGAAGAAAAAATATTTTTTAGGATGGGAGAAATCAGACTATGATTGTATGCTGATGTCGATGATCCAGTAGAGGACAGAAGATTAGCAATGTAGGTAGGAAGAAACCGTGTACAGTTCCAGAGAGCAGAAAAGAGGCTGGGATTTAGTATACAAGTAAAACAACTGGATTTAAATAAAAGCATGGATTGTTAACATGTGATAACAGATAGAAGATAGAATATGTGGATGCAGAAGCTGGTAGATGGGAAGTTATGGTGGGGAATCTGAAATTCTCATCTTGTTGCTTCAGTGTTCTCAAAGTAGGAAGCAGTATCCTAGGCTAAAAGAATGGGACAGGAGTATTGTGAGGTTGAGGAAGAAGGAAATAGTACAAAATGTTGTCTTAGAGATTGGTAGAAAAAATGAACTAATATAATATGTGACTGTGGTTTCCTTAAGGGTCACCCTCAGATTTGTGGTTGTATGAACTAATATAATATGTGACTGTGGTTTTCTTAAGGGTCACACTCAGATTTGTGGTTGTGAATTTAAAGTGAGACTAGCGCAATTCATTATACTTGTTTTTCTAAACATTTTTAGCTGCCTGGGTATAGGCAGCATTGCATTTAACCAGATCTTAGTTTTCCTAAGTCATTGGAAGTAGTTGCTTAATAAGTAATGAAGCCTTGGCAGCCTGAGATAAGAAATGGGTAAGAAATAGCCAAGGAAATGTTAAGAGCATTAACAAAAAACATGTATAAATTATTTCATATATGGTCTCTAACAAATAATTTTGGTATAATTATTAATTTTTTTTTACTCTTCCAACTGAAGGCATTGACAAGACTTCATCAACTGAAGCTTTTAGGTCATACTTTAGTTGTTGAATTTGCAAAAGAGCAAGATCAGGTTCATTCACCATGTCCTTCTGCAAGCACTGAAAAAAAGAAAAGGTATGTAGATAGGTTTTTGTACATTTTAAAAGTGTTTTTTTTTAATCCATTGTATTGCTCTTGGATTGTTTTCAGACTAGCAGGTAAATAATTTGAAACAGTAAATGGTTATATCTCTCTACTGAATCTAGTACATTAAAGCAATATATTTGTTCATTCCTAATTGTGCATTAGGAACCTGAGTATTGATTTAATATTAGGAATTAATCAATGTGAAGTGGGAAAAGAGTAGGGTGAAAAGCATTCAACTTTAAGTGGAGGGAAGGTAACTAGTATAAAGTCCTTGTGTTAGATATAGCAAGGTGTCATGAATAGCTGTGGCCTGATATTTGGGTCCCAGCTGTAATTCTTTGTAGTTATATAACTTTTATAATTTGCTTTACACCAGTGGTTCTCAAAGTATAATCCCTGTACCGGCTGTATCGTCTAGGATCTTGACTGAAAGAAAGATTCTTAGGCCTTAATCTAGTCCTACTGAATCAGAAATTTGGGGTGTTGGGGGTGGGGAGGAGGGTAGGCCCCAGCAGTCTGAGTTTTAACAGACCCTCATTGATGTACATTGAGGAAATTTGTGTGCCACTGATTTATACCATGTGAACTTCAGTTTTGATGGGGCGGGGGTGTCAGTGAGATTTATCATACCATCTTTATAGGGTTGCTGTGAAGAGTAAATGAAAATGTGCCATGCCTTCTATAATATCTGCAATAGATGCTCTTTTTCATTGGTGTTTACTTAAAAAATAGTTGAAAGCTTTACTTAAGGAACTGTTTTCATAATGCCCTGTTTGAAAGGATAATATGTCATTTTTGTATGCAATTTTTCATTCTATTTCTAAAGGTAAGATCAACTTTGATTCTGTATTTCTTAGGTCTGATGATACTGTGGAAGATGATAAAGAAAAGAAAGAACTTGATTGTTTAACCATAGAAAATGGAATTGCACCAAACCATGGGTTAGCATTTTTTGTTTTGTATTTCATTGTTCTTTTTGTTTTGTTTTGGATAGGTGGTGTGTGTGTGGGATGTGTGTGTATTGCAAATAAGATAATTTTTTAAAGAACATTTTATTATATATCGTACATATTTTTAATGTGTTGATTAAACATACTGAGCTCTAAGAGTTTGTCACTGAATTTGGTTCCATTAAAGTGTTCAAAGTTGTAAGATGTTCTCTGATAAGGAATGCTGTATTCTTCTATAATGCAGTCAGAAGGCAAGTTTCTTTTTAAATGTAATCAATTGGATCTGTTAGGAACAGAGTACTCTTACTGAATCATTTGAGCAATTTGTATGTTATTAGGTTACCTAAAATGAGTTATTGATAATGAAACTTATTAAAACACAGTAAGCATTTTTAAATATTCTTTTTAGGCTGACCTTTCCTCTAAATTCATGCCTCAAGTATATGTACCCACCACCTTCAAGCACAATTCTAGCAAACATAGTAAATGCTTTGGCAAGTGTGCCTAAGTTCTACGTACAGGTAAGTAGAATAAAATGTTCCTCAAAGTAAGTACTTGTACAACCTTATATGTTACTTTTCGTGCTAATTCTCAAACTTTTTTTTATAATAGTATTAGGCCTAATTCCTATAGGAACAGTGATGTTTCAGTATTTTAAAGGTGTTTTAGCTTGTGCTGCTATAACTAAGTACCATAGCCTGGGTGGCTTTTAAATAATAAAAAATTATTTTTCACAGTCCGGAGGCTAGAAGTTAGAGATAAGTGTGCCAGCATAGTTAGGTTCTGGTGAGGGCCCTCTTCTGGGTTGCAGATGGCCGTTTTCTCTTTGTATCCTCATGTAGCTGAAAGAGGGTGAGAGAGCTCTCTCGTGCTTTTTATAAGGGACGCTAATCCCATTTATGGGGGTTCTACCCTTATGACCTAATTACTTCCCAAAGGCCTTATGTCCTAATACCATCCCATTGTGGGTTAGGATTCAACATAAGAATTTTGGAGGGGGGACACAAACATTCATTCCATTGCAAAAGGTAATAAAAAATTACTACATTCAAGTAAAGGCAAACTATAGCTTAAAAATACATGTTTAGTATTAATAATACTAATAAACATAAGCTAATTTGGGAAATATAATTTCTGGTAATTCTTTGTTCCTTTAGCATACACCTTTTCCTTTCTTAAAGGAAAGGACATAGAGGACCCCTCAGCAAATGCTTCAAAGTACTGACAATAAAATGTACTTTTAAGTACAAAATATAGATGATACCTATCTTCTTAGTTGTACTTCTCTGTGTTTTGTAATTTCACAATAATCAAGGGGAAAAAACAGTTCAGTAAATTTTTATGTTGTAAGAACATGACATTTTTAATAATGAGAATAATTGTATTTGTAGAATTGACAAATATTTTAGGAAGGCTAATCTTCTGAGATACACCAGTGTCTGAGATATACTAGTTTAGCCCTGTCCTGGGATTATAAAGGCAAGAGGTGGTCCTTCCTTTGCACTAAAGTAATGAATAGTGTTATTGCAAGGTTTTTAAGTACATAAAATATCAGATATGAGTTGAATCATCATTTTTCTATTTTATTTTAAATGTTTTACCACTTTCATTAAGGTGCTTCATCTTATGAATAAAATGAATTTGCCCACACCTTTTGGACCAATTACTGCAAGGCCTCCCATGGTAAGAAAGCTCTTAGAATTTTCAAGATTCAAAATTTCTCTTCCTGAGGTGAAATTATTGAGGCTAAATTTTACAGATGTTGTTCCAGTGTATTGAATGTGTATTGAAAGTGAAGAACAAGTGTAAAGTTAATATAATAATTGACCAGTGGAGAATTGAAAATGGGAGAAAACCAGAACATTAAAGAGATGCTTTGGTAATAGAGGCCATCATTTCTGCCAGTGTTGTTGTTCAGCCCTTTGACCTAGGACGTTGTGCTATCCTATAGGATAGTTACATTTAACATACTGAATTGTCTAAAATTTCCATTTTTCTGGTTTTATTTAAAAGGTTGATGATTTTTTATTAGAATTTACTGTGCAGATCTATCAATAATTTCAATGGTAGGCTATGTCTGCTCTTGAATAATTTTAGTTATTATTGGGTGGGCCAGAAAGTGCCTTCAATTTTTAAGTAAAATAAAAGACACATTTTTCTTTTTCACCAAGAACTTTATTGAACAGTATATTTACCCTTTTGTTCCACTACCTTCTGCCATATTTCAGGCAACTTCATAATTCCATCTTCCCAAAACTTTTTATCTTTTTGAGCAAAGAACTGTTTGTTCCAGATGCCTTTTACAGTCTTCCAGGGAATTGAAATTTTTTCCATTAAAATAATTTGTAAAGGCCAAAATAAATGGAAATCCGAAGGTGCAATGTCTGGTGAATATGGCAGATGAATCAGAACTTCCCAGCCAAGCTGTAATAGTTTTTGCCTGATCATCAAAGAAACATGTGGTCTTGCATCATCCTGATAGAAGGTTATGCATTTTCTGTTGACTAATTTCGGGTGCTTTTCGTCAAGTGCTGGATTCAGTTGGTCTAACTGGGAGCAGTACTTGTTGGAATTAATCATTTGGTTTTCTGGAAGGAGCTCATAATAGAGGACTCCCTTCCAATCCCACCATATACACAACATCACTTTCTTTGGATGAAGACCGGCCTTTAGTATGGTTGGTGGTGGTTCATTTGCTTGCCCCATGATCTCTTTCATTCCACATTATTGTACAGTATCCACTTTTCATTGCCCATCACAATTTGTTTTAAAAATGGAACATTTTCATTACGTTTAAGTAGAGAATCGCATGCGGAGATATGATCAAGGATTTTTTTCACTGAACTTATGTGGAACCCAAACATCAATGCGATTAACATAACCAAGTTGGTGCAAATGATTTTCAGTGCTCGATTTGGATATTTGGGGTATGTCGGCTATTTCCCGCATGCTATGACATTGATCTCAATTAATGTCTCGATTTGATTGCTATCAACTTCAACTGGTCTATCCGACTGGAGCATTGTCCAGCGAAACTTTGCAAACCACTTTTGACACGTTTGATCAGTCACAGCACCTTCTCCGTACATTGCACAAATCTTTTTTTGCATTTCAGTTGCGTTTTTACCTTTCTTGAAATAATAAAACATAATATGCTGAAAATGTTGCTTTTTTCTTCCATCGATATTAAAATGGCCACACAAAAATTCACCAGTTTTGATGTTTTTTTTCAATGCACGTTGATATGGCAAGCTGTCACAATGCAGTCTAACAAAATTGTTTTGAATGAAGTTAAAGACAACTAACCACTAATAGAGCCATCTTATGGAAAAAAACGAACAAACCTTTTGGCCAACCCAATATTTTGCTATAGTACTCTTAGTACTTTTTAATTTTTATTTATTTATTTTTTATTAATTGGAGTATAGTTGATTTACAATGTTAGTTTCAGGTGTATACAACAAAGTGAATCAGTTATACATATGCATATATCCACTCTTCTTTAGATTCTTTTCCCATATAGGCCATTACAGAGTATTGAGTTTCCTGTGCTATACAGTAGGTTCTTATTAGTTATCTATTATATATATAGTAGTGTGTATATGTCAATCCCAATCTCCCAATTTATCACTTCCCCCCCATTGGTGATCATAAATTTGTTTTCTACATCTGTGACTCTCTGTTTTATAAATCATTTCTACCATTTTTTTAGATTCCACTTATAAGTGATATCATGATATTTATCTTTCTCTGACTTACTTTCACTCAGTATGACAGTCTCTGGGTCCATCCATGTTGCTGCAAATGGCATTACATTGTTCTTTTTTATCACTGAGTATTCCATTATATATGTACCCTTAGTACTTTTTTAGATAACAGCAATGAGAAATTATTTTGAGAACTAACACTTAAATAGAAAATTTGCTTTTGTATTGTGTATTGGTTGCTTTCCTAATGTGTATACTATTAGCTGCATAATTTTTCTTTATAACCCCAACACCTCAATTCCTGGCACATTGCAAAGATTATGCTAGCTGTTATTAACAAATAAAACTCAAATCTTAGTAATTTAACACAATACAAGTTACTTCTTGCTCATGCCAAGTTCATTCCAAAAGTAAGGCAGAATGGTGTTCTCCTTTACTGAGTCACTTAAAAGATAAGTTATCTTCATTATTTGCATTCCCAAGTTGGTGAGGACATCACCATGCAGCCTGCAGATCAAGAAGAGAGAATTATATGTGTGGGAGTTTTTTATGCTAACATTTCATTGACGAAAATTCAGGGGAAATCTAACTGCAAAGGAGGTTGGGAAATTTAGTCCAGCTAAGTGCCAAGGAAGAAGAAACAAGTTTTGTGATCAGCTAAAGGCTGCTAAGACAAGTGTTTCATCAATATATGTTGAATGTGTAGAAGAAAATCATGAGGTAGAGAGATGTGAGAATCATGTATCTGAATGGAAATGGTTTTCTAAACATCATAGATTACCATAGTATTTTTGCTTTGTTCTTTTAATTAGTATGAAGACTATATGCCACTACATGCTCCTCTTCCACCTGCATCTCCTCAGCCACCGGAGGAACCTCCTTTGCCAGATGAGGATGAGGAATTATCTAGTAAAGAATCAGAATATGAAAGCAGTGATGATGAAGACCGTCAAAGGTTTGCAATGTCAAATAATATTTGTTTAGATTCTAAGAAACATAGAATATGGGAGAGAGAGTCTCTTGCTCTTCTTAAGTTTTGCATATACTTCTTCATAATTTGGGGTCTTTAGAATTTGTCCATCCCCAGCTCCCCATCGTGCTATAGATTAAGACCTGAAACTAGATATCAAGACTTAAGGGAACATTTTTGTATTATAAGTAAGTTTTTGGTTTGATGATTATGGTATACAGTTGACCCTCATTATTTCTTGATTCTGTATTTGCAAATTTGCCTACTTGTTACAATTTATTTATGACTTCAGCGTCAATAATACTATGCTTTTATGCTCTTCTGAAGACATGGGCATGTGCAGACTGGTGAAAAATGTGAGTCTCTTGACATGCACATTCCTAGATGAGGTAGAACAAGGTGACATTCTGCCTTCTTGTTTCAGCTGTCATACCGTAAACAAGTGTCTTTTTCACTGTCTAGTTGTACCATGTTTTGCACATTTTTGTGCTGTTTGTTGTTGATTTTGCTGTTTAAAATGGTCTCCAAGCATAGTGTTGAAGTGCTGTCTAGTGTTTCCAACATCAAGAAGGTTGTGATGTGCTTTATGGAGAAAATGCTGTGTGTTAGATAAACTGTGTTCAGGCCTGAGTTATAGCACTACTGACTGTGAGTACAATGTTAATGAATCAACAGTATATATTAAATAAGGTGTTCTTAAACAGAAACACACATAAAACTAGGTACGTATTGATCAACTGATGAAATGTGAGCACATGCTTGCAGGTACATCCATTATTCACTAATTCAGTGTTTGTGGAGACTTTACAGAACAAAATTAAGTTGTATTTCTGTTTTTGTCAGCTTATTCCCCTGGACTTTATTCACCTCAGAATAATTTCTAGAGCAATTCTATAGGATTTTATAGAGAAACATTCACAAAAATTACTGCAAATGAATTATTCTTTTATTGGTTGTTCTTGATGATCTACATATATTTTGTTTAAAGATTCTGGCAAAGAGCAGTAAATTGTTAATAATGTTCAGATATATAATCCACAGCATAGCCTAAAACAGGAATTGCTAAACATTTTCTATATAGGGCCAAAGAGTTCTGTTGTAGTGGAAAGCAGCCATAGATGATACCTAAATAAGTGGATGTTGCTATCTTCCAACAAAACTTTATTTTTTTATTTATTTATTTTTTTTGTGGTACGCGGGCCTCTCACTGTTGTGGCCTCTCCCGTTGCGGAGCACAGGCTCCGGACATGCAGGCCCAGCAGCCATAGCTCACGGGCCCAGCCGCTCCGCGGCATGTGGGATCCTCCCGGACTGGGGCACGAATTGGCAGGCGAACTCTCAACCACTGCGCCACCAGGGAAGCCCCCAACAAAACTTTTTATCTAAAAAAAAAAACCAGACACTGACTACATTTGGTCCTTTGGCTGTAATTTGTCAACCCCTAGCCTAAAATACCTGTGTAGGCCAGTGATGGGAATCTTAGGCAGATATACACAGAGGCAACCAGATACAGAAGGAGTGGTTGACGGGAGTCAAAATCCAAGCAGAGAATCTAATCAACATATACAAGTAATCAGCAGCAATTTGACTATTACTGAGGCAACATCCACTTGAGTGGTGGCTCCATATATTTTCTCTTTCTAAGGAAGGAGTTATGTTGGAACTACTAAAATGGGAGTGAATAGAGTATCTGTCTTGAATAGAGACAATAAGGAAGGCTGGCACTTCTTAATAGACTAACTTGTTGCTAAATAAAGAATGTAGAACATTGCAATGGGCTAATTACTTAACCTGTAAATCTTATTTTCTTTACAAAAATAATGATAGTATGAGAAATGCTTTAATAGGCTAGCTAAAACCATTTTTGTTTTTGTTTATTTAGGTTTCCATTTAGGGATGTAGTGAGGAATTCTGCTAATTCATCTTGAGTCATGAGAACAAAGCCTTTGCATGAACTAACCTCTGGTTTCATGCTTCTCTGTTATCTTCTGGAAATATTATAAAATATGCCACTATGTATTTGTCAGCAAATATCTATTGATTACTTACTTAACATATGCCTTGCACTTTGTAGAGCCTTAGTATACTTTGGGTGAGCAATCTATGAATATAGACATATATTTTGTATAACTGGATTTATTCATAAAATTTTTGGTAAACCGTGATTGTTAAGAGGCTTTAAAAATTTATAACATATTTTTTCATTTTTCCTCGCTTAAGGAAAAAAGGTTTAAAACTTCACTGCATTTTACTGTGCTTGTTTTGCTTTCAAATTTCACAAACTTAACTCTGGAGAAGTAGAGCTGTGACTAGCGGTTTTTGAACTTGCTCTGTGGAAGCACTTTATCTGATCCTGTGGAAGATCCAAGAAAGCTTAGACAAGATCTATTCTAAATATTATTCATAATCATAATGGAGATAAGCTATGTATAAGGTATCAATTGTCACCCCTTGATTGATTAAGCTACTTCAGAGTATAGTATTGGAAAACTCTGTTCTCAAGTATCTTGTTTATATCATGATGCTTTCCAGCAATTATGCACAAAATATTTTTAAGTAAAAGTACTTAAGTCCATGTTCTCTTTAATAATTAGAATATGAATCAAAATAATTTTACTGTGTTTGTAAGGTCTTTTGAATATTAGTCAAGAAAAGAGCAATAAAGTTACATAGATTATATTTAGTGTATTTTGTTTAACTTTTTGGCATCAAAGTTCAGTCATTTGGGCAACTGATAATTTTTTTAGTAAAACATATCTTTAAAAATGACAAATTGCAATTAAGTAAATTCCCAATTCCTTCAAACTAAGATGAAAGTTGAGCAAGAAGATTTGTAACTTGAGCTTTTGTCAGATTGATTATATCTTATTTGATGGCTTAGAAATTATACTTATGCCATACAAATCATTTTATAATTTATAAGCTCAATACAAATTTGTTTAACAAAAGCAGTTATAAATAGCTATGCTTCTACACAAAAGAAATCTTTTCTACTTTTCTTTCCTCCAATGTAGAATGACCAAACTAATGGAACTAGCAAATCTTCAGCCCAAAAGACCAAAAACAATAAAGCAGCGCCATGTGAGGAAAAAGAGAAAAATAAAGGATATGTTGAGTATACCATCATCTGCTTCACACAGGTAATTTTGTTTTGGATTATAAGATAAGGGTTCTGTATGTACTTTGTCTGATTGATTAAATCATTCCTCACTCTGACTTTTATTTCATCAGTCCACTTGTTTACCATTGGCTGCTTATTTGCCAAATTCACAAGTATCCTTAATTCTCAAGGTTGACCAGCATTTGATATTATTGACTACCCCAGGTTTCAAAATTGTCCACCCTTAATTTTACATTCTCTTTTTTTATTTCTCATCTTACTTCCTCTCTTCTTTTCCTTCCTACTTTTTTCTTTTGTGACTTTCTCTTACTCACTCACTTGCTTTTTTTAAAAATACTGGATTCCATATACTCCTGTCCATTGTCATTTTCTGTTCATATATTTATACTCCTTGTTAATATCATTAATTTTTTTATGGTTCACCTGTTGCAGCTAATAGATTCCAAATCTCCATCTCTAGATTTAACCTCCTGAGATCTGAAGTCTTCATTTCCAGCTTCCTATTTGCATACTCAAGAGTGTCTTGTAGGCACTTAAGATATTATCCAAAACAAAATTCATTTACTTTCCTTTCATTATCTCTTTCTCCTCCTGCATTCACAGCTTTGATAATGGCATCCATCACCAGTGTGTTTATATGAAATTTTGTTAATTTCTCCTAACTCCACTACCTGATATCAAACATTTTTTTACTTCAAAGTACCCTACCTGGTAAAAGTTCACATGGCTTAGCACACAGGACCCACCTTTAAATATTTATCAAATATGTGATAAGTTCTCTGCTAAATATTATGTGGTTTGGAACATTCTTCCAAAGCTCAATGCTATCTTTTCAAACAGTGAGTTAATAGTCTTATGGGTAAGTAAGCCGTATGCACAGTTGACTGTCACATTAGCAGTTATAATAAATGACATAAGAAGAAGATGTAACTAAGAATGAAGGGTTGTGAGGAAGGAGAAGTCACAGCCAGTCAAGAAATCTGGAAAGACTTTAAGAGAGAGGAGACATTTGAGCTGGGCTTGAAGGATGAGAGGCAAAACTTAGGCAGGGAAGAGATATATCCAGTGTGAATGAAAAAGTGAGTTTCCAGAGGTAGGAAAGTTTGGTGCATAGGAATAGAAATGATGAAAGGGAAAGCTAAAAGGATGTGGAGATATCTGCTTTAAATTTTAAGTTATGGTGTTTGAATACATTGAGGGAGCCATTGTAATGCCATTGATATTAAAGACAATTAAGAATTTCTTTCAGACTTTATCACCTTGTAATAAACTTTCCAGGAAAATTATGTAGATGTTGGGTGATGGTCAGGGCTATGGGTATGAAAGAATTTTATTAGGTATAAATTAACTTCCGACTATGTCTTAAACTTTCTGTTAGAGTAGAGAAATTGCCAGTGAAATAGTACTTATTACTGTGTATTTTGTTTAAAATATATTGTCCTTTTTTTCCCTTTTTCACCGATCATCTGACATTATGCTTAACAAATTTTCTTTGAAATTATGGCAGAAATTTTACTTGCCTTTTTGCCATGGAATTCTATGTATTTTAATATCTTAATCAGATAAAAATTGCCATTAATTGCAATTTTAATTTTATTCAGCTTTTCTACAAGGTAGATTTCCCTTGAACTTGTAAGTAACTTTATAAATTGAGGAAGAAGTTTTTTAAAATGATCTTTTTACATTTTTAAAGGAATGGGTCTTTGGGTTTTTTTAAATTATTATTTCATGTTAAGTATACATAATATGATGCATATTTCCCACCTAGGTATGTTTTCACACCACAGTCCCATGCTTTTGATCTGTAGCAGCACCAAACAATTAAAAATTAATACAGTTGACCCTTCAACGCATGGGTTTGAACTGTGTGGGTCCACTTATATGCAGACTTTTTCTCAACAAATACTACAGTACTACATGATTTGAGGTGGGTTGAATCCCTAGATATGGATCCATAGATATAGAGGAACCATGGATATGGAAGGCTGATGAGGTTATATACAGCTTTTCAACTGCTGCAGGGTTGGGGCCCTTAACCCCTAAGTTGTTCAAGGGTCAGCTGTAATGTGAACCAATTAAATTTTCCAATAGCCACATTAAAAGGTAAAATTAATTTTAATAATTTTTTTTTCCAACTGATTATATCTGAAATGTTATTTTAACATATAATTAATATAAAACGTTATTAAAACGTTTTATATTTCTTTTTTCACACAAAGTTGTTAAACTCTGGTGTATATTTTGTACTTAGAGCATAAGTACAGCAACATTTCAAATGCTTATTAGCCACATGTGGCTTGTGGCTACTGCATTGACCTGCATAGGTTTATTATATATAGTATATAGAATGCAGCACATCAAATGCTTACATTAGACATAGAATGAACTTTTTTGCTTATTGGTAAATATCCTGAAGTTTAGAATCAATAGTCCTAAAGTCCTGTCTGTCATTTACTGAGTGACTTTATGTAATTTCTTAACATCCTTTAGCCTCAAACTCCTTATCTGTCTAAACTGGGAATTTAATAATACCTATATGAGAACATTTGCTAGGATTTATTGAAGTTAAATGTAAGTTATTTTGTTCAATGCCTATAGTGTGTTTTATCAGTGTTAGCTTTTTAAATTTAAAGTAAATATGAAATAATGTTTTACTCAAAATTTTCTTTGCAATTACAACGTAATGCTGTGATTCTTTGTAAACAGCAGTTTACATCCAGTGTTGTTACCGTCGGATGTATTTGACCAACCACAACCTGTAGGTAATAAAAAAATTGAATTCCATATATCTACTGACATGTCAGCTGCATTTAAGAAAGATTTAGAAAAAGAACAAAATTGTGAAGAACAAAATTGTGGTAAGCGTGTTCTAGTTCTTTAACATGCTATGTAAAAATTCTTCTCAGTTTTTTTTGTATTAGAATTAAATTTTATATGTTTTTGTTTTTTAGTATTTGTGAATATATTTAAAATAGGCAATTAGGTCTTTGTTAGTGTTTTAGAATTTTGCTGATGTTTACACTAAAAATATGATGAGTTTCTTGTATTGATCTGTTTTTTCATTGCTTGTTATATGTGATGCTCTGGTTTTATTAGTACAGCTGTATTATTGGTTAGGAAAACAGGCAGTGTGATTATTTTTTGAGTTGTAGATTTCATGTAAAAAAAATTTTTTTTAATCCAAAAGACATGGAAGATTGTTTACAAGATACTATTTGTAAGTTTGAAGATAACGTATTGAAATTACAGATTTTTTTCTGCTTATTTTAAACATTAATTTGATGTTATACTACAGTGGCATTTCTTTGTTTTTTAATTTTTAAATTTCAGAAATAATACCAGCTTATAGAAAATATAATCAAAACAGGAGCATATAAAGTTTAAAAGGGTTAACACCTCAAACCCCACTGTTCCCTATCCCAATACTTAGAGATAACCATTGTTAATAATTCAGTATGAAAATAGTCCTTCCAGATCTTATCCTATACTTGTGTATAAACATTTTGTTTTCCCTTACTTCTTTTTTTAAAGAGCAATCATGGGTTACTTTTTTATGGCTGCATAGCACTCCATAGTATAGTTACAACAATCTTTATTTAATTATACTCTATTGATAGAAGTTGAGGTTGTTTCCACTTTCTTTATTATTACAGAAAATTCTGGAATATACTTTTTTTTTTTTTTTTTTTTGGCGGTATGCGGGCCTCTCACTGTTGTGGCCTCTCCCACTGTGGAGCACAGGCTCCGGACGCACAGGCTCAGTGGCCATGGCTCACGGGCCCAGCCACCCCGCGGCATGTGGGATCTTCCTGGACTGGGGCACGAACCTGTGTCCCCTGCATCGGCAGGCAGACTCTCAACCACTGTGCCACCGGGGAAGCCCTGGAATATACATTTTTGTACATATATCTTTGAGCACTTGTGTGAATATATAGGATAGAGTTCTAGTAAGTATTGCAAATGTACTGAGTGATAAACTGTAACTGGTTTTAATTCCTGTCTCCCTGATGGTTAGTGAGAATGCATTGCCTTTTCAGATAGCTCCTTTTTTGTTTGTTTCAGTATTTATATTTGTATTTTTGTACGGTTTTCTTTCTTTTCTCATGGCTAGTCACCCCTTGACTCAAATTTTTATTTTTTTAAGTTTAATTTACTCAAGGACTTAGACCTTTGTGAGGGGGGACAATCATCCCATTCTGCATCAATGTAGAGTAATGCTGAAGTAACAGTAAAAACAGTTTTAAAAGTTTTTTATTACTGATGCCTTCAGGCCACAGGAAGTCTGTTGGTACGATGGCTTTTCTATGTTATGAGGAGACTTTTATAATCCTAAATATGGCATGTTATTTGCATCATTTTCACAGCTTTTTTAGGGTTTTGTTTGTTTTTTTAGGCAGTATAACTAGAATTTTTCTACTGAATATTTTTAATGCTGTCCTTCCCAACCCTTTCCCCCAAGTCAGTTCAATTTTTGCTGAAGTTAAGATTCATGTTTTCTGAATGCAATCCATTATGTTGCTATGTTGTAAATTTAAAATTTATAATGGTTTTTAATTTTCCTAATTGAATAAGTAAGTGCACAAATACTTCTTTTTCCTGACTTTGATTAGGATTGGCTCTTTTTGTTTTGGTGAGAAGTATAATGGATTTTTTTTTTACCCTCAGATGGAAGTGTCTTATTTTATGATTTTCATGTTCCAGTGGCAGAGTTGAGTAGTCATGATAGAAACCATATGGCCTGCAAAGCCTAAAGTATTTACTGTTTGAATCTTTATAGAAAAAGTTCGCTTATCCCTGTTTCAGAGTATTGAGAAAAACACCAGAGTTTTAGTGCTAGAATGTATCTTAAAAATTAAAAATGGAAAAGAAAAACTGTTTTGAAGGGAGGGATTTTTAATGGCTGTCAATGTTAACTCTTAGACTTACCTGCTTCTGAAGTTGATGCATCCAGTATAGGATTTGGAAAAATCTTCCCAAAACCAAATTTGAACATCGCAGAGGAGATTAAAGAAGACTCTGATGAAATGCCATCAGAATGTATTTCTAGAAGGGAGCTGGAAAAGGGCAGAATTTCTAGAGAAGGTAATTTTCATGAAATAAACCAGCATTTATTCCATTTTACATTTCTTTGGCCCTTCAGAAGCAAAACAGATCTCTTCATGTTGTTTACTTTATTCAAAGCACATGCTTCAAAACATCTCTCCAGTTAATGTTTTTAATCACCACTTTTGGTTTTTAGTACTCATACTTTATAGGGAGGAAAAGTATCTCTCAGTATAATGTTTCCAGTCTATTTGGAAGAATGTTTTCATTCCTGAAACATATATGACATGTTAAATCAGTGTGGCCCACAGTCTGGAATTCTGTATTCTGGATACAGTTTATAGACTGTCACAGTACTGTCTCTGAGATGTATGCAGAGCAATTATTTGTCTAAAAAAATAGTTTTAGCTATTTGGTGATTAAAAGCCTGTGTTTATGAATTTTATATCCTAATGTGATAGTTTTTTGCTTCTTAATGGATATTTAGGGGTTTTAGATTGACATGTAACACATTATAAGTTTTCCCATAATGGAAAGAGACTTCCAACTGACATATTTTTGCCTAGAACATCTAGTTGTCAGGAAAGATGGTTATTGTCACTAAATAGGAGTAGCCGTATAGAGATTCAGAAGCCACAGTTTGCCTGAAATACTTGATTATTATATTTGAGTACTTTATTTTTACATTTGAATATATTGGTGCTAGTAGTTTGGAAGATTGACTTTAAGCAAAATAATTACACAAATATTTGGTAGCATTTTTATTTGCTTTAGTTTTTTTAATAAAGTAACTCATCTTAAAGTTAAGCATTACAGAGTTTTAACAGAAATATTTTATTTGATAAATTTTAGTTATTCTAGATGCCTGAAATTTTTAAACTTTTTTTCATATCACCACTTTAGATTTTTAATGGGTATTTTTATCCCATTAGTAACATTGCCATTAATTTGTATGGTTTTAACATTTTCTTAATGCTTATTTTGTCTATTTAACAGATATATTTGAATGCCATTATAGTTTTTCTTTGAAAAATTGATGAAACTGTCTTAATTTTATATCCTTGTTTTGTTTTTATATAAGAAATGGAAACACTTTCAGTTTTTAGAAGTTATGAACCTGGTGAACCAAACTGTAGAATTTATGTAAAGAATTTAGCTAAACAAGTTCAAGAAAAGGTAAGTTGAAATTTATAAATTGGTTTTATTATTTTATATGTTTTTCCCCTGGCTTTCCTCCTTATTAATCTTTTCCTTGTTGCAATTCTAGGACCTTAAATTTATTTTTGGAAGATACGTTGACTTTTCGTCGGAAACACAACGCATAATGTAAGTGGCATGTATAGTCTCAAATTGTGTTTTGTTTTTAATCTGTTAGAAATTAGCCCTTTTTAAAACATCATTTCCCCTTTAGAGATTAAAATTATATGAGGAAATTGCTCTTTTAGACATCTAGAGCAAGAGTCAGCAAACTTCTTTTTAAATTGACAGATAGTAAAAATTTAATATTTTTATACTAAAATATTATGGTGTCCGTTGCAACTACACACTTTTGTCTTTGTGGCATTAAAGCAGCTGTAAACAATGCATAAATGAAAATTAATGGCTGAGTTCCAGTAAAGCACTATTTATAGAAACAGGCTTCAATCCCTAGCTCTAAAATAGTGGTTCTCAAACTTTACCCTGTGTAAGAGCTTATTAAAACCATTTCTTTGGTCTATCCCTAGACAGTCTGATAGTCTAGGTTGAGATAGGGCCCATGAATTTATGTTTCTAAAATGTGTATGGATGATGACTAGGCTGCTGGTCCAAAGATTACATTTTGAAAACTAGCATTTTAATGACTCATCCAGAAATATATAGCAGTCAGGCAGAGTTTTTTAGATTCTTACCATGGCAGTAACTTCTCTTTGTTCAGTTGGGAAGGCGTCCAGTTTTATGAGTGCAAAAGAGAAGGATATGATTTGTAAATGATATAAAAGCTAATGTTTGGAGTTAGAATTTCATTCTTTAAAATTTTATAATTGGTTAACTCTAAAGTATGTAAGACCTTGGCCATATAAATTAGAAGTAAAGAAAATTAGAAAAGATAAGGAGAGAGACTTTTGAATGGAGGTAAATTAGAGAAATGACTAGTTAATTTTGCTTTAATCTTCATGTGAAACTAATATTTTTAAAGTCTTTTCTGGGCTATGTACCTTTTTATGTAGGCATGCACAGTGAGCACCATGTCTTAAAAACCATGTCCATTTTATATTCATTAGTGACAGTTATATCTTATCAGGATACCAAAAGTTTATGTTTCTGGCCATGCAAAATACTGGCCCTTTTTCTTGTTGCCGCCTTTGAATTATGATTATAAGGGGAAAACATTTAAAAATAGATAATGTGTGTGTGTGTGTATATATATATAAATATATGTATGTGTCACATGGATATATATAAGTATATGTATTGTTTGTGTATATATATACGCGCACACATATATATATCATGTATATACATTCTTTCTACTTCCAGTATTGCCTGCCATTAGAATTTGAAGGGAAAATTCTATATTGAGAAAGCTGTACACATCAAAATGATAAATTAATAATTGTCTCCTGTGGGACTAGTCATGTGACTTTGTTAGAAAATAATTTAGCTGCATTTTTTGATACTTTAAACACTCTTTATATGCTTTTGCTAGTCTCATAGACTAAATGCTAGGCAGTACTTTAGTTATAAATTAGTCTGTTTTTCTAAGTAGTTTTGAGTATAGTTTCCTCCCCCAAGATGTTGAAAAATGAATACACTAGGGAATAATAGAAGACTACACTTGGAATACAAATTCTGGTTTGTGTTTTTGGCTTCAACTTTAGCAATTGGTGTGACCTTGAAGAAGTCACTCCGTCTCTGTACACATCATCTGTAAAATGGTGGTTTTTGACTAGATGATCAGTGAAGTCCCTTCCTACTCTGAAATTCCTTGTTACTTTTGAGTAAATATCAGTAGTATTAAATTGGCTGAATAAAACTTTAAAAATAAGAGATATGAAAGAAAAACCTATGAAGTTTGCTTTTATAGTTGCTAGTAATATGAGTTTTAAATCACATATAACAGCTAAAAAAAGATAAGCACATCAAAATAATTCTATAAGTATTACCTACTTACAGAATCAATTTTAGAATAGAATATAAAATATAATTTTAGAAAGCCTAAGCAATGTGCTAATCAGATAGTATAGTCATTTTTATTCTGAAATAGTAAATTTTAAAATTGTTCAGTGCATTCCCATTGACTTCATCAGAATTCTTTGAGTCAAAACCATTTTTTCTTCCATGACTTCTAGGTTTGATATACGCTTGATGAAAGAAGGTCGCATGAAAGGACAAGCTTTCATTGGACTTCCAAATGAAAAAGCAGCAGCAAAAGCATTAAAGGAAGCTAATGGATACATTCTTTTTGGAAAACCTATGGTGGTTGTATCCTTCAAATCTGTCTGTTCTAAGACTTATGGATCAGTAGTTTTTAGGAGTAAGGGTATAATTGAAACCAATTTTTATATTATCCTTCATCTCAACAGCTGGCATTCTAGCTTGAGAATACTCAGTTATAAATATATTTAGTTGAGTCAAATGACAATGTTATTTAAATTTTTATTGGAAAATAAGCATCATGAGGTTATTAAAATCCAGCCAAGTCTAAACATTTTGCTTAATACAGTTTAAAATATACATACTCATGCTAAGCCTAAGATACTATCGTATCCAGAAATACATTTGGAATCATTAAAAAAAGATATGATTCATTGTAGTTTTATTATCGTATATTTTATTGTATTATAATTCATATTTATGTTTGAGAAGTTTAATAACAAAATATATCATTGATTTACCATCCTGCTTTCAGTAGTTAATGCAGTTTCAAACTAGAAATCAGTGGGATAAATGAAGGAGCAAAGGTCTAGGTGTAAACAATGACTGAAAGAAAAGGTAAATTTTTACTTCTTCCCCAGATCATGGACGGCTAGGAGGCAGTCAACAAATATTTGATGAATGACTGAGTAGGAAGACAAATATAGAGATAAATAAAAACTGTACTCCTATCCTACATTAGGAAGTTCTTGACAATTCTTTAGAAAAGGTTACTTTTATGTTTGTGAAGAAAACCTTAATTTTTAAATATTAGCAGTTTGCTCGATCTGCTAGACCAAAACAAGATTCTAAAGAAGGAAAAAGAAAGTGTTAAAAATTAGTAAAGGTAAGTGTGGAGATAACGTAATAAAAGGACAAGACTTTCTTGAGATAAAATTAAGGAAGGATAAAAGCCTGAGAGAATAGTAATTTGTGTACCTTCTAACGTTTTTAAAGGATCTTCCCTCTGTCTCTTTCTGTCTATGCAGTTAATTTCCATTAAACTTCACAATTAAAACTATGGAATAAAACCTATTTGTATGTAAAAATTAAATTTGGGGAATGAATTTTATAAAGGCAGTGTATCTTTATTAGTCTTTATTTACTTTTTCTTCATGGAGTAAAGCAGTAGTTCTTAAATTTTAATATGTATTATAATCACCTAGAGGGCCTGATAAAACACAGATTACTGGGTTTCCCCTCACCCCCACCCAGAGTTTCTCATTCAGTCGGTCTGCAAGGGAGTTGGGCCTTGGGTAGTCAATCATCCCTAGTTTTCCTGTGATTAAGGGGTTTTCCAGGATACTGGACTTTTTAATGCTAACACTGGGAAAATGTCTGCCATGCCAGGACAAGTTGGTTACCCTTGGTGGGACCTGAGAATTTGCATTGCTAATTACCAATTGTACACCTCACAGAAATATGTACATATTTTTTTGGAATGAAGTATTTCATCTTTCAAATAAGTAATTTTAATTCATACTTAAGTAATTTAATGATTAAAAACTGGTAGAATTAGGCATTTTATGTCACATTGATTTAAGAAAGATGAGTAGAAATATATTCCCTTTTATTATTTTAAATCTTTCTGCCTTAGTATACTGGAAGAACATGAAGTAAGTGAGCCAGAATTTCTGATGGTTAAGTTGGAAAAATTATATAAAGAAAATTTTGCCTAATGTTTATTCCTTTGGGGAGGCACCTTGAATATTTGAATTTTGTTGTGAAGTGTCTATAGTAGTATAGTCAGAAGTCTTACAACTACGTTAGAAGAACATAAAAATAAACCATTTTCAAGTGTATGTTTAAAAAAATCATTTTATTTGTAAATCTAACATGAAAACTAAGAAAAAAATTAAAATGCATTCTGCTGTTCTTCTTTAGAAGCATTCCTGCGTAAATACTGCTGTAATACTGTCATACAAAGTGTATCCTTTCTTGTCGTATCCTTTTTGGGGCAGTGATTTTTTGATTTTCCTGCAAGTGTTTTGTCTCTCCCCAACCCATTGATCCAGTTTAAGCAATAATTTTTTTTACAATGTATTGAAATGAAGTATTTTAAAAATTATCTGTGTTGATTGAACAAATCTTTTATGTGGTTTTTAGATTTGTTGCTGAATTTTCTGTGTTGTCCTTTAGGTTATGTAGTTTTTCCAGGGAAAGTTAGTGAATCAGGTCAGCTTTTTACTTGGACAATGTATACATTTGCTTTAACACAAATTTTATTCTTGTTTCTATTTATGTATTTTCTAAACCTAATTCAGTAACATATATGTTTTCTTTTTCATGATGTATCTGGTTTAGGTGTTCTGTATATATAATGTGTTGTAAAATTTGATTGGGCTTTTTTTTTTTCCTATTAGAAAGTACATTTGTTGAAAATTTAAATAACTGGATTTCAATATAAATTCCAAATAAGAGTAGCAGACCTTACATCTGAGGTTTTATTATTGAGATAGCAAGTAGAAGTATCTTTTTTCCTCTTTCTTTTTCTAAGCAAAATAAAACAAAAGGAATAAGAAAAGAGTAACAGAGAGGAGAAGACATAATGTTGACTCAGGGTAGCTCAGTAAGTCGAAAGGAAAATTCTGGTAGGTATGTAAGAGTGGTGGTTTCCAGACTAGTTGATAACCAGAACCACCTGAACAGTGGTTCTCAGTTTTGGCTGCATATTGGGATGACTTGTGGAACTTTAAAAAAAAAATACTGACTAAAGAAAACAATAATAATAAACTAAAAAATATACTGATGCCTGGGTTTCTCCCCCAGAGTTTTGATTGAATGGTCTGGACTGCAGCATACATATTAGGATTTTCAGATTTCCCAAAGTATTGGTTCTAATGTGCAACCAAGGTTGAGAACCACTGAGGAAGGATTTTTACACATAAAGATTCCTGGACTCTGCCCTAGAGTTAATAAATCAGAATCTCTGGAATTGGGACCAAGAATCTAATTTTAAAAGGTCCCTTAGTAGTTCTAAGGACTGACCAGTTTGGATTCTACTTGTTAGATTAAAATGGTAAGGTGGATCCGAGACACCAACCTAACCATCTAAACTTTTATAAGTAGGAAAATAAAGCATTGGAGCCTTTACATTTATTTCTTGCAAATCCTGCTATAAATAGTACTATGCAACCAATGAAAAATTCTGTTAATCATTGTCACTCTGAGTACAAAAAGTTAGAGTTATTGAAATTGCTGTTACTTTTTTCTATTGGCACAGTTAAAATGTTTTATTTTTTAATGTTATAAATCAGTTTCTGTGTAAACTGTTTATTTAGACAATTAAAATTTTGTTGTACTGACATGATTCACTAATTTTCTAAATATAAATGTTTTAGCTTTTAGTTATTTTAAAACTAGTGAACTGTTTTATAATCGTGATTACTTTTAATCAATTTCTATGGTATTTTAGGTTCCATTTGAATTTTTCATATCTCTCAAGTGCTTTCCAACTTTGTGGAGACAAAATTGACCACCTGGACTATGGAACTGTGCGTAATAGCTTTTAAAATGTATTTAAAAACTAAAACTATATGCATTTAAATCAGTTTATTAGAGATATATCACATGTATTTTAATCATCTTCCTCATATATAATAAATTATTTTCTTTCCAATAAAATAATGATCTTAATTTTTCTTTTTTTATACATCAAGGAAAATGTAATTTGATAATTACATAAATTTTTTATTAGTTTTATATTAAATATAAATTTTCTTTTATGATTACAGATATTGCCCTTTTTTCATTCTTACCTGGATACTGATGCACTTATTTTTTTTATAGTAATCTTATTCCATGTAATTATTCTAGGAGTGGTTTTGATTGTGTGAGTTTTGATGATTTTTTTGTTGTTGATTTTGTTTTTATCTTTATTTTTTAGTAGTGGAGGATTTTTCGCAGTTTAGGGAATTTGTATCGTTGCCCTAACCTAGTCTTCCAGTTTTGTGTCCCCCAATCTATCAGAATGTCACTCAGTGGTGTAAATGTTTCTCATTTAAAATTACTCTGTTCCCTTAGTGAAATTAATTTCAGCTCTCTGTTAAGTATGAAACTTGGTATGTTTTATTTAATTTACTCTGATTGATACTCTCCTGTGAGTATGTAATAACAGTTTTATCTTAGAATCACATCTTTGTTGGAATGATGTTGTGAATCACAGCTTCTTCCCTTTTACTCATAGCTTTGTGAAATAAGGTAAATGAGAAACTTAAAGATAGGAATTAGAAGAATGAGAATGTGAACCCTGGAACATGTTAAGGTTTAGATGCCAAGTGGTAAGAAAACATCAAAGAAGAATGACTAGGAATAGGTAGAGCCAAATGAAGAAAAAATCTCAACTAGGAAGGAGTGATTAAATATGTCAGGGCTGTTAATGATGCAAAAAAGATTAGTTCTGAAGACAACTCTATTAAGTCTTGCTCTCTAGGGAAGTAGAGAAATGGACTATTAATATAGGGGGTATGGTATCAAGAAGGATTTTGTTTTTATTATATTTTATAAAGATTGAAGATATAACAGATTGATGTGTTAATAGGACTAAGCTAGTAGAGAACATGATGGAGGAAGGAGGAATATTGCTGGAGCCATAGATATGGTGTACAAATAGAAGGGTTAGTTTTAAAGATGGGTGTGTAAATAGCTCATTAATAGCAGTGGAAGGAAGGACAGATTATGTAGGTCTAGGTATTTGCAGTTTAGTACATATAGTGGGAGCATATAAAAGTTTTGTTACATTTTGTCAGTGAAATAGGAAGCAAGGTCATGAAGTAGAGGGAAGAAGTGTTGGGGAAAAATGTGTTGGATTGTGGAAAGAAAATAAGATGTAAAATAGATGTTTAGGAAAGTGAGAGAATGAATAGACTCTTAGAAGAATTGCTAGACGTTACTTAAAATGCATACTTGAAGTCCATGGTTATTAATTTAAGTGAGATCAGTCAACATGGTTTTGTGTTTTTCTCCAATTAAGTTTAGCCTTGGTCCTATCATTGAGTAGACACAGAGTCAAATGATTAAAGTTGAATTTTCCCAGGTGAATACAACAAAAAGGGAGAAAGGGAAAGGTGCTGATATAATCAAGAGAATGATGATAAAGGAGGGACATGGAAAGTAATCTGGTAACGAGCAAATTAATAAAATGAAGGACTTTGAGGCACAGTGGAGAAATGGTATGATCCATTGAGATTGCAGTGTGGTTAAAGATGTGTTGTAGTTAATTTCTAGAGGTAGGAAATTTGGGAGGTTGAAATAAGGGACTGAAATTGACAGAGTACAGTAATTAGTGACTAAGTTCACATTCTAGAATGTGAACATGGCGGTTGAATGAAAGTGGGGTCATGGAAAGAGATGAATTGAAGAAATTAAGAAACTCAGGTATTGAAAGGATCATCTAAGTGGATTTTGAAATTATCAAAAATTACAACAGGAGTTGTGAATCAAAAGCTTAAAAAATTATTCCTTAGAACATTTACATCTGTCAGGTATGCCAAAACAGAATATTTTTAAAAATCAACCTAAATAAAACTCTGGAGTCTCTATCCTTCCACAGTGACAGGAATTTCAGCCTAACTAGTTTACTGAGAAATAGTATATTAAAGTGGTTTTACAGGTATAGGTTCTAAATTCAAATCTTGTGTATATAGCTTAATTGCTTTATGGCATTGGGCAAGTTCTGTACCTTTTTTTCAGTTTCCATGGAGATAGTAAAAATACTTACCTCAGGGTTGTTGTAAAGATGATCAGATGAATATAAAATACTTAAAACAAACCTGATATTGATATATATATATATAATATATATATATAAAACCTGGCATTTATATTTCATATAATATATATATAATCTGGTATTTATATTTTATATATATAATCAAGTTTTCAATAAACATTAGCTGTCATGGTGGTGGTTGTGGTGGTTCTCAACTCACCTGGTCCTGAAGGTGATGTAAAAATTCCGAGGTCTTAGATAAAACTTCAATCATCTTTCCACCATGATTATCACTGAGATGCCCAGATTCTTCCTTGCCGCATTTAGGGAGCATGAGACTATTTTGATAAGTTTAGGATCTTTGGTGCCTAGGAATTAACCTTTTTATGGATAACGCACATTCCAACCCAATGACTACTTCATAAACTGAGCATGTGCCTCAAGTAAGTAAAATTAGAAAGATTTCTAGGACTTGTACAGAAACTGCCCCCAACCCATGAGTTTTTTTAAAAGTCGTCATGGAAATGGAGAACTACTTATAATTTGATCCCACAGCAAACGCCCTAATAGCTAGTCTGTCATTGAATTTTTCAGTTACTTTAAACAGTAAGTACCTTTTTCTTTTTGCTGGAGGGATTTGGCACACTGGCCAAGTGTGGGTCAAATATGTCACCTCTGAGGTGAGAAGTGAAGTTTCATATAAAGCACATGAAAGGAGAGTTGGGAATGGACTTGTTCTCTAAAGGAAAAGCATAACACTGTGAAATCAAAAGAGAAACTTAGATATTAGGCAGGCAAAAGCAAATGTTTTACTACAATATACAGTATATAAAACTCTTATTGCCATGTGGTTGTTTCCCATTTATGCCTTTTACAAGGGCAGGGATTAGTGTATAGGGAGGGAGGCTCCTAGGGTGTAAAATTTAAGGAGGCATATGCTCTCAGAGTAACTTCACCCTAGTCATGGACAGAATCAGCATAATCCTGATTAGGTAAATCACCAAATAAAAAGTAATAGCATACAAGTTGCTGTTTTTTTAGATGATTTGGAAGGTATTTGCTGTGCAAATGAGACTCCTTCAAAAATCAATGTCAAGAGAGATTAAGTTTCTGAAAGGAAGTAAGGGAAAGGAATCAATACCTATTAAGTACCTAAAATTCAAAAAGCATAGTACTGAGTGCTTAGGTATAGTAATTTGATCTTTACCACCCTATAAGAAGAGAACACTTGCCTTTGTGAGCAATGGAGAAGTTTAATAAAATTAGTAAGATACTTTGTTACATTAATTTCCTTTACTAATGCATGTAAAACGAAAAACAGAGACTTCAGTAGGACTGTTCAGTAGAGATGAGAGCTAACTACATGTGTTAGGCACATAAAAGATAGAACTGATGATTCGCAGAAATAGAAATAGAATTCCCAACCCAAGAACTTAAACTACTGTATATTCTACTATGGCATTTCCTGAAGGCAAACTGTAGTAGAGATACAGCAGTCACACAAAGGCCAGTATAGGGAATCTAAAACAAACAGCAAAGACTCACCGAATACGGAAAAAGTACCAGGAAAGAGAGATCCTTTACCTACTAAGCGTAAGCTTTAATGCCATGGGGAAAAACTGGGAGATCAAATGAGGTATCTATGATTTAATATACAAAGATTTAATGGGATTGTATTCTTTTAAAAATATATGTGTATATTTATACATATCAGAAACAAGTAAAAGGTATTTGACTACACAGGAAATTTTATTTTTTTAAATTATGGTGTAGCATCAGTATACCACTTCTATAGTACTTATATACCAGGATCTTTGAAAATCTAAGAATTCCAGAAGAAAATCTGAGCAACTGATTAATTTCTTTATTGTATAAACCTTTTCAGAGCTTAATAAGATACACAAAATATTATATATTATTTATGAAGACATTGACTATCTTGCTATGGAAGAAAAAGGTGGAAGGGAAAGAAATTGAAGTTTGGGTAGTTCTGTATATATTGGATTTTTCTTTAAAAAATATCTGAAGACTATTTTGTCTAAATGTTAACATCTGTTAAATCTGGGGCTTGGGATATGGGGTCTGTTATATTTTTTACACTTTTCTGTATGACAAATACATCTTAAATGAAAAATAAAATAGTCAAACACCTCTAATCTAGTGTTTCTTAGCCATTTTTTTCCCTCCCCCCATCCAGGAGGATTTTTAGACTTTTTTTTTTCCTAATCATCCTTTATGAAATTTTAATACCACAATATGATGTTATGTCTCTTTTTCAACTCTGTGTATCCATCCTTTTGTTTAAAAAGAGGAAGATTTTTCTCCCTACCCAACCCCAAGAACTAAACAACAGTGAATCATTTAGAAGACAAATGATTCAGTATCACAAAACGTTAAACATTAATAAGTTCAGAACTTTAAATCATACAGTGTACATTCTCTGATTTTAGCTGATTAAAACCAGATATTGGTAAAAGAAATATCTGAAAAAATGTTCAAGTTCCTAGATATTAAATAACATTTCTAAATTATATATGGATCAAAGCAGACTTTTTTGTAAGAGAAATTAGGAAATATTTGAATGTAAATGAAAATACAACATCAGAATTGGGGGGATACAGCTAAGAGGAGGGTTTAAAGAGAATTTGGCTATATTAGAAAAGAAGAAAATAATAGGTTTAACCTTCTACCTTAAGGAACTAGAAAAAGAAGATTAAATTAAGCACATAGCATGCAGAACAAGGAAATAATAAAAATCATAAATTAATGAACTTATAGACAGAAAACAGTTGAAAATATCATTGGAAACAGAACTAGTTCCTGATAATAAAGTGGAAAAAGTTCTAGCCATATTGCCAAGGAAAACAAGCCCTCATCCCCCTCAAATTGTAAGAAGATGATACTGGAATATTTTTAGCAAATTTATTTCCATAAATTTGACAACTTTGATGAAATGGGCCAATGAAAGTGTTAAACTACCAAAGCTTTTTTAAGTAGGTAACCTGAACAATTCTATATCTAATAAATTTACTTTGTAGTTAAAAATCTCCCTGGAGGGCTGAATAGCTTCACTGGTGGATTCTGCCAAACATTAAATGAAAAAACCAACAATACTATACAACAGAACACTTCCAAATTCATATTAAGGGGCCTGCATTACCTTGGTGGCAAAAAAAAGTTACAGGAAAACAACATATTCCTATTTCTCATATAGATGCACAAATCCTCAACAAAATATGAGCAAGTTGAATCAAGATATACATAAAAAGGATTTAAATCATGACCAAGAGAAGTTTATTTTAGAAAATGCAGGCTATTGAACCTTTGGAAATCAGTAAATGTAATTTATCCTATCAATAGACTAAAGAAGAAAAAGCATATGATCATCTTAATAAGTGAAAGAAAAGCATTTGACAAAATTAAATATCCATTCTTAATAAAAACTCAGTAAACTAGGAAAAGAGCTTCCTTAAGCTGAAAAGTGTTTGCACAGCCTCCAGCTATCCAGATACTCCATGGTTAAAGGCTAAATGTTTTTTCCCTAAGGAAAGGGGAAACAAGGCAAGGAAGGGCACCCTCACTACTATTCAAAATCTTATAGCCAGTGCTTAAAATGAGAAAGAAGAGCTATGCAGATTGGAAAATAAACTATTCCTATACAGAGGTGATATGATTGTTTATGTAGAAAATCCCAGAGAATTAAAAAGCTCCTGCAGTCGAGTTAAGATTGTAAGATTAAAAGTAAATATGTAGAAATCAGTTATACTTCTGTACACTAGCAATGAGCAGTTAGACATTGAAATTTTTTTCTACAATTACCATTTGCAGTAGTTCCAGAATGAAATAATTAGGTATAAATCTACCAAAATGTGTACTAGACCTGTATGCTGAAGACCCTCTACCGAATTTTGATAAAATAATAAAGAAGATCTAAGTAAACGGAGAGATACACTGTGTACATGTTTCATAAGACACAATTATTTTGTCACCTCGGATACATAGATTCATTTCAGATTGAAAATTCTAGCAGGATATTTGTGTTGATATTGCTAAGCTGACTTTCAAATTTCTTTGGAAAAGCAACAAGTAGAATAGTCAGCACAATTTTGAAAAACAGTTGTGTGACTTAGATTACATACTTCTAAGACTTATTATAAATCTAGAATAAGTAACATAGTATTTGGCGGAAGGGTAGACACATAGATCACTGGAACAGAAAAGTCCAGAAATAGACCCACATGTATAGTAAATTAATTTTAGACAAAAATGAGAAGACAATTCAATGGAGAAAGGTAGTCATTTAAATATAAGATGCTAGAATAATTGGACACCTGTATCTGCCCCCACCCCCCAAAAAATTGAACCTTAATACATTTCTTTCACACAAAAATTTATTCAAAATAAATCATAGACCAAAATGTAAAATGTAAACCTATAAAACTTCTAGCAAAATCATCTGTGTGACTTTGCTTACACAAGGAGTTCTTATATACAGCACCAAAAGTTTGATCCATTAAAAAACTAAATAGGACTTTGTCCAATAAAAATCTTGTTTGTTCAGAAGACACTATGAAGAAGGAAAAGGCAGCCACAGACTAGGAAAAGTCTTTGGGAAACATATATTTGACAAAGGAATGTATCCAGAATATATAAAGAACTTTAAAAGCTCAATAAGAACAAAACAAAAACAAAAATGAACAATAAATCTGAAGACACTTCACCAAAGATTTGCAGATGGAAAGCGCATGAAATGATGCTAAACATCATTAGCCATTAGACAAATGCAAAATACAACCATAATAAGATGGGACCACACACCTATTAGGCTTAAGATAAATTCTGATAGTACTAAGAGCAGTCAAGAATGTGGAGCAACTACAGCTCATACATTGCTGGTGGAAGTACAAAATGATACACCTGCTTTGCAAAACAGTTTAGGGAAGTTTGTAATAAAGTTAACATACACTAAATGTGACCTATCCACCACACTTCTAAGTATTTATCCAAGAAGAACAACAACAAAAAATATGTTCACATGAAAATCTATACCTAAGAGGTTTCTGGGAAGATAGTGGAGTAGGAAGTACCAGGATTCCATCTCCCCACCTAGACAGTTGCACCAGCAGAATCTGCCTGATGTCACTATTTTGGAACTCTGGAGTCTATTAAAAGCTTGCAACTTCCAGGGGAAGCCTTGGACAATAAACTGTAGTTAATTTAGGTTAATTTCAGCCCATAGTAGCAGCTACCAATCCCCCAACCCCAACCATGTGGCAGGCAGCCATGTATCCTGGAACACCTTGCATGCAGCTGGGAGGAGTCAGGGTGGGCAAAAGGACCCTGAACTCTAAATATTGGGGAATCTATGCTCTAATTGTTAATTGCTGCTTTTGATCATCACAGAGATACAACGAGTTTGGCAGCCATGGTTGTTGTACCTCCTCCCATTTTTGTAAGCTATCCCTTCTATCCGTTGCCCCAGTGAAGTGACTTACAGGGGAATAATAAGGCAGGAACCCCCTTTCCCCCTCCCTCTTTATTTTTCCTTTTCCTCTTTGGGGAGCCAGACATGCTTAAAGACTAGGATATTCAAAAACAACTGTACATACGTGGAAAATTAGAAATTGCCCACTAATCTCAGGGAAAGGCTCAAAAGTCTGAGAAGACCTTGGGTTTTACACCTCAGCCTGGTCCTTAGCACAGATACAGCATACAATAATCAAAAAACCAAAAACAATAAAGAGCAAACCATGTGGAAGGGGGAGAATATGGATTTCAGTTACCGTAATGTTAAATTCAAATGTCTAGTTTTCAACAAAAATATTTACAAGACATACAAAGGAACAGGAAAATATGGGTGATTCAAAGAGAAATAACTAAATGGACAGAAACTATCCCTGAAGAAGATGGGATGGCAGCTATACTAGACAAAGACTAAAATAACTGTTCTAAAGATGCTCGAGGGACTAACAGAAGATGTGGAGGAAGTAAATACAAAACAACTTATGAATAAAATGGAAATATCAATTGATAGGAAATCTAAAACCAAAAATTTCTGGAGCTGGGAAAGTACAATAACTGAAATGAGAAATACACTAGAGGAATTCCAAGGAAGATTTGAGTATGCAGAAGAAGGAATCAGTGAACATAGGACAATGAAAATAAGACAATGGAAATTATCAAGTTTGAGGAACAGACAAAAGATTGAACAAAAATGAACATAGCATAAGAGTCCTATGGGAAACCATCAAGCAGACCAACATGCACACTGTGGGAGTACCAGAAGACAGTAGGAAAGAGACAACATTTGAAGAAATAATAGCTGACAACTTCCCATGTCTGATGAAAGTCGTGAATATAAATATCCAAGAAGTTCAACGAATTGCAAGTAAGATTGACTCAAAGATCCACATCAAGACATAATAGAACTTATTACAAAAACAGACAGAGAAGTGAATTTTCACATACAAGGGATTCTCAATAAGATTATCAGCAGATTTTTCATTAGAATCTTTGGAGACCAGAAGGAGTGGACTGACATATACAAAGTGCTAAAGGGAGAAAAATTCAACCAGGAATCCTATATCTGACAAAACCATTTTTCAAAAGTGAGGGAGAAATTGATATTCCTAAATAAAGCAGTAGAGTTTGTTACCACTAGACATGTCTGTGAGAAATGCTCAAGGGACTCTTGCAAGAGTCAAATGAAAGGACACTAGACCATAACTCAAAGCCATATGGAGAAATATGGATCTTAACAAAGGGAAATACATGAACAATTATAAAAGGCAGTTTTATTGTAACAGTGGTTTGTTACTACACTTGTTATCTACATGGTTTAACAGACTAATACATTGAATAGACAATTGTTAGTCTATAAGCTAGTATTGTAACTGGTTTAATTCTACATGTTGTTTTCAACATAATTTAAGGGACTAATGCATTTAAAAATAGTTATGTTGAGGGGCACACAATGTATAAAGATATAATTTGGGGGAGAAAGAACTGGAGACAGAACTGTAAAGGCACTTCTTGTATGTTACTGAAGTTAAGCTAGTATGAATTCAAATTAGAATGTTATAACTTTAAGATGTTAAATGTAAACCCTATGGTAACCACAAGGAAAAGAGCTACAGAATGTACACAAAAGGAAGTGAGAAAGTATTTTAAACATTTTACTACCAAATCAACTAAACATAAAAGACAGTTAAGGTGGAAATGAGGGACCAAACAAAAACAAAAACAAAAACCTATAAGGCATATAAAAAACAAGCAAAATGACAGAAGTTAAGTCCCTCCTTTTCAATAATTAAGTATTAATGAATTAAACTCTCCAGGCAAAACACCAAGATTGAGAAAATGGATTAAAACACTTGATCCAACTGTATGCTATCTGCAAGAGTCACTTTGGATCCAAAGACCAAATAGATTGAAAGTGAAAGTGTTGAAAAAGATATTCAGTGCAAATAATAACCAAAAGAGAGCAAGGGTGGCTATACTAATATCAGATAAAATAATAGACTAAATCAAAAAAGGTTAAAAGAGACAAAGAAAAACATATTAATGAAAGTTTCAATAGAGCAAAATGATATAAAAGTTATAAACATTTACAAACCTAATGACAGATCATCAAAATATATGAAGCAAAAACTGACAGAGTTGAAGGGAGAAATAGACAATTCTACAATAATAGTTGGAAACTTCAGGACTCTAATAATGATAATGGATAGTTCAGTCAAACAGAAGTAAGGAAATAGAGGACTTAATAACTGTGTCTAACAGACATATACAGAACACTAGCCAACAATAGCATACATATTTATTTCAAGTGCACATGGAACATTTTCCAGAATGGACCATATGTCAGGCCACAAATTAAGTTTCAGTGAAAAGAGATATACAAAGTGTCTTCTCCAACCACAATGGGATTAAGTTAGAAATGAATAACAAGGGAAAGTGGAAAATTCACACTATTGTTGAAATTAAATGACACATGCTTGAACAACTGGTGGGTCAAAGAAGTTACATGGGAAATTAGAAAAAAAAATACTTAAAAAAACAAAAACACAACATACCAAAACTATGGGATGCATCAAATGTGGTGCTAAGAGGAGAATTTATAGTTACAGTCACTAACATTGACAAAGATTTCAAATCAGCAAGCTAGCTTTACAACTTTTAAAGAACTTGAAAAAGAAGAGCAGACTAAACCCAAAGCTAGCAGAGGAAGAACATAATAAAGATTAGAGATAAATGAAATAGAGAATAAAAAATAGTAGAGAAAATCAATAAAATCAAAAGCTGATTGCTCAGAAAGACCAACAAAATTGACAAACCTATAGCTACAGGGACTAAGAAAAAGACTTAAATTACTAAAATCAGAAATGAAGTTGGGGACAAACTACAGATTCTACAGAAATAAAAAGGATTATAAGAGTACTATAACAGTTCTCCACTAACATTGTATAAAGAGATAAAATGGACAAATTCCTAGAAACACAAGCCTACTAAAGACTAAACTACAAAGAAATAGAAATTCTGAATAGACCTATAACTAGGAGGGAGATTGAATCAGTGATCAGAATAAAGACAAGTCCTGTACCCGATAGCTTCATTATTGATTTCTAGCAAACATTTAAGGAAGAATTAAAACCAATTTTTCTTAAACTTTTCACAGAAGTTGAAGAGGAGGGAAAACTTCCTGACTGTTTCCTTGGGGCCAATATTACCCTGATATCAAATCCAGACAAAGACACTGCAAGAAAAGAAGACTACAAGCCAATATCCCTTATGTTCAACACTGATGCAAAACTCAACAAAACACTAGCAAAATAAATTCAGGAGCATATTAAAAGGATTATACATCACGACCATGAGGGATCTATATTGGAATGCAACGATGGTTCAACATATGAAAATCTATCAAATCTAAATGAAGGACAAAGACTACACAATCATCTTAATTGACACAGAAAAGCATTTGACATAATTCAACATCCTTTCATGATAAAAACATTCAACAAAGTGGGAACAGAAGGAAACTACCTCAATATAATAATATTCTTACATGAAAAACTCACAGTGAACATCATATTCCATACTGAAAGGCTGAAAGCATTTCCTCTAAGATCAGAAACAACTCAAGGATGTCCACTTTTGCCACTTCTGTTCAACACAGTGCTGGAAGTTCTAACCATAGCAATCAGGCAAGAAAAAAAATGTTCAAATTGAAAAGAAGTAAAAGTATCTCTGTTCACAGATAATATGATTTTTTTTCAGTTTTATTGAGATATAATTGACAAAATTCTAAGATAATATATACAACATGGTGATTTGATATATGTATACACTGTGAAGGGAATTTCAACATTGATTTAATTAACATCCATCATATCACATTTGTTTGTTTTATCTTGTTTTGGTGAGAACATTTACCTACTACTCTCTTAGTAAATTTCAATTATACAATACAGTGTTAAGAACTATAGTCATCATGTTATACATTATGTCCTCAGTCCTTATTCATTTTATAACTGAAAGTCTGTACTTTCTTTTACCAACCTTTCTCTATTTCCCCCACCATCCAGCCCCTGCAACCACTTTTCCTACTTTCTGCATAGGAGTTCAACATTTTTTTTTTTTTGATATAGAAATGATACAGTCATACCATGCAGTATTTGGTCTTTTTCTGTCTGGTTTCTTTAATACTGCCAAGCTCATTCACACACCATGCAATATTATGTATGTGTATATATGTGTGTGTGTGTTTATGCACATATATACATATATCACATTTTTTGATCCATTGATTTGTTAATGGCCATTTTGGTTCTACTGCAATGAACGTAGGACTACAGATACCTCTTCTAGATAATGGTTTTGTTTACTTTGAATACATAGCCAGAAGTGGGATTAGTAGACCATATAGTAGATGTATTTAATTTTTTGAGGAACTTTCATACTGTTCTTCATAGTGACTACCAGTTTACATTTCTACCTACAGTGTATGAGCCTTCTCTCTTCTTCACATTCTTGCTAGCATTTGTTATCTCTTGTCTTTTTAATGATAGCCATTCTAACAGATGTGAAGTGGGTGATCTCCTTGTGGTTTTGATTTGCATTTTTCTGGTGATTAGTGATATTGAACGCCTTTTCATGTACCTGTTGCCCATTTGTATGTCTTCTTTGAAAAAAATGTCTCTTCAGGTCCTTTGCCTATTTTGAAATTGGGTTATTTGGGTTTTTTCTATTAAGTTGTAGATATGCTCCTACTTAGAAAACCCTAAAGATTTCACACACACACACACACAAAACTGTCAGAAGTAATAAATTTAGCAAGGTAGCAGGATACAAAAATCAGTTGCATTTTTTTTAACATCTTTATTGGAGTATAATTACTTTACAATGTTGTGTTAGTTTCTGCTGTACAACAACGTGAACCAGCTCAGTTGCATTTCTATACACTAATAATGAATAATCTGAAAAGGAAATTATGCAAACAATTTAATTTACAGTAGCATGAAAAAGAATAAAATACTTAGGAATTAACAAAGGAGATGAGAGACTTGTACAATGATAACTACAAAACATTGCTGAAAGAAATTAAAGAAGACATAAATAAATTGAAACACATCCCATGTTCATGGATTGGAAGATTTAATGGTGTTGAAATGTAAATTCTATGGAAAGTGATCTACAGACTCAATGCAATTCCTATCAAAATCCCAATGACTTTTTTTGAGAAATAGAAAAACCCATCCTAAAATTCATATGGAATCTTAAGCGGCCTCAAATAGCCAAAACAATCTTTTGAAAGAAGAACAAACCTGGAATACCCACACTTCCTGATTTCAAAACCTACTACAAATCTACAGTAATCAAAACAGTGTGGTAATGTCATACAAACAGACATATAAACCAATGAAATAGAATAGAGAGCCCAGAAATGAACATGTTACATATATGGTCATATGGTTTTTGACAAGGTTGCCAAGACCATTCAATGGGCAAAAATTCTTTTTAACAAATGGTGCTGGAAAAACTGTATAGCCACACATAAAAGAATGAATTTGGACACTTACCTAACACTATATACAAAAATTATCTCAAAATGTATCAAAGACCTAAATTTAAGACCTAAAACAATGAAACCTTAGAAGAAAATATAGGACAAAAACTTCACAATGTTTTATTTGGCAATGATTTCTTAGATGTGACACCAAAGGCACAGGTAACAAAAAACAGGCTAATTGGACTTCATGAAAATGTTTGAAATTTGTACATCAAAAGATACTATCATAGAGGAAAAATACATCCACAAAATGGGAGCAAATATTTGCAAGTCATGTATCTAATAAAGGATTAATATCCAAAGTACATAGAGAACTACTAAAACTCAACAACAAACAGCAACCCAATTGAAAGATGGGCAAAGGATTAAATAGACTTTTCTCCAAAGAAGACAGCCCATAATTTATGCATGTGAGATGATGCTTAACATCACTAATCATTAGGAAAATGCAAATCAAAACAAGAATGAGATACCACCTCACACTAAGATGGCTACTATCAAAAAAACAGAAAAGAGCAAGTGTCAATAAGGATGTGGAGAAATTGAACCTTGTGCTCTGCTGATCAGAATCTAAAATGGTATAGCCGTTGTGGAAAACAGTATGGCAGTTCCTAAAAAAAATTTTAAGTATAACTATCATACCATCCAGCAATTCCACTTGTGGGTGAATATCCAAAAGAATTGAAATTAGGATCTCAAAGTGATATTTGTACACCCATGTTCATAGCATCAATATTAACAACAGCCAAAAGGTGGAAGAAACACAAGTGTCAATTGATAGATGAATGAATAAGAATCATATGGTATATACCTACAATGGAATATTATTCAGCCTTAAAAAGGGAGGAAATTCTGTGATATACTACAACAGGGATAAACCTTGCAGGGTAAACATTATGCTAAATGAAACAAGCCAGTCACAAAAAGGCAAGTGCCATATGATTCCATTTACATGAGGTACCTGTAGTAATAAAAATCATAGAGACATAAAATAGAACAGTGATTGCCAGGGGCTGAGTGGAGGAAGGAATGGGGAGTTTAACTGGTACAGAATTTCACTTTTGCAAGACAAAAAGAGCTATGGAGATCAATGGTGGTGATGGTTGTACAATATTATGTTTGTATTTAATACCACTGAACTGTGTGCTTAGAAAATTAAGATGGTAAATTTTTTTAACATCTTTATTGGAGTATAATTGCTTTACAATGGTGTGTTAGTTTCTGCTTTATAACAAAGTGAATCAGTTATACATATACATATGTTCCCATATCTCTTACCTCTTGCCTCCCACCTTCCCTATCCCAGCCCTCTAGGTGGTCACAAAGCACCGAGCTGATCTCCTGTGCTATGTGGCCGCCCCCCACTAGCTAGCTATTTTACGTTTGGTAGTGTATATATGTCCATGCCACTCTCTCAACTTTGTCACAGCTTCCCCTTCCCCCTCCCCATATCCTCCAGTAAATTTTGAGGTATGTGTAACAATACAAAAATTTGAACAAAAAACCTGCATGTAAACATTTACAGTGGCTTTATTCATCATCCTCCAAAATGGAAACAACTCAAATGTTCTTCAACTATTGTAGTACCTGTATACAAAATAGTGATGACTGATACATGGAACAGTATGGCTTTATCTCAAATGTATCATGTTCAGTAAAAGAAGCCAGACTCAGAAAGTTACATACTTTGTGACTACATTTTTATAAAATAATATAAAAACAAAACTATAAGACAACTACCTGATGAATGAGCCCCAATGGACCAGGTCTGGGTAGATGAATTGACTACAAATGGATTCTGAGATGTGATAGAAATATTGCATATTGTAATCTTTTAAAAAATTCAATAAATCTTTATTGAACTCCCACGGGGTGTAACATAGGGGTATAATTTTATTGTTCTGAATGTGTTTATCCAGTTTTCCCAACACCAGTTGTTGAAGAGACTATCCTTTCCCCCTGGGTGTTCTTTGCTTTCCTCTGGAATATTAGTTGACTGTATATTCAGGGATGTTAATTCTGGGCTTTCTGTTCTGTTCCATTGGTCCAAGTGTCTTATTTTTGTTCCAGTCCCATACTGTTTTTATTACTATAGCTTTATAGTATAGTTTAAAATCAGGAAGTGTGATATCTCTAGCTTTGTTTTTTCCTCAGTATTGTTTTTGCTATTTAGGGTCTTTTGTGGTTCCACACAAATTTTAGGATTTTTTTTTTTTCTATTTCTGTAAAGAATGCCATTGGTATTTGATGGGAATTGTGTTGAATCTATAGATGGCTTTGGGTAGTATGGATATTTTAACAATATTAATTCTTCTGATCCATGAACACAGGATATTTTTCCATTTGTTTGTGTCTTCTTCAGTTTCTTTCAGCAAATTCTTACAGTTTTTGTTGTACAGATCTTTCACTTTCTTGGTTAAAATTACTCTTAAATATTTTGTTGTTTTTCATGCTATTTTCAATGAGATAGATTTCTTTCTTAGATGGTTCATCATTAGTGTATAGAAATACAGCTGATTTCTGTATGTTAATTTTGTATCCTGCAACTTTACTGAAATTGACTAGTTCCAATTTTTTTTTGGCTGAGTCTCTGAGATTTTCAATATACAAGCTCACATCACTTGCTAATTGCTATAGTTTTGCTTTTTCTTTTCAGATTTTAATGTCTTTTATTTCTTTGTCTTATCTAATTGCTCTAGTTAGAACTTCTACTGCTTTGAATAAGAGTGATAAGAGTGGACATCGGGCCTTCCCTGGTGGCACAGTGGTTGGGAGTCTGCCTGCTGATGCAGGGGACATGGGTTTGTGCCCCTGTCCGGGAAGATCCCACATGCCATGGAGCAACTAGGCCTGTGAGCCATGGCCGCTGAGCCTGCATGTCCAGAGCCTATGCTCCGCAACGGGAGAGGCCACAACAGTGAGAGGCCCGCGTACCGCAAGAAAAATAAAAGAGTGGACATCTTTGTCTTGTTCTTGATTTTTTTTTTTTTTTAAATTTACCCTGTTAACCTTTATTTTTTTAAAATTTGTGTGTGTGTGTGTGTGTTACGCGGGCCTCTCACTGTCGTGGCCTCTTCCTATTTATTGCAGAGCACAGGCTCTGGACGTGCAGGCTCAGCGGCCATGGCTCACGGACCCAGCCACTCCGCGGCATGTGGGATCTTCCCAGACCGGGGCACGAACCCATGTCCCCTGCATTGGCAGGCGGACTCCCAACCACTGCGCCACCAGGGAAGCCCTTGTTCTTGATCTTAAAGGAAAAGCTTTCAATTTTTCTCCATTGATTATAATGCTAGTTGTGTGCTTCTTCTGTCTGACCTTTATTATGTTGAGTTATGTTCCTTCTATGCCCAATCTGTAGAGTATTTTTATCGTGAAAGGATGTTGTATTTTGTCAAATGCTTTTTCTGCATCTATTGAGATGACTGTGATATTTATCTTTCATTTCTTTAGTGTAATATGTTACATTTATTGATTTGTATATGTTGAACCATTCTTGCATCCCAGGGATAAATCCCACTTGATCATGATCTATAATCATTTTAATGTGTTCTTGAACTCAGTTTGCTAATATTTTGTTGAGAATTTTTATGTCTATATTCACCAGGGATATTGGCCTACAGTTTTCTTTTATTGTGTGTCCTTACCTGGCTTTGATATCAGGATAATGCTGGCCTTATGGAATGAGTTTGGAAGTATTCCCTTCTGCTTAATTTTCTGGAAGAGTTTGAGAAGGATTGGTGTTAATTCTTCTGAAAATGTTCAGTAGAGTTTGCCAGTGAAACTGTCTGGTCCTGGGGTTTTCTGTGTTGGAAGGCTTTGATTCCTGATTCAATCTCTTTACTTGTTATTGGTCTGTTCAGATTTTCTATTTCTTCCTGATTCAGTGTTGATAGGTTGTGGGTTTCTAGAAATATTTCCATTCCTTCTAGGTTATCTAATTTGTTGGCACATGATTGTTCTTAATAGTCTCTTGGGCTTCCCTGGTGGCGCAGTGGTTGAGAGTCCGCCTGCCGATGCAGGGGACACGGGTTCGTGCCCCGGTCCGGGAGGATCCCGCATGCCGCGGAGCGGCTGGGCCCGTGAGCCATGGCCGCTGAGCCTGCGCGTCCGGAGCCCGTGCTCCGCAATGGGAGAGGCCACAGTAGTGATAGGCCTGCGTACGGCAAAAAAAAAAAAAAAAAAAAAAAAAAAATAGTCTCTTATGAGCCTATGTATTTCTGTAGTATTATATTTAACATCTCCTTTTTACTTTCTAATTTTATTTATTTGAGTTTATTTCCATCTTAGTTAGTCCAGCTAATGATTTGTCATTAAAAAAAATCTTTTTGAAGACCCATCTCATAGTTTCACTGATCCTGTCTACTGTTTTTCTGATCTCTATCTGTTTCATTTATTTTCTGTCTGATCTTTGTTATTTCCTTCCTTATGCTAACCTTGGGCTTACTTTGTTCTTTTTTCCTAGTTCCTTGAGATATTAAAGTTAGATTTTTTTATTTGTGATTTTTCTAATTTCTTAATATCTGCATTTATCACAATGCACTTTGCTCTCAGAACAGCTTTTGCTGCATACCATACATTTGGATATGTTGTATTTTCATTTGTTTCAAGATAATTTTTAATTTCCCTTTTGATTTCTTCCTCAGCTCACGGGTTGTTCAGAAATGTGTTGTTTAGTTTCCACATATTTGTAGACTTTACAGCTTTCCTCTTGTTGATTTCTAGTTTCGTACCATCATGGTCAAAAAAGATAGTTGGTATGATTTCAGTGTTTTAAAATTTGCTAAGATTTGTTTTATGTCCTATTATATGATCTGTCCTGGAGACTGTTCATGTACACTTGAGAAGAATGTGTATTCTGCTGCTGTTGGGTAGAATGTTTTATAAATGTCTGTTAGGTCCATTTGTTCTAAAGTGTGGTGCAATCGAATGTTTTCTTGTTGGTTTTCTGTCTGGATGACCTATCCATTGCTGACAGTAACATATTGAAGTCTCCTATTATTGTAGTGTTGTCTGTTTCTCACTTTAGATCTTTTAGTATTTGCTTAATATATTTTAGTGCTCTCATGTTGGGTGCACGTATATTTACAATTGTTATATCTTCTTGAAGTATTGACCCCTTTGTCATTATCTAATAACCTTCTTTGTCTCTTGTTACTGTTTTGGGCTTTAAGTCTATTTTGTCTGATATAAGTATAGCTAACCCCACTTTCTTTTGTTTTTCACCTATTTGGAACATTTTCTTCTATCCTTTGAGCCTATGTATGTCACTTTGACCTGAAATAAGTCTCCTGTAGGCAGCATATAGTTGGGTCTTGGTTTTTCCAACCCTCTCTGTGCCTTTTGATTGGTGAATTCAGTATGTTTACATTTACAATGATTATTGGTATGTAAGGACTAAACTACTGTCATCTTATTATTTGCCTTCTGCTTGTTTTTCATATCAATTGTTTCTTTTTCCTTCTGTTTCTGCCTACCTTTGTAAATTGGTGGTTTTCACTAGTGATTTTTTCAGTTCCCCCTTTTTATGTTTTGTGTCCCTATGGTAGATTTTTGCTTTTTGGTTACCATGAGGCTTACATAAAACAACTCACAGGAACAAAATAGTCCTCTTTATCCTGATAACAACTTCTCTTTTTTCATCTATAAAGTTTCCATCCTTTTACTTCTTTTATATTTTTGATGTCAAAATTTCCCTATTGTTGTACTGTGAATTCATTACTAAATTGTAGTAGTTATAGTTATTTTTAATTCTTCTTTCCTTTAACATTTGTACTATAATTAAATGGTTAACACAATTCTAATATAGAGTTGCAGTTTTCTAATTGTGATTGTCTATTTTTCACCTTTACTAAACTGTTGTTTACTAAACTTTACTAAACTGTTGTGTATTTTCATATATGTTTTTGTGTCACTAATTAGCATCCTTCCATATCAGCTTGAAGAGTTTTTTTTAACATTTCTTGTAAGTCAGGTCTAGTGGTGGTGAACTCCTTCACCTTTTGTTTGTATCTCCTTTATGTCTGAAGGATAACTTTGCTAGGTAAAGTATTCTTAGCTGGTAATTTTCAATCATTCAACACTTTGAATATGTCATGTCACTCTCTCCTGACCTGTAGAGTTTCTTCTGAGAAATCCACTGATAGCCTAATGGGGATTCCCTTGTAGATTACTTTCATTCTTTTCACTGGCTGCCTTTTGGATTCTTTCTTTATCATTGATTTTTTTGACAGTTCCATTATAATGTGTCTTGTAAACAGACTTTTTGTATCGAGATAGCATGGTGTTCTATTAGCTTCATGGACTTTTATGTCTAATTCCTTCCCCAGGTTTGGAAAGTTCTCAGCTATTATTTTTAAAATAAACTCCCCTTTTCCCTCTTTTTTCCATCTGGTACACCAGTTATTTTTATATTTGCTTTTCTGATCAAATCCTTAGGTTTCATAGGGCTTCTTCATTTTTAAAAAAATCTTAGTTCTCTTCTAACTGAATCATTTCTAAATTCTTATCCTCCCAGTCACTTATTCTTTCTTCCAAATGATCTGTTCTGTTACCTTTGCTCTCTGATGAGTTCTTTATTTCATTCATTGATTTATTCAGCTTCAGAATTTCTGTTTGGTTCCTAAAAAATTCAGTTTCTTTTGTAAAGAATCCTTTATGGTCATTAATTTTGTTCCTGAGTTCATTGACTTGCCTTTCTGAATTTTCTTATAGTTTATTGAATTTCTTCATAACAGCTACTTTGAATTCTTTATCAGATCTCAGTATACTGTGCCTTTGAGTTCAGTTCCTGGAGAATTATCATTTTCTTTTTGTGATACCATACCCTTGATTTTTCATAGTGTTTGACGATATGTGCCTCTGCTTTTGCAGTTGAAGTAGCAAGCACTTTTCTTAGTTAAGGATTTGTTTGCTTTGGCTGTTACAGCTCATCAGGCTGGCAATTAGAAAACTTTCTTTTGTTTTCCAGAAGGTGGCGCTGTAGCTCAAGTTTTAGGTTTCTCCTGTAGAGGCTGGCTCTTGGGGCTATGCTTGGGAGTTGTAAAAAGAGCTGGCATCAGAATTGGGGGAGACTTGGGCTTAGGAACTGAGACTTTGGGGGTGCCATGGCTTGGTAGGGGTATCCTAGAGTGGGGTCTCCCAAAGTCCTGAAGCAGATGGCAGGAAACATGTTCCTTCAATGCCCTTTGATAGTCTTATCTGCCCCCTTTCCTTTCCTCTTCCTCCCCACCACCCCTAGTCATAGAGGTCCCTCCTCAGAACTACAGGTCTGCTGGAGAGAATTGGGACCCTCCAACTGCGACCCACCTGCATCTGGGCAGTTTTGTCACTCACCACTTTTGCTTTCCTCCTCCTCTAACACAGAGGTAGCTGCTTCCATTGCTAAAAGTCCAGTGTTGTTTAGGGTCACTTGGAGAGGGGGGCTGCCTCAGCAGGTTCCTGCCTCTCCTTTGGCTCCAAACTTGTCTCAGTCCTGCTCTAGTGGCATGCTGGGCTCCCCCATCAGGCTGGCTGGACCTCCACAAATTCTCTGTCTCCTGTGAGGGTCCACCCAGTTGTGTGTTCTCCAGGTTCCATTTCTCCCAATTGGAGCAAGTGAGAGTAAAGCAGACTCATCCACTCCCTTGGATCTGCAGCCCCATCTGAGGTCCTATCTACCTACTTTGAATGCACAGGTGGGTAGAAATCTCCTAGGTATCCTGGTATAAAATGCAGAGGACTTTTGTGTGGTTATGGATGTCCAATTAGTTGTAAATCTAAGGGGAGAGAAAAAAGGAACAATAAATACTACCATGATGCTGATGTCATGTTAGTTTTGTTACTTTTTAGCGTGGTTATTTCTGTAATGCAAATGGTAATTGTCTTATTCTTTGGTCTTATTTTCTATATCAATAAAACAAGATTATTATATTTAGATATGTGTTTTCAAATTACCAAAAAAAAAACGGACATTACAATTAATGGCAGATTTTTTATAAAGCTACAATTTCATGACTTTATATTAAAATATGTTTTTATACAATGTTTTGAAATTTTAGTTATTACTTAAAGTCTGGAAACCACTGGACTAGTTTATTCAAATAGTCTCAAGGTTAACATTCTCTGATCTTATGGTTTATTCTTCCCTTGACTTCCTACATCCCAAGAGAAAGAAAATGTCATATAAGAATATTTTATGAATCAAATATCTTAAGGGAACTTAATGGTTGTATCAATCAGGATAGAATAAGTTATGCTGTAGTAACAAAGAACTAAAAATTCTCAGTGCCTTACAATAGCAAAGTTTATTTCTCTTGTTCATCTCAGATCAACAAGGGATTCTTTGTATCAGTCACTTTACATTCTGTCACAGAAACATATTGACACATGTTTTACCATATAGAAGCCCCAAAGTAAAACATTACTTCTGTTTGCATCTCATTGCCAAAGCAAATCACGTGAGCACTCCTGAATTCAATAGGACAGGGATATATATTTCACCTGCAGGGAGAAGCACTGAATATTTATAAACAACAATATATTCTGTAGGTGAGTATGATATTAGGAATAAAAACTAACAGAAAAATGAATTTTATTTAAAATGAAAATTAGAAAAACAGGAAATTTGAGAATAACTCTTACTACTCCAATCTTCTGAACATATTAATATTAGCTAAACAGAAATTTCCAGATATCAGAATATCTTCATATACAATTTTTTTTTTTTTTTTTTTTTTTTTAGAACAACCCAGTGAGGGAGATTAAAAAGACTGAATTGTGGCTAAAGGCTCACTACAGAGTTAGATCGTTTGGTTTTGAATTTCAGTCTCAACATTTACTAAAATATGTTCATGGACAAATTGCATTACTTAATTTCTCAGTGCCTCAGTTTCCTTCTCTTAGGACTGAATATAATCGTAATTCTGTCCTGAATTTATATATCTGTGAGGAGTCAAAGTGATAATACATGGAAATGGCACATAGTAACACTCAATGCATATTGCTAGTTGTTAATTATTTTTTGTATTTTTATCATTTATCAACAGTACTATTATTCCCATTTTCTAAATGAAAACCTAAATGCAATCTGTAGATTTTAATGTTTCTCTGAGTTTCACATAGTAGATGGCAAAGCTTGGATTCAAAATTAAATTTTTGGTTTAGAGATTTTGTTTACATTCTAGTCACACTTATTTAACTAATTTGACACAATCATATTCTAATCTGTGTCTTTAAAGTTATTTTAGCAAAAGGTTGTTGTGTTTTTTTTTTTTTTTTTCCTATAGATTGATATAAATGGTTCAGGAAAAAAAAAGACTTGGCTGAAATTGGGAGAGGATATTGAGAATGAGAAAGGAAGACAAAGAGAAAGCAAGCAACTGAAAAGGTACAGTGTAATTAGAGTAGGTGGCAGGGGAGCCAACTGAGCTGGCGGAGGGAAGTCAGTGATTTGCTCAGGAAACAGGAGTGATAGTGACCAATCTGGTGCTGTGGTGGAGCTCAGATTAGACTTTTTGTACAAATTGGATTTGGAGAATTAGAGCAGGATTGTAAGACCACCTACTGAAAGGAAGAGTATTATAGGAAATCTATAAAGTCCTAAATTCAGCATTTTTTTCCTAACTGAAGAGAAAACAAAACCAGAACTGTGTGACTTTGTTGTTTTATAATTGAAATGACTGAACTGTGGATTTGAGAGACTGCTGACTTTAGGGAAGTCGATGTGGTAAGTTATTTTAATGGTTTTTGTGTATCATATAGTTCCCCTCTCCCTTTTTTTTTGAAATAGATGGTTTCTGTCATGTGCTTTGATATAGTTCAGAGTCTCACAATCTGTTTTAGGTTTGTTGACAACTCAAGTTTCAGTTTCCAGCAGCATAGACTATTTGTGTTTGAAATGCATCTGAGGCTTGGCTCAAAATGTTTCTCTCATTTCAGAAACATGGTATGCAAACTTGATTATCTTTGCCTTCATTTCTCTAATCTTCACATGTGACTTATTATCCTGAGAATAAACCTTATGGGTAAGTCTGAGCTAACAATTTTTTTCTTCTTAACATTGGATATGTTTTATTAAAACTTCAAATATAAATACTCCCTAAAAAGTATTGCTTTGTTGTTAAACTATTACTAAATATCTTATTTAATATTATTTAGGCATTCCCAAGACATCTCATTTAGCACATTATAGTAACCATAAGAGCTTTAAAATAAAAAGAAATTTCCTCTATTTAGAGCAATCCAGAAAAAATGAGGTGTGGGCAACAGAGCATTGATATTAGTATCACTAACTCTGTACAGCTAATCTGAGGAGAACCATTTTAGGAAAACTATAATGGGAAGTAGACATAACAACTATTTCAAGTTCTTATTTTTTTGTTTTGTTGTTGATGCCAAAGATATCAAGAATTTGTTTGCATTGTTTACTTCCCATGATATAAATATACTTTAGTTGTTTTAATGCCTCTGCTGTGAAGTTTATAGCTCTTTAGATTGACTGAGATGAAAATTAAGATTAAATGAGAAAACATATGACAATGGCTGATCCTTGGTAGAAGCTTATTATATGTTTGCATATCTCCACCTATGCTAGGATGCTAATAAAATCCCCCAAATTGTGTTTGCAGGTTATCCTTTATTTTAATAATATTTTTAAATGCTTTGTGAAAAACACTTATTTGTTACTTAAAGAACAGTTCAGAGATAACTGATGAGGCAATGAGGAGAAGTTGTTTCAAAACTAACAGGTAGACTGCCAGAAGCTCTAAAGAGTTTTTAAAAAAGAGAAGAGAATGGGGAAAAATTGCAGGTAGAAAACATTGCTGGTTCCTTCTTATCACCATCTGTTCCTCTTGGGGATAAAAATACATCTGAGGGCTTCCCTGGTGGCGCAGTGGTTGAGTCCGTCTGCCGATGTAGGGGACACGGGTTCATGCCCCGGTCCAAGAGGATCCCACATGCCGTGGAGCGGCTGGGCCCCTGAGCCATGGCCGCTGAGCCTGAGCTTCCGGAGCCTGTGCTCCACAACGGGAGAGGCTACGACAGTGAGAGGCCCACGTACCACAAGAAAAAAAAAAAAAAAGTCTGAGTTGTAGAAAGTATTATTAGAATTTGGGAATAGTGGAAGGGAAAGACAGAATGTCCAAGTAATGATAAGTGAAAGTGGGAAGAGAACATGAGTTTCTAGCAGTTTGAATAGTACCAGAGTAAAAATAGCAATAAAATAATAACAATATTACAGCAACCAAATACATTGAGCTTTTACTGTATCCATGCACTGGGATAACAGCTTTATATGTGTTAATCCATTTAATCATCATAACAACTCTATGAGGTACATACTACTTTTTCTAGTTTACAGATAGATTTAGAGAGGTTACTTTCCAGGATCACATAGCAGATAAATGGTAAGGTCAGGATTTAAACTATGCATTGTCTAACTCCTAAGGTCATAGTCTTAACCATTACATTTTAACATTTGGAACCTTGGGTCAAGTGTGAAGTTCAAATGTTCTCTTCTCTAACTCTCAACTCTTTATCACCATCAGCCCTATGTCATCCACTATTTAGTCAGTCTTCTCTCCTATTCTCTTTCTAATATTCATGTACATTCAGATAGTCTGTTGTCCTCCTTGCAAATTTTCCTTCCTATTTGCTTTTGAATACCTTTCTTTGGTAATTAAACTCCTCTCCCTACATTAAAGGTAACTCTTTATATGTTCCCTACTACCTGCCCTATCATATAGACTGCAGAGGTATAACATTGTATTCAACATTTCTATTGGTACCTTGTCAACTTTCAAGGGTCCAGCTCTCCAGGCCTGATAATCCCACCAGAGTGAACTGGCCTTTACATACTAGTTGCTTATGAATGGTATCTGTTCCCACTGGTTGGTGTCTGTGCTAAATTAGTTGTTAAATATTTTGTGTGCCATTTCTGAAGCTATCATTTCTTTGTTGAAAGCTGCCAAGTCTCTCTTCTTCTTTCTTCATATCTAATTTTTTTTATAGTCCAAACTCAGTATATTCCATATTAGCTCTTCAGTTTCCTTAAATCAATCTGCCTCTAGGTTGCACTATGCGTGATAATGCCATTGTCATTGTTCCACTCACTAAACTTTAAATCATAGGGTCCTCTTTGATTCTTCCTTTTCTCTATTCCCCTACATCTGATTAGCTACCATTTCTGCAGAATTATCTACACCAAATCTATTGCATCTCTCCTCTCTATATCAATTCATTGCTGAATAACAATAATTTATTATGTCTCATATGTCTATGGTTGACTAAGTAGTTCTTCTGCTGATTTAGCTCTGGAACAATCATTCAACTAACAGTTAGCTAGTAGGTCAACTCACATGGTTAGAATGGCTAGGGTCAATTAGATCTCTCCATGTGGTCTTCCCAGTTATCATCACAACACAGTGGTCTCAGATTTTCAAGAGATGTGCAGATGCTAATCAAACTTCTATTGGCGTTTGTGGCTTATTTGCTGACATCCCTCTGGACAAAAGTTATAAACCACTTCCATAATCTATGTAGGAAGATTCCACAAAAATATGGATACTGCCAAGTGTCATTCATTGGGTGGCACTTACTGTTAAAGTTTACCAGTCTCCTAATTTTCATTTTTACTGCTGAAATCATAGTTCAGATTTTCATCACTACTGTTTTACTACTGCACAAGTTTTCGATTGTTTCTATCTCAGTTCTCTTTGCCTGCCAATTCATCTGCTATACTCCAAAAGCTCTAATCATGTTACTTTCCTTTTTAAAAACAAACAAATGAATAAAAACCTTCTATAACTTCTCATAGCTATCAGAAGAAAGTCTGCTTTCTTCTCCCTGACTTTGAGAGACCCCCAATATAACTTTCCTAAGTCCTATGGCTACCCTGCTTCTAACTCAGTGTTTTACAAAACTATATTAATTTCTTGCCGCCAGCCGCGGCGGGTCCTCAAAGTGTAGCAACAATCGACAAGAGGGGGTAGGGAACTGAACGCACCAAGGTATGGGATCAGAAGGGCACAAGCAACTCATGGTTGCAAGGCAAGTTTAATAACAAAGCATAGCCATATATATACCCCTAAAGCAGGGAATGTGCTTAGTCACGGCTTATCGGCATCAGCTGGTTGATTGGCTTCTCGGCTTCTCCCTCAAAGGCACCAATTTCCCCTCCAAGGTTGCTTTTCCTAGCTTTAGGGAACAACCAGGGACTCCCAGTAACTGAGCAGGTCCCCGGAGCGATTTGGCCAAAGGCCATCTCCTTTTTTACGTTCATACCATAAAGTCTAGGATGCATACCAAGGAGAGTACAATCGGCCCCTGAGGCTTATGAGGGTCTTAATGGCGCCTCCTCAGAGGGCAATGCTCGCCACATTTTCATGCTATTTTCCTTGCCCAATTCCTACAATTGCTATTTTTTTTCTTACTTAAAAGCCATTTCACCTTATCTCTTCATTAAAATCAAACCCATTCTTCAAGTCAATTTTACCTTCCCGTATTCCCATCAGTCATGAAGGATTTTCCTATTAAAATCCTAAAGCACTTTACTCATCTCTCTCTTAAGATAGTGATCATATCCTTCATTTTATTATTGTTATTGGTATTTGTGCATGGACGTGTCCTTTCTCAGACATAGTATGAGAAAGGTGCTACAACAGTGCTGTCCAATAGAAATATAATGAAAACCACATATGTAATTTTTAAAAAATTAGTAGCCATATTAAAAGAGGTAAAAAGAAACTAGGAAATTTAATGTTAATAATAAACTTTATCTAGGCTAATGTATCACAAAATATTATCTCAGCATGTAAACAATATACTAATTAATTTTTTACATTGTTTTTCATGCTAACTTCAAAATCTGGAGTATATTTTACATACATATCATATTTCTGTCCAGATAAATCATATTTCAAAGGTTCAATAGCAAAGTGTTGCTTTTGGCTACCATATTGGACATTACAACCTGAGAATTCTATGAGAAACATTGGTGTAGTACAGAGAATGTTGACTCGTGGTAGGATGATTATCAGATTTTGGCTTTGTTACTTATTATATGAGCCTGAACAATTTATTCAGTCTCTCTTAGCCTTAGTTCCTTTATGTATACAAAGTTTTTGCAAGGATTAGAGTTGACTGTATTACACAGTTTCTGACATGGTGTTCATTTACTTTAAAAAAAATCAATGTGGACATGACCCAAGCTACACCAATGTCTTGCACAATACCTGGAGTTTAGAGTCTGTATATTGTAACCATTTATTGATCACATAAGTCATTATGCTATTTGTTTTGCAAGGGATATTAAATATGAAGTCTACCTTTAAGAAGGTTGGTCCCAGGGCTTCCCTGGTGGCACAGTGGTTGAGAGTCCGCCTGCCAATGCAGGGGACACGGGTTCGTGCCCCGGTCTGGGAAGATCCCACATGCCGCGGAGTGACTAGGCCTGTGAGCCATGGCCGCTGAGCCTGCGTGTCCGGAGCCTGTGCTCCGCAGCGGGAGAGGCCACAACAGTGAGAGGCCCGCGTACCGCAGAAAAAAAAAGATTGGTCCCAGAATGATGGCCATATAAATACTTAGTTTTTATAATATAAATCAAATATCACTTAATAATATCATATAAGTTAAAAAGCTGTCTTACAGAGGAGTCATTAACTACTCCTGGGAATATCAAGGTAAGCTTCATACAGATGCTTTTTCAACTGTATCTGAAAGGAAGAGAAGTTACTAGATATTCAGGGGTGATGGAAGGGAACCATAGAAAGTTAAATAAAGTGCATGAAAGTCATGGAGGAATAAAATTCCTTGTAAAATATGAAGAAATTTTAGTTTTGCAATGGATAGGTGTTAGGGAATTCATGTTTGTGTTCCACCCCACCAAAAATTCAAATGTTGATACCCCAACTCCTAATGGAATGGTATTAGGCTATGGGGACTTTGAGAAGTAAATACATTAAGGTGAAGTCATGAGAGTAAAGCCCCCCTGATGGGATTAGTGTCCTTGTAAGAAGGGAAAGAGACTGAGATTTTCTTTACTCTACACCTTATGAGGATCCAAGAAGAAGATGGCCATCTGTGAACATGGAAGGAGGTTCTCACCAGACATTGGATCTTCTGATATTTTGGTCTTGGGTTATCCAGACTCCAGAAATGTGAGAAATAAATATTTAATTATAAGCCATCCAGTCTATGGTATTCTTGTTATAGCAGCTTCAACTGAATAAGAAAACAGGACACAGAGTATATTCATAAAGTGGGTGAATATGGACCCACTTTGGGTCCTAGAAAGGACCAAAGGAGAGCATTAGGATTCATAGAGTGCTCTTGGTACCCCCTCCAAAAAGCTAGTACTTCCTCATTTTTCCTCATCTTAATAAATGGTATCACCAAATACCTATTTCTTTAATATTTCTCTTTCCCTCATTCTTCAGCTTGAATCTATGTATAAACCTATTGCCTTTCTACCTCTGAAATGTATTCTGTCAGTGTAGCACTTGAAGCCACTTACTACTTTCCTAGACCACTGAAAAAGCCTAACTGATCTCCTTGCCTCCACTGTTGTCTTCCTGTAATCCAATTTCTTCACAGAAGAGGAAGAATAATTTTTTTTAAGTAAATCAGAATCTCTTAGCTCCCCTTCTTTGAGCCCCAATGGCTTTCTCTTTTATTATGTTCCAAAGGGTCCTACACGATCTGGCCTACCTCTTTGACCTAATCTCGTTTTACTCTCCCCTTGATCACACATTATTCAGATGCACTGCCTTTATTTTATTTTATTTTTTTAGTGTCACTGAGTATTCTAAGCTTTTTTCTACCTGGGCTTTTACTATTGTACTTTCTTCTATGTAGGTTGCTCTTACTTCTATCTTCAGTAACGGGCTCCTTCTAATCCTTCAAATTCTACCTAAAAATCACTTTCTCTGAGATACCTTCCCTGACTATTCAGGCTAAAATACCCTGATGGTGAAGTCATTTTCTATTTTATTACACTGTTATTTCATACTAGTTCTTACTGCCATCTTAAATGTTTTATTATTATTATTATCATTATTTACTCATGTATTTTCTTTCCTTTCCATTAAAATATAAGCTGCTTGAGAACAAAATCTTGTCTGTCTTGTTCATCATTGTATCCTGAATATCATCCTTGTGCTTTAGCAAAAGGCAGACACTCAGTTAATGCTTGTTGAATGAATGGATCTTTTCCCCCACATGTACTATATTCTTTCTAGTAGTATTTCATGTATTACGAAGGAAAATGGATGTGAATGTATTAATCTAGTGTTTTATCAGGTATAAGAGATATTTGGTTATAAGAGATAAGATATTTTAAAAAGCCACACTCTACTGCTATAGCCAATGAATTAAGCAAAGGATTTGATAGAGGGGGCAGGGGGAAAGGTCTGTTTCCTCAACTCACGGTCATTCATCTTCCAAATAGTTTCTTAAATCCTAATGCAGAAACTTCAGTAACTAAAAATATTGGTTGTGGTACCAGAACTGAATTGAAGATTGTTTCTTTTTGAAATCGAAATATTGCAAATGTTTGCAGTAGGTAGTTAAGGCAGTATTTTGACTGTGAATTCAGTTGGCTCTAATTGTTATTTTCCTTCTATTAGTGTAGGACTTTAGAAATACGATCTAATCCTGTTAAATAATAATTGCTTACAGACTTTTTATATGTGTATATATATATAAAATGGAAGATGTTTAAAAAGGTTAATATTCCCTCAGTAAGGAAAACATTGTTATAAAATGTCATTTAGATCAGCTCTAATAAGTAACCAACTTGAAAAACTCAGAAAGGCATTAAAAAAAAGTATACTTAAATAATTATAATATCATTACAATCAACATTTTGTTACGTTTTAGAAGATTCTCATTAACCTTTTTGTCAAAGGCATTTCTAAGAACTCAGAAAAGCATGTTGAAAAACATGTTTGTTGCCATTAACACCATTTGCCCAGCTATGTATCTCTAATGTATGTCTGTATTTCTTACATAGGTTGTTTCTAACAATTAGTTAGGGGTAGCTGATTTAATGATGATTCCCATACAAAGTCATAACACTTGGGTGCTTTTCACAATATAAAGGCCCTTTCATGTTTAATAAGTTAAAAACTAAAAGAAATAAATTATGCACTCTATAATAATTAATTATCTGGAGCTCACAGGAAATATTCTCCTACATTCTCTATATTCTTTTTCTCATTCTCTTTCCAATGGCTTTCACATGTTATTGTATGGCTTTGGTTTCCTCTCTTAACCCCTAATACGAATGGATGTTTATGTAGGGCTCTCATGACACCATTTACTCTGAGGTTTCTTTCTGATCCTCTAGCTATTCTTCTTCACCTTGACTGTAAATGTGGAATTTATTAACGCTTTCATCTAGGTCTTCTTATAACTCTCAGTTGTTTTATTTTAATGATTGAATAAGAAAATAGAAGCCATAACTTGGAAGCTCTCTCTTCTTTTCACCCACAAATCTATCTATACTTGCCCCCGTCATTTTCTTCTATCCTCCTGTTAAGATGAACAAAGTGCACTTCATTTTACCAAAGTCCATTCCCTCCGTTTTTACCTTTGTGAGGACTTTATTTCTTAAATTATCCTTTCTTTTCGGATTTAACATTCTTTCTTTTTCTGACAGATTAGTACGCTCAGATTACATATCTCACATTAGAATCTTTCAACTAAAATATCCGTGACCCTCAGTTTTTCCCTACTTAGTCAAACTGCTGAGTTTTCATCACACAGTCTCAACATCCTCAACACTAGTCATTTTTCATCTCCTTACTGTTCAGTTTCCATCATCACTTTATTTAATCTGCTCTTGTCCACATCAAAATATTTGTTACTCATACAGTGTACCTTTTTTTTTTTTTTTTTTTGGCGGTATTCAGGCCTCTCACTGTTGTGGCCTCTCCCGTTGTGGAGCACAGGCTCCGGACACGCAGGCTCAGCGGCCATGGCTCACGGGCCCAGCCGCTGCGCGGCATGTGGGCTCCTCCCGACCTGGGGCACGAACCCGTGTCCCCTGCATCGGCAGGTGGACTCTCAACCACTGCGCCACCAGGGAAGACCACAATGTACCTTTTAATCCTCATCTGCTCTTCTTCACAATAGTATTCAATATGGAAAGACACTCTCACCTCCTCTCTTCCTTTGGCCTCTGTGATTGTACTCCTTGTTTTCCTTCTCTCTCACTAATCGCTCTTTTTCAGATTTTTAAAATTGTCTTAGTTTCTCTTTGACCTAAGAACTCATTTGGATCTAATTCTCTTTCCTTTCAATCCTCTCTTCGAAGTGTTTGCCATCATTTCCATGAATTTAAAACACATGCTTTGGCATGGAGGCCTGCATCTTGAAAGCAGATCTTTTCTTGGACTTCAACCTCACATTTACAAGAGATGCTTCACATCTCTACTTCACTATTTCACAGACATCTCCTACTTAACATATCCAAAATGTGACCTTCAATTTGTTTCTTCAAGAAGCCTTTTGGTATTCCCCACTGCTCTGTTTCACCACTTACTAAGATACCTGAGGTATTTCCTTGATTTTTTCCCCCTTCTCTTAACAACTTGCCCTACTTCTTCATATAAATCTTAGCATGATCTATGAATTTTTATCTTCAAACTATCTCTTAATTCCTTGTACTTCTTTTCTTGTATCCTCTTCCACCTCTTCATCCAGGTCATCATTATGTCTTGCCTATGTTCCAAAACAACTTTTCTCCTGTTTGTACTGTTTTACTTCCTCAATTGATTTAACTACAAACCACAAAGTAATATTCATAGTATTTAAGTCAAATTACAAACTCACATGCCTAACCCTATTATATTTTTATTGCATTTAGACTAAAATCTCAACTCCTCATGATAACCTACAATACTACACATTATCTGGCATGAACCTAGCCCTCGAACTTCAGCTTTGCCCTTTCCCTTGGCAATCCCATACCCTCAGTCATGATGGCCTTTCTTCATTTACTTGAATGGGCCATGTTATTTTTCACCTTGGAGATTTTTGGGGGTGTTTACCCCCACTTATTTTGGAATGCTCCTAACCCAGGTTTTAGTATGGCTGGCTCCTGTTCTTTATAAGTGGTCCCATAACTCAGTGACTGGCATCACCAGTCATTCAGTTCTGCAAGCAAGAAATCTGGTCTCATCGTTGAAACCCTCTTCTGATATGTCACTCAGACCATCATGCATTCAGCATCACATTCCTAATTTACTTTCTAAATATTTCATGACCGAGTACTTTTCTCTCTCCACTGCCACTATCTAGTCATGCTTTTGTTAAATGACTAAAATCTCTTATTTTACCAACATTATTACGAAGAAAACACCACAGACTCACAATTTAAAACCAGATTTTATTGTAACAAATGCATTGCCGGATGGACGCAGGGAGTCCAAACACAAGCCACGGCCTGGGAACACCTCACAGCAGTTTTGTAACACATAAGAATTACATGCTTTCTTTTAGGTAAGATTGTACACAGAGAACCCTTTTAAGAATTTCCTGGTCATTAGCAGGAGAGTAGGGTAACCATGATAATCAGGTATGTACGTCCGGGAAGGGAAAATGAACATTATAGACTTAAGGCTGCAAACTTCAAAAAGGAAATTTGAAAGGGATTCTATGATGGGATAGCAGTATTTGTACAGGGAGCATATGTGTATAGAGGTTAAAGAGCTTGTCCAGGAGAATGAAACATCAAGGACATCTATTGAAATTATTACTATTAACATATCAAACTGATAGAATTTCACATTCTGTTGATTGTGGAGGGGCTCGTTTCAGCATCAGCATCTACCTTAGCCTTTCCTCTAATCATTCCGTTGTCTACTGTGCATCCAGAATGGTTTTCTCAAATCAGAAAACCACCACCAGCACCACCACCTTTCCAAAATCCTGTCAATGGATTACCACTTACCTCAGAATAAAAGGCCAAAATTCTTAGCAGGGCTATTAGACCTTTCTGCCTCTGAAGCCTCATCTCCCAAACTCTCCTCTTCAACTTTTTTTTTTTTCCCCTATAGCCATACTAATCTTTTAGTTACTCAGATTCACTGAGCTCCTTTTATCTCCTCAAGTTCAACTCTGGGAAATTCTGCCTCTTCTGCTTGGAAGGATCTTTTCTCACCTCTTTCTCTAATTAACTGCTATTCATCATTCAATTCTTAGTTCAAAGGCCACTCCTATAAAGTCATTTATCCAGGATTAGATCAAATTCCCCTACTATTGTCATGAGTTTCTGTACTTTCCTTCTTACCACTCACCCTAAATCTATAGGACAGTGTCTATTGTGGTCTTTATTGAATCCTCAGTCGCAGCACAGGGTCTGGCAGATATTATTTAAGAACTCAATAATTATTTGTAAAATAAAGTGACATAATGAAAGAGACGAAGAAAAGAAAAATATGTCAATTTTTGAGAAGTAGAAACTTAGTAAAGATAAGGCCTTGGAATAGAGTTATTCCTCTCATCCTCAGTCTAATTCTTCCCACATTTCACCAATTCCTGATTACCTTGATTTCTCAGGTCATAAATGTCCCGGGATCTCAAGAGAAGCAGAAGAAGTATAGACATACCTCAGAGATATCGTGGGTTCAGTTCCAGATCACCATAATAATGCGAGTATCTTAATAAAACCATTCACAGAAATTTTTTGGCTTCACCAGTGCATGTGAAATTTATATTTATAGTGTAATCTGTTAAGTGTACAATAGCATTATATCTTTCAAAATGTACATGCCTGTTTGAAAAAATACTTTATTGCTAAAAGAGGCTCTCATCTGAGGCTTCAGTGAGGCATAATAGTTTTACAGTAATAGCATCTAATATCACTGATCGCAGATCACTGTAATAAATATAATCATAATGAGAAAGTTTGAAATATTGCGAGAATTGCCAAATGTATGACAAAGTAACAAATTGAGCAGATGCTGTTGGAAAATGATGGCTTTAAAGTTGCTCTGTGCATGGTTGTCACAGACCTTCAATTTGTAAAAAGTGCAATATCTGCAAAGCACAACAAAACAAGGAAAGAGATATGCCTGTATTTGACAAAATTCAACATTCTTCTCTCAACAAATGAAGTGTAGAAGGAATGTACCCGAACATAATAAAAGTCGTACAGGACAAGCCCACGGACAACATCATACTGAAAGGTGAAAAGCTGAAAAATTTTCCTTTAGTATCAGGAACCTCACCTCTCCTCATTTCTATTCAAAATAGTATGGGAACTTCTAGCCAGAACAATTAGGCAAGACAAAGACATAAAAGACATACAAATGAGAAAGGAAGAATAAACTTGTCTCTGTTTGCAAATGACATGATTTTATATATGGAAACTCTTAAAGGCTCCAGCAAAAATCAACAAATTCAGTAAATTTACAGAGGACAAGATCAACATGAAAAAATCAATACAATAACAACAAGCTATCAGAGAATGTAAGAAAGCAATCCCATTTACAACTGCACCAAAAATAATAAAATGCTTAGGAATAATTTAACCAAGGGAGTGAAAGATCTGTATGCTGAAAACTGTAAGACATTGAGAAAAGAAATTGAAGAAGACGTAAACCAGTGGAAAGATGCCCTATGTTCTTGGATTGGAAGAATTAATATTGTTAAAATGTCCATACCACCCAAAGTGAGATATTATTGACAGTGTAATCCCTGTCAATATTCCAATAGCATTTTTCACAGAAATAAAATTCAATCTTAAAATTACCATATGGAATCACCAGAGACCTTGAATATCCAAAGTCATCTTGAGAACGACAAAGAAAGCTGGAGGCATCCCACTTCCTTATTTCAAACAAAATTTCAAAACTACAGTAATCAAAATAGTATGGTATTGACCCAAAACTAGGCGACAGAGCCCAGAAACAAACCCTCACATATGTGGCCAAAAGATGTTTGACAGGGGTGCCAACACCCATCAATGGGGAAAAGATAGTCTCTTCAATAAATGGTGTTGGAAAATCTGGATATCCACATACAAAATAATGAAACTGGTCCCCTGTCTTACATCACTGAAAAAATTTTATTTGAAATGAAAGACTTAAATGTAGAACCTGACACCATAAAACTCCTAGGAGAGAACAGGAAAATGCTTCAGGATATTGGTCTCAGCAATGATTCCATGTATATGACACCAAAAATCACAGACAAAAGAACCCCCAAAATAAACAAGGAAAACAAGATCAAACTAAAAAGCGTCTGCATAGCAAAGAAAACAATCAGTAAAATAAACAAGGCAATCTATGGAATGGGAGAAAAATATTTGCAAACAGTGTATCTGTTAAGAAGTTAATATTCACAATAGATAAGGAACTCTTACAACTCAGTAGCAAAAAACCCAAATAACCCAATTTTAAAATGGGCTAAGGACTGAGTGAACATTTTTCAAAGAAGACATACAACTGGCCAGAAGTACGTGAAAAGGTGCTCAACATCACTCATCATCAGGGAACTGGCAAATCAAGATCACAAGATATCACCTCACACGTGTTAGGATGTCTATTATCAAAAAGACAAGAGATAACAAGTGTTGGCAAAGATGTGGAAAAAGGTAACCCAGGTATATTGTTGATAGAAATGTAAATTGATACAACTATTATGGAAAACAGTATGAAGTTCCTCAAAAAATTAAATGTAGTACTACCATACGACCAAGCATATACTGCGTATATCTATACTCCTGCGTATAGATTCGAAAGAAATGAAATCAATTACTCGAATTGATATATGCACCGTCATGTTCAGTGCAGTATTACAATAACCAAAACGTGGGAACAACCTAAATGTCTATCAGCAGTGAATGGATAAAGATAATGTTATTTGTCAACTTGAAGGGCACTGTGCTGAGTGAAATAAGCCGGGCAGAGAAAGACAAATTTTGTATGGTATTATTTATGTGTGGTGCGTTAAAAAGTTAGAGCTGAACTCATAGAAGGAGAGTAGAAATGGTAGCTGTCAGGGCCTGGGGTGGGTGGGGGGTGGGCAAATGGAGAGATGTAGTCCACAGGGTACAAGCCTTCAGTTATAAGGTGAATAAGTCCTGAGGATCTACTGTACAGTGAGGTCACTATAGTTAATAATATGGGATTGTACACTTGAAATTCGTTTAGAATAGATTTTAATAGTGCTTACCAAAAAATAATTTTAAAAAAAGAGTTAACTGTGTGAGGTGATGGATGTGTGAACTAAATTGCTCTTGACAATCACTTCATAGTGCTAATGTTATATCTAATCATCACATTGTACATTTTAAATATATAAAGTTTTATTTGTCAATTATTCTTCAATAAAGCTAGAAAAAAATCATGAGGAAGTCAAGTACCTTGACAAAACCCCATCACATTTCTAGGATTTTCAAACCATAAGAGCTGTCAACTCTTTGGTACGCTATACCCTTATTATGTCAACCAAGTACTCCTAAACAGGCAAAATGATGCCACATGGTCTAGGTATAATACATTTGAAATCTATTTTTTCTTTGTTCACAGTATTTTCTAATCCTTTTCTCATGTGTAATAACTTGTTAACACTTTCTTCCTTTAGATGTTTCATTTTATCTACAGAAGTAATTCTGCTTATGAATACTGAGTTATTTCTCTTCTTATGGAAGGGAAAGTAACTATTTGTGTTGAAGAATTATTATTTGTGATTAGACTTTCATTTGTAACTCAAAACTGAGCCAACAAACACCATCATAGAGTATGATGGATAACAGAATGATTGGGACATTAGCTCATGCCTTTGCAGAGTAATCTCAATATTATGATGATCAGGATCATTTTTTATTATCATTCAGCTTCCAAATAGAGTGCCCCTAGATGCTGAACCAATATATGATAAAAGCTTCCAAAAAGACACTTATGTTCAATAAACCAAATCTGTAAAGAGATTACTTTCTGTGGTATGTAGAGATAAGTCAGATGGTTTTCGCAAAGGATAGAAAAGTCTTTATGTATTTAAACCAAAGTTTTTAGAACATTTGCATTTTGTTCTTATGGCTGTATCAAAGCAGTTTCCTTCCTTCCAATATGGAAGTGTATGGAAAAAATTTCAGGGTCTTTATTCAGGGCTAGTTCAATTGACTTAATTTTTCTTCTCTTTTGTTTCCCACTGCAAACCTCTTAAAAAAATAAGTCTAGAGATAAAGGGAAAAACATCTAGATCCATCAGATGTAGCCTAGAATTTGTTGCAGAAAATTATAAAGTTTTAAAACAAATCATTCAAGGGCTCCAATAAAAGCAATACTTCAAAAAAAAAACAGAATGGAAAGTGATAGATTAAAAGACCTTTAAAGGTCTTTCACACGCAATTGAACATATCAGATGGGCAGATGTGCAGTCTGTTTGCTCTTTTTGTCCTTGAACATAGACTCTGGGGGAAAAAAAAGTGTGGGTAAGAGCCACTCACATAATTTGTTTTTAGGTAGAAATGGGTGTCTTGAAAGGGTTTAGGTACAAAGAGCACCATTTACACTAGAATAAAAGGTAAAATATGTATTATTTCCCTATAATAGCAAATCTGCAAAATCCAACTGATATTTTGGGAAACTTTTCAAGATCTTATTTGTTATAAAATGATTATATGTGCATCAATTCAATGAATGGACATTTTGGAAACACTTCTTTGAAGCTCAGTTTCCTCACCTGTAAAATGAAAGGAATATCTACTGTTTTAGTCTGATGTATTAAATGAGAAATTGTATATAATATACTAATCATTATTTCTGCCTAAACGCATATTTCTTCATGTTCTCAATAAAGATGTGTTTCTTATTCTTAGTACTGAGGTCTGTCAGCCTAATACTCTCCTAAAATCGAACTCAAGGAAGAAAGAAAATCACAGAGCATTGGAACTGGAGCAGAAAGTAACATTCAACTCTAATTTGAACTCTTGCCAGGGTCAGTCTGTGTGTGCTTAGCTGTAAAAGTCAGTTGACAGAAAACCTCTCTGTCTTGAGTTTAGTACTTCTAATTCAGTTCTAGGTCATAGGATCTGTAGGAATGCCTCTATCAGAAACGTCAGCCTTAGCTTTGTATACTATCTTCCATGTGCTATAGGGCCGCAAGTAAAGATTAAGTAAATTCTGTAGCTTACAATGAAAGCGCATATCAGTCAATCCAACATATGTTTATTAAGTGCATAGGACTCTTTTAGGTACTTTGAAACGTTACCCATGTTTAAGTAGGAGTCTAGTTGTGAGTGCAAAGGAGAACTATGTGATACATTAATAAAAATAGAGGAAAATATTGTAACAGTGTGCATAATGAAGTATGGGTGGTAGATTGTTTGACTTCAAAGGAGGAAAATGATGCCTGTTCTGGAATGGTTGAGAAAGCTTTGTGGAAAAGGAAGGGCTTGATATATAGATGATGATTTGTAAGGAGGAGAAAAGAGAGAGGAGTATTCCAAGAAGAAAAGTAGTAACAGAGACACAGAGGAATGAAAGAGACTGTGTGGTGGTACTAAATAGATTAGTTGATTAGTGAGGCTGGAGAGGGAGATTTGTGGGATATGAGGGGAAAATAGGTTTGATAGGTAGAAAGAGACTAATATCAGAAAAACACATTTCCTGTCAAGGCTTTCCTAATAGGTTTGATATATCGATACCAGCACTGACTATGTAGGAGATCACCTTCTTTTTTTTTTTTTTTTTTTTTTACGGTACGTGGTCCTCTCACTGTTGTGGCCTCTCCCGTTGTGGAGCAGAGGCTCCGGACGCACAAGCTCAGCGGCCATGGCTCACGGGCCCAGCCGCTCCGCGGCATATGGGATCTTCCCGGACCGGGGCACGAACCCGCGTTCCCTGCATCGGCAGGCGGACTCTCAACCACTGCACCACCAGGGAAGCCCAGAAGATCACTTTCTATGCAAGACCTTTATATGTTTCCATGGGGAAATTCTAGGAACTATCATTCCTTAAACTGATAGTAATACAGAATTAATTAAGTTTTAGGTTACATTAATTTTGTGGTCTGCTTCACTCCTACTAGCCCCGAGCTGTGTAGTTTAAATGAAACTGAATTCAACACTTGTAGTCCACTTGCACATAGGTCTGCCAATCTTTGAATCTTTTCAGATTTGTGTAAACCTACATCTGTCAATCCTCACTCCAGGCTACTATTGTCATGTGTTGAAATCACTGATTTTGAATTACAACCTACTTCCTGCTTACTATTTTTATATCACTGGGGATGGAAATAACAGAACTATCCCTTGATTTAACTGTCAGTCCAGTGACACCTCAAGCATACTATAACATTTTACAAAGCCCTTCAATCTGCCAGAAATGGATGGTTTTAGTAATATTGCTGGCTTTGTAGAAGATGAAAGTTTATCTACGAAATGTTTTCCTTTACCAAAATGAGTATTAATACATTTTAAAAAATTAGAATAGAAACTTACATCCAGCAAAACGCTCCTCCAATGAGAATAAACTTAAAATTTTTTCATTTGAGAAGGAAAGGCATTATTTGGTATGAAGCATTTTCTGCTTTATAGTCTAAAGATACCAAATTAAAGAAGAAATTGGTATACATTTTTTGTTGTTAGAAAAAAACAAAGGGAAGAAAAATTAAAAGGACTAATATCTATACAGAAATTTTTCTGAGTAAAAGAAAATATTTTGTGTAAATACAGTTTCCTGTTATAGAGGTTTAATTTTAGAGGTACTATATGGAAACATTTTCAGTGTGCAGGCTTAGAGGCGTCGCTACATAAGAGTCCATCTTCCCAGGTCCTGGGTTGAAACTTACTGAAAAAGCAAACAAAAGTGTAAGGAAGATACACATCAAAACGATTACCTGTATTTAAAAGCGAATAATGTTAAGAGACTAGTTTTTTTTTTTTTTTTTTTTTGCAGTACGCGGGCCTCTCACCGCTGCGGCCTCTCCCCTCGCGGAGCACAGGCTCCAGACGCGCAGGCCCAGCGGCCATGGCTCACGGGCCCAGCCGCTCCGCGGCACAAACCCGCATCCCCTGCATCAGCAGGCGGGCTCACAACCACTGCGCCACCAGGGAAGCCCTAAGAGACTAGTTTTTATCAGTGGGCGCGCGGCATTCTTAATAGTGAACCTAAGAATTAGATCGACATTGACATTCAAGAGCCTGAACTGGAGCAGGGCTCCCCTGGACGGGGCAGAGCCTCTCTAGAAGAAAAAAGCAGAATACCTTTATCAACCGACAAGAGAAAGAGAAGGAGCCGGGCTACATGTGTGCAATATTTCCTTACAAACTCATCAAAAAGACTTTACCCACTTCCTCTAGTGAGTGAAGTGGCAGAGAGATGCTAGAGTGTTTGGATGTAGCTATTCCTCAAAATAGAAAAAGAAGATGAATAGAGAAAAATAATCTCCTTCATACTTTTTGGTGTTTTGAAAGGACAATAAGTATGTTGTGTTAAAGTCAAGAGTTTTAAAGAAGAAAAAGAATATGAAAAAATAAAGAACCTCAATTATAGTTTATTTCTATATATTTTCACTGTTCCTTGCTAGTGACACAGTAATAAATATTCAGAGCTCTCTCGATAACAGTTCATTTGCTCTGGAATTCCTATCCATGCCCTATGATTGTCCTTGATTTTTATCCCTCTTTTGGAGCCTTCCTACCCTTATGCAACATTTGGTCATGGAAAACTCACAAGAATAGCATCCCACAATTTTACAATTTTACTCTCACAAGTTCTTCCATTAAAACTTTTTTTCTTTTTGTTAACTCATCTCAACCAGTAACATGTTTGTCTCTCGAAGGACATACTAACTTCATTACAGTAAACATAAAAGAGGGTTTACTGGGGAATGTTACAAACACAACACATATAATGCTTCACAGTTTCATTAATCCACAAAGTGATGCTTTGGCTGGCACATCTGGACTGGGTGACCACAAAGTGCTCAGCAGACATAGACCCCCACTTCTCCAATGCAATATAAATATGGGAGGGAGCAGCCAATAAGTGGCTTTGTTAGAAAATATGGCTTCTGAGTCCAGCCTCTGGTATTCCCCGTTCTTCCATTGAGCTCACTCAGACCTGTGGAGTCAAACTTCTTAGTAAGCTATCAAAAGAAAAGAGGAAATGAGTCCTCAAAGAAAATAAAATTTGTCCCTTCTTACTGCCTCAAAAACTTAGTAGGGAGGGCTTCCCTGGTGGCGCAGTGGTTGAGAGTCCGCCTGCCGATGCAGGGGATACGGGTTTGTGCCCCAGTACGGGAGGATCCCGCATGCCGTGGAGCGGCTAGGCCCGTGAGCCATGGCCGCTGAAGCTGCGCGTCCGGAGCCTGTGCTCCGCAACGGGAGAGGCCACAACAGTGAGAGGCCCACGTACAGCAAAAAAAAATGAAAAAAAAAAACAACTTAGTAGGTGTCAATGGCTTAATATATTGATAGCTTATAATAACTGAATTAAATTTTAATGATTATTTTAAAAAACCTCCTGGAGATAGTGTCTTAACTCAGAGGTGTGATTGCAGTGGTAGGAATATCTGACAGGGAGGATATGTAGGTAGATTCTGAGCAATCTTCCAACCGCCAAATGTCAGTCGCTGACTACCACGTCACTTTCCACTAGTGGGTAAAGAATGCTCTGAGTGTCAGAATCTTCCATAATCTACTTACACACCAGCTGAAAAGCTGCGTGGAAGTATGTTTGTTTTCTATTTAGCAGTAACATATATATTCCACAGATGTACTCTTATGAGTGCAAATGAGAGAATGTTTCATTTCCTCTCTCAAGGGTACACTTAACAAGGAGCTAAGATCTTTTCAATTGGCGACGTTTAACATGGGACATATTCTGGTAAAGGCATGGCTAAAGGAGTGATAAGAACACTTACTTTTTATAATGTGATTATTTAGGTTGTGGAGGAAAGGGATATTTCCTCTATGATGCATCATTTAGCATAATTATTGATTACTTTTTAGCTATTTATATGTGGATGTAATTTGGGTATACAGAAACAAATTACTTTTAAGAGTATGGAGAAAATTTGTAATTTTCTAGGTAGGATGACTGTGTAATCACATAGGTTACAAACGTGTTTTTTAACTTATCAGGACAATCCCCTCCCCCTGCCCCTTTTAAAATCAAAACCTCCTGTGGAAAATCAATGTATAAAACTCTAATAATGAGGCTCCTCTCTTTGGAATTGCAGTGGGATGTTTGGGGGCTGGATTCCCCACCCTCACCTCCTCCCTCCTTGTCCAGGACCACTTGAAAGCATCTATAGGGGCATGATATATTGCTTTTAAACTTAAGTACAGGAAGAAATTTTGTAAATGCTATATTTTGATTTTTAAATTCAGTACCTTCTGTGGAAAATGTTTTTGAGACCTTTAAAAGTTACAGTGTTCGAAAGAATATTATGAAATCTGTTATATGTCAAAATGTTCTTACTATTTTTAACAGCTGCATTTTTATACAATATATTATGTTGAAAATAAGTGGAATGTAACTCACAGGGAGTGTGAAAAGCTGAATAGTTTTCAGCTGCAGTAATGCTACATAATCAAGAAACTCAAAATCTTGGGAGCTTAAAACAACAAATGCTGGATTTTCCTGCTCCGAGGTCTGCAGGTTGTTGGAGACAGCTTGGCTTCATGATGTTGTTTACCTGGGTTTGACTTCAGGCTGTGAGTTAAAGTCATGTCCGATCCATTTTCTTCAGTCAGTGGCCGCTCAAGGTATGTTCTTTTCATGACGCAAAGCAGAAATACAGGGACCAAGTCTTGTCATGAAAGAACATTTAAAGCCTTTGCTTGCCCCAGTGTGAAAGTATTCCATTGATTAAAGCAAGACACATGGACAAGCCTAAGAGCTCTATTAGTGGCTTTGAGTAAGAAGTAATGCCATTTGAGTAAGCAGATATACTCTGTATACTTTAATAGGAAGAATTGCAAAGCCATATGGCAAAAGACATGCATGTATATTTCTTTAGCATTGACAAACTACAGAATTTAGAATAATAATCCAGACCAAAATTATCAAAGGCAAGTACAGACAAAAGCCAAATTCAACATTTATCATGGACACTTCAAGACAAATAGGGTATACTAAATCCACAATGTACTTATTAGGCAACATACTTACAAGTACATGCACACTTTCCGCTACCATAATTCTAAGATTATGTCATTTCTTTTTATAATTAATTATTATAGTTAGCAATAACTTTTAGTGATAATTCCTTCCAGGATATTATCCACATGAGCCAGAAGATTCCAACATGTGCGTGTGATGAGTATTTATTGCTCATCTCTGTCAAGCATCCCCTCCTCCTTTAGAGGTAACAGTACATAAGTTTCCTGGTAAGAAACCACACAGAGACCATGTTTCACCCATTGTGTTAAGGCACAGTTAGCCTTATTTCTCACCTGCAGGGGTAGGCATGTGATCTATGCTGGAACAATCAGGACATTCCATTCCCTTGTCGCAATGTTTGGTTCAGGGGTGGGTTTATATGCCGAGCCAGACCAATTAAGAGTCAGTCTTGAGTCTTTGGCTTACACTGTTGGGAACGAGGTGCTTACTTTTTCTCTGAGTTTGCCAGTCTGCTGGGAAGTAAGCTTGACACTGCATTTGACCAGTTTTGCCACTGTGTGGGAAAAGCCTGCCTGAGAATGAAGCCAAGACACTGGAAAGCAGAGCCAAGAGATGGAGACAGAAAATGTCTTGAGGTTTCTTTGAGCTTTTAATTCCAGTCCAAAGCCATCTATATCCCTTAACTTCCCAGTGACAAAGCTAACAAATTGTTCTTGATTGTTTTTGTCACTTGAAATCCAAAGCATTCATACTAAAACCTATGCTTCTTTTTGCTCTGCAGTCTCTCTCCAAAATTCTCTTTTTCTGGACTCACTTGTCATATCACTTTGCTAGCACACACATGACCCCTCATTTCAAGGGTCATGTACTCCATGTCATCTTAATGTTTCACTATATCCTGGACTCATACTTAATTCATTTGTTATTTCTCCTGAAAGTGCAGATTTGCTGAATAAAAGGGGTTCTTTAGCCAATAACTTTGTTTCCTCAGTTAGGTTTCATATCAACGCTCTGGTCTCAGTGAAGATGCGTCTGAAGATTCACATGTTTCATTGTATGTCTCAAACTCTGACTCCACCCATTTCCTGTGGCATTGAAAGCTTGCCCTCAAAGTCTTATAGATTCTCTGTCTGGAAGATGTGATGCCATATCTCAGACATGATTGTATTCTCCTGAACCGTGTGGCACCAGCCATCTTCCTCCTTTATATTGTGGCTTCCTTGATGCCTGCTAAGCTACTATGTGAAACTGTCTTTTGACTAATATAGACCACCAGCCCCTTCCCTGCAGATGCAGATTCTCCTTGTGCAGAGACCATGCTGTTGAGGCCACACTTCCACGCCAAAGCTGCTGTTAGAGCTCTTTAGTGACAAAGTCTTTTCCTGTTTGGGAAGAATCTCTTTCCTGCAACACTATGTTGCATAAGTCTCAGATCAGTATTGCCTTTTAATTCAAATGTATCACAAAGAATTTCAGAGTATATGCATTTGTTCCTTCTCCAGACTTTAGCAATCAGTCTGTGGGAATTTGACCACAATCCATCTGAGAGACAGAGGCATTAGAGGACTCAGACTCCTCCCTCCTTTCCCTTAACCATTTGATCAGGTTTTGCCTTTATTTCTTTATGAGTTCTTTCTTCAAGGTTTCCTGATTTCTTGAGAAAGAGAGAGGTCTTGTCTCTCTCAGTCCTTTTTTATTGGTTGAATTGTATCATCATTACAACTTCTGATCATGTTGAGAATCCCTCCACAAAACATTTCTGACTGGATACACTGTGCTCATGGATTTTTATGGACATTAAATTTACCGTCTGAATTCTATGATACCACTCCATTATCTCCTCTTATTCTTAGAAAAACAACAGACAAATATATCACTTTAAATTAAGATCACAGAACCTCAACACTTAAATAGAATGGAGCATACCCTGTAGCCAGGCAGAAAAGCAGAAACACTTTAGAGTTCTCAATGGTTCCATCATTCACTGTTAGAAATTAGAGTGCTATTAGAATTATTTCAATCATTGGATGTATTCTTTGTTTCCTTTTTTGATTATCTGGAATTATCACTCCGGACTCACTTTGGCACCTAACCCTGCTGCAAACCTCCTGCCCAACCTACCTATAAATCATTCTACTGAGAATAGACTTGTTGCTTCGCTTAGTTACCCTAATGTATTTACAAGATTAGCAATACAACTTAAATGCATCAGTGCTTATATTTTGAAATATGCCTTATCTCAGTACTGTGATCATTAGCACTTAAGACCTTACCGTATCATATCTGAACTCAAAGTCTTTCACAGCGACACTGCTTTTAATGGTAAAACCCACAATTTCCAAAACATCCAGGACATCAGGAAAGATGTTCTGGTACAACACCATCACCGAGGGGTTTGCTCAGATGTTCTGTGGTGCAGTGGTGGACTGAATAAGTCTAAAGATCTTATGTCTGGTCAGATTTGGGTCCTGTGATTATGTCCTAATGGAATAGAAGCCACAGAATTACCTTCTCTAAACTTAATGTCTTGATGTAGCTAATTTTCTATGGTTGTACATTTTATTAATATCTACCCACCTCAGAATAAAATGTCATACTGAAATTTCTTTTTTTTATTTTTTCATTTTAAAATTTTATTTATTTGTTTGTTTGTTTACTTATTTATTTATTCATTTTTGGCTGCATTGAGTCTTCGTTGCTTCACCTGGGCTTTCTCTAGTTACGGCGAATGGGAGCTACTCTTTATTTATCTATCTATCTATTTATTTATTTATTTATTTATTCATGTTTGGCTGCATTGGGTCTTTGTTGCTGTGCGTGAGCTTTCTCTAGTTGTTGAGAGCGGGGGCTACTCTTCCTTGATGTGCACGGACTTCTCATTGCACTGGCTTCTCTGGTTGTAGAGCACGGGGTCTAGGCACATGGGCTTCAGCAGTTGTGGCATGTGGACTCAGTAGTTGTAGCTCACGGGCTCTAGAGTACAGACACAGTAGTTGTGGCTCACAGGCTTAGTTGCTCCGCGGCATGTGGGATCTGCCCAGACCAGGGCTCAAACCCGTGTCCTCTACATTGGCAGGTGGATTCTTAACCACTGTGCCAGCAGGGAAGTCCTCATATTGAAATTTCTTAATTTCTTAAGGCAGAAACTTAAGTAACTAAAAACTTTGGTTGGGACTGAAACCAGAACTGAATTGAATATTCCGTTTCTGTTTGAAATAGAAACATTACAAATGCTTGCACTAGATAGTTAAGACAATATTTTGACTGTGAAATCAGTTGGCCCTAATTGTTATTTTCCTTCTATTAGTGAAGGACTTTAAAAAAAGATCTAATCCTAGTTAAACAACACATGATTACAGACTTTGTAGATATATATAATGCCAGATGTTTAAAAAGGTTAATATTCCCTCAATAAGGAAAACATTGTTATAAAAGGTCACTTAGATGGTATTGCTGGGAGATTTTATGGATGTTTTTCACCTGTTTAACATTTTTATTGATAGTTCTTTTCAGATTACAAATAAACAGTTTGTGCTCTAAGTATGTATTCATGTTAACATTTACATTGTAAAATATGCTTCTTACGGGAATACATTTTTACTTTACTCTCCCTTTTATCACACACTGTTTAGCTGTGCTGACTGTGTGTGTGTGTGTGTGTGTGTGTGTGTGTGTGTGTGAGAGAGAGAGAGAGAGAGAGAGAGAGAGAGAAAGAGAGAGAGAGAGAGAGAGAGTGAAAGAGAGACTTGAGTATTCTAAGCTTTTTCCTACCTTGGGCTTTTACTATTGCACTTTGTTCTATCTAGATTTCTCTTTTTCTGATCTTCAAATAACTAGCTCCTTCTAAACCTCCAAACTCTAGTTGAAAATCACTTCCTTGAAGATACCTTCCCAGACTATTCCGTCTAAAATACCATGATGGTGAAGTCATTTTCTATTTCATTACACTGTTATTTCATATTAGTTCTTATTGCCATCTTGAAGTGTTTTATTATCATTATTATTAACTCATGTATTTTCTGTTTTTCCACTAGAATGTAAGCCGCTCAAGAATAAAATCTTGTCTATCTTCTTCATCATTGTATCCTGAGTGTCATCCATGTGCTTAGCAAAAAGCAGGCACTTAGTTAATGCTTGTTGAATGAATGGACTTCTTCCCACCTGTACTATATTCTCTCTAGCAGGATTTCATGTACATTAAGAAGGAAAATGGATGCAAATTTATTAATGTAGTGTTTGATCAGGTAGAAGAGATATTTGGTTATAAGAAAAAAGAGAGAGAGAGAGAGAAAAAAAAAAAGCCACACTCGACTGCTATAGCCAATGCATTAAGCACAGGATTTGATGGAGGGGGGTGGGGGGAGGGGAAAGGTCTGTTGCCTCAATGCATGGTCATCCATCTTCCAAATAGTTTCTTAAATCTTAATCCAGAAATTGAAATAACTACAAATTTTCTTTGAAGGTGAAACCAGAATTGAATTGAATATTCTGTTTCTTTTTGAAATTGAAACATTACAAATGTTTGCAATAGATAGTTCAGGCAAAATTTTCACTGTGAATTCAGTTGGCCCTAATTAATTGTTAATCTCCTTCTCTTAGTGAAGGACTTCAGAAATATGATCGAATCCTAGTTAAATAATACATGATTACGGACGTTTTACATACATATAGATATATAAAATGCCAGATGTTTAAAAATGGTTAATATTCCCTCAAAAAGGAAAACATTGTTCTAAAAGGTCATTTAGATGTTATTCCTGGGAGATTTTATGGCTGTTCTTCACCTGTTTAACATTACTATTGACAGTTCTTTTCAGATTATGAATAAATGGCTTGTGCTCTAAGTGTTTATTCATGTTAACATTTACATTGTAAAATATGCTTCTTACAGGAATATAAATAGTTGCTGGAAAGAACACTGACAGCTTGAAAGCAAAATGAAGTTCTTTCTATTGCTTTCAGCCATTGGATTCTGCTGGGCTCAGTATGCCCCAAATACCGAATCTGGACGGACATCTATTGTCCATCTGTTTGAGTGGCGCTGGGTTGATATTGCTCTTGAATGTGAGCGATACTTAGCTCCCAAAGGATTTGGAGGGGTTCAGGTGGGTATTGTTCACAGTATAAATTGCAGACTTCGCTGTGCTTAGAATAAATGGTATTATGCTCTGTGTCTGTGAAGCTGGGACAACATTTTACTTCACAAATAAGTATTCTAAGTAAAACAGTTTTCTGAGGAAGAAAAAATTTTGAAATTGTTGGCAACTTCATGTTTTATTTCTAATACAATATTTTTTTTAGCAGGACATTTCCAATGTGAAGTTAATATTTTCTAATGGTTCTTAAGGAATGTGGCGGCAAATACAAAGATTCAGAAACAAAAATTTTAGACTCGAGTCGTTTCTAGAATATTCAGTGATACAAAGTAAGCCGTTATTTGATACTTACTACTGTTGTTTTATTTGTAGGTTTCCCCACCCAATGAAAATGTGGTAATTAATAACCCTCCAAGACCTTGGTGGGAAAGATACCAACCAGTTAGCTACAAGTTATGTACAAGATCAGGAAATGAGAGTGAATTCAAAGACATGGTGACTAGATGTAACAACGTTGGTGTAAGTGAATTAAAGTTCCCTTTAAAAGTATTATACAGAAAAAGGATTTCTCCCTCTTGCCTCCTGTTCCTTTCAAGCAGAATGATTTTCATGTATTTGAAAATTTTACTTCATGCTTTAGCCATAAATTAAAATGTAATTGTTGCCTTATGTTCAGCTTTTGTAAATATTTATTTATGCACTAAAGAAGATGCAAGTAAAAGTTTAAGGCCACGAACTTACTCATACAGCAAAATATCAACTTTTAACCCTCCTGGCTGCATGCATTTCTGAGAAACACTTTTCCAGTGAGGAATCGGAAATTCCAGTAATAGTATTGGCTATTACTTTTATGTGACTTGTGTCTCCACCCGTAAGTCCTGGGTCTTTCTTCCCATAGGTTCTTTGATGGTAAATAATTATTTTCTCTTTGATGAGGAGCAAAACAAGAGACAATACCTACTGATCCTAAATAGATAGTAGAGACTGGCTTTTTATTTCTTAGGATGACCCATGGAAATTGCAAAAACCAATCATCACTCCTGCCTCATCTGATTCTTTTCTCCTGCCCCTCCCCGCCAAAAAAAAAAAAAAAAAAAAAGGGTCTTTGCGTTTTTTCACAGTTATGGTAGTTTTGGGTTCTCTTAATTTGTCATATATGTAAATATTCGACCAAGTAGCTAGAATGTATGTAGGGCTTTAGTTCACAATGATTTCCTTTCACATTTGACTGTTGCTCTTCTAGGAAGGTAAGTTATAAAATAACAAAGAAATATTTTGGAGTGTTATTAATGTGCTGTAAACTCAAATTAATACTATTATAAATTTCTACCTTTCTCTAAGTCTCATTGAAATAGAAAATTTGCCTTTCAGGTCCGTATTTATGTGGATGCTATAATTAATCATATGTGTGGAAATGGTGTGGCTGCAGGAACGAACAGTACTTGTGGGAGTTACTTCAACCCTGGAACTGAGGATTTTCCAGCAGTCCCATACTCTGGTTGGGATTTTAATGATGGTAAATGTAAAACTGGAAGTGGAGAAATTGAGAGCTATAGTGATGCTTCTCAGGTAATTAGCAAAAAGAGCTGTCTATGCCTTTTATTATCCACATGTAGCTTATTGATCTCATTTTAAATATTAGCTGAGATTCCTTAGAACAGGATTCCAAGCCTGACTGTTCAAACAATCTCAAATCGATATTTAAAACATTTTTCCCAATTAAATTTTTCACAATGAAAAAGCTCACCCACTGTATTTCCTACATTCTCCATTTTTATACTAGAAAATGTTTCAAAGGTATGTCCATACTAGAATGTCAGTATCCCCAGAGACCAATGCAAAGAAGCCACCCTAGAAATATCCATTAATGAATAAATGAATGAAAAACTAGATGAATTCTCAGGCAAAGGTGATGCTTTATGTACCAGTCACAACATTTTTTACCTCAGTAGGTCCGAGATTGTCGTCTGGTTGGTCTTCTTGATCTTGCACTGGAGAAAGATTATGTGCGCTCCATGATTGCTGAATATCTGAACCGTCTCATTGACATTGGTGTAGCAGGTTTCAGAATTGATGCTTCTAAGCACATGTGGCCTGGAGACATGAAGGCAATTTTGGATAAACTGCATAATCTAAACACAAGATGGTTCCCTGCAGGAAGTAAACCTTTCATTTACCAGGAGGTACATCAATACATATATGTGCAGATAAAACAAAGATTCATCATAAAATAAATGGCAGATTTCATTAAAAGTGCAATTTCTGTAGGTTAGAGGCTGACTCATGTATACGGCGGAGTGTTCCTTAAACTCCTTTGATTCAGAGACAGCACATGTGACTCTATCACAGGAGCTTTTTTATGCAAGTGCCGAGAATTGTTTTAGGCTGCTAAAAGTCTCTGTGTCATGTATAATCTCCCCAGAGACCATTATAGAAGACAGATAAGAATATAGTTGCTGTCTTGAGCCAGGCTATGTGACTTTGTCATGTTACTTTTAAGATTGTAGCATATATTTTTACAAAGGAAAATAAGAATCTTAACATAAGCAAAAGCATTTGGGGCATTTCACATAACATAAATAGTATAAAGTTATTTTCTATATAATAGTAACTCGTTAGTTAAAATTCTTTTCAGAGCTTATTTAAAATGATATTTTCTTCTTGATTTCTACTAGGTAATTGATCTGGGTGGTGAGACAATTAAAAGCAGTGAGTACTTTGGAAATGGCCGTGTGACGGAATTTAAATATGGTGCAAAACTAGGCACAGTTCTGCGCAAGTGGAATGGAGAGAAGATGTCTTACTTAAAGTAAGTGAAATACAATTGATCCTTTGAAGTATTTCACAGATTTATTTGTGATATTACCCCAACATGAATTTTCCTCTTTAAGCCTTCTTATTTAGACAACATCAAAGGATTCATTTACTAATAGCAAGTGTCAGAGTTCCCCAAATGCCAATTGATCATCATTATTTAGAACATCAATCACGAGGAAGTAATTTTAGAGACCCAAAACATCATATAGAGATTTTAATCCTGGTATTATACATCTCTACTAGATTTGACTAATGTTTGCACATAATTTGTGCAGGCCAGGTTATTGTTAAAATGATTCTGTACTTTATGAAGTCCCTACACTGTGGCCGTCCTGTAGAATTTACATATATTTATCAATTAATTAATTTCAAATATTAAAATATTTATATTATAACAATATAATATTGAAGCCTTATTTAAAAACAGTTTGCCATTGTGTACATGATAAGAATGATAAGAATGTTGAACCTTCTGCAGTTCATCTAAATTATAATTCAGTGAAACTTCTAAAATAACTTTTTTAACAAAAATCTTATACCTGTAACATGAATGTTAAGTCAAGTAATTCCTACATATATACATGCATGAAATGAATTTGTAGATAATATATCTATATAGTTTATATTTTGAACACCCTACAGAATAATCATTTAATTAGAGAGAGAATTTCATTAGAGGGTGCAATTCTGAACAAAATACACATGTAGGTTACTCTAAAGCTATTGTAAAAGAATACATATAGGTGCTTTTAAGATTTTTTTCTTCTTTTTAAATAGGAACTGGGGAGAAGGCTGGGGTTTCATGCCTTCTGACAGAGCACTTGTCTTTGTTGATAACCATGACAATCAGCGAGGGCATGGAGCTGGGGGAGCATCTATTCTTACATTCTGGGACCCTAGGTAAGAAACAAAGTTCCCCATTTTTAAACCTACATTTTAATGATATTAAAAATATTTTCTTCTATAATGTTATAGACTGTACAAAATGGGAGTTGGATTTATGCTCGCTCATCCCTACGGATTTACACGAGTAATGTCAAGCTACCGTTGGCCAAGACATTTTGAAAATGGACAAGTAAGTTTTGGTATTGTCCAAAATGTCTTTTCCTCAAGAAAAAGAGGTTAATTTTGTTTTAATTTCACATGATGCTATTACATTCGGTATTTTTTGTATCAAATATTTATTAAGTGTAGACCTGATTTAGGACTCTTTTAACAATGCAGTGGATATTAAAAAAATAAAAATTAATGATCTCTATGGACAAAGAGTATGTAAGCTATTTCAAAATATGACAAAGGTAGCCCCTCACCAAAGAAAACAAAACACACTTAAAAATAGGATACAGTGAGTGAAATATGTACTTCTCATAAGTACCTACTTCATAGAGTTGATATGATGATTACAAATTAACACTTCAAAAAAAAATTAAAACAGTACATGCACTACAGTACGAGCAATATAAATATTTGTTAAATACTTTTAAAAGAAGTTTTTTGGAAAGCAAAGAGATGATCCAATTGGACCTAGGTTCAATGGGGAAGGTATGGTATAACAGGAAGGAAAGTATATGTGTTAAAGAAGAGACATTTGCTGACTCTGCTGGGAATGTTAAAAATGAAAAAAATTTGGGCGGTATGGTAAAGACAATAGTCTGAGTAATAACTTTTTTAAAAAACTGAGAAATAAGATTATTAAAGAATATACTTGGAAAGTTAGTGGACAGTTTTCAAACTGAAGATTTCAAATGCAGCATCATATACAGCAACTTCATACCTGAAATAGAAAATTCTCTTCACTGCAAACCAGATAGATATTTATCTAGTTTCTAGTAGATTATTTTCAAATTGAGAAGTCCACTACTTTGTACAGCAACTCATTCTATTGTTAGATAGCCGTAATATTTAGAAGATGTCCCTTTATATTGAGTCAACTTCTTGTAATTCCCACTAACTGGTCTTATTTCTGATGGCCGGAGTCATGGCGTATGTACATTTCCCCTTTTCCCATAACATTTCCAAGACTTCTCCAGGACCTGTGCATGCTAAGAACTCTTAGTTTTGTCCACTATTCATCATACAGCAGGATTTAAGACAGACCTTGATAACCTTCCTAGACATAATCTTTTTTTTCCTATAATTATTTTTGAAAGTATCAATCAGAAACCACAATATTAAAAATTTGGTCAATTTATTAAGGGATATTGTGATGCTTTGATTAGTACATTTATTTAACAAAGAAGAATGAAAGAAACTAATATTTATTTAGCAATTATCATGTGGAAAGCATTTTTACATACCTCATTTAATTTTTATAGCCATTAAGTAATATCTTCACTTTACTGAAGAGGAAAATCAGGCACCGAAGTTTTGTATATTAACTAAGTTTTTGTAGCTAGTATTAATAGAACCCATCTTTTAGTCCTGCTGTTTCTGACACTAAAGGCCTTGCCATTTCAGTGACATTGCACTACCTAGAGTGATATTAAGAAGTCATTGCAATTCCTTGCAAAGAAAATGAGAGGGTAAAGAATCATAACCTTGTTTGAAATATGGCACTAGAGAATGGGAAGTTAGGGGGAATATAAATTCAGTAAAAATACAGAACAAGTTGGATTCTCAATGAAGACACTACAGAGACACATAAGGGACAGATTGGGTTTGGCGGACTGAATAAGGACACATGTAATGTTAATAATGTGAGCTTTTAAAATGTATTAATATATTTTTTTTAAATTGAGGATGTTAATGATTGGATTGGGCCACCAAATAATAATGGAGTCATTAAAGGAGTTACTATTAATCCAGATACTACTTGTGGCAATGACTGGGTCTGTGAACATCGATGGCGTCAAATAAGGTAGGAATACTTATTTAGAGATATCCTCTAATAATACAGTTTCTTAACATTTTGTTTTAAACTGTTGACATATTCATCAGCATTTCCTATGCTATTTTGTGTTTAGGAACATGGTTGTGTTCCGTAATGTAGTTGATGGCCAACCTTTTACAAACTGGTGGGATAATGGTAGCAACCAAGTAGCTTTTGGAAGAGGAAACAGAGGATTCATTGTCTTCAACAATGATGACTGGTAAGTAGGCATCAATTAGAAATAATATTTTGTACCAACATGTTCTTGGTTTATTCTTTTCCTGTTCATTTACTTCTTTAATATCTGAAAAATCCTTTAGTCAGCAGATTAAGAAAACTTAGTGATCAGCAGAAAAATGATGATGACTCTTATTCTTTTGATCTTCTCTCTTTATAAGAGCTTTCTCTTCTAAGTAGAGTTATTTTTTGTACACTTGTGCATATCATGGGCAGATATGATGCACATATATATGCTAACATATATACCTCACATAAAATTCACATAATATAAAGGTTGTGAAATCCCTAGAAGACTGTCTTCTAGAACTTTTAAAATAAATAATGGAAAAATACTGCCTCAGGACGGAAATATCTTTTTTTCTGTCTCTTTTTTTTTCACCTACCCTGGTATCTAGTTCTTTGGTCTTCGTTTTTCACAGTCTTGTCTTTCTGTGACAAATAATACTTTTTAAAGCATATATATATAGAATATGTATGTTATGGTCATTGATTGACCTCAGGAGATTTTTTAGTTTTAGTTCTGAAACATCTTATTACTGGCTTTTCATTTGTGACACTTACATTCTCTGTCTCAATTATACTGATTCCATCACACAGAGAACTATAGCTGAGAAGACCTCTTTGCAAGCAGTTGAAATGCCTTTGTCCTAGGCTAACTTCCACTCATGCTTCGCTCACTCTAGCCCAAATTATATTTTACTGACAAAAAATAAATCAAGTGTATCTCTTTCTTCCCTAAGACTCCATTGCCAGTCCTTTAATTTCTATCTTTTGTAGATGGGAGGATCAAAATAAATTTATGGGACAGCTTTGTATTTTAAAACCATATACTTCTTCATATAAATGCGAGATTATTTTTATCTCCAGCCCAAATTTATTTGACCCTCTTGAAAAAAAGAGGTTTTTAAAGAAATAATCATATTTAAATTATTGACAGTAATCAGTATTTTCTTAAGTTCAGATGAAGACAAATTTAAAATGTGTTTGTTTACCACAGGAATCAATTTTGTCTAAGAGAGCCAATTCAACCAAATCTTCACTGATACTCTTCAACCTTATTATTATTATTATTATTTTAAACATATCTTACTTTAAAATTTTATTTATTTATTTTTGGCTGCGTTGGGTCTTCGTTTCTGTGCGTGGGTTTTCTCCAGTTGCAGCGAGCGGGGGGCCACTCTTCATCGCGGTGCGCGGGCCTCTCACTGTCGCGGCCTCTCCCGTTACGGAGCACAGGCTCCAGACGCGCAACCTCAGTAGCTGGGGCTCACGGGCCTAGCCACTCCGCGGCATGTGGGATATTCCCGGACCGGGGTACGAACGCGTGTCCCCTGCACTGGCAGAAGGACTCTTAACCACTGCGCCACCAGGGAAGCCCTATTATTTTTTTAAAATAATATTTACTCTTGACTAGGTTACGCCGAAGTCTTCTTTTCTATACGAATATTGTTGGCCCTAAGAAAACTACTTACAGCCACTGGGGAGGCCTTTGTATTTGGATTTTATTTTCATTGAGACCTTGACTGCTTAGAGTTCTACAGCACAAAGTTAAACTCTTTGTATTAGAGATAGTCTGTATTCTTGCTTTTAATTGTAGTGAAATCTTAAATTTTATTTTACAGGGCATTATCTTCAACTTTGCAAACTGGTCTTCCTGCTGGTACATATTGTGATGTCATTTCTGGAGATAAAATTGGTAACGATTGTACAGGAATTAAAATCTATGTTTCCAGCGATGGCAATGCTAATTTTTCTATTAGTAACTCTGCTGAAGATCCATTTATTGTGATTCATGCTGAATCTAAATTATAAAGTTTGAATTAAATACACACAGAGAAATAAAAGGTGTTTCTGTTCTTATATATATGTAATCTATAACTTCTCATAATTCATTAATTTTTGGTTAAAGCTCTAATAAGTAACCAACTTGAAAAACTCAGAAAGGCATAAAAAACCACGTATACTTAAATAATTATAATATCATTACAATCAACATTTTGTTATGTTTTAGAAGATTCTCATTAACCTTTTTGTCAAAGGGATTTCTAAGAACTCAGAAAAGCATGTTGAAAAACATGTTTGTTGCCATTAACACCATTTGCCCAGCTATGTATCTCTAATATATGTCTGTATTTCTTACATAGGGTGTTTCTAACAGTTAGTTAGGGGTAGTGGATTTAATGATGATTCCCATACAAAGTCATAACACTTGGGTGCTTTTCATAATATAAAGGCCCTTTCATGTTTAATGAGTTAAAAACTAAAAGAAACAAATTATGCAGTCTATAATAATTAATTATCTGGAGCTCACAGGCATCTTCTCCTACATTCTCTATATTCTTTTTTTCATTCTCTTTCCAATGGCTTTCACGTAATGACGTTGTATGGCTTTGGTTTCCTCTTTTAACCAAATTGATTCTGTGAGGGAGGAAAACTAAGTCAGGAAGGTTGTTCTGATACAACACTGTCTCTGAGAGGCTTGCTCTATGCTCTGCCATGCAGTACTGTACTGAATGAGTCTAAAGATCTTATACCTGGTCAGATTTGGGTCCTGTTCTCATGTCCTAATAGAACAGAAGCTACAGTATTACCTTCTCTATATTTAGTGTCTTGATTTAGCTGATATTCTATGGTTGTACGTATTATTATCTATTAACTTCAGAATAAAATGTCATATTGAAATTGAAGAGGGATGTTGGGACTTTGCTAAAGAAGATTCCTTGGTGCAGGTACAATGAGATATAAAATGAAACCTCTGTTTCCTAGTGGTAGATTTTGTAAGAATTGGGTGTTACTTTAGGAATTCGGCCCAGTTCTATCTTAGGAATTTTTATTCTATCAATGTCAATACTCTCTGTAATTTAATTTGACTGAGATATATCTTTTTAAAAAAACATCTTTATTGGAGTATAATTGCCCCACAATGCTGTTCCAGTCTCCGCTGAACAACAAAGTGAATCAGCTACATGTATACATATATCCCCAATCCCCTCCCTCTTGTGTCTCCCTCCCACCCTCCCTATCCTGCCCCTCTAGGTGGTCACAAAGCACCGAGCTGATCTCCCTGTGCTATGCAGCTGCTTCCCACTAGTTATCTATTTTACATTTGGTAGGGTATATATGTTAAGGCTACTCTCTCACTTCGTCCCAGCTTACCCTTCCTCCTCCACGTGTCCTCAAGTCCAGTCTCTACATCTGCATCTTTATTCCTGTCCTGCCCCTAGGTTCATCAGAACCTTTTTTTTTTTTTAGATTCCATATATATGTGTTAGCATACGGTATTTGTTTTTCTCTTTCTGACTTACTTCACTCTATATGACAGACTCTAGGTCCATCCACCTCACTGCAAATAGTTCAGTTTCATTTCTTTTTATGGCTGAGTAATATTCCATTGTATATATGTGCCACATCTTTATCCATTCATCTGTCGATGGACATTTAAATTGCTTCCTTGTCCTGGCTATTGTAAATAGTGCTGCAGTGAACATTGTGGTACATGTCCCTTTTTGAATTATGGTTTTCTTAGGGTATATGCCCAGTAATGGGATTGCTGGGTCATATGTTCATTCTAATTTTAGTTTTTTAAGGAACCTCCATACTGTTCTCCATAGTGGCTGTATCAATTTACATTCCCACCCACAGTGCAAGAGGGTTCCCTTTTCTCCACACCCTCTCCACCATTTATTGTTTGTAGATTTTTTGATGAGAGATATATCTATTTTTTTGACAAGTGTTATTTTGCTGATGATTTGCTATTCCCCTTCCAGTAGAGACTATTTTGTTCTCTTTTAACTCATTGAAAAGAATCTTTAGAGACCTTAGAAATAAATGAGATGGTTCTTATGAAAAAAGTGCCAACATATTTATTGACATATACTAATTAATTGGAAAAGTGGCAACAAAAGAATATTGTTTAAATATTTTCATCACATTATTGATAGAAGTACAGGGCACACCCACTTGAAAACTAACTATCGCAAGCAAGATAAAATGCTAAAGTATGAGAGGTAAAAAGGTAAGGTGCGGCCTTTACTCTTTTGACCTATCATTTAGTGGAAACTGGTCAATAATTCCCTATACCGTCGGAGAATTTTGCATCTGATTCTCTTATTAATTCAAAATATAAAAGGCTAATCCAAAATATAGAAAAAAGAAGCACCATAGAGTATAATTTCAGTGTATTCTTTAAATTAATTAAATTCTTTATTGCTGCAGATAAAATTTGACACTCTAGGTACTGATTTAAAGTAGTTGAAAGTAAGTCTAAATTTTAGTTCTGTTTTTCCTTTATTTTATATTCACCAGTATCAATTATATACTTTCAGAATCCAAAAGCAATTATCACAAAATTTAACCATTTGCTTTTCAAAAACTTTTTGCATATTTTCAAAGTTTATATAGGATCCTCATTAATTCTAGAATTTATAAAACTGATTCACAAAAAAATCAAACACATGAGTTTGAAGTAAATATTGTTTTAGGAAATTTCTCCAAATCACAGACATTTTAGTAATAGCAGTAAAAGGTCTTCAAAAAAAGTTTCATTCTTATGTTTGAAGATTACAGAGTAAAGTTATCTCCATTCCAACCTCCTCCTTAATGAAAAGAGAAAATAACAAGAACAAAAATTCTAGGGAATAATCCCCTTTATCTCTAATAAAACTATGAGATTGTCAGCCCAAATAATAAATAATAGGGACCAGATGAAAATTCAGCAGAGTGGAATTTGGACTCTTCTAGAGAGGAAATAGTACCAACAGACTTTGAGCATGGCCAAACCTCTTACAAATATGGAGGTCTCTGACCTTAAAGATCTAATCAAAGACTTGTTTATTTGAACAGTGAGCTACCAGGATGTGGTGAACCTTGGAACTATACACAAACTCTAAAAGTCACAACGAAAATAAATATTTTCCGGAAGAAGTTAGTAAGAGTTTCAAGTATTAGCAAGGAACATATTTGATGATCAGCTTGATAGTTGGACAGAATCCTTTGGGGAGTGTAAAGAAGTAACTAAAGCAGTTAACCTGCAATCTATTCACTCTGTTTAACGTCAGATGCCCTGATAGAAAGAATAGAAGGTAGGTGACCTGGTCTAAGCTCCTTGTCAGCTGGACTTCTGGGAAAAGGGACTACTGATATTTGCTGGGGGAAGAAACTTTATCTGTGAAATGCCCTTTATAGAGTATTCCTGGCTCAGGGTTACCTATAATAAATATAACCTAAAATCTATGCAGTATGGTGTATATCTTGTAAGTTATACAATTCTCTGAGACATAAATGGAAATGTTTTATGCCTTAACTGCTCTTGTTGTCTGAGGTAACCCCATGAACCTTATTTAGAAACCTGATTTATTGTTCTGAGCCAGATACTAACATCCAGTGCAGGAAAATGGGACCTGAGGAGCTGCTTTTGATATCTCAGGCCTTTCTCTGTTTTGTCTGAACATCTTGATTGACTGTATCCTTGAAATTATTATAAACGTTTGATGCCGGAATAGGGTCTCTGATTCACTTTTGTCTGATTTGATAATCCAATTCTACGTGTTAGCTTGGGGGAATAAAATACACTCTCTAATACCATAAAGGAAATCTATAACATAATAAGTTTAATAAGGAGCCATATAGATTTCCTGCTCATTCTGAAAAGATGTTGAGAAACAGGCAAAGGTACTACAAAGAAAATAAATGATCTTAGAGCAGATGGATTGATGAAAAAGTGTTCTGAGACAATATACACAAAATGAAGCTGTCCCAGTTCACACAGCCACCAAATCCCAGCATACACATACAAAGCTTTTGTTGGATTAAGAGACTTATTAATAATAAAATGATTAATAATCAAGAAGGAAACTATATATGGCCCATGTTAAGTAATTATAAAAGAAGAAAATTAAGATAAATAAAAAACTGCAGTACAAAATCAATGGCATTCTTGAAAACCACCAAACATAACTAGAAAAAGTAATTTAAAAAACATAATTTACGAGCTTCCCTGGTGGCGCAGTGGTTGAGAATCCACCTGCTGATGCAGGGGACACGGGTTCGTGCCCCGGTCGGGGAAGATCACACATGCCGAGGAGCGGCTGGGCCCGTGAGCCATGGCCACTGAGCCTGTGCATCCGGAGCCTGTGCTCCGCAACGGGAGAGGCCACAACAGTGAGAGGCCTGCGTACCACAAACAAACAAACAAAAAAAAAGCACCACCACAACAAAACTATAAGGTACCTAAGAATAAACCTAACAAAGGTGGAAATTGATACTATCAAAATTCTAGAATGTTTTAGGACACATAAAAAAGAAATGGAAATATACACATGAATTGGATTCCTGAAAATAAAATGTGCTAACTGCAATAAATATTCAATAGAAAAGTTGAAATGTAAAATTGAGGAAACCTTCCAGAAAATAGAGGAAAATGGCAAGAGACAGAAAATAAAATAGAATAGGTTAAAAAAATAGAGGATTATTCCAGGAATTTAAACATCAAATTATAAAGTTTTTTTTTTTTTTTTTTTTTTCTGTATGCGGGCCTCTCACTGTTGTGGCCTCTTCCATTGTGGAGCACAGGCTCCGGACACACAGTCTCAGCGGGCTCACGGGCCCAGCCATTCTGCGACATGTGGGATCCTCCCGGACTGGGGCATGAACCTGTAACCCCTGCATCGGTAGGCGGACTCTCAACCACTGTGCCACCAGAGAAGCACTAAAGATTTTTTGAAGAGACTATATGGAAAACAGGAAAGAGGCAATTATGAGCTCAAGGATATGAGTATACAGATTAAAATTGGAAATGTTAAAAGCAATGGATATAGTAATATTTCAGAAAATCAAAGGGGAAAAAGTGATGCTAAAAACTTCCAGAGAAAGAGAATTACTAGTTTACATATGGTGGATCAAAATTAGATTATCACGAGTGCCAGTACAAGAGAGTTAATAGAGTGTAGATTCAGATTTTGACTGTAAAATTTATTTGCTAAGTAACCTGAGACAAGCTTTTCAATTTCTTTGGACCTCAATTTCCTCAACTATCATTATGGATAATATTACTTTTTCATAACGTTATTATGAGGAATAAATAGGCTAATATAGAACATGGTATATAGGAATTCCTAAATTAATGTTAGCTATTTTAGAACACTTATTAACATTAACCCTGAAAGCTTGAGCACAGTAGAACAATTCTTTAAAATCCTGAGGAAAATGATTTCCAACTTAGAATTTTGTAGCCAGCTATACCATCAGCCATGATTTGTGGGGGAGAATAGATATTTATCACATGCAAAAACCTAAAAACATCTAACTCCCATATACCTTTTTTCACAGAAAGGAGGAATTAAACCCAGAAAGAGGAAATTAAGATTTCTGAAATAGAATCCTATACAGAAGAGAGGCTAAGGGAATTCTCAATATAATAACAAAAAACATCCCAGGAGATTAGGGCTCCAGCAGGCTATGGATAAACCAGTAAATATGAGGTTAGTTCATTGGTGGATTTTGTGAGAAAGGTCTTTTTAGAAAAATAAAATAAAGTTGAAGGGTTTGACCTCGTGAATAATTTTATTGAAAAGCATTTTAGAGAGTTGTTGGAAGTTTGGGAAGACATAAGTAGATATTTGAAGAATGCCAAGCAAATAAAAAAAAATAACTTTTAGAAAAATAAAAACTCTTGTCTAACAAAGGAAATAAAATGTCATAATGCTTGGCTCAGAATGAAAAATGTTTACATAGACATAATATTAAAAACAGTAAATTTGGATTTAATTAATAAAACCATATGGGGCAGTTGGGAAACAGAAAATGTGCATATATGAGGGATGCATTATAGTACTATATAATCTTATAAATTTGGAAATCAAGACATAATGTCTATAACATAGAGAGGGAGAGAGACAGACTTTCATAATAGATATCTCCTAGAAAAAAATAAAAGAAACTTTACTTTTCATTTCACATTCATTACTAAATATCGATGGTCACTCGAATTAGAATGCCAAAGCCAGTGCTAGTTTCAACCTTTTAGAGTCACTAACTACTGAAACCATTTGGAATCCACACTCTTTTGTAATAATAATATTTAAAAAGAAACAAAATTCTAAATTTTCTATAAATGAAAGAAATTCTAACAAGGTTCTGAGTTTTGAATTAGGATATTTCAATGTTTTTCTTTTTAAAGATATAAATACAAGTTTTTTCTGAATATTTCTTTTTTTTCCCTATTTCCTATTTCTGAAGCCACAAGCATAAACTAATTTTCCTGATCCATCTCAGGTTAAAACCTAGGCAGTCCTGATGTAGTCTCCCCACAGTGTTAAACAGATTTTGGAAAATCCTGGGGAATCTGTGTCCCACTTCACATTGGAGATATGGGAACACATATATTGTACAGCTTGACCAACATGGCAGGCAGAGTTGGATAATGAGTGTTACAGAATCTGCACCATGAAGAAATAGGCACTCCTAGAGAAGGGTAGACTTGAAGATGGGCTTAATATTTGGCAATGACCTGTGTCCAGGCTATGTTTGACTCTAATCTCTCCCAACCTTCAGTAATGACTGACATATACACAGGAGGATAAAGGTTCAGGGCAGCAAAATGCTAGTATAGCCAGTCCCCTTTCTTGCCACTTAAGAGGAAGGAGCAGCATTCTTTGAAAGAATTCTGGAAGATGACAACAAGAACATGAGTAGTGGCTTACCACAGAGTTAGAGGCACTGAGGATGAGTATATAGTGGGCCACCCAGGGATAGAGGTGAGACAACTCTTCTTTTTCCATACATACCAAAAAGTGGTGACACTAATGTTTCAAGGTATGTTAGAATTATCCTTGTAAGGATTTTGTCTTTGAAATAGAAGTAGGTGTACAGGCCAATATGGATTCCCTTGTATAGGTCCTAGACCATTCCCAAAACCAAGGATTTCTCTGAAATCTCCTAGTTTAGGTACAAATTAAAGTATGTCCAAGAAGGTGTCTGTTGCTCTTGATCTTCTATCTTCCACCAAATTAGATTGAAGTCATATTAGATTTTAGAACAGGTTTATATCATTTAGTTCATCCTTGTTAGATTATTAAAGTCAAATCTGGATTTTAATACATATTTTAAACTTTTAAAATGGCAGGTTTAGTTTGAGAAGAAAAAAGATTTTTGTTGGGAGTATTGTATATTCATAGAGTTAAATCATCTGTGTTATGCGAATGCTTTACATGCTGCTAGGTCAGGTATGTCCCTACTCTTATGCAATCAAGTCCATCATTACATGTAACCTAGAAAAATGCTGACATATTTCCAATTAGGGTGAGCCTTCCTATCAAAAGCCTTCTTATCCTTTTTGATATCCTTCCTAAGCCTTCCAAAAGGCTTTTGATAGCCTTCTTATCAAAATCCTGTCCTAGATTTTGTTACTTAAAGATGAATACTGTATGAGTATGAACCATTATGTTATGGACAGTCAAAAAAGCTAAGAAAATATGTTCAATATAATTGGGGAAGTGAGTCCATTTACAGGTCAGGCAAAGCTGCATTCTCATTATTCCAGAGATTTTGGAGGAAAAAATTTAAATGAGGAACTGGCAAGGATTCCAAGGGGGAAAATATCTCAAACAGCTTAGAAAAATACTTTCAAAATTTATTATTGCATTAATAGTATTTTATCTATTTTAATAAATATGTAATTTGAGAAAAACTAATAGAATGTTAGGAGGAAAAATCTTCATAATTATTCAAATACTTATTTACATCTAAGCATACATTAAACCTTTAGCACCAAACGTGCTGTCTGACATAAAATAGGGTTTAAATGAATTAACTGATGAATGAATAATTGAAAAAATATAGTTCTTCATTAGATACTAGCATGCAACCTTTGAAAAATAACCTACATACAAATAGATATAGATAGTAAAATAATATTGATAATTGTGAATAAAGAATCAATTTTCACATCTGTAAAAATGTGGGTGTTAGTGTGAGATAGATTTGCATCTGAATTCAATTTCTACTACTTTGTTGTGTGTCTGTGGGCAATTTACTTAACATTTCCATGTGCACCTTCATGTTCCTAGCTAATAATTGTAAATAACAGCTAACTCATAGAGAAGTTACAGAAACAGCATAATATATAGGGCATAGTGCCTGCCACAATGAATGTGCAACAAGTTTTACTTATGATCCCAATAAAACCTTATATTGACTAGAAAAAATAAATAAATAAGGCATTTGTATAAATTGAGTAGATACAAGTCAATTTCATTTAATTACTTCAATTCTCTCTACTTAAACATCTCTAATTTTTAAATTTTATAAAATTAAATTTGCCTATAGTCTGAGTTAAAAATGTAAATAAATAAAAATTGACTTCTCAGCAGTGATTAATAATTGTATTACTACATGGCATTTTGAACTATATGGTATATTTGAAAGAGCAATAAATTGTAAGAATACGTAATTGCTTTTCTAATGTAAAGTCACAAAGAATATCTGGTCCAGGAGTGGTTACTATCTATTTCAATATTCAAAGGAAAATATAAATTTAAAATCTTTGCATTAAGTAATTTGAACGTTTCTCATTTGATTAAATGAGAAAATTCTTTCAATAGATTACCTATATGGTGATTGCATTTATTTGGAATATCAGTGCAATGTGGAGTGATAAGAAGGACACTAGAATGAGAATTCAGAGGCTCTTAGCTGCAGTATGGCTCTGATACTAAATAGCAGTGTGATCTTGGGAAAGACATTTTCCTCTACATTTCTCAGGATACTGAAAAAGATGATATTTAAGGTACTTGAACAGGCCTGCCTTCCATGGAGCCACTTTACAGCTAAGAAATAAATTCCCAAATCATAGAAGTTGAGTAATAAGACAGTTATTAGAAGGTGAAAATATTTTAGTATCTGGCATCTGAATTATCTCATAAATAAAATCTTCCTCTTTAAGAAGATGTCTTGAAAAACCACTGACAGAGTGAGATTCTGAGACAAGACCCCAAGAGTATAAATGTGGTTTTCTAGGTCTGTACTAGAAAGAAGGGGATTTTTTTTTTTCTAGGAAAGGACATAAAATTAGGAACTGAAGAGGGAAAAGAGTTAAAGAAGCCAGTAAAACATTGTGAGATGACCATGGGGACATAAACTCATTCCCTCCCTACCATCCATCAACAGAAATCTTGACGGCTTTGGGTTTCCAAAGTAAGTGGGGATAGGAATATTATCAAGTCTTTCTAGCTCTCAAGGGGCAGGCAATCCCTAGATGACATCTGGCCCACATTTTGAGGGCCTATACAGGTTCATGTGAACTAAGGCTTTGGACCCCACTGCATCTTGAATTAAATCACCACTCTCAAACTGAGCCAGCAGTAGTAACAAAGTGTTGGGTACATGGAACAGAGTAGAATTGTGTTGATCCTTAAACAATGGAATAATTACCACAATTAAGTTAATTAACATATCTGTTACCTAATATTAACTATTTTCTTTTGTGAGTGTGGTAAAATGATTAAGACTTACTCTCTTAAGAAAAAAAAAGACTCTCAGCAAATTTCAAGTATACAGTACAGTATTATTAACTATAGCCACTATGCAATACATTACAGCCCTAGAATTTATTCATCTTATAACTGAAAGTGTTATACCTTCTCGTTTCCCCCAGCACCCCCAGCCCCTGACAACCATCATTCTACCATCTGTTTCTACGAGCTCCATTTTTTTTTTTAAGATTCCACATATAAGTGGGATCATACAGTTTTGTCTGTGTTTGTATGGCTTATTTCAATTAGTATAATGTCCTCCAGTTTCATTCATGTCATCACAAATTGCAGTATTTCTTTTTTTAATGGCTGAATAGTATTTCATTATATATAGATATACCACATTTTCTTTATCCATTCTCCCACTGAGGAACACTTAGGTTATTTTATATCTTGGCAATAGTAAGTAATGCAGCAATGAACATAAGAGTGCAGGTATCAATTCAAGATACTGTCTCTATTTCTTTCAGATATATACACAGAAAGATTGCTGGATCATATGGTAGTTCTATTCTTAATTTTTTGAGGAACTATTGTTTTCCATAATGGCTGTACCAATTTACATTCTTAACAGCAGTGTACAGGGTTTCCTTTTCTCCACATCCTTGTGAATATTTGTTATCTCTTGTCTTTTTGATAGTAGACACTAACAGGTGTTAAGTGATATCTCATTATGGTTTTGATTTGCATTTTTCTAATGACAAGTGGTGTTGAGCACCTTCTCATGTATCTATGGATCGTTTGTATGTCTTTTTGAAAAAATGTCTATTCCTGTCCTTTGCCCATTTTAAAATTGTGAGATATATATGGCTATTGAGTTGTAAGTGTTCTTTATATATTTTTGGATATTAAACTCTTACCAGATACATAGTTTGCAAATATTTTCTCCCATTCTGTAGGTTGCCTTTTCTTTTTCTTTTTTTAATGTTTCCTTTGTTATGCAGAAGCCTTTTAGCTTGATACAGTCCCATTTGTTTACTTTTGCTTTTTTTTGCCTGTGCTTTTGGTGTCATGTCCATGAAATCATTGACAAGACCAATGTCACGAAACTTTTTCCCTGTTTTCTTCTAGGAATTTTATGGTTTTGAGTTCTACGTTCAAATCTTTAATTTATTTTGAGTTAATTTTTGTGAGTGCTGTAAGGCAGGGGTCCAGTTTCATTCTTTTGCGTGTGGACATCCAGTTTTCCTACCATCATCTCTTGAAAGGACTATGCCTTTCCCATTGGGTGTTCTTGGTGTCCTTGTCAAAAATCATTTGACCATATATGTGTGGGTTTATTTCCCGGTTTTCTATTCAGTTACTTTGGTCTATGTGCCTTTTTAAAATGCCAGTACCATACTGTTTTAGTTACCATAACTTTGTAATGTAGTTTGAAATCAAGAAGTGTGGTGCCTCCATCTTTGTTCTCTTTTCTCAAGATTGGTTTGACTATTTGGTGTGTTGTGGTTCCATACCATAACACTGGATCAAAGAAGAAATCAAAAGGGTTATCAAAAATAACTTGAGGGGGACTCCCTGGTGGCACAGTGGTTAAAAATCCACCGGCCAGGGCTTCCCTGGTGGCGCAGTGGTTGAGAATCCACCTGCCAATGCAGGGGACATGGGTTCATGCCCCGGTCCAGGAAGATCCCACATGCTGCAGAGCGGCTAGGCCCATGAGCCATGGCCGCTGAGCCTGTGTGTCCAGAGCCTATGCTCCGCAACAGGGAGAGGCCACAACAGTGAGAGGCCCTCCTACTGCAAAAAAATAAAAAATAAAAAAATAAATCCACCTGCCAATGCAGGGGACATGGGGTTCGATCCCTGTTCCGGGAAGATCACACATGCCACAGAGCAACCAAGCCTGTGCTCCACAACTACTGAGCTCGCACTCTGGAGCCCACGAATCACAACTGCTGAGCTGGCATGTCACAACTACTGAGGCCTGTGAGCCTAGAGCCCATGCTCCACAACAAGAGAAGCCACCGCAATGAGAAGCCTGTGCACTACAACGAAGAGTGGCCCCTGCTCACCACAGCTAGAGAAAGCCCACATGCAGCACCCAAGACCCAATGCAGCAAAAGATAAATAAATAAAAAATATAAATAACTAAATAAATAATTTGAAACAAACACAAATGGAGTGTTATCAGAAGCATGGTGGGGAGAAAAGCTACCTTTTTCTCTCCTCTTCAATCTACAACCAATAAAATACCCACAACTCAACAAAGGTACCTCCACCCAAGACAAAAGGATGCAGGAGGATTCTAAACATCTGTACATTTAAACGTGAGTGGACTGAACACATAGAAGAGGCAGAACTAAAGGAACAGAGGAGTTGGTACCTGCCATCCCAGCCCTCTGACCATGGTAACTGAGCCCACAGCTTCAGAAACCTTAGCAACAGCAGGGGAAATGGTGCAGAGGACTCCAGCCTCCAGACCACTCCAGTGCCTGTGGCCACAGGTAACTGGGCAGGCATGGCAGTGGGGCCTGAAACCCCATTCCTCCAGCTGTTGAGGGGCCCACAAATTCTACACCTCCACACCCCCCTACTGGCTGTGGCAGAGGCCACAAACCTTACAACACTGGACACAGTTGAGGTGCCTGTGCGACCCTGGTTCCCCCCCAACTCTCACCCCCTCCCACCCCAGGGCAGAGCTTGTGTCTCAAGGGATTAGGGACAGGAGGAAGGAGCCCATCATCCCAGTGACGACAGGGGCTCTGGCAGAAGCAAGGCTGCAAGAAGCAACAACAAAGGCACAGAGCCATACCACTTACACAGAAGATGGAGGCTGAAAAGTGTGAACTTTCAAATATTTGTAACCAGAGACAGCTCACGGTAAAGAAATCAAAAACTTGTGTCACAGCGCCACCTACTGGAAAACGAAAGGACTCTAATTTCTAACGTCACAACTTTAAATGCATCGAAAGAGGAGCAATTCGTCAAGTAAAATGAACAATCACACACAAAAAAATGACAGTTCTTCAGAAATCAAACTTAAACTCATGGAATATTGCTGTCTAACTAATAGCGAATTCAAAATAACTTTCATGAAGAAACTCAACAAGGTACAAGAAAACTCAGAAAGGCAGTTTAATGAGCTCAGGACTAAAATTAATGGACACGAGGAATATTTTACCAAATAGATTGAAGTTCTAAAAAAGAACGAAACAAATTCTGGAGCTGAATAACTCAATAAATGAGATGAATAATTCATTAGAAAGCATTGAAAATAAAGCAGACCACATGGGAAGAGAGAATTAGTGAGCTCAAAGATAGAAGTTTAGAAATGATACAAGTAGGAGAGGAAAGAGAAACAGATATGAAAAATGAGAAAATTCAACAAGATCTATTCAACCCTTTCACGAAGGACAACATTAGGAAAATGGTTATCTCAGAAGGATAAGAGGGGATAAAGGAAGCAGAGAGATAATTTAAAGAAATAATAGCTGAGAACTTCCCAAACTTTGGGAAGGACCTGGATATACAAGCCCATAAATCTAAGAGAACACCTAATTATCTTAATGTAAAGAAACCTTCTCCAAGACTCATAATATTAAATTATCAAAAGTCAATGACAAAGGAAGAATTTTAAAGGCAGCTAGGGAAAAGAATGGTAACCTACAGAGGAGCCTCCATTAGACTATCATCAGATTTCTCAACAGAAACCCTACAGGCCAGGAGGGAATGCAATGGCATTCTCAAAATACTGAAAGATAATAACTGTCACCTAAGAATATTCTATCCAATAAACATCATTCAGATATGAAGGAAGAATAAAAGACTTTCACAAACAAATAAAAGCTGAGGGAGTTCATCAATACTAGACCTGCCTTATGAAAGATATTGAAAGGAGTTGTTCTTCCAGAAACAAAATTATAAAAATACACAAAACTTTGAGCAAGGTGATAAATAGAACGAGAAAGTTGCAACTCTTTATCTGATTAGGTTTTTAAATACTTTATTATAGCATAAAGTTTAAAGGGAGAAAAAAAGAAAGCAAAAAAAAAATAACTACAGCTGTCTCAGTTTGTTAGCAAACTCACAACATAAAATAAAGGATAATTTGAAAACAGAAACATAAAAGGGGAATAGGAAAAGGATGGAATTCATATATATAAATGAAGATAAGATGCTATCAGAAGAAAAGGGACTATTTTATCTATGAGACATTTAACACAAAACTCAGAATAAACACAAAACAAATATATAGCAGAAACACAAAGCATAAAAAGGAGGAAATGGAGAAAAATATCATAGAAAATCACCAAGCCAAAATGGCAGACAGAAACACAAGGAAAAAGAAATGATGGTGATCTAGAGGAACCAGAAGAAAAAAGATAAAATGGCAGTATTAAATCCTCACCCATCAATAATCACCTTAGATGTAAATGGACTGAATTTTCCAGTCAAAAGCACAGAGAGTCTGGATGGATTAAAAACAAGACCCAACTATGTGCTGCCACCGGGAGACTCAGGTCAGCTCTAAAGACAAACATAGGCTAAAAGTGAAATGATGGAAGACAGTGTTCCAAACAAATAGCAGCCAAAAGAAAGCTACTGTAGCTATGCTCATATCAGACAAAATATACCTCAAGTCAAAAAAAAAAGGTAATAAGAGACAATATACAAAAATAAAGAGGATGATTCATCAAGAAGTACATACAGTAATTAATATATGCATCTAACACAAGAGCACACAAATATATAAAACAATTATTAACAGATCTAAAGGGAGAAATTGACAGCAACACAATAATAGTAGAGGACTTTAACACCATATTTACATCAATGGACAGATCATCCAGACAGAACACAAGAAGGAAACAGCCTTAAATGAAACATTAGACTAGATGGGCTTGATAGATTTGTACAGAACATTCCATCCAAATGCAGCAGACTACACGTTCTTCTGGAGTGCATATGGAACTTTCTCAAGGATAGACCATATGTTGGGACACAAAACAAGTCTCAATAAATTTAAGAAAATTGAAATCATATCAAACATTATTTCTGATATAAATGGAACGAAACTAGAGCTCAACTATAGGAAGAAGACTGGAAAAGTCATAAATACATAGATACTGAACAACATGATACTGTACAAGTATTGGGTCGACAAAGAAATCAAAGGAGAAATTAAAAATTACCTGAAGATAAATTAAAATGAAAATAAGACATATCAAAATCAATGGAATACAGAAAAAGCGGTACTAAGAGGGAAGTTTAATAGCAATACAGATCTCCTTCAAGAAATGAAAAAAATCTCAAACAATCTAAACTTACCTCTAAAGGAAATAGAAAAAGGAGAACAAATGAAGCCCAAATTTAGTAGAAGGAAGGAAATAATAAAGAGCAGAGCAGAAATAAATGAAATGGAGACTAAAAAAACAATAGAAGAGATCAAAGAATCTAAGAGCTGGTTCTTTGAAAAGATAAATCAACAAACTCTTAGCTAGACTCACTAAGAAAAAAAGAGAGAAGGCTTTGATAAATAAAATCAGAAACAAAAGAGGAGAAATAACAATGGATACAATAGAAATACAAAGAACTGTAAGAGAATGTTTTGAACAACTGTACACCAACAATTTGGACGACTCAGAAGAAATGGACATATTCTCAGAACCATACAACCTTCCAAGACTGAGTTGTGAAGAAATCGAGAATCTGAATAGACCAATCACTAGTTCAGAGATTGAAACAGTAATCAAAATCTCCCATAAAACAAAAGTCTGGGGCCAGACAACTTCAGAAGGGAATTCTACCAAACACTCAAAGAAAATCTAATCCCTATTCTTCTCAAACTATTGCAAAAAATTGAAGAGAAGGGAACACTTCCTAACTCATTTTAAAAGGCCAATATCACCCTGATACCAAAACCAGACAAAGGCATCACACAAAAAAGGAAAGTTACAGAGCAATATCTCTGATGAAAATGGATGCAAAAATCCTCAACAAAATATTGGCAAACCAAATTCAACAATACATTAAAAGGATTATACACCATGGTCAAGTGGGTTTAATTCGAGGGATACAAGTATGGTTTAACATTCATAAATCAATCAGTGTGATACACCACGTTAACAAAATGAAGGATGAAAATAGTATGATCTTCTTAATAGATGCAGAAAAAGGATTTGACAAGATTCAACACCCATTTATGATAAAAACGATAATGTGAGTATAGAAGGGATGTACTTCAAAATAACAAAGGTCATATGTGAGAAAACCACAGCCAACATCATAGTCAATGGTGAAAGGTGGAAAGCTTTCCCTCTAAGATCAGAAACAAGATAGGGATGCCCACTCTCATCACTCTTATTCAACATAGTTTTGGAAATCCTAGTGAGAGCAATTAGGCAAGAAAAAGAAATAGAAGACATCCAAATTGAAAAGAAAGAAGTAAAACTGTCACTATTTGCAGATGAAATTATTTAATATATAGAAAACCCTAAAGACTCTACCAAAAAACTATTAGAAATAATAAATGAATACAATACAGTAGCAGGATATAAAATCAATATACAAAATCTGTTGCATTTATTTATAATAACAGTGAGACATCAGAAAGAGAAATTTAGAAACAATCCCATTTACAATCACAACAAAAATACCTAGGAACCAAGGTGGTGAAAGACTTATAGACTGAAAACTATAGACATTGTTGAAAGAAATGAAAAAAGACACAAATACATGGAAAGATATTCTGTGCTCATGAATGGAAAGAATTAACATTGTCAAAATGTCCATATTACCCAAAGCAATCTACAGATTTAATGCAGTTCCTATAAAAATCCCAAGGACATTTTTCCCAGAAATAGGAAAAAATGAAATATTACTATTTGCAACAGTATGGATGGACCTTGAAGGCATTATGCTAAGTAAAATAAGTCAGACAGAGAAAGAAAAATACTGTATGACTTCACTCATATATGGAATATTAAAAAAAACTAATAAACAAACAAATACACAAAAACAAAATATATGAACAAACCAAACCAAACAACAACAAACAAACAGATGGAGAGTCAGGGTGGAGGGTGAAATAGGTAAGTGGGATCAACTGTATGGTGATGGATTGAAAATAAATTTTTGGTAGTGAGCATATTGTAGGGTATACAGAAATAGAAATATAATGTTATACATATGAAACATATAATGTTATAAATCAATGTTACTTCAATAAAAAAAATTTTAAAATAACAGTGGATACTCAGCATATGAAATCTTACAGGATGCAGCAAAAGCAATTCTCAGGGAAAAGTATAGTAATAATTGCCTATATTAAGAAAACAAATAAAAGCAGAAATGAAAGGGACATTACAACTGATAACACAAAATATAAAGGATCGTAAGAGACTACTATGAACAATTATATGTCAAGAAATTAGATAACCTAGAAGAAAGTAATCCATTTGTAGAACATACAACCTATCAAGACTGGAAAACATACAACGTATCAAGACTGGGTAAAAAATAAATAGAAAATCTAAGCTCAGAGCCAGATGACTCTACTGTTGAATTCTACTAAACATTAAAAGAAGAATTATTATGAGTCCTTCTCAAACTCTTCCCCCCAAAAAAAATCAAAGAGGAAGGAGCACTTCTGAGCTCATTTTATGAGGCCAGAATTATTCTGATTCCAAAATCAGATGATGACATTACAAGAAAGTAAAATTACAGAATAATATCCCTGATGAACATAGATGCGAAAATCTTCAACAAAATACTACCAGACTGAATTTAACACACATTAAAAAAGATCATACACCATGGTCAAGTGGGATTTATACTTGGGATGCAACAATGGTTCAATATACCAAATTAATAAATGTGACACAGCACATTAACAGAATGAAGGATAAAAAAATATTATTATATAAGTAGATGTAGAAAAACATTTGAAAAACTTCAATATACTTTTATGGTAAAAAATCTTAACAAATTAGATATATAAAGTATGTGCCCCAACATAATAAAAGCCATATATAATAAGCACACAGGTAACATACTCAGTGGTGAAAAGCTGAGAGCTTTTCCTCTAAGACTAGAAATGAGATAAGAATGCCTGCTTTTGCCACTTTTATTTAACACAGTACTGAAAGTACTAACCAGAACAGTTAGGCAAAACAAAGAAATACAAGGCATCCAAATCAGAAAAGAAATAGTAAAATTGTCTCTTTATAGAGAACATGATTTTACATACAAAAATTCCTAGAGACTCTACCAATAAAACTTTCAGAACTAATAAACTATTTCAGTAAAGCTGTAGGATACAAAATCAGTATACAAAAATCACTCGCATTTTTATACACTAACAGTAAACTTTCTAAAAGATAAATTAGGAAAGCAATCTCACTTACAACAGCATGAAAAACAATAAAATACTTAGGAATAAATTTAACCAGGTAGGTGAAAGACCTGTACACTGAAAACCATAAGACGCTGATGAAAGAAATGAAAACACAGATAAATGAAAAGATACCCCATGTACATGGATTAGAAGAATTAATTTTGTTAAAAATGTCCATAATACTTAAGGATCTACAGGTTGAACATGATCCCTATCAAAATTTCAATGGCATTTTCACAGAAAGAGAAAAACAATCCTAATATATATATGTAACACATGGTTTATTAACAGGTTGGACATTTGCTCAAAGGTGGTCCATAACAGATTTATTTGATGGGTTAAAGTCACTAATATGCTGCATCTATATTGTGTTGTATAATATAGTTGAAATCCCAGGAGGGACTACATGCAGCTAGTAATTAGGGAACGTTTGTAAAAGTGCCACCAAAATGGTGAAGGAGTGGAATGCTTAGGAGTATGAAAAGTGAAGGATAAATATAGAAGATTTATAGGCCCCACCATTAGAAATCAGACATGCTCCCAGAGAAACTAGTGTTGGTGTTTTTGTCATCAATTACATGATATCTGATTAGGTAATATAAAGGCTCACTATTAAATGTTTGGCAATATATGAGCAGAAAGAAGAGAAGACCACTTTATTTGTGTTAGTTCTGGAGAGACAACTTGTTTTCTATATATTTACTCTATCTATAACTAGGTACTGTTGTAAAAAAAGAAAAGAGAAAGAAAGCATTGTGTTTTTAGTGAGGAAGTTGATTTTGATGAGGTTGGGAAACTAGTCAGGATGTTGCTACTGAAAGATGGGGAGAAACTGAATATAGGCAGTGTTGTAAAGATAGAAATTAAGGAAATAATCCTTACAGTATTCAGGAAGTAGAATTAAGAATGTTTCCTGATTAATGTAATATAGGTGGTGAAGAATGATTTAAGAATAACCTCTAAAATTTGTGATTTAGTATAGAAGATAGATGGTTCCATCACTAAAAAGGAGAATATGGTGAATATGAGTGGAGAAGAATTGGAGAAGGGTTGATAAAGAATTGAAAAGGGGCTTTGCAACCATCAGTTGCTTGTGCCCTTCTGATCCCATACCTTGGTGCGTTCAGTTCCCTACCCCCTCTCGTCGATTGTTGCTGCACTTTGAGGACCCACCGCGGCTGGCGGCAGATACATCAGAAATACGTCTACACGTGGAACTTCTCCTATAGAACACCCACCGAACGCTGGCAGAAGACCTCAGACCTCAGACCTCAGCCGTGTGGATTAAAGGCTCTTGGCACTCCAGCCAGGTGTCAAGGCTGTGTCTCTGAGGTGGGAGAACTAACCTCAGGACACTGGTCCACAAGAGACCTCTCAGCTCCACGTAATATCAAACGGCGAAAATCTCCCAGAGATCTCCATCTCAACACCAAGACCCAGATTCACTCAAGGACCAGCAACAAACAGTGCTGGACACCCTATCCCCAACAAAGAGCGAGACAGGTCTACAGCCCCATCCATTAGCAGAGAGGCGGCCTAGAATCACAGTAAGGCTACCGACATCCCCATACACGCCCCCAGACGTGGACCTACCCACCAGGGAGACGGGATCCAGCCTCATCCACCAGAACAGGGGAACTGGTCCCCCCAACCAGGAAACCTGCTCAACCCACTGAACCAACCTCAGCCACTGGGGACAGCCACCAAAAATAGATAGAAATTCGAACCTGCAGCCTGCAAAAGGGAGATCCCAAACATAGTAAGATAAGCAAAATGAGAAGACAGAAAAACACACAGCAGATGAAGGAACAAGATAAAAGCACACCAGACCTAACAGATGAAGAGGTAATAGCCAATCTACCTGAAAGAGAATTTAGAATAATGATGGTGAAGATGATGCAAAATCTTGGAAATAGAATAGACAAATTGCAAGAATCAGTTAACAAGGACCTAGAAGAAATAAAGAGGAAGCAAGTAACGATGAGCAACACAATAAATGAAATGAAAAATACTCTAGACGGGATCAGTAGCAGAATAACTGAGGCAGAAGGACGGATAAGTGACCTGGAAGATAAAATGGTGGAAATAACTACTGCAGAGCAGAAGAAAGAAAAAAGAATGAAAAGAACTGAGGACAGTCTCAGAGATCTCTGGGACAACATTAAACGCACCAACATTCGAATCATAGGGGTCCCAGAAGAAGAAGAGAAAAAGAAAGGGACTGAGAAAATATTTGAAGAGATTATAGTTGAAAACTTCCCTAATATAGGAAAGGAAATAGTCAACCAAGTCCAGGAAGCACAGAGAGTCCCATACAGGATAAACCCAAGGATAAACACGCCGAGACACATAATAATCAAACTGTCAAAAATTAAATACAAAGAAAACATATTAAAAGCAGCAAGGGAAAAACAACAAATAACACACAAGGGAATCCCCATAAGGCTAACATCTGATCTTTCAGCAGAAACTCTACAAGCCAGAAGGGAGTGGCAGGACATATTTAAAGTGATGAAGGAAAAAAACCTACAACCAAGACTACTCTACCCAGCAAGGATCTCATTCAGATTTGATGGAGAAATTAAAACCTTTACAGACAAGCAAAAGCTGAGAGAGTACAGCACCACCAAACCAGCTTTACAACAAATGCTAAAGGAACTTCTCTAAGCAAGAAACATAAGAGAAGGAAAAGACCTACAAGAACAACCTGAAACAATTAAGTAAATGGTAATAGGAACGCACATATCAATAATTACCTTAAATGTAAATGGATTAAATGCTCCCACCAAAAGACGCAGACTGGCTGAATGGATACAAAAACAGGACCCATATATATGCTGTCTACAAGAGACCCACTTCAGACCTAGGGACACGTACAGGCTGAAAGTGAGGGGATGGAAAAAGATATTCCATGCAAATGGAAATCAGAAGAAAGCTGGAGTAGCAATTCTCATATCAGACAAAATAGACTTTAAAATAAAAACTATTACAAGAGACAAAGAAGGACACTATATAATGATCAAGGGATCGATCCATGAAGAAGATATAACAATTGTAAATATTTATGCACCCAACATAGGAGCACCTCAATACATAAGGCAAATACTAACAGCCATAAAAGGGGAAATCGACAGTAACACAATCATAGTAGGGGACTTTAACACCCCACTTTCACCAATGGACAGATCATCCAAAATGAAAATAAATAAAGAAACACAAGCTTTAAATGATACATTATACAAGATGGATTTACTTGATATTTATAGGACATTCCATCCAAAAACAACAGAATACACATTTTTCTCAAGTGCCCATGGAACATTCTCCAGGATAGATCATATCTTGGGTCACAAATCTAGCCTTGGCAAATTTAAGAAAATTGAAATCGTATCAAGTATCTTTTCTGACCACAACGCTATGAGACTAGATATCAATTACAGGAAAAGATCTGTAAAAAATACAAGCACATGGAGGCTAAACAATACACTACTTAATAACGAAGTGATCACTGAAGAAATCAAAGAGGAAATCAAAAAGTACTTAGAAACAAATGACAATGGAGACACGACGACCCAAAACCTATGGGATACAGCAAAAGCAGTTCTAAGAGGGAAGTTTATAGCAATACAATCATACCTTAAGAAACAGGAAGCAACTCGAATAAACAACTTAACTTTGCACCTAAAGCAATTAGAGAAGGAAGAACAAAAAAACCCCAAATTTAGCAGAAGGAAAGAAATCATAAAGATCAGATCAGAAATTAATGAAAAAGAAATGAAGGAAACAATAGCAAAGATCAATAAAAGTAAAAGCTGGTTCTTTGAGAAGATAAATAAAATTGATAAACCATTAGCCAGACTCATCAAGAAAAAAAGGGAGAAGACTCAAATCAATAGAATTAGAAATGAAAAAGGAGATGTAACAACTGACTCTGCAGAAATACAAAAGATTATTAGAGATTACTACAAGCAACTCTATGGCAATAAAATGGACAACCTGGAAGAAATGGACAAATTCTTAGAAATGCACAACCTGCCAAGACTGAACCAGGAAGAAATAGAAAACATGAACAGACCAATCACAAGCACTGAAATTGAAACTGTGATTAAAAATCTTCCAACAAACAAAAGCCCAGGACCAGATGGCTTCACAGGCGAATTCTATCAAACATTTAGAGAAGAGCTAACACCTATCCTTCTCAAACTCTTCCAAAAGATAGCAGAGGTAGGAACACTCCCAAACTCATTCTACGAGGCCACCATCACCTTGATACCAAAACCAGACAAAGACGTCACAAAGAAAGAAAACTATAGGCCAATATCACTGATGAACATAGATGCAAAAATCCTCAACAAAATACTAGCAAACAGAATCCAACAGCACATTAAAAGGATCATACACCATGATCAAGTGGGGTTTATTCCAGGAATGCAAGGATTCTTCAATATACGCAAATCAATCAACGTGATACACCATATCAACAAACTGAAGGAGAAAAACCATATGATCATCTCAATAGATGCAGAGAAAGCTTTTGACAAAATTCAACACCCGTTTATGATAAAAACCCTGCAGAAAGTAGGCATAGAGGGAACTTTCCTCAATATAATAAAGGCAATATATGACAAACCCACAGCCAGCATTGTTCTCAATGGTGAAAAACTGAAACCATTTCCACTAAGATCAGGAACAAGACAAGGTTGCCCACTCTCACCACTCTTATTCAACATAGTTTTGGAAGTTCTAGCCACAGCAATTAGAGAAAATAAAGAAATAAAAGGAATCCAAATAGGAAAAGAAGAAGTAAAGCTGTCACTGTTTGCAGATGACATGATACTATATATAGAGAATACTAAGGATGCTACCAGAAAACTACTAGAACTAATCAATGAATTTGGTAAAGTAGCAGGATACAAAGTTAATGCACAGAAATCTCTGGCATTCTTATACACTAATGATGAAAAATCTGAGAATGAAATTAAGAAAACACTCCCATTTACCATTGCAACAAAAAGAATAAAATATCTAGGAATAAACCTACCTAAGGAGACAAAAGACTTGTATGCAGAAAACTATAAGACAGTGATGAAAGAAATTAAAGATGATACAAATAGGTGGAGAAATATACCATGTTCTTGGATTGGAAGAATCAACATAGTGAAAATGACTGTATTACCCAAAGCAATATACAGATTCAATGCAATCCCTATCAAATTGCCACTGGCATTTTTTACAGAACTAGAAAAAAGAATTTCACAATTTGTATGGAAACACAAAAGACCCCGAATAGCCAAAGCAATCTTGAGAACGAAAAATGGAGCTGGAGGAATCAGGCTCCCTGACTTCAGACTATACTACAAGGCCACAGTAATCAAGACAGTATGGTACTGGCACAAAAACAGAAATATAGATCAATGGAACAGGATAGAAAGCCCAGAGATAAACCCACACACATATGGTCACCTTATCTTTGATAAAGGAGGCAAGAATATACATTGGAGAAAAGACAGCCTCTTCAATAAGTGGTGCTGGGAAAACTGGACAGCTACCTGTAGAAGTATGAAATTAGAACATTCCCTAACACCATACACAAAAATAAACTCAAAATGGGTTAAAGACCTAAATGTAAGGCCAGACACTATCAAACTCTTAGAGGAAAACATAGGCAGAACACTCTATGACATCAATCACAGCAAGATCCTTTTTGACCCATCTCCTAGAGAAATGAAAATAAAAACAAAAATAAACAAATGGGATCTAATGAAACTTAAAAGCTTTTGCACAGCAAAGGATACCATAAACAAGACCAAAAGACAACCCTCAGAATGGGAGAAAATATTTGCAAATGAAGCAACTGACAAAGGATTAATATCCAAAATTTATAAGCAACTCATGCAGCTCAATAACAAAAAACCAAACAGCCCAATCCAAAAATGGGCAGAAGAACTAAATAGACATTTCTCCAAAGAAGATATACAGATAGCCAACAAACACATGAAAGAATGCTCAACATCATTAATCATTAGAGAAATGCAAATCAAAACTACAATGAGATATCATCTCACACCGGCCAGATTGGCCATCATCAAAAACTCTAGAAACAATAAATGCTGGAGAGGGTGTGGAGAAAAGGGAACACTCTTGCACTGCTGGTGGGAATGTAAATTGATACAGCCACTATGGAGAACAGTATGGAGGTTCCTTAAAAAACTACAAATAGAACTACCATATGACCCAGCAATCCCACTACTGGGCATATACCCTGAGAAAACCATAATTCAAAAAGAGTCATGTACCAAAATGTTTATTGCAGCTCTATTTACGATAGCCAGGACATGGAAGCAACCTAAGTGTCCATCAACAGATGAATGGATAAGGAAGATGTGGCACATATATACAATGGAATATTACTCAGCCATAAAAAGAAATGAAACTGAGTTATTTGTAATGAGGTGGATAGACCTGGAATCTGTCATACAGAGTGAAGTAAGTCAGAAGGACAAAAACAAATACCGTATGCTAACACATATATATGGAATCTAAAAAAAAAAAAAAAAAAAATGTCATGAAGAGATTAGTGGTAGGAGGGAATAAAACACAGACCTACTAGAGCATGGACTTGAGGATATGGGGAGGGGGAAGGGTAAGCTGTGACGATGTGAGAGAATGGCAGGGACATATACACACTACCAAATGTAAATTAGATAGCTAGTGGGAAGCTACAGCATAGCAGAGGGAGTTCACCTCTGTACTTAGTGACCACCTAGAGGGGTGGGATAGGGAGGGTGGGAGGGAGGGTGACAAAAGAGGGAAGAGTTATGGGAACATATGTATATGTATAACTGATTCACTTTGTTGTAAAGGAGAAACTAACCCACTATTGTAAAACAGTTATACTCAAATAAAGATGTTAAAAAAAAAAAAAAAAAAAAAAAAAAGAATTGAAAAGGAATAAAGAATTGGAGGTGAATGAAATGGAATAAAGATGATAATTCAGGTTTGTACACATGAGTTTCTAGGTAGTGATGTTCAGTGGGCAGCTGAACATATAGATTCAGGCTTTATAAGAAAAATCTTTGCTGTGTATATGTATTTTGGAGTATTCAATATACAAGTGGTAGTTAAGGCCTTATGTGGAGTTTTACTTATATTTATAGAGTGAAAAGAAAGGAAAGGAAGGGTAGGAAGGGAAGAGAAAGGAATGGAAAAGATGGGAATGGAAACAGTGAAGGATTGGAAAAAGGAGTTTTAAAGAGGATAAGAGATAGCTATGGAGCTCAGAACTAGGACTTACTGTAACAAAAACAAAAGAACTAAAATAAAGAAAAGAGTCATAGGAAACATATAGGGACAGAAGTGCTGGATAGACAACTGGTTACCTTGCCATTGGTGACCTTGGTAGTATCAGTAGAGTGGTGCAACTGGAAACCTCCTCTGTGAGAATCATATGGGGGAGGATTAACAATTTCAAATAACCCTGTTTAGAAATCTAAAGCTTAAATAGAATCAGAACATAAAAGTAATTTGAAGACAATATGCATTATATGGGCATTATAGAGTGTACGTGATTTTGTAAAATAAATGTATGTTTACAAGGAGATTAGTAAATGTTTGAAAACAAAGTAGTTTTATAGATTTTAATTTAATTGTATAAATTTTTGATAGTTTGTGTTTTCACAGTACTGTGGCATTCAAATTTTTTAGCTTTGCAGGATTGCTGACTGAATTGAAATAGATAGCTTAGGTTCTCTGATTTCCATTTAAATGCTCAACAAACTGTCACAAGGAAGTAGTTTTGCACGATTTATAACAACTTTAAGAGATTTGCTGCTGTGCTATGACTACATCCAGTTATATGAAATACGACTTTCAAAATTACTTTTTTCCATTACCTGGACAAGTTAGGGTTAGTGTAGAAGGAAGTGGCTGCCTAGATGTAGGAGACTAATACAGTTTTGAACATTTGATATATTCACATAAATCCTCTGCACACACACAAAAAGGAAAAGTGGCAGCAACTGTTTCTTACAGATAGAACTTAATTAAAAAGAAAGAATTGAGTTTTCAGGGTTGCATTTTCTATTTCCGAACCAGATATTTTTATTAAGTGGCAGTTAGAGTTCTCATTGTTAGCTATTGAATTTCAGATGATTTCAATGCAATGAAAACTATGGCTAGTTCTTATCTTCCTCACCCCAGTCAATAGTATTGTAATTTAATCATTTCCTACAATATCTAATTCGGTAACCAAAAAAAGCAATCAGTAAGAGTAAAATGATAGGAAAATCAGTCAAAAAACTGTTTTTCTTTAAATTTTAAGCTCCTTGAAAACTGAGCATCTTTTTCTCTATGATCCCATGAAGGCTGAACAATAATAATAATCCACTGAATTAAATTTTTAAATTCTTTCATCAATGCTCTTGCTGCTCTCCGGCATGTGGCATCTTCCCGGACTGGGGCACGAACCCATGTTCCCTGCATCGGCAGGCCGACTCTCAACCACTGCGCCACCAGGGAAGCCCCATCATCAATGCTCTTAATCTTAATATATTTCAAAATTCTTGGAGTCCTTTTATTACACTGACAGTATGAAATTTAGCATTAACCTGAAAGATAACTGAGTCTTATCTTATAAATAATTCTTTTATAGCAAGTAGATGTTTTTCAGACATTAAGTTGTTTTGTAATTCATAATTGTAATTTAAAAATAATCTGAGGATATTTCCCCCCTAAAGACTGCTAAATAGAGCCCCTTCTCTAAATCCACTGATACTTTAACACAGAAAATTAAAGAGAAGTGTGTTTTTTCCCTAAGCTAGATTTAGTGGAAATGGGAGAGATTAAAGAAGAAATTCCTCATTACATAGGTTGTGAGAAAATAGAAAAATTTTTCCCTGGAAATTTGTATGTGGATGAACCACATTCCCTTTTGACAATAAAAGATAATTATGATCCAGAAGCAGAAAAAATATATATACAAACTGAGAAGACAGTAAGAATGAATATGAAAGGTGAAGAATTAGGGCTGTTCATAATCATTTCAATTTGGATTTCCCCATAATTTATGTGTCTGTTTTTTAAAATTGGTTTTCATTTATACCAGAAAATATATTTATTTACTATCTAGATCTATTTCTGTCAATATAAAAATTCAAATGTGAAAGGACAATGAATAAAATTTTAAAAATTAAGGCTAAAGTAAAATGACACCTTATTTTTAATGTGTTTTAAGGAAGGAATTGGAAAAATATTTACTTAGCAGTTTAAAATTAACAAAGATTTTAGATTTTTATTTCAAAATTTAGCAACGAGCAATCAGATGTGTCATATGTAATCCTAATATATTTTTTGAGGGTGAAAATCATACCAAATATAGCAACAGAAAGTAAGAGAAAAAATTGGACAAAAACAATACAATGGTGTTCTTTAATCTTGAATATTTTTTTGTATGACTACTTACTAACATAAAAGAATATGGTGTCATATATATTACCTATGGTTGAGTTATATAAATATTTACAATGTAGGATTAAAGTAACTGAAATTAAAATTCATAATTCTGGGCATATTTATAATGCTAAATGACAGTATATAAAACAGTACATAGTAATGATTATAGCATAAATAAGCATTTAGTTATTAAATACTTATTTTTCTATGAAAAATGTTATTATGAAACAGGGAATTAGATGAAATGAAATTTGCAGAGTAAATGATGAAACTGAGTCTGAAATACATCCATTATACCTATGCCGGAATTTATCCTGTTAAATCAGTGCTCTGTTTACACATTGCTGACCATCTGCTCTGTCACCTAAAGTGATCCCGTTATGAAACAGAATCCAAAGATATCTTATCTTCTGTTCCTTGTTATTTCTGCATGTCAACATAACTTTAACCAGCTAAAAAAAGTAAATATTCACTACCAGCTTAACCTCTAGGATATGTTAATGAAATTATATTTTAGATTCATGGCAGCATACTAAATACCTTTTAAATTAAAAGTAGTCATTTATAAACTTGCTACATCTTCAGTCAGAAAATGAAAGCAACTTTCTAAGTAACAGTAAATATGTTAAATAATGACTAGTAAGGAAACTTTAAAAGTAAGAATTTGGTAGGAAAGCATGTGAATATGTGTATATATTTATATGAATATATATACAAATTACAGGGAGAGATGGTGAGGGTAAATTATTCAAAGAAAATATAACAGGGAAAAGCCAAATCTGACTCCATGTTGGATCCATTTCTTTTACTTTAACCTTTGCTTCCCGTTGCTTTTGTTCACTAAAATGATACTGTCTGTACATAATGGCCTGCCTCGGGGAACCCTCCCCCTCTGCCTGAATGTTAAACCAAAGTGCCTTTGTTCAGGGAAATATCTGCACCCTGTCCACCTGTGGATGGCTGCAAGAAAGATGAAATGAACACATCCCCACCCTGAGGCTGGCCATCCCAGGGAATATTTGCAAAACTATGGCCTTTTTACTTTACTTCCTCATCTCCTCCCTATCTCTGTGCTATAAAAGAAACTGGTATCCAAACCCCCATAAGATGGTTTTTCGAAGACACTAGTCTGCCATCCTCTTGGTCTGCCGGCTTTCTGAATAAAGTCGTATTCCTTGCCTCAACATCTCATCTCCGATTCATTGGCCTGTCGTGTGGTAAGCAGAGCAAGCTTGGGCTTGGTAACACAAATACTTTTGTAAAGTAGTAACGACATGTGGAGGAAGGCCTGACAAACCAAAGGAAGAGAATAAATTGAACTTCTATGCACGAATCAGCATTTTTCAATATGGACAAAAAGTCTGCACATTTCGCTAGATTAGCCTAGGGGAAAAACACATTTTAATTTTCTGTGTTAAAATACCAGTGTATTTAGAGAAGAGGTTATATTTAGCCATCTTTAGGGGGGAAATATCCTCTTAGATTATTTTAAGATTATAACTAGACATGAATTACAAAACAACTTGAATGTCTGAAAAATATCTATTTGCTATAAAAGAATTATTTAGAGGATAAAACCCAGTTATCTTTCGGGTTAGTGATAAATTGCATATTGCCAGTGTAATAAAAGGACTCCAAGAATTTTGAAATATATTAGGATTAAGAGCATTGGTGAAAGAATTAAAAAATTTAATTCAATGGATACTTGTTATTGTTAAGCCTTCACAGGATCACAGAGAACAAGAAGATGCTCAGTTTTCAAGGATCTTTTAATTTAAAGAAGAAAAGTTTTATGACCAATTCTCCTATCCTTTTACTCTTACTGATTGCTTTTTTGGTTACTTGTTATTCCTTTTATTGTCTAGTAATAATTGTGAGAGAATAGAAATTTTCTCTTTTCCAGAGTACCTTCCTGTTGAAGTACTCTGAAAAGTGCCATTCTCTGCTATTTAATTTATTTGCCAAATGTTTGTTTCTTGAGCCTGGTTTTGTCAGTCTTTCTATCTGATTATGTGTTTCTCAAGAGCAGCAGTCAGAACCAGTGACTATTTCTTTTATGAATTTTTATAAAGCCTAGGAAAATGTTTTAATATAGTGACTTCTTAAAATTGTTGATGATTGTTAGTCTGATGATTAATAAATAAAGGAAAATTGACTTTTTTCTCTTTAATAAGTGATTTTATAAACTGCCCTGAAAAACTCGAAGTGCATTATTTTCCTCATCATATCATTATATGGTGTAAGCAAACAGAGTCGGTTAAGAATAAAGAAAACAAGGAGCAGAATTATGTTGAAATAGCTTGTCACAAGGTGGCACTGCTGTTTCAAATATGAGGCTATACCTACCCTTTCCTTTCTTCGGGGTGAACTTTTAAAATGCTTTGAAAATACTACGTATTACCTTAAGAGAAAGGAGTTTAGATCTCAGATAAACTTTTAGAGTAGCATCCACAATTAGTGTTGCCTATTGGCTATAATTTTTGCAGGTTTTTTTTTTTATCAAGACGTGTAAAATTCCCAGTCTCAAACATCCAACTTTGATTGCATTTAGACATACTAATCTAAGGGAAAAAAATAAGCAGACAGACATATTTCAGTCCATAATACTTCTATTTTTGACTTTCATCTCTTCTTTATTGACTTGTTAAGAAAATAATCAATTTCATAAAAGTCATTATTAGGGTGTGACAATCAACTTTTGTCCATTAAGTTAGTAATTACTATTATTTCTAGGAAAGAGAAAAGATTTAAGATTCTGAATTGGTATTTTGAAAAGGCAGCAGTGTCATAGAACTTACTACCAAAGCACATCTCATATGCACAAAGTTGAAATCAGAACTGAGTAAAATACCATCACACGCTCGTACATTCTCTGTGAGAAATATTCATTGAGGCTTATTTTCACTGTACATATGATTTCTCTAGCTATAGTTACAAATACAGAGTATCACTTTTTTACATGAATGCAGTACTTTCAGAATAAAGTATCTAAGCTATAGAAGCCAAAAGGTGAGAGGTGATGCTCATTAAGCAGGCTGGAAAGACTAATAAGAATAAACGTTTGCTAAAGGCAAACAGTCACCTTCACAAGTTTAAAGAGAAAAGAATAATGCTAAAAACAACCTTCCTGCCTGAAGTTACCAAGAGAGATAGAAATAGTTTAAACGTACATTTTTAGAAAGAATAGCATAACAGCTTTTAAGCTCAACAAATTGTATGTTCTTAAGGAATAATTTAAGTTACAGCTCAAACCTTGAATGAACCTGCTTGCCATAGGTAAATAACTTGTGTTTGTCTCCGGATTTAACACATGATTTGGTCATGCTAGCATGCATGGAAGGATGCCAGTCTTGCAGGTATACCTTCTGCAGTTAGTCTGCAATAAGCCAGTCCTCTGAATATTCTTATTATTAGTTACTTGGAAGTAAGAAGAAGGAAGAGGAAAAAAAGAAGAAAATAAGACTAAACAAAAGCATTAGTCCCTCCAGTTAGAGATTCCTACACTAATGTCACTTTATCAGAGAGCCCCTTCCTTGACTACTCCTCCCTCTTTACTCCCAGTATGCAGACATGGCAGATATAGACTTGTGTGTTATGTCTCCCTCACTAGACTATAAACTCCATGAAAGCAGGATTACTGTTTTGTTCACTATTGCATCCTCAGTGTTTCAGACACTTAACACATAATAGGTCTCTCAATAAATATTTGTTCAATAAATGAATTAATTTTCATACATTATGGATATATAGATATAGTTGCTTTTTTCATAATAGTAAGCAACCTGTAGTAGATATTTATTAAACATGAATTTTGGGTGCTATTAGTAGACAATGCCTGAAACCTGGCTTTACCTAACTGACTAAAACTTTTGGATGTCCTGTATCATTTTTCTCTAATCAATATGTAACATAGAACGTACAAGAAATATGTCAAAGTCTGAGGAATCAGCATATTTGGGCTGTGGCCACAAAGGGGACTTGCCAAGTGGCATTTACTTGGTAAATTCATCATATATTTGTTCTGACTTCAGTACAGACAAACATTCAATCTTCTTATTCAGTCTTCTTACTGGAGATAATAATATTTCCTGAATGATATTTTAGTCAACCTGAACTTCTCAAATTGGGGCATGCTTGCCTTCTGGGAATAGCTGGCTGAGAACCATAGCCACTCCCATGGGAGTGAGAGCTGAAAGGTACAGATAAAGTGAGGCAGAGAGCTTTGGTCTAGGCCTAAGCTTAAGCAGGGCTTCCAAACATTTTTCTCTACATGCTTCTATGGGCAGAGATTGGGGATATAGCTTGAAAAAGCTAACCTTGAATTCTAAGAATATAACTTAAATATCTTTACATATTTTATAGTTTACTTCATAATATATCCAAGTTTCTTTTTAAATAAAAATAATATTCTGACCCTCTTAATATCAAAAGATGATGCTCTGGGCTGCTGTTCTCTCCCAGCAAGTGTGTGTGAAGCCATTTGGGTATGGACTCAGATACCAATGACACACAGTGAAACAGAGTACTCAGCTTGGTAAGTGTGGTTTAAGCCATTTAAGCCAACATTCATCCATTTATATATTTCAGCCACCTATTATGTGCCAAATACTGTGCCATGTGCTTGGGAAGGAAAGATACGCAAGACAAGTTTGAGTAACAAGCTAACAAACAAATAAGTACAATGTGGTAATTTCAGTGATAGAGGTGGTCATAGGTTGCTGTGGGAATTGAGGGGGTGGTAAGTAGTTGAGCCAGAGTTAAGGGAAATTTTATTAGGACAAGCTTCCTAGATGAGTAGGATTCAACAAACAGAAGAGACAGAGTAGAATAGAAGAGGCATGAAGAGAAAAATTAAGTGTACTTGCAAAATCCATCTTTACATAGAGGTATGCCTATTACCATGATGGCTATATCAAGAATTTGAACCAGAGTATTCCTAGAAAACATTTAAATGAACATTGCTGAAGTCTACCTCCCCCATTTTTTTTTCCATTTCAATTAAAAATCTGACCTTGTTAAATGGTACTTTTTTCTTTAGTTATTTAATACTTCAGTCTTGCTGGCTAGGAGTTATTTAGTATTTTCTCTATTTATTCTAAGACTTTCTATCAATATATTAACTGCTCTTTTTTTCCTGAAAGACAGAACTCACTTTAAATGTATCCATCAGTTGTAAGGTGATCCAGATTTGAGATGTTAAACTGTTTAAGAAGTATCAAATAATGAAGGAAAAAATGATGTTCCTATCTTAGTTTATTTTACCAGAGTGTATCACTACTCTGATTATACAGTATTTAAATTTCAGAGAGTAAAATTATTTTATGTTCAAGCCCTGAGTGGCACTTTACTGTCACTTTTGTATACTAGGCTTATATTTGTCATTGTTAATATTAATAAATTTTTGCTTTCCCCTCTACCTCTGCATCTTTCTTTGTGGAGGAAGTGAGGAAGAGAAGGAAGAACATTGAAATATGGAAAATTGCTGTTTCTTGAGATTATTGTAGGTATTTTGGGTACCATATTATGTAGTCTTAAATGATGAAGATAATGTAACCCAACATATAAGCATACAATTAAGCTTAGATAGAAGTAACCACATTTTCTCCCACCCACCTCTCCTAGTACACTGATGTAGTCAGTGTGATCAAGTGTACTCTCAAGAGACTATGATTAGCTTAATAAAACCCAAACCAAACACTACTAAATGGTATAGATCCCACCAAAAGAATTACTGGAATAGAAAATCAGAATGTCTGACCCTCAAATAAATAAAAGAGTCTAAGATAATGAAACATCATTGTGTTAGGTCAAATTCTAACATGGTCCCCCAAGATTCTCTCACACGGGGGCTTCTGGATATGATGGGGTAGTTACTCTCATGATTAGGTTATCTTACATGAGACAGTTGACTTAAAGAAAGCAAAATTATCTGAGATAGACCTGATCTATCAGGTGAGCCCTTGAAAGAGACTGAGTTTTTGAAGAAAGATTTTGATGTGAGGGAGGTTCTCAGGCTTTGCTGGCTTTGAAGATGGAGGGAACCATGTGCAAAGAATGTGGGAAGCCTCTGAAGTGTAGCGGGGTCATTTGTTGATCCAACAAGGAAACAGGGACTTTAGTGCTCTTGCTGCAAGAGACTGCATCCTGCCACAGCCACACAAGCTTGGAAGAGAATTCTAAGTTCCAGGTGAGCACGAAGCTTGGCTAAAACCTTGATTGTGGCTTTGATTTGAGATGCTGAGCAGAGAGTCCAACCTCACTCTTTTGGACTTCTCACCTACCTAACTGTACAGTAATAAATAGGTATTGTGTTAAGCCACTGTTTGTGGTAATTTATTATGCAGCAACAGAAAACTAATACAATCATGAAGACCAGTCTGAATAACTAACAAACCTCTACCTTCTGCCTGGCACATACCAGCATCTCCCCACATGCAGTCACTTCTATCGGGCTTTTTTCAACTAAAATTCTTTTCCATCTTAAAATAATAATAATAGTTAATATTTATTGATTACTTTCAACATGCAGTACTGAGATATATATGAATTATATCCTTCGGTTGTCTCACTGACCCTACATAGATGATACTATTTACTATTTCCATTTACTGAAGAGGAAACTGGAAGAATTAGATTCAGTACTCATCCTGATATGGCAATTTGTCTAATACACACAGTTAGTTGGGATAAGAATCCAGATATTCTGATTTCAGACTCCATGCACTTTGTTTTTAGAAAATGAAAATAATGTAAAATTTAAAAAAAATAGTGAAATTCCATCAGCAAACAACTACCACTGTTAATGATTTAGTGATCATTCTTTAGCAAGATTCCCTCAACACATACACAAATGTATAAATTTGTATAAGTGGAGTCATATATAAATGTTCTTATATAAAAAGTGGTTATTTTCTTGTTTCTTCTTTTCTCTATTTCCTCCCTTTCCTTTTCAATCAACTCTTTACTTTTATTTACCTTCTCACCTTGTCCCCACCCTAAGTAATAAATAGCTTTACACATCTTTCTATATGCTTGTGTTACATAGATACATAAAACATAATTTCCTCATTTTATATGTATATATATGTGTATATATACATATATATACTTATACATGTGTGTCTGTATATTTGTGTAATTTTTAGAGAGTTTTGTAAAGATGAGGTTATTCTATATAAAGTTATTTGTTTTTCTTCTTTATCACTTCAATATATGGCCACACAGAGCCTTGTGGAATATATTAAGGACTTATATTATGAGAACAATGAAGAGTATTAAGCTGAGAAGGTGACAAGATTGGATTTGTTTTGAAAAATTATCTTAGTTGCAGAATAGAGGAAGGCTGGAGTTGATGCAGGAAGACTAGTTAGTCATCTATTTGGGTGGTCCAAGCAAGGAATGATAGCAGTTTAGATTAGAATAGCAGTAGATGGTGTTAGTGAGAGGTCAATAGATTCAAATAGATATGTAAGAAATAAAATCTATAGGCTTCGGTGGAGGATTTGATAAGAAAAAGAGAGTTGTCAATGATGTTTGTCAACGATTGTTTCCTAAGTTGTCAAAGATGTTTCCTAAGTTTCTAGAAAGATGGATGTTGTTTCCAATTTACTGAGTTGGTGCCATTTTCTTCCTGTTTTCCCACTACTTGAGAAAGGCCAAGTTTGATCATGAGTTCAGTATGATTTTTAGGCTACAGCAATAGTAGCACAAGATAGGAAACGCGTAAACTCACAGGTGGCATGGCTAGGCCCTTTATCTGCTGTCACTCATGGGCATTTGAGGAATTCTTCAGCTGCCCTTAAGTGCTCATTCTTATGGATTTCCACTGAATTTTACCTTCTCTCTCCTTGAGGAAAGGAATGGATTTCTGTCCTCTCTGTAATGTTTCCCTCTCATCTCAGCTCTGTTTGGATGACTTTTTATTCAAACCAAAATAATCTTGCTACCCAGACTGGAATACACTGCAGAAATCTTCACTTAAAATTTTATACATTTTTTTTCTAATTACAAAAGAAATCCTGTTTACTTAACATGTATACAGAATAATAAAGAATGTAGAAATCAATATAGTCTACTATTCAGTCACACTATCTGAATAGTGGCTCCTAAATTGTATAATTTGTTATCCTATATTGATACCTACTGTTGGCATTTGTGCTTTTACTTCCATTATTTAAAAAGCAAAACAAAACACTAAGGAACAAAGAAAATATACTGTATATTCATTTATGCATATTCCCCTCAATGAATACAGTATGAGACTTTTCCTAGTTTCATTTAAATTTAGCTACAACAAAGAAGCTGAGACAAAAAACCCATAAACTTAAAAGGTATCAAAGTACAAGTGATGATCCCATTTTTACAAATAAACTGTTTTCATTTCCTATACCTATAAAAGTGAGTCAAAAAGTGAAATTGCAATAAAATGTATCATAGAAACTGTCAAATGATTAAATAATCAAATGGTAAAAGACACGGGAAGAGTGGATAGAATTTGTAACTAGCTATTAAGAGATCTGAACTTTAAAATTCCTTCTATCACTCATAATTCTGAAAGCAGATGTACCCAGGGTTAGAAAGTATGGCCCCCACCTTTCTTGGTTACTCTCATTTCTTCCTATTTCTCCTCCAAATTGGAGTATGGCAGAGAGAGATAGCCAGTATTTAGTGAGAACCTGTAATTTCCAAGATATTATAATATACTTCTCTTATAATTTTGTACAATGAAAATTTTACAACATGCACAAAAAAGAGCAAATAGTATAATGAATTCCATTTGCTTATAGCTTTAGCAATCATTATTTTCCTAATCTTGTTTTATACATTGCTGCCCTCCCCATTTTTTGTGCTACAGTATTTTAATGCAAACCCCAGACATGTTATTTCCACTGTAAGAAGTGCCCAACTGTGTTAGAAGTTACAAAAGAAGCATGTTTTTTCATTACTTGAGACAAAGTTCTACTAAAGACAGTGCAACATAATAGTCATATATGAAATGTATCACAAATTTCTAGAAAACATGATATATTGCAGTCTATTTGATTTCAACAAATGCATATTATTGCCTATTAGTGCCTATTATTAGTGCCTATTACTGGGTTGGGAGAATATCTGGATTCCAAAGCAACTTTTGAAATGGCTTTGAAGGATTGGATGAGTTGCTTAACCTTCATAGCACTATTAATTAGGGTTCTTTCTATTGCAATGACATTTACTAAGTTTAGCCAAAGCAAAAGAAGAAATTTATTTGGAGGATGTTGGGGTATTTAATGGAATAAACAAGCATTGGGCAGAGGCTCAGGGATGCAGGGGTCAGAGACTTGAAGACTTGAGTCCTGATGGGTCTCTCATATCTGCTTCTCTTTACCAGTTTTAGCCTTCTATCTTGTTGCCAAGAAGATTATTTTCCTAAAGGATAGAAAGCACAGCTGCTAACAATTTTATAACTTAGAACTTATCAAAATCTAACAATCTTTGTAAAGATACCAACTTCTGGAACAATCAACTGTGGCCAGGGTTAAAATGAAATAAACTAAGATGAAGAGTAGAAATCATGTGGATGGAATGGGTGAAATACAGTTCCCAGGAAATCTGGGGGAGAGGATGTTGTGCAAACAATCACATACACATCCTCTAGGGGGACTAAATGATTTTATCTGTAAAATGAGATTTTTGAATTGCATGATTGCTTAGGTACCTTCTAATTTCTAAAATATAACTCTTTTAAAGTCCCTAAATACACCTGAAGGAATTTTGTTGCTTTGGAAGAGCAGTAGAAACTATAAATTAATAATAAAATGTCCCATAATGTGAGTTTATCCAAAGTTCAAGACTACAGTGTGTCATTTTTTTTAACATCTTTATTGGAGTATAACTGTTTTACAATAGTGTGTTAGTTTTTCCTTTACAACAAAGTGAATCAGTTATACATATACATATGTTCCCATATCTCTTCCCTCTTGCGTCACTCTCTCTCCCACCCTCCCTATCCCATCCCTCTAGGTGGTCACAAAGCACAGAGATGATCTCCCTGTGCTATGCGGCAGCTTCCCACCAGCTATGTAATTTACATTTGTTAGTGTATATATGTCCCTGCCACTCTCTCACTTCGTCACAGCTTACCCTTCCCCCTCCCCATATCCTCAAGTCCATGCTCTAGTAGGTCTGTGTTTTATTCCCGTCCTACCACTAATTGCTTCATGACATTTTTTTTTTTTCTTAGAGTCCATATATATGTGTTAGCATACGGTATTTGTTTTTCTCCTTCTGACTTACTTCACTCTGTATGACAGACTCCAGGTCTATCCACCTCATTACAAATAACTCAGTTTCATTTCTTTTTATGGCTGAGTAATATTCCATTGTATATATGTGCCACGTCTTCTTTATCCATTCATCTGTTGATGGACACTTAGGTTGCTTCCATGTCCTGGCTATCGTAAATAGAGCTGCAATGAACATTTTGGTACATGACTCTTTTTGAATTATGGTTTTCTCAGGGTATGTGCCCAGTAGTGGGATTGCTGGGTTGTATAGTAGTTCTATTTTTAGTTTTTTAAGGAACCTCCATACTGTTCTCCATAGTGCCTGTATCAGTTTACATTCCCACCAACAGTGCAAGAGGGTTCCCTTTTCTCCACACCCTATCCAGTATTTATTGTTTGTACATTTTTTGATGATGGACATTCTGACCAGTGTGAGGTGATATCTCACTGTAGTTTTGATTTGCATTTCTCTAATGATTAATGATGTATATCATTCTTTCATGTGTTTATTGGCAATCTGTATATCTTCTTTGGAGAAATGTCTATTTACTTCTTCTGCCCATTTTTGGATTGGCTTGTTTGGTTTTTTGTTATTGAGTTGCTTATAAATTTTGGATATTGATCCTTTGTCAGTTGCTTCATTTGCAAATATTTTCTCCCATTCTGAGGTTTGTGTTTTGGTCTTGTTTATGGTATCGTTTGCTGTGCAAAAGCTTTTAAGTTTCATTAGATCCCATTTGTTTATTTTTGTTTTTATTTCCATTTCTCTAGGAGATGGGTCAAAAAGGATCTTGCTGTGATTTATGTCATAGAGTGTTCTGCCTATGTTTTCCTCTAAGAGTTTGATAGTGTCTGGCCTTACATTTAGGTCTTTAACCCATTTTGAGTTTATTTTTGTGTGTGGTGTTAGGGAGTGTTCTAATTTCATACTTTTACAGGTAGCTGTCCAGTTTTACCAGCACCACTTATTGAAGAAGCTGTCTTTTTTCCACTGTATATCCTTCCCTCCTTTATCAAAGATAAGGTGACCATATGTGTGTGGGTTTATCTCTGGGCTTTCTGTCCCAGTCCATTGATATATATTTCTGTTTTTGTGCCAGTACCATATTGTCTTGATTACTGTAGCCTTGTAGTATAGTCTGAAGTCAGGGAGCCTGATTCCTCCAGCTCCATTTTTCGTTCTCAAGATTGCTTTGGCTATTCGGGGTCTTTTGTGTTTCCATACAAATTGTGAATTTTTTTGTTCTAGTTTTTTAAAAAATGCCAGTGGTAATTTGATAGGGATCACATTGAATCTGTAGATTGCTTTGGGTAGTGGAGTCATTTTCACAATGTTGATTCTTCCAATCCAAGAACATGGTATATCTCTCCACCTATTTGTATCATCTTTAATTTCTTTCATCAGTGTCTTATAGTTTTCTGCATACAAGTCTTTTGTCTCCTTAGCTAGGTTTATTCCTAGATATTTTATTCTTTTTGTTGCAATGGTAAATGGGAGTGTTTTCTAAATTTCACTGTCAGATTTTTCATCATTAGTGTATAAGAATGCCAGAGATTTCTGTGCATTAATTTTGTATCCTGCTACTTTATACCAAATTCATTGATTAGTTCTAGTAGTTTTCTGGTAGCATCCTTAGGATTCTCTACGTAAAGTATCATGTCATCTGCAAACAGTGGAAGCTTTACTTCTTCTTTTCCGACTTGGATTCCTTTTATTTCTTTTTGTTCTCTGATTGCTGTGGCTAGAACTTCCAAAACTAGGTTGAATAACAGTGGTGAGAGTGGGCAACCTTGTCTTGTTCCTGATCTTAGTGGAAATGGTTTCAGTTTTTTACCATTGAGAACAATGCTGGCTGTGGGTTTGTCATATATGGCCTTTATTATGTTGAGGAAAGTTCCCTCTATGCCTACTTTCTGCAGGATTTTTATCATAAATGGGTGTTGAATATTGTCAAAAGCTTTCTCTGCATCTATTGAGATGATCATATGGTTTTTCTCCTTCAGTTTGTTGATATGGTGTATCACGTTGATTGATTTGCGTATATTGAAGAATCCTTGCATTCCTGGAATAAACCCCACTTGATCATGGTGTATGATCCTTTTAATGTGCTGTTGGATTCTGTTTGCTAATATTTTGTTGAGGATTTTTGCATCTATGTTCACCAGTGATATTGGCTGTAGTTTTCTTTCTTTGTGATGTCTTTGTCTGGTTTTGGTATCAGGTTGATGGTGCCCTCATAGAATAAGTTTGGGAATGTTCCTCCCTCTGCTATCTTTTGGAAGAGTTTGAGAAGGATAGGTGTTAGCTCTTCTCTAAATGTTTGATAGAATTCGCCTGTGAAGCCATCTGGTCCTGGGCTTTTGTTTGTTGGAATATTTTGAATCACAGTTTCAATTTCAGTGCTTGTGATTTGTCTGTTCATATTTTCTATTTCTTCCTGGTTCAGTCTCAGCAGCTTGTGCATTTCTAAGAATTTGTCCATTTCTTCCAGGTTGTCCATTTTATTGGCATAGAGTTGCTTGTAGTAATCTCTAATAATCTTTTGTATTTCTGCAGTGTCAGTTGTTACATCTCCTTTTTCATTTCTAATTCTATTGATTTGAGTCTTCTCCCTTTTATTCTTGATGAGTCTGACTAATGGTTTATCAATTTTATTTATCTTCTCAAAGAACCAGCTTTTAGTTTTATTGATCTTTGCTATTGTTTCCTTCATTTCTTTTTCATTTATTTCTAATCTGATCTTTATGATTTCTTTCCTTCTGCTAAATTTGGGGTTTTTTTGTTCTTCCTTCTCTAATTACTTTAGGTGCAAAGTTAGGTTGTTTATTCGAGATGTTTCCTGTTGCTTAAGGTATGATTGTATTGCTATAAACTTCCCTCTTAGAACTGCTTTTGCCGTATCCCATAGGTTTTGGGTCATCGTGTCTCCATTGTCTTTTGTTTCTAAGTATTTTTTGTTTTCCTCTTTGATTTCTTCAGTGATCACTTCGTTATTAATTAGTGTATTGTTTAGCCTTCATGTGTTTGTATTTTTTACAGATCTTTTCCTGTAATTGATATCTAGTCTCATAGCATTGTTGTCAGAAAAGATACTTGATACGATTTCAATTTTCTTAAATTTGCCAAGGCTAGATTTGTGAACCAAGATATGATCTATCCTGGAGAATGTTCCATGAGCACTTGAGAAAAATGTGTGTTCTGTTGTTTTTGGATGGAATGTCCTATAAATATCAATTAAGTCCATCTTGTGTAATGTATCATTTAAAGCTTGTGTTTCCTTATTTATTTTCATTTTGGATGATCTGTCCATTGGTGACAGTGGGGTGTTAAAGTCCCCTACTATGATTGTGTTACTGTCGATTTCCCCTTTTATGGCTGTTAGTATTTGCCTTATGTATTGAGGTGCTCCTATGTTGGGTGCATAAATATTTACAATTGTTTTATCTTCTTCATGGATCGATCCCTTGATCATTATGTAGTGTCCTTCTTTGTCTCTTGTAATAGTTTTTATTTTAAAGTCTATTTTGTCTGATATGAGAATTGCTACTCCAGCTTTCTTCTGATTTCCATTTGCATGGAATATCTTTTTCTATCCCCTTACTTTCAGTCTGTATGTGTCCCTAGGTCTGAAGTAGGTCTCTTGTAGACAGCATATATATGGGTCCTGTTTTTGTATCCATTCAGCCAGTCTGTGTCTTTTGGTGGGAGCATTTAATCCATTTACATTTAAGGTAATTATGGATATGTATGTTCCTATTACCATTTACTTAATTGTTTCGGGTTGTTCTTGTAGGTCTTTTCCTTCTCTTGTGTTTCTTTCCTAGAGAAGTTCCTTTAGGATTTGTTGTAGAGCTGGTTTGGTGGTGCTGAACTCTCTCAGCTTTTGCTTGTCTGTAAAGGTTTTAATTTCTCCATCAAATCTGAATGAGATCCTTGCTGGGTAGAGTAATCTTGTTTGTAGGTTTGTTTCCTTCGTCACTTTAAATATGTCCTGCCACTCCCTTCTGGCTTGTAGAGTTTCTGCTGAAAGATCAGATGTTAACCTTATGGGGATTCCCTTGTGTGTTATTTGTTGTTTTTCCCTTGCTGCTTTTAATATGTTTTCTTTGTATTTAATTTTTGACAGTTTGATTATTATGTGTCTTGGTGTGTTTATCCTTGGGTTTATCCTGTATGGGACTCTCTGTGCTTCCTGGACTTGATTGACTATTTCCTTTTCTATATTAGGGAAGTTTTCAACTATAATCTCTTCAAATATTGTCTCAGTCCCTTTCTTTTTCTCTTCTTCTTCTGGGACCCCTATGATTCGTATGCTGGTGCGTTTAATGTTGTCCCAGAGGTCTCTGAGACTGTCCTCAGTTCTTTTCATTCTTTTTTCTTTCTTCTGCTCTGCAGTAGTTATTTCCACTATTTTATCTTCCAGGTCACTTATCCGTCCTTCTGCCTCAGTTATTCTTCTATTGATCCCATCTAGAGTATTTTTCATTTCATTTGTTGTGTTGCTCATCATTGCTTGCTTCCTCTTTATTTCTTCTAGGCCCTTGTTAACTGTTTCTTGCAATTTGTCTCTTCTATTTCCAAGATTTTGAATCATCTTTACTATCATTATTTTGAATTCTTTTTCAGGTAGGCTGCCTATTACCTCATCATTTGTTAGATCTGGTGTGTTTTTATCTTGCTCCTTCATCTGCTGTGTGTTTTTCTGTCTTCTCATTTTGCTTATCTTACTGTGTTTGGGGTCTCCTTTTTGCAGGCTGCAGGGTCGTAGTTCCCATTGTTTTTGGTGGCTGTCCCCAGTGGCTAAGGTTCGTTCAGTGGGTTGAGTAGGTTTCCTGGTTGGGGGGACTAGTGACTCTGTTCTGGTGGATGAGGCTGGATCTTGTCTTTCTGGTGGGCAGGCCCACGTCTTGTGGTGTGTTTGGGGATGTTGGTAGCCTTATTATGATTTTAGGCAGCCTCTCTGCTAATGGATGGGGCTGTAGACCTGTCTTGCTCTTTGTTGGGGATAGGGTGTCCAGCACGGTTCGTTGCTGGTCCTTGAGTGAAGCTGGGTCTTGGTGTTGAGATGGAGATCTCTGGGAGATTTTCGCCATTTGATATTGCATGGAGCTGGGAGTTCTCTTGTGGACCAGTGTCCTGAGGTTAGTTCTCCCACCTCAGAGACACAGCCCTGATGCCTGGCTGGACCGCCAAGAGCCTTTAATCCACACGGCTCAAAATAAAAGGGAGCAAAAATAGAAAGGAAAGAAAACGAAGGAAGGAAGAAAGGAAGGGAGGATGGAAGAAAGGAAGGGAGGATGGAGGAAAGGAAGGAAGGAAGAAAGGAAGGAAGGGAGGAAGGAAGGGAGGAAGGAAGGGAGGAAGGAGGGAAGTAGGAAAGAAAGGAGGGAAGAAAGGAAGAAAGAAAGGGAGATGACAAAATAAAGTAGGATAAAATATAGTTATTAAAATAAAAAATAATTATTAAGAAGAAAAGTTTCTATTAAAGAAAAAAAAAAATACCTGGTCGGTCTAATCCTAGGACAAATGGTGAAAACAAAGCTATACAGACAAAATCTCACACAGCAGCACACACATACACACTCACAAAAAGAAAAAAGGGGAAAATAATAGTATATCTTGCTCCCAAAGTCCACCTCCTCAACTTGGGATATTTCGCTGTCTATTCAGGTTTTCCACATATGCAGGGCACTTCAAGTTGACTGTGGAGCTTTAATCCGCTGCTTCTGCGGCTGCTGGCAGAGACCTCCCCCTCTCCTCTTTGTTCACACAGCTCCTGGGGTTCAGCTTTGGACTTGGCCCCGCCTCTGCGTGTAGGTCGTCCGAGGGCGTCTGCCCTTCGCTCAGACAGGACGGGGTTAAAGGAGCAGCTGATTCGGGGGCTCTGGCTCACTCAGGCCAGGGGGAGGGAGGGGCACGGAGGCGGGGCGAGCCCGCGACGTCAGAGGCCGGCGTGACGCTGCACCGGCCCGAGGCGCACCGTGTGTTTTCCCGGGGAAGCTGTCCCTGGATCCCAGGACCCCGGCAGTGGCGGTCTGCACAGGCTCCCGGGAGGGGCGGTGTGGAGAGTGACCTGTGCTCGCACACAGGCCTCTTGGTGGCGGCAGTAGCAACCCTAGCGTCCCACACCCGTCTCTGTTGTCCGAGCCGACAGCCGCGGCTCGCGCCCGTTTCTGGAGCTTCTTTACACGGTGCCCTTAATCCCCTCTCCTCGCGCCCCAGGAAGCGAAGAGGCAAGAAAAAGTCTTGTCTCTTCAGTAGTTCCGCGCCTATTTCTGGAACTCCTTTAAGCGGCGCGCGTAAACCCCTCTCCTCGCACACCAGGAGGCAAAGAGGGAAGAAAAGGTCTCTTGCCTCTTCGGCAGCTCCAGACTTCAACTGGACTCCCTCCCGGTGAGCCGTGGTGCACTAACCCCTTCAGGCTGTTTTCACTCTGCCATCTCCGGACCTTTCCCTGGGATCCGACTGACAACCGAGGCTCAGCTCCCAGCCCCGCCCGCCCTGACGCGTGAGCAGACAAGCCTCTCAGGCTGGTGAGTGCTGGTCGGCACCGATCCTCTGCGGAATCTCTCCGCTTTGCCCTCCATACCCTGTTGCTGCGCTCTCCTCCGCGGCTCCGAAGCTTCCCCCCTCCGCCACCCGCCACCCGCAGTCTCCGCCCGTGAAGGGGCTTCTAGTGTGTGGGAACCTTTCCTCCTTCACGGCTCCCTCCCACTGGTGCAGGTCCCGTCCCTATTCTTTGTCTCTGTTTATTCTTTTTTCTTTTGCCCTACCCAGGTACGTGGGGAGTTTCTTGCCTTTTGGGAGGTCTGAGGTCTTCTGCCAGCGTCCGGTGGGTGTTCTGTTGGAGAAGTTCCACGTGTAGATGTATTTCTGATGTATCTGTGAGGAGGAAGGTGATCCCCGCGTCTTACTCTTCCGCCATCTTCTCCGGTAGGATTTTTTTTTTAATGGTAATATCAAAAATGGATGTTAGGGCTTCCCTGGTGGCGCAGTGGTTGAGAATCCGCCTGCCGATGCAGGGGACACGGGTTCGTGCCCCGGTCTGGGAAGATCCCACATGCCGCGGAGCGGCTGGGCCCGTGAGCCATGGCCGCTGAGCCTGCGCGTCCGGAGCCTGTGCTCCGCAAAGGGAGAGGCCCCAACAGTGAGGCCCGCATACCAAAAAAAAAATGGATGTTAAAGCAGAGACTTTTAAAACTAAAACATTTTCCTACAAAGTACATGGACACTATGTAGTTGGAGAGTTTGGGAAGTGAAAACTATTACATTTCACAGACTTGTGCAAGAGGGTCTAACAGATGATTTGGGCAGTGAAAGACGACTGGAGTGAATAAAGCAGTTGAGGAGCCCCACACTCAGCTTCCCAACCATGAGTCACCAGTATTATGTGGAAGAGAAGTAGTTTGACCATAGGAGCAGCCTATATTCCCCTGGATTACAACTTTGGTGATGTGCCCTTAAATTCAGGAATCCAGTGGTTGACCCTGACTTCCATTCCTAGCTTGTTCAACAATTGTCTAAGCTACAGATTCCCTGAATTAAATTTCCTTTCTGCTTGATATACTTTGAAAAGATTTAACTTCCTGCACTGAATCAGAACTGTTACATACTCTTTGTTATATTCCTCACTTACATGGCTTTTCCCTTACTAGATACCAAACACTTTTTATGAATAGAAATAGAACTTGTCTTTGTTCATTCTTTCATTCATTCCTTCATTCAGTTATCATACTTACTCTTTGTATTTTTATGTCCTGAAATTACATAATAGTTGACACAGTGGTGCATAATAGATATTCACTTAATTAATGAATTGATAAATGTGTCATGTCAGGTAATGTGTAAGGTATCAGAGATACAGCGATGAGACAATCTTAGCAATAATAAAATAAATTACATTTATTTAATTTTTATTTAATATAATAAATTACATTTATTAAGTGCTTATTATGTTTCAGGCTCTGAGTATAACATTTTACATGCATAGATTTGATTTTCATTTTTTGTGTTTTTGGTTTTATGTTTGTTTTCTAATCCTCATAACATTCCCAAGAGCTAGGTACTAATAATCAATTCCCATCTCACGCACAAAACAATTGAACATGGAGGAGGCTCAATAACTTGCCTATGGTTACACAGTATTGGGATAGGTTGAATTTGAAACTAGGCGATCTGATTCAATAATTCATACTGTTAATCGGTACTCTGGGATCTCTACTATAGTTGATGAACAGATCCATAATGAGATTTACAATACTGCTTGATAAATTCCACCATACATCAACAGGATCAGAGGAGGCTTCTGTCTGAAGGAAGAGAGACTTAAGTACTGAAGTACAAAGGATTAACAGAAGTTAGGAATAAGCAGAAGTGATAAAGGATGCAGTTATAGGTGGAAAGAAATGCACATACTACAAAAGGAGCAAAACAGAAAACATTTCTGGGCAGCAGGGGGATTATTTAGTGAGGAGGAATTAAAAAAATTGATATGGAGAAGCAAAGAAGGACCCACCATAAAGAGTCAGGTGTACATTTCTAGGGAATTTAAGATTTTTTTGTGAGGACCACATGGTGTTATTGAAGCATTTAAAAACCTTTGAGATTTCTATTATAAAGAGATCACTTTGGAGCAGTGTGGACAGTTTAGAAGTTATTGAGTCAGGTGAGATTGGAATTGGAAATTGCAGTAACTCAAGTAGAAGTAAGTTTCATCTTTGGGCTCTCAGAATTGAACACAAGCACTGACACCTAATATGAGAACAATTCATATTCACCAAATTGAATTAAGCCTGAGTAACCTAAGGGTCAGACAGATTTAATTACTTGTCAAAAGTTACACAGGTATCTGGTGGTAAACTCGGACAAATATCTAAACCAGTGCTTTCTTTTACCTTAAATACAACCAGGGAAAATTTGATTGCATATATGCCATTTGAAATATGAGAAATTTTGCTATGTGTGTTTAGAAATGTACCTGAAAATATACACAGGTGTACAGTTATGGTTACATCTCATTTCTTGTCTTCCCTTGTTGTGTGCTTATTTTCTAAGTCCATGGCCTCAAATATTCAATTTCATACTTTCCCAATGATCTCTGAAGTCACTTTCAGGCTAGATACTCCTCCTATTCCCAAGTTTATGTCTTCTAATGCCTAAGGGAAAAAAGTAGTGAAATAGAAAAATAAATCTAGGCTGGGGGAAAAATTACTACCACCACCATTAGCCATTAAGACATGCCATTAGAAATCTAATGTAAAATATACAAATATATAATTTTCCTCTTAGAAGACTAAGAGGCATCCATTGTTATTATGCTGTAGTATGTTTTCTTTTCTTTTCTTTTTGCAGTAGTTTTTTCACCCTGAAAAAAGTACAGTGGTCTCTCATGAAGTACAAAGATTGACATTTCTGTAGACGTTATATGTCCAAGGACACTTCAAAGGCTAAGTAAATTCTATTTCTAATGCCATGATCACTAAATTGTAATTTGTTAGCAGCTTTAGGTTTTGACAACTTTGGGCCCTTAATTTTGAATAAAGATTCTACCATCACGGTGAAATATCAGATGCTACACATTAGTAGTGGGCTAAAAAAAAATCTATAGTATGGGGTTTACCAGAACAGATTTTATAAGGATTTGGCTGGTTCTGGAGGTAGAATTTGCTTAAATATACTATGGCATGTGAAATTGTTTGAAATTCAATGTCCAATAAATTTTAATACAATTGCCTTGTTTTTACACACCAATCTAGGGAAATGTATTTGGAAAGAAAATTTTATAATTTACCTAAAAATATCCAAGCATAATATGTAACCCTTTGGTCTTCAAGAGGTCAAAGGGTTATCTGTACTTAGATACTTATAATCATTTTATACTTTCTCTTCTATTGACTGATTTGAAAAAGACAAAAGAAAATTAAAATTGAAAAGGAATCAAAGCACTTGTTGTAACTGAGCATCAGAGACACAAGCCTAGGGTACACTTGCATAACAGTAAATGTTCTTTTGCAGTTAACACCTGAGTTTTTCTATTTATAGAAATATATCACAAGTCTAAACACAGAGGAAAATGGCTCACAAATCCAATAAGAGTTGGATTGGATTTCACAACTTCTAGCAATATCAGGGGATTTTCATCCAATATATTTGCCAACAAATCAATAATATGAGTAAATCCTTCTGCATTGTGGGCAATCAAATGCTCACTGACAGGTACTACTACCTAAATTAATATAATCCCAGAAGTGATCTGTCTGTGTCAAACATAATACCACTGAGGCTTAAAATTCACATGTGATAAGTTGGAGGATATTTCTTAATAATGGTTTAAACAAAAGGAAATTAAGTGAAAATTCTGAATAAAATGCTCCCACATTTAGTGGGCTCAGTTTAAATTGCTCTTGTCTCTAGATGGCATGTTTTCTGCTGTCCATATTTCTTTACACAGTACACTCAAATAAAGTAGGAAGTATTTTAAAAATATATTACTTGTCTCACTACAACTTATGACTTTATCTTGCAACTGTTTGTTATAAAGATTGTGTTGAGTATCAGGGCTCATTGAAATGGCTCTTACCACTCACACTTTCAGACTCAGATTAAAAGTCGCCACTTCTCTGAAACCTATGAAGACTCCCCCAGGAAAATGTGACTTTCTTCTTTGTTTCTTGTAGCACTTATCACACTATTTTATAACCAGTCCTTCTAGCCTTTGAGTGTAGCATAAGGATCTGGCATATATTTTACTAGGTAAATGTGAATGTCATATCAAATATTCAATGGCGCATAAGAACAACATATGCCATATAGTTTAATGGTGGTATTATTTTCTTAAAAATGTAATTTTACTTTGAAGATCAAGGTTTGACATGGAAGATTGTCAAATGCAAAGAAAAGCCATGTTATAATTGTTTAAGTTGACACTTCCAGAGTTTGTCAATGTGTTAACACTGTGCTCTACTTGCTAGGAGGATTATGAATACAATTATATAAAAGTTTTTGAGCAGCTATTACCTACCAGGCACAGTATTAGGTGCTAGGGTAATAGATGAATAAGGCAGAGTAGTTGATCTTAAGGAAATACCTATTGAGTAAAGGAGACTTCCTATTCTCAGAAGTCTTTAAGCTAGTTAGAAATATATTCTATATGTATCATTTATTTCTATTGAATAATACTGATGCTGAAGGAAACAAAATAAGGTTAATATGACATTCAAAAAACCCATTTTTCCTCCTTAGAAAGAGAACTACAATTGTTTGTCTAGCTTGACTCAAATATAAGAACTTGGCCTAAAAATCTTTATTCATGAAGTGTAACCTATATGACATTTTAAAACTTTGGCTGGCCGTATCTGAGGTGGGGGTGGGGGAAGAGATAGACATAGAAAGAAGGAAGATGAAGAGGATAAAGAGGAAATGAGAAGGAAAAGGAAAAGAGGTAGAGTTTAGTTTTTTAAAAAAGGAAAATAATAAGAATAAGATTAAAGAGACTTGGGAGGAGAGATAAAAGGAAAGAAAAGAGGAAAAAAAAAAAAAAAAGGAAAATAGTAGATAGGAATAGTCTAATGTAGACAAAGGAGGCCAGTGCAGACACAGAAGTCAAGAAGCCAAAAGAATCAACTAAAATAGTTGATTCTAAGGTTTCTGAAGGTTGAAAAATGTGGGGTGATATATGCAGGGGACAATTACATTTGTGTGAAGGCTTTTGAATTATTTAACTGTTTGAATTATGTGAATGTATAACTTGGACTAAAATAAAACCTAAAATTAAAATCCTCCCTTAACCTTTAACTTTTCCATTCACCAACCCTTTCTCTGCTCCTTTTTATGGCAATATACCTTAAATGTTTTCTATAAGTACTCTTACTTCACCTATCCTATTCTTTTCTCAAACCACTTCAATCTTTAGTCTCCAGTACTCTACTGAATTGGCTCTTGTCAAAACCAATTATGACCTGAATCTTGCCAAAATCAATGTTTCATTGCAAATCATCTTATTTGACTTATCATTAACATTTGACACAGTTGACCACTGGATCCATTCTTGAAATGTTTCTGTGAAATCCACAGTGACATAACATTTGACAGTTTTTTGCTTTGTTTTCCTCTCTCTACTTCCCTAGTGGCTCCTTTGATGTCTCCATTGATGGCTCTTCCTTTTTTTGACAGCTCTTTAGGTGCTGAAGGACTCTAGCTCTCAGCCTCTTTCTTTTCTCTTTCTAATTTTTCTCCTAATATGATCTTTCTAGTCTCATGACTTAAATATCAGAATATGATAATGACACTAAAGTTTATATTTCTAGATGAGACCTCTCCTAGGCTCCAGTGTTTAATCAATAGTTCCACTGTCTTTAATAGATATGTGAAAACTAACAAGGCCAAAACACAAAAAATAATTTTCATCTTTCCTCAAACTTCTCCTGTTGAAATTCACTCTTCCCAAACCTTCCCCATCCCAGGTATTGGCATAGTTATCTATCTACTTTTTGCTCAGACAGGAGTATGAGTCATGATTCCTCACATCTCACACCTATTCTTTCTGGATAGTCTGTCACATCTCTTCTGCCAAAGTATACTCCAGATTCAAATATTTCTCACTGTTTCCATTTCTCATTGAAGTTCCATACTACTTTTGTCTAGGATTCTGAAATCGCTCCCTAACTAGAATACTTTGCTTCATTCTTGCCTAAGTACAGTCTATTCTCCACATAAAAGCCGGAAGTATCTTTCTAAAAGATCATGCCATTCCATGCATAGATGCTTCCAATGGATTTCTATCGAAATCAAACATATCCATATTAATTTACCTACTTTACACATTTCTATATAATTTGGCCCCTACCTGACTCTCTAAGCTCATTTTTACTTCATATTCACTATGTTCATCCAATAGTTGTCTTAACCTATTTGGGATGCTATCACATAATAATAGACTGGGTGGCTTATCTACTCAGTCTGTCTTGACAACAGAAATTTATTTCTCACAGTTCTGGAGGCTGGGAAGTCTAAGATCAAGGTGCCACAGATTTGAAGTCTGATGAAGAACCACTTTCTAGTCCATAGATGACTGTCTTCTCACTGTGTCTTCATATGGCAGAAGGGGCAAGGGAGCTCTCTGGGGTCTCTTTTACAAAAACACTAATCCTGTTCATGAGGTTCTGCCCTTGTGACCTAATCATCTCTCAAAGGCTCCACGTCCAAATCTCATTATATTGGAGATTAGATTCCAACATATGAATTTTGCAGACACACAATCATTCAGTCTATGACACTGGCTTTCTTTCCACCCCTCAGACATTCAAGCTTACTCTCATTTCTGTGTCTTTGCTATTCATTCTGCTTTGAAACTTCTTCCAGCAAATGTTTACATGGCTCTCTATTTCCTTATTCAGGTCTCAACAAATATCACCTCCTCAGAGAAGCATTTCGTGACTATTCTAGCTAAAGCAAATCTCTCTCCTCCCTGCCCACATCATATTCTCTATAACATTAATTCATTTGCCCCCCCAGAAACATAGTATCTTATTTTCTTAATATATGTTTCTTCATGTATTTGTCATATATTTTTTACATATTAAAAAATTTTTCTCCTCCCATTAAGATATCAGGTTACTCCCTCCATATGTTTTTATCTAAACAATATCTGGAACAAATAGATGCTTAGGAAAAGCTTTGTTTTATAAGTAAGTGAACCTATTGTTTTAATTCTTCCACATGAAAGGACAATTCAAAAAGTCCTTACGATGTCTTGAAAAAGTGTACAACTCTCTCAATGCATCTCTTTTCAGTCCCCCTTAAAAATCCTGGACTCTCACACTACTAAACCATTTGTAGGCCACTGAGGTAAAATGTTGGCTCATACCCCTTAAAAATTTTTGTGGGGGACATTCCTGGCAGTCCAGTGGTTGGACTCTGCACTTCCACTGCAGGGGATGTGCAGGGTCGATCCCAGGTTCGGGAACTAAGATCCTGCATGCTGCTCAACGTGGCCAAAAATTAAAAAAGAAAAAAAGTATTGAAGTATGGTTGATTTACAATGCTGTGTCAGTTTCAGGTGTACAGCAAAGTGATTCAGGTCTATATATACAAATATGTATATACATCTTTTTCAGATTCGTCTACATCATAGATTTTTACAAGATACTGAATACAGTTCCCTGTGCTATAAGTAGGTCCTTGTTGTTTATCTATATTATATATAGTAGCCTGTAGATGATATGTTAATCCTAAACTCTTAATTTATCCCTCCCCCTCCTTTCCCCTTCGGTAACCATGTTTGTTTTCTATGTCTGAGAGTCTATTTCTGGTTTGTAAATAAGTTCAATTATACGCTTTTTTACTTTAGATGTCCCGTATAAGTGATATCATGTTATTTGTCTTTCTCTGTCTGACTGGCTCATGCTTCTATACATTTGTAAGTAGTTGTTATTCCTTTTACCTAGGGTTTTTTTTCTTCACTCCATGAAGAATTCCAACCTGCCTCCACAAAAGTATTACCTCCTGAAATAATTTGATACTTCCTCTTTCCCTACCCTATGACTAGATTTAGTCTTTCTCTCACCTGCACTGTCTTAGCACCCTTTACATATCCCTAGTATCCAACATTCCTTACATTGTTTTGTCACTTTTTGCTTCATTTTATGACTTTTTAGATTGTGAAATATTGGAGGATGTATATTTTTATCTTGTTTACATTTGTATACCTAGAATTTATAATTATGTATACATACTGTGTAATTCAGTATGTAATTACATACTATGTAATACAGATCTGATTGAACCTCTCTAGAGAGAATGTGTTTTCATGCAATCTATATAGTGTTAAATCAGAATTCAATATGTCTTTGTATTATTAAATGGCAATTGTGATTTCTATAATGATAGTGAACTATTTAGATTTTACTGAAGATTAAATGGGAAGGTAGAAGTTACATCATATAATATATATTAATTTTTCTCTAAACATCTTTATCATCTCTCTCTTCCCAGAGTAACTTCTTGGTTATTGATTCTTTCTTAATCTTTTCCCTACTCTCTCTCCAAACCTCACTGGCTCTAACCTTTTATACTACTGACACTTTCTCTCTTATTTTGTTAAGTAGCAAACAATTTAACTTTAACTTTGCTTCTTTACTCTTATATCCTAATTCCCACTACACCATGCCAGCAATAAAAAAAAAAAATCACATTTCCTGAAAATCTGTGTATTTTAAATAAAAACAAGATTGTCCTTATCACCAGGATTTTTCCTTCTTTTCTATTTTTTTCTTTCATTCTAATAAATAATTAAAATGCTGTTAGAGGTACGAGTAATTATATATTCATTTTGCGTGTTGTCCTTAATGGATTCTTTAGATGTCAGGTCTACTTGATGTTCTAATGTCAATAACTGCTGACAGCTAGAACCATCCTCAGTGGATCTTGTGTAGTTAGGATATAGGATATGTTGTATGAGAAAGAAACCCACATAACAGTGGCTTAAATGAGATAGAAATATCTTTTCCTTTCATATAATGAAATGAAAATAGAGATTAAAGTCTGGTTTGGCAGGTATGCTCCATAAAGTTTTCTAAGGACCTTGCATTTACTATGCTATTGCTTCATGATAGAAAATTGCCCTTATCCTGCAAAAATAAGAATAGCACAAATAACTAGTGTATCCTTTTTGTGAACAGTTTGAGAATAAATTGCATACATCATGGCCTTCACCCCTAAAAACTTCAGTGGGATTTCTTAAGAATAAAGATATTCTTGTTTATAACCACAAAAAGAAAAGAAAAAAAAGAAAACTGCCCTTATCTTGTATGGTCCCAAATGTATCATCATCACATTCACATTCCAGGCAATGGAATGGAGGAAAGAATGGAACAAGAAATTCATACCCCTTCCTTTAAAGGGTAAAATTCAGAATTGCTCACATTACTTGCAAACATCACATTGTCCAGAATTTAATCATCACTCTAAACTTAGCTGCAAGAGAGGCTGGGAGATTTAGACTTTATTCAATTCAGCCATTGGTCTAATTAATGTATACTTAAAAATGATTAAGATAGTAAATTTTATGTTATATGTATTTAACCACAATAAAAAAATAAATCTTTGCCTAAGACAAAGTCACAAGGATTGTATCTTGCATTTTCTTCTAGAAGTTGTACAGTTTTAGGTTTTACACTTGGGTCTATGATATATTTTGAGTTAATTTTTTCACATGATGAGATATATGGGTCAAGGTTCACTTTTTCAGTTTATGGGTATCTAATTTTTCCAGCATCATTTGCTGAAATGTTTGTGTTGTTTTTATAAATAGAATATTTTTCATTTTTGCTCAATTAAGCTTATCAATCTTAAAAAATCATTCTCTATTACAAATCTGTATAAGTATGGCCACTTTTTTGATATTTCATGTTAAAAAGTATAAAGTGTTTTATACCTACATGCTTATACTTTTTACCTCTAAGTTGTGAGGCTGTAGATGATTTTATTTTCTTCTTTTTGTTTATATTAATATATTTGTTTTCTAAAAAAGGCATGGTTAATTGAGAAGTAAAAAAATTATACTAATATTAGAAATACATTTTGAATGTAGGTGTACATCCACAGAATAAAATTAAAAACTGGGAAAAAACAAAAATAAATAAAAATTAGGGATTCTTGTACTATGGCAGAGAAGAGAAGATTGGACAGTGGCTGAGGACCATTGGCATTTTTTTTTTTTTTTTGCCACACTCTCCTGTTTCTTCAAGATATATCCAGCCTGATAGATAAATGGGCAAAAATTATGAACAGACAGTTTATAGACGATATAAAAAGATCCTCAGACATATATAGAGGTGTTCAATTTCACTCATAATCAGAGACATATAATTAAATTTTAAGTGAAGGAAATAATGTCAGTAAAAATGCGGGTGTAGATATCTCCAAAAACTGTCAGAATCAACACTGTTAAAATTCTGAAAAAATAGGTAAAGGTCCACATCAACCAAACAAAGGTTTAATGAAGAAAGAGGAAGCCAAGATATGGCAGAAGACCTTTGTGTCATTTTACTTGTCCTTGCACCACCTCCTTCCTTGGGTCTACTGGGGTCTTGAAGATGGCAGTTAATCTTCCCAGTGTTGAATCCTGCTTCGTAATTCCAGAGACAGCATAGCAGACCTTCTTCTCAAAGAATTGTGTTTCTCTGTTTGATCTGTCTGAGGGCTACTTAAAGGACTGATGCAAGGCACCTGTCTTTGTTTTTCCTAAGTAGAACACCCTCAGGTCACAGAGGACCTTTCTCAAAAACATTGAAAGGAAAAGAGAAAACCTGTTTCCATCTGGAGCAAAATATAAAAGTTAGGAAGAGATATTCTTTGGAAAATTAGGGCAGTGAAAATTTCCTTGGGTATTTAAATACTAGGGTATTTAGAAAGCCATTTCCATGTCCATGGGCAGGACTCATGTTCAGAAAAGACCTTGAGAAGACCTTAAGTTTTCACCTCTGGCTCAGTAAAAGCTGTAAGTGAAGGCTAAAACATAATTGTAAACAGGCTGGCTAAACATTAAACAAGTACACCAACATTGAGCCAATTTGCAGGCTAGAAGAGTTTTTTTGTTTATTTGTTTCTTGTTTCTTTAACTCCAGGTGTTCAAGGAAATTTCTGCCAAAGCTCTATCTAAGCTAACCACAAGCTAAAGGAGCAGAGATCTCAAAGATCTCTGAGATGATAGCAGAGATGACAAAGAATATAACCTTTACAAATAATACTTTAGAAGTCATTAAACAAAGAGCTATAACACACATAACAATTAAAACAAACCATGAGGACAAGAATAATATAATTTCCAGAGTTACTACATTATAATATGTCAAATTGTGCAGTTTTCCACCAAAAATTATGGAGTATACAAAGAAAAAGGAAAATATGATCCATTCACAGGAGAATTTAATAGAAACTGTCCCTAATGGAGCAGACACATTGGACTTACTAAGTGTTAACTATGATAAATGAGCTAAAGGAAGCCAGGAGAAAGATCTTAACAAATGGAGAATATCAATAAAGGAATAGAAAATATAAAAAAGAAGAAAACGTTTCTAGAGCTGAAAAGTATATTAACTAAAATGAAGAAATCACTTGAGCTTTTCAACAGCATATTTGAGCAGGCCGAATAGAATTGGCAAACTTGAAGACTGAAATTATCCACTCTGAAGAGTAGAAAAAAAAAAAGAATGAAGAAAAATAATGAACAGAATTTAAGATACCTGTGCAACACCACCAACTGTACCAACGTAAACGTAATGGGAGTCCCAGAAAGAGAGAATAGAGAGCAAATGTCAGAAAGAATATTTGAAAATATACTAGCCTAAAACCTCCCAAATTTGTTAAAAGACATGAACCTTTATACCCAAGAAGCTCAACAAATTCCAAGAAGGATAAACACAAAGAGATCTATAACAAGGCATTTTATAATCAAACTGTTGAAAGACAAAGAGAGAATCCTGAAAGAAGCAAGAGAGAAGCAACTTTTCATGTACAAGGAATCCTCAGTAAGAGTAATAGCCAATTAATCAGCAAAAACCATGAAGATCAGAAGGCAGTGGAATAACATATTTAAAGTGCTGAAAGAAAAAAATGAATTCTATATGTGGCAAAACTATCTTTCAAAAATGAAGAAGAAACTAAGATATTTCCAGAAAAATTGAAGCTGAGGGTGTTAGTCCCTGGTAGACTTGCCCTATAAGAAATGCTAAAGAAAGTACTTCAGGATGAAATAAAATGACATTGGACAGCCATGTGAAGTCATATGAAGCATAAAAACACTGGTACAGGTAACTATGTAACAAATACAAAGCTGGTATTATTGTATTTTTTAACTCCCCTTTTCTTTCCCTATGTGATTTAAAAGACAAATGCATAAAACATTAATTTAAAAATCTATGTTAATGGGCAACAATGCATATAGATGTAATTTGTGACAACAGCAATATAAATGGGGAGGGACAGAGCTGTATAGGAGGAGAGATTTGGTACACTATTGAAGATAAGATGGTATTAGTACAAAATAGATTGTAATAAGTTTAAAAGTTTAATTGTAGTTCCCAGGGAAACCAATAAGAAAATAACTTAAAGAAAGAAAAGGAAATGAAAACAGAATAAAAATTGTACACTATCAAGAATCAAATAAGCACAAATAAGGCACTAATGGAGGAAATGGAAAACAACAACAAAGACTCATCCAAAACAAATAGCAAATGGCAGAGATTCTTTCTTATCCCTAATTAATTTAATTTTAAATGGATTAAACTGTCCAATTAAAAGGCAAAAATTAGCAGAATAAAATTTTTATAGTCTGATCCAACTATATGTTGTCTACTAGAGACTCACTTAAAATAAGTTAACTGGCATCTGTTCTACAATAAAGAGATCTAAGAGACACAATAAAACAAAAAACCATGTAAAAATTTTGTTTAGATCTTGATTTCAAGAAAGCAACTGTATAAATACATTTTAAAACAACTGAATGAAGTTTGATTATGGAAATCTGATTATGATATTAGAGGATACTAAGGAATATCATTACTTTTGCTGGTCATGATAACTCTGTAGCTTTGGGAAATGCTATTAAATCACTTAGGGGGAAAATTACAAGATATTTAGGAATTGCTTTAAAACACTTTTGAAGGAAGAAAATAATAAAGAGGGATAAAGCAAATATGGCAAAATATTGATAATTCTTCTTTATTGGTGATGGGTATATGGGGTTCATCATACTACTATTTTTACTTTTTATTGTATTTGAATTATTTTAAAACACTTAGACTGTGATTACTTCTGACCCCCCCCCCCCCACTGATTTTATCCTAATATAAGTCATCACCATCTCTCATTGGCATTTTTGCAATGGTCTGTAATATTGTGCTCCTGTATCTACCAATGTCCACTTAAATCTGTTTTCAAGCAGAGAAATCCTTTGAATTAGAAATGAAAATGAATACAACCTTTGATTATAACTAGTCTTTGACTCCCCATACCCTTCAGAGTAAAAGCCAAAGTTCTTGCAATGTTCTAAAAGACTTTCCATGACTTTGCTCTCCTTAAGTCTCTAACCCCGCCTCCACTGCTTCTCTCTCCCCCGGGCTCCAGTCACACTAGTCTCCCTCCTCAAGACAAAAATGCCCCCACCCTAGGGCCTCTGCCCTAGCAGCTTCCTCTTCTTATCATCCATATAGCTAACTCTCTCACTTTCTTTAAGGTTTTGCTCAAATGTCATTTTCTTAATGAGATCAATGGTGACCTTACTTTATCCTGTCACAATTAAAATTACAACCTGCCCCTTCCCACTTCAGACACTCTCCACCTCCTCAACCTACACTTTTGAATATATGTTTTTCTAATTTATTTTGCTAGTTTATAATTGTCTGTGTCTCTCTGATGGAATGGAAACTCCATCAGGGCAGGGAGTTTTATTTGCTAGCTAATTTATTTAATGCTATATTCCAAGTGCCTAAAATAGTACACGGAGCATTGCAGGCAATCAATAAATATTTGGGAGGAGAATGAGTGAATGAATTTTTAAACCAGTGGTAAAATTACATTTGAAACATTAAATATGATTGTGTGTATACAAGTCACACTACAATAAAAATTCAACAAATGTCAATTTAGATAAAATATGGAATTTGAAGTTGGTTGTTAGTTTACAAAGTTTTGATTGCTTTGTTTACCCATCTATAGTAGTTTGATACTCTTCAGCTAAAAGAGCACAAACATTGTAATTAATGCTATGGTTTTAGTTTAGTTTTGAGTGAGACAATGACAAGTAGAACTTTGACATTTGTCAAAGTACATGTTAGTTTTTTTTATATATATTTGTTGTTGTCCAAAGGATGATTATTAGCAAAGAATGTTAATTTTTTGAGAGTAATCATTATGATAGGTGCTACAGGATATATCAGAAATAAATTTTTATTAAAAATTGATAAAATCACCTTTTATAACTCACCTTTTCCAAGAGAAAAAACTAGATAGATGAAAGTTTATTTAAAAGCTATGTTTAATCCTCATATCTTCTCAGTGTGATACCATACCTCTTTGCTCGTTGAGAAGAATTCACCTGCAGTCACTATTAAATGAAAGAAAAAAGAAGAGCTATCTTTGAAATTGGAAACAAAATTTAAAGAGTCTAAAAAGGATAAACATATACTGTGCTTATCTATTTTCATAAAAAATTTAAAAACATTAGTAAAGTAAAGAAAGTTGAAAAGAGAAAGTGGAGTAAGTAAAGCTTTCAGGAATTTTTCCCATTGATTCTTTGAAGTTGTGAAACTGCTGAGAAGGATGTGAAAGAAGAGGTCCAAAATAATGTTTACTGGTTTTGACTAACCATCTAACTGAATGAATGATAAAGGAATGAAATGGAATATTCAGGGAAATATATACATTTTATACCTTGATTTCAACAAGCATTTGACTCTCTGCCACAATATCTTTATGACCAAACGGGAGAAATTTGGACCAAATACAAACACATTTGGGTACATTTTAACTGGTTGAGCAAATATACCTAATGCTTGTTGATTAATGGATTAATGCAAGCTTTAATTACATAAAAGGGGCTCTTTGGCTTTTGATATATTAACTCAGATGAATAATAATAATTCCTGACATTGTATTGCACTTTATAGTTCACAAAGAGCTCATTTGTGAGCTCTCATTTAACCCTTATCATAGCCTTGTGCTGAAGGCTGGGACAATGTGATTATCTTTCTTTAACTAGATATGGAAACTGATTTTCCAACTGATTTTATTTTTCTAATAAAGTGATTATTTAACTAAATATGGGTAAATGATTTGCCTAAAGACATATGGGAATGCTTATTCTTATTAATAAAAAAAGCTAAGAGGAATAACTAACATGTTGGATAAAATAATACAGATTCAAAAACATCCCCAAAGTGGATGTATAGAACAAATCTAACAAGAAAAACATATTAAAGTAACTATAAACACATGAAAAAAACTGGGTTTTCTCTTTTGAGCATTTATCTCAGTTTGTAATTGTACATTTATTGTTGTGATTTTTTAAATTAATATTTGACAGTTTCTAGAGACTGTATGGTCATCAGAGTGTCTGTGCTCAGCAATACATCTCCAAAACCTGGGGTAGTGCTTGGCACTAGTAGTTATACAACTAATAATTAAATAAATTCAGCACAAAGGTTATAAAAATGTCAAATATAAATTTCACAATCAAAAGACATATCTTAAGAGCTTTATATCAGAAAGTAAAGTAAGGTTTTAGTTGACAGAACAAAAACATAAAAGAATATGTATTGTAATCTTAGCCTATGCAACTGTGCATGATTTTAAGCTCTACTCATAATCAGGGTAATGGCCAACCAGATTGTGTGCAGAAGAGCATATTGGAAATTACTGGAGAAAATTCTAGAATTTAACTTGAACATTTCTTTTGTTAAAATAATTTTTAAACATTTGTAGGAAGGTAATGTGTAAGAAACAGGTATATAAATAATAGTTCTGAGGTGAAAGTAGGGTCTACAAATAGATTGTCTACAGAGGCAGTTTCATTCTCTATAAAAATAAAATTTTATAAGATATAAAAATAGAACAACCCAACACTATAAGAAATGGTCTTGTGAAGTAAGGGAATCTGAGTCATTGGGAATATTTAAACAGATCTGGATAAACTTGCCAAAATCATGACAGAGAACATTTATTTTCTTGGATAAAAATTTATTAGATTCTGTTTTACTATAACATATTCCTAATTAAATTGGTCATATTGTCCTTGAATATTATTATCAGGCACTGGAGAAAACATACACACTATATATATATATATTTTTCTGTTTGACCTATTTACCTGATTTTTGGCACCAGGCATTATACTTAAACTGTTGCCTTTATAACAAATAAGAAATGATTTAGTTCTTGTTATTATTGTCAAGTTTAAAAATATTCAGGTTTTAAACAAAAGGGAATTACATCAGATAGCTATTTATTAAGTTAAAAAAACTTTAAACTATTCAAATGTGTATGCATAAAGGTACTTTCAAAGGCTAATATTATATAAAATAGGTTTCAGATGAAAACAAACAGAAAAATATTTTCTCATTCTCCCAGAGAATACTCTTCCCTATGTTTGGAAATTTATAAAAGGAATTTTGTGAATTTAAGAGTTAGAGTTATATCTGTTAGATTTTAGCATTTGGATGCATGAAGTGGGACATTGTCTCAATACTGGTGATGCTAGCTTTTGCTTTGCTGTTCAGAATCACACTTTGCAAGCACATCCATTAAGAGATTCTTCCTAAAGTATATCTAAAAGGCTAAATGTTTCCTGCTGTGATAAGTATATTAATTTCCATTATCTTCTAATACCTTCCTCTTGGTAATCATCTGCAGACAACCACCTGTAGAAGAGCAGATCTATATTTAAGTGTAAATAAAATAGGTTATATGTGTGCTTTTCTATTTTTCTCTGCAAAAAAATGTGTTTTACTCCTGCTGTTCAATGCATTTTGATGTGCTGTTCTATAAGTTTAAAGCAAGGTTAAAAAAAATTAAACAAGATTCATCTGGCAGCATTGCAAGTTAGTATCATACACCTGGCACATAGGTTCCAAAGCAAAGTGATTCTTTGGGAAAGAATTGCTTGATAAACAGCAGAACTAAAAAAAAGATGAGCAGATGACAGTGCATTGAAAATTAGATTAAAGCCTGCAATGTGATATTGTAGGAAGGTGTGGAGATGTAATGAGACAAGACAGAGCAAAGGGAAAACTAGACAGAATAAGGAGAAAAATTCCTAAGTGTGAGGTATTTTACAGTGCCATATAGCTTCCCAAGAAATAGTGGAAACTCTGTCCCTTGAATAATTTCAAAGTAGAGTAGGAAATTGGACTGAGAATATAAAGTGGTGACAAAACTTTAATGACTAAAAAATAAGATGATGAAATAAAGAAACAAAGAAATACAAATTCAAAGAGTTAGGTGATTTTGAACATGATGGTTTTGTTAAGTTTCTCTCTCACTAACAATAATAATAATTTTAATATTTAAAATTTATGAAAATTTTCATAAATTCCTAAAAACCATAACTAATCAAAAAGAATACAATTTAATATTTGTAGATATGTTGAAAACTAAGACTTACAGTTGAGCCTCTGATGACACTGCAGCCCCTGCTAATACTTGGATTGCAGGTTTTTAAGAGCCTGAGCAGAGGACACAGTTGAACTGTGTGTGCCCTAACTCCTGACCCATGGAAATTGTGAGATAATAAATGTATATTTTTTAAGTGGCTAAGATTGTTTGTAAGCAATAGAAAATAAACACAGGCATCAATGCTTAAAACAAGAAAATGTTACTTAAAAGATTGTATAAAGAATATTTAACTAATATAGTATTGAATTGAAATGAATGATGCCAGAAAACTGCTTGCCCTCATATTTGCACCTGTCAGTAACTTTATAGTCTAAGCCCTTTTGCAGAGCACAGTTTTCATTTCCATCTCTAGTTAAATTGGGACTGGTGACTCTTATCTGTTTTTCAAAAATCTTTAGCCTTTGGGGAAAAAGAAATCAATACAAGGACTGATTCTATCTTTAGATTAAAAATGTATGCAAGTTGTTAATGAATAATAATCAGAGGATAATTTAGGAGAATTTCAAGTTTTCTCTTTGTTCTAAGTATTATATAAATGTGCCTTAAAAATGCCCTGTTAATAAATGCCATATATGAAAAGCTTACAGCTAATATTGTAAACAATGGGGGAAAACTTTTTCTCTAAGATCAGGTTGATCACTCTTGACACTTCTATTCAACATAGTACCAGAAGTCCTACTCAGAGCAACTAGCAAGAAAAAGAAACAAAATTCATCTAAGTTGGGAAAAAGAAGTAAAATTGTCCCTGTTTGCAGATGACATGCTCTTGTACATAGAAAAACCCAAAGACTATACAAAAAAATGTTAGAACTAATAAACCAATTCAGTCAAGTTGTGGGATACAAAATCAACATACAAAAATCAGTAGTATATCATACATTAAAAATGAACTATCTGAAAAGGAAACTAAGAAAACAATTTCATTTACAATACCACCAAAAAGAATAAAATGCTTAGGGATAAACTTAATTAAGGAAGTAAAAGCCTTGAACATTGAAAACTACAAAACACTGATGAAAGAAAGTAAAGAATATACAAAAAAAAAAAAAAAGGAAAGATGTCTTGTGTTCATGGATAAGCCAATATTGTTGAAATATCTATAATACTCAGTGGTCCAGATTTAATGCAATCCCTATCAAAATCCCAATGGCAGGTTTTTAAAAAATTTTTTGACAAATAGAAAAAAAATCCTAAAATTCATATGGAACCACAAAGATTCTGAATAGCAAAGAAAATATTGGGAAAGAAGAACAAAGCTGGAGACATCACAATTCCTGATTTCAAGCTATATCTTAAAGCTACAATAACTGAAACAGTATGACACTTGCATAAAGACAGACATATAGACCAACAAAACAGAACAGACAGCCCAGAAATGAATCCATACATACATGGTTGATTGATCTTTGACAAGAGAGGCAAAAATGCACAACAGGGAAAGGATTGTCTCTTCAACAAATGGTACTGGGAAAACTGGATATTCATAGGCAAAAGAATGAAATTTGACTCATCTTACATCATACACAAAAGTCAACTCAAAACAGATTAAAGACCTAAATGTAAAACCTGAAACTGTAAAATTCCTAAAAGAAAACACAGGAAAAACCTTCATGACATTGGTCTTGGCAGTGATTTCATGGAGATGACACCAAAACCACCGGTAACAAATGCAAAAATAAAACAGTTGAACTACATCAAACTAGAAACCTCTGCACAGCAAAAGAAACAATCACCAAAGTGAAAAGGCAATGAACGGGAGAAAATATTCACAAACAGTATATTGAATAAGGGACTAACTTCCAAAATATATAAGGAACTCCTATAATTCAATAGTAATAAATAAATAACCTAATTAAAAAATGGGCTAAGACTTGAGTAGACATTTATCCAAAGAAAACATCCAAATGGCCAACAGGTATATGAAAAAATATTAAATGCACTAGTCATCAGGGGAATGCAAATCAAAACCACAATGATGTATCACCTCACATCTGTTAGGATGGCAAATACTTTTTTAAAAAAAGTTTAAAAAAAAAATTTTTTTTTTTTTAAATTTTGGTGAGTATGCAGAGACATGAAAACCCTTGCACACTCTTGATGGGAATGTGAAATGATGCAGCCACTATGGACGACGGTATAGTGATTCTTCAAAACGTTAAAAATAGAACTACCACATGATTTAAAATCTCACTCCTGGGTGTTTACCCCTGTCCCCACCAAAAAGAAAAAAATCAGAATCTTTCCAATGTTTTGCATGCCAATGTTCACTGAAGCACTACTCACAATAGCCAAGGTGTGAAAACAACATATATATTCATGAATGGATGAATAGATAAGGAAAGTGAGGTATATACATGCAATGGAATATTATTTGGTCTTACAACTGAAGGAAATCCTGCAATATGCAACAACATAGATGAATCTTGAGGACATTTTACTAACTGAAATAAACCAGTGCAAGAATGATAAATACTGCCTGATTCTACTTATATGAAGTATCTAACAGAGTTAAACTCAGAGAATCAGAGAGTAGAGTGGTGCTTTCCAGAGGCTGAGGGATGAGAAAATGAGAGTGTTGCTAATCAACAGGCATAAAGTCTCACTTATGCAAGATAAATAAGTTCTAGATATTTACTGTACAACATTGTCCCTACAATTAACAGTATTGTATTGTCACTAAAAAACTTGTTAAGATGCCAGATCTCTTTCTAAATGTTCTTACCACAATAAAATAAAATTTTAAAAGAGTTTTCAGTTAATAAAGCAAATAATTTTAATAGGAAAAATGCTCTGTCAATTTGTATTGCTATTAAATAATTAAAATTAAACGTTCACTTGCTCTGTTTTTATCCAAACTAAAAGATAAATTATTTTACTTATTAAATTATATCTTCTTACTTTCTTGTCTGTTAAAAAATAATAAGCTGTACCTTTGTCTAGGTGACTGTGACTTCCACTGCTACTCTTACCAAAGAAAATCATTCACTCTATGAGTCTAAAATGTAAGCAAATGTTGCATAATGTTCTTTGCACTATGTTAATATTAATAATAACAATGATAATGACAGTCACCATTTATTGTTTCTACTTAGTGCTAGTCCTATGAGATTTTTGTATTTTATCTAATCCTTACATATAATCAATGAGGTGGAAAATATTAGCTTTTTTATCATCTGAGGAAATGGAGGCTTAGAAAATTTAGGTAACTTATCTAAGACCATGCATTTTACTAAGTGTAGACCCGGGAATTTGAATGAGGTTCTTTAGATATGATGCAATATAGAGTGATTCTGATAATTATAGGAATTTCTCCAAAAAACCGCTAGTGTCTATATAAAAAATACTTTAAAAATAGTATAGAAACAAAATAAAAATTTTAAGTGTGTATCAAGACGCTAAAGATAACTCAATAGAATATTCATGAACAAGTGAGGGCAAAGTAGGAGTTAAACGGATGCATTTTAATCCCAGTTCCATTCATAGTCAAACTTACAGAAATGCTATCTCCACTGGAAGTCTTTGCTATTAAACAGTCCATTCAGTCTTCAACCCACTCTAATACGGCTTGTTGCCTTTCTTTCTTCTGAAATTTCAGTCATTGAAATCATCTATGAATTCTTAATTCCAAATCCAGTGAAAATTTGCCCTTGTTATAGCCATGCTCTCTTAAATATTTGACACTGTTGACTACTCCTAATTGAAATTTTCTCCTTCTTTGGTTTTCATGACACTAATTATTCCAAATTTCCTTTTATCTTGTGGCAGTCCTTGCTCACATTTATGTGTTCACCTTCTTTTACCCTACATCTAAATATTAGTGTTATCCAGAGTTCTATCCTCAGCTTTATCTTCCTCTCCTCTATAGTTTCTTCCTGGAAGATGATGTCTAACCCTTGCCTTCAGCTACTACTTGACTACTAAAGACACCCAGTCACATTCTGTGCTCTAAATTCATATAGCCAAAGCTTACTCAAAGTCTATTCATGGACATTACTTTACTGAACTCATGATCTCCTCTGTACCCGACAACATATTTCTGCATCTCTTTATTTCATTTTATATTTAGTGTTTAATATGGGGCTCAAAAATGTGTACTGCATGATGGAATTACATACTTTTAAAGGTGTTTGTTCAATCTGGAAAGTGAGTAATGATTGTCAGATTTTTTTTAAATTGCGAAACCTCCTTTCAGAGTAATAAGTAGTAACCTCATGGACTTCAAGGATTACTTATATATCTGCTCAAAATGAGCAGTTATTTCTTCTCAGAGTAACTTCAAGTAAAATTATTAAGAGGAAAGTATTCTTGGTTTCCTTTTCTTCTCTTCTCTGAAAATTAGACTTTTCTTTTAGTGTTCACGTATTCAGGATGCTCTCAATGATCTCAATGCTCTCAAAAGATCCCTTAACCATTATGATAAAGTGTACTAGTTAGTTATTGCCATAATAGTGCTATCTAACAAATTACACAGAAATGTAAAATAACTTTTTCCTCAGTCACCTTTCGGCAGATTGGTTGGAGTAGGCTCATTTTGCCTGAGTTCAGCCTGATTTGGCTTCAAGCTGAGGTTGAGTTCAGGTCTGCTCCACGTGTTTTTATTCCTCCTTGGACTAGTAGGCTGATTGGGGCATGTTAATTTCATGGCAATATGCCATAGTTGAGGTGATATATAGAGTCTCTGTGGGGAGAAGGAGAAAAAAATGCTTAATGTTGATGTTAAAAACCCTTCACAGAGGAGGTGACATTTGATCTGGGTATTAAAGGATGGGAAATTAAAATTAGCCAATCAGAGAATGAGGGAAGAACTTTCCAATTATTGATAATGAGGTATAAAATGATTTATATTAGCTTAAAATGATTTACTTTACTATCTGAGAGAAGAAGGTTTGAGTTTTAGCAAAATCATGAAAGCTGAAATCCCAACTTAGAGAAATGACTACTACAGAATTTTACAAACTCAGGCAAGTGGACCCTCCTGGTAGTAAGATAATGCGTGTTAGAAAGGCTGTAGCACATTGAATCAGACAAACTAGCAATCAAAGGCAAACTAGCTACTTAGGACCTAATAAATCTTACAGGTGTGTTTGGTTTAACCTGAATACAGTTCTTTGAAAATTTGAACTAATGATTTGAAATAGGGCAATTTTGCATAAAGATGCAAATCTTTGACAATGTTGAGTTTGTAGTTCAACATGAGAAGTGTTGTCTAGAGCTGCGTGATGGGTCCTTTGTTAAGAGGGATATATACGTTCCAAGTTAGTTCCGACTCCATAGAATATTATCGTCTCCTTTTCCCAGAGATGGATTGTCAGTTGCCATTTATCATTAAGCATGGACTATTTGCTTTTTCTGGTAAAAGAGAAATATTTATCTGTATTCTATCAAAAATTGATGAATGAAAGATAATGAAAGATATACCAAAAGAGACACATTTCAAGAAAAATGGGAGGAAGCATATTTGTAAGGACTATTTCTCTGGTTAATATTCAAGTGAGATGCTATTTTAGAAGATGATGATAATAAGAAGCTATTAATAGGAGGCTTTCCGAAAGCTGTGCAACCCTAGTTTTATGTTTTCTGCTGGTGCTGCTGCCACCAATATTGTGTCTCATCCTCAGGATAATTTATCACAATGCAGGGTCAAAAAGTTCCCAGCAATTAGCCACCCCAAACTCTGAGAATCTCAAATCCTAATGTAAAAACTATGTTATTATCCTCTTTGAGTCCACCTCCCTCCTAGAAGCTACCTGTGTTGAATTAGTAGTCTATTCAAACAAGAAAGGAACTCAGCATGGACTGTTCTAGTCAAGGCTATCCTGACAGTCATATTTTGTTATCTCTCTTCCTATAGCATCAACATCAGAGAAATGGGAAATGCTTGTTTCTGAGGAAACACATTATACATTGGGCCTAATAGAGTACAAAGAAATATTTGAGCCAAATTGAGCCAAATATTTTAATATCCCGAGTTGTATAGTCTTAGGAAGTATATGAAATAATGCAGTTTCCTTCCATTCAAATAGAAACATGATTTGCTTTGGGGAGCAACTATATTTACTTATCTCCAGAAGTAAGTTGCTGTATTTTCCCCCCTTGGTCGGACTCGAACAGGAAGCTGCCCCTGGAGTGGTTGACTGAGGGCAGAAGAAAGCTGAGAGCCGGCTTCTGCCACTCAGGGCTAGGCTCCACATCCCTCTACTTGGTAAGATTCTGATGGGCCCTCAAGTTCATCTCTTCTTTTTGAGGTGGGCCTAGGAATAGGCCTGACTGTGCTGCCCAGCTTGGATTGCTTAGCCTCCTGTGACCCCACAGGCCGAGGTCTACATGTCAGCCCTCCAGAGATAAAAGAAATGCAAAATCCAATCAAGAGCTCAAGCCAGGTGGGAGCTGTAGATGTAGATGAATCCAACGACATGGTTAAAATGTAGTTGATATATAAATATGGTAGGTTTGGAGAGTTAACCTTCCAAATTTGAGGAATAATAGTAGGAATGGAGGGCAAAGCATTTTTCAACACCAGAAAGATTTAAAATTGAATAGGGAAACACGTAAGAGATTAAAAACTCATAGCATTAATATTCTTTAGTAAAAATTAGGTGCACATTTATTATTGGTCCCTTTAGTGTTGAAGAAAATTGGAAAACTACAGTCACTGTGGGTCAACTATGTTATTTCATTTTAAAGCCCTGTATTTTCATATTAGGATGCCTAATTAACAAACCATTTTAGGCTTATGGGTTTTTGGTTGTTGTTGAGACCTGACTAGTTTTCTAAAAATAGTATTTAAGAGAATTCTTGTTTATAAATTTACTTTATTAGCTTATAAAAAGCATTTAGCAGTTGGGAAATTGTAGTCAGAAAACAAAAGTATAAGAAAATAAATTTTTAAAAATTTAACTTTGATTTAAAATGCTAAAATGTTTATAACTAAGCTTGTAAATAGGACTAGGAATTATTGAAAGGCTTTTAAAATAGTTTGAGAATTTTCTAGTCCTATAAGTAGAATAAGGTAAATAAACTAAGCTTGAAAGTAAACTTAAACTTTAAGCTTAAAAGCCTAAAAATGAACTAAGTTTTTATAATTATAAATTTAATTAGTTGACTTTTTAAAGATTAAACTTCTGAATATTCATTTCTGTAAATAAAAACCAACCCTGAGGGTAAAAAGCAAAACCAAAATGAAACAAAAAGTCACACAAAACCCCCTTCAATATTAGGAATGAAGCACATAGCCATCAGGTATAGAAGGTTTGGATATAATTTTTCAAGACTTAAGAGTTTCGGGTACAGAGTCCTCATATTCTTCCCTGTCCAGACCAATATTAGGGATCAAAACTTAGCAAGAAATATTACTGGCAAATGTAGAGAAGCTCCATGAAGGGCTTCCCTGGTGGCACAGTGGTTGAGAATCCGCCTGCTGATGCAAGGAATAGGGGTTTGTGCCCCGGTCCGGGAAGATCCCAGATGCCGCGGAGCAGCTGGGCCCGTGAGCCGTGGCCGCTGAGCCTGCGCGTCCGGAGCCTGTGCTACGCAACGGGAGAGGCAACAACAGTGAGAGGCCCGCGTACCACAAAAAAAAAAAAAAAAAAAAGCTCCATGAAGATTTTAATAAACGTCAAATATGACTGAAATGTCAGTAGAGTTTGATTTTGAATATTTACACCAAAACCCTTAGAATCATTTTTGTTATCTGGTTTTGATTAGCTTTTGTTTCAGTTTAAATCAGTTCTCTGAGACAACTATCTTTGCTTACCTGTGCTTGCTGCATATTAAACAAACAAAAAATAATGTGAGGTAACTCTGAAAAAGTGTGGTTAATTTGTTTCAAAATTTAGTTAACCTAAATTTTTGTTGGCTTTCAATAATTTAAAATTTCTTTGACATTTTATAACAACTTTAGTGGATTTAGGTTACCTCGGGGTCTAGTAGTGAATTTTCAGTAGTCTAGGTTGTGCCCTTTTGTGTAGTGAGGTTTTAAGTGATTTTAATTCACTTTATATTTTTTGTATTTAAAATTTTTCTTACAATGAGCAAAGTAGGAGGAAAAAAGTTATTAACTTTATTAAAACAATGTGAATTTTAAAATATACTTTTTTTCCCCAGAGACTTCGTAACTATGTAAAGTGAAATCATGGATTGTGTGGTGTAACATTTTCTAGGACTTTAATATTTTAATGATTGAAAAGCATGCCGTTATTAAAGGAAGGAGCTTTGCTCCAAGCACAATCTCTCTTATGATGTATCTCAACTTAGAAGGCTGTAGACTAATTAGACACACAGCATATGCCTCCCTATGGTTTTACTATATTGGTTTCCATTCTTTAGTCAGATATGTTCTTTTGCTGTTAAACTTTTCCTTTTGAAGACATTGCTTTTAATTACAAAATTTAAAAAGGGAAACACAAAAACCTTACCCAGTACATGAAAAAAAAAAAAAAAAACTGCATAGAAAAAACTGAGTCATAAAAACTGCAGCAGGTGGTCTTAACCACATGATGGTCTACCTCATACAATGTGACTTTTGCCAAGGACTCTGATTGCAATCCTGCTGAACTCAACTGCAATTCTTGTGTCAGCTCTGTCCTGTAGTGCAAATCAATCACCAGGTACCTTTTGAGCTCTCGTGGACATTTAAGATTCCAAAGCTTGAATCCCACATACATTTACAGAAGAAGCACGGAGAGAAGCCTCTCAGCAGCCCTGTACTCAAACCCAGCATGATATTCAATAATGACCTGTCAGGAAAGGAGACTATGTATCCTCACACTGTGAAATATCCTGAGGGACTTTCTTTATGAATTTGAAAAAAGATTCAGCAGGCTCTAGGCAAGAGCTCATGCACACAATTTCAAAAGTGTATCACAATCCTTTAAATTTTTTTTTTCAGGGGGCATCATTACTTTGGTGTTTTTTCATCTATCCTTTTAAAAAATTATAAAAATGAAAATGATGGCCTGAAACAGTCTCTGGGTCACAAAAAATAGTCTTCTGTTTTTTCAAGGTGTATCATTTCTCTTTTTACCCTAGCAGGATGGTATTTGCCTTTTAAGCATTCATTGATTTATTTTCATTTTTGCCCATTCATAATGTAAAAGATATTGAATGAGTGATATGTGTGCAATAGTCATGCAGAATTTGTTAGAATTAATTTAAAGGCTAAAACTGGCACATTTTGTCTTTTCTTGGTAATCATATGATCTTCAACACACTAGAACAATGGTGCTTATATTTTTCAATATAAAGGCCACCTAGGAAAAAACTCTATCAGGAAAATTCACATATACATACAAAATTTTAAAATGTACATGTAAACTGAGAGGGCTCACAGATTCCTTGGAGCCCTGTGTTCCATGCTGGGTTGTGATGGGGGAAGCCAACAGTTTAGTATGCAGGGTATTTGCTAGGAAGCAGTATCTATGAAAAGGAAGGTAAGGATGCAAGATAGGGCAGTGGGAGAAGCTGAGCTGTGATGCAGAACCAACAAAGCTTCAGCCAATCAGAATCATATGGGAGTGATCACACTCAGGAGCTAGAATGGCCCTTCAGTCCTGTCAGGAGTTGGGCCCGTCTTATTGATCAGTCAAATTGAACGTGTTTCCCAGGAAGCGGTGGCTGTAGGCCTCCATGCAGCCGAGGAAATCTCTGAAGGGACTGATGTCTAAAGCCTGTTGATGACAGCCCTCCTAACAGCTGGGGCAACAAGTTCTTCCATGAATGGGATCTGTGTGCTACATCACATCTATCTGACCCAGGTTATGAGAAATCCTGCCCTAGAATCTTCAGCTTTCTCTCTTCAATTTTAGCCACTGATGTGATTTTCAGATTTTATTTCTAAATTCTAACTCAAAGACCACTTAAGAACAATTTGATTCATATAGCTTATGCCTTACTTAAGCAGCAATATATTTTAGGTATGCTTTACTGAGTTGGTTACTTGATTTACATTTTGAACTTATTTCAAACTTTCTTTTTTTTTAAAGATAATTTTAGGTTAATAATTACATTTTAATCTATTGAACGGTTTTAAGCAGATGTTAAAATAATAAGAAAGCTGTTAGAATAGAGGAAGAGCTGACTCACCACTACAAAACTTGGAAAATCCAGAAGGAAATCTCTTTTGCCCTGGTTCCATTAGTGTAGCTAAATGACTGACACACATGGAGCAAAAATAGGAATAAATAGAAATATAACAGCATCATTGCCCTCCTCATTATAAAGAAAATTAACTGAAATAAAAACAAGATGAAAGATAATAGTACCATACTTTTCACTTAAAAAGTCATTGAAATAATGAAAGTAATCTCTTCATTGTTAGAGATTTTCACCTTTTATCAGTTTAGGTTGTGACTGAAATGTTTTTATGCCTAAATCTAATTATGCAAAGGGGAGAGCACTATTTTTAGTAAGCCATATTTAATTCTCTAAAATGTCTCTGTTCAGTAAGGCCCTGAAGGGATGAATGATAGTCTGGCAGGTTTTCAATAAATAATGACAATTTATCAGTAAAGAGGCTTATTTTCAAGAGATGAATAGCTAAATAAAGCTGTAACATTAATTTCCAAATCGTGAAGACAAAATAGCATTGACAGAAATCATAAAATTTGAAGGACAAACTAGTTTGGGTGGGAGTCAGAGGCTGTGGGAACAGAGGAAAGATATATTTTAATTTAGACATGTTGCTTTTAAAGTGGTGTGGCACATCCAAGGAGAGAGATATTAAGCAGGTAGCTAGAAATACAGGTCTGGAGCTCAAGGGAAAAAGGTCAGGCTCACTTGAACAAAGGTATCTACATTCACCAGGTTAGGCTCTCCTGGGTTAAGAAATGTGTTTAGTATGTTTCAGAAAGAGGGGATCAAGGAGGCTGTGTTCCCACTACAGTGAGTAGGCAGTGTGGTCTGTTGGAAAAAAATTATTTTCAGAGTTATAGTTCATCACTAGCTGTTTGGCCTTGAATAAAACTCTCTAAACTTCAACTTTCCCTGTTACTAAAATGGGAATATCAAAACCTATTAATGCTCTTTATAGAGTGACTTGGATCAAACATGATAAATGTAAAAGCATTTCATAAATTTAAAGGTGCTATTCAAACACACACTATCATTATAATAGAGTGTATGGATATTTATTTGAAATATTTAAGCATGAAAGAGAAGATGTAAATTATTCACTCACTAAATAAACATATGTTGTGTAAGGCACTAAATTTGTGCTAGAAAGAGGAAGATAAATAAGATGTGGTTCCTTCCCTCTCATGGCTCATAAGTCCTATCAAGAAAAATAACACATGGGCAGGTGTCAAGTACTAGCAGACAGAGAGTAAGTAAAGGATGCTATAAGTGAATGAGTTAATGAACACATAAATAGGTGCACAGAGGAGAAGCGTCTAATCCACACTCTAAGTATCAAAAAAGCCTTCTGGGGAGAAACTGTCTTAAAGAATGATAAATTGTTCTTCAGATAAAGAAGGGATGATGGAAAGTAAAAAATCCTAAGCCCAGGCAATGTCAGGAGAAAATGTTGAACGTAAAATGCTTGAGGGCAGTTGGGAAGAAATGAGGCTAGATGTGGAGAAGAGGTAGAGGTGGTGGTCAGATAACCTATGTCATACTAAGTTACTTGAATTATTATGATGAAATAATAGATTTAAGAGGAGGAATAGGGTAATCAGATCTGGTCCCCCCCCTTTTATTTTAAGATTAAAAAAAATATTTTTTGGCCACACTGAGTGTCATGTGGGATCTTAGTTCCCTGACCAGGGATCAAACCCATGACCCCTGGTGTGGAAGACTGGAGTCTTAACCACTGGACCGCCAGGGCCTTTTAGATGGAGCCCTCTGGCAGTGATGAAGAAGTCTGATTTAAAGGAAAGGAAATTGGAGTCAGGAAAACAAGTCTGGAAATTACAGCAATAGAACAGCAATAGATGATGGAGGATTGAATTAACTTCAAAATTAAATGTGATTGAAACTATTGGTGACCAATCGAAGGGTGAAAAGTGAAAGAGAGGGAGGAAAGAAAAATTTCTCCCTGCGGTCTGAATGGATGGCTGTACCAACTGCTGAGATGGAAAATGAGGAAGAACGAGTTTAAGGAAAAAGAGGATTTTTGTTTGGGTATCTTGAGTTAAGCAGTGTCTGTGTGATGTTTAGGCCAACATAGCAAGAAGCTGGATATATGTCTGAAGCCCAGTAGACAGAACCTCTTATGAGAGAGTTGTGGGCCAGAGATCTAGATTTGAGAGACATCAGTAGATGAAAAGATTAGGTAGATAGGTAGATAGATGGTAGATAGGTAGATGGAGAGATAAATTTAAATGAATGTTTAGCTAATTGTATCCATAGTGCCTAGAATAGTTCCTGGTACTTGACAGTATTTCACTGAGTAAATATGAGAAGATTTAAAGTTGTGAAAATAGATGTGCGTACTCAGAGAAAAACACTTAAAATGAGCATGGCAAAAGTGGGTTGAGGTGGAAAAACATCAATATTTAAGGTGTCAGCATAGGGTACTCAGAGTATAAAGAATAGAAATATAAGAAGAATGATGATAATTGAGTAAACAATGATATTATGAAAATCAAGAAAGAATAAAATTAAGGGAAACAAATCAAGAGTTCTTATCCACTGTTTCCCCAATTACATGACATTGATGGAGGTATCAATTGGGTGCTAGAGCAAAGGTGGAACTGGAAGGGGTTAATTGGATCTTCTGTGACATTTGATTTATGGATGCTGAATCTGAAGTATACGGGCTCATGACTGTCACTGAGAACCCTCCCCATTATATGGAGAAAGCTTTTAAGAACATGAAGTCTGTTCCATACTTGTTCCTTTCTAATACTTTCCACATAGCAGTTTCTTATCTTTTTAGAACTTAAACTAACATTGTTCCTTCCCTGCTTGAGAGTCTTTAATGGCTCTCCATTGTACTTATCCTAGCCTATTATCCTCTTACAATTTGGCCTCTGCCAATTTCTCTAGCTTTATTCTATTCCTTATTCCCCTTTGCTTTATATATTAAACATCCTTTCCTGGTTTAAGTTCTCTTTAACAGATTTTTTTCCCCTTCAATTTGGAATGTTCTTTCATTCATATAATGTTTCTTTTTCATCTTTTGTCTTAACTTAAATATCACCTCCTAAAATAAGTCTCTTAAAAAAACACTATAATCCAAAACAGGTTCCCCCTGTTTAATCTCGTAGCACCTCACTCTCCTTTCACTGGATTTATTATAGTTTGTAATTATATTGTTGATTGGTTATTATTTTTTCTTGTTTTTTTCTTTTTATATATTCCTTTTTGATTTCATTCTTTTTTTTATTGATTGGTCATTTATTATATATATTCTCTACAGAATTAAAATCTCCAGAAGGAAGGGATTAAATCTCTGTGCTTACTTTTTCATACCCAATGCCTAGCTTAATATGTGTAGTAGGAATAAATAATAATGCCTGTTCACTTAACTAGAGTTGTAAGTAATTCATTTACCTCTATAGACATATCTTGAGGATACACAGAAAAGATTTTTAAATTGCGATTTTAAAATATACTATTTAACCAAATAGTAAAACTGCTTGATATGCTCTCTTAGACATATAAAGAATTTGGTTGTGAGCATTTTAAAAATAACTGATTTGAAAGGAGCATTAACTATAGTAGAATCTGAGATGCAAAACAAAACAAAAACAAAAACAGGGCTATTTTTTGTAGGACATAGAATTGTGTGATAGAAATACAATATATTTTACTAACTCATCTGATCCTCCTATTAGAAACTTTCTAGGCTCCTAATAGAATGTACAACCAGAAACTCTCACATTCTTTGAAGTCATACATTTATGAGATAATGTAACTTCATGAATTTAACAGGTCTTCATTATTTTACTTTGGGTCTTCCCTTTCACTAAGTAACCCTCCTCCCACTCTAATTTATCTCTCTTAATAACCTCAATAATTCCAATTCAGCAAATCTTTAGTGGATATCTATTACAGCCTGAGAATACTGTAGTGTTGAGAACAGAATACATGTTAGAAGTAGTATCTGTGCTCAAGGTATTTATCATTTATTTCAGGAAAACTATAAGACAAAGGTGAACTTTTAAGTGACAGTTGGTCTGATGTAGATTAACAGAATAAAGATGCGTTGCAGCAACCAAGGAAGCTGCATCTTCAAAACGATGGCTAAGATTGGGTAAATCAGGGAACATGGAAGATGAGTGGCATTCTGTAACAAAAGAATATTTAGAAGTCTCTCAAGTAAGATTGCCCCTGGAACATTACATGCAAAGTGGGGCTGCTGACCATGATAGAGCAGAGATGTGCCCACTAGCTCTAAAGCAAAATTAAAATAGTGTCCTTGCATCAGGTGGGAAAACACCCTTGGGAATGAATAAATGATGGTAGTCATAGATTTTCTGTTTGAGTAAATGATGGATGAATTACTCAATAAGCAGCCTGTCTATAGAAAAAGTCTGGTTTCTTATCACATATCCTCCATACAGAGATGCAAACATTTGCATAGAAATGAATTGATTTGAGAAAGGGCAGAAAAGGAGAAGCAATAGAGAGAGACATTGGAGCTGGCAAGAGACTGCAGAAGGAAATATCCTTTGGGGTTTGCTTAATAACACTCTATTCCACTTATGGTATATAGTGCCTTTGGTAATTTAACTCATGTGATCACCTCACATCCATGTTATTTTAGATAAGGAGGAGAAAATATGATTTTAAAAGAGGAGTAATGACTATCTTATATCCATACATCATTCATCAAATGAAGCCTTTATAGAAAAGTTACATATATTGCAACTTGAAAATAAATAGCTGTACTTATTTTTAAAAACTTAAAGCAGATCTTACAAATGAAATTTTTTCTTATGTAGAATATGAATGGGTTTTTTTTCTTTTATCACTATTTTTAATTTTTTGAAGTTTTCAATAGAGAGATTTTAAAGGATATCTATCAATTTATCAATCTATTGGTCTATTGTTTTTAATACAGTGTATCCATTTGGAAATAAAGCTGTGTATTTTTAGAGAATTACATTTTACATGGGAAACTATCCCAGGGCTTTCTTCCCCTTCCTTTTTAACCTTAAATAAACAAATTTAACATACATTTGTCATTGTATCTCTAAGAAAATATTACCTAAATGTTTCAATAAATTAAACAAAAACAGATTAAATTGGAGGTGCTGAGATAAACAAAATTAAATGTTTTCTTACTATAGGATCCTTTGATTTTTAAAAACGTGCATGGTGAATATTTAAGAAATGTTATATTATCAATATATTTTTCAAATTTCTAGATTTCAGGACTTTTTTGAGAAAATTCTTCAGAGCTAATGCTCTGAAGAATATAAAACTGAATCTACTACAATAGGGAAAAGTTAGTTAGAAACTAACAACATCTAAATAGTTTCAATCATGCAGGTAATCACTGCTTGAAGAATCCTCAAGAAAGAATAATCCCATGTGTAATACTTTTTAAAAGGGATTTAATACAGAGCTCCCCTTTTCATAAACCCCAAAGTATTTTAAAGTTTTAAGGTAGGTAGCATACAACAATGATTAAGAGCAATCCTCTAGATTCACATGCATTTGAATTCCAAGTTTATCACTAACTAAATGTATGACTTTTTTCTCTAAGTATTTATTAAAATGACTCTAAAATGGAGCGTATAACAACTCGTTCTAGGACATGTGAAGATTAAATGAGATGAGCATATATTAGTACTATACATAGTAACTAGTAAAAACTATATGCTGTTATCCTTATATTGAAATGTATTATTATATTTAAGGATCTATTGTTTGGTATCTATAAATTTAATCAATAAATGTTAGCTACTGCCAATTAAAAGTCAGCCTGAAAGAATAACATAGTCAGAAATTACTCAAGACCTTCTCTGTTACATTGTTTATTATATTGTGAAATTTAGGAAGCATCTGCTCCAAGGAGTGGGTGATGGGTAAATTACCAGAATACCAAAAATATTTTGTAATAAAGTAGTTCATCCATTGGGCAATCACCAAACATAAGTCTTATGCTTAATGGCATTTTAATAAATTTCAATATCTAAAGTCCACCAATAGAAACCTATCATGTTATTTATATAAAAGCATTTCTCATACCTTACCATATCCTATCAGGAGCACTGTTCTATAATTAGTTACAAGGGTTTCAAACACTTAGCTTGCCAGTAAGAGTACAAGAACTATTTTATTACAGTGCAAAGAAATCTCAAGGTAAATATTATATTTATATGACTATAAATATGTAAGTCTTGAGCAGACACACACAGCTTAAAATGGCATCAAATAAAATATGTAACAATAAAATAAACTAAATAAAACATTTGATGCATATTTGTTAAACTTAATTGCTAGTTAAGGTCTTACAAGTTATAGAGACCCAAGGCACACTCATATAATCTCAGTAAATGGTGAATTTAAGAATACAAAGGAAAGTAAAATGAACTTTCACCTTAGCAGATGCACAGCAAGAAGAGCAGAACACTACTCATGATTGCTATGGTAGTCCTAATAACCTGAGAGCAACTCTGGTTTTTGTCCATCTGTAGAGAAGATAGCATCTAGTTTCATATTCTAATATTCTGACATTTTCTTTTGATGCTTTCAACCACATAATTGATTGTCTGTGACTCACAGATAATGCAAGAAAAGGTATGATTTGTTTGACCATTCACAATCTAACTACAGCACACCCATTAAGCAGAACTCTCAGAATGGTCAGTCAATTCCTTTATCACATACTTATTAAGCATATAATTTGTGACAATCACTTTTCCATGAGCAAATTCTACAGTGGGGACAAAATAGACACGACTACTGCATCATGGCATTGTCTAGTAGTTCAGACATGCAGCTGAGCAGGGTAACAGCATTATGGGACATAGTGCATGGTGCAAGATAAACCATGGAGAAAACAGGTTTACCAGACACTTGGTGAGTTTGCAATTTATCTTCAGTGTGGCATACTTTGATTGTTAATAGTAATTATAATATCAACTAAGATAAATATGTCTATTGCCTGAGGTAATAAAATATAAAAGAGCAGCATGTATCTGTAACACTAAATTAGAAATTATTAATGAAATGAATGAATGGATGAGTGAATGCCAATTTACATTGATTGGGTTTTTTAGTTAAATCCTATAAAAGAAATGTGGCTTTCCCCTCACTTCTTCAACGACACTTCTCACTACTTTCCTTCTATATATTAAGCTCCAGGAAAATGGCTGTATGTAAATCATTTATTTTTCTATTTGTTTTAAAGCAGAGAAAAATCATAAAAATATTCCTATGTGGAAACTAATAACTAAAACAAGCCACAAGACATCAGGTTGCTTTCCTAACACCTCTACCTTACCTCCCACAGCATGTTACTTTTTACATGGAAGTCTCCATTGTGTTATTTGATGCTACCAATTTTTCCTATTTTTTTCTCAATTTTATCATTTGTCTTTTCCCTCTCTCCTGACATGTCTTTTTCTTTCATTGACACATGCCAAGTCACTGTTAGATCACTGTTAGATGTTCTACTAATTTCCTTTGGGATGATGTTTACAACATAATAAAATCTTATTACTGATAGTATTCATGCATAAATTAAATAAATATTCCACTCAACAAATATTCACTAAGCACTTTTAATGTGTCAGATGCTGATTTAGGTGCTATGGATACAGCAATAACAAATAAAATTAAAACAGACAAATATTCTTGTTCTGTTAGCTTTTACATTCTAGTGGCCAAAGTTCAGTCTACAGATATCAATATGAAATTTATGTAATCAATATTATCTTGAATTAATAATATTATATGAATCTGTTGATTAACACAAATCGACATACTTTAGTTCCAAATTAGTAGAAAGTGATATGTAAAAATTTTTCAGTGCAACTACTCACAGGATTATGGCTTACCATTTTTGTAGAATGGGAGCACAACTATTTATGACTCTCCATAAGGCTTTTTTGATTCTCACCCACTATAACATATGTATAAATCAGAATCTATCATAATTTCTCAATTGGTATTAAAAAAGACAGCAAAGTTGTCCTTGCCTGTTCATCAGAAAAAGGTATTAACCTTGCCTTTTCCTAAACTTCAAAATCTTTCCTTTTCTTTCAGGCATTTTCATACATAATGGTACTAGTTTCTTCTTCACACTTGGTACTTCATATCACCTGCACTTTCTTGTGAAACAATTCAGTTTTTGAAAATCTTCTTCATAAATTTAATTTTCTAATTTTGTTTTCAAGCTTTAACCAAAGGTGGTTAGCCATTGCTTTACTCATAACAGCCCAAAATTAGTGAACAAGAAAATATTTGGCATTTAAAGACATCTGTTAAATGTCAATCTAAAGCTGACATCCATGGGAGTTTTTTTAGTTTCATAATTAAAAGTGGTTTTTAAGCTTTCAACCTATGTTTTAATTGAAGCTTGTTATGGAGTAAATTGTTCTTCCTCAAATTCATATGTTGAGGCCCTAACCCCCAATATGAGTATATTTTGAAATAAGGCCTTTAAAGTTGCAATCAGAATTAAATCAGGTCATAAGGACGGGGCTCTAATTCAATAGGACTGGTGTCCTTGTAAGAAGAATAAAAGACACTAGGAGTACGGGTGCACAGAAGAGAGGCCATGTAAAGACACAGTGAGAAGGAAGCTTGCAACAAGCTAAGGAAGTAAGATCTTACCAAAAATCAACACTGCTATCACCTTGATATTTCACTTCCAGCCTCCAGAACTGTGAGAATAAATTTTTGTTGTTTAAACCACCCAGTCTGTGATATTTTGTTATGGCAGCCCATGCAGACTAATTCAAAGCTTTTATTTTAAATTTACTTAAAAGCAGTATTACATAAGTACAGCCTTTTTTTTTTTTTTTTTTTTTTCTCCAGGAGCCTATAGTCTTTAGGGTAGTTAGACATGTAAAACAATGTCCCTGGGTGTTAGTGACTCTTCCTTTTCTTAGCTTAGAATTTATCTATAAATATTCTTTGTGGATAGAATGGAGACAATTGTAAAACCCATTTAAATGAGGGTCTCTCCAGCTGTTCCTTGATGAGTAGTTTAGGTACACGTCATCCCTTGTGGTCTAGTCAGCTATGTCAGGAAACTCCCTGAAGCCCTCTACTCTACAGTGATAGTGGTGTTACTGATACTTACTTTGCAAGGAGTAGAGGGCTTCTCCTTCTAACACTGCCAGATTTTTAGAATACTGTATTGTATTTATTTATTAAATAGCAGACATGTAGTTCTCATGATTCTTGAGGATAAAAGTCTGAGATTAATGTGCCAGTTGATTCAGCTCCCTGGTGGTCTCTCTTTTTGGCTTGCCCATGGATGCATCCTCACATGACAGAGAGGAGAGCCCTGGTCTCTCTTCCACTTCTTTCTCTTTTTTTGTTTCAGTTTTATTAAGGCATAATCAACAATCAAAACCAAAATTGCATGTATGTAAAGTGTACAACTTGATGATTTGATATATGTATTCACTGTGAAATAATCATCACAAGCAAGTAATTAACAAATCCATTACCTCAGGTAATTACCTATTTCCTTCTTTGTGTGTATGTGGTGGGAAAACGTAAGATTTACCCTCTTAGCAAATTTCAATTATACAGTACAGTATCATTAATGATAAGCATACTTTTGCACATTAGATTTCCAGAACTTATTCAATTTGTGTAACTGAAACTTTGTACCTCCTGACCAGCATTGTCTGCAATCCTTGCCCCTCCTGTAGCCCTGGGCAACTACCATTCTACTCTCTGCTGCTATAAGTTGGACTAGTTTGGAGTCCACGTGTAAGTGAGATCATGTGTTTTTTACTTTTAAGTATGAGATATCTAAAGTAGTCAAGCTTATTGAAACATAAAGTAGAATGCTGTTTACCAGGGGCTTGGGGAGGGGTAAATGGGAGTTGTTCAGTGGGTATCATGTTTCAGTTTTGAAAGATGAAAAGTTCTGGAGATCTGTTGCATAATCATGTGAATATACTTAACAATATTGATTTACCAGTTTTTGAAATTAATATGTTCCTGATAGTTTTGAAGATTTATTTATTAAAAAAATTGGGGATTTGGAGGATTGTTTAAAATCTACACAGTGTGGATATGAGAGGTGGTAGGAAACTAGGTATCATATCCCCGATAGCTTCCTATTTTATCAAAATGCAAAAGGTATGAATGTGTACCTCAAGTAGGCCTCATGACAATGGAGGGTCTGTTGTGAAGACCACCCAGGAAACTGAACCTTCCCTATTCTATCACTACCCTCCCAACACTATTTCTTTTTAACACTTTCCCCTCTCTCATATACTGAAAACTCTTAGGTAAAAAAATACCTCAATGTCTTTTCATATTTTCCCAGAAAGGAGAGGAGGATTATTTCAGTCCACTGGCTTATCCAGGAAGATGTGTGTGTGTGTGTGTGTGTGTGTGTGTGTGTGTGTGTGTGTGCACGTGCATGCATGCGCACGCACACACATGTGCACCCATGAATGCACAGGTTCTAAGCTATGGTGTCATTGATGAAGAGATTTGTGGAGAGACAAGGAAGACAAGTTATTTGATTTACTATGAAAGCTACTTTTATGCTGGTTCATCAAAAATCAAAAATATCTAATCAAGCATGGATGGAATTCCTTCCCAAATATCTCATTGTGTTTCCAGGAAAAATTCATATTCCTCTGATTAAAGTGACATTGGCTTTATTTCTTATGAACTAGTATTCTGGCCTTAAATCATTAAAGCAGCACATACCTCTCTTTTATCTGAGTTACATTAGAAAGGATTCTTGTAATTAAGAATCATTTTCAAGTAAGGGTGAGGACATGGAAAGCATAAGGAAAATCTTAATTTACCTTGTCACTCAAATAATTTCACGATATACTAACTTTAACAATGTAGCTTTATAGTAGACACAGAAGTGGCAAAAATTCAACTTGTGGGAGTCAGAGAACACTTAACAAGGGAGGGGAGTGGAGCTAAATCTTTAAGTATGCATAGACATTTTACAGGAGGTAAAGGCAGAGTCAAAGAACTGTAGATGGTGTTTTGTAAAGGGTTCTTTCTGCTAAAGGTGACAAAACTTTAACAAAAACAAGTTCAAATAAAAAAATATATACTGATTCACATAAATGCAAAGTCCAGGATACAAATAATGTCATTAGAGTTTGCTGTCTTAGATGTGCCACCTTGTTTGGATTGGATTCTTAGAATTTTAAATTCCATCTGCTACCTTCATTCTCTTCATGTGGTAGAAAGAAGGCTCCTGTTGTCTCCAGGCTTACAAGTTTCTTGAATTTTAGGATCTTTGTGAAGAGAGTTTTTCCTCTCTCCCAATATCAATATAACAAGTATCTTAAAGAAACTCTGGTGAATATTTCCTATGGCTGCTTTAATAAATTATCATAAACATAGTGAATGAAAACAGAACAAATGTATTACTTACAATTTGGGGGGCCAGAAGTTTGAACTGTGTCTCCTTGGCCTAGAATTAAGATGTCAGTGGGACTGCATTCCTTTCTGGAGGCTGTAAGGGAAAATATATTCCTTGACTTTTTCAGTTTCCCCAGAGACTGCCTGTATCCCTTGGCTCCTGACTCCTTAATTCATCTTCAAAGCCAGCAATGACCAGTGGAGTTTTTCTCATATTGTATCACACTGACACTTCTGTTTCCTCCTTCCATGTTTAAGGACCCTTGCGATTACATTGGACCCACCTGGATGTTCCGGGATAATCTCCTGATCTTTGGGTCAGTGTATTAGCAAATTCAATTCCATTTGCTACCTTAATTCCCCTCTGCCACATAACATAACATTGTCACAGTTTCCAGAAATTAGGAAATGGGCATATTTGGAAGGCCATTATACTGGATACCACACATGGCCATCTCTTATGGAAAAGAGAATGAGCTACCATGATTAGCCAAGCCTCAGACTGGTGCCTATATCTGTTATAGAAGGGTAGTGACAGGATTACAGAAATTGAGAAGAGATGAAAGGGAACTTTATATTTGTCCTCATAAAAGGGAAAGAGAATGTACAATATACACAGATGTTAAGCAGAAAAATAAAGCAGGAAATTGATTTAAAGAATATTGGGGGTAAAGATGAGATGAGAGTCGTCCCTCTGCCCATATATAGACATCATGTTGTTTAGAATCCAGAGAATAAAGGCTGAATTACAAGTTCTGGATGTCTTGTGATGCCTATCTTGAAGCAGATAAATTACAAAATGAAATGGTGGTCTCAAACAAGGTGAAGGTGAGTCTGTGAGAATTGGATGAAAAGGGGTGAGTCTTGCAAGGATCATTAAGTTCCATAGTCTCTTGCTCACTCTTGCCAATGGGCATGTGGAATTTGTAGGAGGGAAGGTTTTATTTAGAGTACATGGAACGTTTGTATACCTTTTAATTTCTTCCTATGGATTTATGGAAGCTAGGGGAGAGGTGGTCTTGTCTAAAACACCTCAACACTAGAGGATCTCCTCTGATACTCAGAATATGCACTTAACATAATCATTTTCTCCTAAAGCTCACTTTGGTGACAGTGTGAAAAGTGAAACAAAGGATTAGACTAAGAAGCAAAAAATCCTGTTAGTAGTCTATTTTGAAAACCCTTTTGAGTGCCTAAAATAAGACAGATGCCATGATAATGTGAAGAAAAGATATTATAAGTTAAGAAAATAGAATCATTAATATTTAGACTTTTATACTATTTTCATAATCTGGAAAGATAAAGTATGCATTAGTCAGGTTCTTTCAGTTTCTAGTGACAGAAACTCAAACTAGCTTCATTCATTCATTAATTCATCTATTCAAGAAACATTTATTGAAAACCAAGCATGGTGCTAGGCTCTAGAGCTATTGTAGTTAACAAGACAAAGATTTTGCCATAGTGGAGCTTATATTCTTATGGGAGAAAGACACTATAAACAATGAAATAAATAAACAAGATAATTCAGATTGTTATGCTTATTATGAAAGTGTGCAGTGAAGGAGTAACTGATGGGTTCTTAAAGAAGATATTACTTTGTTACCGTGGGCAAGTAAGGTCTCTGCAGAACTGATGTTTGAGCCAAACTTAAAAAAAAATGGCTTATAATAGGACATATAAATGAAATACTTATGTATGAAGCTGGTTTAAGGTATGCATGAAGCTGTCTTTGTCTCTTTCTCCTATGGCTCAGCTTATCTCTATTGGGCATTATTCTGTAGAGAAGCATTTCATATTGTGAGCAAGACGGCTACTAGCTACTTCATATCTACATTCCCCATGCAGAAAGAGATCTTTCCTCTAAGAATATCCTAGCTCTGAAGGGATAATATGCTCATCTATGAAGCAATCACTGGGACCTGGTGGATGATATCTTTGACCAACTTGGGTCATAGACTTTTCCTGGAGTTGGAAATGGGTACCATAATGGAGAGGCACTTTGGAAATGTAAGTGACTAGAGGGATTCTGCAAAGGAAATAGACAAAGGAGGAAAAGGAAATCATGGCAAGCAGGAAAAATTCTTGAAGTCCCACATATACAATACTGATTATCTAAAAATATGGAAAAAATATTCTGTGCACCTGGATGGGGGGAAAATGGCTACCAAAATAAGATAAAACATCAATTTTAGGACAGTAAAACATTTCAAGTGTGAGAGCCATAATAATGATGTGGTAGATATCATTATCTAGACAATGCTGACTATAGTCATATAATTAAATAGAATAAGAAAATAGCTTTATGAGATCTTTAAAAATACTGCCAAGTTTTGCTTAAATGTATAGGAATCTCTATTATAAATGATATATAAAAATCATATTTGGAACTATAAGTAATAGGACTAACAAATTTCATTTAACTAGAATTCCAAGACAAAATAACCTGATGAAGAAATACTACTGGATGCCACTGGCTATTAGATGCAAATAAATATTGTAGAATTGAACTTGGGAAATCAGAAATAGGTAGGAAATAAGGAAAAAAAAATTTTTTTGTCAATGAGGCAAGTCTACTTCAAAAACTAATGCATCCTTTGTCAGGAATCACCTTTTACATTTAGACAGTTGAAAGAATTGGTAATTGCTACATATAAATAGAAAGAGACTGAAAGTTAATGTGTTTATACGGTAAGTAACAGTAACCTGTGTTTGTGATAAGCCTATATGCTCTTTTGATTTTTTTTTCTTTTACATCTTAATGAAGGGTACCTTTTAAACAGGGCATGTATTAAACAGGGCATACTGATCTGACAACCAAGTTAACTGAAATGTTAAAAGTCCTCTGTTTTCAATGGGAAAAAGAAATCTTTCAAGAGGAGCTGTGTCTTTTTTAAAATAGAGATCACAAAACAAGTGAGACATATGATGGTGGCCATTAGAGAGGAGGATGAATGCCAGTCTGTGAAGTGATGCTTCAGCTGTCTCAGGAGAGTAGCTGCCAAGCACACTCAAGAAGGAAACACGAAATCAGACATCTGTATGTGTGCAGCATCCTCCATGTTTGCTCTGAGGAGAGAGAACCACATGAAGCAAGACAGCAAAGGTGAAATCCAGCAAGATAGCCTACTTTATTGCCATGGCAACCCAACCCTGATGAAAAGTAGGAAAACAATAAAGTATCTCTAAAAAAAAAATCTGTGCTATGAATACCTACTGGGTTGAGGAAAGATGCACTCATGGAAAGAGCTTGACATTTTACCATTTGGTGATTTCTTGTAACAAAGTCATGGGTGCTGCTTTGGGGAAATGCTGATTTAGAAAGCATTGCATTTACTAATTTATTTAATTTGAACTGTTGCTAAATTCAGATTTATATGTGAAAGCTGTAGTTTCAGATTAAAATGTTAAGTGCCATTGTAGAGGTCAAAGCGTTAACATTGTCACTCTCCTTGATGCATTTTGACAATCTTTTGCCATCATATTTCACATAAATTGTGTTTTCAGTAAAAAAGAAAAGTTTCAGGACATTCTGATATTTGATAAATTAGAGCTATATTTTATTGGCCTAGATTGGATTCTCAAATTTCACCCATTATTTTTTTTAAATGCTCTTTCTTTCTTCAACTTCCTGTTTTTCGGTATGCAGTTCAGTATGGAAAGAAAACCTTTTCTTTTTTCTATTCTGAAAATGTTTAACATTAAAAGATTTATAAATTTTCCCAACTTTAGACAATTTTGAGTTGTTCCTATGATTGTTTTTATTCAAATAAGACATCCTGGTTTGTAGAAAAATCAGGGAAAGCTTGTTTTACTTTTCTTAAAGTCAGCTTCATTGAGATAATATACATAAAAAAATCTACTTCTTTAAAGTGTACAGCTAATTGAGTTTTGACAAATGTATACAATCACATAATGGGCAGCACATTCAATTTCTTTGCAATATTATTTTAGTGTTTGTCAATATCACTTCAAATGTGTACTAACTTGCTTTTGATAAAATATAAAAATTTTGTACCACATACCACTCCTTTGTGCTATTTTTGTCATATACATTACAACTTTATGTTATAAACTCAGTAATAGGGTGTTATAATTTTTGACTTCAGTAATAAATGCCTATAAAGAAATTTATAGAAGAGTATTATACACAAAATATTTTATTTGTATATTTATTTACCTTATAATATTTGTAGTGTTGCCTTATGATATTTCTAGTGCTCTCATTCCTTCCTTTGATTTTAATTACATGTTGATAGCATTTTCTTTCAATCTGATGGACTTCTGTTAATATTTTTTACAGTGCACTTGTGTTAGCATTGAGCTATTTCAAGTTTTATTAATTAGAAATACTTTTATTTAACATTCATTTATAAAAGATAATTTCACTATATATTAAATTCTTAATTGGTAGGTTTTTCTCCCTCAGATTTTGGATGTGTTATTTCAGTGTCCTTTTGCCTCCATTGTAACAGATGAGAAGTCAGCCATTAATTGTATCATTGTGGTATGTGATAGACACTTTCAAGACTCATCTCTGTTTTTGGTTTTCAGCTGTTTGACTCTGATGTATCTACATGTGGTTCTCTCTTCATATATACTAATTGGAGGTTCATTGAGGCTGTTGGATCTGTAAGTTAATATTCCTGGTCAAATTTTGAGTTTGGGGCCACTATTACTTCAAATACTTTTCTGATCCTTTATATTTCTCTTTTCTGGAACGCCAGTTACACACATTTTGTAATACTTGCTATTGTCCTACCTACCTCCAAATATCTATTCATTTATTTTTTAAACATTTTTTTCTCTCCTTTCTTTGTATTTGAAGACCTTTATCTTCAAGTTCACTAATTCTTCTGACATCTCAAGTCTGCTGTTGAACAGAGAAATTTTAATTTTCACTGTTAAATATTTCTGTCCTTGAATTTTCATTAGTTTATTTTATTTATTTATTTGTCTATTTATTTATTTTTGGCTGCATTGGGTCCCTGTTGCTAAGTGTGGGTTTTTCTCTAGTTGAGGCAAGCGGGGGCTACTCTTTGTTGCGGTGTGCAGGTCTTTCATTGCAGTGGCCTCTCCTATTGCAGATCACGGGCTCTAGGCGCGCGGGCTTTAGCAGTTGCGGCATGCAGGCTCTAGAGCGCAGGCTCAGTAGTTGTGATGCACGGGCTTAATTTCTCCATGGCATGTGGGATCTTCCCAGACCAGGGCTCAAACCTACGTCCCCTGCATTGGCAGGCAGACTCCTAACCACTGTGCCCCCAGGGAAGCCCACATTAATTTCTTTTTTACACTTTCCAGGTCTCCATTGAGACTATTTATTGATTTGATCACTTTGATTATTCTCAGCATATTTCCCTTAAATTATTTGAAATAAATAATTTAGTAATTTGATTATTTGGATATGTTTTCCTTTAATTCTTTGAATAAAGGAATTCTTGCTTCAAAGTCTCTAAATCTCACATCTGAACTCACTTGAAGTCAATTTCTATTGGCTATTTTTAAACCCTGATTATTGCTCACAATTTTCTATTTCTTTGTGTAGTTCATAAAGAGCATGGTTGATAATTATGCATGATAGATAATACATTATAGCCATTCTGGACTCTCTGTTGTTTTCCTGAAGACCGTTTTGTTTGTTTGTTTGTTATCTGCACTCACATTGTGAAATATGTCTTCATCATGGCATGCAAGTACTGACGCCTCCTCTCAATTTTCTTTTTTTTTTTTAAGCTTGATTCCCTTGTGGTCTTAGTGTGTCTGCACAGTTTAGAGATTAGTCAGTGATTCCAACAGAGGTTATGCTTGGACACCTCCAGCCAGTAAGTTTTTCACCTCTACCACCCCAGTTCTATGTAATTGAGGATTATATGCAAAGGTGCAGCAAGTTCACAGTCTCTCCAGGCTTTCAGTTTTCACTGAGCTCTTTGGGATCTCTTGCCCACTCTTAGTTCAGCTGCCAGCCAAGAATACTTGAAGAGTTTAGTATCTCAGTTCTTCTTTGGTTCTCTTGCTTCCAAGAGAAATTCCCTCTGAATTTCAACTTGCTCTTCTAGCCACCCTGATATGTCCCCCACTGGCATCAGGTAAAACTGTGGGATTTCACCAACCAAACTGATGAGGTGGGAATACCTCCATTCAAGAATGCCACTGGACTAATTTTTTTTAATCCAATGGAGTAGGAATCTTTTTCCAAGTAAACACTTCTCGAGTTGCTGTCTGCCTTTAGTCATTTTCCAGCATTCTTAAATTTGTTTTTAATGATTTTAACCAGTTTCATACATTTTTTCTTCTGAAGGGATTTGCTCCTTCTGGGGTCCTTTCCAGATGAAAAGTTTTTCTTTATTCTTTTATTTATTTATTTATTTTTTTGCAGTATGCGGGCCTCTCACTGTTGTGGCCTCTCCTGTAGTGGAGCGCAGGCTCCGGACCCAGCCGCTCTGCGGCTTGTGGGATCTTCCCAGACTGGAGCATGAACCTGTGTTCCCTGCATTGGCAGGCAGACTCTCAAACACTGCGCCACCAGGGAAGCTCTTTCTTTATTTATAACGCACTGAAAAACACATGAGATCCTTAATACATTAAGAAAAAAATTCTGGGGGAACCTTCAAGATGGGGGAGGAGTAAGATGTAGAGATTACCTTCCTCTCCACAAATACATTAAAAATATATCTACAAGTGGAACAACTCCTACAGAATACCTACTGAAAGCTGGCAGAAGACCTCAGACTTCCAAATAGGCAAGAAAATCCCCATGTACCTGGATAGGGCAAAAGAAAAAAGAAAAAAACAGAGACAAAAGAATAGGGACGGGACCTGCACCTCTGGAAGGGAGCTGTGAAGGAGGAAAAGTTTCCATACACTAGAAAGTCCCTTCACTGGTGGAGAAGGGAGGTGGGCAGGGGAGAAGCTTCAGAGCCATGGAGGAGAGTGCAGCAATAGGGGTGCAGAGAGCAAAACAGAGAGATTCCCGCAGACAGGATCGGTGCCGACCAGCACTCACCAGCCTGAGATGCTTGGCTGCTCACCCACTGAGGCATGTGGGGACTGGGAGCTGAGGCTCGGGATTCAAAGTTCAAATCCCAGGGAGAGGACTGGGTTTGGCTGCATAAAGACAGCCTGAGTGGGATAGTGCACCACAGCTGGCTGGGAGGGAGTCTGGGAAAAAGTCTGGATCTTCCAAAGAGGCAAGAGACCATTGTTTTGGGGTACATGAGGAGAAGGGGATTCCTTCCCTGTCTGCCAACAGATGTCAGAGCACAGCCTAAACGAGCTTCAGAGGCTGGCTTGAGCCACGGCTATCAGCTTAGACCCCAGAGATGGGCATGAAATGCTAAGGCTGCTACCTCTGACACCAAGAATCCTGTGTGAAAGCGCAGGTCACTATTGACACTTGCCCACACCCCCAATCCCCACCGGGAGCCTGTGCAGCCTGCCACTGCCAGGGTCTCATGATCCAAGGACAACTTCCCTGGGAAAAACGTGGAGCGCCTCAGATTATTGCAACATCAAGCCAGCCTCTGCCACTGCAGGCTTGCTCCACATTCCAATTATGACTACCGTACCCCTCTCTCCTCCTGGCCTGAGTGAGCCAGAGCCCCACAATCAGCCACTGCTTTAACCCCCTCCTTTCTGGGTAGGGAACAGATGCCTGAGGGCAACCTACATGCATAGCTGGGGCCAAAACAAAAGCTGAACCACAGGAGCTGTGTGAACAAAGAAGAGAAAGGGAAATTTTTCCATGCAGCCTCAGGAGCAGCAGATTAAATGCCCACAGTTAACTTGATGAACACTCCAACTGTGGAACACTGAACAGACAAAGAATCATCCCAAAATTGAGGTGGTGGACTTTGGGAGCAAGTGTAGACTTGGAGTTTGCTGTCTGTGACTGATTTGTTTCTGATATTTATGTTTATCTTAGTTTAGTCTTTAGTGCTTGTTATCATTGGTGGGTTTGTTTATTTTTTTGGTTGCTCTATTTTTTTAAAAAAAATATTTTTATGTTAATAATTTTCAATTTATTATATTTTTCATTTTTATTTTTCTTTCTTTCTTTTTTTCTCCCTTTTCTTATGAGCTGTGTGACTGACAGGGTCTTAGTGCTCAGGCCTGGTGTCAGGCCTATGCCTCTCAGGTGGGACAGCTGATTTCAAGACATTGGACCACCAGAGACCTCCTGGCCCCATGTAATATCAGTTGGCAAGCACTGTCTCAGAGATCTCCATCTCAATGCTAAGATCTCTCCACCCAACAGCCAGCAGGCTCCAGTGCTGGATGCCCCATTCCAAACAACTAGTAAGACAGGAACACAACCCCACCCATTAGCAGAGAGGCTGCATATAATCATAATATGTTAACAGATACCCCAAAACACAACACCAGATGCGGCCCTGCCCACCAGAAAGACAAGATCCAGCCCCACCCACCAGAACACAGGCATCAGTCCCCCCCACCAGGAAGCCTACACAAGCCACTGAACCAACCTCACCCACTGAGGGCAGACACCAAAAGCAACGGGAACTACGAACCTGCAGCCTGCAAAAAGGAGACACCAAACACAGTAAGTTAAATAAAATAAGAACACAGAGAAATATGCAGCAGATGAAGGAGCAAGGTAAAAACCCACCAGACCAAACAGAGAAGAGGAAATAGGCAGTCTACATAAAATAGAATTCAGAGTAATGAAAGTAAAATGAATCCAAAATCTTGGAAATAGAATGGAGAAAATACAAGAAGCATTTAACAAGAAGCTAGAAGAACTAAAGAGCAAACAAACAATGATGAAAACACAATAAATAAATTAAAAATTCTCTAGAAGGAATCAATAGCAGAATAACCAAGGCAGAAGAGCAAATATGGGACCTGGAAGATACAATACTGGCAATAACTACTGCAGAGCAGAATAAAGAAAGAAGAATGAAAAGAATTGAGGACAGTCTCAGAGACCTCTGGGATAACATTAGATGCACCAACATACAAATTATAGGGGTCTCAGAAAAAGAAGAGAAAAAGAAAGAGTCTGAGAAAATATTTGGAAAGATTATAGTTGAAAACTTCCTTGATATGGGAAAGAAAATAGTCAATCAAGTCCAGGAAGCACAGAGTCCCATATAGGATACATCCAAGGAGAAACATGCCAAGATGCATATTAATCAAACTATCAAATATTAAATATAAAGAAAAAATGTTAAAAGCAGCAAGGGAAAAGCAACAAATAACATACAAGGGAATCCCCATAAGGTTAACAGTGGATCTTTAGCAAAAACTGCAAGCCAGAAGGGAGTGGCAGGACATATTTAAAGTGATGAAAGGGAAAAACGTACAACCAAGATTACTCTACTCAGCAAGGATTTCATTCAGATTTGATGGAGAAATTAAAATCTTTACAGACAATCAAAAGTTAAGAAAATTCAGCACCACTAAACCAGCTTTACAACAAATGCTAAAGGAACTTCTTTAGGCAGGAAACACACGAAAAGGAAAAGATCTACAAAAAATAAACCCAAAACAATGGAAAATAGTTATAGGAACATAGATATCAAAAATTACCTTAAAAGTAAATGGATTAAATGTTCCAACCAAATGACAAAGACTGGCTGAATGGATGAAAAAACAAGACCAGTATATATGCTGTCTACAAGAAACCCACTTCAGACCTAGGGACACATACAGACAGAAAGTGAGGGGATGGAAAAAGATATTCCATGCAAATAGAAATCAAAAGAAAGCTGGAGTAACAATTCTCATATCAGACAAAATAGACTTTAAAATAAAGACTATTACAAAGACAAAGAAGGACACAACATAATGATCAAGGGATCAATCCAAGAAGATATAACAATTGTAAATATATATGCTCCCAACATAGGAGCATCTCAATACATAAGGCAAATGCTAACAGATTTAAAAGGTGAAACTGGCATTTACACAATAATAGTTGAGGACTTTAACATCCCACTTTCACCAATGGACAGATCATCCACAATGAAAATAAATAAGGAAACACAAGCTTTAAATGATACATTACACAAGATGGGCTTATTTGATATTTATAGGACATTCCATCCAAAAACAACAGAATACACTTTCTTCTCAAGTGCTCATGGAACATTCACCAGGATAGATCATATCGTGGGTCACAAATCAAGCCTTGGTAAATTTTAAAAAATTGAAATCGTATCAAGTATCTTTTCTGACCACAATATTATTACACTAGATATCAATTACAGGAAAAAAAACTCTAAAAATACGGACACATGGAAGCTAAACATACACTACTAAATAACCAAGAGATCACTGAAGAAATCAAAGAGGAAATCAAAAAATACCTAAAAACAAATTACAATGAAAACACAATGACCCAAAATGTATTTGATGCAGCAAAAGCAGTTTAAGAGTGAGGTATATAGCAATACAATCCTACCTCAAGAAAAAAGAAAATCTCAAATAAACAACCTAACCTTATACCTAAAGCAATTAGACAAAGAAGAAAAAACAAAACAAAACAAAACAAAATTCCAAGGTTAACAGAAGGAAAGAAATCATAAAGATCAGATCTGAAATAAATGAAAAACAAATGAAGGGAGAGAAAGCAAAGATCAATAAAACTAAATGCTGGTTCTTTGAGAAGATAAACAAAATTGATAAACCGTTAGCCAGATTCATCAAGAAAAAAGGGAGAAGACTCAAATTAACAGAATTAGAAATGAAAAAGGATAAGTAACAACTGACACTGCAGATATACAGAGGATCATGAGAGATTACTAAAAACAACTATATGCCAATAAGATGGACAATGTGGAAGAAATGGACAAATTCTTAGAAAATCACAACCTTCTGAGACTGAACCAGGAAGAAATAGAAAATATGAACAGACCAATCACAAGCACTGAAATTGAAATTGATTAAAATCTTCCAACAAACAAAAGCCCAGGACCAGATGGCTTCACAGGCAAATTCTCTCAAATATTTAGAGAAGAGCTAACACTTACCCTTCTCAAACTCTTCCAAAATATAGCAGAAGGGGGAACACTTCCAAACTCATTCAATAAGGCCACCATCACCCTGATACTAAAACCAGACAAAGATGTCACAAAGAAAGAAAACTACAGGCTAATATCACTGATGAACATAGATGTAAAAATTCTCAACAAAATACTAGCCAACAGAATTCAACAGGACATTAAAAGGATCATACCCCATGATCAAGTGGGGTTTATCCCAGGAGTGCAAGCATTCTTCAATATATGGAAATCAGTCAATGTGATACATCATATTAACAAATTGTTGGATAAAAAACATATGATCAACTCAATTGATGCAGAAAAAGCTTTCAAAAAAATTCAAAATCCATTTATGATAAAAAACTCTCCAGAATGTGGGCATACAGGGAAGCTACCTCAACACAATAAAGTCTATATATGACAAACCCACAGTCAACATCATTCTCAATGGTGAAAAACTGAAACCATTTCCTCTAAGATCAGGAACAAGACAAGGCTGCCTACTCTCACCACTATTATTCAACATAGTTTTGGAAGTTATAGCCACAGCAATCAGAGAAGAAAAAGAAATAAAAAGAATCCAAATCGGAAGAGAAGAAGTAAAATTATCACTGTTTACAGATGACATGATATTATACATAGTGAATCTTAAAGATGCTGCCAGAAAACTACTAGAGCTAATTAGTGAATTTGGTAACATAGCAGGATACAAAATTAATGCACAGAAATCTCTTGCATTCCTATACACTAATGATGAAAACTCTGAAGGTGAAATTAAGAATATACTCTCATTTACCACTGCAACAAAAAGAATAAACTATCTAGGAATAAACCTACCTAAGGAGACAAAAGACCTGTATGCAGAAAACTATAAGACACAGATGAAAGAAATTAAAAATGATACAAACAGATGGAGAAATATACCATGTCCTTGGATTGGAGGAATCAACATTGTGAAAATGACTCTACTACCCAAAGCAATCTACAGATTCAATGCAATCCCTCTCAAACTACCAATGGCATTTTTCACAGAAGTAGAACAAAAAATTTCACAATTTGTATGGAAACACAGAAGACCCCAAACAGCCAAAAGTCAAAAACTTGAGAAAGAAAAAATGGAGATGGAGAAATCAGGCTCCCAGACTTCAGTCTATACTACAAAGCTACAGTAATCAAGATAGTATGGTACTGGCACATAGGCAGAAATATAGATCAATGGAACAGGATAGAAAGCCCAGAGATAAACCCACACACATATGGTCATCTTATCTTTGATAAAGGAGGCAAGAATATACAATGGAGAAAATACAGCCTCCTCAATAAATGGTGCTGGGAAAACTGGACAGCTACATGTAAAAGAATGAAATTAGAACACTTCCTGACACCATACACAAAAATAAAGTCAAAATAGATTAAAGACCTAAATGTAAAGCCAGACACTATAAAACTCTTAGAGGAAGACATAGGCAGAACACTCCATGACATAACTCACAGCAAGATCCTTTTTGACCCACCTCCTAGAGAAATGGAAATAAAAACAAAAAAACAAATGGGACCTAATGAAACTTAAAAACTTTTGCACAGCAAAGGAAACCATAAATAAGACCAAAAGACAACCCTCAGAATGGGAGAAAATATTTGCAAAAAATCGGCTGACAAAGGATTAATCTCCAAAATTTACAAGCAACACATGCAGTTCAATATCAAAAAAACAAACAACCCAATCCAAAAATGGGGGGAAGCCCTAAATAGACATTTCTCCAAAGAAGTTATACAGGATGCCAACAAACACATGAAACGATGCCCAAGATCACTAATGATTAGAGAGATGCAAGTCAAAACTACAATGAGGTATCACCTCACACCAGTCAGAATGGCCATCATCAAAAAATCTACAAACAATAAATGCTGGAGAGGGTGTGGAGAAAAGAGAACCCTCTTGCACTGTTGGTGGGAATGAAAGTTGATACAGCCACTATGTGGAACAGTATGGAGGTTTATATATATATATATATGAGGCTTATTTACTCTGAATTTCAAGACTGCCTGTCATGCTCTTGTCCAGATATGCCCATGATACCTTCTCTAACTTAAGTGTCTGCTCTACTGTCCCTCCTCTATCCTTTATAAAATATCAATAGCACTCATACCTTCTCTCTCTCTATCCCTTACTCTATTTTTCTTTATAGGTTTCTTTCCACTAAGTGACATTATTTTATTACATGGTTATTTATTAATTTGTTTAATGGTTATCTCTATCACCAGATTTAAATGTCTTGTATCTAGGAAATAGATTTACTTATAAAATTTTAAGAACCTTTGTTAGATCAAGGAACACAGTGTATAATAGAGTATGCTAAATGAGCAGAACAGTATTTCTGAGGAAAATATCAGAACCTCAAAAAAATATGTAATTACTTTATAAAAGAGTCTTTGACATTGCATCAGACACAACCTAGGAAGATGCTCGGGTGTAGCACACAAGCTTTAGGTAGAAATACACAATAGAGGATCTTTGTTTCTCACAAGAGGTCTATGAACACAGGCTTAGGGATCATTTACAGCACCATTCTTAGCACCATTCTTCTGAAGTTCCAACTCAGAAATCTTTGAGTCTGATTTTCCTCTGTGGTATATGTGAGGAAAAGAGGAACATTCTCCTCTGAGAGGTAAGATTTCAGATTAAGAAAAATTGTATACTAGACTGCTATGGCTGTCATAACAAAATATCATAGATTAGGAGGATTAAACAACAGAAATTTATTTTCTCACCATTCTAGAGGCTGGAATTCCTAGAGCAAGGTCTGGCAGGGTTTGGTTTCTGGTGAGATCTCTGTTCCTGGCTTGTATGCAGCCACCATCTTTCTGTGTGCTCGCATGACTTCTTTGTATACAGAGAAAGAGAGTGATTTGGTGTCTTTTGCTCTTTTATAAGGGTACCAACCCTGTTGGATTAGGATACCACCCTTATGTCCTGACGTCATCTAACATTTTTCACCTCTTTATAGGCCCTATTTCCAAACACAGTCACATTTGGTGTTCAGACTTCAAAATATGAATTGTGGGTGGATGCAATTCAGTCCATAGCACCCTAGAAAAAGTTTTCTTACCTGATGAAATTCACAGAGAAGAGCAGGAGATTGGGAAGATTGGGACTGCAGACCAAATGCACTGAGTTTCTTGTTAGAATTATGGGGTCATCATAAAAACAGAGCATGGATATTATGTCCCTGAACTTCTGTGCCAGGAAGTGCTGGGGAGGAGGTGGAGGTGGAGTAGAGAACATTTTGGTCATACTTACAGGAAAAATTCAAGCCACACTAAACAAACAGAAATACTTCAAAAAAGATGTGTAACTGAAGGAATCACCAGGGCAAATCTGTAAACTTAACTTGTGTAGGATTTTTTCAGAAGCCATGTTTACAGTTGTTAGAGTTCTCGCTAGAACCATGTTCCTCAAAAGCCAGATCGAAAATGATATTTTAGGATATATTTATTTAGTTTATATTTTATTTTATCTATTTTTATAATTTTGCCTTTTTTAGCATTTATTTTTAAAAATGTTGATAAAACACAAATAACATCAAAATTACCACCTTAGCCATTTTTAAGTGTATAGTTCAGTGGCCTTAAGTACATTCACATTATTGTACTCACATCATCATCCATCCATAGAACTCTTCTCATCTTGCAAAACTAAAACTCTGTACTAATTATAAAATAACTGCTTTCCTCTCTCCCTCCAGCACCTGGCAACCACCATTCTACCTTCTATCTCTATAAACTGACTTCTCTGTACATCTCGTATAAGTGGAATAATACAGTATTTGTCTATTTGTCACTGGCTTATTATACTCGGCTTATTATAATATCCTCAAGATTCATCCACGCTGTTGCATGTATCAGAGTTTCCTTCCTATTGTATATCTATAACTACATTTTGTTTATTTATTCATTTGTCCATGGACATTTGCTTCTTCTACCTTATTTCTGTTGTTAGTAATGCTGCTATGAACATGAGTGTAAAAATATCTCTTCAAGTACCTGCTTTCAATTCTCTAGGTTATATAACCAGACTGAAATTGTTAAGTCACATGGTAATTCTATTTTTAATTTTTTGAGAAATTGTCATATTGTTTTCCATGGCAGTTGTATCATTTTACATTCCAATCCACAGTGTATAAGGGCTCCAATGTCTCCAAATCCAAATTTTGCCAACATTTATTATTTTCAGGGTTTTGATAATGGCCATCCTAGTGGATGTGAAATGGTATCTCATTGTGGTTATGATTTGCATTTCCCTAATGATTAGTGATGTTGAGCATCTTTTTGTATGCTTGCTGACCGTTGGTTTATCTTTGGAGAAATGTCTATTCAAGACCTTTGCTCATTTTTGAATTGTGTTGTTTCTTTTTTGTTCTTGAGTTTAAAGATATCATATATATATATATATATATATATATATTTATGGTTCATATATTCTCAATATTAATCCCTTATCAGATACATGAGATGCAAATCTTTTTTCCCATTCTCTGGATTGGCTTTTCACCCTATTGACTATGTGTTTTTTTTTTTTAACATCTTTATTGGAGTATAAATGCTTTACAATGGTGTATTAGTTTCTGCTTTATAGCAAAGTAAATCAGTTACACATATACATATGTCCCCATATCTTTTCCCTCGTACATCTTCCTCCCTCTTACCTTCCCTATCCCACCCTTCTAGGTGGTCACAAACCACCAAGCTGATCTCCCTGGGCTATGCGGCTGCTTCCCACTAGCTATCTATTTTATGTTTGGTAGTGTATATATGTACATGCCACTCTCTCACTTTGTCCCAGCTTACACATTCCCCTACCTGTATCCTCAAGTCCATTCTCTAGTATGTCTGCATCTTTATTCCCATCGTCAGCCTAGGTTCTTCTGACCATTTCTTTTCTTTTTCTTTTTAAATATTCTATATATATATATGTTAGCATAGGGAATTTGTTTTCCTCCTTCTGACTTACTTCACTCTGTATGACAGACTCCAGGTCTATCCACCTCATTACAAATAACTCAGTTTCATTTCTTTTGAAGGCTGAGTAATATTCCATTGTATATATGTGCCACATCTTCTTTATCCATTCATCCCTTGATGGACACTTAGGTTGCTTCCATGTCCTGGCTATTGTAAATAGAGCTGCAATGAACATTTTGGTACATGACTCTTTTAGAATTATGGTTTTCTCAGGGTATATGACCAGTAGTGGGATTGCTGGGTCATATGGTAGTTCGATTTTTAGTTTTTTAAGGAACCTCCATACTGTTCTCCATAGTGGCTGTATTAATTTACATTCCCACCAACAGTGTAAGAGGGTTCTCTTTTCTCCACACCCTCTCCAGCATTTATTGTTTGTAGATTGTTTTGATGATGGCCATTCTGACCAGTGTGAGATGATACCACATTGTAGTTTTGATTTGCATTTCTCTAATGATTAATGATGTATATCATTCTTTCATGTGTTTATTGGCAATCTGTATATCTTCTTTGGAGAAATATCTGTTTAGGCTTTCCTCCCATTTTTGGATTGGGTTGTTTGTTTTTTTGATATTGAGCTGCATGAGTTGCTTGTATGCTTTGGATATTAATCCTTTGCAGTTGCTTCATTTGCAAATACTTTCTCCCATTCTGAGGGTTGTCTTTTCATCTTGTTTATGGTTTCCTTTGCTGTGCAAAAGCTTTTAAGTTTCATTAGGTCCCATTTGTTTTTCTTTTTATTTCCATTTCTCTAGGAGGTGGCTCAAAAAGGATCTTGCTGTGATTTATGTCATAGAGTTTTCTGCCTGTGTTTTCCTCTAAGACTTTGATGGTGTCTGGCCTTACATTTAGGTCTTTAATCCATTTTGAGTTTATTTTTGTGTATGGTGTTAGGGAGTGTTCTAATTTCATACTTTTACATGTAGCTGTCCAGTTTTCCCAGCACTAATTATTGAAGAGGCTGTCTTTTCTCCACTGTATACTCTTGCCTCCTTTATCAAAGATAAGGTGACCATATATGTGTGGGTTTATCTCTGGTCTTTCTGTCCCAGTCCATTGATCTATATGTCTGTTTTAGGGCCACTACCATACTGTCTTGATTACTGTAGCTTTGTAGTATAGTCTGAAGTCAGGGAGCCTGATTCCTCCAGCTCCATTTTTTGTTCTCAAGATTGCTTTGACTATTCGAGGTCTTTTGTGTTTCCATACAAATTGTGAAATTTTTTGTTGTAGTTCTGTGAACAATGCCAGTGGTAGTTTGATAGGGATTGCATTGAATCTGTAAATTGCTGTAGACAGTAGACTCATTTTCACAATGTTGATTCTTCCAATCCAAGAACATGATATATTTCTCCACCTATTTGTATCATCTTTAATTTCTTTCATCAGTGTCTTATAGTTTTCTGCATACAGGTCTTTCATCTCCTTAGGTAGGTTTATTCCTAGATATTTTATTCTTTTTGTTGCAATGGTAAATGAGGGTATATTCTTAATTTCACTTTCAGATTTTTCATCATTAGTGTATAGGAATGCAAGACATTTCTGTGCATTAATTTTGTATCCTGCTACCTTACCAAATTCATTGATTAGCTCTAGTAGTTTTCTGGTAGCATCTTTAGGATTCTCTATGTATAGTATCATGTCATCTGCAAACAGTGACAGCTTTACTTCTTCTTTTCCGACTTGGATTCCTTTTGTTTCTTATTCTTATCTCATTGCTGTGGCTAAAACTTCCAAAACTAGGTTGAATAAGAGTGGTGAGAGTGGGCAACCTTGTCTTGTTCCTGATCTTAGTGGAAATAGTTTCAATTTTTCACCATTGAATATGATGTTTGCTGTGGGTTTGTCATATATAGTCTTTATTATGTTGAGGAAAGTTCCCTTTATGCCTACATTCTGGAGGGTTTTTATCATAAATGGGTGTTGAATTTTGTCAAAAGCTTTCTCTGCATCTATTGAGATGATCATATGGTTTTTGTCCTTCAATTTGTTAATATGGTTTATCACATTGATTCATTTTCGTGTATTGAAGAAACCTTGCATTCCTGGGATAAAACCCACCTGATCATGGTGTATGATCCTTTTAATGTGCTGTTGGATTCTGTTGGCTAGTATTTTGTTGAGGTTTTTTGCATCTATGTTCATCAATGATATTGGCCTGTAGTTTTCTTTCTTTGTGACATCTTTTTCTGGTTTCGGTATAAAAGTGATGGTGACCTCACAGAATCAGTTTGGAATGTTCTTCCCTTTGCTCTATTTTGGAAGAGTCTGAGAAGGATAGGTGTTAACTCTCCTCTAAATGTTTGATAGAATTCGCCTGTGGAGCCGTCTGGTCCTCGGCTTTTTTTTGTTGGAAGATTTTGAATCACAGTTTCAATTTCAGTGCTTGTGATTGGTCAGTTCATATTTTCTATTTCTTCCTGGTTCAGTCTTGGAAGGTTGTGCATTTCTAAGAATTTGTCCATTTCTTCCAGGTTGTCCATTTTTGGCATATAGTTGCTTGTAGTAATCTCTCATGATCCTCTGTATTTCTGCAGTGTCAGTTGTTACTTCTCCTTTTTCATTTCTAATTCTATTGATTTGAGTCTTCTCCCTTTTTTTCTTGATAAGTCTGGCTAATTGTTTATCAATTTTGTTTATCTTCTCAGAGAATCAGCTTTTAATTTTATTGATCTTTGCTATTGTTTCCTTCATTTCTTTTTCATTTATTTCTGATCTGATCTTTATGATTTCTTTCCTTCTGCTAACTTTTGGGTTTTTTTTTTTTCCCTTTTTCTCTAATTACTTTATATGTAATGTTAGATTGTTTATTTTAGATGTTTCTTGTTTCTTAAGGTAAGATTGTATTGCTGTAAACTTCCTTCTTAGAACTGATTCTGCTGCATCTCATAGGTATTGGGTCATTGTATTTTCATTGTCATTTGTTTCTAGGTATTTTTTGATTTCCTCTTTGATTTCTTCAGTGATCTCTTGGTTATTAATTAGTGTATTGTTTAGCCTCCATGTGTTTGTATTTTTTACAGATTTTTTCCTGTAATTGATATCTACTCTCATAGCATTATTGTTGGAAATGATACTTGATATGATTTGAATTTTCTTAAATTTACCAAGGCTTGATTTGTGACCCAAGATATGATCTATCCTGGAGAATGTTCCATGAGCACTTGAGAAAAATATGTATTCTGTTGTTTTTGGATGGAATGTCCAATAAATATCAATTAAGTCCACCTTGTTTAATGTATCATTTAAAGCTTGTGTTTCTTTATTTATTTTTATTTTGGATGATCTGTGCATTGGTGAAAGTGGGATGTTAAAGTCCCCTACTATGACTGTGTTACTGTTAATTTCCCCTTTTATGGCTGTTAGTATTTGCCTTATGTATTGAGGTGCTCCTATGTTGGGTGCATAAATATTTACAATTGTTATATCTTCATATTGGATTTATCCCTTGATCATTATATAGTGTTCTTCTTTGTCTTTTGTAATAGTCTTTGTTTTAAAGTCTATTTTGTCTGATATGAGAATTGCTACTCTAGCTTTCTTTTGATTTCCATTTGCACGGAATGTCTTTTTCCATCCACTCACTTTCAGTCTGTATGTGTCCCTAGCTTTGAAGTGGGTCTCTCGTAGACAACATATATATGGGTCTTGTTTTTGCATCCATTCAGCCAGTCTATGACTTTTGGTTGAAGCCTTTAATCCATTTACATTTAAGGTAATTATTGATATGTATGTTCCTATTACCATTTTCTCAATTGTTTGGGGTTTATTCTTGTAGGTCTTTTCCTTCTCTTGTGTTTTCTGCCTAGAGAAGTTCCTTTAGCATTTGTTGTAAAGGTGGTTTGGTGGTGCTGGGCTATTTCAGCTTTTGCTTGTCTGTAAAGATTTTAATTTCTCCATCAAATCTGAATGAAATCCTTGCTGGGTAGAGTAATCTTGGTTTTAGTTTTTTCTCCTTCATCACTTTAAATATGTCCTGCCACTCCCTTCTGGCTTGCAGAGTTTCTGCTGAAAGATCAGCTGTTAACCTTATGGGGATCCCCTTATGTGTTATTGGTTGTTTTTCCCTTGCTGATTTTAATATGTTTTCTTGTATTTAATTTTTGATAGTTAGATTAATATGTGCCTTGGCGTGTTTCTCCTTGGATTTATCCTGTATGAAACTCTCTGTGCTTCCTGGACTTGATTTACTATTTCCTTTCTCATATTAAGGAAGTCTTCAACTATAATCTCTTCAAATATTTTCTCAGTCCCTTTGTTTTTTCTCTTCTTCTGGGACCCCTATAATTTGTATGTTGGTGCATTTAATGTTGTCCCAGAGGTCTCTGAGGCTGTCCTCAATTATTTTCATTCTTTTTTCTTTATTCTGCTCTGCAGTAGTTATTTCCACTCCTTTATCTTCCATATCACTTACCCATTCTTCTTCCTAGTTATTCTGCTATTGATCCATTCTAGAGAATTTTAAATTTCATTTATTGTGTTGTTTATCAATGTTTGTTTGCTCTTTAGTTCTTCTAGGTCTTTGTTAAACGTTTCTTATATTTTCTCCATTTTATTTTCAAGATTTTGAATCATCTTTACTATTATTATTCTGAATTCTTTTTCAGGTAGACTGTCTATTTCCTCTTCATTTGTTAGGTGTGGTAGGTGTTTGCCTTTCTCCTTCATCTGTTGTGTGTTTCTCTGTGTTCTCATTTTGCTTACCTTTCTGTGTTTGGGGTCTTCTTTTCGCAGGCTGCAGGTTCCTAGTTTCTGTTGTTTTTGGTGTCTGTCCCCAGTGACTAAGAATGCTTCAGTGGGTTGTGTGAGCTTCCTGTTGGAGGGGACTACTGCCTGTGTTCTGGTGGATGAGACTGGATCTTGTCTTTCTGATGGGCAGTTCCACGTCTGGTGCTGTGTTTTGGGGTGTCTGTGCCCTTATTATTATTTTAGGCCGCCTCTCTGCTAATGGGTGGGGTTGTGTTCCTGTTTTGCTAGTTGTTTGGCATAGGGTGTCCTGCACTATAGCTTGTTGGTCGTTGAGCGGAGCTAGGTCTTGGCATTGAGGTGGAGGTCTCTGGGAGCTTTTCGCCATTTGATATTACATGGAGCTGGGAGGTCTCTTGTGGACCATTGTCCTGAACTTGGCTCTCCCACCTCAGTGACACAGCCTTGACCCCTGGCTGGAGTACGAAGAGCCTGTCCTCCACACTGCTCAGAATAAAAGGGAGAAAAAAAGAAAGAAAGAAAGAAGAAGATAAAATAAAATAAAGAGAAAATAAAGTTATTAAAATAAAAAATAATTATTAAGAATTAAAATTTTTAAGTAATAAAAGAACAAAAACAAAAAAGTGGACAGACAGAACCCTAGAACAAATGGTAAAAGCAAAGCTGTACAGACAAAATCACACACAGAAGCATACACATACACACTCACAAAAAGAGGAAAAAGGGGAAAAAATATATATATATCATTGCTCCCAAAGTCCACCTCCTCAATTTGGGATGATTCTTTTTCTATTCAGGTATTCCACAGATGCAGGGTACATCAGGTTGATTGTGGAGATTTAATCTGCTTCTCCTGAGGTTGCTGGGAGAAATTTCCCTTTCTCTTTGTTGGCACAGCTCCCGGGGTTCAGCTTTTTATCTTGCCCCTCCTCTGCATGTAGGTCACCTGAGGGCATCTGTTCTTCACTCAGACAGGCCGGGGTTAAAGGAGCAGCTGATTCAGTGTCTCTGGCTCACTCTGGCCAGTGAGGGGGAGTGGTTCAGAGTGCAGGGCTAGCCTGTGGTGGCAGAGGCTGGTGTGACGTTGCACCAGCCTGAGGCATGCCATGAGTTCAACCAGGGAAGTTGTCCCTGGATCACAGGACCCTGGCAGTGGTGGGCTGCACAGGCTCCCGGGAGGGGAGGTGTGGATAATGAACTGTGCTTTGCACACAGGCTTCTTGGTGGTGGCAAAAGCAGCCTTAGCGTCCCATGTCTCTGCGGTCCTCGCTGATAGCCGTGGCTCACGCCCATCTCTGGAGCTCCTTTAAGTGGTGCGCTTAATCCCCTCTCCTCATGGCCCAGGGAGCAAAGAGGGAAGAAAAAGTCTCTGGCCTCTTTGGCAGCTCCAGACTTTTTCCCGGACTCCCTCCCTGCTAGCTGTGGCACACCAGCCCCCTTCAGGCTGTGTTCACACCGCCAACCCCAGTCCTCTCCCTGAGATCTGACAGAAGCCTGAGCCTCAGCTCTCAGTTCCCTCCTGCCCTGTCTGGTGAGCAGACAAGCCTCTCAGGCTGGTGAGTGCTGGTCGGTGCTGATCCTCTGTGCAGGAATCTCTCTGCTTTGCCTTCCACGTACCTGTTGCTGTGCTCTCCTCTGCAGCTCCGAAGCTCCCCCCCGCCCCCCACCGCCTGCAGTCTCTGCTCATGAAGGGGCCTCCTAGTGTGTGGAAACCTTTCCTCCTTCACAGCTCCCTCCCACTGGTGCAGGTCTCATCCCTACTCTTTCTTCTCTGTTTTTTTCTTTTTTCTTTTGCCCTACCCAGGTATGTGGGGAGTTTCTTGCCTTTTGGGAGGTCTGAGGTCTTCTGCCAGCGTTCAGTAGGTGTTCTGTAGGAGTTGTTCCACATATAGAGGTATTTCTGATGTATTTCTGAGGAAGAAGGTGATCTCCATGTCTTACTCTTCCACCATCTTGAAGCTCCTCCTGGTTATGCCTGATTATGTACTTTTATGCACAGAATATTTAAATTTTGATGTAGCCCAATTTATCTATTCATCAGTGATAAATTCAAAAGGAAGCCATCTGGTCTTGGGCTTCCTTTTGTTGGAAGGTTTTGATTACTCATTCAATTTCTTTATAGCTTTGCTCAGATTTTCTTTTTCTTCATGATTCAGTCTTGGTAGGTTGTGTTTCTAGGAATATATCCATTTCATCTAGGTTGTGCAATTTATTGGCATACAATTGTTCATAAATACTCTCATATACTCCTTTTTATTTCTTTAAAATCAATAGTAAAGTACTCTTGCTCATTTCTGATATTAGTTATTTGAGTTTTCTCTTTTTTTCCCTTAATCTGGCAAAAGATTTGTCTATTTTGTTGATCATTTCAAAGAATCAACTCTTGGCTTTATTGATTCTATCTATTGTTTTCCCATTCTCTGTTCTGTTTACCTCTGCTCTAATCTTTATCATTTCCTTCTTTCAGTTAGTTTTCAGCTTAGTTTGTTTTTCTTTATCTTTTTCTTTAAATTGTAGGGTTAAGTTTTTGATTTTTGATTGTTCTTCCTTTATAATGTAAGCATTAACAGCTATACATTTTCCTTTTAGCACTGCTTTCTCTGCATCCCATAAGTTTTGGTCTGCTGTGTTTTCATTTTCAACTGTCTTAAGGTATTTTTAATTTTGTTTGTGATTTCTTCTTTTATCTCTTTGTTAAGAGTGTGTTGTTTAACTTTCACATGTGTGGATTTTCCACTTTTTCTTCTGTTGTTGATTTCTATTTTAATTCTATTGTGATTGGAAAAGATACTTTGTACAATTTCAATCTTTTAACATTTATTAAAACTTGTTTTGTGGCTTAACATATGTTCTATTTTGGAGAATGTTCTATGTGCACTTGAGAGAAATATGCATTCTGTTATTATTGGGTAGAGTGTTCTGTATGTGTGTTAGGTCCAATTGTTCTACAGTGCTGTTTAAGTCTTCTGTGCCTTATTGATCTTCTGTCTGCTTGTTAATTTTGATTTTTTGAGATTAGCTTTCCATTTATTGTGGTAATATAAAGTTTAATTTTCTGAAAATAATTATTATACTTAAAATTAATAATTGTAAAGAAATCTATAGAAGGAATATAAATGTGACAAACTGTGAAAATGACATACAACTCTTAGAAGTTTGGAAGCTCTGATTTAAGGTTTAAAATCTGAATGTCAAAATATTGATAATTTGCTCTAGCTTATTTTCTACTTGCTATTCCATTAGAACTTGTGTTTCATGCATTATTTTGGTTTTTATTTTACTCTTTAAGATGACAAGGAAAGTGAGATTCAACAATTAAGTAGCTTGTCCAGGATCATGCAACTAGGAAGGTGATTTGGAAAAGGTAGAACTCAAGTCTCTCTATTCTGAAAGTTTTATTTTATTGTCAAAATATAATTTTCAAGTAGTTAAAATATGATTCTTAAAAAAAGAACATGTCAACAGTCTTATTTAATGTATTAATTCATGATGTAACAACTAAGATCAAAACGTAGGACAAAATCATATTGAGAAGCTATCTATAGTCATTTTGAAGAAGAATAATGTTAAAATAAGATTACAAGGTTAAACAGTTTATTTCCTATATGGCAGTAAAGCATAATCCTTGGGATTATTTTTTCCATTAGACATATGTCCACAAGTTAACCTGTAACTTCTGCATGTCTAAGTTCTAAATAAAGAGTCTAAAAATAACTCATCAACACAGATAAGCTTTTTTAAATAATTAAAGAATCCCCTAGTATGACATTGAAAGGGCATGCTGTACTCTCTTGTGATTTCCAAATTTTGTATAAATTTTCTTAATGCCATTATACATCAATGGGAATTTTTTTCCTGATTTTAAATTCTTTGGGTCATAAATTTTGGAAAACTGGCATGGATTAAAATGACAAATGGAGGCTGATATCATGGAGACTTTTCCTTATCTGTGAACCTCCATCCCCAAGTTTTATAAAATTCTCCACAGTCTGTGGCTTACTATAATAGCAGTGTGGATTATATTTCAAGGACACATTTTAGAATCTGGGAACATTGCTTGTACCTGGGAAATACTAATGTGTAATGCATTTGGTGCTGAGCTTTTCTAAATTGTGTATTTTTTTCACATTAACTATTATTTTTAAAATGAGGTTTATTATTTGATATAATTGTCAAATATGTCTTGCATTTTGCAGATCTCAATGGTAGCTCATGGATGTTAAGTGTAAAACCTTTAAAAATGTATTTAAAAAAAGAGAAGCCAGTTATTTGAACAACAGCTTTCAGGCTAGAGTTCCTCTTTTTCCCATACAATATGTTTAGGTCATGCATATATTATAGAAATAATGAAGTCATGTATCATGGAAATAGAGGTATGTCATTTAAGGTAGAATAGGAATATTAGATTGATAAATAGTCAAATTATTTTATTAATTTGGGTGAAGCAAGTTAATATTCCTCAGCCAACATCACACCTGAAGCAAATTCACCATTATGCTAAGGAACATATCTCTGGAGATTCTCTCTGAGCTGATATAATTTGACAAATCTATGGTTAATTAGCTTCCTCCCTGAATACACCAGCAACAGAGAAAGGGCTGAATGGTCTGTGAACTGAATGATCCTCTTACTTTACAAGTGGTCCAATAGGAGCAGCGTTTAGCATACGCACAGCTAATGTGAAAATGTTGGAATCTCCTTTGCATTCCATGCTTGCTTTCTGGGTTAATGGATGGCTTACATGTTTAGAACTGTCAAGTGAATATCTTTTTATAAGCATTACACCAATTTCAGAAGAGGTAAAAGAATAAAAAAATGTAATCTTCTTATTCCATGTAATTCGACAGCACTCAATTATTTGGGCACTCTGAGATCATTATTTTATCGTTTTGAAGAACATGTAATTAATTGAAGGATAAAGTGGATCTGAGTTAGCAAACTATAAGTTTTTATTTTAAATTGCTTCTCTGTAGTGATTCCTGATGCTATTCCAGGTTTTCCAAAAATTGTTTGAAGACTGTTACTCCAACTCCCACTTGTAAATTTTAATGTTACAGTAGTGCCTTTATCCATGGGGGATACTTCCTTATCCATGGGGGATACTTATCCATGGGGCATATTTCCACAGTGAATACCTGAAATTGCAGATAGTATGGAACCCTATGTATACATGTTTGCATTTTTTTTCTAAGCATACATACCTATGACAAAGTTTAATTTATAAATTAAGCACTGTAAGAGATTAACAGTAACAATAAAATAGAAAAATTATAACAATATACTGTAATAAAAGTTATGTATGTGATCTCACTCTCTCTCTCTCAAAATATCTTGTTGTACAAATTTAATGCCTTTTCCACCTTAACTAAGCACCGTGACCATAAATTTTGCAGTTGAAGGTACCACAGCAAAACTAGTGCAAATTTCTTTTTACTTTTTCAAAATTTCACAAATAGAAGATTCATTCTTATTGTAGATCTTAACAAACATAACATAATTTTCTTTCCCTACTAAGTTAAGAACTTTCATCTTCACCCTTAAAGGAAGAACTTTATGGCTCCTCTTTGGCATATGCGAATCACCAGCATCACTACTTGTGCTTTGGAGCCATTATTAAGTAAAATAAGAGTTACTTGGACACAAGCACTGTGGTAACTTGACAGTTGATCTGATAACTGAGGTGGCTGCTAAGTGACTAATGGGCGGGAAACACTGGACAAAGGGATGAGTCACATCCCAGTCTGGATGGAGAAAGATGGTGCAATTTAAAGCTTATGCACTGTTTATTTATGGAATTTTTCATTTAATATTTTCTAACTGTCGGTGTCTGCAGGTAACTGAAACCAAGGAAAGTGAAATCATGGATAAGGGGGACTGCTGTATATGCTTTCTCTAGTTTTCTCACTTAAACAAATATATGTATTTGATATATTTTAGTGGTTTCTTAGTTCAGTATTTGAACATTTCTTCAATCTCTTATCTCTTCTATCAGAACAGCTATACCTTATTTTTCCAGTGGAATATTGTATTCTTCACTGCTCCATGTTTCACTGTTTCTTTCTTGGTGGTTTTATAATTAGATTGGAGATGATAAAACAAAAAGCTTGCCAATAAACTTCCATAATCTTGTCAAAAATGGGGAAGACTTTTTTTAAGTAAAGGGCTTGTGGTTTTCATATTGTTGTTCTGTGAAGATAGCATTTAGAACAATGTCTACTCATTAGGAAATTAAACTGCTAAGGCAGTTGGAAAGGATGTATGGCATGGGTATTTAACTATTATAATACAAAGTGTGAGCTACAGGAGAAAGTACTAAATGCAAAAAAAAAAAAAATTTAAGCAGGTAAAGTGTTGATAATAAATTGTTAGGAGTGGGACACTTTTTACAGATCATCTGGTCCTACTTCTTTATGCTCAATACAAGGAACATATATCCAGAGAAGTAAAGCAACCCATCAAAGTCCCACAATTCCAACAGTCTTTTAGCTTTGTCCTGCTCCACCTGAGATCTTCATGTCTATGAATTATTCATCTGAAGGAAACACATTATTGCTTTAGTACTTGAACTCTGAATATTTTGTATGTGTATGTATACTCTGTGGTGTCAGCAAGAGAGAGGTCCTGATATTCCTTAAAAACAAGGCTTAATATTTTTATGTTAATCTCTTGGAAGACGTTCCAGTCTATATTTCCTGACTATTATGGTAAGCCAAAGGTATCAGTGAAATTTGATACATTCTGTGACTTCTCTGACTTGGGAATAACTACAATTAAAAATTAGTTGATCGGGCTTCCCTGGTGGCACAGTGGTTGAGAATCTGCCTGCCAATGCAGGGGACACGGGTTTGAGCCCTGGGAAGATCCCACATGCCGCGAAACGGCTGGGCCAGTGAGCCACAATTGCTGAGACTGCGTGTCTGGAGCCCGCGAGCCACAACTACTGAGCATGCGTGCCACGCAGACCATGCTCCACAACGAGAGGTCACGATAGTGAGAGACTCATGCACAGCGATGAAGGGTGGCCCCCGCTTGCCACAACTGGAGAAAGCCCTCGCACAGAAACGAAGACCCAACACAGCCATAAATAATTTAAAATAAATAAATAAATAAATAAATATAAAATTAGTTGATCAACCAGTCGGAATGGCCATCATTAAAATGTCTACAAATAACAAATGCTTGAGAGGGTGTAGAGAAATGGGAACCTTCCTACACTCTTGGTGGGAAAATAAATTGGTGCAGCCGCTATGGAAAACAGTATGGAGATTCCTCAGAAAACTAAAAATAGAATTGCCATATGATCCAGCAATCTCACTCCTGGGCATATATCCATAGAAACTACAATTCAAAAAGATACATGCACCCCTATGTTTATAGAGGCACTATTTACAATAGCCAACATATGGAAACAACCTAAATGTCCATTGACAGATGAATGGATAAAGAAGATGTGGTACATATATGCAATGAAATACTACTCAGCCATAAAAAAGAATGAAATAATGCCATTTGCAGCAACATGGATGGACCTAGAGATGATCATACTAAGTGAAGTAAGTCATACAAATACAAATGATATCACTTATATGTGGAACCTAAAATATGACACAAACAAACATCCAAGAAACAGAAACAGACTCACAAACATAGAGAACAGACTTGTGGTTGCCAAATTGGGGGTGGGGGAGGAATGGATTGGGAGATTGGGATTAACAGGTTCAAACCATTATATCTAGAATGAATAAACAACAACATCCTACCATATAGCACAGGGAACTATATTCAATATCCAGTGATAAATCATAATGGAAAAGAATATGAAAAAGTATTTACATGTATAACTGAATCACTTTGTTGTGCAGCAGAAATTAATGTTACATTGTAAATCAGCTATGCTTCAATAAAATAAATTTTAAAACTAAATAAAATAAGGTGAACAATATAAGCTTCATCAAAACCCTTCTGGTTAGTCAATGGCTTCACAGAGATAAGGGAGTTAGCTGTGCAGACACTTAATAGAGAAGCATTCCAGGAAGATGTATCAGGCAGTGCAATTAGCCTATGGTGCTATCATGCCTGTTATATAGGGAGGGTTGGTGAATAGAATAGAGTATGCAAGAGGAAAAGCAGTGAGAGATAAGGTTGGAGGATGGTGAGTGCAGATCATGCAGGGCCTTCTAAGCTGTATTAGTTCCCAGGGATGTGTCACAAATTACCTCTGACAGGGTGGCTTAAAACAACACAAAATTTAATCTCTCACAGTTCTGAAGGCTAGAATTGCAAAATCAAGGTGTCAACAGCATCATGCTCTCTGTCAAGAATGTAAGGAAGAATGCTTCTCTGCCTCTTCTTAGCTTCTGGTGGTTGCTAGCAGTCCTTATCCTTGACATTCCTTGGCTTATTACTACATCACTCCAGTCTCTGCCTCCATAGTGACATGGTGTTCTCCTTGTATGTTTTGATGCCCAAATTTCCTTCTTCTTATGATACAAATCATTGGATTAGAGTCCACTTTAATCCACTATGACTTTACCTTAACTTGATTTCATCTGCAAGGTTATTTTCCAAATAAGGTCATATTCTGTGGTTCTAAATAGACATATACTTTTGGAGGGCATTATTTGATCTAGTACATAAGCTATTCAGAGGACTCTGGTTTTCATTCTGAAGAAAGTAAAGCTACGGTAGGATTTTGAGCAAACAAGTGACATGATCTGACTTTTATTTTCAAGAGATATTTCTGCACATCAGAGGAAATCATCAACAAAATGAAAAGGCAACCTACTGAATGAGAGAAAATACTTTCCAATCATGTATCTGATAAGGGGTTAATATCCAAAATATATAGAGAACACATATAACTCAATAGCAAAAAAAACAAAACAAACAATCGAATTGAAAGATGTGCAGAGGATCTGAATAGATGTTTTTCCAAAGCAGACATACAGAAGGCCCAAAGATACATGAAAATATGCTCAACATCACTAATCACCAGGGAAATGCAAATCAAAACCACAATGAGATATCATCTCACATTAGAAAATTAGAATGGCTATTATCAAAAAGACAAGAAATAACAAGTGTTACGAGAAAAGGAAGCCCTTTTGCACTGTTAGTGGGAATCTAAATTGGTGCAGTCATTATGGAAAACAGAATGGAGCTTCCTCAAAAATTAAAATTAGAATTACCCTATGATGCAATAATTCCACCTCTGGGTATTTATCTGAAGAAAACAAAACACTAACTCAAAAACATATATAAACTCTCATGTTCATTGCATTATTTACAGTAACCAAGGTATGGAAACAACCTAATTGTCTATCCACAGATGAATGAAGAAAATATGGTGTATATATATATATATGGTATATTGAATATTATTCAGCCTTAAAAATGAAATTTTTCTATTTGTGACAACATGGATGGAACTTGAAGGCATTATGCTAATTGAAATGTCAGATGGAGAAAGACAAATGCCATGTGAAATCTAAAAACAAACAAACAGAAAACTTCCAAAAAAATAAGAAAAACCCAAACTCATAGATATAGTGAAGAGATTGGTGTTTTCCAGAGGTGAGGAGCAGATGAAATGGGTGAAGGGAGTCAAAAGGTACAAACTTCTAGTTATAAAATAAAGAAGTCATGGGGATGTAATATACTGTACAGCAACTATAGTTAATAATACTGTATTGCATACTGGAAAGTTGCTGAGAGAGTAATCTTAAAAGTTCTCAACACTAGAAAAAAATTATATAACTATGTGGTGACAAAAATTAACTAGACTTATATGGTGATCATTTTGCAATATATACAAATACCAAAATATAAAAAAAAAACTTATCTCTGGTTTTTCTGGTGTGAATGGAATATAAGGGAGGAAACAATGACAGATGGAGGTTAAGATTCCAATTAGGAAGCTATTAGTTGTTTTTAACGTAAGAAATAATGGTGGCTCAGACCAAGGTTGTGGCCATGCAGGAGGTGAGAAACAGTAAGATTCTGGATATCTTTTGAAGATTTAACCAGCAGAATTCCCTGACAAGATTGGATATGAATTATGAGAGTAACAGAGGAGTCAAAGATGACCCAAAACCACTTTAAGGGGACAGTACCATCCACTGAAATGGGAAAAATTGTTAATGAAGCACCTTTGGGAGAGTATTGTCACTTATTGTGGCCATGTGAGAAGACATCCACTAGGTAGCTGATACAGAAGTTTGGAATTTGGGTGCGAGGTCTGATTGAATATATGCATGTGGGAGTCACAGCATATAGAAGTATTTAAAATCACTAAAAAGAATAAGGTCACCTTGGGTATTAGCATAGATGGAGAAGAGAAGAGGACCAAATACTGAGTCCTAGCACATTTTAACCTTAAACAGTAGTGAAGAAGATAAATCAGCAAAGGAGATGATACTGAGAAAAATCATTATCATCATAGGTTTGTCAGGTGGGATAAACAAGATAAAGCAAGAAATGTATTTAACCTTGTGAGTGATTTTTAGTAAGAACTCAGTAAATGCTAGGTGTTTTTAACCATTTAACTACTGTTCCAATCTGAGTTTCCCATGATACTGTAAATTTCTTGAAGGCAGGTCCAGACATGGTACTTGGTACCCAATGAATATCAATCAGTATTTGTTGAACAAATGTTAGTTTCCTTATGCTTCTGTTTTTATTTGTTTGTTTGTTTGTTTTGGGTAGTTATTCTGTTATAACTTTTATAGTATGGTATTATAATGGTTTGTTATTAGTCTGTGAGTTTCTCTATATCTTCATTGTTGACTTTGTATTAGACATCCAGTTTATTTTTATTGTATAAAGAGACTGACAAAGGCAGAATTGAAGTAGGGATATTCACCTCTCTTGTCTTTTTTTTAAAACCTTTATAAATATTTCCAGAGTCTTTTCACTACTCTTCATATTTACCACTACAGCTTAGACCAGGCCATGATTATCAATCACTAGGATTATTACAAGTTTCCTAATTGGTGTCTTTTTCTGCTGGTGAGATTTGCTTCAAACTTTTCTTTATTCTCTAGCCAGAGCGATCTTGCAAAACCCACAAGTGTAATCAGCTTAGTGCTCTCCATAAAATCATTCAATAGTTTTCTCATAAATTAGAATGAAGATCTGGCCTTTGGCCATACTTCCAATCTCATTTCTCTCCAAGCTACTTTTAACATTCTCACATCTAGCTTCACTAAATTTATTTCATTAACTTAATTTTATTTAGTCTTTATTTATTAATCTCCTTTTAAATAACCATCCGTTTACTAAGAGGTGGGATACAGTGATGAATGAGGCAGTTTCCTTTTCCTTGTGGAGATTACAAAATGATTGATAACATAGGCATTAAAATAAATAATTACAAATATGAAGAGTGTTATAGAAGTGCAAGGTGCTATGGTGATGTTTAATGAAGAAACTTTCTTAGTCTCAGGTGGGAGGAGTAGGGAGAGACCTTCCATCTTATCTCCATAATTTGCACAAGAAGTGTTCTCTTCCTGGGACACTAACCTCTCACTTTACCTAATCACCCTTCAGATGTCAATTTACAGATCAGTGATTGCCTTTGACTTCACTGACTCTAAGTTTAGGTTTATGTTCCCATGTCATCCTGCATTTCCCAATCATAACAATCAGCTTTCTTTATTGTAAACCTTTGTTTAATGATCACTTTGTAAATTCTGAGATGGCAAGTATAATGCTTATCTTACTTATCGCTGTGTCTCTTTTGACTAGAATAGTCTTGGATTCAATTAATTTTTACTGAAGGAATGAATGAATGAATACATATAAATGTGTCTTCAACATTTTCCCAGTTTCTCATTCTTTTCAGACATGCAGACATGGAGCATTCTATCACGGCTACCTCATGCCTAGCCATAAAGAGGAACTCAATAAATATTTTGTTGAACAAATGAATGAGGTGAGGAGTGTGAATATGGCTTCTACCTTCTTCAATGTACTCCTCTTCAGGAAGAGAATTTACTTTGTTAATCCCTTTAAGCAAGGGCATGACAAGATGATAATACATTAATGATCACTAAAGTGCTGTTTATAATATGTTATAAAATTTTCCACATGAATTTATCATAAACTAGGATTCAGGCATTAGCTGTGTGTTGTTAATAATTCATGCTTTGTTCCTATAAACACTGACCTTGGTCCACCAAGTTATTTTTTCTAAAAGGAATAAGTGTTGTTACTTTGGTTATTGCAACATTTTAAATGATTTTATAGATTATCACGACATCCCTAAAGGCCAAATAAAAAAAGTAAAAAAAATTATCTTTGTACATTTATAATTTTATTTGATACTTTAAAATCAATATTTTCAGTAATGGAAGTAATAATATGCTTTACTTTTAGAAATAGTTTACTGTTTTCAAGGTTCTTATGATTGCATCTTCTCATTTGACTCATACTAATAGTGTTACACAGGGGAAAACATTATTATTTCCAGTTTGAAGAGGAGAAGAGACTCAGTTTAACGTTAGCTCACTTGCCTAAGTTTACAGGTTTAGAAATCAAGGACCTAGGTATCCTGATTGCGCTTAACTGAAGGAATTATTTTAGCATTGTGCTTAACTGAAGGAATTATTTTAGCTCTATCAACACGTGTGAAGAAGTTGAACAATCATTCAGTGGATTCAGCTAGTGTAGACAGCCCTTCTACATAATTTAGGAACTCAAACTAATTTCCTCAGTGGGCGAATTTCCTAGGTCAAAATGGCATTTTTGAATTATTTCAGGTTTGGGTTTAGCTATGTAGATGTTTACTTTCGCTTTTCTTTAGAATTCCTATTTCTTAATATGTTCCATGCTAATAAAATAAATAAAACTAGTTAGGAAGATAAAAATCACTCCCTTATGTCTGGCACAATTCAACCTGCCAAAAGCTGGTCCCAGTGCTGGTGCAGAAGTCAGTGAAAGAACTTTGATTTTGATTTCCCTGTTCTGAGAATATTAAATTGCCTTCTTTGAAGAAGTTCAGTAATACTGGATTGTCACCAATCAAAAGTGTGCTCACAGAAACTGTCCGGAATGATCATTATGCTAAAAATTCTCAAGTATTTCTTGGATAGCAATTGGTTTCAATGAGGCTCGCTTAATATTCTTATTAGTATTCATTTTAATGGGATTTTATTTTTAGATAAAACTTGGATGCTTCTGAATTCCAAATAATGTGCACAGATTCCCCTCACCCCTTTAAAACTTCAGTACAGATATCCTCCCTCTGACTCATATCAGAGAGATTAAACAGAAAGTGTGAGACCAAAATTGGAAATCACCAAGTATTCCTGTTTTTTCCTACCTTGGGAAAAATCATGCCAGATGTTTTACTTTTTTCTCTTTTCTCTTTCATCTCTCTCTCTACATCAAAAAGAAGTGTTACCAAAATTACTATATAAATAGTGGGGACACAAACTTTAATAAACCAATTTTTGGATTGTTTCATTATTTTAATATTGTCATTTTTATTGTCACATATATATGGTTTCACATATTTTAGTATTGAGTATGCTATTCATAATGGTGAAGTTTATTCTTTGATTTGATAACCTATAAAAGAAAACACTAAAAAAATCCATATAAAATTGAATAAATCAGCTCTGCATCATGTACACTAATTGAGAGCCTAGAAGAATTAAAAACCATGCGATTTGAATTAACAGAAAAAAATTAAAAGACTTGCAAATGTGATAAATAGTATCAGTATTATTTATTTTAATTTCTGTTAGGGTCTATGTTCATATCTGGTAGATAACAAAGAACTAGATACATCTGAGTTGAATGAATGAAAGAATAAGAGAAAGAATAACTTTGGCCACATATGACAATTGTTAGTTGCAAAAAATACCAAGCCCCTGCCATCATGAAGCTCATGTTTCAGTCCACTGCTGCACATGCTGCCAGCCTCCATTACTTATCTCCTGGAGCACCACACTGATTTCTTAACTATTTTCTTTGTTTCTATCCTTGCCCTTGTTTGGGAGACATACTTAACAAAATATCCTACCTGCCCACAAATCTCTTCACAGAGGTAGAAGAGAAAGGAAATAATTTTATTATTGAATAAGCATTAAATCAGAGTTTGATGTACCTCACATGCAATCCACTAGGAGATTGCAAAGACAGAAGAAATCTCTCCCTTTTATATAGCCAAGAAGACACACCCCATCACATACTTGTTTCCAAAATAACAACTAGTTTTCAAGTAAGAGGACTTGACAGCATCATTTGTCACACATAGTTCATCCTAAATTCACTGGGTACTTGGTGTGACCATTTGTGTTAGCAAATTGGCTTTATCCAAAGGGGATTAAAAAAACAACTTGAAGTAAGGAACCTATGGAAGTTAGGTTCCTGCCCTACTGCAGAAACTGGGAGATAGGGGTGCTATCATTCTCAATGATGATTACATTTCAAAGAGATGGCTCCCAGGCCCTTGAGAAAGATATTCTTAGGTTGTAAAGTGGGCAGGAGACTTATTTAGATTTTAAAAAGATTTACATACATTTCAGGGAGACAGTGAAAGAATTTACAATTACAGTTTCTCTAAGAAAAGGGATGGGGGACTCTATTTTCAACAGAGAGAATTAAGCCTCTTGTTTTTCATTTGTATGTGCTCCTACACTCCTTTTAATCTCCACACAGAAGCAAGAAAAACCCTTTAAGAAAAATCACACCTCTTTTCAAAACCATTCTAAACCTTCCCATCTCACCAGAGTGAAAATAAACAACCTACAGCACCCTCCATTATTTAGGCTTCTTTTCTCCCTTCCCCATCCTCTCCCTTATCTATGACCTCATCTCCCCACTTTCTCAGTCACTCTGCTCTAGGGTTCCTTGCCACCAAGCATTCTGGACTTCAGTCTTGATACCTGCTGTTTTCTGTCTCTGCAATGATCCTTCCCCACGTTTCTGCAGAGCTGTTCCTCTGCTTTCTTCTCATGGCTTGAACATCACTTTATGGGTAAGGTCTTCTCTGACCAGCTTACATGCTACTTTTCTCCCATTTACTTCCTATCCTCCTAAGCTCTACACTTATACATTTATTTATTTTCTTAGCAATTAATCCCATTTGACTAACTGTATATTTATTTCTTTGTCAGTGTTCCCTTTATCGATTGCTGCCTAACGCCAAAACTGCCTAACCCCAAACCCCAAATCACCCCAAAACTTAGTGGCTCAAGATAAGGATTTTGAATGTATTAATACTCATGGTGTTGAAGCATCAGTATTTCAGAAAGGGCTCTGTTGGGTCATTCTGGCTGTGGGTCTCTCATGCAATTGCAGCAGCTGAGTGGATGCAGCTGGAAGGGTGGGGATGCATCTTGGGATTGGTCAGGTACCTCTCTTTTTTCCATGTTGTCTCATGGTCTCTTTACATGAACTCTCAGAATGGCTGGTCTGGGCTTCCTCACAGCATGGATGCCTCAGGGCAGTCTGATCATTTCCAGTGTGCTAAAAAACCTCAAGAAAGAATTTTCCAGCACACTTAATTGATCCCCCAAATTAAAAAAGCCTGCCTGTTTTCAAGGAGAATGGACATAGATGTCATTAATTGATGGGAGAAATATCAAAGTGACATTGTTGGAAGAGAATATGAAATGGAAGGAATTGTTGCTCCCATCTCTGGAAAATAAAATCTTCCACAGACAGTTTACTACTGTGTGGCACTTCCAACTAGACTCTAAGCCCAACAAAGGCAGGGACTTTGTTTCATTTACTACTATGTTTTCAGCACCTCCAAAAGTGCCTGAATTAATGTAGGTACTAGATACATATTTAAGTAAATTAATGGATGAAATGTTGAAAAATATATATATCCTCATGAAAACTTATTTTTCTATTTAAAAAATATGCACATTCATTTGCATGTCAAATAAAAGGATTTTGCTTTAGATATATTCAAGTGAGGCTTCCAGATCTTGCCTGCATACAGTCCGTTGAAAAGGAAGCTCTCTGCCCTGTAGGCTTTTAAACAGATGAATATAAAATTCAATCTGATCGTGCCATTCATCTGATTAAAATCCTTCAATGGTACCACCTAGCCTGAGGCAGTGATTTTCAAACTTTCTGACCATGGCTTAGAGCAAAAATTATGTTTTACATTTTTACATCACCTCCTGGAACACCAGTCCAAATACCTACTCACTCTATGTATAAACATACTTAGAAAATCAAAGTTGTAATCTGCAATGCATTTTGATATTCTCTCTTTTTCAGTTTTCTCTCTTCTCTTCTGCTTTCCTCTCCTGCAGTCTCTTCCCCTCTTTTCTCAGCCCCTGTTCTTTTCTCTTCTATTTTTGTATTTAATAAAAAGCAAACAAACAGAAAACCTCAAACACTGGTATTATGGCCCATTGAATTGATTTTCAGATTGCTTTCAGATAGATCACTATTTGCCCTATGCCCATGGTTCCTACATTAATCCTGTAAAATTAAAATCCTGAATACTACTTTAAAAAGATGTCTGGTGTTTCTTATAATTAAAGATCTATAATAAATCTAAGGTCCAAGTTAATAACTTGGAACAAAAGACACTCCATGATAAGATGCCCATCATCCTCTCCAGCCTCACTTCCCACCACTACTTCTTTTACCCACTTAATGCTATAAACATATAGACCTATGTGTGATTTTTTTGCATTATACAAACATTGCCTTCATTTGTGCTTTTCTCACTGCATGGATCAGCTTATCCCCTTTATTCACTTGCCTCTTACAGTTCATCCAACCCTGCAAAAGATATAGAGAATTCACAGAGGAGAGACACAAATGTGACTTAAACATATAAAAAATATGATCCATGTACCTCACATTAAAGAAAATATAAATTAAAACTACCATTACATTACATTATTTGGGTAAGTTCCTTTTCCAACTACAAATCAACCTAATCACAGAGTCATCTACTTTTCTCTAATTTGCTTATAACAGTTCATATAATGCAAGATCAAATTTCTCATTGAAATTTGGTAGTTCACATATATGAACTCCTTTGATCTCTGTGTAGGATAGAGTTGATTTGTTGCTGAATGGAAAACTCTGGCCTTATCTTTGGAGATGCTTGGATGTCTGGCTTTAATTCTTAATTGAAATGGGGCAGTAGGATTTAAAGTCCGAAACTACTTTGGTAACTTCTAGGACCAGTTTGTTTACTGATTGTTTTCACTTGGTACAACCAGTTAGCCAACCTCACTTGACTGTGTGACCAGAGAGGCGTAAAAGGTTCTAATGAGAATTTATCTTCTGATAAATTGAGATCTCCTGAGGTCAAGATTCATTGCACGATCTTGAAGGTTCACTCTTGAGATGTTTGCTAATAAGAACCGTTTGGAGCTTGCACATGGGATGTCTCTTAAATCTCCAGTGCTTATCTGCACTCTCTTTTTCTTGCTGCACTGTAACCTCTGCCTTTATATTAAAGCCTTACATGAATACATATCTTGTGGATTCAAGTGAATCCTTTCAAATCTTCAAACTTATGAAATCTTTGCAAACTCCCTGGACAACTTCATTAAAAAAGAAACAAAATTGAGTTATTTGTAGTGAGGTGGATGGACCTAGAATCTGTCATACAGAGTGAAGTAAGTCAGAAAGAGAAAAACAAATACCATATGCTAACACACATATATGGAATAAAAAAAAGATTCTGAATAACCTAGGGGCAGGACAGGAATAAAGACATAGACATAGAGATTGGACTTGAGGACAGGAAGAGTAAGCTGGGACGAAGTGAGAGAGTGGCATTGACATATATACTCTACCAAATGTAAAATAGATAGCTAATGGGAAGCAGCTGCATAGCACAGAGAGATCAGCTCAGTGTTTTGTGACCACCTAGAGGGGTGGTCTAGGGGTGGTGGGAGGGAGATGCAAGAGGGAGGAGAAATGGGGATATATGTATATGTATAGCTGATTCACTTCGTTATAAAGCAGAAACTAACACATCATTGTAAAGCAATTATACTCCAATAAAGATGTTAAAAAAATCTCAAATTATGTTTCTGTTATTTGTTTTCTTAGTAAACCCATGCAGGCTCCTAATGATCACTTTTTTTATAGGCTTAAAAATCCTCTATTTAATTATCTTTTATAAAATTTCCTGAGGATGAACGTCAGACTTACAGATTTATAGCTCTCAAATTACAATATTCTTCCTCTTTTGACAATTAATACATTTGTCTATCATTAGTTGTTGAACTTCTATACAGCTGACTATAATTTTAAAAGATTTCTCCAATTTCAAACAAATTTTGAATTTTTATTTTAAAACTATGATTGATGAAGCTTGGGTTAGATGTCAAATCAACTGTGGCCTGGTGAAACCCCAATATATATGGTATTGCAAGGCACCAGGGACTCACCTAATGGGTCCAAGTTTGGTCTCAGAGACTAGAAAGTGAGACTCCTATAATTTTTCACTAGTTAACTCTGAGAGTTTCAAATTTTTATAGGCTTAAATAACTTGATTCTACATCTTTTGTCTGCTTCCCTCCAGAGCTCCTTTGCCACAATTCTAATTGCCTATTTGATATTAATAAGTTATTCCAAAGTCAACATTCATAAAATTAATCCTATGTGTTTGAAATATTATAACATTGCTAATAATAGTGTCTAATATTTATTATGTGCAAAGCAATATTATTTGCATATGTAGTCTCATTTTGTGTTTATGCCATCCCTTTGTGGTAGGTGCTTGATTAACTCTCTTTTACAGGTGGGGCAATTGAGGCAGATGTCATGCAAGTTCACTGAGATCACAAAGTTGATCAGTAGTGAAGCTGCAATTCAAACTCAAACCATTTACACTCTAGAGCTTGCAACTGTAATAACTACTTTACATTGCTTTTCATAACAGTTTCTTTTTGAATTCTATTTTCTCTAAATTAGCCAGATTTAAAATGTCATTTTCAATTTTCACTGATTTCTCACAATGTCATTAACCAACAACTTTGGGTGTCTTCACACATATCTCATCTCATCCCCATTCCCATTTACACTATCTCTGGTTTAGGTCTTAGTTTCCAGAGAGCTGGAATGCTGCAAGGTCTTCTAAGATGCATTTCTATTCTTTCCCCTGTCAACTCCTCTCTGCATACCACTAATAAAATGACCTTCCTGGGCTTCCCTGGTGGCGCAGTGGTTGAGAGTCCTCCTGCCGATGCAGGGGACACGGGTTCGTGCCTCGGTCTGGGAAGATCCCACATGCCACGGAGTGGCTGGGCCCGTGAGCCATGGCCGCTGAGCCTGCGCATCCGGAGCCTGCGCTCCGCAATGGGAGAGGCCACAACAGTGAGAGGCCCGCGTACCACAAAAAAAAAAAAAAAAAAAAAAAAAAAAAAAAAAAAGATCTTCCTAAAACAAAGCTCTGATCACATCTTGAATTTTCTTTGAAAATCTTTTAATAGTGTCACATTATCTACCTAAAGATGTCCAGCTTCTTTTGTGTGGCCAAGGTATGTCAATCCAATTTCACAGTTCCTTTTTGCTCTTATCTTGTATTGTTTCCACGCATGGAGACTATGGTCCTCTCCATCATGACCTTTCACCTTACCTTTCCTCCCTTCTCTGACCATCAAAAAGCCCTTATATTTTCTCACCTTTGCCTCCTTCATTAGTGATATTCCTCTTTTATGGAAAGTACAACTCAGATACTTCACACTGTTCAATCTTTCAAACTGCTTCTTTTCTATTTTCTTTCACTGAGCAACTACCACCACTTGATGCACTTATTGCTTTATGATATTAATTCTATTTTCTTTTGCCCATGTCACCTAAATGGCACTCTATCCTGCTGAGACCCTAGCTTGACAATTTGTGCAAGACAATTAGTTAATTCACTAACATTTATTGATTGATTGTTTTGTGCTTCACAGACTGAAATATGATACTTTCTTTCTGCAGATGTTTTATAAGAGAAAGAATCTCAAAAGTTTCAGTGCAGCAAAAAGCAGTTTAAAAGGGCACTTGCCAACTGGTTCTTAGCTATCACAATGGAAACATCTGGAGTATTTCTTACTATCTTTCCAATCAGCCTAAAAACTGTATTCTAGGGGCAGATAATGGTTCTGGTTGCAGCTGAGACACAAAGAAGAGTACTCAATAATTCATTGCTGAAAATGATGGAGATAGGGAACCAGGTGAAAATTCTTTCTGTGTGTGGAATTAAAGGTCACTAAGCTCCTGTATCCTGCTGACTTGGAATCTACCAAGCCCTCAGCCATAAGGGCTTGACTTTGTGGAGTGCACTCAAGGGACTGACTTCTTACTGTCGAATGGTCTTTATTTAAAGCCAGTGATCTGTTTTACAAAGAAATAGAGGCCTTTTCATTCTATGTCAATGTAGCCTAGAGTGAAGAAAATATTCTCTGGGACACTTCTATTCCCCTAAACATTGTCACATTTATTTATTGACCCAACATCATCAGAACTTGTTTTTCCCTGTGTGGATACAATGTATAGAATGTATGTGTGTGTTAAAACATACTTTAAAGTCACATTGCTATTGAATATACTTATGCTGTATAGATATATAGTACATAGTTGGTTATATAGTATAAGATAAATTTATTATGATGGCATAAAACAAAAGATGTAGCTGCTAGAGCAATATGATATATCTGTAAAGACATTTTAATGAAGCATCAATGAGGAGTACATCCTTAAATTCTTTTAGCATTCTCTGAGAAACGTATAACTTAAAGTTGCAAGTGAGCTAGGAATTATCTAATTCAAATTCACTACTCAATGCCAGTGTATTCTGCACAACACTCCCACCTGATGATATGCATTTGTCTGGATATTAATGAAGAAGCTATTCTTCGTGAAGCTGAGCACCTCTCTGAATGGTGACTTACCTTTGACCCCATGGTCATCCAGCAAAGCACCATGTACCATGTACCAGAAGGTGATCTTAAAATGATATATGATTACTATTTAGTGTGAAGCTTATTGACTTAGAGATTGCAAGAGAAAAGAAGAAATAGTCGTACCTAAATCTTCAATCAGACAAAATTGCAATAAAATTCTCTGCCTGTGTAATGTACAGCGTAACTTTCAACATTTCGCCATTTTCACTAAGGATGAGTAATTTTCAAATGGTCATTTGCATTCTGGCTAATACAGAAGTTATACTATTACAGTACGGACTGCAGCAGCTTGGAGACCAAGGCATTTGGAGTGGGTTCAAAATTGATTTGATAACTCACTTGAACATAAGGATTATATTTTACTCAAGATGCTAACTAATGTACCATAGGAAATTGATTTTCTAGTTTAATGTAGAAATTCCCCAAATTACTCCATTGACTCTCAATTTGGGTTCACTAGATGAGAAATCCCTCAGGACACTTCATTAATCCCCAATAAGGGTGCAGCTCTCTGAATCATTAAACCATTCAGTGTTTCCATTCTCTCACCTGCAAAATGAAGACTACAAAGTCCCTGAGGTCTCTCTCGCTCTAATGCTTAGATGCAGTTGTCTCCAATTAATTCTTAGCTTTATGGTAATTTGTTCACTTGCTAATATATGAAGAAACACTGGGAATTATGAAAACCAATGCAATGCTTTCCACACAGAAAACTTCAAGTAAATATTTGCTGAATTAATGATTTTCTGTGGGAAAATCACCTGGTTATGGGTATAACTGCACACCATTAAAAGAAACAGCATTCTTTTCTCTAACTAATCTGTGTTTATCCTAGTCTCTTACAAGTCTGGTGGATGTGTGGAGTATACCCACAAAATGGCTACTTGAACAAGAAGTCAGATTAGTACTTGAGAAAGGACTCATTCTAAAAGGAGGGCAATTGGGTCCAAGGAAGTGCTTCAAGGTCAGAGGATTGTGAATATTTTAATAAAGAACTCTATTCTATCTCTTAGTCAGGCTGCTTTTTGTTCCATTTCTCTCAAGTCCATATCCAGATCCTGAGAAGAAGGGTCAGCAGCGAAAATGGAAAGAACATTTCCAAATTATGGTCATAGATTGAGAGCACATCAAACTTTCCTCTCTCTTGAAACTCCACCAAAACTACAGTAAAGGCACTGTTTTTAAAAAAACATAGATTAATGATGATAGAAGTATAGGGACAAAGAAAACAGGAACAACAGTTTGAAATCTAGGAAGTATAGATGGAAGAGTGTTAATTGATCTAGCATCCACATAAAGCCACCTCCTATGATGGCAATAAGGAAAAGTGAAATCATTTTGATTTACACTGAAGAATAATCAAAAGCCTCAGAGACCAAGATAACCAATACGGTGGCACTGGGAATGAATTGAGATATGGGCTAAGATATGAGGACTACGATGAATGCTATTGGAGAAGTCAGATCCTTACCTTCTCTCACTTTACACACCCTAACAGAAATCTGACACTTTACTAATTAAAGTTCAACAGGTAGTATATAAACTGAAGGGGTTGCGGTGTGATAAAGACTTGAGGTTGTGGGTACCATATCAAAAACAGGGAAATCAGTTATTATTATTTTTTTGCTTACTGAATGTGAATATAGAGGGCACTCAGCTGGTTTTTCTTACCTTATCATTGAGTGCAGGCAGAGTTTTAAAGATTATTGTCTGAGGAATCTTACCAGTCTCAAAGAAGATATAGATATGGAGTTCTCTAATTAAATGGATAAACACACATTTTGGTTTGTCTGGCACAGTCTTATTCATGTTTGAAATATTGGTATATTATAAACAGTGCCTCCTTAATCTCAAAAGTTTAGATAATGACTTACATGTTTATTTTATACTTTATTGAAGGTCTAAATTGACATTACAAATGCAAGCTCAAAACTACCAATCAGCTTTTAATTCTCTCACTCCTCCAAGTATTATGAAATCTCTGAATAAATCTTCTTATATGGAAGATCAAAACACACACACACACACACACACACACCCCAAAATTCAGGGAGAAGAAAACTGAAAAAGCACACCTATTAGCAATATTTTATAGAGACAAGAGAATCTATTACATTCATGGACCAAAAAAAAAAAACCCCAAAACTATGAAAAATGCATAATAAAAAACCTCTTGGAAATTAATAAAAAATGTGGAAATAAAACAATGCAAAAGAGCATTCAAAAAAAAGTTAAAGACATTCCAAGAAAATAGATAAGAAGAAAGAAGTTATATCTCTACATTCTCCACTTTATAAATCACAGCAAAATACTGAATATTTAGTAACTGAAAAAAGTTCAAGAGATGGTCTCTGGAATGAGAGGGAGATTGAAACTACAGAAATGATAGGGAAACTATAAGATCTGCTGAAGATGTCAACATCTGTGTTATAGAAGACTCAAAGATAAAACATAGAAAATAAAGAGGATTTTATTATAAAAATTATTCAAGGAAAATTTCAGAATGGCATGCTATGAGTTTCCATATTGAAATGGCCACTGAGTGTCCAGCATAATGGATGAAATATGAAAGTCATCATGTAGTTTCAGAACAAAGGGGACATCTGCTTTTGGCCATAGCAGTTTAGCTTTCATTAGCTCAATCCTCCTGCTGAGCACAATTAGAACATCTAGAGAAAATCTAGATACAACATAAAACATAACAAAACAAAAAATAAATATTCAGTGTGAACATATTGAAGAACTACTAAGGCACTGCGGACTGGAAGACTGAAGATTCTAGAAGGAAGGGGAGCACAGTGAGATGTTTGTGACATTTGGCTCCAACTTCCTACTAAGGAAGTTGGGAATTCTTAAGCCAAGGGACTAAGAAACTGAACAGAGCTTTTCTTAGTGTTTCAGTCTGGGGTGTGGAGTAGAGGGTCAAAATTTAGAGTTTAGAGTCCACTAAGGAATAGAGGACTGATAAGCTTCCCAGACATTTAGTTGAGACCCCTACAAGTCTATTCTCTAAGAGTAAAAACCAACCAGAAATAGACCCTAACCTACCTTCAAGTCAATTTCTAATTAGCTCAACCACATTTGGTTAAGGAGGTGTGCACCTAGCCTAAATCCTTTCTGGAAGAATTTAACATCTAGAGCCTTAATTTACCTCTAAATTTTTTCACATGGCATGTATAGCATTTGAGCAATAGTCATTGGAATATAATGAGTCTGGAAATATAAAATGTTATGATTCTTATACTATATGTCAAGTGGTATAATATTACTAAAAAGTAACAATTAATATATACTATAAACCTTAAAACATCTACTAAATAACAAAACAAAGATACTAGCTTATAAACCAACAAAGAGATAAAATATAATAATATAAATTTATCCAAAGTAGGCAAAAAAGAAAAAAGAAAAAGGCAAATAAAAAACATTTGGTACAAATAGAAAACCGGGAGCAATATAGATTTAAACCTAACCATATCAATGACACACTAAATGTAATGGTCTAAATATTCCAATTAAGCGACAGAAGTTGTCAGATTGGATTTTTAAAAAACTGACACAAGTATGTGACACCAACAAGAAACACACTTCAAAGAAAAAGAAACAAATGCATTAAAAGTAAAAGTACAAAAAATATACTCACAACCCTTATCAAAAAATGAAGCTTGAGTGACTAAATTAATATTGGGCAAAGTATATTTTACAGAAAAGAATATTACCACAGATTAAGAAGATCATTCAACAATGATAAAGAGATGAATTCATCAGGAGGTTTTAACCATCCTAAACTTTTAATGGACAGAAACACAAGCTTCAAAATATACAAAGGAAAAGCTAATAGGGCTTCAAAGATAAATAAATAAATCTACAATTATAGAGATATGATTCAATACCCCTTTGTCAATAACTGATAGACCATGGAAACCAAAATCCACTAAGGATAAAAAGGAAACAAAACTAACAACCAACTTGACCTCATGTGACATTGTAGAAAATTCTACACAACAGCAATGAATATACCTTCTTTTCATGTGGACACAGAATATTTACTAAGATATATCTCATCTGAGCCTTAATAAAAATCTCAATAAATATAAAATTATTCACCACTTTTTCTTAATATCGTAGTGTGTGCAAAGATGCTCAACATCATTAGTTATTAGAGAAATTCAAATTAAAACCACAGAGAGATCCCATTATACGTCTAGTAAACTGAAATGAGTGACATGTCAAATGTTGTCAAGGACATGGAAGAACTGGCATTAGAGCCCTTATACACTGCTGGCAGGAATCTAAAATGAAACCAGTGCTTTAGGAAGCAGTATGACAGTTTCTCAAAAAGTTAACATATATTCTATAAGATCCAGCCATTCTACTCCTAGGAATTTACTCAAGAAAAGTGAAAGTCTATTGCTCCTAGAATTTTAAATAAATGAAATATGGTATATACTCATTTTTTTGTCTGGCATGTTCATCCAACTTAATTATTTGGAAGCCCATCCATGTTTTAGCATGAATCAATAGTGCATGCCTTTTTATTGCTTAATAGTATCAAGATAACAAGCTGTTAAGCAAAATAGCTCTTATGTTCCTAACTTGAAGAATATATCTTATCCATTAAATAAAATACAGGTTTGAATTCAGAAATTCTATGATAGATCATAATGACTCAGAAAAAGTCAGTCCAGGCCGTGCATAGACTCATGACCTCTGGCTCACCATGTCTGGTCCCACCCTTAGGCCTGTGCCACTGCAAGGCTTCTCATAGTGCCTCTATCCAGGTTTTGCCTACAACTCCCCTAAATATTTACCTCTTGAATCCCCCTGGAGTTTATAGTGACACATCCGATGGTGTCTGACCTAAGGAAGAGTCAAATCAGGCCTTGAAATTAAGCTCAGGGACACGTGGCAGGGAACTTTAGGGTTCTTGGTGCCTGGAGACGTCAGCCCTTGGGCTTCAGGTAGTCATGTTCCTTTGGCCCCCGGAAATCCTTTCCTCTTGGGGAGGGGAGTAGCTAGAGCAGGCCCAGGGCAGAATGCTCTAGAGAACATGTTCCAGAGCAAGGAAGCATGACCAGCAGGAGACTGGTATATTTTTTTATTTTCATTTTTAAACTGCTCATATATGCAGTTATGCCTTGTATAACTTTTTGTATATATAATATAATATAATAACTACATAATAATATATAAATATTGAAATGAACCACTTTGTTGAATTCCTAAAGACTTTGGCTGTGTAGAAATCAGGGTTTTGAGGCCCAAGTAAGTGACTTTAGGAGGAGTCTGGTGGAGGGGACTCTTCTCAATTTGTGAGAACACAGTGGGGCTATGGTGAGCTGATGTGGTAACAGGAGTTTTGTGACTGTCAGGACATGGTGTCAGCAATTCTGAAAGCCCAAGAGCAGAAGGGGTGACTTTGTGTGCATAAGAGACTTCAAAAACATGTAACCACGGTGAACTGTAGCTATAGGGGAGGAAAGGAGATGGCCTTGGAATCTAAGGAGAATTGTTCCTGTGTCCATGTCAGAAACAGGGGCAGAAAAGTGAGAAGGAAATGTATTTATGCTTTGTTTGGCTTTAACCGGTAACCAAACTTCATAGAATATTCCAAGTGTCTTAAGTTGTTGTCCATATTGTTATGTATGTTTTATTTTATGCAATATAATTACATAGTTTTGAATCAGAGTTAATAGCCTTCAAACTGCTTCTTAAATCTTATTGCATTTAATCTATATAAAGCTCTGAGATATATTTTTGTCTTCCTTATTAAAGTATAATCTTGATGATAGAAATTATGTAATTTCACTCTAGGTCCACATCTGCATCATCTTGTTTCTCATTGAATAAGAAAAAACATTTTTCAAATGGACAAACTGAAGTTTGAGTATTTTAAATTTATTCATTTCAGCCTTCAAATGATACTTAGACTAAATCTTCTGAATAGCAAACATGGGAAATAGTTACAATAACTTTAAGCTGTTATTTAAGCTGTTATTTAAAAAAATTAAACCTCTTCCATGAATTAAAATTAGCAGCAGTTATAAGCACAAGTGACTTTTAAGAAGAAATGTTGGATAAACCCTTACCAGGGAGAAGTTAGACTTGAAACAGATTACGGTTCTCATGGGTCTGACACAGACCAGAGCCTATCTGTAACAAAGATTTTGCCAATCTGTGGTAAAGTTAGTAGAAAATAAAGGAATGTAGTGAGTGTTAAATGAAGACCAGATTATCTAATTTTATGTAATAAGCTTAATTTAAGATTACATATCTTCGACTTTTGGTGTCAAAAAATTTCTTTATTATGTATAATCATGGTTGTTCTATCTATCTACCTATCTATCATCTATCTATCTATCTATCTATCTATCTATCTATCTATCTATCTATCTATCTATCATCTATCTATCTATCTATCTATCTATCTATATGTATGTGTCTATATTTATCTTGTTTTGGCAACATAAAAAGAAGGAGTCCCCTTGTCAGTTCCTCTTTTAAAAATTTATACTGAACTAAAAAAAATTCAAATTCAAAACCACCAGATTCTGTCACGTGTTCAATCCTGGAACTTTAATTCCTCACTAGAAAAGTAATAGATATTATTATGAAGAATTTTTTTGGTAATTTCTGGTTCAGTATGAACTGACTTTTAAGGTTAAATTGTTTACATAATTTATCATATAAAACTGGAGCGCAACCTATCTCTGTAGGGAATGTTTCTGGAAAGAAAAATGCAGTCACATGGAAGACAAGCTAAGTCTGGGATAAAAGAGCCACCCATTCATTATCTTCATTTGGAGGTGGTACCTCAAGAGGAACATTGCTTGCTGACATGTGCAATTAAGTTTATAATTAGTGTTCCAACTTGAACAGAAGTTTCGTAAGTAACCTTAAAAAATAACCAACTATTGTACTCTTGTACTCCAATTAGTGCACCTGAATGACATTTTATCAGGAAAGACTATGAACTATTTTATTCAGATTTGGATTTTTTTCTCTTGTTCTACAAAAATAAAAGACATAATTCAGCACTTTACTCTCTTTTTTTTGTTCTCTTTCAAATTCAAACTCGAGTAGAAATTGCTTTGATTTGATCTGTTGTTTTCTTTTTTTTTCTTTTTTTTAATTTTTTAACATCTTTATTGGAGTATAATTGTTTTACAATAGTGTGTTAGTTTTTCCTTTACAACAAACTGAATCAGTTATACATATACATATGTTCCCATATCTCTTCCTCTTGCATCACCCTCTCTCCCACCCTCCCTATCCCACCCCTCTAGGTGGTCACAAAGCACAGAGGTGATCTGTTGTTTTCTATAGTGAGTTTACGTATTGATATTTATCTACCTGTATAATTCCTTCAATCAATGATTCTATTTCAGTTTTCTCTGACTGAAATAATTTTATTTCCAAAGGTAGTGAAGATAATAATAATTTTTATTTAAAAATCCTGCAGTGACATTTTGGAGAAATTATTACAGTCAAGAGCAGAACAAAATCCTCCTTGGGTAATGGAGGAATAGCCAATTTTCAGTTAGAACACATCTGACTGGCTCATATGCCACATTATTTTACTTCTTTATAGACACATCTCATATATATTGCACATATATATAACAATGGTAATACATTTAAATTAAAGATAGGAGCTGTCTCAGAGGCCATTTATATGGAAAGTGGGATAATGGGAATGGGAATTTTGTACTGATTTTTATTAGAAAAAAATTTATCTCATGATCGAGAGGAATACAGACAGCATGGTGAATTCTAGGAGGGTTTTTCTTTGCTGTTTGTGGACAATTTGAGAAAGACAGCTTCTGCCAATCAGCCCAGTACCATTAATTCGTTTGTATTGTCCAGACCTAGAATATGAGCAGGAGAAATGACAGCATATTTTTCCCCCAAGATTGCTCCATGAAGATAGGAAATTTGTTAAAGACTACCAAAAGGAAATTTGAAAGATAAGAAAATATCTACATAAGCTATGAAATAACTTATTTCAATGAACATAATCTCCATTTTAGGTACACACAAGTAGACATGATAATTGTGCTATTTTTGAGTATTCTTTTTTCTCTCTTTATTTTAATAGGAAGAAGCAAAAGGGAAACAATCTAATTATAGATATAACGTATAACATATAATAACAAAGTTATTATAATAACAGACTAAGCTCAGTTGCCACTTCCATCACGCTTTCCTCACTGCTTCTTTCTTATCCTCTGGAGTGAGACGTTTGGCTCATGTTCTTCTATAACAGTCTGTTTACTTCTATCAGAACATTTATCACAATATTGGAATATTCCATTTACGTATTGATTGCCCCCTCTAGAATGTGGACTCCTTGAGTGTACTTGACATATATGTCTTTGTCATCTCTATATCTTCAACATCTAGCACAGTGCCTATATAGGCATAATAATAATCAACCAATGTTTCTTAAATAAATATCTATAGTGGGTGACTATTAGATAAGCATACTCTATCTGAAGTTTTTAGGTATTTATTTGAGTATGAGAATAATTTTTAAAAGTCAGATGTTTAGATGCCTTAAAAAGTCTAAGTAGATAATTTTGCATCAGTATTATAGACTGAATATTTAATCATAGCAAGAATACTGTATCTTTAATCCTGTCCTTTTTTTTTTAACATCTTTATTTGAGTATAACTGTTTTACAATAGTGTGTTAGTTTCTCCTTTACAACAAAGTGAATCAGTTATACATATACATATGTTTCCATATCTCTTCCCTCTTACGTCACCCTCCCTCCCACCCTCCCTATCCCACCCCTCTAGGTGGTCACAAAGCACAGAGGTGAACTCCCTGTGCTATGCGGAAGCTTCCCACTAGCTATCTAATTTACATTTGGTAGTGTGTATATGTCCCTGCCACTCTCTCGCATCATCACAGTTTACCCTTCCCCCTCTCCATATCCTCAAGTCCATGCTCTAGTAGGTCTGTGTTTTATTCCCGTCCTACCACTAATCTCTTCATGACATTTTTTTTTCTTAGATTCCATATATATGTGTTAGCATACGGTATTTGTTTTTCTCCTTCTGACTTACTTCACTCTGTATGACAGACTCCAGGTCTATCCACCTCATTACAAATAACTCAGTTTCATTTCTTTTTATGGCTGAGTAATATTCCATTGTATATATGTGCCACGTCTTCTTTATCCATTCATCTGTTGATGGACACTTAGGTTGCTTCCATGTCCTGGCTATCGTAAATAGAGCTGCAATGAACATTTTGGTACATGACTCTTTTTGAATTATGGTTTTCTCAGGGTATATGACCAGCAGTGGGATTGCTGGGTCATATAGTAGTTCTATTTTTAGTTTTTTAAGGAACCCCCATACTGTTCTCCATAGTGGCTGTATCAATTTACATTCCCACCAGCAGTGCAAGAGTGTTCCCTTTTCTCCACACCCTCTCCAGCATTTATTGTTTCTAGAGTTTTTGATGATGGCCAATCTGACCGGTGTGAGATGATATCTCATTGTAGTTTTGATTTGCATTTCTCTAATGATTAATGATGTTGAGCATTCTTTCATGTGTTTGTTGGCAATCTGTATATATTCTTTGGAGAAATGTCTATTTAGTTCTTCTGCCCATTTTTGGATTGGGTTGTTTATTTGATATTGAGTTGCTTATAAATTTTGGATATTAATCCTTTGTCAGTTGCTTCATTTGCAAATATTTTCTCCCATTCTGAGGTTTGTCTTTTGGTCTTGTTTATGGTATCCTTTGCTGTGCAAAAGCTTTTAAGTTAATCCTGTCCTTTCAATATTATTTTAAAATTTGTCCTGAAGGTGGCAACATTTAATAACATTCCACAAATTCTTTCTAAGTAAAGCTTTTGCGGCCACCTTTAATTAAAGTTTTGTATTTTAAAATAAATATCTTTCCCCCAACCCCTATATCTTTTAATGTAGAAGAAAATATAATACTAAAGTCTTACTTTTGTATTCAGTAACCTTGACTGTACATGTGGAAAGAAACCATTTACAACTTTGAAGAATATAAGTTAACCTAGCTAAAATGTTCAGGGTAGCTCAGCTCAAATTTCCAAATGTAGGATCAGTTTTAAACACAACATATGTTTCCTGCCAAGCAATTTATATCAATAGACGTATTTAAATGTAAGGGTAAATCCATGCTTGTTCTTTTGAGATGAAAAATTATTTTCCTGCTGTATTCATTCAAATTCAACATAACATTTCTAGTGTTTAATATGACATTAATAAGAGTACAGTCATTTCTAAAAGAATTGTTCGGGACTTCCCTTTCAGTCCAGTGGTTAAGACTTCGCCTTCCAATGCAGGGGGTGCAGGTTCGATCCCTGGTTGGGGAGCTAAGATCCCACATACCTTGTGGCCAAAAAACCAAAACATAAAAAAGAAGCAATATAGTAACAAATTCAATAAAGACTTTAAAAAAATAAAAGAATTGATCTAATAACAAATAATCCCCCCCCAAAAAAGCAAGTAACCATAACACCTAAAAGAAAGTTTACAATCAATAAATAATCAATAAATAAACGGTACCAACAATGCAATATATTTGATTATCATACCTGAGCATGTATTGTTCTATTTTCTATTCTCCATGTTTTGTATTGTAGCCACTTAATAAACAAAACTTTACTAATTCATATTCATCCAAATGTTCAAAACATTACTGTGAAATAGAAAGGTACCAAGTAATGTTTCACAGAGGTCAATTGACTGTGTATGATTCATCAGTGGCAAAGCCAACAAATGGAACTCTGTATTTCTTGTCTCTAGACAGTGACAACTGCTCATGGTTTTAATTCTATCATTATATTTATAGGCAGTTCAACCACTTTACAGAGCTTCTCAGAGATAAGCTAATGTCTGTTTTCATGCTATTTTATATTAGGATTTTGTTATATATACAATTTATATTTTTGCTTATAGCTTTTGGGGCTCTATGTACTAGTGAAGCATGCAATAGCAGAGTTATAAGCATTTCTTGTTAAAGCTAATATTCATATTCCTTCCTATTTCTTTCTGTAAAATACATTTCAAAACTTGTCTTAAATTCTTTAATGAGGATATTCTGAATTGAATGGGATTTTTAAAAGATAATTTTAAGGTAGCAAGTAGAGAAGCTACCTAGTCAGATGAAAACAATGTGGAGGAATCATCAGAGCCACGTGAAATTAACTAGGTGAGTGAGGGAAGGTGAAATGCTGTAAGGCAAGCAAGAAGAAACTGGTGCGTGGGGAGTTGAGAGGAACTGGTCAGTGCCTATGGTGGCATGAAACAGATGGAGCTTTCTGACAGGTGCAGTGAGATGTACCCCAGACAGCATATTCACAGGTTTTAAGCATTCTGCACACTGATACTCTATTAACAAGGAGGACATATTCCAACATCATAATTTGCTAAAGTAGAGATGCCAGATGAAGAATCAAATAGGTGGCATGTTCTGGGGTATAAATTTCCCTGCCATTTCATCTTGGAGGGACAATTTCTTTTTTCTTGGCCTCAGGCCAGCCTTACTGATGCTTGCTGTCATTCATGCTGTATGCAAAAAACTCCTTCACTTCTCTTGGGAGAAGGAGAAACTGCCTGTGACACAGTGGTCACAGATGGGCTTTATCTTGTGCACACTCCTCTGATTTCCATGAAATCAGAACATTAGACCACATCACTACATCAGGAAATCCACAGAGTCTCCAGTGGGGCACAGGTCTTCAACAAATCCCTTTTGTTCACCATGTGCTAATTGCTATTTAATTCCCATGGGAGTTGCTTAATTTTTTTTTTTAATTAATATTATTTATTTTAATGTTAAGGTAAAATAGTGCTTGAAAAATGTATGTTTCTTAAAATGTTGACTTTATAGACATTTAAAAATTTCCTTTTAAAAAAAAGACTAACTTGTAGTATTTGGTAATAATGGTAACTATAATTCTTATTTTCTACAGAAATACTCAATATTTAAATCTTTGTGCTAATACATTTAAAATTCTAAAAAAACCCTATTGAATCTCAGCGTATTAACTTAATTTCAACTTAAATAGATGATAAAAGGAACCTAGTGAATAAACTGGTTTTATTATTTTTATTTTATTTTTTGAATTTTATTTTATTTATTTTTTTATACAGCATGTCCTTATTTGTCATCAATTTTATACACATCAGTGTATACATGTCAATCCCAATCGCCCAATTCATCACACCCCCCCAACCCCTTGCTGCTTTCCCCCTTTGTGTCCATACATCTGTTCTCTACTTCTGTGTCTCAATTTTTGCCCTGCAAACTGGTTCATCTGTACCATTTTTCTAGGTTCCACATATATGCATTAATGTACAATATTTGTTTTTCTCTTTCTGACTTACTTCATTCTGTATGACAGTCTCTAGATCTATCCACATCTCTGCAAATGACCCAATTTCATTCCTTTTTATGGCTGAGTAATATTCTATTGTATAAATGTACCACATCTTTATCCATTCATCTGTCGATGGGCATTTCGATTGCTTCCATGTCCTGGCTATTTTAAATAGCGCTGCAATGAACATTGGGGTGCATGTGTATTTTTGAATTATGGTTTTCTCTGGGTATATTCCCAGTAGTGGGATTGCTGGGTTATATGATAATTCTATTTTTAGTTTTTTAAGGAACCTCCATACTGTTCTCCATAGTGACTGTATCTATTTACATTCCCACCAAAAGTGCAAGAGTGTTCCCTTTTCTCCACACCCTCTCCAGCATTTGTTGTTTGTAGATTTTCTGATGATGCCCATTCTAACGGATGTGAGGTGATACCTCATTGTAGTTTTGATTTGCATTTCTCTAATAATTAGTGATGTTGAGCAGCTTTTCATGTGCTTCTTGGCCATCTATACGTCTTCTTTGGAGAAATGTCTACTTACGTCTTCTGCCCATTTTTGGATTGGGTTCTTTGTTTTTTTAATATTGAGCTGTATGTGCTGTTTATATATTTTGGAGATTAATCCCTTGTCCATTGATTCATTTGCAAATATTTTCTCCCATTCTGAGGGTTGTCTTTCCATCTTGTTTGTAGTTTCCTTTACTGTGCAAAAGCTTTGAAGTTTCATTAGGTCCCATTTGTTTACTTTTGTTTTTATTTTCATTACTCTAGGAGGCGGATCAAAAAAGATCTTGCTGTGATTTATGTCAAAGAGTGTTCTTATGTTTTCCTCTAAGAGTTTTATAGTGTCTAGTCCTACATTTAGGTCTCTAATCCATTTTGAGTTTATTTTTGTGTATGGTGTTAGGGAGTGTTCTGATTTTATCCTTTTACATGTAGCTGTCCAGTTTTCCCAGCACCATTATTGAAGAGGCTGTCTTTTCTCCATTGTATATCATTGCCTCCTTTGTCATAGACTAGTTGACCATAGGTGTGTGGGTTTATCTCTGGACTTTCTATCTTGTTCCATTGATCTATGTTTCTGTTTTTGTGCCAGTACCATATTGTCTTGATTACTGTAGATTTGCAGTGTAGTCTGAAGTCAGGGAGTCTGATTCCTCCAGCTCTGTTTTTCTTCCTTCAAGACTGCTTTGGTTATTTGGTGTCTTTTGTGTCTAAATACAAATTTTATGATCTTTTGTTCTAGTTCCATAAAAAATGCCATTGGTAATTTGAAAAGGATTGCATTGAATGTGTAGTTTGCTTTGGGTAATATAGGCATTTTCACAATATTGATTCTTCCAATCCAAGAACATGGTGTATCTCCCCATCTATTTGTATCATCTTTAATTTCTTTCATCAGTGTCTTATAGTTTTCTGCATACAGGTCTTTTGTCTCCCTAGGTGTTTTATTCTTTTTGTTGCAATGATAAATGGCAGTGTTTCCTAAATTTCTCTTTAAGATTTTTCATCATTAGTGTATAGGAATGCAAGAGATTTCTGTGCATTAATTTTGTATCCTTCAACTTTACCAAATTCATTGATTAGCTCTAGTAGTTTTCTTCTGGTGGCATCTTTAGGATTCTCTATGTATAGTATCATGTCATCTGCAAACAGTGACAGTTTTACTTCTTCTTTGCCAATTTGTATTCCTTTTATTTCTTTTTCTTCTCTGATTGCCATGGCTAGGACTCCCAAATCTATGTTGAACAATAGTGGTGAGAGTGGACATCATTGTCTTGTTCCTGATCTTAGAGGAAATGCTTTCAGTTTTTCACCATTGAGAATGATGTTGGCTGTAGGTTTGTCATATATAGACTTTATTATGTTGAGATAGCTTCCCTCTATGCCCACTTTGTGTAGAATTTTTATCATAAATAGGTGTAGAATTTTCTCAAAAGCTTTTTCTGCATTTATTGATATGATCATATGGTTTTTATTCTTCATTTTGTTAATATGGAGTATCACATTGATTGATTTACGTGTATTGAAGAATTGTTGCATCCCCAGGATAAATCCCACTTGATCATGGTGTATGATCCTTTTAACTTGTTGTTGGATTCTGTTTGATAGTATTTTCTTGAGGATTTTTGTGTCTATATTCATGAGTGGTATTGGTCTGTAATTTTCTTTCTTTGTAGTATCTTTGTCTGGTTTTGGTATCAGGGTGATGGCGGCTTCACAGAATGAGTTTCAGAGTGTTCCTTCCTCTGCAATTTTTTGGAAGAGTTTGAGAAGGATGGGTGTTAGCTCTTCTCTAAATATTTGATGGAATTCACCTGTGAAGCCATCTGGTCCTGGACTTTTTTTTGTTGGAAGATTTTTATTCACAGTTTCAATTTCATTACTTGTGATTGGTCTGTTCATGTTGTCTATTTCTTCCTGGTTCAGTCTTGGAAGGGTATACCTTTCAAAGAATTTGTCTATTTCTTCCAGGTTGTCCATTTTATTGTCATAGAGTTGCTTGTAGTAGTCTCTTAGGATGCTTTGTATTTCTGCTGTGTCTGTTGTAACTTCTCCTTTATAATTTCTAATTTTATTGATTTGATTCCTCTCCCTCTTTTTATTGATGAGGCTGGCTAATGGTTTATCAATTTTGTTTATCTTCTCAAAAACCAGCTTTTAGTTTTATTGATCTTTGCCATTGTTTTCTTTGTTTCTATTTCATTTATTTCTGCTCTGATCTTTATGATTTCTTTCCTTCTGCTAACTTTGGGTTTTGTTTGTTCTTCTTTCTCTAGTTCCTTTAGGTTTAACGTCAGGTTGTTTATTTGAGATTTTTCTTGTTTCTTGAGGTAGGCTCTATAGCTATAAACTTCCCTCTTAAAACTGCCTTTGTTGCATCCCATAGGTTTTGGATTATTGTGTTTTCATTGTCATTTGTCTTTAGATATTTTTTGATTTCCTCTTTGATTTCTTCAGTGATCTCTTGGTTATTTAGTAACATAGTGTTTAGCCTCCATGTGTTTTTTACGTTTTTTCCACTGTAATTCATTTCTAATCTCATAATGTTGTGGTAAGAAAAGATGCTTGAAATGATTTCAATTTTCTTAAATTTACTGAGGCTTGATTTGTGACCCGAGATGTGATCTATCCTGGAGAATGTTCCATGCACACTTGCAAAGAAAGTGCAATCTTCTGTTTCTGGATTGAATGTCCTATAAATATCAATTAAATCTATCTGGTCAATTGTGTCATTTAAAGCTTCTCTTTCCTTATTTATTTTCATTTTGGATGATCTGTCCATTGGCATAATGAGGTGTTAAAATCCCCCACTATTATTGTGTTACTGTCTATTTTTCTTTTATAGCTGTTAGCAGTTGCCTTATGTATTGAGGTGCTCCTATGTTGGGTACATATATATTTATAATTGTTATATCTTCTTGGATTGATCCCTTGATCATTATGTAGTGTCCTTCCTTTTCTCTTGTAACATTCTTCATTTTAAAGTCTATTTTATCTGATATGAGTATTGCTACTCCTGCTTTCTTTTGATTTCCATTTGCATGGAATATCTTTTTTCCATCCCCTCACTTTCAGTCTGTATGTGTCTCAAGGTCTGAAGTGGGTCTCTTGTAGACAGCATATAGATGGGTCTTGTTTTTGTATCCATTCAACAAGCCTGTGTCTTTTGGTTGGAGCATTTTATCCATTCACGTTTAAGGTAATTATCAATATGTATGTTCCTATGCCCATTTTCTTAATTGTTTTGGGTTTGTTTGTGTAGGTCCTTTTCTTCTCTTGTGTTTCCCACTTAGAGAAGTTCCTTTAGCATTTGTTGTAGAGCTGGTTTGGTGGTGCTGAATTCTCTTAGCTTTTGCTCATCTGTAAAACTTTTGATTTCTCTGTTGAATCTGAATGAGATCCTTTCCGGGTTGAGTAATCTTGGTTGTAGGTCCTTCCCTTTCATCACTTTAAATATATCATGCCACTCCCCTCTGGCTTGTAGAGTTTCTGCTGAGAAATCAGCTGTTAAACTCATGGGAGTTCCCTTGTATGTTACTTTTCGTCTTTCCCTTGCTGCTTTCAATAATTTTTGTTTGTCTTTAATTTTTGCCAGTTTGATTACTATGTGTCTCAGTATGTTTCTCCTTGGGTTTATCTTGTGTGGGACTCTCTGTGCTTCCTGGACTTGGGTGGCTATTTCCTTTTCCATGTTAGGGAAGTTTCCAACTATAATCTCTTCAAATATTTTCTCTGGTCCTTTCTCTCTCTTTTTTCCTTTTGGGGTCCCTATAATGTGAATATTGTTGCATTTAATGTTGTCTCAGAGGTCTTTAGGCTGTCTTCATTTTTTTTCATTCTTTTTCCTTTATTCTGTTCTGTAGCAGTGAAATCCACCATTCTGTCTTCCAGGTCACTTATCCGTTCTTCTGCTTCAGCTATTCTGCTATTGATTCCTTCTAGTGTGGTTTTCATTTCAGTTATTGTATTGTTTATCTCTGTTTTTTCTTTAATTCTTCTGGGTCTTTGTTAAACATTTCTTGCATCTTCTCCATCTTTGCCTCCATTCTTTTTCTGAGGTCCTGGATCATCTTTACTATCATTATTCTGAATTTTCTTTCTGGAAGGTTGCCTCTCTCCACTTCATTTAGTTGTTTTTCTGGGGTTTTATCTTGTTCCTTCATCTGTTACATAACTCTCTGCCTTTTCATCTTGTCTATCTTTCTGTGAATGTGGTTTTTGTTCCACAGGCTGCAGGATTGTAGTTCTCTTGCTTCTGCTGTCTTCCCTCTGGTGGATGAGGTTATCTAAGAGGCTTGTGCAAGTTTCCTGATGGGAGTAACTGGTGGTGGGTAGAGCTGACTCTTGCTCTGTTGGGCAGAGCTCAGTAAAACTTTCACCCGCTTGACTGTTGATGGGTGGGGCTGGGGTCCCTCCCTGTTGGTTGTTTGGCCTGAGGCAACCCAATACTGAAGCCTACCTGGGCTCTTTGGTGGGGTTAATGGCTGACTCTGGGAAGGCTCACAATGAGTACTTCCCAGAACATCTGCTGCCAGTGTCCTTGTCAACACGGCAAGCCACAGCCACCACCTGCCTCTGCAGGAGACCCTCCAACACTAGCAGGTAGGTCTAGTTCAGTCTTCTCTGGGGTCACTGCTCCTTCCTCTGGGTCCCGATGTGCATTTCGTGCCCTCCAAGAGTGGAGTCTCTGTTTCCCCCAGTCCTGTTGAAGTCTTGCAGTCAAATCCCACTAGCCTTCAAAGTCTGATTCTCTAGGAATTCCTCCTCCCGTTGCCAGACTCCCAGGTTGTGAACCTGATGTAGGGCTCCAAACCTTCACTCTAGTGGGTGAACTTCTGTGATATAAGTGTTCTCCAGTCTGTGAGTCACCCACCCAGCAGTTACGGGGTTTGATTTTACTGTGATTTCACCCCTCTTACCATCTCATTGTGGCTTCTCCTTTGTCTTTGGATGTGGGGTATCTTTTTTGGTGAGTTCCAGTGTCTTCCTGTCTATGATTGTCCAGCAGCTAGTTGTGATTCTGGTGTTCTTGCAAGAGGGAGTGAGAGCATGTCCTTCTACTCTGCCACCTTGGTTCCTAATCCCCAATAAACAGGTTTTAAACATATGTTCTCTGGTTACTTTTTGACTTCTAGGTCCTTAGGGAATATTCAATCATTTGGTGATCAAGAATGAATAAAACTTATATAAATGTACAACTATATGCAACTATGTACAACTATGGAAAAAATTATATGTGGAAAGCTTGGCTCATTATTTAACACACACACACACACACACACACACACACACACACACACACACACACTGCACTGCAGGTTGGTGAAACACTTTCCTCTGAAGCACCCTATGTAGACATCCATCAGAGTCTCTATTACACCATATTGCAATTATTTACTTGAATATCTTTCTTATTTTACTGTACGTGCCATGGAGTCAGGGTTTGATTTTCTTCTTCTTTATATCTTCAGAGCTTCATACAGTGTGTGGCAGATAGCAATAGACACTTAACTAATAAATGTTCATTGACTCATAGCTTAATTAATAAATCTTCATGGAGAAGTTGGCATTTGAATTCACCATGTGGCTCTAGAATCTCTTTATAAAAGGATCTAGTTGGTAGAGTGGAATAAATATTTGCGCTAAAGTTGCAGTTTCATAGCAAGTCCATTTCTTTTACTTAGAACGCATGTTGTTTGGACTGGTTATGTGAGCAGTCTGGATGGATCTTTCAAGTACCTTGAACCAGTACTTTTCTCCTGAGAGCAATAGATGAACAATTTTACAACACACTTCAGCATTCTGAATGCTTTGAAAATTTTATCTGGAGACTTTTTTTAGAGTCAAAGGGGAGTAATTACTAAATAATAAACAACATTTGTATAGATTTTTCTATGTTTCTCAAAATAATTTTTGTATAATAAGGCCATGTTTATTACATATGATAGAGACCCAACTCAAACTAGTTTAAGAAGAAACCTACTGATTCATGCTAGGTAACAAATCCAGCTTTAGAAACAGCTGCATTCAGAAATTCAAATGAAGAAGTTTCTTTCTTCATCATTTTGTCCAGTTTCACACTGTATTAACTTAATTTCCAAACTGGATATACACATAGGTAAAGATTAATTCTTGTAGCTATAATATCAATATCCTTATGGTTTTCTATCCACATATCATATTTCAAAGAATACCTTAATTCAGCTTGGCTTTGTGTGTGTCTTGAAACAATCCTGAACCCAGAACCATCCCTGAATCAAAATGACTGTTGACAGGTATATGAAATCTTCTTATTAACTTGGCCTGGGTTATGTGTTTTCCCCGATGGACAGTAGTTGAGAGTCAGTGTCAACCACACCTAAAGCATATGGAATGGGTTCTGTATCAGAGCATTTTTTTAAAGGAGATGGCAAGAGGGAGAGATTGCACTGATATAAACCAAAAATTGTGCACTTGAAATTTTAAATTTATTATCTAGTTTATATAGTTCATTTATTTATAATAGATGTGTTGCCTGTCTACTTAGCTCCAGGTATTGGGGTAGACACTGAGGTGACAAAGATCCTCTATTCTCTAGCACTTGCCTGTATACTTCATATATTCCTCTCATTCTTCTCCCTTTCCTTGCTTAGTGGTCCCTTTAGGCCTTTTAGATTAAAGGTTAGTGCTGAACTTTTAACAGCTCCTGACATTTACTGCAAGAGAAATATTCTTCTTTCCCAATTCCAGAATCCTGGTGAATGGACTCTTCATTTCAGTGTGGTCTTGTGCCCATTCCTGAACCAATCATGTGGTCTTGTGCCCATCCCTGAACCAATCACTGTACAAAATGAACAGTCCATCATTAACTATGATTTTCAGAAAATCAGGAGATTAGGCAAACAGAACAATGTGTGCCTTACAAAAGAATCAAAGTGCTTTTAGCCATGCTGGTGTTGGTGTAGGTACCACGGTTGTGTCCTGAAAAACCCTGTGCTTAATGTGCTTGTATTGACTAGAAGCTCAGCTGGTCTCTGATGAACTTGCTCCCCCAGATTATTTACCTTGTCTTCATTCAGTCAGAATTATTATTTGTTTCTCAAAAGAACACAAAATCAAAACAGAATAGTTTAAGACTAGTTGATTCCCTTTTACCACATGATGGAACTGAGGTACAGTTGCCCAAGCATACATATACTGAGGCACAGCCAGCATTTGAAACAAGTGCTTTCCTTCCCAGAACCTGTCATTTCCTCTAAATCAGAGATTGTCAACTAGCAGCTCATAAATGATTATAGATCACAAAAATATTTTGTTTGGTCTGTGCAGTGTTGATCTGGAGATAATTTATTTTTAAAATTCAATTTTCAACTTTTAAAAAACAGGATATCAGTGTAGTGCAAGTGGGGCCAGGACAAATTCATCCTTTCCTGCAAGGGTTAGCAGCCATTCAGAGAGTCTCTTTCTACCTTTCCAGGGCTCCACACAATGTATTAATTATTTATCTGGTTATCAGTTCAGAGCGGGACTTGTAGAACATTCATGAGCTCAGGTTAACACTGAGGAAGAGTGAGCAAGATAAAGACAAAGACTACCAAATTTTGCAGAGGGAAGTTGTTACCCTTTGGTCATTATCAGCTTACACTGAAATCCAAAATAATTTCCCTTTGGGGTCTAAGGAAATCCTGTGCTCACAACATAAACCAGATGATAGAAGACTCTCTTGTAAAGCTCATAACAATGTAAATGCTGAACCTTCTTTACAGGCTGTCAGTGGCTAAAAAATTTATAATTCAAGCTGTTTTCCATTAAGTCATACAGCTCACTGACTCAACTAAATTAAATTTCTTCACCACTTGTTGAAACTTATTTTCAGAGTATTGAGTCAATCAGCTAGACTTCCATCTTCTTTGACACCTACTACAAATGTTAATCCTACTTCATTGTTAATCCTATTATTTTGTTCCTGTAACACAATTGAGAACAGCAAAAATGACTAAGTAGCTGCATAAATCCTGTACCTCAAATAATTTTTATGAAGGTGAATAAGGGAAAAACTGAACTGTCTAGAAGTGAAGGTGAAAATTTTGCAAAGAATAACAGTAGGCCCAATTTTAAAAGACTACCACTCAATTGATATGTCCATGGTTGAAGTGAGCTTTTCACTTCAAGGAATTGAAGGAATTTCAAGGAATACCCAAAGAACAAAAGACTTCTAGAAGATCACAGCAAACCTCCATGCAAATTAAACAGAAATGTTGATTCAGATCTCAACACTGCCTGGCATTCCTGTCCTAAAAACACATAGTATCTATATTAGAGTTCTAGGGCTGTCATAACAAGTTCCAATAGACTAAGCAGCTTAAACAGCAGAATTATTTTTTCATAAGGAGGGCAATTTTATTTTTATTATCTCAGATTCTATAAGCTTTCATCATTAGTCTCCACTTACATAGAATCAGATCTGGAAGAATTTCATCAGTTCTCTAGTCCATCATTTTTGCCTACATAACTTTTTTTTTTCTCAGCATTGCTAATAGGATGTTATAGTACTTCATAATGAATATTGTTATTAATTATTTCATAAAAGAAGTAAAAAGTTTGTCATAAAATCCATTGCCATGTCTATATTTCTTGTAGCATTTACCATGCACTGGTCCAATTCTTTTAAGTTCCTTTGTAAGTCTGACACCCTAAGGTAAATACTCTTTTTTGTTGTATTGACATAGAGCACTGTATAAGTTTAAGGTGTACAACATAATGATTTATATTTATATACATCATGAAGTGATTATCACAATAAGTTTAGTGAAGATCCATCATCTCATATAGATACAAAATTAAAGAAATAGAAATGTGTTTTTCTTGTGATGAGAATTCTTAGGATTAACTCAACAACTTTTATATATAACATACAGCAGAATTAATTATATTTATCATGGTGTACATTACATCCCTAGTACTTATTTATCTTATAACTGGAGGTATGTACCTTTTGACTCTCTTTGTCCAATTCCCCCTCTCTTAACCCCCACTGCCCTGCCTTTGATGACCCCAGATCTGATCTTTTTTTTTTTTTATGAGTTTGTTTGTTAAGCAACAGAAATTTATTACCTCACAGTACTAGTGGCTAGAAGTCCATGGTCAAGGTGTTCAAAGGGTTGGTTCCTTCTTTTGTTTTATTAAACTATAGTTGATTTACAATGTTTCAGGTATACAGCAAAGTGATTGAGTTATACATACACACACACACACACACATATATATATATATTCTTTTTCAGATTCTTTTACAAAATAAATTGAATATAGTTCTATAGTTTCCTATGCTATACAGTAGATTCTTGTTGTTTATCTATTGTATATATTGTAGTGTGTATCTATTAATCCCCAATTCCTAGTTTATCCCTCCCTGCCCCTTTCCCCTTTGGTAACCATAAGTTTGTTTTCTATGTCTGTGAGTCTATTTCTGTTTTGTAAATAAGTTCATTTGGATCATTTATTTTAGATTCCACATATAAGTGGAATATATCACAGTCTTTCTGTCTTTCTCTGTCTGACTTATTTCACTTAGGGGTTGGTTCCTTCTGAGGAACATGAGGGAAGAATCATTTTAGGCCTCTCTCCTTGGCTTGCACATAGCTGTATTCTCTCTACTTCTTCATATCATTTTCCTTCTATGTCTGTGTCCAAATTTCCTCTTCTTATAAGGACATAAGTCATATTGAATTAAGGCCCACCCTAATGACTTCATTTTAATTAAAACAACTCTGTACATACCATCTCCAAATACAGTCACATTATGAATTAGAGGTTAAGGACTTCAGCACATGAATTTTGGGGGGGGGGAGACACAATTCAGTCCATAATAGTATGTATCCGGCTTATGTTGTGTGAGATAACCTGCGAATTCCCTGGTGGTCCAGTGGTGAGGACTCTGCACTTCCACTTCTGGGGGCTTGTGTTTGATCTCTGGTCGGGGAACTAAGATCCCATAAGATGCAGTGTGTCCAGAAAAAGAAAAAAATAAATGAGATGACCAATGTTAAAAGTGAGTAAAGGGCTTCCCTGGTGGCGCAGTGGTTGAGAATCCGCCTGCAGATGCAGGGGACACTGGTTCGTGCCCCGGTCCGGGAAGATCCCATATGCCGCGGAGCGGCTGGGCCCGTGAGCCATGGCCGCTGAGCCTGTGCGTCCGGAGCCTGTGCTCCGCAACGGGAGAGGCCACAACAGTGAGAGGCCCACGTACCACAAAAATAATAATAATAATAATAATAAAAGTGAGTAAATAGTTGAGAAATTTACCACAGGTTTTTTCTCAGTCCTTTGTTGTACACAGGCAAGCTTGAAAATGCCTGAGAAAAACACATGAAAAAATGGACACAAGAAAATATGATGCAGAGCTCAGATAATTATGAGTATCACTATGGCAAGTCCAATGAAAAAATTAGTAGAGTGCACAACCCTACTGTAAAAATATCTTTGGAGCAATCTTCCTACAATACAGAGAAAAATAATTCAAATAGTTTTCCAGGGACCTTGGTGGGTTAGAGAATAAGATAAAGATTTATAACCATATCTCGAAGTATAAAGAATTTTGTTTCAGGGACAAAGATGGCTTAAGCAATATCCTACTGAAGATAAAGAATCATTAAGATCTTTTGTACCAGATGAATGCTAGAAACATTTGAAGAATCTATGTGAAATCTTCATGATAATAAAGATGAGGTCCGGCATATCCATATAAGACATATGTAATCCCTGTGTATTCATGGATTTGTTCAAATGCCATTAGGTGGAACAAAACAAAGCACAAAACAAACAAACTGTAGTAAATATGAATCTGCCTTTCTTCTTTTCCCAAAACTGTAACTGTATCCACTCTGTCATTGAACTTCTTATATTCCTGCATTTGGATCTATTTTCACAAAATCTGAGAAAAAAATGGTGTATTTTTACATCTATCTTTCTCTATCTATCTATCTATCTATCTATCTATCTATCTATCTATCTATCTATCTATCTAATCTATCATCTTCTAACCAAACTCTGTCTCTATATAATAAGGTATATAATACTATTTTCACCCAACTGTTTATCTTGGAATCATAACCATGTCAATAAATATAATTCTACTTCAACTTTTTTAATGACTAGATAGTATACTGTGGTATACACATAATGAAATTTATTTAAGCTTTCTTACTGAAAGGTAAAAGCATTTCCAATATTTTTGTTGCTTTTAGGAAATAATAAGGCATTTTTGAATTAATAAGTATATGTTATTTAGTGGCATAGGCTAGTTGCTAAGAAATGATATGATTCCTAAAAAGATACCATTAGACTCAATAAAAGGATATAAAGTTTCTAGAATGAAATGAAAACAAGAAAATTATTCATTCACTAAACTATATAAAACATAGACAAATGGCATGCTTCCATTTAGAGGTATAGCTTACCTACATTTCTCAAATTTTCTCATCACGATACCTGACAGAACCAACTGGGTTAATAATTAATTCACAGAAAGACATTCTGAACACGAAGCTAGATTAAGAAGTTGGACATATGCTGAAGTTGATTTCATTCCTGACTACTGAAATAAAGTCATTAAAAAGTTGAAAAAATATTCAAATATAGAATAAAGGGCTCCTTCTTTTGAACTTAATTATATATTTGCTTTCAAAACATTGTTCTATCTTGAGTAGGTTATACAATGCTACCATTTTTTTCTTAATTTATTAGTAAAATTACTTCTTCAAAGGTCTTCCTTCTGACACTGAGTTTCAAAATTTTTAAAGAGGTGTGGATTAGAACCAATTTTCAATTCAGTAGAGAGAGTAATTTTTGAACTAAAAGCCATCATTTATTAAGCATTTACTACAGTCACTCTGCTAAATTCTTTCCTATATGATGATACTGAGTCCCTGCAGGTCCCATGGGGTACTTACAATTATTTCTATCTTACAGATGAAGAAACTGAGGTTCAAGGAAGTAAAAATACTTTCTCAGGGGCTCAGAGCTAGCAGAAAGTAAAAATACTTTCTCAGGGGCTCAGAGCTAGCTAGCAATTCATCTGATTTCAAACCTGCTACTTTCAACCACCGTGCTTTCCTCCTTTTCTGGCTTAACAGAAGTATAGTAGAGGTATGTCTACTATAAAAGAGAACCACCTAGATTCAGGTAGTTTAAATTTTCTCCATCTTTCAAACTGAGCCCATTATTTTTGTAGTCCATGTTAGTCTCTTTTTCTGTGGAATAAAATATTTGCTCTGCGATGATCTCCATTACCTATATAAATTTTTGTTATCCAGGACATTGTTATCAATATATAAAAATGATAAAAATAAATTAATGAAAAAATATCCATTTTTTAGTTATTATATCATATAAAGCATATTTTTATATATATTATTTATAATACAATATGTAATTATATCATATGTAAGTATATATAAGTGTAAAGCACAAATGTCAAATAGACTTAATTATATTTTAACAAAAAGTATATAATTCTTCACTATGTATATTGTATTTTAACAGCACTAAGATGAAAAATTTCAAAAATTAAATGTTTGCTAAATTGTATACTTTTTATGTTGGAGAAAAACCTATCATTTTCTACGTTTCCTGTGAAAAATTTTTTTGTTATCTTTTCAATGATTCTCAATCAGATATAGGTACTCTATCCAAGAGTGGAACAAAGATTTCTTTGAAAATTGAATGGCTTTGAAAGTAGCAGGATTTTAGGACCAAAAAATAGATCACCAACCTCCAGAAGCAAGAAGAAAATAGTGACTTCTTGCTAATGTTGAGTCTGTTCATAGGGCAGACTTCTTTTCAAATATCAATAATAAATGATACATGGAAAAGAAAATAACATAGATATGAAGACAGAAAAAGTACTTTTTGCAGAAATGATATAATGAGCAAATTTCTTATTGGGATATGATTTTAAACATTGGGAAGATTTTTATGGTTTCTAAGGCAGCATTCTATTATTTCAGAGATCTATATTCTGTATAATTTATACACACTTTAAAATATGTTGGCTATACTTGCAACATAAACTTTTAGTGGTGTAGAGTTTAATTTAAAAATATTTTTAATTTATTTACATTTTTTGCTATGTCCCTTTTAGGGGGTAGATTCTACACTTTAAAAATTCATTTATGAGGAATCTGTGGCAACTTCTCTTTGTTAAAAAAATCACAAAATTTATACACTGTATTATATCATTCTACTTTCTGTATTAAAAAGAAAAAAAAAACTTCTATTAAAGTAAAGCAGAGCATTTTGGTGGTCTTTGGCTTACTGTGTCAGTGTTTCACCATAAAACGTTTGTGGTAAGCAGGCAAACAAGAACATTTTAAGTTCTTTTACCAAGTGAATGCATACAATATGCATCAAGACATTAAGTTATTTGGGGGACTTCTAAGTATCTTCATCTATATTCTTCTTGCTGTATGTTCTCAACCTTTTAGGTTTTACAGTATGTATTTTTACATTTAATTAACATTACTGTGATATAATTTACATACAATAGGTTGCATCCACTAAAGTGAACTATTTAATGACTTTTGACAGTTACATACATTTGAGAAACAACTGCCTCAATCAAGATACAGAACATTACTCTCAAAACATCCTCAAGCCCCATGCATCTATTTCTTCCTCTGCTCTTGGCTCCAGACAGCCACTGATTTGCTTTCTGTCACTGTAGATTTATCTTGTACTTTCTAGAATTTTCTAAGGTTGAAATCATATAATATGTACTCTTTCATGTCTGGATTCCTTCAATCTGCATTATTAAGATTCATCCATGCTTTATGAATCCGTGAAGATATAAATAATCTAGGCTTTTTTGTATTACCGAGTAATATTCCATTCTATATTATATACATTCTTTTACAAATGGACATATATTTTCATTTCTCTTGGGTAAATACTTAGAATGGAAAGGATGGGTGTAAGAATGATGTATGTCTAGCTTTTTAAGAAATTGCCAAATAATTTCCCATGGCAGTCATATAATTTTTAATTCCCACCAGCAATTGGATATATTGAAGTAAGATATGAAATAGCAATTCCATTTACTCCATATCTTCACAACACTTGTTATTGTCAGTCTTTTAAAAAAAAATTTAGTGATTCTAGTAGGTGTATAATGGGTAGGCTACATGTATGTGGTCAGTAAACAGTGATATGTAGGGGTGTGTGTGTGTATGTGTGTGTGTGTATTGAAATGCAGGGGTAGGTAAAACTGCCAAATTTGGAATTCATTGTCCTTTAATGAATTATGTTCTTATTGGACAATTGTTTATCTTTTTTCCCTGTGTGTATAAACAGTCTTTACAAATCATTATCCTACTTTTCACTGGGTTGTCTTTTTATTATTGAAACTAAGTTCTTTACGTATTCTGGGCACAGGTCTTGTGTCAGATAAAAGTTTGGGGAATACTTCTCCCATCTAGTGGCTTGCATTTTTACTTTCTTAATAGTATGTCTAAAATATTTTTTAATATTAATGAAGTCAAATTTGTTAATATTTTATGGTTTGTATTCTTTTGTGTTTTATCAAAGAAAACATCGCCTACCTGTGGATTTGCAACCTCCTTGGGAGCTTCCAGGGTGAAATCTACAGCTGGTCCTCATCCATAGAGGGCAGGGAGAGACCAAAGAAGGAGGCAGAGCACTCCAGATTGGTAGGTGGAAGGTTTAATAGGTGAGGGAACTTACTACAGGGCTTGTCTTGGGTGGCCACAAGATGAGAATATCTCTACAACAGCTGGCCAGAATCTTAAAAGATTACATAGAGGCCTTAACTGGGTTCAGTCACATACACAGTCCAGATGGTATCAGTATGACATTATTATTTCAAAGTTGTATCCTTGGGACAGCCTCCAGGAGCAGGAATGACAAACAGAATGCACATTTCAAGGACCAGGGGAGGGGTAGGGAGGCCTCAATTACCTGGCTCCAGCTCCTGGGTCAAACTGGTGGTCATATCTTCTTGATGACCTCCTCCAACACTACCTCAAGTTACAAAGATTTTTTTCTATGTATCATTTTAGAAATACTATAGTTTTAGGTGTTGCATTGAGATTTATGATACTTCTAATTTAATTTTTATATATGGGTGAAATAAGTATTGATGTACATTTTTCAATAATGATATCCAGTGTCCCAGTGCCATTTATTGAAAAACTTTTCTTTCCACATTGATTTATCAACCCGTAAAAAATAAAGCAATCTGCTACAAAAATCTACACACACACACACACGTTTTTATTTATTGAAAATGTCTTGTAGTCCATTGATCTATTTTTCTGCTTTTATACTAAAATGTCAGTGCCTTGATTACTGTAGTTTTATAATTAGTCTGAAAAATCAGTAGTAATTTCTTCAACTTTATTCTCTTTTAAAATTGATTTGGCCATTCTAGGTCACATGAACTTGCATATAAATTTTTAAGTGACTTGTCAATTTCTATAGAAAATCTCTTGATATTTAAGTTGAGATTCATTGATTCTACAAATAAACAGTGGAAATTGACATTTTAACAGTACTGAGTATTTCAATACCATTATTGTTCTGGACTTTTCAATGAAGAGATCTTGTACATCTTATATTTATTCCTAAGAATGTTACGCTGTTTCTCCATTGTAAAGGTTAATATAAATGTAATATCTTCAATTTTTCAAATATTTGCTAATATATAGACATATTGCTTATTGTATATTAGACATATTTTGCAACCTTACTAAACTTGCTTATTAATTCTCATAATAGTTTTGTTTATTCCTTAGGATTTACTATTAATAATTATGTCATTTACAAATGTAGACAGTTTTAATTTTTCATCTGTAATCTGTATAACTTTTGGGATTTTTTCTTGCCTCATTGCTCTAGCCTGGCTCTTTGGTACAATATTGAGTAAAAGTGAGTGCAGGCATCTTGATCTTTTGTTCTTTTTTTTTTTTTAAGGAAAAAGTGGTCAGTATTTTACTATTAAATATGTTGTCACCTGTAAGCTTTTCATATATGTCCCTATTAAGTTAAATAATTTCCTTCTAATCCTAGTTTGCTGAGAGTTTTTATCATTTTGGCAATTGAATCTTGTTAAATGCTTTTCTCTTCACTTATGAAAATGGTCTTAGCACCTTTGTCTTTTTTTTTCTGTTGATATGGAGAATTATACTGATTGATATTCAGATATTAAACTACTTTGTATTGTAGAGAATGCCCTACTTGGTCATGATACGTTATACTTTTGATATCTTGTTGAGATTGATTTTATATCTTTTGGACTGTATTTAAAAACATTTTTGTAGCATTTTTGTCTGATTTTGGTATCATATTATGCTAATTTAAAAAACAGAAAGTATTCCCTCACCCTCTATTTTTTGAAAAATTTTATATAAGTTTTGCATTATTTCTTCTTTGAACGTGTGTTAGAATTTACCAACGAAACAATCTAGACCTAGAGTTTTCTTGATGGGAATGTTTTTTGGAAAAAAATCTTTCCTTAATAGATATAGGACTATATGATTTTCTACTTTATTTTGTGTCAATTTGATAAACTTGCATTTTTCAAAGTTTTTCTATTTCATTATGTTTTCAAATATGTTGGTATAAGGTTGTTTATAATAATGTTCTAGTATCTTATTTCCAATTTTTTAAAATTGTGGTAAAACACATATAAACTTTACTATCTTAACCATTTTAAAATGTACAGTTCAGTGACATTGTCATGTTATTTGCAATCATCATTACTATCCATCTTCAGAACTCTTTTCTTTTTGCGATATTGAAACTCTGTACACATCATACAATAATTCTCCATCCCTGCGCCCTCCAGTCCCTTGACAAACACCATTCTACCTTCTGTTTCTATGATTTTGACCATTCTAAGTACCACATATAAGTAGAATCATACAGTATTTGTCTTTTTATGACTGGCTTATTTCACTTAGCATAATGTCCTCAATGTTCATTCATGTGGTTACATTTGTCAGACTTTCTTTCCTTTTTAAGGCTGGATAATATCCCATTGTATGTATATACCACATTTGCTTATCCATTCATCTGTTAATGGGCACTTGAGTTGCTGATGTATTTTATCCGTTATGAATAATACTTTATGAACATAGGTCTACAAATATTTCTTTGAGATCTTGGTCTCAATTCTTTGGAACGTATTCCCAGAAGTAAAACTGCTGAATCATATATTAATTCTATTTCCTTCTTTTTTAAAAAAATTATTTTATTTTTTCTGATTCTGTGGATGAAATTTATTTATTTATTCAGAAGAGACTATTTATTGAGAAAGAGAACAAATCACAACAAATTATAAATTTTAAAAAGATGACAAATGCTATAAACTCACAAAATCCAGAAAAATGGCACTATAATTTTAGAATATTTCGTCATGCTGAAAAAACTCTCATACCCATTAGCAATTATTCCCCTTTTTACCTTCCCCTCCCAATGGCCCTAGGCAACTAATAATATACTTTGATTCTGTAGATCTGCCTATTCTGGACATTTTAAATAAATGCACTCATACACCTTGTGATTCTTTGTAACTGACGGCTTTCACTTAGCTTTTATTCTTAACGTTTTAAATCAGCCATGTTGTACCATGTATCAGTACTTTGTTCTTTTTTTATTGTCAAATAATATTCCATTGTATGGCTATTCCACATTTTACTTGATAGGTATTTGGGTTGTTTCCACTTTTTGACCAATATGAATAATTCTTGTATGAACATTTGTGTACATATTTTTGTGTGGACATATATTTTCATTTCTGTTAGGTATAGACTGAGGAGTGGAATTGCTGGGTCATATGGTAATTCTATGTTGAACCATTTGAGGAACTGCCAGATTTTTTTCCAAAGAGGCTGCATTATTTTACATTCCCACCAGCAGTGTGTGAGGTTTCCATTTTCTCCACATCCTTGCCAACACTTGTTATCATTTGCCTTTTTGATTGCAGCCCTCCTTGTGGGTGTGAAATAGTACCTCAGTGTGGTTTTGCTTTGCATTTCCTTGATGGATAATGATGTTGATCATCTTTTCACATGCTTACTAGCCATTTGTATATCTTCTTTGGAAAAATGCCTGTAAAGATAGTTTGCTATTGTTGTTGTTGTTGTTGTTTTTGGCTGTGCTGTGCAGCATGTGGGATCTTAGAGTCTGTCATACAGAGTGAAGTAAGTCAAAAAGAGAAAAACCAATATTGTTTGCTAACACATGTATATGGAATCCTAAAAAAAAGTTGTTCATGAACATAGGGGCAAGACAGGAATAAAGACACAGATGTAGAGAATGGACTTGAGGACACAGGGAGGGGCAAGTGTAAAATGGGATGGAGTGAGAGTTGCATTGACATATGTACACTACTAAATGTAAAATAGCTAGTGGGAAGCAGCCTCATAGCACAGGGAGATCAGCTCGGTGCTTTGTGACCACCTAGAGGGTGGGAGAGAGATGCAAGAGGGAGGGGATATGGGGATATATGTATATGTATAGCTGATTCACTTTGTTATACATCAGAAAAGAACACACCATTTTAAAGCAATTATACTGCAACAAAGGTGTTAAAAAAAAAAGACAACCCATAGAACAGGAGAAAATGTTTGCAATCATATATCTGATCGGGGACTTGTATCTAGAATATAATAAAGAACTATTATAACTTAATAATAAAAAGATAAATAACGCAATTAAAAACTGACAGAGGAGAGACTTCCCTGGAGGTCCAGTGGTCAAGACTCCACGCTCCCAATGTAGGGGGCATAGATTCGATCCCTGGTTGGAGAACTAAGATCCACCATACCATTTTCACAGTGGCTATGCCATTTTAAATTCCCACCAACAGTGCACAAGTATTCCAATTTCTTTATATCCTAACACTTGCTATTTTCTGTTTCTGATTGTTTGTTTATTTTTTTGATAACAGCCATTCTAGTGAGTATGCAGTATTATCTCATTGTAGTGTTGATTTACATTTCTCTAATGATTAGTTATGTTAATCATTTTTTTGTGAACTTATTGACCATTTGATTATCTTTAGAGAAATGGCTATGCTAATCATTTGACCATTTTTGAGTTGAGTTGTTTGGTTTTATTGTTGAGTTTTAGGAATTCCCTATACATTCTGGATATTAATCCCTTAACAAATTAATGATTTGCAAATTTCTCCCATTCTGTTGGGCTGCCTTTTTGCTCTATTGATAGTGTCTTTTGCTAGTGTCTGTTGATAATGTTTTTAAAAATTTTTCATGAAGTTCAATTTGCCTATTTTTTCTTTTGTTGCCTGTGCCTTGGTGTCACATCCAAGAAGACATTGCCAAATTCAATTTCAGGAGTTTTGCCTTACATTTCCTTCTGAGTTACAGTTTTAGGTCTTACATTTAGGCCATGGCTCCATTTTGAGTTAATTTTTGTATATGTGTTAACTAAGGGTCCTACTTCATTCTTCAGGAGTAGTCTTTTGTAAATATCAATTAAATATGGATGATAGAGATTATTAGATATTGATTGATTATTTTTTATTATTGTTGTTCTATGATAGTATCTTCTATTTTATTTGTGGAATTGTGTTTCTGACTTCAATTCTGTCCATTTTTGCATTTAAATATTTGTGTACTTACAGGCTCCCTTATTTAGGCACAAGCACATTTATGAATATTATGTCTTCCTGATGAGTTTGAACCTTTATGTTACAAAAATTTCTCTTATCCTGAACAATCATCTTTGTATTTAAATTATTTAAATATATTGTGGAATTTGTTTTAATTTGTCTATTGTCTTTTATAGCTGTATCTCTTTACATTACTTTTAGGGGATGCTCTGAGATTAAAATATTTATCCTTATCTTTTCACAGTATTTTGAGTTAATGTTGTGTCACTTTATGAAAATTGTAGAAACTTTGTAACCATAAAGTTCTGTTTATTTTCTTCCCTATCCTTTATGATATAGTTGCCATATGTATTATACCTACAAGACAATTTTCATCTTAGATGTGAACAATTCTTTTTATTTTAAAATCTTTAGTACAAAAAATGTTTTTTAAGAATATTTCCCCAGATATTTGTCATTCTTAATGCTCTTCATTCATTCCTGAAGATAAATGGTTCCCTTTAGTATCACTATCTCTCATCCTGAGAAATATCCTTTAGCATTTCTATAGTGCACTTCTGTTAGCAACAAACCTCTTAGTTTTCCTTCTTCATAAATTGTTTCTATTTTATCTTCATTCTTGAAGAATATTTTCAGTTGGTACAGAATTCTGGGTTGGAAGTTTATTTTTTTAGCACTTAAAGATATTATTTCCCTCTCTTTGCCTCTATGGTTTCATAAGAATTTTATAGTCATGTGAATTTTTTTTTCTTTATGTGATAGGTAATCTCTCTCTGAATTCTTTCAAGTTTGCTTGGTATCTGTGGTTTCAATAGTTTGACTCTAAGATGACTTGGCATAATTTTCTCTATATTTATGCTATTTGAAGTTAGCTGAGATTTAGAATCTATGAATTTATATGTCTCACCAGATTTCAGAAGTTTTTGTCACTATAGCTTCAAAGACTTTTTTCTATTCCATTCTCTCCTTTTTTCTTGAGACCTCAATGATCTATTTTGCAGAACTTTGATATTTCCTCAAAGGTACTGAGGGTATGTATTTTTCTCTCATATTTAGATTGGATAATTTCTATTGATTTATTTTTCATACTAATTATTATTTCCTCTTTCATGTACACTCTTCTATTTCAGCCCCTATGGTGAATTATTTTATTTTGTATATTTTTTCAATTTTAATTGTTTTGGGGTTATATTTGTATAATATCCATTTCTCTGCTCATGTATCTTACCTTTTTATTTATTGTGAGCTAATTTTCTTTAAACTAATTGAACAGCTTATATCCTCCATTTTAAAAGATTTTATCTGAAAATTCCAACAACAGGTTCACCTCTGCATTGTTATCTGTTGATTTTCTTCTTTGATAATGGGTCACATTTCCTCTGTTCATATATCAAATAATTTTGGATTGTATTCTGGACTTTGTTAGTGTTGTTGATACTCTGGATTCTGTTATAGACCTCAGAAAGGAGTTTACTCTTTTGTTTTAGCATGCACTGAACTTGATTAAAATCAAACTCCTCATTCTACCCAGTCTGTGGTGGATGGTCACTCAGATTTCAATTCAAATGGTTTTAGGTTGACTCTGCATATGTGTGGTTAAGGAATCCATCAGTAGCTTGGGCAGAGATTGAACACAAAGTTTTCGGTTCCCTGTTTCTGTTTCTTTCCTTTCTGGGACTCCCCCTCATTCTCTTGATGCCTTCTTTGCCCCAAGATTCTTTCCTTGGTTTTTCCAGCCATAAAAAAATTGACTTTCTTTTTTTATTTTAACTACCCAGTGTGGTTGATGATTGCTGATGCTCTAAAATCAAAGCAACAAACATAGAGAACTTAGTCCTCACAGATTGTTTCCTCTAAGTTTTAAATTTCCACTTAAATGTACATGATTTGGTTCTGTTTTCTTTAGTTTTTTTTTTTAGGGGGGTACTCTTCAGAGCTCATAGTTTTATCTTTTTTTGTCTTTCTGAAGTGTTTTTTGGTGGGGTGGAGCAGTTTAAGTTTCGCAGCACAGTTGAGGGAAAAGTATAGAAATTTTCCATATACCTCCTGCCCCCACACATATATAGCTTCCCCCATTATTAACATCTCCCACCAAGGTGGTGCATTTGTTACAATTGCTGAACCTACATTGATACATCGTAATCATCCAAAGGCCATAGTTTACATTACAGGTCAGTCTTGATTTCTACATTCTATAGGTTTGGCCAAATATGTAAAGCCACATATGCATTATTATGCGATCATACAGATTATTTTCCTGCTCTAAAAGTCCTCTGTGCTCTGCTTATTCATCCCTATCACCTTCCACTGACACCAGACCCTGGCAACCACTGATCTTTTCACTGTCTGTGTAGTTTTACATTTTTCATAATGTCATATACATGGAATCATATAGAATGTAGCCTTTTCAGATTAGCTTCTTTCACTTAGTAGTATAAATTTAAAGTTCTCTCATGTCTTTTCATGGATTGATAGCTCATTTATTTCATTCATCAGTGCTGAATAACATTTCATTTTCTACACATACCTCAGTTTATTTATGTATTCTCCCAGTGAAAGATATTTTGGTGGCTTCCAGTTTTGCAATTATGAATAAAGCTGCTATAAACATGTATTGCAGCTTTATGTGGACATATCTTTTCAACTTCTTTGAGTAAATACCAAGGAATGTTATTACTAGATCATATGATAAGAGTTTGTTTAGTTTTGTAAGAAACCACCAATCTCTTCAAAAGTGGCTCTATCATTTTTCATTCTCACCAGCAGTGAATGAGACTTGTTGTTTCAACCTTGTCAGTATGTGTTGCCAGTGTCCCAGATTTTCACCATTCTAGTGAGTGTGTAGTGATATCTCATTATTTTAATTTGCAGTTCTCTGAAGCCACATGATATGGAGCATCTTTTCATATGCTTATTTACCATCTATATATATCTTCTTTGGTGAGGTATCTGTTAAGGTCTTTGGCCCATTTTTTAAATTGTGTTGTTTGCTTACTTATTGTTGAGTTTTAAGAGTTTTTGTACATTTTGAATGATAGTCCTTTATCATAAGTGTCTTTTGAAAATGTTTTCTCCCAGTCTGTGGCTTGTCTTGTTATTCTCTTGACATTTTCTTTTGCAGAGCAGAAGTTTTTAATTTTAATAAAGTCCAGCTCATCAATTGTTTCTTTCTTGGATTATACCTTTGGTGTCTTATCTAAAATGTTATCACCATACTCAAGGTCATCTAGGTTTTCTCTTATGTTATATTCTAAGAGTTTTATAGTTTTGCAATTTACATTAAAGTATGTGATCCATTTTGAGTTAATTTTTGTGAAGAGTGTAAGGTCTCTGTCTATATTCTTTTCTTTCTTTTTTTTTTTTCTTTTTGGCATGTGGATGTCCTAGCACTATTTGTTGAAAAGACTGTCTTTGCTCCATTGTATTACTTTTGCCCCTCTGTCAAAGATCACTTGGCTATATTTATGTGGTTTTATTTCTGAACTCTCTATTCTGTTCTATTGATCTATTTGTCTATTCTTTCACCAATTCCACACTATCTTGCTCACTGCAGCTTTACAGTAATTATTGAAGTTGGGTAGCATCTGTCCTCTAGATTTGTTCTTGTCCTTTAATATTGTGTTGGCTATACTGGGTGTTTTGTCTCTCCAGATACACTTTAGAATCACTATGAGTCTAGTTTACATTCCAAAGAATCTGTTTTTTAAGTATTTACTACTCCATACTGGAAGCAGAACACCTACCGCCTATTTATGAATGTTACAAGTTGGAAGAAGTAAAAGAAAGAAAATTATACCAAACAAGTCAATAATCATAATCATAATAATTCTGATAATAATAATAATGTGACCACTTATATCACACAGAACATTTTTATAAAGCCTATAAAAGCATCTACACTATTCATTTGCTCATCTTTTTCTTTGTCACTATTGAGTAGAATGAATTTATGTTGTGACTGTTTTTTTTTACATACTAGGGAAGAATTTTCTTTTTTTTTTTTTCAATGAACATATCATCTGTATTTTATCCTGACCTGATATGTCTAGAAATTGTAATTCTTCCACACTGCACTACTTCAACTTTTCTGTCCAGTGTTCTGACAATTTCTTAATCATACATTTACAGATAAAAATAAATGTAATACCTCATTAATATTTGGTGACACATTTGTAAAAAGGGTATAGAAATGCTGTGCTAATGTTTTAATGACATGACCTTCCTTTAATCCCTATATTATCTTTCCAATTCCTCAAATTGCTTTGTTAAAGGCATTGACTTTGAGGTAGAATCATCTGATTTCATATTTCAACTCCCGTTTTCACCATTTATGCAATATTTTGCAAGTTATTTAACTTCTAACATGCTTAAAGTTTTTATATATAAATTGTAGTAGCAAAAAAGTATTTCATTAGATTGATAAAAATTTAAATAAGAAAATGTGGTAATCTACCTGACATAGTACAAGGTATACAGTAAGTATTCAGTAATGTTATTTTCCCCAAAGAACAAATATCTTTAATGTGAAACATTCTGTTACAGCAGAGTTTATTTAAACTGAAAATCAAAATTGCTCTTAAAATAAATAATAAAAGTAAAAGTGACATAGAAAAAATATTCAATGAAGTTCAATTGTTTTCCAGAATCATTTTAAACTACAGATAAGTTATAGATTGCACATACAAGTTTCTCTTTCCCTGAAAAAATATAATGCATATTTTAATGAAGTTTCATTATCTTAGTGAGAACAGTGTTAATTTAACTGCATACGTAATTTCTGGAGAAAAATGATCTGAATACTAATGTTCAGATTTATCTGTTATTTAGATTTGAAGGTGAATACTTTTAGCAGTTGAGTACAGGATTTACATTGGCAGTGTTTAAATCTCATAAAGGATAAAAAAGTTTTGTCATTATGCTTAATAAATTTCAGTTCTACCTAGTGAGATTTGGGAAATTTCTTCATATTTGCAAACAATGTTAACATTAAAAATTGTTTTGAGAACAAATTTATAGCCAAAATTTTATTATTATTATTTATTATTTTATTCTTTGTACTTATATTTACATTAAAATAATAATCCACCCCCCAGATTTGCATATGACCTAATGGTCATGAACTAGGTAAATGTGCCACTCTAGCTTAGAATACTAGTTTAGACGAGTCACCTGTATCATCAAGATTGAAGATGGTGAAAACAAGATGCAAGTTTCACTTTGTTCTCATTGGTTCCAGTTTGTCCTTGTTCTCCCTCACTTCACAGGCACCTAGTTATTCTTTCAGCTGCTAGTTCAGTTGACTTTTAGCAGCTTTAAGATCGTCACCAGATGCAGAGACAACAGCATTCAATAGACTTCTATAGCAACTGTGTAAAATCAAATCTCTATAAGTCCCTTATTCTCTATTATTCATTATAGCTCTACTGCTCTGATCAAACCTAACTTAGGTGTTTGGTTCCGGTTTAATCATTTTGCATGGATAATACTAGACTAGACTGGAATTACTCAGAGTGTGTTAACTGGACAAGATAATGCTTAAAGAAAGAGTTTTGTAACCAAATTGCTTTAGGAAACATTGTATTCCCTTGACATCCTGTGATGCTATCCATTGGTAGAACACAACTAGAGGGCATGGTAGCTTGCTGATGCAGTCTTTACAGTTAAGTCTGCTGTGGCACAGACACGTATACAGAGTGGATTTCAAGGGGCAAATGCAAGATATCCAGCACAAACAAGGAATCATTTTATAATTAGTGCACTTTATTTAATATTGGAATTGATGATCTCTCTAGCCCTAAAATTGTGTGACCATTTTATCTATCACATTATAATTATGCTGTTGAGAATGTGTCAGAACAATTTTAAAAGATCTTTTAAATATTTCAAAAGTAGTGCACTGAAGAGATTTTAAACAACATGAATAGGAAAATAAGACATGAAAATCACCATCTTCCTATGATCTGTAACTAGTCATAAAATGGTAGTGTACATTTTCCCTTTCTTTGTATTGTGTATGTATGAACTGCTTTTTACAAAATACCATTTTACAGTTTTAACTTAATAGAATATAATGTATGACAATTATGTTATTATTTTTGTTCTATAACATTTCCTTTAATAACTGCATTCTAATATATTTTTATATATATTAGAATTTATTTTTACCAATATTTATTATTACATATTCAGTTTGTTTACTTTTTCTTCTTTTATAAAGAGCACCACAATAAGTATCCTTATGAAAAGGGGCAAAACTTAAAGCTTTTTAACATCCAATCTATATGTACTAAGCAGAACAAATGTGTAATTAAGGAGAATAAGTGATATTTTTATATAACTGGTATCCCCAGGTTAACACATGCCAGCTGAATGTACACCATCATTTTATATTTGTTCCCATATATTTTAAAGAAAACTACTGGACCAAAATGTGTTGCATGTTAATGGTCTGGAAATGAATCTGTTTTTCAGGCCCTGCCCCAGTTTTCCTGAATTAGAATCTGTATGTGAACAAGATGCCCAGGGATATTGTATGCATGGGAAAATTTAAGAAGCAAGTTTTATAGTGTTTAGATTTCCTAACTACTCAGTACAATTTGTTTTATTCTTTTTTGTTGTTGTTGTTTTTTATTGGAGTATAGTTAGTTGCTTTACAATGTTGTGTTTGTTTCTGCTGTACAGCAAAGTGAATCAGCCACACATATACATATATACCATCTTCCTTAGATTTCCTTCCCATTTAGGTCACCACAGAGCATTGAGTAGAGTTCCCTGTGCTATACAGTTTGTTCTCATTAGTTATCTATTTTATACATAGTAGTGTATATATGTCAATCCCAATCTCCCAATCCATCCCACCCCCCAGCTTTGATATATATTTAAATAACTCAAATTCAGAAATATTTTTAGGGTACTTTCCCATTACAATTTCATATTTCATTATTTTTTGTTTTGCTAATCTGCTTAGAAAAAGGATTTCTTGCTCTTAATTTGCAATTATTTTGTTTTAGTAATAGTGAACATATTTACATGTTTATTAGACATTTGTATAGTTTTTTGAGAATTGCCCAAGTTCTTTGTTCACTTTTCTTTTAGAATATTTTTAATTTTTCCTAATTTTAAAAATAATTATTTATATATTAAGGATAAAAATGATTTATAATGCAGATCAAATATTTTCCTTAATATATGCCTTTGTTTCTGATGGTTTGAGTTTAAAGAACAATTTTTTAATGTCATTCAGTTAATCAGTCTGTTCTGTTTCTCACTCCTGAGACTATATATATATTACTAGGTTCTGATCATAGTACCAATATGTGGTGGCAGATGTTCCTACACCCAACAATCAGTTCTCTGACACCAGCTGGGTTGTCCTATAATTCAACTCAGTTCTCATACTACCTACACAGAATTAGCATCAGATTCCACAAGATATGGGTTCAGTACTTCAAGATTGCTCCCATCGCCACTTCAAATGTCAATTGAAATTCAAAGTTGTCCCCTGGGGTTCCGACTGATCCAGGATATAGATTAGAGATTCCAATAATCTTTTCCTTGTGTTTGGCTAATTTGTGAGAGTGGCTCTCAGGACTCAGGGGGCCAGTTTTTTCACTAGATCATTGAGTTATTTATGAAAGGAGATAACTCAGGAGCAGATAGATGGAACATAGGTATAGGGCAAGGTATGGCAAAAGGGCTTGGAGCTTCCATGTTCTCTTGGAGCAAGCTACTTTCCCCATATCTTCACATGTTCACCAACCCAGAAGCTCTCCAAACTCCATCATTGTATGTTTTTATGGAGGCTTCATTATATAAACATGATTGATCAAGTCATGGACCATTGGTAATTGGTTCAACCTCCAGGCCCTCTCTCATTCCTGGATTGGGACTGACATTTCTAACCCTCCAGGTTGGTTCTCCTGACAACCAGCCTTCATCCTCAGGTATGTTCCAAAAGTCACCTCCTCAGCATAACAAAAAGCCAGATTTTTTGCTCTCATTACTTAGAAAAACCTAAGGATTTTGGAGTTTGTGCCATAAACAGGGACAAAGATCAAATATATGTTTCTTATTATAAATCACAATACCACAAATATTTACTCTATTTTCCTCTAGTACTTTTGTGCTTTCTTTCTTCCCCTAGTTTTAAAGCTATCATTTATGTGAAATCAATTTTTATGTAAATTAAAAGCTTAAATCAATTCCTCTTAGATTAGCTAGCTGTGAACACATGATTAATTTAACAATCTATTTTTAGGTTGCACCTGAAAAATATCTTTATCATATGAATTAATATTGTATATACATAAATCTGTTTCTATACTTTCTGTTCAGTTCCTGCATGTCAATACTATACTCTTACTTAATTTATAGTTTTATAATATATTTTGTATCAGATAAATAAAGTCCCTTTAGTTACTCATTATTTTCAAAGTATATTTTTCAAGATAAAATATTGAATACATTAAAAATGTTCAGACAAAAATCAAGTCACCTTTTGGTTTTACCTGTCTCCCATTCCAGTTGTGGATGTAATGACCAGCAGAGTGTGTTTCAACCAAAACCTAACATCTGAGGTTGGACAGCACCTTGCCTACGAGCCCATCTCCTTCCACTAAGCTTTCCCTATTGGTGTTGCTGTCAGCATGCAAAGAACTAAATATCGATGGGGCAAATCTCTAACAATGAAGATTTGGGATATACTGCTTACAGTTGGAAACTACTGGATACATTCTATTCTCTTTCTTACCCTTAATAAAGATGCCTGCAATTCAGTTTATATGATATTTTAGGATGACAATCCCACAGGAGAGAACAGTCAGTCACAGGGGCCTCTAACTAAATAATGCATCCCTCCCTCATCCACTATCTCACTACCCTTGGCCTTTGCTCCTGTTTCCTGGGATGGGACTCCCCATTAAAGTAATGACACAAAAGCCACATGCCTCAGGCTCTACTTTATGAAGAACTCGGGCTAAATTAGCATTTAAAAAGATTTTTTTGTTTGTTTGAGAAATACTGTTAAATATTTTTCTAAAATTTAACTTATATTATATAAATATGACTTATTATAATTCTAAGTTAATAATGAAAAATAATTGAGACAATATTGTATTTTTTCAATCACAGTTTTAGTAAGAAGAGGAAAAAGAATTCCATCTTATGAATTATAGAGCTTGGGTATTACCATCTGGGTTTTAAAATTTTAATAACGACCAGGGTGAAACAAATGTAAAGTGCAAAATTGAATGAATCTACATGTGACTGAGAGGCACAGAAAAATTGAGCTATTTAACAATGAAGTGGCAGCAGGCCTACTCAAGAAACAGACCATGAAAAATAAAGCAAACCCTCTGGGTTGCTTTCTCAATTTTTGCTTTGCTCAGTTGTATTAATGAATTTGTAAGATTAATTTTCAACCAAAGTTTACATATCATTTTTAAACAAAATATACCTCTAGAGGATGGAAGACAAAAAGGAAAATCACCACAAGCAAAGAACATAAAAATTTTTGTGATCAATGTGCATTGTTTTAATGAAATATTAAAAACCACTTAAATTGTATATCAAAGAAGATAGCTAAATATATCTATTGATAACTGGAAGTTTAGCAGAATAAATGCTAAATTTAAACACTTAGAATTTCTGTATATCATTCTTAAGTGACATAAATGACATTATTAATAGTATCTATTTGTAATTAAGGTAATGTCAAAAATCTCAATTTCAAAGCCTATTTTCTTTTTATAAGACAAAGAGTTGGTGGTTAAGAAGAATTTCTTGAATCTTATTTTCTATTTTTCTTTATAATGTAATGACAAATATTTATAACAAGGATTATGGTTATAAACATAAGAAAACACAATCCCTGCTCATTTCCCATAAAATGAAACTTCCTTATACGTTATGGTCAGAATAATTTGAATTCATTTTTATCAGAATGTGTAGTTTCTGGAAGAAAAGGGGAAGGGGAGATCATTCATTCGAAACATTTGCTGCCAGACCACTTTTATGTCAGGCACTTGTAGAGTGACTATTGCCTTTCTTGGTTTGGGATGGCCCTGTTTCATGCCTGTTCTCTTAGCATAACTAGTAATAGTTCCTTCTTATACTCCCAAGGTGTCCTAGTTTAGATGATAAACTATACAATCAAACTAGATACTGTCCTGTGCTGGGAAAAAAACTAAATGTGTAAACAAGAAGCATATCTGGTAGTTATAGGTTCTATGCAGTATAAGGGTTTGGTGAGTTTTGGCCAGCACAGATCCCAATGCAGAGAAGATGTTTAAGCTGATACCTGGAGCTAGTAGTATGAAGATCTGGAGAAAGAATTCAAGGGAGAAGGAAAAGCTAGCAGAAATATTCTAAGGTGGGAGCAAGTTGTCAAAAGAACAGAAAGAAAGTATGGTGGCAGAGAGCAATGAAATGATGGTAGATGAGCCAAAACAAGTCACGGCATGTAAGCAGGGGCCAGATCGCCTGGGGCTTTGTAAGCCAAAGTAAAGAACGTTGATTATATTCTAAACATAATAAGGATCTATTGGAGAGAATAAGTCAGGGAATGATGTAACCTAATTTATGTTTTAAAAAGGCACTCTAACTGCAAAAGGGAGATTGGATTACAGGGGCAAGAGAGAGCAGTTGGAAGTAAGAGACAATAAAGATTTGGGCTAGGATGCAGGTTTGGGCAGGTTTAAATGGGTTCAGGAAGTCTTTTGTAGGAATACTTGACACAAACTTGCTGACTGATCAATGGGAAGAGTTGTGAGAGAAAGAAAAGAAATAGCTCATAGAGCTTTGGCTTGAGAAATTCAGCACATAGAAAAACCACTTACTGAAAGCTTAAGAAATCAAAAGACTATCTTGTGAAATGTGAAAATTATATTAAATTTAAATATCAGCGTCCAAAAATAAAGTTTAATTAAAACACAACCACACTCATTTGGCTATCTATTGTCTATAACTCTTCACCCTAAAATGGCCGAGAAGAGTAGTCGAAACAGGGACCATATATTCACAATATTTACACACTGGGTCTTTACAGAAAATTTTGCTGATCCTTGGGAAATAGCACTCCTGCAATTTTGTGAAAGGGGGAGACAGCTGGTTTTGGAAACGATTTGAGAGAATGACTTTTTTTTTTTTAATGAAAGACACTTGAACATTTTAAAATGTTAGAAAAGAGTCAGTAGAGAGGAACAGAAAGGAAATAGTTGAAAAAATTAGATAGTGAGGAGGAGAAGGACCCAGAATAGAAGAGAGAACATTTGAAGACAAAATGATGTATCTGTCTTTTGGATCTTGGAAAGAAGGTAGTGATTGCAGTTACAGGTAAGCATGGAGATTTGGTAGCAGAAAGAAGTTTCTGGTTTGATAAATATTTGATGTTGATGTGGAGGAAGGTATGTCCACTTTAAGTTTCCCTTTTTGCCCCTTTTGCAATAAAATGAGAATCTGAAAATATACTAGTAGGGTCATAATCTCATTCAAAGAATAAAATTCCATGATCTTAAAAAAATATCTACAATGGAGAGGTAGGATATTTTTCAAAGTTTCAAATTTGTTCTAGCATAAATATTTTGAAAATAGAATATTCATAAACCTGATCTTCTAGTTGAACTTTTCTATTAGTAACACAATATTTTAGGGAAATTTTAAAAGTTTGTAGTGATAAAATGCTATCCATGTGTTCTCAGTTCACTGATTTAGTGCCTGCTATGTTTCCTTTGTAGCACTCAACACTGAAAACTTCACATAAAATTTTTTTACAGTAAATAATTTTATGTAAAGATTCTCATTTCCCATTCATTTTTAACATACTTTGATGAAAAAAAATCCACTAAATGCATTTTTAAAAATGGCATCTCCCTGGCTTTCTGATAATGGAGCATAAATATTTAGAAGGAATAAAGATGAGAATTTAATTGGAGTTTTAAAAAAGAACAGTTGAACCATGATGAGTTAATGTCTCTTTTACAGGAACTAGAAATAATATTTTATTCTATTTAGAAGATTGTGTTAGTTTGGCTTCAATGAGGAACAGAACCAAAATGGAATTACACATGCAAATTTGCAGGGGAGAAAAATCTGTGAGGAATAAAGTGGGAGGGAGCAGAGCTGTGGGGTGAGATTTCAGACCATGATTCAGGTCTGACACCTGTGGAAGATGAGTCAGAAGGAGAAAGATCACAAGATTACTGAACTGCAGTATAGTTTTATATTAGAGTTTTAGGCTGCCATAACAAAGTGCTATGGTTGACTGGCTTAAACAACAGAAATTTCTTTCTTCACAGTTGTGAAGTCTAGAAATACAAAATCAAGGTGTCAACAGAGTTAGTTTCTTCTGAGGCCTCTTTCCTTGACTTGTATATGGCAGCCTTCTTCCAGTGTCTTCACATGGTCTTTCCTCTGTGTCTGTGTCCTAATCTCTTCTTATAGAGATTCCAGTCATTTTGTATTAGGGATGACCCATTTGACCTAATTTTACTTTAATTATCTCTTTAAAGACTCCATGTTCAAATACAGTGACATTTTGAGGTAGTGTGGGTTAGGATTTCAACATATTGTGGGGAATACAATTTAGCCCATAACAAGTGCTCAGAGAAGTTTAGCCAGACCAACGAGAAGCCAAATTTGATGAACAGTTTCCTGTTTGACAAAAAAGGGCCAGCATTAATATCCCTATCCTGCTCAGTCATTGCCTGGGAGCAGTCCCTGGGAAGAGTGGCATCAGCACAAATATAGTTTTCAATCCATAGGAGCAGCAGCTAAGGTCATCAGTAAATTGTGTTCCTTACAGCAGGAGATTTGACCAATGTGCTTTCATGGCTATCACAAAAACAAATCTAGTATTTGTAAAGTGAAGGACAATGACTTAAGACCCTGTGTATTTGTTTTACAAAAATAAAGACATTGAATTGTCACTAATATTTTACTTTATTAAAATGGGCATTAATAATAGCAAAATTCATAATAAAGTTAAAAACATCCCAGACTCTTTCTAAATATTATAAAGTTTGAACTGTAATTTATAGAGTAGTACTGGAAAGGCTTACAGTCTATACATGCCTTTGGAATAGAGCAATGATATGCACATTGACATAAGAATCTTGTTCAACAGAAGAATGAACCAGGGAATGCTGGCAGCTATCAGAAGCTGGAGGAAGCAAGGAAAGGACTTTCCCCTACTCCTCCCAGAGGGAACAAGGCCCCTACTGACACCTTGACTGTGTCCCAGTGGTACTGATTCTAGACTTCTGGCCTCTAGAATTGTGAGAGAATAAATTTCTATTATTAAGTCACCAAGTTGTGGTAATTTGTAATAGCAGTCACAGGAAACTAATACAAAAGGTATAAAGCAAAATTTATTTTGAGCAAACATTAATTTTAGTGCCCATCCTAAATGCAAGTTTTAACAGAGGTATGGTAAATTGGTTTTCAAAATAAAAATTTTTGTCAAAATGGTATGTCACTGACAAATGTCATACTATTTAGAGAGAGTAAATTCGTTCAATAAATATTTGTGACAAAAAATACTTAGGGCATATAAGATTTCTAGCTTAGAGCTTTGCATATCAAAGAGTTTATGAAATACTATTAGTTATTAGCCAAGATCATGAGACAGATGAATAAAACTAGAGTCAAATTTATTATATTTCAAAGGAACCATAAATGTCATATATACATCATAAAACTCACACTGACATGGCTAGTACCTTCTTTCTTGGTATTAAACTTGAAACCCCAAATAATAATCAGCAATTTGATTGATAAGTAAATTAGAACAAAAAGAGTTAATTAGATGAATCAAATATTTCTCATCACATCAAATTAACCTGAGACATCATCTACACGTTAGAATGGTCTTGAGGATAGAACTTTAATTTCCTTGTTTAAGGCTTGCTCTCTCCTAAATAGCATTTAGATGTGCCTTGCAACAGTTATTTCACTTAAAAAAAAGATTCCTCCATAGCTCCCAATGTCTCTTTATGATTAACACAGTTATTGTTGTTTAAGTAGATATATTACTGCATTCTAGTCACAGTTAAGTCTAGTGCCTTCAGGAGTGGATAACCTGGATTCTAGTCCCACCCAGACAACTTCTTAAGCTTTTTAATATGGGAATCTTCTCTGGTTTTGTTTCCTTTTCTATAAATTAGGTATAGTAACTGGACCTATTTATTTTTGTAAAAATGTTTTGTTAAAGAATGAAATGCATGTAAAGTGGTTATCATAGTACCTGGCACATAGTGGCTGATAAAAATGGCTACTACTGGTAAGACATAAAGTTTATTAGATTCCTGCTAGTTCTGAGTTATCCTGCTCCTTTATGTATTTCTGCTTATTGCCATGAATATTATTTATACATTGAATTTATAGTTCAGAAGTCAGGGGCAATTATACTTACAACTTGAGGAAATATCATATTTTAACCTCTAAGGACTAAGGCACTTTTCACAGATCTGTCACTTAATCCTGGACAGTGGTTATTAAGATTAATAACAATTTATTTTATTATGTATTTTATGTATCTTTTGTCTCTCCATATTAGAACATTGGCTCCCAAGGACAGGGGTCTTTGTTTTGTTTGCTGATATTTCCAAGCATACTGTAGGCACTCAATAGATATTTATTGAATAAATGACTGAGGAATATGGCAAGAAATAAGATCCAAACGGAGTGCACATTAAATTTTCATAAGCCCTGTACCTAAAGAGTGACTTTTATTATCTAAAGAATACCGAATGATAGATTCCTGAGTAGTACTGGTTTGATGCAGTCATGATGAATACTTGTCTCATTTTCTACTATATCTAGTATTTCACATGTGGAAGAACTGGGAATTTAGAACACTTCACTTGCTTTGCTGAATTTTTGTTTGTAGAAAAAAGAATATTCACTCCTTGATCTTTTTATAATATAATCATCTTATTTGTAAAACAAAAAAACTTTATTCAAATTTAGATAAATATTCTAGTCTGTGGAGATGCTAGGTGTTATGTTTAATAGGTGAAAGTAGATGTATGAAAGTTAATTCCCTATCTGACTTTTACAAAAGTTATGTTAAAGGTACATTTGAGACAAGATCAAAGTCATAGAAAGAAGAGGTCATTTCTGATTTAATAATTCAAAAGGACAAGGTAAAACTAGATATAGATATTTTATCTAAGAAAAATAAATTACAAATGATTGCTAAATAAGATTTATTTTAAGAGAAAGGATCATTTTCAATTTTGTTTTGTTTTATATTTATTGAAACATAATGACAACAGATGAAAAATATCAGTGTTCTGAAATGGATAATACAGGTATAATAATGTTATTACAATTTTATTCCCAGTATAGGATTGGAAATAACAGAGCAGGAGATTTTTAAAAGTTAGTTCTGGGAAAAATAATGAAAATTATTAAGTATGTTAGTGGATTTAGTATGAAGTATGATATACTATGCACTTCAAAATTTTGTGTTTTTTTTAGAAAAATTCCTTCAGAATTTGTCTAGTATTATCTCTCACCACATCTTTCAAAAGCCTGCTGATATAATTACTGAATTACTTGCTACTTCTTAAACATGCTTTGTCTTTTATTCCTGTGAACATGCTGTCTTTTCTGTCTGAAATACAACTGAAATGTTTCAATATCAAAGTCGAATACAAGTTCATTCATGAAGATACTACGATAACTTTGGCAGAATGTATCACTCGTTTCAGTTCCATACACTTACATGCTATGTGACTATGTGTCAGGCTCTGTGTTAGGAGCTGTGGCTATAAGATGGCAATGAGAATCTTTGCCTTTAGGAGAGTGTATCAGTCAGGCTTCACTCCAGGAAACAATAGCCCTTTTATTCAGTAGGTGTTTCATTCCAGATAAGTTAACGACTTATCTTTTTTATTCAGACCACCACCATCCATTCTTTAGTCATACTCTCATCTTCACTGCCTTTAAATTTAATGTCGCTAGATAACCAATCCAAGATTCCCTTTCTTGAGGATATATTGTCTGCAACCAGTTCTGCTATAAAAGCTCTGTCAGGGCATAGTACAGGAAACAGAAACAACTCTAGGCATTCTATGCAAAAAGAGAAATTGAATATAGGAAATCAGGCACTTATAAAGTCATTGGAAAGATGGAGGATTGGACTCAAGACTGCACCTCCTGCAATGATTCGCAATAAAGTACAGAACTGATCTGCCAGGTTGCTGTTCCTTCTGCTAAGATCAGAAAGGTGGGGAAGGGGGATCCTGGCCCTGGAACACTTGGGTTCAAACACACTCAGTTGTAGCTATGATCCAGAGATCAGGCATTTGGGATCAGGAAGCCACTGCAATCCTGCTGCAACTGCATCTCAATCCCATGGAATCGGTAGCTGAGATTTAAAGTCTGGCTTCTGCCTCTGCCCAAACTATATTTCAACACTTGCAAAGATAAAGACTGGAAACTAGAACACTGCTGCACAGTAACTTCTTGCTTTCCAGGAGATAATAGTGAAAGAATCATAAAGATGATTTCTACTTTATCTTCCTTTAAATTTCATAAAAATGCAACTTAAAACATGGCAGAATCTAATGTGAATCCAGAAACATACCTAAGTCTGCAAAGCAGGAAGATACACTAGAAGGGGTGGAAAAGGACCATATTCACCACAAGGATTTTACATTTTTGCATGTAACATAACCAAAAATATTATGGAAGGTGGTAAAATAGAAATTGGCACAATGTGTTATAAAAAAGCAAAGGAAGAATCCTCAGTTTAGCAAGGTTTCTTAGAAGAAATAAACCTTAAATGAATCATGAAGGAAGAGCAGAAATAAAGTGAGTTAAGCAAAGTATGTAAAGGGCATACCAGAAAGAGGAAGCCAGAAAGGTGTAATGCAGATGATGCTTGTGATCTATCACCAAAAATTTGGTAATAGCTGATAGAGGTGAGGGTCGAGAAAAACACATCCACGTTAGGGAAGTCTCCTGTATCCTGCTAAGGAGCTTGGGCTGCATTCTGCATATAATGGAGAGCCATCAAAGGTCTTTACATCTAGTGTAACAATAAGATTTGTCTTATATAGACTATTCTAGCAGTAATATGGAAAAGAGATTAAACAGCTGGTTGGTGGGAGGAGACCAGAGGCAGGAGGAACAATTATTACATGCTAGCAGTTTTCCAGATGAGAGATAATGAAGTTTAAACCAGGGCATTTTGTGTAGCTCTAACACTTAACACATTTGATTTCAATTATGTGTGCATTTTTCTCTCCAGAAGATTGTAAAATTCTCATTGAATGAAGCAGGTCTTATTGAACATTTGTCCTCAGTAGTTAGCAGAGTGATTGGGACATGATAATCTAACCCATTAATCAGATTGACTTGAATTTAAGATTACTCAAAGAAAGTATTCACCAAAACCATATTAGATACGGAATTAAGACGGCAAGATTTTTGAGTCTAACAATATGATTTTTCCTTTCTTCAACAAAACCTAGGTGGGGAATGGAAAAGGAAATTAGTAAATTGCATAGAATTGTTACAATTCTGCTTTCAAATAGGATGTTTCTTAAAGTAATTATTGTAAATTAACATAACTTAAAAGAGTGATATATTATGTCAAATTTTTCATATTTTTTCTTCTAAGAGTTCTATTTGTAGGCTTACTATATCTGAGATTATATGAATGGCTTTCTCCTGATTCATGCTTTGACTGGGGGCAACTAATTTAGTCTCTGTTCCTTATTACCAAACCTGAAAATTACCAAGTCAATGAACTACTCATTATATAATGCTTGAATTTTCTCAACTGAAATGGAAACCTATACACCGACAAAATATTCTTGTTACACTGTAATATCAATAAGTGTATTTAGTTAGTATATTGAAAGTGACAGTGGTAATTGGTTGTTTTTGAAGAAAATGATCTGACATTTTTACAAGGATTTTATCACCTCTCTTCATAGCTAAGAGAGTGAAATGAATAGGACATGTGTTGCTAGGATTTTAAGAAGCAACTGTGAAAAATGACAGAATGTGAATAAAGATAGATGGTTGGAAGGTAAATGGTAATGAACCATGGGAAAAAGGAAAGTGGAAGAGTCACATTCCTTAAACTATTCTCCCTTATCTTTTCCTCTTTTCCTATAACAATTTGGAAACTTGGTTTAAATTTTTTTTTCCATAAAATCTTTTATTATATGTCAACTCAAAAATAATTTCATTTAACTTATAGAAGCATCTTCAGTTTTGCTTATTTTGCAGTTACAGATGTATGCTACTAATACATTATTTGAGCTTTGTTATTTCTTAGACATGTTATTAGAAAAAAATTAATTTAATTGTTTTTTGTCTTTCCACATCCACACTTAGCATGATGCCCTACAAGTGGTGTTTTTTAGTAGCATCAATTTTTAGATAATATCAGAAAGGGCATATCTAGGAAACAGATTAATTTTGTTTTAGAGTTATTCTTTCCTGTCTCCTCTTCTCAGATACTTGGCCTTGGGAATCTACTAATGTTCATTCATCCCTTGCCTGAGACTTTCACAAGCTAGAAGCAGCGTCAGATTTTGTAAAATGTGATGTAAAGAGAATCAGAAAGCTTAAATTTGAAACATATGTCCTTCAATTAATAACAGCTTTATGTTATAGGCAAGTCATTAACACTCACTGATATCCTTATCTGTAAGGAATCATACTTGCTTTTTGAATTTTGTATGGGGAGATAATTACATTATTACTTATACCTACCATGATGCAATTTTATTATGTTACTGCCTCTGTGGTAAATACTTTACACATCTTATTTAACTCTCACAACAATTATGTAAGAATGGTATCTTTTTACACACACATTGTGGATGAGAAAACTGATGCTCATAGGTTAGTTACATTGTCTCAAGTCACAGATCTAGTAAATATTAGACATGGAACTTTAGACCAGTTTACTCCAAAGCCCATGCTTGTAACACTATGCTGTACATAATGAAAACTCACTAATGCAATATAAAAACATGAGCTTTTTATAAACATTGACCTGCAGCCCTGAAGATTTCTTTACCTTTCTGTACACAAAATATATGCACTGAATTTTCTCTTATATTTCTTCTTTACCTCCAATTAAATAATTATTTTACTCTATAACTTATTCTAAATTTAGAGAAAATTTCTCTACATCTCTTCAGGTCACAACTGGCTAATCTGATAAACTAATTTGTGATTGCAAAAAGTAAGAAGTAAAATAGACCCTTCAGGAATGTGTAGCACGTTTTAAAGCATATATCACATTTTTACGTAAGAAACACATTTTAAGCATGTAGCCCAGTTTTAAGAAAATACCCCCATTTTGGTCAATGGGGACATTGTAAGAAATTCCAGGTAACATGGAAAAGAAAATAGATAGCATCATCTCACGATGATGAAACAGATATTTTGAGACAATTAGAGAGTAGTGTTGCTTCTTTGAAACGTAACCTTTAGATAAATACTGGGGAAATTAGGTATTGATAGCTACTTCTTTTGGTAACTGAAGTTCGATGTAATATAGCCTTATCCTTGAGGAGTTCATAGTCAAGGGAAGAGACAGGGAAAGGAGAAGAGAGATATGTATTTATAGAAATTCAAGGGATGAAAGGGGTCAAGTTGCTGTGAGAGTACAATGAAGAAAAAAATTATCAGGGAAAGCTTTTGCTGAAGGGTAAGATTTGAATTAAACTATGCTGGCTAAATAAGGCTTTGCAAAGGACATTCTGGCAGTTCTGTACACTTGGCATGTGCAAAGCTTTTACAAGGTATCTAGTGCTTAGGAAAATGGACAGTTCCTAGGATGACTGCTCAAGAGAGTGGCCAGTATTATTTAGTTCCATATAGTTTAGAATTCTTTGAAAATAAATGAGTACAAGCAGAAATGGTAGAATATGAGGTTCACATAAGACCATATAGACCTCTGTAGTGTCCTGAAAAGAAAAAGGAAGTTATTAATTTTAATTAATAAAGGTTATATTCTGGAATTTACAGTTTAGAAAGATCACCCTATAACAAATTTGGATGAAAAAACTAGAAATATGGTAAATTGTTTTTGCACTAATTATTAAGTATTTACCATGTGTCAGATATTGTAACAGTAATTTATAATGGACAGTTCCTTAAATCATCAAAACAAATTATGAAGCAATGATATTCTCCTTCTTGTAGATAAGAAAACTGAGAACCATCAAAGCTGATTTACAGATCTATGGTAAGGTAATGGTGGGTTCAGGAATCACACCAAACTCTCTTACACAAAAGACATTCTCTTTTATTTTTTGACTTTGTGTAAAAGCAACAATCAAGGACTTAATAAATGAATAAACTAGATCTACCATTTTAAGGGTAGCAAAAAAGGCAATGGATTTGAAAGATATGAATAAAATTTGAATACAATTTGGCAATTTTCTTCATAAACAGAATTGTGTAACCTCTAAAGGACCATTGCTTTGTGTAAAAATAATAACTCTATCTTCAAAAGTCTGGTAGATAACAAAATGGAATTACTTGAAAGTACTTTGATCTCAAAGAGAACTTTTGAAAATCTCTGGGTATAAAAAGCAAATAGAAAGCTTAAAACAATAAACTGTAACTGAACATAGATGCAAATCCTGAACATAAGTTGAATAGTCAGGTCAGGAATGTGATTAATCAATCTGAAGTGCACTCTAAAAAAGACATTAATAATGACTAATAAAAATGGTTACCAAACACTTTCAAATACAGGGTGCCATATACAAGGTTAATAATGATGATCACCATTACAACAATACGTTTCAATTGCATAGCACTTCTCATCTAAGGAGTTCAGAGAATTACAGAGATATTAACACCTTAATTCTGGCAACATCCTGAACAGGCAACAAATATTCAATATTTACAGAGAATAATGGAATGATCGAAACTCATATAAGACATGATAAAACCACAGCAATAACCTTACTTTTTTTTTTTTTTTTTTTTTTTTTTTTTTTGCGGTACGCGGGCCTCTCACTGCTGTGGCCTCTCCCGTTGAGGAGCACAGGCTCCAGACGCGCAGGCTCAGCGGCCGTGGCTCACAGGCCCAGCCGCTCCGCGGCATGTGGGATCTTCCCGGACCGAGGCACGAACCCGTGTCCCCTGCATCGGCAGGCGGACTCTCAACCACTGCGCCACCAGGGAAGCCCCCTAACCTTACATTTTTAATTTCTTCCCATATATGTCTTAAAACACAGAGAACAACTTTTATAAAATATTGGCATGAAAAGCATCCAGTTTAGTCATTTTTCCTTAATGTTTTCCTTTGTCTTTCAACTTTATTATGCAAAATTTCAAACATACAGGAAAAAAAATGAATAGAATAATACACTCCTCTCTGCATATCACCTACTAATTAACATTCTCTCTCTCACACATATATCTTTGCTGATCCATTAAAAAGTAGTTGCAGAAATCTAAACCTTGCATCCCCCCAATATTTCAGCACACATATCTCTAGAATAAGAGTATTTAACATAACCACAGTTTCATTATCATACATACAGAAATTATGCCTTATTTTGCCTACTTAGTGCTTCATGATCTTGCTATATTGACCAAAACTGATTCATTTAGCAGTGATAATACAGTAAAGAGAACCATCTACAGGCTAGGTGCAAGAAGTCCAGTAACATATAAGGAGACCTGGTATTAAGTATTCTATCTATTAGAAAAAATTCAGTAAAATACAATTTTGAAAAATGTAGAATGTAAGTACACAAAAAGAGGACAGATGATGAAGAAGTAGATTAGAGAAAAACCCAGAGTAGAAGCAAAGGAAGTATATAGAGTAGCAGATTTAGAAAAATCAGAGGTAAGAGGAGCTGGGTCACGAAGTCAGTAGAGTAGTAAGCACAAGGTGTCCACTAGACAAATGGGTTGGGTCACCAGAGCCATGGCTGAGTTAGTGAAATTACTGCTGATGCACTACAATTGCTGTTGAATCCAAAATAGCAGTGGCTATTGCTTTGAATCTTCATGAGAACTGCTTGGCTCTTGATACGCTTTCTTTGTTTCCTTCCATACATTTTGTCTTTATCTACCAATAAAACACATCACTGGAAAAAACCTGAGTATACCTATTTTTCCTTGTGACCTGAAAGTCACAAATTAAAACAAACTCCTTGATATTCTCTGGTTTCACACACTTTCAGCTGCTGTGTCTTATGCTGCCTGATCCAGAAGTGAAAAACCTTATAGCAGTTTCCCTAATTCTGGCCTTCAAATAGAGGAGATATGACACTGTCATTTATTTATTAAATATTTATTAAGAAATTAATTATATTCCAGGAGCTTTGCTCTGGGGAGGATATCATCCATGTTTAATAGGGGAAACAATCAAATTGTTATAACTAATAATATAATCTTTAATGTGCTATAATAGATGATGAATTTAAGGCTGTGACATCAACAATAGGGTAGATAACACTTCTTTAGTGAGTTGAGAGAAGGTTAATAGAAGCCATAACATTTATGCTAGAGTTAATGTAAATATGTAGTAAATGAGGAGTAAAAAGAAACTTTTGGGCAGAGGGATATTATAGTTATGGGGTTATAAAAGAGCCATATTATTTTAGAGAATGATGGTAAACTGGCTAGCAAAGAAGTGATGACACTAAGAAAAACAGAGGTTTCAAGTTACTTTAATTTGACTGGATGATAGAGCTATGCTACAAAAGAGACCTAATATTCTAGGTCATTTGTACAAAAACTGCTTTGACTGTGAAGTGTTTCAAACTACTTTTTATTCAATAGCTGGCCATGTATTTAGACAAAGTGTGTCCATTCTTTTTCTGTAATTGAAATCAAATGAATTGGTTCACATTAGTGGATATAATATTTTTATGTTTATACTAAACGTATTTATTTTTAACATAATGTTTATGACCTCTTATTGATTTAATTGGTTTCAATTGGCTCTATCTGAAGTAATATATTAATGGTTTTTATTAAAATTTCAAATGATACAGAGAAAGAAACATATTGTTAAACATGACCTTTTGTGCCTTAAGATTTTGGATGGCAATTCCAAAGAGGAGTGAGGGTTAAATGTTCTCACATGCCAAAGAGAAGTCTCAGATAGTCTACCATCATGGTGACACTAAACTGCTTCTGAGACTTGTAGTCCTGCACCCACCTCCAGGTTATATAAGGGGAGAAAGAATAATTAAGAAGAAAGAAATAATGAGAATTTCTTTGGTGAGTTTGATTGGAATGCTATGAGTTTAAAGGTGTGTATCCCTTTTTCCCACTACCCAACCTGACATTCATCTTAAAGCAAATGTGGCAAGAGGAGTTTGAAGAGAATGGCTCTGAGAATATAAAATCTGTTCTCTGGAATTCAGAAGAACAAAGACTACATTCATAGTAGAAAAGTCTAAAGGTCAGAAATAGTTGGAACTGCCCATGTTAGGAGAACAAGAGGGTAGGACTGAGAGTCAAGAGTTTGGCAGGAAAAAATACTATGTTTTCTCATGGGCCAGAGTAAATATTATGAAAGTGTTTGAGTGTTTGAGCATGAATTATCTTGAATGAACACTATCCATAATTTCAGACCTGCCAGAGCAAGGGTTAGAGCTATAAAAAGGAACAGTTAGTGGAGTCTTAGGCAACAAGTTGGATAATTGTGTTACATAATGGTGCAAAGAAAATTGTTGATAGGTGCCTGTGAAGAATCCCAAAACTGTTGCCTGAGAGTAAGAGCATTAGCAGTTAAGAATTAATATAGCCTTAATCTCAGAGTCTAATAGGGAACTGACAACAAATCAACCTGGGGGACCTACTGTTGCAGCCACAGCAGCACGCCATCTCAAGGCATCATTACAAAGTAGAACATAGAAGGCCTGGAGGACAACACCTAGCTAGAGGACTGAGCAGAGCGCAGAAGGCTGGCCACCCCGTGCCTTTGGACTAGAGAATTTAACCCATCTGCATGTAAGGGTCTTGGAACTCCAGCCGAGTGTCAGGCCAGAGCCTCTGAGGTGGGAGAGCCGAGTTCAGGACATTGGACAACCAGAGACCTCCCATCCCCATATAATATCATTCATCAAGAGCTCTTCCCCAGGTCTCTGTCTCAATGCTAAGACCCAGCTCCACGCAATGACCATCAAGCTCCAGTGCTGGACATGCCATGCAAAAAACTAGCAAGACAGGAACACAACCCCACCCATTAGCAGAGAGGCTGCCTAAAATCATAAGGTCACAGACACACCAAAAGGCAGCACTAGACCTGGTCCTCCTCACCAGAAAGATAAGATCCAGCCTCATCCAACAGAACAAAGGAAACAGTACCTCCACCAGGAAGCCTACATGACCCACTGAACCAAACTTACCCACTGGGGGCAGACACCAAAAACAACAAGAACTACAGACCTGCAGCCTGTGAAAGGAGACACCAAACACAGTAAGTTAAGCAAAATGAGAAGACAGAGAAATACACAGCAGATGAAGGAGCAAGGTAAAAACCCACCAGACCAAAAAAATGAAGAGGAAATAGGCAGTCTACCTGAAGAAGAATTCAGAGTAATGATAGTAAAGATGATGCAAAATCTTGGAAATGGAATGGAGAAAATACAAGAAACATTTAACAAGGACCTAGAAGAACTAAAGAGCAAACAAACAACGATGAACAACACAATAAATGAAATTTAAAATTCTCTAGAAGGACTCAATAGCAGAATAAATGAGGCAGAAGAACGGATAAGTGACCAAGAAGATAAAATAGTGGGAACAACTACAGCAGAGCAGAATAAAGAAAGAAGAATGAAAAGAATTGAGGACAGTCTCAGAGACTTCTGGGACAACATTAAACACAACAACATTCGAATTATAGGGGTCCCAAAAGAAGAACAGAAAAAGAAAGGGATTGAGAATATATTTGAAGAGATTATAGTTGAAAACTTCCCTAATATGGTAAAGGAAATAGTCAATCAAGTCCAGGAAATGCAGAAAGTCCCATACTCCTTGGATAAATCCAAAGAGAAACACTCCAAGACACATATTAATCAAACCATCAAAAATTAAATACAAAGAAAAAATATTAAAAGCAGCAAGGGGAAAGCAACAAATGAGGGAATCCATACAAGGGAATCTCCATAAGTGAACAGCTGATCTTTCAGCAGAAACTCTGGAAACCAGAAAGCAGAGTCAGGACATTTTTAAAGTGATGAAGGGGAAAAAACTACAACCAAGATTACTCTACTCAGCAAGGATCTCATTCAGATGTGACAGAGAAATTAAAAACTTTAGAGACAAGCAAAAGTTAAGAGAATTCAGCACCACTAAACCAGCTTTACAACAAATGCTAAAGGAACTTGTCTAGGCAGGAAACACAAGAGAAGGAAAAGACCTACAATAACAAACCCCAAACAATTAAGAAAATGGTAATAGGAATATACATATCAATAATTACCTTAAATGTAAATGGATTAAATGCTCAACCAAATGACAAAGACTGGCTGAATGGATATAAAAACAAGATCCATATATATGCTGTCTACAAGAGACCCACTTCAGACCTAGGGACACATACAGACTGAAAGTGAGGGGATGGAAAAAGATATTCCATGCAAATGGAAATCATAAGAAAGCTGGAGTAGCAATTCTCATATCAGACAAAATAGTCTTTAAAATAAAGACTATTACAAAAGACAAAGAAGGACACTACTTAATGGTCAAAGGATCAATCCAAGAAGAAGATATAACAATTGTAAATATTTATGTGCCCAATATAAGAGCATTTCAATACATAAGGAAAATTCTAGCAGCCATAAAAGGGGAAATTGACAGTAATACAATAATACTAAGGGACTTTAACAGCACACTTTCACCAATGGACAGATCATCCAAAGTGAAAATAATTAAGGAAACACAAGCTTTAAATGACACATTAGACAAGATGGACTTAATTGATATTTATAGGACAGTCCACCCAAGAACAAGAGAATATGCTTTCTTCTCAAGTCCTCATGGAACATTCTCCAGGATAGATCATACCTTGGGTCAGAAATCAAGCCTTGGTAAATTTAAGAAAATTGAAATCATATCAAATATTTTTTATGACCACAACACTATGAGACTAGATACCAATTATAGGAAAAAAATACAAACACATGGAGGCTAAAGAGTACACTACTACCTAACCAAGAGATCACTGAAGAAATCAAAGAGAAAATCAAAAAATACCTAGAAACTAAGGACAATGAATATACAATGACCCAAAACCTATGGGATACAGCAAAAGCAGTTCTAAGAGGGAAATTTATTGCAATATTCCTACCTCAAGAAAAAGGAAAAATCTCAAATAAACCAATTAACATTACACTTAAAGCAATCAGGGAAAGAAGAACAAAAAACCCCCAAAATTAGCAGAAGGAAAGAAATCATAAAGATCATATCAGAAATAATTGAAAAAGTAATGAAGGAAACAACAGCAAAGATCAATAAAACTAAAAGCTGGTTCTTTGAGAAGATAAACAAAATTGATAAACCATTAGCCAAACTCATCAAGAAAAAAAGGGAGAAGACTCAAATCAATAAAATTAGAAATGAAAAGGGAAAAGTAACAACTGACACTGTAGAAATACAAAGGATCATGAGAGATTACTACAAGCAATTGTATGCCAATTAACTGGACAACCTGGAAGAAATGGACAAATTCTTAGAACAGAACAACCTTCCAAAACTGAACCAGGAAGAAATAGAAAATATAAACACACAAATCACAAGAACTGAAATTGAAACAGTGATAAAAAAATCTTCCAACAAACAAAAGCCCAGGACAAGATGGCTTCACAGGCGAATTCTATCATTTAGAGGAGAGCTAACACCTATCCTTCTCAATCTATTCCAAAATATAGCAGAGGGAAGAACACTCCCAAATTCACTCTATGAGGCCACTATCACCCTGATACCAACCAGATAAAGATGTCACAAAGAAAGAAAACTACAGGCCAATATAACTGAGGGACATAGATGCAAAAATCCTCAACAAAATACTAGCAAACAGAATCCAACAGCACATTAAAAGGATCATACACCATGATCAAGTGGGGTTTATCTCAGGAATGCAAGGATTCTTCAATATATGCAAATCAATCAATGTGATACACCATATTAACAAACTGAAAGCTAACAACCATATGATCATCTCAATAGATGCAGAACAAGCTTTTGACAAAATTCAACACCCATTTATGATAAAAATCCTCCAGAAAGTAGTCATAGAGGGAGCTTACCTCAAAATAATAAAGGCCATATATGACAAACCCACAGCCAACATCATCCTCAATGGTGAAAAACTAAAATCATTTCCACTAAGATCAGGAAAAGACAAGGATGTCCACTCTCACCACTATTACTCAACATAATTTTGGAAGTTTTAGCCACAGCAATCAGAGAAGAAAAAGAAATAAAAAGAATCCAAATCAGAAAAGAAGAAATAAAACTGTCACTGATTATAGATGACATGATGCTGTACATAGAGAATCTTAAAGATGCTACCAGACAACTACTAGAGCTAATCAATGAATTTGGTAAAGTAGCAGGATACAAAATTAATGCACAGAAATCTCTTGCATTCCTATACACTAATGATGAAGAATCTGAAAGAAAAATTAAGGAAACACTCCCATTTACCATTGTAACCAAAAGAATAAAATACCTAAGAATAAACCTACCTGAGGAGATTAAAGACCTGTATGCTGAAAACTATAAGACATTGATGAAAGAAATTTAAAATGATGCAAACAGATGGAGAAATGTACCATGTTCTTGGATTGGAGGAATCAACATTGCAAAAATGACTATACCACCCAAAGCAATCTACAGATTCCATTAATCCCTATCATTACCAATGGTATTTTTCACAGAACTAGAACAAAAATTTCACAGTTTGTATGGAAACACAAAAGAACCTGAATAGCCAAAGCAATCTTCAAAAAGAAAAATGGAGCTGGAGGAATCAGGCTCCCTGACTTCAGACTATACTACAAAGCTATAGTAATCAAGACAGTATGGTACTGGCACAAAAACAGACATATAGATCAATGGACCGGAACAGAAAGCCCAGAGATAAACCCACAGACATATCGTCCCCTTATCTTTGATAAAGGAGGCAAGAATATACAATTGAGAAAAGACAGCCTCTTCAATAATGGTGCTGGGAAAACTGGACAGCTACATGGAAAAGGATAAAATCAGAACACTCCCTAACACCATATACAAAAATAAACTCAAAATGGACTAAAGACTTAAATGTAAGGTCAGACACTATCAAACTCTTAGAGGAAAACATAGGCAGAACACTCTATGACATAAATCACAGCAAGATCCTTTTTGACCCACCTCCTAGAGAAATGGAAATTTAAAAAAATTAAACAAATGGGACCTAATGAAACTTAAAAGGTTTTGCAGAGCAAAGGAAACCATAAACAAGATGAAAAGACAACCCTCAGAATGGGAGAAAATATTTGCAAAAAGGCAACTGACAAAGGATTAATCTCCAAAATATACAAGCAGCTCATGCAGCTCAATATCAAAAAAACAAACAACCCAATCCAAAATGGGCAGAAGGGCTAAATAGACAGTTCTCTAGAGAAGATATACAGATTGCCAACAAACACATGGAAGGATGCTCAACATAACTAATCATTAGAGAAATGCAAATCAAAACTACAATGAGGTATCACCTCACACCTGTCAGAATGGCCATCATCAAAACGTCTACAAACAATAAATGATGGAGAGGGTGTGGAGAAAAGTGAACCCTCTTTCACTGTTGGTGGGAATGTAAATTGATACAGCCACTGTGGAGAACAGTATGGAGTTTCTTTAAAAATATAAAAATAGAACTACCATATGACCCAGAAATCCCACTACTGAGAATATACCCTGAGAAAACCATCATTCAAAAAGAGTTATGTACAACAATGTTCATTGCAGCACTATTTACAATAGGCAGGATATGGAAGCAACCTAAGTGTCCATTGACAGATGAATGGATAAAGATGTGGCACCTATATACAATTGAATATTACTCAGCCATAAAAGGAAACGAAATGGAGTTATTTGTAGTGAGGTGGATGGACCTAGAGTCTGTCATACAGAGTGAAGTAAGTCAGAAAGAAAAAAAACAAATACTGTATGCTAACACATATATATGGAACCTAACAAAAAATCGTTATGAAAAACCTAGGGGCAGGACAGGAATAAAGATGCAAATGTACAGAATGGACTTGAGGACACGGGGTACTGGAAGGGTAAGCTGGGAAGAATTGAGATAGTGACATTTACATATATACACTACCAAATGTAAAATAGACAGCTAGTTTGAAGCAGCCACATAGCACAGGGAGATCAGCTCAGTGCTTCGTGACCACCTAGAGGGGTGGGATAGGGAGGGTGGGAGGGAGACGCAAGAGGGATGGGATATGGGGTTATATGTATACGTATAGTTGTTCACTTTGTTATACAGAAGAAACTAACACAGCATTTGTTCTCCAATAAAGATGTTGAAAGAAAGAAAATAATTAATATAAAACCAGTAATCTTCAGCAAAGAAGACGCTGGTTAAGCTTGCCTTCCTGGTTACCAGAAATGATGGAACAGAGCTTAGAAAAGCACTACTGATAAAGCAATAAGTAATGAATTTGACTACACTTAAAATAAAAATTTCTGTTCATCAAAAGACACTATAAAGCAAATCAAACGATTAGTAAAAAACAAATCACTGAATGGGAAAATATTCAGAACACATATCACTGATAAAAATCCCACAGTATATAATGAATTCTTACACATTAATGAGAATAAGAAAATCCACTGGAAAACTCAGAATATTTCTACAAGCACTTGAATAAATAGAAACTCCAAATGGCCTATAAGCATATCAAAAGATACTCATCTTCATTGATCAGCAGGAAAACACTGAGATGATCAAGGAAATCCACATTGAAACAACATAAGATATAATTACATATTTATTAGATCTACAAGAATTAAAATGAAAATGTAGCGATACTGTTGTCAGTGATATGGCAAAATGGGAATTCTCATACCATGATCGTAACATTATTATGGGAGCACATAGTGTTACAATTTTTTTGGAAAACTAGTATATTATTTAGTAAAATTGAATGTAAATATACCACATTGTTCATCAAGTCCTTACCTGGGTAGGGAGACTTTTCACATGAACCAGAAGGCAGGTGCAAGAAGTCCATAGCGATTTTGTTGTCCCAAACTAGAAACAATCAGAGTTTATGGATAGAATTAAATAAAATGGACTATATTCTTAATATGACATATAATACACTAAAACATGAGTGAATCTTATAAAAATAAAAATGTATAAGTATAAATATATATGTCATGATGCTGTTTATATAAAGTTCAAAACTGGGCAAAGCTATTTTGTTAGAACACATTCATAGGCACTGCCATATTTAAAAAAAGAAATAAGGAAAATATTACTGCAGGAGCCAATATAGTGTTTACCTTTGTGAGGAGGGAGAATTTTGTAATCTTGAAGGCATAAACAGAAGGCATATCTGACAATGCTCTTTTTTTTAGAAAATGGTGGTGGTGACATGAGTATTCCTTTTATCTTTAAACCTTGCATATATATGTTATATATATGTTTCTGTATATATATTTCAGTTAAATTTTTAAAAAATCCATAGCATACCTGGTGTTGAGAAGCAAAACACATTTTCTCTCATTTCTGGTTAATAGCTATGCTTCATTTTTCAGACTTGTTCGCAGTTAAGGATGGGTGTAAAACAGCATTCTAACCAGTAATATATGAGTGAACGTGACATGTAGGACTCCATGGCATGGCACAAAATATTTCCTAAATGTGGTCCTCCATGCTTTTCTTAATTTCAGATGACTGTAATAAAAACACCCAACAAGGCCTTTGAAGATCCCATTTGATGTTGGCAGAGAATCTTGAATGGTCCTGTCTGTTTGTATGTGAGTAGGAAATAGGTGTCTATTGTGTTTGGACCTTTTAATATTTTCAGCCTACTCTGAGTCATATACATAATATCTAAAATTTTCATAACATTAGAAGGAAAAATACAGAGAGTTCGTGTTTGCATAATAATCTCTCAACACAATTTTTATTGGTATTATACTAATTATTTATTTTTTTAATTTCTAGTGAGTAGGGGCAAGTCTATGATTGGGTATCTTAAAATTTTTTATCTATAATTCAGGATGAATGAAACAAGGTTAGATCTGTAATTGGTAAAGAAGCAGTAGTCACACACATTAGCTGAAATAGGGAGAAGTTTGATCATTTTTGTGATTTGAACGATGTTCATGTTTCTCACCATGTTCAGATATGACTGAGGAGTTAAATTTCTTTTGTCCTGATTCATCATGGTCACAGAGGGACTAATCTGATGAACTGTGAAAATTTTAATGTCTTAATTACATTGATTGATTTTTAAATGATAGAATAATATCATATCCTGGAAAAATCCTGCTTTCTCATAACACATATTTTTTAAAAATATACTGTTGTATTTAATTTGCCAAAAATTTAAGAATATTCTTTGTATGGTAGTGAGGAGTATTGGCCTGCAGTTTTCTTTTCCTGTAATGTGGTGGGAAGTATTCCCTCCTCTTCAATTTTATGGAAGAGTTTGTCTGGAATTGGTATTATTTCTAAATGTTTGGTACAATTCTACAGCAAAGCCATCTGAGCCTGGAGTTTCTTTGTGGGAAATATAATAACAAATACAATTTCTTTAATAGTCATAGGGCTAGTCGGGTAATTTACTTCTTCTTGAGTAAGCTTTGGTAGCTTGTATTTTTCAAGTAATTTGTTCATTTAATCTGAGTTGTGGGGCTTATTATCATAAAGTTGTTCATAACATTCTTTTATTGTTCATTTAATACCTGTAGCATCTGGAGTGACAACTTCTCATTCCTGATATTGGTTATTTATGTCATTGCACATCATTTTTGGATTAGTATGGCAAGAGTTTTATCAGTTTATTGATCTTCTGAAAGAACTAGATTTTAACTTCACTGATTTTTCTCTATGGTATCTATGTTCTGTTTCACTGATTTCTGCTATTTCTTTCATTCTGATTGTTTTGGGCTTCATTTGCTCCTCTTTTTTTAGTTTCTGAAGTTACCCCAAAGTTACTGATTTGAGGTTAATGATCTTTTTTTCTTTTCTAATACGTGTCTTTAATGCTATACATTTTTCTTTATGTAATAATTTAGCTGCATACTCCATATTTTGATATGTTGTGCATTCATTTTCATTCAGCTCATAATATTTTTTAATTTCCTTTTTCAGGTATTTTTAGACTTATGGATTATATAGATTTTTTTTTTTTTTAGTTTCCAAGTATTTAGCAATTTTCCAGATCTATTTTTGTTATTACTTTTTTATTTAATTACATTGTTGTCAGAGAACATTTCATAGGACTTGAATCATTTTCAGTTTATGAAGGCTTGTTTTATAGTCCAGAACAGAAGATGGTCTATCTTAACAAATGGTTCATTGCACTTGTAAAGAATGTGTATTCTGCCATTGTTAGGTGATGTGTTCTACAAATTTCTATTAGGTCATGCTGGATGATAATGCAGAAGTGTATAACCCTTACTGAATTTCTCTCTGTCTTATTTTATTTTATTTTATTTTTTGTGGTACGCGGGCCTCTCACTGCCGTGGCCTCTCCCACTGCGGAGCACAGGCTCCGGACGCGCAGGCCCAGCGGCCATGGCTCACAGGCCCAGCCACTCTGTGGCACGTTGGATCCTCCCAGACCGGGGCACGAACCCATGTCCCCTGCATCGGCAGGCGGACTCTCAACCACTGCGCCACCAGGGAAGCCCTCTCTGTCTTATTAATGATTGAAAGAAGGGTATTGAAATCTGACTATAACTGGATCTGTGCATTTACCCTGCAGTTTTATCAATTTTTGCTTCATGTGTTTTGAAGCTATGTTATAAGACACATAAACATTTAGGCTTATTATGTTCATTTTTCATGATTATAAAATGCTTTTCTTATCCATGATAATACAGCTTCTTCTGAAAACTCATTTTTTCTGATATTAATATAGCCATTACGGGATTTTTAAAAATTAGTGTTAGTATGGTATATCATTTTCCATCCTTTTACTTTTTACTTATTTAGGTCTTTGTATTTATAGTGAGGTTTCTGTAGACTTAGAGAATCTGGATGTATTATCAATCTCTCCTTTTAATTTTAGTTGATCCAGTCCATTAAGGTTAAATTATTCCCCAAACATGTCTAAAACACAGAAGTCAATTATTTTACACTTTCATGGAATTATCTCCAGACCTATTCAGTGTATTCTAGATCAACTGAAAATGACAAAATTTGTAAATTAAAAAAAAAGAATTGGATATTTGGATTAAACATGTAGATACTCTACTAGTCCAGATCAAAAGTCACATACATTCATCTTTAAAGCAGAAATTCACAAAAAAGATTAAATTTTTTCCTGAGGGTATTTTGGTGTATTTATTCATGACAGCTTTATATCTCAATTACATACTTTTAATTTTCTACTTGGAAGATGACTATTATGAATAAAAATTTATTTTCAAGACACTCTCCTCTGAATACTATATTGAAAAAATCCAATTAACTAACACAACTGCAGTGCTCCAGGGCATTCTTCTTTTTCAGTGGAGAAAACTATAAAAATAAAAAATTAATACTCACAAATAAAAACATAGTTACACAGAGTTAATTTTTTCTGTTGATTTACCTCCCCCTACCACCCAACTTTCTAAAGTATATTATTATTTCCCTATTTCTAAAATTAGTCACTAAGATTAAAGTATATTTTAGGGGGGTTTTTTTGCCCCTGCCAGAACAAACCTTGACAGCTATCAGAGACTTTATCTAGAAGAAAACAAACATCAAACCTGTAGCATTTCAAGGATTTTGCCTTCCCAAGCTTTACTATTCTATGTGTCAATATTGATCATTTTGTTTGTTTTTCTATCAGTTAAACTTCTAAACCAGGGGTTTTTCTGTTTTAGTTCCTTCGCAAAAGCCTATAATGCTGTTAACGAGTTAAGTTTTAAAATTAGGATAACATTTAATTTTGACCATGACAATTATACAATAATAAAACTTCTGTGTATTTATGTCATTCTTTGTTTTTAAAGCCAGTTTGTTGAGGAGAAAATACTAAAAAAGAAATATTTTAACTTTCTGGACTCTTAATTTTCAAGGAATAATATATTCTCAGAGTATTTCAGTAAGAGGGAATTTATTATAAGAACACATGGGAAAATGTAGCCTTGTAGGGACTGGAACATTTTTCATTAAATAAGACAGTTAAGAATACAACAACACAGCCAAAGGTAAATACCTGGACAAAATATAGTAACCTGCACTATTCTAACTTTGTTGTATAAATTCACTTTTAATTCTTGTATGGAATTTAAATGACAAAAAACATAAACATAACTATATATCTATCTTAACAGGTATATGATATGTAAAGATGTAATTTGTGACATCAATAACATAAAAAAGGGAGTGAATCTATAATGAGTTCCAGTTTTTACATGTGATTGAAATTACCAACAGTTTAGAATAGAATGTAACACCTTTAGGATGTTTTATATAATTGAACTGGTAACCACAAAGAAAGCACTTATAGAGTGTACACAAAATGAAATGAGAAGGGACTAAAAGCTTGTCACTAAAAAATAGTCAAGGAAACACAAGGAAGGCAGTGAGAAAGGAAATGAAGGACAGAAAAGCTATAAGACGCACAAAAAAACAGTTAGAAAAAAATGGCAGTAACAATTACTTCCTTGTCAGTAAGTTCCACAAATGCAAATGATTAAATTCCCTAATCGAAAGCTATCTATTTCTGAATGGATTGAAAACAAACAAACAAACAAACCCAGGATATAACTATATTCTATCTATAAGAGACTTAACTTAGATCTAAGGATACACAGAGACTGAACAGAAAAGAATGGAAAAAGAAAAATAGAGCAGAATAATTTCAGACAAAATAAATTTTAAGTCAAAAACTATTACGAGACAAGAACATTGTATTATGATAAGGAGTCAGTTCAACAAGATAAAACAATTATAAATATGTATGCTCCCAAAATCAGAGCTTCTAAATATATGAAGCAAATTTTGACAGAATTGAAAGACATGGACATAGATATAGATATCCACACAATAAAAGTAGGAGACTTCAATATTTTTAGTAACAGACAGAACAGCCACAAAGAATATCAGCGAGAAAAAAGAGGACTTGAATAACACTATAGACCAATTGGACCTATATACACACACACACACACACACACACACACACATACACACACATATATATACATATACATATATATTCCACCAAACAAGAGAAGAATATACATCCTTCCCAAATGCACATGAAACATTCTCCAGGATAGACTACATACATGTTAGACCACAGACAAGTCTTAACAAATTTAAAAAGATTGAAACTGTACAACATATCCTTTCTAATCACAATGGAATGATGAAACTATAAAGCAATAGCAAAAGGAGAAGTGGGAAACTTTACAAATATGTGAAAATTATACAACACCCTATTAAACAGCCAATGAGTCAAAGAAGAAATAATAAGAGTAATTAGAAAACATCTTGAGACAAATGAAAATGAAAACACAACATACATAAACTTATAGGATGCAGCAAAAACAGTTTTAAGAGGAAAGTTTATATCTGTAAATGTATACAGTAAGTAAGAATAAAGATCTCAAATCAACAATCTATCTTTATACCCCAAGGAACTAGAAAAAGAGGAAACTAAGCCCAAAGCTGAAAGAAGAAAGGAAATAATAAAGATTAGAGCAGTGATAAAAGGAATAGAAAATAGAAAAAATCAACAAAACTAAGTGTTGATTATTTTGAGATAACAGAATTGACAAATGCATAGCTAAATTGAATCTAAGAACAAAAGAGAGTAGACTCAAATAGCTAAAATCAGAAATAAAAGAGGAGACATTTCAACCATTGTCACAGAAATAAAAATTATTATAAGATAATACTATGAACAATTGTATGCCAACAAATTAGATAACTTAGAAGAAATGAATAAATTCCTAGAAACACACAACCTACCAAGATTGAGTCATGAAGAAAAAGAAATAGGCACAGACCAATAGCTAGTAAAGAGATTGAATCAGTAATCGAAAACCTCCTGACAAAAGAAAGCCCAGAACTTCAGTGGAGAATTCTGCCTAACATTTAAGAAGAATGAATGTCAATCCTTCTCAGACTCTTCCAAAACATTGAAGAGAAGGGAACACTCACTAACTTTCTTTGATGAGGCCAGCATTACCCTGATAACAAAGCCAAAGAAAGACACTACAAGAAAAGAAATCTACAGACCAATAACTCTGATGAATATTGATGCAAAATTTCTCAACAAAATACTAGCAACTGTATTCAACAGCATACTAAAAGGATTATACACCATGACCAAATGGGACTAGTTCCTGAAATGCAAGAGTGTTTCAACATATGAAAATCAATCAGTGTAATACACCATATTAACAGAATGAAAAAAAAATCATTTGATCATTTCAGTTGATGCAGAAAAAGCATTTGACAAGATTCAACACCCTTTCATGGTAAAAACACTAAAAAAACTAGGAATAGGAGTTTACCTAGACATAATAAAGTCCATACAGTCATACCTTGAAGATATTGTGGGTTTGATTTCAGACCACTGCAATAAAGTTAATATCACAATAAAGTGAGTCACAGATTTTTTGATTTCCAAAAAGTTATATTTATAAACATAATATTTACACTATACTATAGTCTATTAAGTGTGTAATAACATATGTCTAAGAAACATGTACATACCTTAAGTAAAAAATTATTGCTAAAAAGTGCTTACTATCATCTGAAACTTCAGCCAGTGATAATCTTTTTGCTGATGGAGGGTCTTGTCTCGATGTTGATGGTTGCCAATTGATCAGGTGGTGGCTGCTGAAGATTGGGGTGGCTGTGGAAACTTCTTAAAATAAGACAACAGTGAAGTTTGCTGCATTAATTGACTCTTCTGTGAATGATTTCTGCTCTCTAGCATGTAGAACTGTTTGATAGCATTTTAACCACAGTAGAACTTCATTCAAAATTGGAGTGAATACTCTCAAACTCTGCCACTGCTTAATCAACTAATTTTATTTAATATTTTAAATCTTTTGTTGTCATTTCATCAATCTTCACAGTATTGTCACCAGTAGAGTAGATTCCATCTCAAGAAACCACTTTTTTTGCTCACCCATTAGAAGAAACTCCTCATCCATTAAAGTTTTATCATGAGATTATAGCAATTCAGCCACATCTTCATGCTCCACTTCTAATTCTAGTTCTGTTGCTATTTTTATCACATCTGTAGTTACTTCCTCCACTAAAGTCTTGAACCCTTCAAAGTCATCCATGTGAATTGGAATCAACTTTTTTCAAACTCCTGTTTATGTTGATGTTTTGACCTCTTCCCATAGATCACAAATGTTCTTAATGACATCTAGAATGGTGATTCTTTCCTAGAAGGTTTTCTTTTTACATTCTCCAGATTTATCAGAGGAATCGCTATCCATGGCAGCTATAGCCTTACAAAATGTATTCCTTAAAGAATGACTTGAAGGAAATTACTCTTGATCCAAAGGCTGCAGAATAGATGTTGTGTTAGCAGGCATGTAAACAACATTAATCTCATTGTACATCTCCATCAGAGCTCTTGAGTGACCAGATGCATTGTCAATGATCTGTAATATTTTTTAAAAAATCTTTCTTCTTGAGTGGTAGGTCTCAACAATGGGCTTAAAATATTCAGTAAACCATATTGCAAACAAACATGCTAATATCCAGACTTTATTGTTTTATTTATAAAGCATAGGCAGAGCCAATTTAGCATAATTCTTCAGGGCCCTAGGATTTTGTGAATGGCAAGTGAGCATTGGCTTCAACTTAAAATCACTAGCTGCATTAGCCCCTAACAAGAGTATGCATGTCCTTTGAAGCTTTGAAGCCAGGCATTGACTTCTCCTTGCTGGTTATGAAAGTCCTAGATGGCATCTTCTTCCAGTAGAAGTCTATTTCATCTACATTGGAAAATCTGTTGTTTAGTGTAGCAACCGTCATTAATGATCTTAGCTAGATCTTCTGGATAACTTGCTGAAGCTTCCACATCAGCACTTGCAGCTTCATCTTGCACTTTTATGTTATGGAGATGGTGTCTTCCCTTAAAGCTCATGAAGCAACCTGCGCTGGCTTTACTTCTGCAGCTTCTTTACCTCTTTCAGCCTTCATAGAATTAAGAGAGTTAGGACTTTGCTCTGGACTAGGTTTCGGCTTAAGGGAATATTGTGGCTGGTTTGATCTCCTATATAGACCACTAAAACTTTCTCCATATCAGCAAGAAGGCTGTTTGGCTTTCTTATCATTTGTGTGTTCACTGCAGTAGCAACTTTAATTTTCTTCAATAACTTTTCCTTTGCATTCATAACTTTTACAACAATTGCTATAAAAGACCTTGTTTTTAGCTTTCAACATGCCTTCCTCACTAAGTTTAATCATATCTAGCTTTTGATTTAAAGTGAAAGACATGACTCTTCCTTTTACTTGAGCACTTAGAGGCTATTGTAGGATTATTATTTGGCCTACTTTCAATATTGTTGTGTCTCAGAGAATAGGGAGGTCTGAGGAGAGAGAGAGAGAGATGGGGGAATGACTGGTTGGAGGAACAGTCAGAACACACACAACAGTAATCAGTTAAGTGAGCCATCTTAAATAGGTGCAGTTTATGGTGCCCCAAAACAATTACAATAGTAACATCAAACATCACTGATCATAGATCACCATAGCAATTATAATAATAATAATAAAGTTTGAAATACCATGAGAACTACCAAAATGTGATACAGAAATACAAAGTAAAAAATACTGTTGGAAAAGTGGTGCAGGTAGATTTGTTCAATGCAGGATTGCCACACACCTTCAATTTGTAAAACAACGAAATGTCCGAGGAGCACCACAAAGCAAATGCTATAAAATGAGGTACGCCTGTATGTCAAAAGCCTATAGCTAACATACTCATTGGTAAAGGACTGAGATCTTTTCCTCTAAGATCAAAAACAAGAGAAGGAGGCCTTCTCTTGCCACTCCTTTTCAACATAGTATTGAAGGTCCTAGCTAGAACATGTAGACAGAAAAAGAATAAAAAGGCATCCCAATTGGATAGCCAGAAGGTGGAGGAAGGAGGGAGAGAGGAGTTGTTTTAATGCATATAGCATTTGAGTTTTTCAAGATAAAAAAGTTCTAGAGATGTTTCACCATGATATAAATATACTTAATTCTACTGAACTGTACATTTAAAAATAGTTAAGATGGTAAATTTTATGTTATGGGTGTTTTTTTTTTTTTTTTTTTTGTGGTATGCGGGCCTCTCACTGCTGTGGCCTCTCCCGTCGCGGAGCACAGGCTCCGGACGCGCAGGCTCAGCGGCCATGGCTCACGGGCCCAGCCGCTCCGCGGCACGTGGGATCCTCCCGGACCGGGGCACGAACCCGTGCCCCCTGCATCGGCAGGCGGACTCCCAATCACTGCGCCACCAGGGAAGCCCGATGTTATGGGTTTTTTAACACAATGAAAATAAAAAGCTTTTGATTTCTTCATTAATTCTAATTTAGAGGAAGTTTTTCCATGTCATTAAATTGTACATTTAGCTATACCATTTCTTTCAAATAGCAATATCATTCTTTTAATATTAATTTGTGTTTAGTTTATTGTTCTTCTCTGGCCACTTGAATTGAAAGCTTAGTTCATGAACTTTGGATATGTTTTGTTTTTTAATAGTTCAGTTTAAGCTGTGCATTTTCCTCTTAGTATAAGTTTATACTTAACTTACATGGCATGGTATATATTACTTCAACTGTGATTCATTTGTAAGAAACTTGTAAGTTTTACCCTTTTCCTGTTTTGCTCTTTTTCTGCTTTGATATATAGCAAAATTTTTATTGATATAATTCATTTCTATTTATTTTGTTTAGTGGAGATGATTTATACATGCTTGTTTTTAGTAATATTATGAGCTATAATTTTCCATGCAGTTTGTAATTACTGTGCTTTTTTCTTTTGCTTGGCAGAAAAATCTATATATTTTGATTATAGTGAACTTGTTAATTGTGTCATTAAAATCTCATATATAAGTACCCATTATTTATCTACTCAACCTGCTGATTTGAGAGTTATGTTAAAATTTTCCACTATGTTTGTAGTTTTATCAATCTGTTCTTCATTTCTAAAAGTTTTTGGTTTATTTTAAAGTTATGTTATTAGTTATTTAAAGATTGATGACTAATAATTCTACCTTGGAGTTGCTTCTTTGACTCATATTAAGTTTGTTCCTCCCCTCCTGTTTATGCTTTTCACCTTCAATTCTATTTTGTTGGTGTTAATATTGTTTTAACTACTTTCATTCATGTTATTTCTATGAATTAGTCCTAGTCAAGGAGAAAATTGTATATACTCTGTCATCTTTATCCATAAACCTTAATAAATTTTGTTTAGAGTTTTTTCAGGCTTTAAATATGGTTAGTTCCAAAGAAAGATCTTTCATTTGATGATTTTATTCTGAGAAGAGAGATGCAAAATGGAGGAGCTAAAAGAAAACTAAACTGGAAGAGAGGAGGATGAAATCACTACATAGTGGGAAATCATGGGTGAGGAAATTTTTCAATAATATTTTCATTGGTGGAATAAGCAGGAGGAGTTATAGACAGAATAATTTGATATTTTTAAAAAATTTTAGAAAATATGGATATTTGGTTTTTGATATAATTTTCTCTTTCGTCTCTCACAAACCCTTCAGTAATACCTGTACTTTTTGTCAGCATTTTAAAATGCCATCTGTACATGTGCACATGTGTATATTTTTATTGTGATGTTGAACTGAAATTGGCCTTCAGTCTCTGAAAACAGAGACTGACCATGGAAACCTAGTCTTATTTCAGTTACAAAAATATTTGGGGCACATCACAATGTTTGATTTTTTTTATGTCCCTCTTTATTTTTAAAAATCCTTGTCTACTGGAAAAAAATGTATTTGAAATCTTAGATCAAAATTAAAGTAAATGTGATTTTCATTCTCTGTCACCTAATTCTTACTAAATCTCTCACCAGAATGTTCACATTAGGGTCTACTTTAAGTAGACTCTTCATGGATCTAAGATAACACCAATCACACAACAGATAAATGGTATATTGATTCTTTTATATATATATAAAACAGTATGTCAGAATTTTAAAGTGTGGACCAAATGATATAATGTGCATAGAGTGCATTTACAGACTGCATTTTAGATCCGTATTTTCTTTTTGAAATTTAAAATCACCCACGCTGCGACAGAGGAAAATCTATTTGACTCATTTTATGACGAGGTTATTGAGTGCAGTTGTTAAGCGTTTTTCTTAAAGTTGCCTACTTGCTGTGTAGTGAAGCCAGAATTCAAACTAAATTTTTCTAACACTCAAAATTCTTTCTTCAATAACATAATGATTTCCATGATAAATTTAGCATAAAAGTAAAAGTTCTAACTTTCAGAAAAACAAAAAGCACATGTGGTGAGAACTCTGTAGGAAACCAGAAAATTACACATTAATACAGATAATGTGTTTTTGAAGATTAAAGCTGTTTTTTATTCTTTTGACTCTAACATATGTGACTTTACTCAGACCCATAGCTCTACTTAAAAAAATGAAGTGATTTTTTTGGTGGTGAGGGGGACTTCCCTGGCAGTCCAGTGGTTAAGACTTTACCTTCCAATGCAGTGGGTATGGGTTCAATTCCTGGACAGGGAGCTAAGATTCCACATGCCTCGTGGCCAAAATAAATAAATAAATAAATAAAATGGAAGCAATATTTTAACAAATTCAATAAAGACTTTTAGATAATGGTCCACGTTTTTCAAAAAAGTGATTTTCATGGTCATGAAATGACATTTTCTTTCATCTTCCTATGGCTCTGTTTGTGTATTACTTGCAAGAGTGTTCATAAAGCAATGTATTATTAAATCACTCAGACATAATACTCTACAAAGAGCCTATGAAGATGATAATGACTATTCCTAATTAGCTGATAATCCAGTTATAATTACTGTAGGATAAGTTAGGCTATGAGTATTAAAGTAAGAAAGTAATGAAGAGCTTCTGCCACAGTTTTTTTTGTTTTTCTCTTTTTAATGCAGTACATTTAGCTTAGAAGGACAGAATAGGTTTAATTTGCCCCCATCCTCTGTTTGCAGAAATAAAGCAAATCAGAATTTCCAAAACCTAACCTGAGAAGTTTAGCTAAAGGTTTTATTGCAGAACAGCTCTCTTGATGGGGAAGTACTATTTATCACCGTCGATTTTGACCCCACTTGTTTTGATCATGTTATATTTCACTTAGAATACTTTCACGATTACCTTTGAAAGAGCACTGATCTGTTGTTTAAAAAAGGCAAATGGAGCTCTGAAATCTAAGATTGTGCTTTTGGATGAGATTAACCAAAATGTATTATCACATTGTGTTTGAATGATTGACAGCTTGTTACTTGGAATTTATGTCACAAATCGTTTTTGTATGTAATTATATTAGTCTAATAAAAATCAAAAAGTGGCATCAAGTACTCATATTATTAAAAATAGTCTTGCTGAATTCTCTGCATTTACATGCATAATTAGATAGAAGATTCAGATGACACTCAATTGTGACATGTGACAGCTAATATAAAAGCTAATGTAAAATGAATGTTTAAACACGTGAAAATGGGTATGCCTTTCAATGCCTTAAAATTAATTCAGAAGAAGCCACTTTAAACTGTAATAGGCAACATGAATCATATAATTTTGTGATTTTGGACTACTTAAAGACAAATCCTTATTTATATAGATTCTCCTTGATTGTATTCTCTGTCTACATATGATCCTTGGCAATTTTAATTCAGATTTCTGTCTTGCTTAAGATTTAGCTTTCAAGTAATTATGCTTTATAACACATTTGGGTCCTTAAGTTTGAATGGGTTCAGTATGGTAGTTTAGTGCATGCTAGATTCTTCTCACCAATGTATTGGAATCCTTAAATTCTGGCATCAAGTGAAAAAAATTTAAATGATGATGAACTTAGAATTTTAATTTTACTGTAATTAATCTCCTCTAGCTTTTTCCTAAATGTGAATCTAACATATCTGCTTTCTATACTAAGTTGCAACAGTCTAATTTGTCATGCAAAACAGCTTTTATGTTACATTAAAGTCAAAGTGGTACAGTTGGTAGAAGTTTGCTAGTTTTGAATACTGACACATAATAAATACTCTAAGAAGTTCTGCTGAAGCCTGTATTCTTAGAAATCTAAAGATGCCCCTTTGAATTCAGCAAAGACTTATATATATTCTTATCATTTTACAATCTCAAATATTCCTATTTCCAAGGATAAAAAGAGGGCAGAATACAAGGCTAAATGAGAATGACATCATTCTCTTGGGCCCGGTTTTCCAATGCATTTGAAGGACATATTCTGTTTTGTCTGCTAAGTCAAATAAAAAGTCAGCCTTTCAGAAGGATACACTGGTCACAGTCTCACACCCTGAATCAACCTTTGTCTGTCACAAGGAGACAGACCTCTCAACTAATATTAGAATTCATCTACAATATTCTCCAACTTAAGTCATTGAAGTCAGTATCTATATCTTGACTTAGCAGGAGTTAGCTCAAGAGCCCAGGCTCTTGAGATGCTAGTTAAGCCTTCTCAGATTCTCCATATAGCCCTAAAAGGCTGCATTTATTTGTTCAAAAATATTTTTTGTCTGATTAGTATGTACATGTCTCTTGCAAGTGTTGAATGAACTGCAGTGAACAGGTATATATTAAGCTGATTTGATGGAGCTTACAATTTGTTGAAGACAGATTTTAAAAATGCCTACCAGAACAAATGTAGCAATACAGATTATAATAAAATTTATTAACAAAAAAGAAAAATAGGAGAGGCGTTAGAAAGACTTTCTGTAGCAGATATATTTCTTCTTACAAACTGAATGGTGAGAATAAGTTAGCCAGGAACACAGAATAAAGAATATTCCAAGGAACAGGCACAACATGAACTTCTTTCCACACCTGATATCTCTACATATTTTGGGATGACTGCTCCACTTATATTTTGTTTTAAATATGCTGCAATGTCATGCCTCCAACATTTGTTCAAGTTGAACAAATACTGCTTCAATGTTTGTATCTATGTAAGATTCTGTGTGTTGAGCAGATTGTATGTAGGCAATTTGCAATACTGGATATCTCACACAAATCAAAAAGGGTAGGGACTTCCCTGGTGGTGCAGTGGTTAACAATCCACTTGCCAACACAGAGGACATGGGTTCAATCCCTGGTCTGGGAAGATGCCACATGTCGTGGGGCAACTAAGCCCATGCGCCACAACTACTGAGCCTGCACTCTAGAGCCCACAAGCCACGACTACTGAACCTGTGTGCTGCAATTACTGAAGCCCACACGCTCTAGGGCCCATGCTCTGCAACAAGAGAAACCATCGCAATGAGAAGCCTGTACACCGCAACAAAGAGCAGCCCCTGCTCCCTTCAACTACAGAAAGCCCACACACAGCAAGAAGACCCAACACAGCCAAAAATTAAAAAATATCAAAAAGGGTGGAAATATTCAGTTCCTTATATTTTAAGGTCAATACTACATTTTTGCACTTGTGTGCCGATATGTTCTAGCATACTGACTTGTATTGGAACTGCATTCTGAGGTTTGAGATAGACAAAATAACACTGAGAGCACACATTTATTTTTATTCTTTGGTTAAAAAGAAAGCAATGATAGTAAAGCACATGTACTTTATCACTGGAATTAAATTGGTCATTGACAACTCAGCTGTGAGCAAGTTTGAGTAAACATTGATAGTACTTAAGTCTCTGGCTGTGCAACGATAATATAAGCTAGAAAGAAGTCTAAGAATGAAGCTACAGGCTTGTGAAACTGGAGAATCAATGTAGAATGAATTTATTGTTTTTTTTCCTTGCTGAATTGAATTTTAGTGCTTTACAATAATTCATACATGCTGACATAGTAGTAAATAAAATATAAATGTATTTTAAATGTTGATACTAACAGAATAGGAAAATAACAAATTTTATTAACTGCCAAAATGTTAAAATATACCAGTTTATATTTAAGACTTTAAAATGTTTATACCTAGTGAAAAGTAATTTTACTTATTAGAAGCATCTCTCCATTTGAGAAGGGATATTTAAGGTAAACTAAAGATTTGCTTATTTCTGTTAATTGGTTAAAGTACTTTTACTAAAATACAAGTAAGTTACATCTTATTCTCACTCCTCCCCCAACAATTTTGTCTAGATTTTTTAAGAAAAATAACACAAGTTTTAAGAATTTTCCTTAAATGAAGCAAAATGAAGTGAAAATTATTTATACTGACTACATCACCCTCAAGAACCTGGTATACTTATGCAATTAGGAAGATAAAAATTTCAACTCCATCTTGTATCTAAAGAGTAATGAATTGATTTAAAAAATCAATAGTCTGAAGGAAATTGTTGTCACACTGGAATAGGCTCCATCATTCCACATTTATCATTTGATTTATTGAGACATTATCTGTGCTAAATATGTAGCTTCATCTCACTTGTCATGTCAATTTTTAAAATGCATCTCAGAACTTTTTGCACAAGAAAACAATAGAGCTAGTTTATCAAAAGCATTAATTGAAGCTCATAACAATTTGTAGTTTTGTTTTTTTTTTTTTTTTAGAATTAACTGAGTGACTTTGCATTTATTTCCGCCATTGAGCACTAAAAAATAAGTCAGGCAAGCACATTATCTCCATTTTTGTAGATGGTTAAATTTAAGCACAGAGAGGTTAGTGGTTTGCTGAAGACTCACATCCAGCAGCTGATTTGGAATTTGAAGCCAAATTTTCTGAATAAATTGAATACTTTTCACTCCATTCACTTTACAAAACCTGAACTTCTATCAATACTTAATATATGTTTTAGCTCTATCTCCAAATGTATACCCTATTTTACAAGAGAGCTTCACATTTATATTTTTATTGGAAATCCATCATTTACTTCACAATACTAAGTTGTCCCAGCTCATGAAAGCCTTGGAAAAAGTTTAGTTTTAGGGAATATCATATTATAATACTATGTTGGAATACACCATTTTCGCTATCAATGTAGAAACCCAAAATCACATCAATTGTTATTTTTAAAAATCAATTAAAATAAAGGAGGTGGGGAGAGAGAGAACAACTTATATTTTATTTGGTTATACTAGTTTGTGAGCAATATTATAATGTTAACAAGATTATAATCAATTTAAACCAATCACTGTGTAATTTTGATTCAATGGGAAATATAATTGAATATTGATAATTGTCTAAAAGTTCTATCAGAGCCTATTGCCAGCCAGAGAGATGAATGCAGGATGTCATGAAAGGAAAGCCAACACCATGTTGGAAAGCCAAGCCATAGCATGTTGCTTTACACTCTTATTACTGCAGTTCATACAAGATATTTCATATATATTGTCTCTATTTTGTTAACTCATAGCTTTGAAAATGTCTAGGGGTAATGCTAGACTTCAGTAATATAGAGTGCCTTAAGTGTTATTTTGATCAGAAATTCAGCAAAGTTTCCCTCACACACACTCTAAGTTAAAGGAAGAATTATATGTGGTATTTGGTCAAGTTTTAGAAAATAAAGAAGCTCATCATCCTCTATTTAGTGTGCTCTGACCACTATAGTGACTTCTTCATCTGTAGTCACATCCTCCACCCTTTGGATAAGTATATATATTAGAGGTTCTTTTATCTAATAGACATGAACAAAATGACCCCAAGGACTTACAGAACCCATGCAGCAAGGCAAAGTGGAACATATTTCACTATTCTCATCTTCGTTTTTGTTTTTAGTTAAAACTTTATCAGCTTAGCATGATGGATGCTTATTATTTTGATTATGATTTTCTTCTTATTTACTTCATTTCCTGTGTAACTAAAACACTCCCATCATCCACATTCTGTTCAGTTAATGGAATCGGTATATGGAAACACTTGAAACCAGTTAATCATGCATTTCCACCATTGCTTCAGTGAGTAATTGTATCTATGTGTTAATAGTTTTAAAAGAAACAAACTTATTTTCTCTCTGTGTAGTCCAATATAGAAACCTTGATCATGAATAAATATTAGCTATAACTTATCATGTTCCATAATAGATATATTGAGGAATTTATTTTGGTTTAATTTTGAAAACTCTGTATTTATTTACAGATTAGACAATTCCAAGTGGGAATTTAATTTATTTCATATTTGCAGCTATATATTCTTTTCCATCTAGAAAATTTAACTTCATTAAAATTACATTTTTCATTGTTCTTAGGCTATTGAAATGTAAAAGCTAATTCCTCAATATCCAGAGCTACTAAAAAGTAGTTATTTAGAGCACCCAGATATGCTTTATTTAAAAATCATGCATGGGTGTGCTTAACAGTTATTATTTGATTAAACAGATGTGGCAGTTTATAAACATTTTGTATTATATAAAACTAGAAATAGAAGATCAAACAAAAAGTTGAGTATTGGTACAATTAAATTTCAGAATCTAAAATTTCTCTCCATAGACAAGCATGTAGAATTTAGTTAAAGCATTTTAAGTAAATTTAGCTGATCATAATTCCTCTTTTTTGTTCTGCTATGAGAGGCAGCTCTTAAATTACACTCAATAATGACTCTTTTTCTTCCTGTGGGAGAAGACCTTTTAAGTAATTAGAAGATTTACAGCAGAGCTACAATTTAAGACTAGATAATTTGCTAGTATAGATACTATTCTTCTTTATTCACAATTAAACCATTGCCAGCTTTGTGTCCAAGAAGGTTTAATTTCTTTAGTCAAGGAAAGAAAAAGAACATGCATTTCTTTCTATTCTTTGTCATACTAAAAGTTTTGATAGTTCTTGCAGTAAAAATCAAACAAAAGTTACTTTGTTAAACCAATCATATTCCCAAAAATTTCCTCTTGGAAACCATGTTAAAACAATAAAACCACTAGCATTTTGTGGGAAAACCAGTCCATGGAATAAGACTTGAAAAATATGAAATGAGTCTCTATAAATTATTAAAGTAGGTTAATATGGACACAGATCTGGGATCAGAGCTGATTGGGTTAAGGTTTGGAACTTGTTATAACTCAGGAATGTTCTAGGGGTAGGGAAGGATGGCCATACGTTAGGAAAAAATGACTTTTTTTTTTTTAATTGGAGTATAATTGGTTTACAATGTTGTTAGTTTCTGCTGTAAAATGAAGCAAATCAGATATATGTATACATATATGCCCTCCTTCTTGGACCTCCCTCCCACCCCAAATTCCCACCCCACCCATCTAGGTCATCTATTTTGTTTACAAGCTTTTGTGGGCTTCTATTTTGTTTACATTGATATCTAAGAGAATTACGTTTAGTAGATGGAACCCATTATCATTTATTACTGAGGACTTTGGATTCTTGAGAATAAGAGTGGTTGAGACATTCTTGTTCTAGATGTATCATCTTGTTAGTATCAGGGCACCATTCAGAAGCTGTGGAAACTAAAGCAAGATCCTGATTCTAGGACAGCTCCAATGTTCTTCAATTTTCATGTAAGAGTAGGACAGATACTTGGTTTAAAGAAGAGACCACATTCAGGATTTTGGATTGAACTTGTCTTTGGAGGTCTACAAGTCAGATTCCATAACTCCTCTCCACTTGGTGTTGTCTTAAGGAAGTTAAAAAAGAAATCACACTGTTTTCTTGTCAGCCTTTTATAACACCTGTTCTGAGGGGAAAAACATATAAAGGTTAAGAAGTGTTACGCTGAGAATTGAACACACTCACCCATACAAGGTTATGTGGATTTGACAAAATCATGAAGCTAAATGGTGAAGTTGGGGAAAACCCCCTTGGTTTTATTGAAGAAGTATACTAAAACTCATTCAAGATGTTAACAACAAAAAAAATCTTAATTTTTAAGTTATGATTAATGTAATACTCCTAAAAATATTCCTACCTTGGTTTTTCTTCCAGGATTTGTTGGTTTGTTTGTTTATTCAAACGTTTCACTGAGTGCAGACACCTGGAGTACTGCAAAACATGCATTATCTATAGAATCAAAAGGAAGATCTTTGTCCTCATTTGTTCCCACTATCAAATGTATCTGGGTTAGCATACACGATGAAGATTAATGAAGAATCATGAGCGCAGTATGGTTCCTGAAATCTCCTGCAGTTAGTGGGCAGACATAGCTAAAGACCAGGCCCAGGACCTAATTATAAGAGTGTCAGAAATTCAAAAAAGGCTGAAATTATCAGCCCAGTGAAGTCACCTGTACCAAAAGCAGTCTCTTCTAAGGAAGGGTTCTGGCCCTCAAACTGAAGATGGAGATATGTGAGTGAATGAACTTGAGAATATTGAGCTCCCAGATTTTCCTGAACTCTAGGTGTACAGAAATGTTCATTTTATCAGTTGGAAAAGTGATTATGCTCCCCCCATTGCTTATTTGAATATTATGTAAAGGTCTTCAATACAGATGCCTTAGAAGACAATGCTTGTCCTCAGGATATGGCTCTACTTCCCCTCCTGACTAGCAAGACAATGATTAGGGTTAAATTTCAACATGCTTATCACAGTTTGGAAGTGCTGAGTATGGTAATAGAAGAGAGGTATTATGCACAAAAGGAACTGCAGGAGCTGGCTAACATACACAGCAGTAATTAGCAAAGAATGCCTGGGAGTATGTATTGAAGGTGGAGTATCAAGGGGGGATTAAATATAAAGCTTCCTAAGACAGAACGTTTTAACATGGGGCACTCTCTTGCGACAGAGTTTACCACCCTTGTGAAGACTGCAGGAATTGGGTCTAATACGCTGCTCTAATGCCTCTAATGAGCTTAGAAAATATGATGGCCATATAAATAGAGATTCCAGAATAGCTTTGGAAGGAAGACTGTGGAGGAAAGGGTAAACATATTTGGAAAAATAGCAATGCTAGACAGGGTTTTACTCTATGAGGCAGGGATACCCGGCAGCTGTTTATGTTCCTCATTTTTCTGAAGCAACCAAAAATATATTGATGATGGGAGCAACAAAACTCACTGAGCTTCATGGAGGCTATACTTTGTAAGACAGGGCTGATGGTAGGAGTTGCTGTGACAAAACTGGACCCCATGACAGCAATGAGAAAACCAGGATCCCAGGTTAAACAAAGTCTGGTGGTAGCGTTTGTCTTTTAGAAGCAAGGTGGGCAACAAGATCAGAATGGCATCTGGGGCCCTAATCTTGCTGAGAGAACGCATCATTTTCTCCATGCTCAGCTAGGGCATTGGAGGTCTGTTTATAAATGGAGTCCTGGATCCAGAGTCTGTGTATTTATCTTTCTAGTTCCTAATTGTAATAACAACAGTGGAAATAATTAGCAGTTGTAAAAATCTTACAAATTGTTTGTCCAATAGAGTAAGATCCATTGCAGTAGGAAAACCAAAGTGAAAACCCCTGAAACTTTCCCCTCTTACTAAGATGGTAAATAAAAATAGCATCCAATCTTAGAAAGAATGGCAATGATTAATGCCACCCACAAGCTCTAATGGATGCTACACAAATACTTAAAGATTCAGTGCTAATGTTCCTCTTACATTTACATTTAATTCTCCTGTCAGGTGAAGACCAGAGTGAACATGGCAGATGACAATGGACTAACATAACTTAACCAAGTAGAAGCCCCAATTGCGTTTGCTGTACTCTATGTGGTATTTTTATATGAAACTATTGATCTGAAAAATGCTATCATTTCATTACCCATCTGGATGGAGTATCAGAAATAACTTGTATTTATATGAGATTGACAGTAGTCTTGTCTAAAGTCTAGGTTAATTCTCTTGCTCCCTGTCATAATGTAATTCAAAAGGACCTGGATGGTCTGGACATTCCAGAGGCTATGACATATATCTTCAACAAATAGCCATTATATACTTTTGGATGTCATGTCCCCAACAGGTAGCATACAAGGAGTGGATGTAGGAATGGCTCCTTTTACCATCACTCCCAGTGACTCACTTGTGAAGTTCATGTCTCCTGATCCCATGAATTTCAGCAACGTTGGCCTAGAGGTCCTGGGTTCTGACAGGGGACACAAGTAAGAGTTCCACTAACATGCAGTTAAAGCTTCTACTCTTTGGGAAATTAGTTTCAATAGAGCACAGAAGGAAGTTACCAGTGGTCCCTGGATATCATGAAGAGGAGGACTGCTGCTATATAATGGGGGTTTGGAGAAACATGTTTAGCACCCAGGTAATCTACTGTAGCATCTCTTATTATTCCTATGTCCAGTTTTAACTGTAAATGAGCAAATAAAGCAACCATATTCTCACTAGAGCATGGTAGCCAGGCAGGCCACCTGCCCCCACAGAAGTGCTCTACAAGGGAAAGGGAATCTTGAGTGTGTGTTAGAGAAGGAAGATAATGAGTATCAGTTAGGCTTCCTGACCAAAACCTGAGGTAGCATATGTAGCTTATCCCACAACTCTTTCTTTAATAAGTTTTCTCAGAATATGATCAACTAAACTCTTGTAAAAGGAAAGAAGTGGATTTGCGTGGTGCTAGGAGTGAATTGTAGGTTGTTTTTTCATGCACCACCCTATTCCCTATCAAGGGCCATTTTACTCAGCCACCATATCAGTAAGGTGCAGATAAAATGGCTCTCTGTAAAAAAAAAAAAAAAAAAAAAAAAATCTCTGACTTGTAGTATTTGCCAATTTCTATTGTGTAAAATCTCCCATCATGGCTGATTTCAAGCTGCTACCAGTTTAACACCTAGCTGGCAAAATTCATGAACATTCCTGCTGTGAACATTGGCTGCAAAGAATTCACAGGTGAGCCCTCTCCAGAGAAATGTCTTGGCTGGATGGATAATTATGCTATCCACTCCCTACTACTGGGTCAGCAGGAGGCTAATGAATGAATGGCATGGGGATAAAAAAGGTCATCACGCTTGCCTCAAGTTAGGAGCAACTCTGACGTTTAATTTGTGTTTCTGAGGTCCCCATGGCACCAGGATGAATCAAGTCTCCAGTGAGGATCACATCCTTGCTTAACTTTCTCTCCATATCCTATTCTGCTTCTTTCTCTCCCATTCTTCTGAGAGCATGGTCTGAAAATACCAGAATCTCCATCTCAGACTCTGCTTCTACAGAAACTGACCTGAGACATTCACCAATAAACCCTCTCTGTTCCTTAACCTTTATGTGTGACTGTGTGCTATTTTCCTTCATTCATCTTGCCAAAGCTCTACAAACATAAGTAAATGACTTCTATATTTGCTTTATGCTTTCTTTCAAAGAAATTGATTTTCAAATGTGAAGAATAGAATCAACATGGTTGATAACATTAATGAATAATTTCTACTTATATTCCAAGAAGAAAATATATAAGTGGGTATTTTGACTTTGAACTAATTCAACTCTAAATCCTCAGAATAAGAATATCTCATGACACTAAAAATGTTGCAATCACAGGACCACCATCAGAAAATCTCAAAAAGATAAGCCAAAATCACCAATTTTTTAAAACATAACACTGTGAAATAGTGACACCAAATTTAGTAAGTAGAACAAGTATCTTAAGAAACATGAGAAAAAACACAAAGAAACTTAAAATATACTTAATATATTTAGAGGAGTAAGAAAGTGTGTTAAATCTCTGAAACTGTATAAGTCACTTACAAATTTAACTAAATAGAAATCTTTGAAATAAAAAATAAAATCTATAAGAAAAACCCAACCAAATTAATGACTGAATAATAATAAAATGGGCTCATCTAAAAGGCTAATTGGCAAACTGAAAAACTGAAGCCAGGAAATTTCCCATCACTAAAAAGTCAAAGAGATGAGAAATATTTCAAAAGCCTAAAATACAGGGGGTATATACAAAAAGATGCAAAAAGGATAGATCCAATCTAAGGGCAATTCCAAAAGGAGAAGTAGGGGCAATATTCAAAGAAATAATATTAAAATTTTCTATTAGCTAAAGATAATATTTGTTCTAAAATTGAATGGTTCCACTAAATACCAAGGAGGATAAAAGATGATAGATTGGTAGATCGGTAGATCGATAGATGATAGCTAGAATGATAGATAAATAAACGGATAGATAAAACCTGGTGAAATTTCACTACATCTTGGATAAAGACTGCATTACAACTATGTGGATAAATATCAATATTAAACTTGAAAGGAAAAGTGAGAAAAAGGTTTTACTTAATTTAGAGTGTGAAAGGAAGGATTGTATCTTGAAATAGGATTCACAACATAGAAAGCAGAAACATTCTCTGTGAGAAGGAAGAGCTTCCTGTCCTCCAAAATTTTACCAACAAATACATAGTTTCAAATGATAAAGTCTTGGTATGTAAAAGTTACCTAGAACTATTCGGAGCATAACTGTTTCCCGCCAGATCCAGCATTAGATAGACAGTTACATAAGGCTGGAGTAGTCCATCATGTATCTTTATTCAGATATGTGCTGGTGACCACCTGACCTGGGCTCTGTGTACTTCATTATTGTAGCTAAGGGTTAATGCTGTACAACATTATAGTCCATGAACAACATCCTTAGTCATCATTCCTAATCTTCACTGTGGTACTGCCTGGTGCAAGAATGTTCCTGAACTCATTATTGTGGAACCAGAGCAGCTTCATTATTACCCAAGTACCTGTCAGAGTTGTGCTTGTAAACACTGAGATTGGATATTGGTTTATCCTGCAAAGGAAAACTCCCAAACACTTCTGGAAAAATATAATAGGTCCTCTACCAAAACAAAACAAACAACAAACAAAACAACAACAGAAAGAGTTATATTAGGTTTAGATTTCTTTTTGGCAACACTAAACGTTAACAGTAGTTTTTGTTTTTTTTCTTTTTGACACATCAGAATTTCTCAGAGCAAGTTATTTTCTGGATGTAAGATATCAGAGGAGGTCATTGACTTTTTCAGGTCAATTGGTCTAAAATTTTAAACGAGACGTACTTGAGGTTATTTATGAGAGCTATTCTGTGACAGAAGCAATTTGCTGTAATTCTAGTCATCCTCTTGGTTTTGCAGTGAATATTGTTTTTTCACCTGTTTCTTGGACTTCTTATCACACCAGCATTAAGGCAAAAACTTTTAGGCACATTTGAAAAACAAGTGAAGTTTTTGTAAGTTGATTTTACCTCTCTCAGTGCAATCTTCTTTACTTTCCACTAGGCTATCCTTCCCCTCCTTCTTCCTACTCCATCTCCAATATACATGAGGCCTCCAGCTACTCCTTCATTCAGAATGCTTGGACTCCCTATCATTGGCGCTACAGTACATTCCTGGCTCTGATCTGTCCCCTCTGAAAATTCAGACTTTCTCCTTTCTGACATAAAATTACAGTGTAATTAATACTTTCTGGGAATACACAACACAGTGCATACTCTGTAGCCAGATATCTTCATTCTATCCCCATGTTAGTTTACCATAACAAATACCACAAAGTTCCACAGACTGGGAGTATTAAACATAGAAATTTACTGTCTTATAGTTTCTGGAAATAACAGTTTGAGATTAAAGTGTTGGCAGGGTTAGTTCCTTTCAAGGGCTGTGAAGGCAAATCTGTTCCATGCCTCTCTCCTACCTTCTGGTGGTTTGCTGGCAATCTTTGTCATCCCTTGGCTTCTGCTACATCACCCAGATCTTTGTCTTCACCTTCACATGGCATTCCTCTTGTGTGTATGTGTCTTTCTTCAAATTTCCCCTTTTATAAAGGTACTAGTCATATTGGATTAGGGGTGCCCCCTACTCCAGTACAGCCTCTAAATTAACTAATTGCTTCGGCAATAACCCTATTTCTAAATAAGTTCACATTCTGAGGTATTGGGGGTTAGGACTTCAACATATGAACTGGGGTGAGGGCACAATTCAATTCATAACAACCGTAACTCCCTGAACCAAAATTTTTGCTTCTATTAAAAGTAGAATGACAGGGACTTCCCTGGTGGTGCAGTGGTTTGGAATCTGCCTGCCAATGCAGGGGACATGGGTTCGATCCCTGGTCTGGGAAGATCCTACATGCTGCAGAGCAACTAAGCCTGTGTGCCACAACTACTGAGCCTGCACTCTAGAGCCTGTGAGGCACAACTACTGAGCCCCGCATGCCACAACTACTGAAGCCCACACGCCTAGAGCCCATGCACTGCAACAAGAGAGCCACAGTAATGAGAAGCCCATGCATGCAATGAAGAGTAGCCCCCGCTCGCCCCAACTAGAGAAAGCCCACACACAGCAACAAAGACCCAAAGCAGCCAAAAATAAATAAATAAATTAATTAATTTTAAAAAATTAGAATGACAGAATTATTTACCTCATAGTGTTTTTATAAGGATTGAGATAATTAATATCTAGATAGCATTTAGAACAATGTTTGACATGTAATAAGCACTCCTGATAGTGAGTAACCTATATATGATATTAATACATTTTAATAAAGATGTTCAGGAAAAATGTTTTCAACTCAAATCCACCAGAGCTTATGGGAGCTATATGCATTTTCAGCAGGCAGAATTTTTGGTTCTTTATTTTTCACAAGCCAAGCAAAAGAGCATTAGGGAAATAATCATGACATTGATACTAAGTGCTGCTTATAGCTCCTGAAATATCAGTCACCTGGCATTAAAAAAGAAATCACACAGGTTTACTACCAGGAAGGTTTTTGGTAGTATGTTCTGATAGCTCTCATCTCTCTGGTCACGCATGTCAGGAGAATCGTGTGACATATTCTTCAGCGTTTCATTCAGGAAATTACTACTGTAGTTTGCTTTACGTGCAAAATTTTGATTTTAACATAAAATTCTAAATGTATATTTCCATACATTAATGTGGGAAAAAAAAGAAACAATGCTAGAAAATCCTCCTAGGCTGTTTAAATTAGGGCATAAACATATTCAATACTGTTAAGATGTAAATTAACTACATACTGCATTCTGATACAGCTGTATAAATGTTTATACTTCTATAATCTTGATAATAATAAAGTATTGAGGTTATTTTTATACATGTATTTTCTAAAAACCCATTAACACCTTTTCTACCATCTTGCATTTTGTGTTTTATGTTGTGATATTGACAAAATGATCAAGTTCTTGCTGTAATTTGGCTTGCACATCATATTTAATTGTGCTGCAAGCTCATATGAATAGAGATTATAAGAAACATTTTTAGACAATTAAAAAAATGAGCATGAACTCAAGATTCCAAAGTGATGGGAAGAATTTAAATGGGGCAATAACAATTTCAGACCTTCAGAAGAATTTGCCATTCTGACAATTTAGACCTTAACTCTCCTATTTGTTTTTTTAAAAATCAACTTTATTGAGGTGATGCCATACAATAAACAGCACATCGAGTATATAATTTGATAAATTTTGACTTATGTATATATTCATCCATCATCATATTTGAGATAACATATCCATTAAGCCTAACTTTCCTCATAACCTGATCTAATCATCACCTCTTGGCCCTATCCATGCCTTACCCTCTGTCTCCAGGAAATCATTGTTCTACTTTCTGCCACTTAACTTGCATTTTCTAAGATAAAATATAAATGGCATCATATAGGATGTACATATTCTTCTTTGACCTCTGTCACTCAGCATAATTTTGTAAAATTTATCCATGATGTTGTGTGTATCAGTAGTTTATTCTGCTTTATTGCTGATTAATATTACATTGTTTGGCTACATATCATTTGTCCACTTACCTATTAATGGCCATTTGGGTTCTTTCCATTTTTTTGGCTATTACAAATGAAGTTGCTGTGAACATGAATGCACAAGGTGTGTAGTGATATCTGAATGTGGTTATCCACTCTTTTGAGGATACTTAACCCCTGTAATTTTAAATGGTCAGATTGATCTGGGTCAAAGTGGTCACATTTGACTTGGGACAGAAAATGAGTTTTAAACTGATATGCCTATAAAGAAATCATCATCTACTCAAAAACTTAAAAACTTGTCATAGAAATTTGAAGCAGACTATGAAAAAATATAGCACATCCCTTCAATATAAAATTGGATGAGCCTACTGACATTGTGGAAAAAGTAGGTCATGTTGGTCACCTGTTATTTGAGTGCTGGCTCTGTCAAAAAAGAATTCTCATTTTGTAAGCTCCGTCTTATATCAATTATGATAAATATTTTCAAATTTTATGTTTTTCTGTAAACAAACAAACAAACAAAACCCCCAAAACAGTGATTAGAAAGTTTTGGTACTCTTTGCACAACTTGAAAAATGCCAGTATTTGACAAAATGTCTTATTTCTATACTTTGATGAAGATGATCTACAACTTATTGTGATTCTTTGCTTTTAAGTTTGGTTTTGCTAAGTGGTAGCATCAGAGATTGCTGCTGATCCTGAAAGTCTTATTTACCTATACAAAAGTCATCTTTTTCATTAAAATCAGGTCCTGTTCTAAAGGTTTCGTTAAAATTGGGAGCAGAATATCAAGATGTTTCTTACATGAAAAAAATAAACTGTGTTTCCAGAATATAAATATAATTTGACTGAAAAATGAGATAAACCTTTTGATGTAAGGCTCTTGATCACTACTTTAGATGCTTCCAAAAAATGATGAAATCTATTGGCCAATGTGCTCTTTTAGATGGTGATATCATAAGAAATAAAATATTTGAATATTTTTTGTGAAAAAATTTGATTAAAAGTGATAAAGTCATTAGATAAAAATGACAAAGACTTTCATTGTACAAATAAATCTGTAGACTTTGAGGAAACTACACAAATTTTTTGAATGATACTCTTAGGAGTGACCATTAATTTGCAATGTGTATTAATTTTTTTTCTAATAGATAATATCAAGAATGGAAATCTTGCAAATACAGCTTCTATTGACTTGAAGACAAAGAAAGTGAGGGAAGAGATATGGGAACATATGTATATATATAAATGATTCACTTTTTTGTAAACCAGAAACTAACACACCATTGTAAAGCAATTATACTCCAATAAAGATGTTAAAAAAAAAAAAAAGAGAAGCCACCGCAATGTGAAGTCCGCACACCACAGTGAAGAGTAGCCCCCACTCTCTGTAACTAAAAGTCCACGCACAGCAATGAAGACCCAACGCAGCCAAAATTATATAAATAAATTAATTAATTTAAAAAATTACACTTGGTAGTATGATAAATTGTTAAAGAATTCAGAAGTTGGGGAAGAGGAACAATTATTTACTGGTGGACAAGAAATTATAACTAATTAACCTCCAGGTAACCTAATAGCTTCATTAACTAAAACTCTCCATTCTCTCTACAAGTTATACAGATTAATGTCCCCCAAATTCTCAAAACTAGTAACTAAGCTACTCTTCAATACGGCCATACCTATCTGCACCCAGCAGTTGAACTGAATGCCTACCAAGAGTCAAATGTGTATCCTCAAATCTGTTTTTGCCAATAGTGTTTATTATTATAATCACATAATTTATAATGAAATATTATTGAAATATTGTTTGGGAAATTTTAATGAAATGACTCTAAGAATTGCTTTCAATATAGAAATACGATAGATATTTTAAAACATTTGAAAAAATACATCAAATTACTTCACATACATCTTTGTTCTTGCCCCAGTTCAAAGAAAATAATATTGAAAGTTGCATTCTGAGTATGGTGAATAAATCAAAGATTAGAAAGTTAACCTTCATTTCATACATTTTATGAAAAAATAAAATATTAAAGGCGTCTTTAGGCTGCACTCTTCTAATCAATATCACTTTCACACTTCATTTGATTCCAACAATTTTGTGCAAGCTATAGTGCAAGTATTATCATCCTCTTTTTGCAAATGAAAAGTTAAGCTTTATTTAAATTATGACTTCCCAAACTGCACAGCTAGATGACCAAGATGGAACTTTAACCAAGGTTATTTAAAGTTGGGTCCAATGTTTGTTCCTACCTCTTTTTAAGTAGAATATTTTGGGGAGAAGAATTAATTTGCTATCATGGAGTAAACTGATCATGTATATGTGAAATGTATATACATGAAAAAGAATAAGATATAAAATATAAGCACACTAGTTGGTTGAATAGTGTCTCCCCCGAAATCTTTGTCCACCTGGAACCTCAGAAAATGACAATATTTGCAGGTATAACTAAGGAAAGGAGCCCAGGATGAGATAATTCTGGATTATGGTGGGCCCCATTTCAACAGCAGGTGTCTTTATAAGTGACAGAAAATGCCAAGGATTGCCAGAGCTACCAGAAGCTAGGAGATAAGTGTGAAATGGATTCTGCCTCTGAGACTCCAGAAGGAGCCAACCATTCCAACATCTTGATTTCAGACTTTTGGATTCCAAAACCATGAGTGAATAAATTTCACTTATTTATTTCACTTATTTCACTTATAAATTTCACTTATTACATGACTTATTTTAAGTCACCAAGTTTGTGATAATTTGCCATGGAAGCCATAGGAAACTAATACAACTATTAAGGCACATCAGTGAGAAGTCATAGGTGTATTTTCTGTCAGTATTAGCTCATTTCAGGAGTCAAATTACTACTTATTTGTCAGACATTGAAAACCTTTGGTATTATAGTGGCATTGCTCTTTTTTAAAGAAACAGATATTTCTGTACCTATTCTTTTCTACTATCTCAGTTCCAGAAGCAATGAGTTTTTGCTATTAAAAATCAGGAAAAAGGGGCTCCCCTGGCAGTGCAGTGGTTAGGAATCCTCCTGACCGATGCAGGGGACATGGGTTCGAGCCCTGGTCTGGGAAGATCCCACATGTCGCAGAGCAACTAAGCCCATGCGCCACAACTACTGAGCCTGCGCTCTACAGCCCATGCTCCACAACAAGAGAAGCCACCGCAATGAGAAGCCCGCGCACCGCAACAAAGAGTAGCCTCTGCTTGATGCAACTAGAAGAAAGCCCATGCACAGCAACAAAGACCCAACACAGCCAAAAATAAATCAATAAAATAAAATAAATAAAACATTTTTAAAAATCAGGAAAAATATCTAATAAAAAATACTTGAAAGTATATTTCTCTAGTAAAAAGACCTCTTTTAAAAAGTAGTTTAAATTGTTTTTTAATTTAAAACTCCATGTGATTATGTTGGTTCCAAATGGTTCCACTTACAACTGTTTTTTCTTGCATTTAGTTGTGAAATGGTGGGCTACATAAGGCCAAAAGTGAACTGCACATTTGTTTTTTCCAGTTTGAACCATAAAACTGAAAAATTTAAGAGGATTATAGTGGCCCAGGGTTAAATGAAGAGACTTGTTTTATGCTTTGGAAATAGTGATTAACTAGATTCAACGATAAATATTGAAAGGAAGTTTATCATCTATAGTTTGATAAAGCTGGTTTTTTTTTAAATGGGTTTTTCACTCTGAAAGCTAATTCATGTTAGGTGGCTACTACAATCAGAAATTTGATACAGAAATAGAGTCCAGGGCACTAGCATTTTGTTCAGAAGGCCACATGTAAGAGTCATAGATGTATTAGTCAGGGTTCTTCAGAGAAAGAGAGCAATAAGGTATTAATTAATTAATTATAAGAGTTGGCTTATGTGATCATGGAAGCACTGGTGCCTCATGATTTACCATCTGCAAACTGAGGAAACAGGAAAGTCAGTGGTGTAATTTAGTCCAGATCTGAAGAACTGAGAATCAGGAGTACTATGTCTGAGAAAAGGAGAAGATAGACATTCCAGTTCAGGCAGAGGAAGCGAATTTGCCCTTCCTCTGCATTTTAGTTCTATTCTGGCCCTCAGCTGATTGGATGATACCTTCTTTACTGAGTGTATTGATTCAAATGCTAATATCTTCCAGAAACACCTCACAGACACACCTACAAATAATGTTTTACCAGCTCTCTGGGCATCACTTAGTGCCCCCAAGTTGACACATAAAATTAACCGTCACAATAGGTTACCAGAAATGTGCTCTTCTTTTACCTCTCAGCTGTACTGCAACCCAGTTTGGCTAATCATTGACCCATGCATTCAATGAATGATTCTCAACCTTGGCTACACATCAAAATTACCTGGAAAAGTTTTTTAAATGCCTGAGCCTCACCTCCAGATATTCTTATTTAAATAGTCTGGGGTATAACTTGAGCATAAGGATGTTTTAAAATTACTCAGGTGATTTTTACATACAGCCAAGGCAGATAATCATTGAATTAGATGTTTGCATCACGTAGCTAACCATTACCAACCCCTTAACCCAACCCCAGGAAACATTATCAGAGTGTACTTTATTGAGATAGTCTGGGTTACTGTATGTGATTTTAGCTCATAGGGAACTTTTTCACATAATATTATGTAATTTTTCTCCTGGAAAAATATAGACTACTCCACAGTGAAGAGAATTATTATATTTATAGGTTTGGAAACAGCTAACTCTATTCTACATATCAGTTAGAGAATAGAGCATGGTAAATTGTTCCTTAGATATAGGACTGTTTCTCAAAATGTAATCTTTATACTATCTGTATTAACCAAATTGCTTAATAATAAATAAAGAAATGAACAAGTAAGTAAATCACATTCTTGAACTCTCCTCCAGACTTAACTGAATCAGAAATTCTGATTCTGGACATCCATGGTCCAGTCTGCTAATGCTAGAATGACTGGTACAAAGCATTGCAATCTTTGGGATACATGTGACATATAAGAACTCTTCTGATTACTTTGTTCATCTGGGATTTGTGATTACACATGTAAGAGCATGTCCTGTACCAGTGAATATTTAGAAGGGAGCTGTCTTGGACAGATTTATCGTTTACTAGCATTGGCCAAGCTGCTTCTAAATTTAAGATTTATGTCCATTAATATCTAGCTTAAATGGAATTCTTTCATGCAAAAAAAATTTCACTATATGATAAAAAAAGAAATTCTGAATATGAGGCACCAAAATGTATGTTCTTAAGAAGCAATCTGGGGGATTCTAGTGTACACTAAGGTTTGAAATACATTGGTACAAGAACTCTATCCTATCTAAGCATTTATATTACTCTCTTCTAAACTGAATTTTTACATCTCATTATATGTGTAAAAGTAAAGCATGAATCTGAGAAGGAAAAATATGAATACTTGATTTTAAAAAGGTTAAATGTATTAAGTATTATAACTTGGTTGGCTCTGAGAAATTCCAGTGCCAAATACTTGGAAACACAAAGTAATGACTTAGCTAATCTCCATTCATATGGAATCTATTAAAAATTTTAAATACTCCCAAAGATTATTGAAAGAGCACTTCAAATTTTTAAGCAGTAAATTTATTAATAAAATTTCTGTGTGTAGATAACTTTTGTATATGAAATCTCTTTTTTTTCTACTGACATAAACTAACTTCAAGGAAAATTAGAAAATTAAGAAAAAATCTTTAAAGGTGGAAATATCTTCAGAGGTAACAAAGCTTACCTTACCAGAGAGGAAAATGAGATATATAAGACTGAACTCCAAACTAGATTTTTCTCTCGTTTTTTCTACATTGGCCATTTCTCCTTTATGTGTTCCTTTCCTTTTCTACCCCATTAGAACCAATCTTTCATAATCTAATTTCTAAATAGCTTATTTCAAGCCATTCTGGTCAAAGTCATCATTGTCTCTCACTTGGACTATTTAAGTTCTTCAATTTGCCATGGAAATGCCCTCCAATTCATTCTGGACATAGAAGACCAATTATATTTTCTAAAATATAAATGCTATCATGTTACTCTCTGGCTTAAAAATTTTCAAGGGTTTCTTATTATACTAAAGATAAACCTCAAGTCCTTTACATATATTACAAGCTCTCCATGATTTGGCTCTTGCCTTCATTTCCAGTCTCACAGATGTGGTTCTGAGTGGAGGTTTATAAAGAAATATTGAAGTTTGTATGGAGTGTTATTCTTTGTCACAAAAACTGTGTGGGAGGGGCACTATTGCCATTTACTGGATAAGGACTGGGATATTTGATATCTTTCATTGCACAGGAAGTGTCATATAATGGAAAATCCCTTGTGGCTCTTACATTTCTGACTAGATATCATGTAGATTAAAAAAATCGATTTACATTATTTGAGCCAAGGGTGTAAATCACTTCTACATATGAAAAAAATTATTTTTGGAATGCTATTAAGATCTGATAATTTTCCAGTTAGGTAACTGCTGTATAAATCAAGAGAAGAGTGTACTTTATTTGGAAGGTTACTAAGAATTGCTTACCATTTTGGAAAATCATGCCACATGTGCAAAGCAACAGAAATTCAGCAAAGTTAATTATTGTTCAGGATTCAGCGCTATTCCCATCTATAATCTGTCATGCTGGGAAGGAAAACTGACTTTTAATGATTAACTCCAACCCAGGGACAGAGTTTGGGGAAAAGTTCAGGCTGAAATTCAGTCAGCACACACGTGCAAATAACTTAGTCCAAGCATAATAGATACTAGATGTATGATAATGTCTAGATACCAGCAATATTGAATGGTAATCTACTTATTACTTGGGACAAAAAAGTCCCATAGTTAAAACTCAACTCTGAGATTCACAAGGATCAGATAAGATTAACACTGTATAGAATTATCAGGGAGTTTTAAGGAAGAATTGAGATGAGTTAGCATTAGAAATGTATACCTCTTGGTTAAGCAGAGTAGAAGGCAAAATGGAGATGGCAAGGAGGAAAAAGGAGATTAAAAATACTGAAAGGTAAGTAGCAAAAAAAAAAAAAAAAAAAAGCACATTTTTGTAATTTGGAATCATGAAAATATATCACCACCCAGAAAAATGGCAAAACCTAAATGTGAACTTTATCTTTTAATGCAAGAATCTTTTCAGCAAGGTCATGAACTGCCATGTTGCACAATTCCAGTGGTTAATGTTTATAATGTATTTTGTGTTGCTCCCTGAAGTTGTATAAAATAGAGGCCCTTCTTAGATTATTACCTCTTTACTGGGGATATGCCCTTTAACAGGATAATTCTGTTTCAACTTTCACTGTAACACTATGTGTCTGTTATCTATTCATTCCACATACATCTTGTCACAGGCATATTTAATCATTTATTTCAAGCCTCAGTCATTTAAAGCTTTGAAATTGATTGAAAATAGAGGTCAGGTTAGAGAGAAGATATTTCTTTACCTTCAGAATGCTAATATATTTGATTGAATGCATGAAGAATTGCACAGACTTTGAGTTGCATTTGAAGAATAGGATAATGTAGTGTTCCCTTGCTTAAGTATGTTGCTAATCCAGTGCATTCATATTAGAATGTTTTATATTAATTCACCAGAAAGAACATGTGCATCTTGTATGGGTGTCAGGGGGAGGTCTGGGGGAGGCATTTAAGAATTGCCAAGAAGTTCAGCAAAGGCAGAAGGGGACTTGGTTATAGGTTTCTGAGCCACTTTGCCTGTTTTTCAGAGTAAGGAAACTCCGTACAAGAATATATGCCTGTCTCTTCCACAGTCACAGGCTTGTTATTCCTCAGAGCCACTTAGGGCTTAATATTGCAGATGCAAACCTACTTTTTATAACTTCCTAAAGCAGCTTCTACAGTATGGATTTGCTCAGGGATACCCTAAAATATGCATAGTGTTTAAAATGCAGTTTACTGATCATTTTTACTTCCCCTTCACTTCCATGCATGGAATGAGAGTGAGTACTGAATCAAGTTTACAGCTTAAAATTGTACTAAAATTCTGATTACAAGAAACTTAATAATCATGTTTTACTTCTATTGTTTAATTGGCTGTAAACTTTTGATGGTAATCTTCTAAACAATTCCTATCAAGCTTACAAACTTAGGTCACATTATGAATTCATCACATAGTAGTGTACTCTGACCATTTTTATTGTCAATCCTGGTGAAACAAATCAGGCTAATTATATCCTGAAGTTTAAAGTTTTGCTTGACACTTTATTTGCTCCTGAATTACAAATTTAACAAATCAATTTTTTTCCCCAAGGTGTAATATTCCTTTAGTTTGTCCATGTGTTGGCTTACCAGCCTTATATCCTGTATGCCTTCTCTTCTCTCCCAGTCTTCCACTATTTCTTATTTATAGTGTTTAATCAACAAAGTGAATAAAAACAGAGGTTCTGGACATAGACTCCACAAGTTTAAATACAAAATGTATTGGTTACTAGCTATATGGCCTTTGAAAAATCTTTTATGTCTAGTTTCCACATGTAAAAATGAGAGTGAAAACACTATTGATTTTATCCATTTGTTAAGATGATTTAAGGAGATAATGCATGTATGCAGGTTAGCACAGTACCTGACATGTAAACAGATTCTATAGATAGTAGCTATTATTGTTATTTATGGTGTTACGTATTTAACATAATTTCAGTAAATTTATTGTCAAATTTTTCTATTTGCTGTTTCTTACATATTATAATAATATGGATTTACATAGATTTTAATATTAAAATAAAGAAAACATTTAACTTGTCTTCTTTCTTCAGTATTTTTTAGCATCATGACCAAATATCTTTCATTAAATAGACATATTTTGCTATGCTTGTTTTTATGTAAAGTGCACAAGTAAGTGGCAAGCTATACTTCACAAAAATTTAAAGAATTATACTAATATGGATATCTGCACATAAATATAGTCTAATGATTTATCTATAAAATTGTTGCATTTTAAAATATTGGGCTGTGACAGGAAGATGTTTACAGAATTGATCCTTTATTCCACTAATTTTCACCTTTTAGATTTTAAGAAGTACTTTCAAAGGAAAAATAATGAATCCAAACCTAAGAGTAATTTCACTTTTTGTGAATTTTTTGTCTTTTGATCAAGAAAATATATGATTGCTTAAAGCTACTATAAATTATTTCTTTTAACAGGATTTATAAATTTCTTCAAGACAGCAATTTTTAAATACTTATAATAAGGCTATGTGTGGGGTTTACATTACTCAGGTTGAAACAGTGTTTGGCGAACCAAACCTTGTAACTGCCCAATAGTTTCAGACTACTGATTTCACCTCCAGGAATACCAGGTCCAAAGAAAGAGTGGACTCCCTTCACTTACATTATCTTCTTAGTTCATTTTTCCAAACATAACTGTTCTCTAGCCATTGGTAACTCAAGCAGAAACAAAAACAAGTAAAATCAAGTAATGAGTGGCATATAAAGTTTTGCCTCACATTCAAATAGCTACTTTAGGAAGCAGAAAGCATTTATTTTTTCATTTTGTATTTTAAAGCAAATTTTTGCCTTTTCCAATAGGATGCTCAAACTTTCACTTCCTAACCAAATTGTCAGCCACTTTAGAACCAATGATTTGCTTTAGTGTGATAACCAATAAATTTGGTTACATACTATATTTTTTGCAAAAAAGAGAGTCCTTTAGTAGTCAGTAAAATAATTCAATAGATATTATTAGACCTAGTGTAAGATCCTCTCAGGTTAATAAAAATATGTTTCAATATTAATCATAACTGTGTCATATACCACTATTATGTACAGAAAGAATTCTCTTGACTGATGCCCAGAAGTTACAGAGGTAAGGATTAAATAGCTATATTCTTTTGTGTTTTTTTTTTTTTTTTGTGGTACGTGGGCCTCTCACTGTTGTGGCCTCTCCCGTTGTGGAGCACAGGCTCCGGACACGCAGGCTCAGCGGCCATGGCTCACGGGCCCAGCAGCTCCGCGGCATGTGGGATCTTCCCGGACCCGGGCACGAACCCGTGTCCCCTGCATCGGCAGGTGGATTCTCAACCACTGTGCCACCAGGGAAGCCCAATAGCTATATTCTTAACAATTATTTGTTTTGGCAATATTAATATCAGACAAAGGAGACTTTAAGACAAGGAGATTGTTGAGAGAAGTTTTCATGATGATAAAAAAATGTCAACTTGAGGAATATATAACAATATTTATTTTGTACTCCCCTGTATTCAATATATATAGTGCCAAAAATTAACTAAAAGGAAAAAATAAGCAAATATCATAATTGCCAATTTTAACTCAGTTTGGTATAAGAAACATACAATTAACTAAATAATTAATTAGCGTATATAGAACATTGCACTGAACAATTTCAGAATACATGGTCTTTTCAGGTATACAGAGACTACATTTAATCAGTTTTTAACTGTAAATTTACCATATGCTGGACAATAAAGAAAATCTTAAAAAAAAAAAAACCTTAATAAATTTCAAAACATCAAAATCCTACAGACTGTCTTTTTTTTTTTTTTTTTTCTAAACCAGTGCACCTATGTTTGGTGTAACTTTTATTTTTATTTTTTTTAACATCTTTATTTGAGTATAACTGTTTTACAATAGTGTGTTAGTTTCTCTTTTACAACAAAGTGAATCAGTTATACATATACATATGTTCCCATAACTCTTCCCTCTTTTGTCACCCTCCCTCCCACCCTCCCTATCCCACCTCTCTAGGTGGTCACTAAGTACAGAGGTGAACTCCCTGTGCTATGCTGTAGCTTCCCACTAGCTATCTAATTTACATTTGGTAGTGTGTATATGTCCCTGCCACTCTCTCACATCGTCACAGCTTACCCTTCCCCCTCCCCATATCCTCAAGTCCATGCTCTAGTAGGTCTGTGTTTTATTCCCATCCTACCACTAATCTCTTCATGACATTTTTTTTTTTTTTTTTAGATTCCATATATATGTGTTAGCATACGGTATTTGTTTTTATCCTTCTGACTTACTTTGTATGACAGATTCCAGGTCTATCCACCTCATTACAAATAACTCAGTTTCATTTCTTTTTATGGCTGAGTAATATTCCATTGTATATATGTGCCACATCTTCCTTATCCATTCATCTGTTGATGGACACTTAGGTTGCTTCCATGTCCTGGCTATCGTAAATAGAGCTGCAATAAACATTTTGGTACATGACTCTTTTTGAATCATGGTTTTCTCGGGGTATATGCCCAGTAGTGGGATTGCTGGGTCATATGGTAGTTCTATTTGTAGTTTTTTAAGGAACCTCCATACTGTTCTCCATAGTGCCTGTATCATTTTACATTCCCACCAGCAGTGCAAGAGTGTTCCCTTTTCTCCACACCCTCTCCAGCATTTATTGTTTCTAGAGTTTTTGATGATGGACAATCTGACCAGTGTGAGGTGATATCTCATTGTAGTTTTGATTTGCATTTCTCTAATGATTAATGATGTTGAGCATTCTTTCATGTGTTTGTTGGCTATCTGTATATCTTCTTTGGAGAAATGTCTATTTAGTTCTTCTGCCCATTTTTTGGATTGGGCTGTTTGTTTTTTTGTTATTGAGCTGCATGAGTTGCTTATAAATTTTGGATATTAATCCTTTGTCAGTTGCTTCGTTTGCAAATATTTTCTCCCATTCTGAGGGTTGTCTTTTGGTCTTGTTTCTGGTATCCTTTGCTGTGCAAAAGTTTTTAAGTTTCATTAGATCCCATTTGTTTATTTTTGTTTTTATTTCCATTTCTCTAGGAGATGGGTCAAAAAGGATCTTGCTGTGATTGATGTCATAGAGTATTCTGCCTATGTTTTCCTCTAAGAGTTTGATAGTGTCTGGCCTTACATTTAGGTCTTTAACCCATTTTGAGTTTATTTTTGTGTATGGTGTTAGGGAGTGTTCTAATTTCATACTTCTACAGGTAGCTGTCCAGTTTTCCCAGCACCATTTATTGAAGAGGCTGTCTTTTCTCCAATGTATATTCTTGCCTCCTTTATCAAAGATAAGGTGACCATATGTGTGTGGGTTTATCTCTGGGCTTTCTATCCTGTTCCATTGATCTATATTTCTGTTTCTGTGCCAGTACCATACTGTCTTGATTACTGTGGCCTTGTAGTATAGTCTGAAGTCAGGGAGTCTGATTCCTCCAGCTCCATTTTTTGTTCTCAAGATTGCTTTGGCTATTCGGGGTCTTTTGTGTTTCCATACAAATTGTGAAATTCTTTTTTCTAGTTCTGTAAAAAATGCCAGTGGTAATTTGATAGGGATTGCATTGAATCTGTATATTGCTTTGGGTAATAGTCATTTTCACTATGTTGATTCTTCCAATCCAAGAACATGGTATATTTCTCCACCTATTTGTATCATCTTTAATTTCTTTCATCAGTGTCTTATAGTTTTCTGCATACAAGTCTTTTGTCTCCTTAGCTAGGTTTCTTCCTAGATATTTTATTCTTTTTGTTGCAATGGTAAATGGGAGTGTTTTCTTAATTTCATTCTCAGATTTTTCATCATTAGTGTATAAGAATGCCAGAGATTTCTGTGCATTAACTTTGTATCCTGCTACTTTACCAAATTCATTGATTAGTTCTAGTAGTTTTCTGGTAGCATCCTTAGTATTCTCTATGTATAGTATCATGTCATCTGCAAACAGTGACAGCTTTACTTCTTCTTTTCCTATTTGGATTCCTTTTATTTCTTTATTTTCTCTAATTGCTGTGGCTAGAACTTCCAAAACTAGGTTGAATAAGAGTGGTGAGAGTGGGCAACCTTGTCTTCTTCCTGATCTTAGTGGAAATGGTTTCAGTTTTTCACCATTGAGAACAATGCTGGCTGTGGGTTTGTCATATATTGCCTTTATTATATTGAGGAAATGTCCCTCTATGCCTACTTTCTGCAGGGTTTTTATCATAAATGGGTGTTGAATTTTGTCAAAAGCTTTCTCTGCATCTATTGAGATGATCATATGGTTTTTCTCCTTCAGTTTGTTGATATGGTGTATCACGTTGATTGATTTGAGTATATTGAAGAATCCTTGCATTCCTGGAATAAACCCCACTTGATCATGGTGTATGATCCTTTTATTGTGCTGTTGGATTCTGTTTGCTAGTATTCTGTTGAGGATTTTTGCATCTGTGTTCATCAGTGATATTGGCCTATAGTTTTCTTTCTTTGTGACGTCTTTGTCTGGTTTTGGTATCATGGTGATGGTGGCCTCGTAGAATGAGTTTGGGAGTGTTCCTACCTCTGCTATCTTTTGGAAGAGTTTGAGAAGGATAGGTGTTAGCTTTTCTCTAAATGTTTGATAGAATTCGCCTGTGAAGCCAACTGGTCCTGGGCTTTTGTTTGTTGGAAGATTTTGAATCACAGTTTCAATTTTAGTGCTTATGATTGGTCTGTTCATGTTTTCTATTTCTTCCTGGTTCAGTCTTGGCAGGTTGTGCATTTCTAAGAATTTGTCCATTTCTTCCAGGCTGTCCATTTTATTGCCATAGAGTTGCTTGTAGTAATCTCTAATAATCTTTTGTATTTCTGCAGTGTCAGTTGTTACATCTCCTTTTTCATTTCTAATTCTATTGATTTGAGTCTTCTCCCTTTTTTTCTTGATGAGTCTGGCTAATGGTTTATCAATTTTATTTATCTTCTCAAAGAACCAGCTTTTAGTTTTATTGATCTTTGCTGTTGTTTCCTTCATTTCTTTTTCATTAATTTCTGATCTGATCTTTATGATTTCTTTCCTTCTGCTAAATTTGGGGGTTTTTTGTTCTTCCTTCTCTAATTGCTTTAGGTGCAAAGTTAAGTTGTTTATTCGAGTTGCTTCCTGTTTCTTAAGGTATGATTGTATTGTTATAAACTTCCCTCTTAGAACTGCTTTTGCTGCATCCCATAGGTTTTGGGTCGTCGTGTCTCCATTGTCATTTGTTTCTAAGTACTTTTTGATTTCCTCTTTGATTTCTTCAGTGATCACTTCGTTATTAAGTAGTGTATTGTTTAGCCTCCATGTGCTTGTATTTTTTACAGATCTTTTCCTGTAATTGATATCTAGTCTCATAGCGTTGTGGTCAGAAAAGATACTTGATACGATTTCAATTTTCTTAAATTTGCCAAGGCTAGATTTGTGACCCAATATATGATCTATCCTGGAGAATGTTCCATGGGCACTTGAGAAAAATGTGTATTCTGTTGTTTTTGGATGGAATGTCCTATAAATATCAAGTAAATCCATCTTGTATAATGTATCATTTAAAGCTTGTGTTTCCTGATTTATTTTCATTTTGGATGATCTGTCCATTGGTGACAGTGGGGTGTTAAAGTCCCCTACTATGATTGTGTTACTGTCGATTTCCCCTTTTATGGCTGTTAGTATTTGCCTTATGTATTGAGGTGCGCCTATGTTGGGTGCATAAATATTTACAATTGTTATATCTTCTTCATGGATCGATCCCTTGATCATTATGTAGTGTCCTTCTTTGTCTCTTGTAATAGTTTTTATTTTAAAGTCTATTTTGTCTGATATGAGAATTGCTACTCCAGCTTTCTTCTGATTTCCATTTGCGTGGAATATCTTTTTCCATCCCCTCACTTTCAGCCTGTAAGTGTCCCTAGGTCTGAAGTGGGTCTCTTGTAGACAGCATATATATGGGTCCTGTTTTTGTATCCATTCAGCCAGTCTGTGTCTTTTGGTGGGAGCATTTAATCCATTTACATTTAAGGTAATTATGGATATGTGCATTCCTATTACCATTTACTTAATTGTTTCAGGTTGTTCTTGTAGGTCTTTTCCTTCTCTTATGTTTCTTACTTAGAGAAGTTCTTTTAGCATTTGTTGTAAAGCTGGTTTGGTGGTGCTGTACTCTCTCAGCTTTTGCTTGTCTGTAAAGGTTTTAATTTCTCCATCAAATCTGAATGAGATCCTTGCTGGGTAGAGTAGTCTTGGTTGTAGGTTTTTTTCCTTCATCACTTTAAATATGTCCTGCCACTCCTTCTGGCTTGTAGAGTTTCTGCTGAAAGATCAGATGTTAGCCTTATGGGGATTCCCTTGTGTGTTATTTGTTGTTTTTCCCTTGCTGCTTTTAATATGTTTTCTTTGTATTTAATTTTTGACAGTTTGATTATTATGTGTCTTGGCGTGTTTATCCTTGGGTTTATCTTGTATGGGACTCTCTGTGCTTCCTGGACTTGGTTGACTATTTCCTTTCCTATATTAGGGAAGTTTTCAACTATAATCTCTTCAAATATTTTCTCAGTCCCTTTCTTTTTCTCTTCTTCTTCTGGGACCCCTATGATTCGAATGTTGGTGCGTTTAATGTTGTCCCAGAGATCTCTGAGACTGTCCTCAGTTCTTTTCATTCTTTTTTCTTTCTTCTGCTCTGCAGTAGTTATTTCCACTATTTTATCTTCCAGGTCACTTATCTGTCCTTCTGCCTCACTTATTCTGCTACTGATCCCGTCTAGAGTATTTTTCATTTCATTTATTGTGTTGCTCATCGTTACTTGCTTCCTCTTTATTTCTTCTAGGTCCTTGTTAACTGTTTCTTGCAATTTGTCTATTCTATTTCCAAGGTTTTGCATCATCTTCACCATCATTATTCTAAATTCTCTTTCAGGTAGATTGGCTATTACCTCTTCATCTGTTAGATCTGGTGTGTTTTTATCTTGTTCCTTCATCTGCTGTGTGTTTTTCTGTCTTCTCATTTTGCTTATCTTACTGTGTTTGGGGTCTCCCTTTTGCAGGCTGCAGGTTCGTATTTCTATCTATTTTTGGTGGCTGTCCCCAGTGGCTGAGGTTGGTTCAGTGGGTTGAGCAGGTTTCCTGTTTGGGGGGACCAGTTCCCCTGTTCTGGTGGATGAGGCTGGATCCCATCTCCCTGGTGGGTAGGTCCACATCTGGGGGTGTGTATGGGGATGTCGGTAGCCTTACTGTGATTCTAGGCAGCCTCTCTGCTAATGGATGGGGCTGTAGACCTGTCTCGCTCTTTGTTGGGTATAGGGTGTCCAGCACAGTTCGTTGCTGGTCCTTGAGTGAATCTGGGTCTTGGTGTTGAGATGGAGATCTATGGGAGATTTTCGCCGTTTGATATTATGTGGAGCTGAGAGGTCTCTTGTGGACCAGTGTCCTGAGGTTAGTTCTCCCACCTCAGAGACACAGCCTTGACACCTGGCTGGAGTGCCAAGAGCCTTTAATCCACACGGCTCAAAACAAAAGGGAGAAAAAAGTAGAAAGTCAAGAAAGGAAGGAAGAAAGGAGGAAGGGAGGGAAGGAAGAAAGGAAGGGAGGGAGGAAGAAAGGAAGGGAGGAAGGAAGGAGGGAATAAAGAAAGGAAGGGAGGGAGGAAGAAAGGAAGGGAGGGAGGAAGGAAGGAGGGAATAAAGGAAGGAAGGGAGGGAGGAAGAAAGGAAGGGAGGAAGGAAGGAGGGAATAAAGAAAGGAAGGGAGGGAGGAAGAAAGGAAGAGAGGGAGGAAGAAAGGAAGGGAGGGAGGAAGAAAGGAAGGGAGGAAGGAAGGAGGGAATAAAGAAAGGAAGGGAGGGAGGAAGAAAGGAAGGGAGGAAGGAAGGAGGGAATAAAGAAAGGAAGGGAGGGAGGAAGAAAGGAAGGGAGGGAGGAAGGAAGGAGGGAATAAAGGAAGGAAGGGAGGGAGGAAGAAAGGAAGGGAGGAAGGAAGGAGGGAATAAAGAAAGGAAGGGAGGGAGGAAGAAAGGAAGGGAGGAAGGAAGGAGGGAATAAAGAAAGGAAGGGAGGGAGGAAGAAAGGAAGGGAGGGAGGAAGGAAGGAGGGAATAAAGGAAGGAAGGGAGGGAGGAAGAAAGGAAGGGAGGAAGGAAGGAGGGAATAAAGAAAGGAAGGGAGGGAGGAAGAAAGGAAGGGAGGAAGGAAGGAGGGAATAAAGGAAGGAAGGGAAGGAGGAAGAAAGGAAGGGAGGAAGGAAGGAGGGAATAAAGGAAGGAAGGGAGGGAGGAAGAAAGGAAGGGGGGAAGGAAGGAAGGAGGGAAATAGGAAAGAAAGGAGGGAAGAAAGGAAGAAAGAAAGGGGAGAAGACAAAATAAAGTAGGGTAAAATACAGTTATTAAAATAACAAAATAATTATTAAGAAGAAAAATTTCTATTAAAGAAGAAAAAAAAAAAAGACCAAAAAAAAAAAAAAAATGGTCGGTCTAACCCCAGGACAAATGGTGAAAACAAAGCTACACAGACAAAATCTCACACAGCAGCACCCACATACACACTCACAAAAAGAAAAAAAGGGGAAAATAATAGTATATCTTGCTCCCAAAGTCCACTTCCTCAACCTGGGATATTTCGCTGTCTATTCAGGTTTTCCACAGATGCAGGGCACTTCAAGCTGACTGTGGAGCTTTAACCCGCTGTTTCTGAGGCTGCTGGGAGGGACCACCCCCTCTCTTTGTTCTCACAGCTCCTGGGGCTCAGCCCTGGACCTGGCCCCGCCTCTGCGCGCAGGTTGTCCGAGGGCGTCTGCCCTTCGCAGAGAGGGTGGGGTCAAAGGAGCAGCGTTAACGGAGCAGCTGATTCGTGGTCTCTGGCTCACTCAGGCGGTGAGTGGCGGGGCACGGGTGTGGGGCGAGTCCGCGGCGGCAGAGGCCGGCGTGACGCTGCACCGGCCCGAGGCGCGCCGCGCGTTTTCCCGGGGAAGCAGTCCCAGGATCCCGGGACCCCGGCACTGGCGGGCTGCACAGGCTCCCGGGAGGGGCGGTGTGGAGAGTGACCTGCGCTCGCACACAGGCCTCTTGGTGGCGGCAGCAGCAACCGTAGCGCCCCACACCCGTCTCTGTTGTCCGCGCCGACAGCCGCAGCTCGCACCCGTTTCTGGAGCTCCTTTATGTGGTGCCCCTAATTCCCTTTCCTCGCGCCCCAGGAAGCGAAGAGACAAGACAAAGTCTCTTGTCTCTTTGGCAGCTCCACGCCCGTTTCTGGAGCTCCTTTAAGCGGCGCGCTTAAACCCCTCTCCTCGCGCAGCAGGAGGTAAAGAGGGAAGAAAAGGACTCTTGCCTCTTTGGCAGCTCCAGACTTCTCCCGAACTCCCTCCCGGCCAGCCGTGGTGCACTAGCCCCTTCAGGCTGTTTTCACTCTGCCAACTCCAGGCCTTTCCCTGGGATCCGTCCGAGGCTCAGTTCCCAGCCCCGCCCGCCGCGGCGGGTGAGCAGACAAGCCTCTCGGGCTGGTGAGTGCTGGTCGGCACTGATCCTCCGTGCGGGAATCTCTCCGCTTTGCCTCCGCACCCTGTTGGCTGCGGTCTCCTCCGCGGCTCTGAAGCTTCCCCCTCCGCCACCCGCAGTCTCCGCCCGCGAAGGGGCTTCTAGTGTGTGGGAACCTTTCCTCCCTCTCGGCTCCCTCCCACTGGTGCAGGTCCCGTCCCTATTCTTTTGTCTGTGTTTATTCTTTTTTCTTTTGCCCTACCCAGGTACGTGGGGGGGTTTCTTGCCTGAGGTCTGAGGTCTGAGGTCTTCTGCCAGCGTTCGGTGGGTGTTCTATAGGAGAAGTTCCACGTGTAGATGTATTTCTGATGTATCTGTGAGGAGGAAGAGTGATCCCCGCGTCTTACTCTTCCGCCATCTTCTCCAGAATCCAGACTATGTCTTGAGCCCAGAAGAAATAAACCAAAATTGAATAACGACATAATAAATTAAACAGAATATAATTTTAAAGTCCCCAGATGTTTGGAACTTAAGCCCTTCAAAGTAACTTCTGGGTCTAAAAAGATCCACAATGGACACAAAGATAGCCTCTATGTAAGAATTCCATCTTCCCTGTGACAGAAACCATGTGGATTGGCCCTGAGTCTACATGGAGAAGGAAAGAAGCTCAGCTATCTTTGCCAGAGTATTTGGCATTTGGGTGAAGCCTTTCTGAACCTCACATGAGCCCAGCCACAAGGTAAAGGTAATGAGCAACTCCAGTCTGTCATTGACAAGATGAATAGAAAAATTGCCAACCAAATTCTATTTGAATTCCTGACTCACAAAATCGTGGTATATAATGAAGTGTTTTAAGCCACTGAGACGGCCTTCTAGGTCAGCTGAAGCTGCTAGAACTGTCATTGAGAAAGATAAAAATTTATTCTGAGACTAAAATCCAAGTTCAACCATTATTTGAAAGGTACTTCAGCACAGGAAAAGTTTGGAGAAAGAACTACTCCATCTCTTGCTGGTGCCAAGGGATTTTTCTGGGGATTTTGGAAGCTGTGGAGGGTCACAGAGTACACGCAGTTTCCTATGTCTGGAGAGCAGAGAATGTAGAGAAGGTGGAGCAGGATGTAGTCTCTGGGGCTAATGACCAGTTAGTTAGGCCTGGTGTTTTGAATTGGTCTCAGCTTATTGGTAGTGATGCTACTGGCTAGGAATTCCTATGTACTCACTTGAGCCTGTACTCCTTGTGGCGAGTGCCCACAGAAATTTCCCTGAATAGAACCAATGCTGTGACAGGATTGGACCCTTATGGTTTTTTTATGATTGCAAGACTTACCTCAGCAACAATCATCAGGGAACTAAGGTTCCTGAACTAAGTAGAAACCTAAGGTTTACTACTCATGAGTACTGAAGAATACACAGCAGGTCTGGGGCCACACAGTGAGGTTGTTGGTAGACAGAGAGAGACAGAGACAGAGAGAATGAGAGAGAGAGGAGCATGTCCCTTGGGTTCTGCCATTACTGAGGTCGTGGGTGGGGACCTAGGGTTTCATGGGTTCACTCTTCATTTGCAAATTTAAAACATAAGAGCAGGAATGAGGGTGAGAGGTTACTCAAATGGTCAGTTATCTAGGTTACTCAGGGCTTTCTAAAAGGGGAACTTCATGGGTGGAGGTGGCCTTGTTTCTTAACTAGTTGTTTAGTTAGTAGCTGTGTCACTCAGCTGGCAATTTGTTTATTCAAGATGGATGTCTTTGAAATCAAAAGCTTAATGTTGGGTATTTACATTACAACCAAAAATACCTATTGTCAGGCTCTTACACTACACCTGTGTTTTAGTTGAGTGAGTAGGAAGTTACTGGACATAAGGAATTTTCCAGGAGCCTTGACATTCTCATGGGACAGCTGAAAAACTCCTACTCATTCTTCAGTTGCTGAATGTAAATGCTCTGGAAAGGATGGGAAGGGTCTATGAGTTTCTCTTGTCTAACCTGCAGGGACTAAGACATGCCTGAAGAAAATTTGACCTACTTAAATAGTGTCACTGCCTTGGTGAAGAAGTCACACATGCAAAGATGTGACCAACCAGAGAAAAGATGCTGGACTTGAGTGTCTTAATGGACTCCAAGGAGGGAGATGCTGTCACCTGGGACCACCAAGAATGGTATGCATTTAAAAACTAATAGATAGTGATGCTTAAGGACTAGAAGCCTTACCACCACCACTAACATCACCAACAGATCTCCACAAATGCTTTTTAACCCTCTAGCACTTAGATCAAATCCAAAAAACATCCTGAAACTTGAAGAAAAATATTCTGTGTATAAATGAAAAAAATTAGATTGGCTGACTTTGCTCTGACAAGACTTATATTACATTTCAACCTCTAGGATAAGCAAGAGCTATAGTTAGAATTTAAATTCAGTTACAGAAAAATAAAGAATACTGATTTTTTTAAAATGTTTTATTTAGTATTGTACTTTTCATAAATTTACTATTCATTAGTGTGCTTTAACATAAGATTTAGTAAATATTCTATTTTTACAAGTTTTATTTGACCACAATTTACCTGTTAGCTATTTTTGGAATCCAATATTAAAGGCCAAATTCAAAATTTACCAAGTTACCTAAGGATTTAGTGAATTTAGTTAACTTTGATCATTTTAAATATCATAATCAGAATATGTTTTTGTCAGCTGTTTCTTGAGATACAAATATAAATTGCTCTTGTATATTCATTTATAGTTATTTTCATACATAAAGGCTGCTCTTAATCATCTTTCTCCAGTCCTGCTGTCACAAAGATAGAAAACAGTATAAAACATTTCAATCTCCACATGTCACTTAAAATTATCAAATGACCTAGAGGTAAAACAGACTATGTCTTTTACTAAACCCCAGGAGTCACTAATGTTTCTTTTAGCCTAAAGAAATAAGACAATTTACTTTTCTTGCTTAAAGTATGATAAAATTCACTTATCCAACTTAAGAACTTTGTTCCATTTATATTTTTATTTTCTTTGTTTCATGAGCATGAAAATGAATTCCACAGGACAATAACTGGCTTGGAAATTAGTGTTTTCAAACTATATATAATGTCCCTTTAATAAGAAGCCAATGTAGAAGACAAGGATTGACCCCAAACCAAAAAGTGCAGCAGGGCAATGTCTTTCTATTCCCTTTACCATCTCTGTACTCTTTCTCTCCTCTCCCTAAGTTTTATAGATCATAAAACTGCCTTCAGACTTACCACTTATACATTAGAACCAGGAATACTCCACTGTTCTGATCTTTCCCTTCTCTCAATTTATTTTACCAATCATGTCTTCAGGATCTGCTCAAAAACAGATCATTATTCCTACAGTGTGAATGGATAATAAAAATAAATACTACCTTTCTTTGTTGAGATAATGTTTTACAATTCATGCATCATCTTACAAAGGGTGAGCTCCCCCAGAAAGAGTTTTACATGGGCTAGTTGTAAAATACTTCAAGACAAACTTTATAAGTATAGACCTGCTCTTTGATTTTGGTTCACTTTTCAATTAAAGCACCAAAAGGTAGTAAGTGGAATACCAGTTAATAATAGTAAAAATTGTAGCTGATACTTTTACTGTGAAGCCATTTTTACAGCTCTTTTTCTTTCCCAATGAACTTACATACCAATAATCCTCAAACTTAGATTTATTTCTTTTTTTAAACATTCAAGGAACAATCTTCGATCCTTATCATGTCAAACTATATACTTTTAAGAAGAGATCCCACAAGTTGTACATATAATCTGTGTTACCATCAAATAAATTTTTAAAGTTTGAAACGTTCAACTTTAACATTAAACATTTGTGTTTTAAAATGATATTTGTCAATGTTCAGCAGTTACCTGAGAAAGACAGACCTCTGAAATTTAATTTACTTACGTCTTGCTTTTTTTTATGGGCTTTATTTATTTATTTTTTTTGAGCTGCCCAGGCTTAGACAGATAATGCAGTAGTTAAAGAAAAAAATCACCAACTCTGATAAATACCAATCAAGACACATATTTTCTATGGCACAGCTAGAAGATCAGAAATAAATAAATTAGAGATAAGTATTCAATAGGAAAGCTGATTTAATTAACACCCTACTATTACGAGAAAAAAGATATAAAAAAACAGTAACTGAAAGGTAACTGAAGAGGAAAAGTATATCTGATGAGCTCCTTAGGTAAAATGGTACTAGTTTAATATATAAAGGTTATCTCAAGCTTGACATGTCTGAAAAGACATTTGATCTCCCTCTTGCACCCCCACCCACATCTGTTCCTTCTCCAGGAGTCCCCATTTTAGAAAATGACACTAATTTTCACACTGTCATTCAAGCCCAAATCCTTTAAGTTGTTCTTGAATACCTTCAAGCACACCGTGTATTTCGTTCTTCAGCAAGTTCTATTGGTTCTATCTTCAAAATACTTCCTGAATCTGCTTATTTCTAATCAGCCCCAGTTCTTCTGTCCCTATCCAAACCACCACTATTTTCCCCAGACTATGCAATTGCAATGTCTCCCTAATTTTCTTTGTCTCACTCATTTCTTTTCCTTCTACACTTTTCCACAAAGCAGCCAGACTGATCATTGATAAATGTAATTAAGATCTCACACTCTTCTGCTCAGATTCTACTGTGTCTTCTTTTCCACTCAGCAGAAAAGTGAAATTTTAACCTACTTAAGTGGCTCTGTATTACCTCTGCACTAGCCTCCTCTCCTATAAGTTTCTGGTTTACTTCCTTCATTTGGTCACACTACTTTTCCTGATGATTTTTCAATAAGCTAGGTTGATTCTGACTTCAGATTTTGCACTTTATTTTTTCCTTTGCTTAGAACTCTCTTCTCCCAATTCTCCATGAAGTTCATTCCCTTATTTTATTCAGAGTTCTGTTTATAGCATCATCTATGGAGAGAGGATTTCCTTGATCATCCTATGTAAAGTTCTCTAATACTTGACTGCTTTATTTCCTACAAATAACTTATCAATTTAGCATTACATTGTTCTATATTTGTTTATTAACTTATTATTTGCTCCCTCAACTAGGGCATAAATTCCATGAAGGATTTTGACTAGTGGATCCTTCTTTGTTTCCTCAGAAACAATACATTACACAGAGTATCATTAAATATGTATTGACTAACTACACTGATGAATAAACTGCAATAGGTATTCCCCCTCAAATGCATCACCCAGTCTCCAGGCCTACAGTCTTTAATTTCAGTACCATATACCAAATTCACTTGAATGACAGTAAATGATTTTTTTTGTTGGCTGTGCCACAAGGCATGTGGGATCTTAGTTCCCCAACCAGGGATTGAAGCCACGGTCTCTGCAGTGGAAGCATGGAGTCATAACAACTGGACCTCCAGGGAAGTCCCTTATTATATATTAAGCTGCATGTCTCATCTTTAACTTCAAGTGTAGAGCTAACATATTAATATTCATTTTAAGAAAATATATTTTGTATCATCATTTCAGTAAAAATAATAATCAATAAGAGAATGATTCATTTTAAGTTAGCTGAGAGGACAGATAATGTGGCTCTAGAGATGGCAATCCTGGGTATAATATTAATCAACTAGTTTCATTATCTGATAAGTATAAAATCTTAGCATATAAATGTGACAAGTTCTGTACCTCACATCCAGCAACATTAGTATCAGCAGGCAAAGAAAACTCAACTTCTCACCAGAGGTACTTGAGAGAGAGAGAAATTTAAGTGTTCCTTAATGACTAGTGTATGAAATTTAGTTCAAAACAATTCGAGTTTTAGAAAGGCAAACCAACATGTTAGAGCAGTGGTTCTAAACTGAGAATGATTTTATCACCAGGAGACATCAGCAATGATTTCAGACAGTTTTGGTTGTCACAACTTGGAGAAGGGTGCCACTGGCATCTAATACATAGATACCAGGAATACTGCTAAAGTTCCCACAATGTACAGGGTAGCCCTCTGCAATAAATTATCCAGACCAAAATGTTACTAGTGCCAATGTTGAGAAACCATGTTAGACAGGCCAGATGGTAATTTTGAGTTTTTCTTTAGTTTAGGACACAAAATGATTTTGAAACTTTTCCAAAACTTCATTTATTTCTCTGCGTTTATGATCTCTAAGCTTCAAGCAGCCAGAAGCCTTTCTTCTCTAACTCATTCAAACTCAAAGTAACTGCAGTTTCACCTTACTTTCTGCTACTCTTCCTGAAAATATCTAACTGATAGATCAATTATTTAGTTCTGGAGACTCTGGGAGCCCAGCTGACCGTTTTTTCATTCTATGATGTTATTTGATTATTTCATTACTAATGGACACATCTTTTCACATAAGTGTTCATTGTCTTTTTCTGAAAAAAGAATATGCTCTAAGATGACTATTGTGAACTGATTAAGTAAAAACTGACTCAAAATTTTCAACTAAATTGAATAAACTGGACATGTATATTGTAAAACTATTTTAACTTTTCATGAAATGAAGAAATTCTTTCTGTTCCGGAAGTTTAATATTTCTCTATTATTGGAAAAAAAAGGAACTCTGCTGTGGAGAAACTTTTCATTTCTCAGATATCAGTAAACTTGTTGACTTAATCTGGCATTAATAGGAAATGGCATCTTTAGAGCTAGAACTTTATCTAGCTAATTCCATGACTTTTATGCTATCTTAGATGTAAATTTGAATTAATAAAACATCTTGTGATTTCATATCACTTAATGTGTAACATGGTATACTTAAGTACATTATATATTTTAGGTTTTACATAGTGAACAAAACTCCTGAGATTTGCTTTGGATAGGCCTAGATAAAATCCATGCTCAATCATTTACTTGTGTGAGTGTAGGCAAGTTATTTAGCTACTAGGAGACCCAATTTCTTTTTTTTTTTTTTTTTTGAAGATTTGAATTTTATTTTATTTATTTTATTTATACAGCAGGTTCTTATTAGTTATCCATTTTATACACATCAGTGTATACATGTGAATCCCAATCTCCCAATTCAGCCCATCACCACCACATCCCCCACCACTTTCCCCCCTTGGTGTCCATATGTTTGTTCTCTACATCTGGGTCTCAATTTCTGCCCTGCAAACCGGTTCATCTGTACCATTTTTCTAGGTTGCACATATATGCGTTAATATACGATACTTGTTTTTCTCTTTCTGACTTACTTTCCTCTGTATGACAGTCTAGATTCATTAAAGTCTCTGCAAATGACTCAGTTTCGTTCCTTTTTATGGCTGAGTAATATTCTATTGTATAAATGTACCACATCTTCCTTATCCATTCATCTGCCAATGGCCATTTAGATTGCTTCCATGTCCTGGCTGTTGTAAATAGTGCTGCAATGAATATTGGGGTGCATGTCTTTTTGAATTATGGTTTTCCCTAGTATATGCCCAGTAGTGGGATTGCTGGGTCATATGATAATTCTATTTTAGTTTGTTAAGGAACCTCCATACAGTTCTCCATAGAACTGTATCAATTTACATTCCCACCAACAGTGCAAGAGGGTTTCCTTTTCTCCACACCTTCTCCAGCATTTGTTGTTTGTAGATTCTCTGATGAGGCCCATTCTAACTGGTGTGAGGTGATACCTCATTGTAGTTTTGATTTGCATTTCTCTAATAATTAGTGATGTTGAGCAGCTTTTCATGTGCTTCTTGGCCATCTGTATGTCTTCTTTGGAGAAATGTCTACTTAGGTCTTCTGCTCATTTCTGGATTGGGTTGTTTGTTTTTTAAATATTGAGCTGCATGAGCTGTTTATATATTTTAGAGATTAATCCTTTGTCCGTTGATTCATTTGCAAATATTTTCTCCCATTCTGAGGGTTGTCTTTCCATCTTGTTTGTAGTTTCCTTTGCTGTGCAAAAGCTTTGAAGTTTGATTAGGTCCCATTTGTTTATTTTTGTTTTTATTTCCATTACTCTAGGAGGTGGATCAAAAAGGTCTTGCTGTGTTTTATGTCAAAGAGTGTTCTTCCTGTGTTTTCCTCTAAGAGTTTTATAGTGTCTGGTCTTACATTTAGATCTCAAATCCATTTTGGGTTTATTTTTGTGTATGGTGTTAGGGAGTGTTCTCATTTCATTCTTTTACATGTAGCTGTCCAGTTTTCCCAGCACCACATATTGAAGAGACTGTATTTTCTCCATTGTATATCCTTGCCTCCTTTGTCATAGATTACTTGATCATAGGGTTGCGGGTTTATCTCTGGGCTTTCTGTCCTGTTCCACTGATCTATGTTTCTGTTTTTGTGCCAGCACAATACTGTCTTGATTACTGTGGATTTGTAGTATAGTCGGAAGTCTGGGACTCTGATTCCTCTAGCTCTGTTATTTTCCCTCAAGACCACTTTGGCTATTTGGAGTCTTTTCTGTCTCCATACAAATTTTAAGATTTATTGTTCTAGTCCTGTAAAAAATGTCATTGGTAATTTGATAGTGATTGCATTGAATTTGTAGATTGCTTTGGGTAGTATAGTCATTTTCACAATATTGATTCTTCCAATCCAAGAACATAGTATATCTCTCCATCTGTTTGTATCATCTTTCATTTCTTTCATCAGTGTCTTATAGTTTTCTGCATACAGGTCTTTTGTCTCCCTAGGTAGCTTTATTCCTAGGTGTTTTATTCTTTTTGTTGCAATGGTAAATGGGAGTGTTTCCTAAATTCCTGTTTAAGATTTTTCATCATTAGTGTATAGGAATGCCAGAGATTTCTCTGCATTAATTTTGTTTCCTGCTACTTTACCAAATTCATTGATTAGCTCTAGTAGTTTTCGGTGACATCTTTAGGTGTCTTCTATGTATAGTATCATGTCATCTGCAAACAGTGACAGTTTTATTCTTCTTTTCCAATTTGTATTCCTTTTATTTCTTTTTCTTCTCTGATTACCATGGCTAGGATTTCCAAAACTATGTTGAATTATAGTGGTGAGAGTGGATATCCTTATCTTGTTCCTGATCTTAGAGGAAATGCTTTCAGTTTTTCACCATTGAGAATTATGTTTGCTGTGGGTTTGTCATATATGGCCTTTATTATGTTAAGATAGGTTCCCTCTATGCCCACTTTCTGGAGAGTTTTTATCATAAATGGGTGTTGAATTTTTTTTTTTTTTTTTGTGATACGCGGGCCTCTCACTGTTGTGGCCTCTCCCATTGCGGAGCACAGGCTCCGGACGCGCAGGCTCAGCGGCCATGGCTCACGGGCCCAGCCGCTCCGCGGCATGTGGGATCTTCCCAGACTGGGGCACGAACCCGTGTCCCCTGCATCGGCAGGCGGATTCTCAACCACTGCGCCACCAGGGAAGCCCATGGGTGTTGAATTTTGACAAAAGCTTTTTCTGCCTCTATTGAGATGATCATATGGTTTTTATTCTTCAGTTTGTTAATATGGTGTATCACATTGATTGATTTGCATATATTGAAGAATCCTTGCATCCCTGGGATAAATCCCACTTGATCATGGTGTATGATCCTTTTAATGTGTTGTTGGATTCTGTTTGCTAGTATTTTGTTGAGGATATTTGCATCTATATTCATCAGTGATATTGACCTGTAATTTTCTTTTTTTGTAGTATCTTTGTCTGGTTTTGGTATATGGGTGATGGTGGCCTCATAGAATGTGTTTGGGAGTGTTCCTTCCTCTACAATTTTTTGGAAGAGTTTGAGAAGGATGGGTGTTAGCTCTTCTCTTAATTTTTAATGGAATTCACCTGTGAAGCCATCTGGTCCTGGACTTTTTTTTTGTTGGAAGATTTTTAATCATAGTTTCAATTTCATTTCTTGTGATTGGTCTTGAAATATTTTTCTATTTCTATTTTCTATTTCTTCTTGGTTCCATCTTGGAAAGTTATACCTTTCTAAAATTTGTCCATTTTTTTCAGGTTGTCCATTTTATTGGCATAGAGTTGCTTGTAGTAGTCTCTTAGGATGCTTTGTATTTCTGCTTTGTCTGTTGTAACTTCTTTTTCATTTCTAATTTTATTGATTTGAGTTCTCATTCACTTTTTATTGATGAGTCTGGCTAGTGGTTTATCAATTTTGTTTATCTTCTCGAAGAACCAGCTTTTAGTTTTATTGATCTTTGCTATTGTTTTTTTTCTTTCTATTTCATTTATTTCTGCTCTGATCTTTATGATTTCTTTCCTTCTACTAATTTGGGTTTTGTTTGTTCTTCTTTCTCTAATTTCTTAGGTGTAAGGTTAGATTGCTTATTTGAGATGTTTGTTGTTTCTTGAGGAGGATTGTATTGCTATAAACTTCCTTCTTAGAACTGCTTTTGCTGCATCCCATAGGTTTTGGATCATCGTGTTTTCATTGTCATTTGTCTGTAGGTATTTTTTGATTTCCTCTTTGATTTCTTCAGTGATCTCCTGGTTATTTAGTAATGTATTGTTTAGCCTCCATGCGTTTGTGTTTTTTATGCTTCTTTCCCTGTGATTGATTTCTAATCTCATAGCATTGTGGTCAGAAAAGATGCTTGATATGATTTCAATTTTCTTAAGTTTACTGAGGCTTGATTTGTGACCCAAGAGGTGATCTATGCTAGAAAATGTTCTGTGCACACTTGAGAGGAAAATGTAATCTGATGTTTTTGCATGGAATGTCCTATAAATATCAATTAAATCTATCTGGTCTATTGTGTCTTTTAAAGCTTGTGTTTCCTTATTAATTTTCTGTTTGGATGATCTGTCCATTGGTGTAAGTGAGGTGTTCAAGTTCCCCACTATTATTGTGTTACTGTCAATTTCCTCTTTTATAGCTGTTAGCTGTCGACTTATGTATTGAGGTGTTCCTATGTTGGGTGCATAATATTTACAATTGTTATAACTTCTTTTTGGATTGATCCCTTTATCATTATTTAGTGTCCTTCCTTGTCTCTTGCAACATTCTTTATTTTAAAGTCTGTTTTATCTGTTATGAGTATTGCTACTCCAACTTTCTTTTGATTTCCATTTCCATGGAATATCTTTTTCCATCCCCTCACTTTCAGTCTGTATGTGTCCCTACGTCTGAAGTGGGTCTCTTGTAGATAGCATATATATGGGTCTTGTTTTTGTATCCATTCAGCAAACCTGTGTCTTTTGGTTGGAGCATTTAATCCATTCACGTTTAAGGTAATTATGGATGTGTATGTTCCTATTACCATTTTTTAAATTGTTTTGGGTTTGTTTTTGTAGGTTCTTTTCTTCTCTTTTGTTTCCCACTTAGAGACAATCCTTTAACATTTGTTGTAGAGCTGGTTTGTTGGTGCTGAATTCTCTTAGCTTTTGTTTTTCTGTAAAGCTTCTGATTTCTCCATCTAATCTGAATGAGATCCTTGCTGGGTAGAGTAATCTTGGTTGTAGGTTCTTCCCTTTCATTACTTTAAATATGTCATGCTACTCCCTTCTTGCTTGTAGAGTTTCCGCTGAGAAGTCAGCTGTTAACCTTATGGGATTTCCCTTGTAGGTTATTTGTCATTTTTCCCTTGCTGCTTTCAATAGTTTTTCTTTGTCTTTAATTTTCGCCAATTTGATTATTATGTGTCTTGGCATCTTTCTCCTTGGGTTTATCCTGTATGGTACTCTCTGCGCTTCCTGGACTAGGGTGGATATTTCCTTTCCCATGTTAGGGAAATTTTTGACTATAGTCTCTTCAAATATTTTCTGGGGTCTTTCTCTCTCTCTTCTCCTTCTGGGACCCCTATAATGTGAATGTTGTTGCGTTTAATGTTGTCCCAGAGGTCTCTGTGGCATCTTCATTTCTTTTCATTCTTTTTTCTTTATTCCATACCGCAGCAGTGAATTCCAACATTCTGTCTTCCAGGTCATTTATCTGTTCTTCTGCCACAGTTATTCTGCTATTGATTCCTTCTAGTGTAGTTTTCATTTCAGTTAGTGTATTGTTCATCTCTGTTTGTTTGTTCTTTAATTCTTCTTGGTCTTTGTTAAACACTTTTTGCATCTTCTCGTTCTTTGCCTCCATTCTTTTTTGAGGTCCTGGATCATCTTCACTATCATAATTCTGAATTCATTTTCTGGAAAGTTGCCTATGTCCACTTCATTTAGTTGTTTTTCTGAGGTTTTATCCTGTTCCTTCATCTGGTACATAGCCCTCTGCCTTTTCATCTTGTCTATCTTTCTGTAAATGTGGTTTTTGTTCCACAGGCTACAGGATGTTAGTTCTTCTTGCTTGTGCTGTCTGCCCTCTCTAGGAGCCCCAATTTCTTAATCTGTCACTATCTTATGGAGTATTACAAAGAAAAATAATATGATCAATGCAAATTGTCTCACATGGTCCCTGATACTCAGGAGGTACATAATAAATAGGAGTGGGTATTGTTATTAATATGTAACAATTTGCTTTTCTAATGAAGCTGAAAAGTTCAAAATTCTTTAGAGAATTCGATCAGGACCTTTGTACCATACTGTGGTCCATGTTACCTCTTGATACAGAAGCAACATACCCTAAGACATTTGTTCATTTATAATGTTTATTGTAAGTATTTGTCCATTGTAAATATTTGTTCATTTACATTCGTTCATTTGTAAATATTTACAAAATTTCTTTCCATCTCTTTTAAGGTGTCTTACATAAAGAAAAAGAATGTCTCATACTGATTTATCTTCCCAACTCACTTTCCCAGCTATTACACACATACAAAAGCAACAGTTTTCTATAAATAAAGGTTCACCTTTTTTTTTTCATATAGATATTGAGTTATTCAGGTTTTTGTTTTGTTTTCCCCAAGTACTTCAATTTCCCGATTGGGCTGATTTCAATTTTGTAAATAAATAAATAAATAACAAATTATCTATAGATGTAGGTGTATTTCTGGCCACTCTATTGTGTTTTATTGATTTCTTTGTCTTTATTTTTGCCAACGTCACACAGAAAAGGTATTTATATGTGAAAAGATATTAAATTCCAAGTATGTGTGAGATGTTTTACATTTGCCAATATGGTTCACCCAATTTTATTTAGGTTTAAAAAATCTGATATCTAAAATATCAAAATCGCAGGCATTAATTTTATAGCTGATCATATTACTAAGTATATGAATAAATAATTTTTATCAGCCCTTTTTAAGATAAACAAATTTCACACAAATGTTATTCTTGAAGAAATATTAAGCAGGCTGATTGATGATATTTGATTTAGACAATGTTTTATTTGTCATTCTTTGTCATGGGCAATTTGTAGCCATCAACTAAAAATGTTTAAAACAGAAAAAAAGAGAAAAATGTTTCTAGAATATTAACCCCAATAGAAGATTTTAAAAGTGAGGAGAAATCCCTATTGCAGCAACTTGCACAAAATAGGCAACAATAAATATATGCTGTATGAATCGATGCATGCATGAAAAAATGAATGTTCTTGAAATACAGATTGCTCTGACCATAATCTGTGATATTATGATTGACATAATAGCTACTTTCATATAATGGCAAAGGCTGATCATCCTGAGATAATATAACAATTTTAAGAAATATCAGATTTTGAAATGAGATATGAATATGAACTGTGTTTATCTCACCTCTCACAACTATATAAGGCATTCAAACTTTTATATTTGTAAAATTTCTTTCTATCTCTTTTAAGGTGTCCTACATTAAAAAAAAAGATCTATCTCATACTGACTTATTTTCCCAACTCACTTTCCCAACTATTACACACACACAAAAACAACAGTTTTCCATAAATCTTTCAATGGTTGGCTAATTCCAAGTCAGTTAGGTGCTCACAGTGTGATAAAATTATAATGTATTTCTCTTTCTGAAGTTTGGATTTAGTTCAGACCTTGGAATGTGGAATTACAACAAAACAAATCTCACCATCGAGAGGTTTGCAAGTCATATTTTTTACCTTTTCTGTCACTGCATCTCTTTATAAATTCATAAGTGCATGAGAATAAACATACACTATTCCCTGCAGTTTGTGAGTACAACAGACATTTATGACAAGTACATTGCCAAGAAAACATTTACAATAAATATGACTTTGATGATAAGTTGTACCTTTAAAATAGAAATGAAAATTTCCAGGAATCTAATTTTTATATTACAGACTTAGGAAAAGACTCTTCTCATTTGAAGAATTAAGTGTGTTGACAATTACAGAGTAACCAAAACTTACCAGCTACAACTGACTGCACTGCTGTAGAGCTCAACCCTATGGAAAGCTTAACTTTTCTTCCCTAGTTGCTAATAAGCTTCCCAAGTTGCTAAAAAGCTAACTTACAATACAGATGATGCCTCATAAAGACAGGTCTATATAACATCCTTGGGCAATCATGTTCAGATACTGCAGACTTTCAGGTTAATGAGAAAGTTGGATGCAAAATCTGTGAAGCTTGAAATCAGTAAAATTTCAAAAAATAAATGTTGACAAGTTTTTCAAGTGTCTGTAAATATGATAGAAAAGCTTACCATTTGAAATTTTCTAATTGACTCAAAGTCATTCTCCTAACAATATTTTTGGTTAAAAGCTGAGGGAAGGTGAAGTTGGCATGGGTGGAGCCTACTTGAGAAAGTATAATCCTTCTTAATTTTAGCTAAGAGACTATTGAAACAGTTTAAATTCTATGGAAGGCAATATATTTAGTCATTTCCTTTATTTCCCCCAGAAGTATTCAGGACTCATGGTGGTTATTCATTGGGTCTGTAATTAAATTTTGTTCAAGTAAGCAATCTGAGAAGACGCTAAAGGAAACTTAGGACTTTTCAGATGTAGATAACAAAAAAAGGCATAAAATAGCACATGTGTGCTCCCACAGTATCAAGACTTTGCTTTTCTGAATACCACTTGTACCTGAACTCTGGAAATCAAGCAATAGAAAGCATTTTAGATATTCCTCTGTCAATTTCTAACAGAAGTTATTCATATATTCATTCATTCAAAAATAATTGTTGAGCACTGACTCAAAAGTTCTTGGTACTGTGCAAGTTGCTGGTAAAACAAATAAGAAAGGATACCTATCCTCAAGGAGATCACCAAATCATATAGATTCCAAATTAGTTATTGATATTTGCAACATGTTTTTATAGGTACTATAATAAAGATAATGAAAGCACAATGAAGAAAATCTGGTCAATCCCCCTTGAGAGTGAGTTGGTGAAAACACACAAAGTTTCACAAAGAAGATGAAACTTGAGCAGAATTTTAAAGAAACAAAAAAGATTTCCAAAGATGTAATATAAAGAGAAAGAAATTTGAGAATGAGGAAATGCACATGGGTACCTTTTTGACTGATGATAAAAATGTACATTACAAAGCTACTCTGTCCTTTTGATATAATGTTTCTACAGAGGGCATTGATATGCAGCCTAATTTGAAATATAGTATTCCCTAAATTTAGGTGTGGGGACTATTGAAACATTTTCACTACCTTTACCTGGAGCCTATTAAGTATTAAGTGAACAAAATATAATCACATAATGTGGAACACTTTACTGATGATTTTTGTGTGGTTCCTTAGAAAAGAATTTTCTCCATGAATAGGTGTTAATAGTCCGATCACGTACTTCAAGAACAGAGAATCATATTTCTAACATTTTATTTGAATGCAATTGAGGGGCAGTTTTAGACTATAATCTTCTGAAATATTGTAGGATTTCTTTGCTTTAACCTGTGTACATTTGAGCTAATACATTTTGTTACTAGAATTTCACAGATCAAATTCACACAGTTGTTTGTATTCTCTCTTCCTCAGATTTAGTAATTTAACAAATGATTGATTAGTTTTCAATCATAACACATATATATGTAACTAAGTTGTTTCTTATTTGGGAGGAAAAATAATCTAGTTTCTCAAAATATAATATTATGACCCTCAACTGCTAGCGTTAATGGGTAAATTTGTCTTCTTTCTCCAGTCTCCAGCCTCCTTCTCTGGTATGTCCTTCTCCAGAGGTAAATGTGGCTGTCACTATTCAAATGTATTGTCTTGATGGTGGAAGACTATGAAACTGATGTATTATCCTCCATAACTAGTTCTGTGTTGCTGTTGCATGTTCAAAAGATGGAGATCTGCTATCACTGTTGAAGCATAAATTCCCTTTTATATTGCTCACCTTAAACTATTAATGTCTTCTGAAGATCTGCAACTCTTCTGCAATCTGTCTGGGCAGATCCTTCTTGCACTGCTTTCACTATTGTTGCGAAAGACCTCTGCTCTTTCCAATGCCGTTCCTGTTGTGCTCTTGGTTTTCCTGAAAATATAAAAGAAAAATTTACATTTGTGAATGAAGGATTAAGTTAATAAATATTGATAAATCTAGCTACTTAAAAAAAATTTATGTACTCTGAAAGCCTACTCAAAACAAAAAGAATTGACCAAGAACTCTTTATACATGAGCAGAGAATAACACATTTTTGGTGGTGTAGGCTGAGAACAGAAAAGGTGGCCTCAGTCATGCCTTTGACAGCCAAATAAGGAGAAATTTTGGGGGAAGGGGTCAACATCCATATCTGAAGCTGTAGATTTCCTCAGGCAGATAATTTAATTTCTTATATATAAAAATAAATAAGATGTAATCTTTGACACTACAGAAGCTTATAAATGCTTTGAATATATGGAAGAATACAGAGTAAAATATAGTAAAAGCATATAGGTGGGAAGATGGATGGATGATAAGTAGAGCAAAGTAGGTAGCAAGCAAGCAGGGGAAAAGGTCCCAAATTAGTACATGGCATTATGTTTTGGAAGCATGGTTTTAAATTCTGCCTCAGAAACATGGCATAGAGGATGCTGTCCATGTGCTCTTAAGATCTCCTTCACTGGACCAGTGCACCTCCCCCCAGCTTTTGACTGTTGGCTCATAATTCCTTGCCTCTGCCAGAGCATTGCCCTCACCTTAACTGGATCTGCCTCTCTGAGGAGTTTTGCACCACAACAAGATCCCAATGATATGGACTCTGGGATACAAAGATAGTGTCCCTGATCCCCTTGCTTCATGGTGGAACCCTCACTCTCCTCCTGAGAGCATTTCTTTAATACATCACTTTAAAAATAAAGATCATCTAAATCTCTGCTTTTCAGAATCCTACCTAAGGTGATGCCAAAATGTATTCTTGGAAACAGATTATAAGGACAGGGTTCTTAAGGTGACTCATTTGCTAGCAGAGTCTCAATAAAACCCCTAAAAGTAGGAAAAATATCAATAGGTCTAGGATGCTGTAATAGCGACTACTCAGAATTTCACTAATTACCTAGAACAGGCTGTTTATGGAAGGGAGTTCTCCAGCTGGTACAATATTTCTAACATTTCAGAGGTAAAATGTAAATAGTAATTATAAGAACTGTGGAACTTGGTGGCTGTTGCTAAGTGTCATTGATGTATGAAGAGAGAAAATTAGATCAATCTTGGGAGGGTCAGAAAGCTTTCTGGGCAGTTGTTTTGGACATTCTTATTGCCCACAGCCAGAAGGAAGAACAGAGATGAAGACCAGGTACAGGACCAAATTGTAAGACTGGGAGATCTGTAAGGAAGATGGAATTTTAGTCTAGACAAGTGTCCAAGGCCAAAAACATAGCCTTAATAAGAAAGGAGTGATCCTGAGACTTTAGACAGGATATCTAGGCTGATGCACTTGAGAACCTGGAGGCCTTAATTCACCTTATAGCCTCAGTACCAGCCTGCTCTACCTCTCACCTATGGAGAGGCCTCAAATGAGTCAGATGCCTTACAAAACATTGCTTGCCCTCCTCGGGATCAGCCCCACCTACCTTCTTCGTCAGGCATAATTTGCATAATTAGAGAATAATGTGCCACTCTTTAAGGTGAAATCATTTTCCAGTTAGAGCAATATTTGGGCAAAAATAATAATTTGAGTAAATAGCACTTATTCTTAAAATGCAAAAATCACTGTGGGCAAGCTGACCCTTATTTATTGTACTTAGTATAAGCCATGCTAATCAGGCCAGCATTAAGCAAGTCTGACTGTAAAAGAGCTTGGCCTTCTATGGGAGGAGATGGATTATATGCCAAATAAGCTGCAAGATCCAGCTTACATGTATCAGCAGGAAAAAGGAAAATATGCCCTAGAGTGTATTCTGAGAGTGCTGGAACAAAGAGAAGACAAGAGACTGAAAAATGGAGTTTTTCAATATGAGAATATTTTCTCATGATACAGGATTTAACATCCTCGCAAGGAGCTTGGAAAGTATTCCTAATACACTGTTGGGTTGGCCCTTAAACTCTTGGAAAATTAAATGGCCCACACTAATTGAAATAGGGAAGGTAGAAATCTGACAAACTGGCATAAAGGATAAAAAACTCAAAGAGCTGGGCATACTAGTCCCACCATAAAAGATTGAAAACCTACAAGATGATGATTTGTCAAGATGAAAAGAAATGTGCTCATAAGGAGGACACCAGCATCACTGAGAACCCAGCAGCGGTCATCCTTTGTCCACAGGGCTGAGGAGGACATGCTCCCTTGTATCAGTAGGATGATAGGAACCCCGCATAGCAAAAGCCAGGTGGCGGCATTTCAGTTGCAGAAGAAATGTGGATGTAATTACTAAAATGAGCAGCAAGGTCAGAATAGCAGGCAGGGGCACCTGGCTTGCCGTGATCTGTGGAAATGCTAGTAGAACATGATGTTCTCAGGTCAAAATAGATGGCTGCCAGCAAAAGAACTGAATATAAACAGGTTCCCCCCACTACCGGAAAGTAGAGGGTGCCTTTGAAAACTTTCCTAAGCTGAAATGGCATATAGTGAAGAAGCACTCACCCTGGGCCACATCTTGTTAATGAATGTGCAAAATAAATTGAGATAAAGCACAAATGCTCACACAGTTCAAAGCTCTGTCAGTGTGGTTTTAGGGAAGGAACTTGGCGATGCCACTCTTGCTGCTCAGGGTGTACCGCCTCTATAACAGCTCCCTGCAAAACAAACACAATGCTATTTTTGCTTTTCACCTTTTTTCGTAAAAGTGAACATCCTCTTCAGATTTCTTTCAGTTAGTGAAAACAGGTACTAATGTCGGTCTTTTGTAAAAGTGAAGTGGCATAAAGCACTTTCAAAAAGTAGGAGATAACTGTATATATAAACAAAGAATAGGCAGGATGCTGCCCAACATAGAGTAAAAATCCTTTGCCTAGTTTCTAGAATTGAGCCTGTGTACAGATATAGAACTATTTGACTAAAGGAGAGGTTGTGTCTCCATGAAGAAAGACCTTGCAATAAGAGGAGGATGACAATGTATGCTGTTGGTACCCGTTTACTGGGCCAGTGTACTGTTTTCCCAGATGTAGGGAGTAGTGGTTTCTAAGGGCTCACAGATGCCCCTTGTACAACATATTGGCTTTGAGGGAATAGGAGCTGTATTGCTCAGGAGATAATATGCCCCCTGATCTCCAACTCCTGAGGCTGTCAGAGGTTACTGACTGGCTGACACAGGGTACAAAGGGCTGGCCCCCTTACCTTGATTGGGACCAACTGTGTGGTGCAACTGATGCTCCAGGATGAAGGTGATCACCAGCTGAGACCACATGGCTGCTTAACTTTCTTACCCTGCCCTACCTTGCTTCCCTCTCTCCCTTTCTCCTAAAAGTACTCCCTCAATAAATAACTTCACAAGTGATTTCACGAAAGTCACTAGTTCAGAATCTTTTTCAGAGAACCCACCTTTAGAACCATGCTGACAGTGAAAATCCTGTCTGTTTTGGAGGCAGGAGAAGAGGCCTGATGGTATGTTGTTGTACCCTGTGGGTCCCTCTCAGTGTTTAGTCCACAGCTGAGGGACAGTAAAAGTAATTCAGGCTCTCCCAGTTGATAGAGTATGCAAGTGATAGCTCCTCTACATACACCTTGTTTCCATCATCTGTAAAATTAAGCTATTAATAATGCTTTTGGAATATTATATCCATGAAATATACTCGTTACAAGACCTGGCTCAGAATAAGTGTTCAATACATGGTAGCTACTTTAATTATTTATTTTGTAATAGCTTTTACGTGCTATTTCTTCATAAGACACCTTATAAGGTTTAATATTAATAATAATTATAAACATTAAAAGAAAGCTTATCTCTGTGTTAGGCACTGTCTTAAAGCATTTTACTTGCATCCATGTAATCGTTTCAGTTACTCTGTGAGATTAGCAGTATGCATATTTATGTTTTGCATATGAAGAAACTGAGGAATATATGGATACATGGCTAGACCAAGTTCTCACAACTGGTGAGCAATGGAAATGGGATAATAAGTGTAAACTCTGATTCCAGAGCCCACACTCTTAACCATATACTTTGCTGCTTCACTGTCATTGATCCTAATGGTGACAAAAAATTTAAGACCTAATTTGAAGGTAGATAGCATTTTTTAATAAAGAAAATACAAATATTGTGTCTCCCTTAATGCCATCAACATTTTTCTTTCAATGCTTTTTTGTGAGTATTTAATCATTTGGATAGACTACATCTGCAGCACAAAAAAATCCCAGTAAATACCTTTTATTTTTAACATTTGGTTCCTATTGTGATGCAAAAGTGGTTTGGATGGGAAATAGGTAACTATTATGTTTCATCAGAGGAAATTTGGAAACAGCTTGGCACTAAATCTGCTTATATAAGTCATATTTTTTTCTATATAGAACTTGAAACTTTACAAATTCTTTCCTATGTGAAGATTAGCTTTTCAGAACTATTTTGTATTTTGATTTGTAGGAAATGCTTTAAATAATACAGGAAAGAAAATGCCTTCCTTGATTTCTGCATCTTTTAAAAATTTCTTTTGATGATAGAAGCTAGGAAGCTGATGGTTAAAATGATATGATACATTTGTGGTCAATTTCATATAATCAACACATTTTACTAGTTCTAAGTATACTATTGAAGGCATAGTTGTAATAGTAACTTAGTGTATGTGCCTGCCATTATGCTAAGCAGCTAATATGTATAGTAATACTATGAAGTAAGTATTATGACCCTCATTTTATAATGAGGAAACTAGGGGCTCGGGGGGTACAAGGAAACCACCACAGTCAGAGGGACTATGACACATCAAAGCCCATTCTCATTTTAATCAATATATTATGCTATTTCCCTGAAGAAAAAGGCAGAATCACTCAATTTTTAAGAAATGTAGGACATGTAGTAGACATATGGAGAAGTACTGGGTAGGAGAAGAAATACTGTATGTTTTCTGGTAATTGACTGACAGGACTAAAATAATTCAGATACATGCTTGTGATGTTTGAGCAAGTTACTTTCCATTGATTTGTTAAATGATGAAACTTTAAATGCTCAAACATACAGTCAATTCAATTAAGAAAAATCAGTCAAATTGTTTGTTTTGGGGGTCGATTTATCAGAAGGTCTAGAGGTTTATTCAAAGAGCATTGCATGGAATCATACACTTGGATTTGAATTGTGGCTTTTCTCCTTGTGATAATTCCTAACCTACTTGTGCCCCATTTTTGTCTTAAATAAAAGAAGGATAATATTGCCTAACACTTATGGTTGTGAAGGAAATTAAATATCTTGCATTTGGTACATTATAATTATTGCTACCATCATTATTAGACAGATTTTAAATAGATTTTATGACAACCATAATTCAAGAGTTCGGTGGGTTTTTTTTTCCTATATTAATGACATTATGCCACATAGAATCCAATCATTATGATCACCAAGGTAAGTGCATCAAAGTAACTATTTAAAATAGCCTTTGTTACTTTAGTACCTAGAAAGATCTTTGTATTAGTTTCCTAGTATTGCTGTACAAGTACCACAAACTACGTGGCTTAAAACAGCAGAAATTTATTCTCTCATAGTTCTGGAGGCCAGAAGTCTGAAATTGAGGTGTTGGCATAACGATGCTCCTTCCAGAGATTCTGGAGGAGGAGCCTCCTTGCCCCCTCTGGCTTCTGGTTGGCTTGCAAGTGCATCACTCCAATCTCATACCTCCAACATCACATGGCTATTTTCTGTGTCCATGTCAACATTTTCCTCTTTTCATAAAAACATCAATCATATTGGATTAAGGGCCCACCTGACTCCAGCACTCATTTTAACTTAACTAATTACAGCTGCAATGACTCTGTTCCCATATAAAGTCACATTCACAGGTATCAGGGGTTAGCACTTCATCATAACATTTGGGGACACACAATTCAACCTATAACAGTAAGTAACTTTTAAAAATTGCAAATGGCTCTATTTCAGTGAATCTAGCATTCCCCCTAGTTCTACTTGTCCTTGATTCAACCTGACATGAAATCAATCCCAGCATTCACTTCCCCTCACCCCCAGACTCCCTTGGTTGTTACCAATATGGCTGTGGGCTTCCCTTAGACCATATAGTCTTCCAGTTGCTACCTTGCATCACATACTCCCTGGATGATTCTTTGTTTGGCATTTACTAGGATATTTGTGCCCAAATTATTACTTGGTTGTAAGAATCACTAACACAGTTGTCATGTTGTATCTTTTGCCAATGTCTGAGAATAGATTATATCTGGAGAAATTTTTATTCATCATCAAAATGATGATTTACAGACCCTTAGATGATAAGAAAATTTATCAGTTTCCTGACATATATAAAATGCTCCACCATAGTCATATTTATTTAGTTTGGAATATTATGCACTCACATGCATACTGTAGGGGATATTATTGGTAAAACCAGAGATCAGTAAATCACCATGCTGCTACAAAGCAATGTCTTTATCCATAAAGTTTCTTGTCCTTCTTTCTGTGATATCATTTTCTTATTCACTATTTGTATATGTTGTGGAATAGATGTATATTTATTTACAGCTCCCATAAACTTGCCATATTTATATAACTTTAGTACAGACTGCCTTATCAGTGGCTCAGATAATTTTTCATACTAAAAAAAGTAAATTTCAAAACTAATTCTGTAGTAATTAAAGATTATTGTCTCATGAAAATAAATTATTTAGAAATAAATTCTTTATTTTTACGTTCAAAATATATTTTGGTCTCTCCAGCATTTTCAGTGCCAAGTGAACTATTTTTTTAGTAAACTCATCAAACAGATATCTGTACCAGCACCATGGCAAGCATTTGAGAGTTACATAGACATGTAAATCAGGGTCTTGACCTCAAGGAGATAAGATTCTATGAGGGGAGAATATGATGATATAAATTACCAATAGCTACATACTACAAGACAGAATGAAACCAGTGCTATAGAGACATGTGAGATGCTATAAGCGAAACAGAAAATGTGGTTGTATGATTCAGACAGGCTTCAAGTAGGAGAAAACTTTGAGGGGCTTTGCAAGATAAATGGAATTTCTGAAGGGGAGAACACTTCAGTAGAAGGCACCGGCATAACTCAAGTATTCATTAAATTCATCAAATGTCTATGAAATGGATTTTCTGGGCAGTAATCTTTGTTTAGTACTGAGGTAGCTACTGAGATGAATTAGAAAAATAACTTGCTCTTAATAAATAGGTAATATTTACAAATATGAAATTCAGCTGAAATAACTGAGAAAAAAAATCTTCTAGGAGCTGTATATATATTCAGTTTGACCAAAAAGATTGAATTCACCAAATCTTAGTACACTTTCCCACTTCATTTACCTATCATATTGCAGCCTAGATAGGATATTTTATAATGAAAATTATTTGTTTCAGTTTATAGTGATGCTAAAGAATAGTGATTCATTACCCCAAACAGACTGTTTGCCTTATTTCTATTTACTGTTCAGTTATGTTTTAAACATGGCTCACTGTGATATGTTTCTTTAACTTTTATAGTTTTTCTCTTTCTTGTCTTCATTTTCAAGTCAGAGATAAACCATTATTCCTCACCCCACTGTATAGTTTATTTGTCTGTAAATCACTTTCTTCACAAATCTGTATTATTAGACATTTATTACTTTATATATCAGTCCTTATTAGATAGTGATTTCTTGTAAGACACATATTTAGTTTCATTTGAAAAGAATATTTTCCCAAAAGTAAAATATGACCCTCCTACAAATGAAAAATGAACATGTATGAAATATTTTTATTTAACTCATTAGTTAATGAGGGAACCAATTAAAGTTAAAACTGGTTCAAATGAGTCTCCAAAGTACAGACATACATATAGGCCATTGAAATATGAAAATGAATTTGCCAATAGGTGTAAAACTGATCAATATCCAAAGGGTGGGAATTAATTTAATATCCATTGGCCAAATTGGATCTCTATGGACAAGAATTACTTTCATTACTATCAGTATTTTTATACCTTATAGAACTGTAAGATCCAACCCAAGAGAAGACTCAGACATCTATAAAATTAGAAACTTAGAAGGATCTGCTAGAAAATGCTCTACTTTCTGTTGAAAGGACACACAATCCTTTCACCCATTTCAAAGGTTTCAAAGGTTTTTACAATGACACATATGTCTTTTTTACCTTTATGTGGTAGTCAGTTGATTAGTTCATTGTAGAATAAATGTATTATGTTTGTTTAGCTTCTTTCCTAATAGTGTAAGGAGAATTCTACCTAAGACAAATATTAGTATAGCAAAAAAGCCTTCGAACTGGTATTAAAAGAGTTAGAAATCTGGGTTAGAGTCCCAACTCTGTCATTAAGTAGTTATGTGATATTGGGCAAATCTTACCTTCTTTGAACTGTATTATTTTTGTCTGTAAAGTGCAGATAATAATATGAGTTCTGAAAACTTACTTTGAAAACACAAGCTTAAAAATGTGAAAATGCTTTCTAAATTATAAAGTACTTATCTAAAAATGAATTGTTATTTTTATGGTATTTACCATCAGGTTTTCTCTGTAGTTGTAGAGCCCTTCTATATACATTTATTTAATCCACTAGTGTACCATTAACTAGATCGCTGTGAGAATGATGCCTCTCAGGAAGAAGAAGAAAAAAAATATCTAACAAATGCTTCTGCATTTAACCCTATTTTAAACTCTATAATAATCTTAGAGTAACTACGTGCTCTTTTGGAAGTTTTCCAACATAAATACCTGAATTAAAGCTTTAGAGATTTATCTTTTTCTTTACAGAAGGTTTCATGCTATGAGCAATACTTTAAAGATGTCTAGGCTTCTAGCTCAATGTGCAATCTAAATACAGAACACTGGGATATGGTTTTTATTCTGATCTACTTTTGAAAATATTTTAGTGAAGAGAATGATTTTCATAGATTTCTTCTTTATGCCAAATTTAATAGAGATCTTCACAGAGCAATCACTTCATTTAAAGGAGAAAATAGATTTTTGATCACTTATACACCTGCTGGTTTGTGTGAAATGCTGTTTTCTCTAGTGTATAGTTTTTATTTTTTGGCTAGTTACTAATGTGAAAGGGATGGAGTTGATAATATTTTAAAGATTTTAAATAAAATTGTAAAGGCTCCTGAGGCAGGAGATTCATGTTGTATCTGCAAGAGATACTTCTGAAGGCTTTCATCTATAATAATCCTTTCATCGTGAGGTGATGAGTTGGAAAAGGGGAGTTGATGTGAAAAGAATTCAAAAGAAGATACAATAGAAAAAAGCTGATAAATAAAAAACACTAAACCCCTGATTAGTTCACAAGCTTACTTTTAGGTCATAATATTTGAATACCATGGACCTCTGCTTTCCTCTTCTTTTCTTTCTTCTTCTCCTTTCCCCTGTGAACCAAAATCTATACTATTTCTCAATACTGACCACAAAAAGAATAGGGGGGGAACTAAAAAGTAGAAATTTAATTAAATTGATGAGATAAAGACATCTTAATATTATTCCATAAAAGTATTACAATAGAGAAAAGGAGTAAGAAAGAAGTTAGTGAGAAATATAGTCAACCTCTGTTCTTTCCTCAGTGGATTCTAAGTGCATGTGCTACAGAAAGAAGACTCAACTTTACCACACCTTAGCTTAGCCCTTGTGGACAACTGCCTGAACTGAGTTATCCTAATAAAGAAGAGCATTAAAAAGTGACTGTAATAGCATGTAACACAATTTTCCCTTTTGTCTCAGATTTTTAGCAGATCCTCCAGAAGTCAGTTTAGTAGGTGTGAAGTACCCTCACATACTGAAGTGAGATTTCAGGATATCTATGAAAGTTGTTTAAAGAAAGTCTGAAACCAGACTATCTGGAAATCAAGGTTCATCACTCACCACCTCCAATAACGGAGATGGCATGGGATGTATTGGAGGTTTGATGAGGCTATTGAGAGAATCTGTTTAGAGAGTATAAAGTGCATTGTGTTGTTCCCCTTTCCTTGAAAAGAGAAAGTTTGCAAACTTGGGAGGTTAAGAGAAGTTTTGGCATCAGCTAACACTCAGAAAATATCAACAACATGTACTCCCACACATGCACAAAATTGCATGTCTTTCTTTTTGGCTAGTTTTTTTCTAAAAAGCAACTAAATAAATTCTTTTTGGATTCTAACAGCCACACAGGGCAGTACTTTTTCAGCAAATAAAAATTAGTGAATAAATTTTTGTAATTAAAAACTTACTTGAAGTGTCTAGTCAATGATAGTGATTCAATAAATATTTGTTGATTTATGAATAAATGTTGGATTTTAGATTGAACTGGCAAACTGGCAGGATAGCCCCAGAAAAGGGTATCTTCAGGGGATTAAGGAGCATCTAATGAAGGAATTGTCTTAAGGAAGGAAGTAACCAGGGATGAATATTTAAACCTTGTAAGAAAATTGAAGTCTGCAGACAAGAATCTTGAGAAAAATGCCAGTTGCTATTAGAGTTCAGGTTAGCTATCTTGGACTTATATCTGGGTCCCAGGGAGAGCAGGGACTGTAAATAAAAACCAAAAGTGAAGTTTTACCTACCTCTGAAATGCATTGAGGAGCCCTCTAAAAGAGTACAATACCAAGGAGAATCCTATTCTTCTTGTCTACAACTCTCTTCTCTCTCCTGTCCTTGCTCTAGCATGGCATGGACCGACACAAAGCTTTAGAATTCTGAAGGCTACAAGGAGAGATACTGACACTGCTGAATAGCTGAACTGTTAACAGCCCCAAGTGGATGAGCACAGATGCTCCTGGACACGGTGCACTGGGGAGAAAATAAGGGAGTTTTCTTGGTGCCTAGAAGAATGTTTGGACATTGGAGAATTTCATTTGAGAGGTGCAATGTTGGGATTAGGCATGGCTTGAAGGATTTCTAGGGACTTGGCAGAGGGCTGAAGACAGCAGATTGGGGAAAGAACTGGCATAATATAGATACCTAGTTTAAAGTGGATTTACACATACCCCATAGAATGGTGAGGTATGTAGAAATGCTGTTTACAGAGAGTAAGCCGAGTTATTTTGTTAGCCTGATTTTTTTTTCAAATCTCTCAAAGAAGCGGGGAGGTTACAGTAACTGAGTTGACCACATAAGGATTTATTTTAGCAGCATGAAATAAATTAGTTATTTTCTAAGTGCCATCATTCTACAATATTTACATGGTCAAAATTCTATTCTATTACAATTTCTTGTTCCACAAAAGAGGATTTATAAGGCAATGAAACCCTGAAAATACTGTCTATCTTAGCCTAACATGTCACTAACTAGTTAAAAAAAAAAAAAAAAAAAAGGAAAATGGCTAAAACAAGCACCTGTGGCTCCATGCCCAAATGTTTTATTTCCCTTAAAAAAGCTGTTGGAGATCAACACCTGCATATTTTCCAACATGATCTCATTTTATAATGAGTTCATTATAAAACCAAACATTTTATAATGTTTGGTGAGTAGACTGTGGTTCCAGGTGTCATTGTCTTTCCATTCTCTGGCATTCAGAAAAGTATCATTTGCATGACAAATGAGTGCACAGATCTTGGTAAGGAAGGGTCATTCTGCTGTGGGAAGATATGCAGAAAGGGAAATGCAGCTGAGGCCAATTTAGCATAACTCCTCTCTGCTTGGCTAGCTCCTTTTGGGCTTCTCTTTGTATCTATGGGGTAGAAGCCCTGAATGTATTGGTTTGTATTGCAACTGTGGCAATAAACAGTAAGCTAAGAAATTCCTGCTACTCTTTGAGTTAAATCCGCTTTTATGTTAGTCATCCAACAGAGGCTTCTGCTATATAAATGGAACACACTATTTATGAAAAACTTAAAGTGGGTCAGTGATGACACATCTTAATATTCCTCTAGTTCTTTTGAAGTATTCATGAAAAATGAAATACCAGCCCCCATAGAGCTGATAAGATTTTGCACATATATAATCCATTTTTAATACTTTCCTTTTCAAAAGTCTTTACTGTAGGCTAAAGGAAAATATAAAACCCAAACCCCCTCAACTAAACAAACAAACAAAGCACCTTTATATCAAAAATTGAAATTGATCAGGTATGCAGGTATCAGGCTGTCTCCAATCTCCCACTTCTCCACCACTACTTTGCTTCAATGTAAACACACAGAACAAAATTGTGTAGAAAATATTTATGAAAATACACTCTTTTGGTCTTTCCTTAAGTGTGCAGAGAAGTGAGAACACAGCTTTTTGTAAATGGTATTTTCTATGTGAGTAGTTGAACAAAGAAAAAAAAACAGGTAAAATGGATGGAGTCATACATAGCTGAGAGTTGAAACAAAGAGACTTTAAAAGCCACATTTGAAATCATAGGAAAAGAAAAAAGTCTCCAGCCAAAATGCTAGATAGATGATACTGTTTGCAATCTTCATTTATTCACTAAGTAAATCTTAGTAAACCCTTACCAAGTATAAACTGCTATTCTGGACAGTGGAAGTAAATTTCTTGTCCTCCAAGAGATTATAAACTTCTTGGGGAGAGAAAAGTTCTATATATATGAAACAGCTGACAGCTATGATTTTTTTATTATTAAAAGAAAAGAGATTCTAAAATGCTCACAAAGTAGGTTAAATGCCTTTAAGAATTTATCTATGTCCAAATTTAATTTAAAGGCCCATAAATTTATATTTCTAACCAAGATTTATTTTCTAAGTTTCAAATATCCAACTGTATACTTAATATCTCCACTTGAATGTTTCAAGGGCACATAATATTCAACATGTTTAAGAACTAACCAGTTATTTTATAATGAAAATAGCTCCTGTTTCAATGTTTTCTGTCACACTAACTGATCCAGTTGCACAAAATAAAAATCCTGTGTTTCTGTGCATCAGTTCTTCTTCCTCACTCACATGTCTAATTCACTATCAATTCTTGTCTCTTCTGTTAAACTTCTTAAATCTGGGCATGTCTTTATTCAATTCTTGTCTCTTCTGTTAAACTTCTTAAATCTGGGCATGTCTCGTTCTTTGGTGCCACCACTCTATTCCAAGTTATGATATTCTGTTATTTAGATTCTCTGTTGACCTAGAAACTGGTCTTTTCCTATCCACTTTGGACTTTTCCCCATTCTTTCTCTGTACTGCAGGCAGAGTAATTTTTTCTGAAAATACAATATAATGTGTTATCTCTCTAAAGGAAATCTTTCAATGTCTGCCATGCTCCTAGGATAAAGATCAAATTCCTTAATAAAGCAGATAGGTTGATTTCTTAGGAACAAGTGATAGAAAAGGTGGCTCAAACTAGTATAAGCAAAAAGAGGATTTTTCAACCTTGTTTACATAAAACTCTAGGAAAATGGCTCACCTCAGTCACAACTTGTTCCCCTTCCTCTATGCAACAGAGCCTAGATGTCTTGGGCTCCCTGATACCCTCATTTGATATAATAAGAAACAATTATATGTCATGTAAGTCACTGATATTTTGAGGGTTTAGGGTTTCCCCCCTATAGATTAACCTAGTGAAAACTGAATATATAGTTCAGTTCTATAATTAGGGTATCTATAAATATGTTATCTGCCATAACAAAACAACAAAATATGTGGCATTGGCTATAGATGCATAGGGAAGGCAGTGAGAACACTGTTATAAGAGGTTAGAAAAAGGAAGACCACAGGATTCTATTGTGAAATATTTGGTAAAATGTTCATTTGAAAGGCAGAATATGTAACTTTGAGCTTTAGTTTAAAAGGTTTTGATCAAAGTAATGGCAGCCTGAGTTGGTCATTATTTGCTCCATTTGGAAAGGTATTTCAAGTAAGAAATGAGCTCGGAAAAAAATGGTTTCCATGTGAGAAGGAAGGGAGAATACAGAAACTTAGAGACTCACAGAGTTGAAAATGCATCTGTTCTTTATCTCAGCTGTTAAAATATTTTCAAATTAAGGTCAAACCCAAAGGTAAAAACCAAATCAAGGGTGTGGTCATAGAAATATAACCTCTGGACAAAGACGAAATCAAAGGAGTAAATGTCAAATTTTCCTTAAGTCTGATTTTATTAAGTAGCCTTCAGTAAATCCTTTCACTTTGACAAAATTTCTTAAAGATGAGAGTGCACTGTTGTGGTCTCATGGAAACCTGATAAACATGAAGACCCTAAATTAAGTCTAGAAAGAGTGACAGAGGTATATCTCGGGAAAAATTGAGAGTTTGCCTATTGTCATATACCACTGACTAGAATCAAAGAGAGAAAACCAGCAAACTTTTTGAGAGATATGTATCACCAAACTGTTACGTATCTTGATTAAAAAGACGGTAAATATTCTAGATGTAAAATTTCCTATCATCCCTCAACTCTCCACAGGTAGGAAAATGTGTTCAATGGCAAGGATGGCATACCCCAATGCTGCCTTCTTTTTTTATCTTTTTATTTTATTTTGAAATATAGTTGATTAACAATGTTGTGTTAGTTTCAGGTGTACAGCAAAGTGATTCTGTTATACATATCCCATTGTCTTCTTAAACCAGGCCAAGGAGAATATTCTCAAAGGCAGAACAAAGTACCTTGGAGTACCAGGGACAGAATTGTTAATTCTATGGGACATAACTGGAGCCTAGTCAAATAACATTCCCTAGATTAGGGCCAATCTCACATTTGCCCAGTGGGATTTCAGGATTTCTGAGAATGAGTGATTACTGTGAATATATATTTTTTCTGTTTCTATGTGAATATTCATTGTGCTTATCCTGTCCTTTTTCCCTCACTGTACGTTGGGTATACAGGGGAGCAGATAAACTGTATTTTTCATTGAAAGTTCTTTGATTCAAGAGAAGCTCTAACAGCATCTAATTTGTATCCCAAGATCTTGGGCTTCGATCCTATTTTTACTTCAACAAAAGACGTTTGAATGCTTTGGAGAGGGAGTGAATGTATATTTTCCTGCAGAATGGAAATGAATACTATGGTAGGTTGTATTATGGTTTGCCATTATTCATTCCCTTCTCATGTTTGCCATGCTTCCTGGAACCACTGCTTTTGGCCTTGGCCATGTGGCACACTTTTGCCAATTTGATATGAACATTTGTGACTTTTCACACAACTGAACACAGGTTTAACTGCAGCTGAGTGACTTAACTGGGCTCCTCTTATTCTACTGCTCCTCCATGAACACTCTTCCCAGATACAAGTTCGTCCTTCAGCTCCGATTCTGGTTGAGAAGGCATATGAAACCAAGCCTAGCTCATCCAAAGCAGAGCCCAGCAGAGCCACGACTGAGCTGTGCACCTTGTGTAACGTATATGAGAAATGAATAGCTGTTACACTGTTTAAAAAATTGTTCCTAATACTGTATAACCCAGAAAATACAGATTTCCAATATTTCAAACTTTAATAAAATGAGAAAATTGTTATACTACTAAGTTCTCATAGCAGGGTATAAATTTGTATGTAGAGAATGATCCCAATTATATAGAAAAATATTTAGAGCTATATGTGTTTATTACATGACAAAAAAACACTAAAATGTAAACAATGGTTATTTTTTTAAATAGTAGATTTAAGAGAGATTTGGGGCTTCCTATTCAGAAGATCTAGATTCAATTCCCAGTTCAGCCACTTACTAGCCATATGATTTGGAAGTAAACAATTTAACTTGTCTTCCTTTAACCATATCTGTGCCTACCTCACTGGGATATTGTAGAATTAGGTAAAATATGAATGTGTATTAATATGTGTAAAAAAAATTAGCACAGTACTTCAGAGTAACCTGTAAATAAATGTTTATTATTATGATTGTGATATTGTTATTATAATAATTTCCTGTATTTCCCAATTTTTTAATATTGGATATATGTTACTTTTAGTCAGAAAAAAGTCAGAATCATAAAGGTAGAAAATTAAACTGCCAAGTTCCAATATAAAAACATCATAAAATATTAAATAGCCTCTCGATGATAAGGAATGGCACATAGTCAAAGGAATACTGAGCAACTAGGTAGACAAGCCAGAGCAGCAGTGTGCTGTTCTGATTAACAGGATATGGTCATCAGCAAAGCTGACTGATTAATCTCCATGTATTGTAAAGAATAAGTTGAAAGTGACCTAGAAATGAGAAAAAGGACAGAGGAGCCATTGCAAAAGATATCTCTCTCCGGAAACTTAAGAACGGTCTTTGTACCCAGTGGGATGCAGTTTGATGAAGTCCTGGCTTATGTGTTAGGAAAAATACCTAATAAAGACTTGATGCCTGCAGAGAGGGAACAGGCTGAAATCTAAGGTCTTACACTTCTTTAATGGGAAACAATCCAGAGACTGAATTTTTAGCAGGGTTAGAGGATATTGTAAGTATAGACACTTACAAGGTCTCTAAAATCAAAAGGGTTTTCTGAGGTCAAATCTGCCAGAAACTTGCTGGGTCAGCAGTGAATAAAACAGAGCCAGGATGTTTTTATAAGAACTATAAGTATAAATATAAATTATAAGTATGTTCAGAATCTAAAGATGGTGGTATAGGAATAGACATTAATTTTCATAAATCATTTTCATAATGCAGTATATTCAAGAATAAGCAACATATCTTTATTATACAACTTTTTATACTAGGCACTGTGAAAATAACACTAAATAAGGAGCCATAAAACCATTTAATTCGGCTTCTAAATTGCATCATGACTTTGTATGTGATATCATCATTGGGATGTCAGACGCTTCATTTATAAGAAATTATGGGGGATTCCCTGGTGGCGCGGTGGTTAAGAATCCACCTGCCAATGCAGGGGATACGGGTTTGAGCCCTGGTCCAGTAAGATCCCACATGCCGTGAAGCAACTAAAGCCGTGTGCCACAACTACTGAGCCTGTGCTCTAGAGCCCACGAGCCACAACTACTGAAGCCCTCATACCTAGAGCCCTTGCTCTGCAACAAGAGAAGTCACTGCAATGAGAAGCCTGCGCACTGCAATGAAGAGTAGCCCCCGCTCGCCACGACTAGAGAAAGCCCGTGTGCAGCAACAAAGACCCAAAGCAGCCAAAAATAAATAAAAATAAAATAAATAAATTTATAAAATAAAAATAAATTATGGTTGCATTATGTAATCTTTTACATCCCTTCTCTTTCTAACCTTTTCATATTCTTTAATTTCTTCAACATCTTGATACCAAGGCATATTTCACTGAACATTAATATGTAACTACAGGTAATTGATGCCTAAAAATAGGCACCTTCAAAATTGAAGTGTAATATTAAACGCAGTCTACAAGTCATGTGAATGCAACTCAATGAATTTTCAAAAGTGTACAACCACGTAATCGTCTCCGAGATGAAGACACAGAATATTATCAGAAACCCAGATGTCCCTCTCATATCCCCTTTGAATTACTCCCTTTTCCCAAAGGTAACCACCATCCTGTGTTACAATAGCAAAAATTATTTTTATCTTGTTCTTGAACTTTATAAAGATAGAAACACACAGCATTTCTTTTTTTTTTTTTTTCTGCCTGGCTTTCTTCATTAAATATTAAAGCCATCAGATTTTAACGAGGACATTTAAAACAATAAGTAAGTAATATTTTAGTCGAGATGGCACAGATGGAAAATGGATGCTTTACTGTTAAAGTCTAAAACCTGTAATCTAAAACTTACCATCCTCTTGCTTTGTGACCACTGAGAGGGGTGGGATAGGGAGGGTGGGAGGGAGGGAGTTGCAAGAAGGAAGAGATATGGGGACATAAGTATATGTATAACTGATTCACTTTGTTATAAAGCAGAAAAGGACACACCATTGTAAAGCAATTATACTCCAATGAAGATGTTTAAAAAAATAATAAAAAATAAAATAAAATAAAGCAGAAAGTTAAAAACAAAAAAGTACCATCCTCTAGTAGCTGTTTTCTCACATTTTTGTAATTAATCTCAAATAAAACAAACAAAAAATAAGTTGAACTAATAGCTGAACCAAACAACTTAGTCCATTCTCTCAATTTGTATAAACAAAGCTACACTTCTGTTAATTAAAAATGCCTTCTGAAACTATTTAAAATTAAATTTTACTCAATTCTACAAAATTCTTGATGTTTTGCTACATGGAATGTATAATATTAGGAGGCAAGAATGAGCAGAAAGGTGAAAAAGATATGTTTCTACTCTTTTTTTTTTGCGGTACGTGGGCCTCTCACTGTTGTGGCCTCTCCCGTTGCAGAGCACACGCTCAGCGGCCATGGCTCACGGGCCCAGCCGCTCCGCGACACGTGGGATCCTCCCGGACCGAGGCACGAACCCGTGTCCCTGCATCGGCAGGCGGACTCTCAACCACTGCGCCACCAGGGAAGCCCGGTAGTTTCTACTCTTAATGTAAGCTTACAAAGTATTTTAAATCATGTACTGTAAGCTTAGACAAAGTATTTGTCTAAGTAGAATACATGAATTGCCAATACAGTTACATGTTTTGGTAAAAGGTGAGGAATTAATGAACAAAAATGGAAAAGAGATCTGATAACTTGCTGGGGAGTACAGAGAAATAGTTTCAAATGAACTGGAAGATTCAGGGAACTCCAGAGAGATGCCATTGGAGCTAGAAATTGGAGATTGTGATAGACTTTAAAATATGGAGAATGGGGGTGGGTAAACCAGGGGATTATGCTTTCCAATCAAAGGGGACAACCTAAGCAAAAAAAAAATATTATCAGTTATCTATTACTTCATACCAAACATTCCAAGAAGAAATTCCACCTGTGGATGGCAGCATCTGCTCCTGTCTTCCAGTCTGCAGGCCTTCCCTACAAATGTCAGACTCACCAGCTTCTGTAATTACAAGAGCCAATTCCTAGAAATAAATCTCTTTATATATACATATGTGTGTATACACATGCACATATATATATATACATAATTATAATATATATACATAATTTAAAAATATATTTACCTGATATACCTGACATAACCTGACCCTCCCCTGGTACTATTCCGTGGGGAAAAATGGATCGCTGGGGAGCTTGCCCTTATTTTGCCTTTCGTTTCCATTATCTCAGTGAGGGAATAAAAGCTTGATTGTTACTTCCAAAAAACAAAAGCAAAACAAAAATAAAAATAAAAAAATACTCCTAAATTTAGTGGCTTTAAATTTATTTTAATACTTAGGTATTTGCACTTTGGGCAGGGATTATCTGGTGTTGCTTGCCTTTGCTCCAGGAGGTTTTAACTGAGGTAAATCCACTGTCAGTAGGGCTCACTCTCGTGGTTGGAAGGTAGGTGCTTGCAGTCTGCTGGAAACTCAGTGGGGCTGTAGGCTAGAGGGATCTCTGTTTGGTGGTAGTGGTCCAAAAGTGAAGATTTCAAGAGAACAAGGCAAAAAATGCAGGATATTTTTATGGTCTAGCCTTGGAAGTTATATAACATCACTTCCACCATGCTGTAATGATCTGGGTTGTCACAAAAGCCCACACAATTTCAAGGACCTAGTACCTAGACTCTACTTCTTGGTGGGTTAATTTCTAATTTCTAGAAAACGTGTGGCAGAGAGCAGTATGGTACTTGCTAGGGGCTAGAGGGTGGGGGAAATGAGGAGAGGTTAGTAAAATATTGCAAACTTTCAGTTATAAGATAAAGTCTGACCATCTATATGTATAGCATGTATGACTATATATGTGGTGACTATAGTTGATAATACTGTCTTATATAATTGAAATTGGCTAAGAGAGTAGATCTTAAGCATTCTCACCAAAAAAAAAAACCCAGAAAAGGTAAATATGTAAGATGCTGCATGTGTTAATTAACTAGATGTGAGAATTCTTTCACAATGTATATATAATTTCAAATCATCACATTGTGCACATTAAATACATTACAATTTTGTTTGTCAATTATTCCTCAATAAAGCTAAAAAAAGACATAGAAAACATGTAGGACAGGAGCATTTTTGTGTCCTTCTTTGAAAAAGAAAATATGCCACTGATGCCATTTCTGTCCTCTGACCACAATAAATATCATCCTTCACATTTGTAAAATATTCTCCCCTCCTCCCTCAGCCCCTCCACATTATCACTGTATTATGAAATAAGCCTCACACTCAGAATTCAAGTTTGTTAGTTCCATGTGTACTATTTTTTTTTTTTTTTTACTTAAAAAATCAGTGAACTAAAGAGATGATTATGACCTCTCCATAAACTCAGCCCATAATGATAGGACAGGCATAAGACAATCAGTATAGATACTCCTGCTCAAAACTAAGGGAAATAGGAGGTTCACAGCAGTCACTGGTCCATGTCAATCCTAAAACCCAACTGGGTACATACTATATCAGTTTCTTGATTATGGATAATTACTACTCTGAGTGTTGTTCTCTGGGATCTTGGCTTGGCTGCCTGAGATCTTATTTCATTCTTTCTTTTCCATAAAAACAAACAAACAAACAAAAATTTAAAAAACCTGAGATTGAAACTGAGTTACCTTCTCATCCTGCTTCATGTCCATAAAATGATGGGGATTCAACGACCTTTATCCATTTTGTACTGTTTCTGTCCCTTTTAGTACAAGCTAGACAAATCCACAACCTTATGAGGCTTTTGTGAGACAATGTATCTAAGATTCTTAGAAGCTCTGTTGTTAGTAGAGGGAATCTGTGAATCCTTTCTTTATGATCTTTAGGGCGCCCTTTGTCTGAAAGGCTCTATGAGTCCTCGACTTATATCTTTCTGAGGGCTTAAAAAGGATCCTAGATTCCCACTCAGAATTTGATTAGCCTGAGGCCCTTTCTTAATCTGAAAATTATTTGTCAAGATTATCTAAAAATGAGAAACAATTTTATTTTTTAATCCAGTACATTTTGGCTTTTTTATATTTAACAGTTTCTCTTTAGCTCATTTCTATCTTCCTACATTTAGCCAGGAGCAACAAGAAAAATGCAGGCATTACTTTCAGTATTTTGCCTTTAGGTGTGCTTAGCTGTATCATCACAATCATTAAGTACATTTCCTGTTATCTACTTTCCTGCAGGTGACAGAGTTGGCAGTCTTTCTGTCACACAGATCTCCTTGCCTTCAATTTTTAATATCATTTTTCTCACTTTCTTGTAAGTCTTTACCAGGCGCCTCCTGGAAGCCCTTCAGGGCCTTAGAGTTTAACTAACAGTCTCCTCAAGCCCTTCAAACTTCTGCCTGCCACTCAGTCCCAAAGACAATACTACATTTGAGGATTTGGGGGGCAGCACCCTAGATGCGGGTGCTAAAATCTATTACAGCTCATATTCCTTCATAATAAGCCACCCCAACATTTTATTACCACACGCATTCTATGAATCAGAAATTTGGGAAAAGCCTAGATGAATGGTTATTGTTTGAGTCTCTCATGAAGCTGTGGTCAGATAGTAGCTAAAATGGAGGAGTTGGAAGCTGGTCGGGCATTTCTCTCTCTTCACACGGTCACACAGATTCTCCGTGTTTTCTCCATGTGGGGTAGTTCGGGCTTCCTTTCCATGTGGCAGCCTCAGGACTTCAGCATGAGTGTTTCAGTAAGCAAGGTGAGCAATGCATAGTCTTTTCTTAGTTAGCCTTGGGGATCATGCAGCATGATATCCATCACATTCTATTGGTTATAAGTAAGTCATAAATCCATAGATTTGAGGGGAAGGAAATTGGATTCCACACTTGAAGGATGTGTCAAGTTTCTAGAACAGAGTTACGCAAAGTTTCTGCAAAAGGGCAAAGAGTAAATATTTTAGGCTTTGCTGGCCACATTCAATCTCTGTCACATATTCTTCATTATTTTATAACTGTTAAAAATGTGGAAAAAAAATCCTTGCTTGTGAGCAGTAAAAATCAAAGACCAAGGTGGTATAAATCTAGGCTGATTTGCTTCATACTCTGTAGTTTGGCAAGTTCCGTTCTCGAAGAACATGTGGGATGAAGGATATTGTTGCTGCAGCATCTTTAGAAAATACTGTATGCCGCAACAATAAATATGAAAGAGACTCTCAGACAAGATGACCACTGAGGCTGGATATCAGAGTGTATAAAGTAGAGTAGAAAATTAGACTCAGTGTAAAGAATAATAGGCTATGCATACTTAATAAGGTTTTAATATTTTATTCTACACATTCATTGTCAGTTCTTATGTCCATATTTATAAAATAGCTTCTAAGTTCTGGAGGCTGTATGAGGCATTGGTAATATACAGGTAAGACTAAGATAGGGACCCTATATTTGAAGAGTTTACATTCTGTTAGAGGGGCACAGACATAGATACATGATAGAAAAGCATGATCAGTGTTGTAGGAAACATTTATGCAAAGTGCTCTCAGAGACTAGTGCATAGAAGGAAAATTAGTTTTGTCTTGAGGGATGACTTCAAAGAAGAGGGAGTATTTGAAGGATGAATTTAAGTTATTAAGCATAAAAAGGGAAAAAAGAAATGCAAAATAAAATAGACATGAAAATGCATGCTAAGGATTTCCCTGGCGGTCTAGTGGTTAAGACTCTGCACTTCCACTTCAGGGTGCACCGCTTTGATCCCTGGTCAGGGAAGTAGGATCCCACATGCCACATGATGAGGCCAAAAACAAACAAAAAAACCCAACAAAACAGAAAATGCATGCTATATTCAATGAACTGCTATTAGGTTAGAATTGCAAAGTTTTGATTAAATGGTGTGAGAATAGTAAAAAAATAGATAAAACCAGTTTAGGAGGGATCTTCAATAACATGCTAAAAACTTTGAGTCTTTTGACCGGGATTTTTAGACCCTTTATCTTGAATTCTTAGGATTCATCAGAGGTGCTCCATAATGTAGTGAATAAGAAGATTCATGGGGCAAAACTCTAGACCCTCCACCCTCTACCACTCCCATGCCTGCTTTGGCTCAAGAAACTCTCTTTTTATCTATGGACTTCATTGCAGAGAAAACAATAAAGAAACATTGCTAACATAATAAAATAAACTGATAATTACTGCTATATGCAAAGAGGAGCAATCAAGTGTTTTAAAGAAGGGGAATGATGTGCTGAATGATGGGTTTTATTTAACTTTTTTAAAAAATTGGAGTATAGTTGTTTTACAATATTGTGTTAGTTTCTGTTGTACAATGAAGTGTATCAGCTTTATGTATACATATATCCCCTCCCTCTTGGACCTCCCTCCCACTGCCATCCCACCCATCTAGGTCATCACAGAGCAACAAGCTGAACTCCCTGTGCTATAACAGCAGGTTCCCACTAGCTATCTATTTTACACATGGTAGTGTATATATGAATTATGTGTTTTAAAGTGCTATACTAATGATCTTGTGGAGAATGTGCAGTTTGGAGGAAGTAAACATGAAAAGCAGGGACACCAGTTAGGAGGCTGGTGAGTTGAAAAAGCCTCAGTTAAAGGCAGTGGTAGTGCAGTTTTTAATAAATGCATTTAGGAAGCATTTTTAAGGTAATGCAGAAAAATCTGGATGTGAATTTAAAAGGGAAAATGTAGCCAAATAATGATTCATAAGATAATTGCAAAATTTTCTCTGATGCAAATAGGATAAGAAAAGCAGGTTTGGAATTTAAGGAAGATAATGAGATTCATTATGAACATATTAGGTTTGAGATATTATCAGAACAATAATACTTAGTAAGCAGTTGAAAATACAAATTGGAGCATGAAGTAAAAGTTAGAAAATCTTCAACAGAATCCAGCTAAAGACTGGAGAGCAGATGACATCCCCATAGGACAAGTGTAACAAAAAAGAAAAATGAAACAACACTGACCCCTAGGGAGTCAATCATTTAAGAGGTAGTGAAAGAGAGTAAAAAGAATAATTGAGAAACAGAGAAAAAGGATCAGGAAAGATCAATCAAAGAATCAAAACTAAAACAGAACATGAGAAAGAAGTAATCAACAGAATCAAATTCATCAGTGATGAAGTAATGTAAAATAACTCAAAAGAAGCCACTAGTTATTGGGATGAGAAAGTCATTAGGGAGTTTTGCAAAAAGTTTCAGTAGAAAGGTGGAGAAAGAAATCATTTTTGGTATGTAATTTCAGGGCTGTATTATCTTAGCTAATCCTGTATTTCATTTTCACAATCACTTCCTTAGGAAGTATTATTTCCATACACATTTCCTGTGGAATCTATTAAAGAATTAGATTAGCTTACTAAATGACAGAATAACATCAGCATGAGTACTGGTGATAAACAAAAAAGATAAATTTTCCTTCAGAACCAAGATTAGACAATGATTATAAAAAAGGACACAAGTGGTTATAATAACTATTATAAAGTATGGCATACCTATCATTCTGATGATGTAGAAAGAGTTTATTCATAAAAAAAATAAGAAGAAAAGTGAGAGGATCATATGAAAGGTAGAATAAACTTGTTTCAAAGTTATTGAGACTAAAATATATTACTATATATCAGATACTGTGGGAAAGGGAGAGGAGATCTAACAGCTAATTTCCTTCTTGCTCACAGGAGGGTACCAATAAACAATGAAAGGAAAAAAAGGTCATCAACTTTATATATAGTTATTAATGAAAAGCAAATATTGAAATAAAAACCCTCATATATAAAAATAAAGGTTGAGTAAATAAACCACATAATGAAATGATTATATAAACTATATAAAATGGTTAACACAGAACAAACATATCAATCATATCAACAGTGCAAATGAGCTTAACTAACCTATTGAGTAAGAATATTTTCATATTGCCTGGCAAGCAGCATATTAGTAAATTGGCAAAGGGATTCTTTTTTTTTTTTTTTAGGCCTCACCATGCAGTGTGCAGGGATCTTAGTTCTGCCCCCTGCATTGGGAATGTGGAGTCTTAGCCACTGGACCACCAGGGAAGTCTCCAAGGATTATTTAAATAAAATATGGTATGTCCACCAATGAGACAGGGCAATAGATGGTGTGGATGTCACATAATTAGATGCAAATTATTTTTAGTTCATCTGAAGTAACCACCATTCTGAATCTTATATTCACTCTCTCCTTTATTTTATAGTATAATTTTATTGCACCTATGTGTACTATAGAGTATATTTTTGAATTTTAATTCTTTTGATTTATTAAAAATTGTTTTATGTCTTCCATAGGACTTATTTTTCACTTCTATTAATGCTAACATCTATGTGGTTTTACTTCATTTGCTCTGACTGCTTCATAATAGTTGTAGTTGTGTGTGTGTGTGTGTGTGTTTGTAAACTTATTCGTCCTCTTTTCCATTGTTATCCACTTAAGTTTATTCTAGGTTTCTGCTATTGTAAACAGTTTTATTGTGGATGGATAATCCTGTACCTAAATGAGTTAAGGAAATATTTTCATCCTTTTTCACATAGTTAATTACATTTTCTAACTTTTTTTTTTTTTTGTGTGTGTGTGTGTGTGTGGTATGTGGGCCTCTCATTGTTGTGGCCTCTCCCGTTGCGGAGCACAGGCTCCGGACGTACAGGCTCAGCGGCCATGGCTCTCGGGACCAGCCGCTCCGCGGCATGTGGGATCTTCCCAGACCGGGGCACGAACCCGTGTCCTCTGCCTCGGCAGGCAGACTCTCAACCACTGCGCCACCAGGGAAGCCCTTCTAACTTATTTTGTCACTCATTTGACCTGCTAACTCTGGCTTATTCCAAGTTTCATACTTGCATAGGTCAGTGTGTGGGTCCTCTATTCTGTCCCCTTGGTCTATTTCTGTCAATATATCAAAGGCTTAATTACTATAATTTCATAAGTGCACTTTGCTCTAGGATTCATCCTCCTATCTCTTCTTAGTTTCCTACTGTCTTTCAACAGATCCTCAGCCGTTCCTTTTCTTTTAGGATCTTGACACTTTTTAAGTACTGATGTTATTTTTCAAATTCTCTCAGTTTGGGTTTGTCTGATATTTTGTGATAATTGGACTGTGGTTATGTTTGTTTGGCAAAAACACCATAGGAATCGTATTGCATTGTATTGTGTTGTACCATAGGAATGATATTCTGTTTTTCTGAGTACATCATATCATCGAGTTCATGATGATGATGTTTCTTACTGGTGATGTTGTCTACTGGTGTTGTTGTCATTGATTACTTGGTGAAGGTGTCTTCTGTGGGCTTCCTCTACTGCAGCATTACCATCTATCACTTTTTAGTTAATAAATATTTGGGGAGAAATACTTTGATATGATGCAAATCCCATTTCTCCTCAAGTTTACACTAACTTTAGCATCCATCAATAGATCTGGTCTGCAGAAATGATTACTGTGATATTTGCTTAATGCTGATTTTCTATTTTCCTCTTTCCTTCCACATTTATTAACTGGAATTATATGATAAAGAAGAGCCATCTCTTATCTCCAAATTGAGTATATATTTATATCAGTACAGACTTGTGGATATTTCTTTTACTTTATGGGTTAAATTTCAATATTATCATTATTTATTTTGATGTTAGGACTGTTCCAGTTTGGACCATTAGAAGTGCCTCCGGGTTGGCTTCTGTGTTCTTTTGACAAGCCCTTATGTATCTTTGAACATTTTCTTATTTTCTGGAACAAGGCTCATTATTTTTTCTGCATAGTCCTGGAATTAACCACTTCTCCAAGAAGCCCGAGTTCCATTTATTGGTGAATATTTAGAAACCAAGATAGAGATGCTAGGTATGCATTTGGAGGCCATTTTGAATTTAAGAATCACATCATATGTTAAAAAGCAAGACTCATACTAACCAAAGAAAAGATGCTTTCACTCTGAGGGAAATATGGGAACTGAAAATGAAGGAGATTCAGATTTTATACACACATGAAGACCTGTTTTCATTGAGTATAATTGTCCACATTATTTTAAATATTAATTCCCTTTCTCTTCATTGGCATATGCAGATGATTTTGTCTAAGTTAAGTTTGTATGGTACAATCTCACCATAGTATGAAATTCCAGATTAGGGAAAGGTTTTCTCATCTTGGGGGAATCAGGGAAAGTTATTCTTGTTCATTGACTCTTATTGGCAATTGAGAAAAATCCAATGTTACAAGCAAAAATTAAATATATAAACAAAATAGACAAGGAAAGGTGGCTTTTGTTTATAATTTCACATATCCTTGGGAAGTACAGGCCTCAGGGACAAGTGGAGCTAGGAGCCCATTTGAACATGTTCAGGACTCCGGCTCTGTCTAACATTACAACTTCTTTCTGTGTTGTTGGATACAGGTTTCAAATTACTTTTTTAGGAACTTCGCTTCTGGCAGCTGCCATGCCTCCTGTAGCATAGCTTAGTCATCAAATAGGAGCTGAATCTCTTTATGCAGCCCAATCAACAAAAGCATGAAGATGGACTATTTGGCATGGCTTGGCGTATATGCCTATCCTGAACAAATCAACAGGGATCAGGAGATGTAAGTCCACAATTAGGACCCCTCACTAGAATCATATATGGTAGAAGTGTGGGAAAAATAGTTCCCTCCAAAACAGAATTTGGTCTCAGAGAATGAGTACTCAGAATAAAAACCAAGGTCTCTAGTCTTAGACAATAACTTAAAAAATAGCAACAAATCCGTTACATGGGTGGGTGGTGTGTTTATGTGTGTGTATTAGGGAATATTCGGTGCAAATGAAATTGGAACCCGGAAGTCAAGGAAGCACAGGAAAGCATGATGTAATCAGAGGAGCCTGGAGGGCAGAATGTATGTGGTGTACAGTATGTACAAGATGTTAGGAGATGACATGTGTGTAGCAAGAATATGAAGTATGTCACAGGAGATAAGTTCATAAAGAGATAGGTTAGCAATTTATTTATTTTATTTTTTTAATTGAAGTATAGTTGTTGTACAATATTATTAAATTATAGGTGTACAATACAGTGATTCAAAATTTTTACAGGTTATATTCCATTTATAAGTTATTATAAAATATTGGCTATATTTCAGTGTCCTACAATATATCCTTGTAGCTTAGTTTATATCTAATAGTTTTTACCTATTATTCCCTTACCCTTTTATTGCCCCTCACCATTCCCTTTCCCCGCTGGTAACCACTAGTTTGTTCTCTATATCTGTGAGTCCACTTCATGAAATGCTCAGAAGTTTGAACTTTATCCTGGAGTTGGTGAGATCTATTTATATATTTATTTTTGTCTTAACTAGGGCAGTGACATTATCAGATTGCATTTTGCATTTTGCAAAGCAATCATCTTGGCAGTGGTTATTGGATGGGTCGGGCAGAAACTCCTGTTTGGATGAGGAAGGAGAGAGCTCCACCTAGGGGCAATAAAAAGGGGAACAAAAGGAAAATCAACAAATTCTTCAAGCTTATTTTATTCGAAGGAAATGGTAAGTCAAGTAGGACTCCTGGTTTTGGTTTGGCCAAATGAACAAATGGTTATATTATTCACAAATAGTATGATCATCCATCCTCATTTGCCTAAGACTGCCCAAGTCCACATGCATTGTACCTGCATAGGAATTAATTAGTGACCCCTTCACTCTCAAGTGTGTCTTGTCTTGGTCATGAGATTATTTATAGAGAGTAAGATTACAGAAGCAGAAATGGGTTTGAAGGCAAAAATAATAAACTATTTTAGAATACATGTTTGTGCTACATCCAATTGAAAATGACCATACCAATCTGATTAAATGTGTCAGTGTACTATTAATTTACCTATGTTGATTAGATCAGTTGTTTTCATCCTGAATGAGATTTGGTTCCTAAGTGGAACTGTTTGCTTCACTTTGTTCCTTCTCTACTGACTACCTCTTTAGCTCTAACCAACTATCTTGTAAATGTACAGACTTAGGCACAGGAAAGCTTGGGTTAGAATATATGTATTGATTAGCACCCAACTACAATTATTGGGAAAAAATTCATAAACTACAGTCCTAATGTTTATGGTCAATAGCTGCTTTTGCATGTGAAGTAAGGCATATGTGCAGTGAACATATTTTCTAAACAAAAACCTTAGATATTTGATCTGATAAAATTGTTTTGTGATGCTTCTCAATATAAAATGCAGAAAATGAAGTAGACTATAGATAGTAAAATATTATATTTTCTGGAATTTTAATGATTTACATGGACAAAATAATGAAATATTTGAAAAAAAAACATTTTCCTTGAAGTATAGAAGTTATAGTCATCATAAGATTTCAGGATAATTTAGGAAATATTCTTTTATTTCTTGTCTTAATTAACACCTTTAATGTAAATTATACTGATTTTCTTACTTTCATTTATCCTTTCACATTTCATCTGAACATCTTCCACAGAATATAAAATGTAGCACAGTAATTTAAAAATTATATATCCTTTCCCCTGAATTTAATTAAAAATATTTGCTTTGTTAGATTTCCTCCTATATTATGTATATACATTCTTTAGATGCAAAATAATAAATTAAACCAGAATATCTTGAAAAGAAATTCATTTATTCTTCAAATACTTCACTCAGCTTCGGATATATTCTTGTTTCAACAGCTATTTACTTCATAGTTTTATAAATGCTTCTGCTATTTTCCAACACAATATTTATTGCAAAAAATTTGTTATAGCTTTACAAATCACTTAAGAATATAAAAAATACAAGTATATAAATATTCTTCCTAATTTTTGCCATGTGCAAAAAAACCCCACAAAACCTGATCATTCCAATGAAAAACTAACAGACATACTGAAAAATAATGTTAAATATTCATCTGAACCCCCAAATAACTGTGAATTAGTGAACAGATATGGGATACATTGAGCTTTAGTAATATACTATAAAAATAGTAGCTTAAGTATTTTTAGCTTTATAAAGAATGATAGAAAGTTTCCCCATGTGACTGACGGTAAATATTTTTAATATGAGAATGTAAGTTTAGGCTTCAAGAACTCATGGAGATGTAGAGATGTTAGTCAAACGGTACTAATTTTCAGTTATAAAATGAATAAGTTAATGTAATTTAATGTACAGGATGAAGATTATAGTTTAATAATATTGTATATTTGAAAGTTGCTAAGAGAGTAGACTTTAAATGTTCTTACCAAAAAGCAGAGAAACAAAACGGTAACTGTGTGAAATGGTAGAAGTGTTAACTAACCTTACTGTGGTAATCTTTTTGCAATATACATGTATATCAAATCAGCATACTGTATATCTTAAACTTACACTTACTTATGTCAATTATATCTCACTCAATAAAGCTGAAGGAAAAGAGGCAACTGAACACTCAAATTATAAATAATGCACATTTGCTCATTTGAAAAAAAAAGAATTCATGGAATGAGAATGTTGTGATTTATTTTTAAAAGGAATAGGATCTATAAGCTAAATCTACTGTGGTTCTGATAACAAAGCTGATGTGTAGGTGGTAGATTGTTGTATTGAGCTAAAAAGGCATTTCATAAAAGGAAGGATCAGATAGGAAAGAGAAAGAGCAGGCGGGAGAAAGCAGAGTGAGTTGACTCAGGAAAGGGAGACAGAGAAAGCCTCATGAGAAAAGACATAACAGTAAGGAAGGAGACATAACAGTAAGGAAGGAGGAAGCCAAAGAAATAAAAGGACAGATTTGGGTCTGGAAAGAGTGGAAAAAACATTGAAAGTGTTGCTAAACTGTGATTCCACATAATAACTAATGGAAAAACCTGCTTCTGAAATGAAGAGAAATACTGGTCACATTTTTAATGTGGGCATTATTCTAGTTAAGATGGTGAGATAAGATACCTGTGGCCAAAATTGTGTGCTGTAGGAGGTCATATGATTGAAAACTATACTTTCCTTAGAAGCTAAGAGATTTCCTATTATATGAGAAAGGCACATATATAGAACACACAGGGCTATTCTTCCCTCCCTTTTCCATAGCAAACAGGTAATACATTGTGATCCTTTTCTCTTTGGAGCCTGGATGTGGTCTCATGACACTTCTCATTACAGTGCTTCAGAGGACCACTGCCAACCAAAGCTGGACATGACCGACAAACTCTTTCCCTGATCTATGTTGAATCTGTAAGCTTGTACTAGTCAAAGCAACATAATATAATCATATTATATGGTTAGAAAGACATCAAACAACATTGGGTTTGTCACCTGCCCACAACTGTTGAATCTTTGCATTAGAACCTTCCCAAATTTTGACCTACAGTGTGGCTAAAAACAGAACCACTGGGAGAGGTTTTATAAAGGAGGGAAAATTCTTAGGTCTAACATTTGGGCAGTTTGATGCTCTTTTCTCTTTTCTTAATCTTCTTCCTAAAATGAGTATTATGGATGAATTGTCCCTCCCAAATTAAGATATCAAAGTCCTTACTACCATTACCTTAGAATGTGACTGTATTTTGGAGATAGAGCCTTTAAAGAGGTAAGTTAAAATGGGTTCATTAGTGTTGGTCCTAATCCAATATAACTGCTGTTCTTATAAGAAGAGGATTAAACACAAGACAACACAAACTGAAGGGTGACCGTGTGAGGACACAGAAAGAGGGAAGAAATCTTAGCTCTCACAAAAAATCAAGCCTACTGATACTTTGATGTTAGAACTCTAGCCTCCAGAATTGTTCTTTTTTATGGCAGCTCTAGTAAACTAACAAAATGAGAAATATTTCCCAGTTCAACACATCACTTTAAAATGCAAAGATTTTAACTGACAGATCACTCCATTTTTATAAATTCTGCCTTCCCACCCATGACTACTTTTTAGAGGTAAAATTGCCATGAAATTAAGCCAATAATTTATCAAAAGCTTTGTTTTTAACTGAATGTTATGTGTAGCAGATGATTTTATTAGAGGAGTCTCCTATCAACACTACATTTTGTGTCTTTAACTATTGTATATTGTGAATTAGCAAAGCATTATCTCTTTCCTTCATTTCATTGCATAGTATATTTTTACAAAAATATAATGCATGGCATATTTATACAAAAATATATTTTCCCATTCATTTTATCCAAATGTATTCCATTGTATTTAATTATCTTGCTCATAATTTTCACCAAATATACTTTCTCTTTATACAACAAGTAGTATACTAGAACTACTTTTTACCTTTCTTTTGAATTATATATTTCTTTTTGTTGCTTTTGGCTAGTTTTGAAACCTGATAAGGTACTTAAGACGCTATTTCACATTTTGTATAATTTCATGTTTAAAATGCATAGTCTGTGCATTGGTATATAGACATTTGATGATATAATTGTTGTTTCTGATTTTCTAATTATACTCTTAAGTTAATTAATAGGAAACTTGTTCATCGTTAGGTTTTATTTTTTTACAGCTCCTTCCTCCTGTTCCCACATCATTAGTGGAGTTCTATATAGCACACATTTCATGCATATATCTGAATATATTTTTCCCTTTAAAATCAGGTCTACAAATACTCAGATCAAAAAGATATATTCTTTCTAATAATTTTCTCAATAACTTTAGTATGTGGGTATCCTCATCCTTATTGTACAGATGTGAAAATGTGGTGAAGATAATGGGTTTATGTCCAAGAATAGAATTGCTCTTAAAAACTAGGAGTAATATCACTTAAGAATCCTAAAGAAAAAGAATTGGTCATCCAGGCACATCTGACTCAACTGGTCATATCTGTGAATCTACAAAGATTCTTTAAAATTAATAAGTTCATTATTTTTCTTGACATCCACAAACAACACCAGCATCTTCTGGCTTCTTTTCAAGCAGGAAAGATAACCCATTACCCAATGAGACAAAGTTATGTGTGCATATTTATACATTCAGACACACATGAACGACAATTTAAAATCCTATATCTTATCAAAACAATTGCAAATCACTCATGCTTGTTTACCTGCTAAATATGCAATTAGCCTTCAAAACTCAGATCAAGGACTACCTTTTTATAAAGCATCTTCTGACTCTCTCTGCTTAGCAAGGACTACTTCTTTCTATGTAAAACTTTGTATTATTGAACATCTGATATCCTATTGTCTGTATTTATTTGCATTACTGAATTTTATTAGACCATAAAAGCTCCTTGAGTATAAGAACTTATTCATCTTTATATGTTCAGTATTTAGCACTGTTTGGCAAATAAGTACTCAAAAATGTGTGTTGGATTAAAGAATAAATATATATGAAGTGAAGTCTCTAGATACAAGCCAAATGAATATGGTTTTTGCAGGGTTCAGACAACCTAAAAAATTATGTGCTTGCATTTTTGCATTGAAAAGTGAAGTGTGACGGGCTTCCCTGGTGGCGCAGTGGTTGAGAATCCGCCTGCCGATGCAGGGGACACGGGTTCGTGCCCCGGTCCGGGAAGATCCCACATGCCACAGAGCGGCTGGGCCCGTGAGCCATGGCCGCTGAGCCTGTGCCCCGCAATGGGAGAAGCCGCAACAGTGAGAGGCCCGCGTACCACAAAAAAAAAAGAAAAAAAGAAAAGTGAAGTGTGTTAATGTCTCTTAACTGTTAAGAGATGGAGCTGGGCTATTAGAAATAAGACTAATGAGTATAAAACACATGAACCATATCTCATTTTTGCGTCCCAGCGCCTACTACAATAGCCATAAGGGTAAATGATTAATGGATAAAAAGATGATTATGTGTTCATTTTTTACTAAGAAAATAAGAATATTTGCAGTTTTGAATGAGATAATATGGTGTCAATATATTTTTGAAATTGCTAAAAGTGTTAAATAGCAAATATAGAATATGTAGCACACTGATTTTTCACAAAATCAAATCTCTGATTATGTAATAAACTGGTTTGCTTACCTCTCACTCTTGGTACAATTAGTATATAAGGTGAAAGAAAAAGAATACACCTATTCAGATAGAATTGTGTTTTCCTAAAATAGATAGAATTCTTTGCCAGGATTCTGAGGGACAGCAGTGTTACAACTAAGTGTATGTAAGGGCAATTTAACTGAAATATCTTACATATTTCTGATCACTGGTGGTAGTCTGGTTGGCTCATGAGCATCTACGTCCTTGCTCAGTTCTCATGAGTGTTCCTTTTGCTTTGCCACACAATACCAGAGGATGACTTCTCCAGATGGAGGATAAATATTCTTTAGCCAAAGATATAGAAAATGAAGCTAAAAAGGAAGGAGAGAACTTTATAATATAATTTCAGCATATTTGCATTTCATCATCATTTATGTACTTCACTTTCTGTATATTTTTAACTAGCAGTCTCTATTTCTGCCATCAGGAACCTATGCATTGCAAACTCAGACTTGTGTAAAATGATGAAATTCTGCTTCCTGAATTTTAAATGCAAAATCTGGCATGCTCATTTACATGAAAGGAAACTTGTGGTCATGGACAACAGCCACATTTCAGTACATTCAAAAACATATTTAATTATGAACAAAAAAAGCATAATATTTAAACAAATCAAATGGTATACTTTTTGTACACAAATCAGTTGCATTTTTGGTTATTTCCTCCTATTATTATCTGACATTTATATTCTGCTTTGGTGAACTTTGTTTCCTCACTGTCTCTCACTTGCCATCATTCTTCAATCTTCGCCTGTGGATCTCTAACAATCTGGAGCACCCTCACTTTTCTTTTCTTCACTGTTCAAGCCCTCCATATTTTATAAGACTAAACACTTGTTTTCTTCTTACCAAAAGCCTTTCAGAAATATTTCAGTCCCACTTAAATCTCCTTTTTGCCCCTACTGACAATCACCTCCTTACTCCTTCTTGTTTTAAATAAATATATCTTATTTCTCTATAATAATAATGAGACTTTTAATGACAAGGACTATATCCTATAAATTTTTAGTGTTTTCAATTTCACTAAACTTAGTGGTAAGAACAAGATTCAACAAATATTATCTGAACTGAAAAAAAAACAGATCTTGAAAAATGCATTTTATAGTAGAAAAACAGTTATCAAATCTTTATGACAAATGCATTAAGACTGAGGAAGAATAAAATTGACATGGCAGTATAATAGAGGCTACTAAATTGGGAGCTGACATTGTGATCACAGAAATTGTATACCCTCTGAGGAGGTTAATATAGAACACACTCTATTTTGGTTATCTATTGCTGAATAACAAACCTCAAATCTTAAACCAACAACAGCCATTTATTGTCTTTCATGGTTTTATGATTTGTCTAAACATGTTTGGGTGGATCTTCTGTTGCATGTGGACTTGACTGGGGCTGCAATCACCTGGAAGCTATGTGGAAACATCCAACGTGGCTGACTTGCATGTCTGACAGTTTAGTAATGGCTGTTGTCTGGGAACTCAGGTGAGGCTGTTGAGCAAAGAGCCCTAGTTCTCACTACGTGGCCTCCCCCTATAGTTTTAGGGATAGCAGTGTCTCCCTCCCTATTAGTAGAGAGGACCTCTCTCTATAGCTTGGGTTTTCAAAAGAATTACAGTTAGATTCTAAAATGGAGTGTGGCAGGTGTGTGAAAGTAGAAACCACAAATCTCTTCAGGTACAGCTTTAGAAGTTATATAGCATCACTGTCTCCAGATTCTGTTTGTTAAAGCAAGTAATAAGGCCAGACAAGAAGGAATAAGGAAAAAAACATGCTATTTCTTGATAGGAGGAGTGGCAAAGAATTTTCTGTCATCTTTAATGAAAAATCATCTCTGATTTTCAACTAAAATCCTGGACATTCATCAAATGACTACTTAATTAGCTGATACTTTGAAGTTAGACTTTTCAACTTTTAAAAGTTAATGTAAATGACTGCACTGGATTTTCTATCTTGCAATGTTAAATTGCACTTAGATGACTAAAGTATTATTTTTGGTGAGGAATATTTCATAATATTAATGTGCTTTATCAGATTTGTGTAAAGCAAGTATAATTACCTCTCTTCCTATACTTGTATTATCATATATATAACTTTTAATTTTTGTTCATTTTTTCACCTGTCCACTGAAGAAGACAAAATCCAGAGATTTCTTACATATTGTGCATCTCAAATGGTGGTCCCAGACAACACATCAATCAGCAGTATATATCATTAAAAGCTAGAATGGTTTTGGGTCATTGCCTAATTTTTTTCCAGTTTGACAGACCTAGCCAACATTATTCTCTGAGATTCCCACAAGTCTTCTAAGGTGATATGATGTTAATAACTCTGTGAGTCACTGAAATGTTAGGATATAATCTTAGTATAGAAACCACAGAAAACTGAAAGCATCATCAGATGTTTTCAGTACTGAATTGAGAATCTAGCCTAATTTATCAGAGTTAGCAGTACAAATAAAATAGTTACTTGTGGTTTCTTATAAAAAGACTACCATCGTGGCTAGACTTAGAAAAACAGTATCATTTCCATCAGCAACTACAAACGAAATACTATAAAGATTTTCTTAAATTTTCTTTCACACTGACCCTATGACTTAAAATTTACATTTTAGAGAAAAATACGTAAAGAGTTAAATTATAATACTTATATAATTATAGGATATATTTCTAGCTTAGGGAAATAGAAGACACATTATTAAACTACTTTTATTTTAATTTTAAATTGTACTACTTTAATTTTAATTTGTACTACATTTTTATCATTCAGTTTTTTTAATTCTTCATTTTGAAATAAATTCAGACTTACAAAAAAGTTACAAAAATAGTCATAGGATTCTTATATGCCTGACATTCAGTCTCCCAAAATGTTAAAGTCTTACATAACCACAGTGTGATTATCTAAACCAGGAGATTAATACTGATATAATACTGTTAAATAATCTACAGGCCTTATTTAACTAACATTAATTTTCACAGTATCCAATTCAAGATCATAAACTGAATTTAGTTATCATGTCCATTTAGCTTCCTCTAATCCCAGACAGTTTCTTAAATTGAAATCATTTCTATCTGTGTTGAGAGAATGAAAAAAGTTCCTAAAAATAGGAAACAATAAGTAAGACCAAAAGACAACCCTCAGAATGGGAGAAAATTGTTGCAAATGAAGCAGCTGACAAAGGATTAATCTCCAAAATTTACAAGAAGTTCATGAAGCTCAATAACAAAAAAACAAACAACCCAATCCAAAAATGGGCAGAAGACCTAAACTGACATTTCTCCAAAGAAGCTATACAGTTTGCCAACAAACACATGAAAGAATGGTCAACATCATTAATCATTAGAGAAATGTAAATCAAAACTACAATGAGATATCATCTCACACCGGTCAGAATGGCCATCTTCAAAAAATCTAGAAACAATAAATGCTGAAGAGGGTGTGGAGAAAAGGGAACACTCTTGCACTGGTGGGAATGTAAATTGATACAGCCACTATGGAGAACAGTATGGAGGTTCCTTAAAAAACTAAAAATAGAACTACTATATGACCCAGCAATCCCACTACTGGGCATATACGCTGAGAAAACCATAATTCAAAAAGAGTCATGTTCATTGCAGCTCTATTTACAATAGTCAGGACATGGAAGCAACCTGTGTCCATCAACAGATGAATGGCACATCAACAGATGTGGCACATATATACAATGGAATATTACTCAGCCATAAAAAGAAATGAAATTGAGTTATTTGTAGTGAGGTGGATGGACCTAGAGTCTGCCACACAGAGTGAAGTAAGTCAGAAAGAGAAAAACAAATACTGTATGCTAACACATATATAAGGAATCTAAAAAAAAAAAAAAAAAAAAAAAAAAGGTCGTGAAGTACCTAGGGGTAAGATGGGAATAAAGACACAGACCTACTAGAGAATGGACTTGAGGATATGGGGAGGGGGAAGGGTAAGCTGTGACAAAGTGAGAGAGTGGCATGGACATATATACACTACCAAATGTAAAATAAATAGCTAGTGGGAAGCAGCCGCATAGCACAGGGAGATCAGCTAGGTGGTTTGTGACCACCTAGAGGGGTGGGATAGGGAGGGTGGGAGGGAGGGAGACGCAAGAGGGAAGATATATGGGAACACATGTATATGTATAACTGATTCACTTTGTTATAAAGCAGAAACTAACACACCATTGTAAAGCAATTATACTCCAGTAAAGATGTTTAAAAAAAACAAACCCCCCAAAATACATGCAATTTTATCATCATTTTTTGAGTATCAGTATTAATTCCCCTTTATGTATTAGGATCTGAAAAAAATTGTGAAACTGTGCTCAGTTGTTTTTTAGTCCCCAAAATAGCTTCTTACGAAGTGAGAGAGTGGCATAGACATATACACTACCAAATGTAAAATAGCTAGTGGGAAGCAGCCGCATAGCACAGGGAGATTATCTCGGTGCTTTGTGACCACCTAGAGCAGTGGGATAGGGAGGGTGGAAGGGAGATGCAAGAGGGAGGAGATATGGGGATATATGTATACGTATAGCTGATTCACTTTGTTATAAAGCAGAAACTAACACACCATTGTAAAGCAATTATACTCCAATAAAGATGTTAAAAAGTAAAATAAAATAAAATTTAAACCAGTAAAAAAAAAAAAAAAAAAACAGCTTCTTACAGATAGATGATATCCAAGGTAATTGAACCATTTCAAGGACATGAGTTTGGCCACTGGATGATAATAGAGTCCTTTTCTTTCAGTCTTGCCCAGGTTTCCAGTTTAAGGATTACCACCAGTGGCATCTTAACCAAAGGATTTATAATATTCTAATACTATCTGAAAATGACACATTATGCTAGAAGATTCGACATTGTACAGATCACATTGTCTTATAATTATCTGTTTTAGTGTCTGTCTCACCTGCTACACTGTGAAGTACTTAATGAACCTGGTTATCTTTTATTTATTCTTACATTCATGATATCCAATACTACAGCCAATAATATATAGTTGACTGTCAGCACATGCTTAATATATATTACATATATATTATATTTTATATATATATAAAATATAATATATATGTTATCCATTATACCTTTAAAACAACTTTCAAATAAAATAAGGATTAATAAATTGCCAAATGTTTTATGTACACTCTATATCATTTAATGCTTTGTTTTTCAACAGAATTGGGATTTATCTCTAAATTTGTTCTTGGAAGGCTGGTTTGGAATTCTTTATTGGTCAGTTGCACCAGAAAACAGTACTTAGTAATTGTCTAGTCTTAACGTTGAAGGGTCTTCTATCTGACTCATGCAATCCTCTTGATCATCTTTTAACCAATGGTGACAATATAATCTAGGGTTAGACCAATTAAATGTAAATAGAAGTACACTGTGAGCTTCATATAGAGCTTTTGCTTTTCTTATACAGATGCCATCTTGTTGCCTTCTTTCATCTTTCCATTGAAATGAGTGCAATGACTCCTTTATAGTGAGATGCTACATTAATCATCTTGTGATCATAGGAGACACAAGTGAAAGTCAAAGACAACAGCCAAGATTATAGTTCCACCTTTATTGAGCTCTTGAAGAAATGACAGCAATTGCCTACATCTGGAGTGTTTGTATATGAGAAAAATAAGCCCTATATGTTTGCACCACTGTATCTGGGCTTTCTATTACTTAAAATCTTGATTCATTCCAAATGGATAAAAAGTCTGTAAGTAATTTGGAAGTAAAAGCTATTATTCTTTGTTAACCAGTTTTTAAATTCCATGAACAGGTAACATGTTTATCTTTACTTTATATTAACTTTATAGTGACTAGTAGAGAGCTTCATACATATTAGGGAGCTGAAAAATATTTGCTTAGTAAATTTATGAATGAATAATTTCTGAAAATTCTATGTGAAGCTTACTTTAAATTCAAGTATATTTTTAAGATGGCCATCCTTACTCAGAAATAAATAAATAAATAAATAAATAAATAAATAAAATTTCAGGAATCAATAAAAATATAAAACAAAAGGACAACGTATTGAATGGGAGAAAATATTTGCAAATGATATGACGTTTAAGGGGTGAATATCCAACATACATAAACAGCTCATACAACTCAACATCAAAAAGACACAACCCAATTTAAAAAATGGACAGAGACCTGGACAGACATTTTTCCAAAAAGAACATGCAGATGGCCAACAGGCACATGAAAAGATGCTCAACATTAGCTACTCATCAGGTAACTACAAATCAAAACCACAATGAGATATCATCTCACAACATGAAAAAAAACACAAATAACAAATGTTGGCAAGGATATGGAGAAACGGGACCCCTTTTACGCTGTTGGCCAGAATGTAAATTGGTGCAGCCATTGTGGGAAACAGTATGGAGGTTTCTCAGAAAACTAACGAACAGAACTAACATATATGACCCAGCAATTCCACTCCTGAATATATATCTGAAAAAAAGGAAAAACACTAATTTGAAAAGATACGTGTACCCCAATGTTCACAGCAGTAACTATTTACAATTGCCAATATGTGGAAGCAACCTAAGTGTCTATCAACACTTTATGTGAATGGATAAAGAAGGTGTGGTATATACACAATGGAATACTACTGAGCCATAAAAGAGAATGAAATTTTGCCATTTGCAGCAACATGAATGGATTTGGAGGGTATTAAGCTAAGTGAAATAAGTCGTGTATCAATGTCTTTTGGAATTAGAGTTTTCTCTGGATATATGGCCAGGAATGGGATTGCAGGATCATGTGGTAACTCTATTTTTAGTTTTTTAAGGACCCTCCATACTGTTCTCCACTGTGGCTGCACTAAATTACATTCCCACCAAGAGAGTAGGAGGGTTCCTTTTTCCCCAAACCCTCTCTAGCATTTATTATTTGTAGACTTTTTAATGATGGTCATTCTGACTGGTGTGAGGTGATACCTTATTGCAGTTTTGATTTGCATTTCTCTAATAATTAGCAAACTTGAGTATCTTTTCATGTGCTTATTTGCCATCGACATGTCTTCTTTGGTGATATGTCTTTTCAGAACTTTTGACCAGTTCTCAATTGGGTTGTTTACTTATTCTTGAGTTTTAAGAGATCTTTATATGTTTTGGATACCAGTACTTTATCAACTGTGTGTTTGCAAATATTTTCTCCCACTCTGTGTCTTGTCTTTTTGTTCTCCTAAAAATAATTTATTTTCCAAGAAAATAAATTTGAAGAACAATAATATAACAATTTTAAGCTGTAGTCATAATTTGTAGAGATTCTCCACAGCAATAAAACATTATGTAACTATAAGTATTTACATGACTAAGGAAATATAATTAATAATATAATATGAAATAATCCTCAACTATTGCTGGGCAAATTACCTCCCATTATTTGAAATAATTTCTGAAAAAATGTGTGCTTATGGTAGTGTTGGGTATTGGTATTGTTGATTAATGGAGGTAAAAGAAATAAGATGCTTCCAGGGTTTTTTAGAATATAATGTTGCCGTAACTGACAAATGGTTTATAACTATGAGCTCTTCCTTGTTTCTAAGTATATACGCCACAAGCAGAGGCTTGGAACTTTTTTAGTGTTACAGATGAGAGTGGGTTTCATGAACTATTTATTGATAAACAACCTATCTATTATTGAAAAACAAGGAATTCAATAATGCAAAAAGAGTTAATTCAATGTAATTTATGCTCAGTGGCCCAACTGTAGGTTGATTTTGATCAAGTAACTGAGAATACAGCTGTATTATTATTATTTTTTTTTGTGGTACGCAGGCCTCTCACTGCTGTGGCCCCTCCGGCTGCAGAGCACAGGCTCTGGATGCGCAGGCCCTGCGGCCATGGCCCACGGGCCCAGCCGCTCCGCGGCATGTGGGATCTTCCCGGACCGGTGCCCGAACCCATGTCCCTTGCATCGGCAGGAGGACTCTCAACCACTGCGCCACCAGGGAAGCCCCTACAGCTGTATTAAGCAGGATTCCCAGTTTCAAGCAAGCTACCTCTGGCCCATTTAAGCAAAACAAACTTTTTAACATATTCATAGCACAATGTGACAAAGATGGATAGCTATGGAACAGATTTGTACGTTCTATTCTGTCCGATAGAGTTGTTGCTGAGGAACTGCTGCAAATTATGGACTATATCTCCCTTCACCTGTGAATCCATGTGGGTCTGGTGGCTGGATCTCATCTAGGATTGTGAGAATAAGTGATGTGTGTCACTTCATAGAATGGCTTTTAAATGGAGTAACTTCTTCATTCCCATTTGTTCTTGCTTTAACTGCAGATGCTGACAAAACCTTAGGGGGAGATAGAACATAAAAGATGAAAACAGCCCAAGCCATCCACTAACTAAAATACCGTCAAAGTTCAGTGAGTTGATGAGAAATAAACTTCGATATTGTAAACCACTGAAGTTTTGAGTAGTTTATTCAAGCAGCTACAGTTACCTTAACTGATATATGCATAGATTTGCTGGAATTCTAGATGATTAGGCTTGGAAAATTGGCAATGATAATGGAAACGTAAAAGTGAAAACCACAGCCAAATCTCACCACTGAATCAGTTGGGTGAAGTCACTTCTGTTTCCACAGCTGAACACTAGAAATTGTAACTTTGGCACTGGCACTGGACACTGGGTTCAGCTGCTGGCTCTGTGGCCCCTGGCACACCAGGATACTTGAAGTTGCTGCAGTCTCTGCAGCTACTATTAGAATTTATTTTCTATCACATTTGATTTATTGTATAAATAACTTCTGACTCAAAGTCCCAGGTGAAATTGGATGAGCTTATGTCACATACAGGTGTCTAGTGTGCAATGTTGGGTGTTGGAAAAATGAGTATCTGCCCTTTGTGGCCTTTATAGTGGGAGGTGATCACCTAAATTCCTATGCTGAAGAGTCATCTAATTATTAGGTTATTCAGATATACACTAAGCTAGCAATTAAGACATTAATTCTGAGAAGTGTACTGGTTACCCATTACTGCACAACAGATTAATCCCAAATATGAAGGACTAAAACAATAAAATTTAGTATCTCACAGTTTCTATGAGTTAGGAATTCATGTCAACTTAGCTGAGCGGTTGTGTCTCACTGCCTCTTAGGAGAGACCTGATAGGGGCTGCAGGAATCTGCTGGCTTGACAGGAGCTAGAGGATCTGTTCATAAGATGGCTCACTCACAGGGTTGTTGGTAGGGAGCATAGGTGGACCTCTTCATAGGATCACCAGGTGACCGCATGACATAGAAGCTGGTTTCCCCCAAACTACATAATCCAAGACAGAGCAAGAGAGGCAAATGCCACAATTTCCATTATGACTTAGCCTTATAAGTCATACACCATCACTTCTGTCATATTTTATAGGTCACAGACAAACCATGCAGCAGTATCAGAGAGGACTACACAATGATGTGAATATTGGGAGATAAGGATCATGGGAGCTATATTTTGGACAGTGGCCACCGTAGGAAGAGTGGAATTTTGTCACTACATACGTCAGCTTTCACTACAGAATTTTAATTGTGGAATCAGTAAGGTACAAATAAGAAGAGGTTATTTTATTGATCTGGGCACTACCAACTATTTCTCTGAGTTTAACTCTTTAATTGCTATATCTACCGATTTCTGGGGTTCCAGTCAGTTTTGCAGGGAGGGGAAGAGCTCATCTCAGCTCTTAAAAATGACTGCCAAGGCGGAAGAGAGAAGCCGAGTCTGGCCTCATTTCCGGTCCCGCCGCCTGCCAAGCCACTTCCGGTCCAGCGTCCAGAGCTGGGTGTGGCTCTGAGCGTCGTCGCCGCTGGCCGGGCGTGGTGTTGGGCGCCTCCCCGACTCTCCCGTCTTGTGGTGCCCAGGGCAAGGTGGCAGTAATGCTGACGCTGGCAAGCCAACTGAAGCAGGATGATGGTCGGTCTCAAAGGGTTCCTCCCGGGAGTCAGCCACAGCCTCTGACTCCACTCAGCGGGTTTCGGCGAGAGACAGTCTACTTGTTAAAGAGATTGGAGAACTTGAAGCTAATTTACCTTGTACATGTAAAGTGCATTTTCCTCAACCAAACAAGCTTCATTGCTTTCAGCTAACTGTAACCCCAGGAATTTTTTTTTTTTTTTTGGTTTTGTGTGTTTTGATAGATGAGGGTTACTGTAAGGGTGGAAAATTTCAGTTTGATACTGAAGTTCCTGATATGTACAACGTGGTGCCTCCCACAGTGAAATGCTTGACCAGGATCTGGCACCCCAACATCACAGAGACAGGCAAAGTATGTCTGAGTTTACTGAGAGAACGTTCGATTGATAGCACCAGCTGCGCTCCCACTAGGACATTGAAGGATGTTGTTCGGGGATTCAACGCTTTGGTAAGTGATCTTTTGAATTTTGATGATCCACTGCATATTGAAGCCGCAGAACATCATTTGCCAGACAAGGAGGACTTCCAGAATAAAGTTGAAGGGTACATGAAACATTATGCCAGAGGATAGGATGAGAAGACTGCAGCGACGTGGACTGTGCATTATAAGTTTGTCTCCAACTGAAACAAAAAGGGAGCCTCTTCCTCAGTCCTTGCGCTCCCCTCCGTCCCACTGGGTCCTCAAGTCCTGTGGCCATGTTGTCCTGAGGAAGAACCTCTTCATGACTGCCCATTGTAGATGGAGAGTTCTACATAAATACAGCAAGAGAATGTGTTTGGGGTTCTCAAGAGTTGTCCCCTTACCTTAACATGCTTACTTTTTTGAAACTGTACTGTATAGGCTGGTGGTGAGATTCTCGAGAAGTTGTAATGAACTCAGAATTGAGGCTAGAGCTTGCTTCTTTCCCTTCTCCCAAAGTCAGTTCCCTGCACAGGTCATGCTAATGATGTGCTTGCTCAGTGTAGCTCACAGATTGGCGATCAGAAACCCACTACAAACTGTGATTGGATGCAAATTCTCTTAGTTCCTTCCACAAATGTTAGCCTTGCCTAGATGTTGTGAAGCTTCCTAAAATGCATAACCATTCACTGTAGATCACTTACTGAAATGCGTATCTTATTTAATGGAAGTATATTTTGGAACAGATTTGTAATTTGTACGATTTAGTGCTTTAATTATTTTTTTTTCTATTCTCAATTTAGTTTGTATTTTCATTGTATAGAGCAGACACAAGGATGTTGAGTCAAGCAACCATTGAAGAGAAATACAAAGAAAATATGAAAGAAAAAATAATGACTGCCAAAAGCATTGCTGATAATTTCTATACCTTCATATTTCCAAGGCATTATCAAGCAAATGGGCTGGTAAGAACTGGTAAGAATGAAGAGGTAAGATGAGAGGTTGATGCTATTCAGTTATCTGGATGACAGTTAAAGCACATCATTAGATGCCAATGTCTGAGAGAGAAAAAATTACAGAAATATGCTGAGTATCCAAAAATAATGATGGACATTTAGGACCAGGATGGAATGCATGTATATTGGGAAAATACCAGCAGAGGAAAGAATGCATGGTTGGAGCAGATAACAAGGAAAAGTGCAGAAGGATATAAGGTATAAAGTGGAATGGGGGAACAGATCATTTAGGGTTTTATAGGCAATTATAAAGACACTGGATTTTACTTTGATATAAGAATATTTTGGAGGGATTTAAGTAAATGAAAAACATTTAAAAATAGTTTAAGGAATAAGTGAATGCAGAGATATAGAATAAGAAGATAATGCAATGATAGAAGCAAGAAATGATTGTTGAAGTCTAATAATATCTCAGAGTTGGTGAGGATGGATCAGATACTGGATATATTTTGATGGTGCATATGATGTGAGGTATGAGAGAAACAGATAAACCACAGATGATATCAGGAGGTTTGCCTTGAGCTCCTAAAGTAAGGGAAAGTTTTTTTTAAGAAAAACCTTCTTTTATTAATGGTGGGGAGGATCAAGAGGTTGGTTTTGAACGTGTTACATTTTTTTAAGGCAAGCTAAATATCTGGGGAAATTTTGATTAGGCAGTTTGATATACCAAACCTGGACATCCTGAGGTATAGAGGAAGAGGATGGAGAATCAGAAAGGAGACTGGGAAAGAGACAGGGTGGTGTCTCAGAAGCCAGTTGTAGAAAGTGAGTCAAGAGAATGGAACCATTAAATTGTACTAAAGGGTTGAATATGGTGAAAACTGAGTTTAGTCACATTGTAACCACCAACGACCTTGAGAAGCTTTGTTTTAGATGAATAGAGACTGCAGTCCTACTGGAGTGAGATCAAAGAGAATGGGAAGAAATGAATAAAAAGTAGCAAGGAGATATACTGCAAGGGAGAGTAAACAAAGGAATGATGTCTGTAGAGGGATGGATGGGGATGGGGGGAAAGAGAGGGAGAGGGAGAGAGAGATTTTTTTTTTTCCCAAGAGGGAGAACCCAAAGCCAAGTAGAAGTGTCTGGTACCTAATTAGTTTGTGGAATTGAGACTCTTTACTTATACTTATTTAATCCTTCCTTGGTTTTCATAGAGGGATAGTTTACATATAACTGAATTTTCATTCGAAGCAGCTGAGACAAAATAGAAGTAAGAAGAAGATTGATTTTGTTGAAAAATCATAAATCTGCAGCTGTACTACTCTTAGAAAACTCAGAAACGCATGGTATATAGTTAAAATCTTAAATTTAAATACAAGTCTTAAAGGTCTCAAAGTTTTATTCATATATTTGTCCATCAAAAACGTTATTTTGGGGACAACAGATTTAGTTTTCAGGGTGAAACAAATTCCACTGGCTGCTGGCATAGAGTTTCTCAATCTGTGAGCCACTGGACCCAGTGTTTTGGTAAGGATTTCACAAAATCTAGTATAAGCATTCCATTGTCTGCAGACCAATAAATGAAGGCATTGTACCTTTAATATGTGACATAAGTAAAGATATCATCCAAATCAAAAGATTGGGAACCACAATATAGGGCTATAAAATATGCATATCTATATCATTCTTGAGTCTATAAATTCATCCAACCATACTCTGAGTTAGAAACCAAACTCTGAGTTTCTAACTTTGTGCAAAGCAATGTACACAAATAAAAAATGTATTAACCCTAAACAATTGTAATTTGCATGTGCCTTAAAATAGGCTTTCAAAGTTATTTGAATAGAGTTTTACTGGGATCTGATAGTATCTTCTTTCTGCTGGAGACAAATTCGTTTAGAGCCTGTATCTTGGCTTATATAGTAATTACTTTTTAATCAGTTAGAAGTTGACAATTTACTACACTTTCTTACTTACATTATCTTGGTTTTGGAGTCAGTAATAGCAACAAGATATCTTGATCAGGAAAATCCTGGTATTTACAGTTGAGGTAATAGCAAAATAAGTCCTTATCTGATAAAAATACATGCAAAGCAGCTTTTTTGTCTTACACAGTAGAAAAATAAGAAACATGTTAGTTCCCTTCTCTTTGTTCCCACAGCTTTAGAACTGTTTACCTACACACAATATAAAGCAGATTAGTTTCTGATTACATAGAAGGTGATTCATGCTATTTGGGGGATTACATTATATTTTTAGGATTATATCATATTACAATATGTTTTTATTGTGAACATTTGTACAGGAACATTATGGAATAATGAATGGCTATATCCTAAAAAAATACAATACACATTGACTTAATTCCTTGAAAATACTTTATAATAAGTATTTCTTATGGTTTATTGGAAATTTGTAGTTGCTACATTTAATTTATTCTTTAACTCACTATAATTTGGATTCCTTTCTTAGCATCCCACCACCTAAATATCTTTAATAAAAGTTGTCATTGAACTCCTAACTCTTGTCTGTCTTTCTCTCTGCTTTTTAGGTTTTAACGTCCAGGGAATCTGTCTGGCATTTTACACTTTATACACCATTCTTCCTTTTTGGACACTCTCCTCTCTGGGCTTCTGTGACCATACAGCTTTTGGATCTCTTACCTTTCTGAGTCATTTTTCTCAGTTTCTTATTTATTTATCTGCTTGTTTGATTTAAAAAATTTTTATGCCTTTGTTCATTGTTTATACTCTTTCTTATCCTGATCTTTAGATATTTTTTTACTCTAAAGGCTTTTGCATTCAGGTGACATCTTAAAAAAAAATTGTTTTTAAACTCTACCAGTACAGTATTTCTTAACTCTGACTTTGCATTACAATCACCTGGGGAGATTTTACAAAACAGGATTGCCTGGCTCCCCCCACAGAGATGTTGCTTCAGAATTTCTCAGGTAGATCCTGGGTGTTTTTATTTTTTTAAAAGCTCTGTAGGTAATTTTAAAGTATAGCCAGATTTGAGAACCAGTGCTATTTACATTCTCCCGTAGTGATCTCATCCACTCATAAAGCTTCAACTACCTGCTCTACACAGAAGATTTATAAATATGTATCAGCAGCTCTAGCTTCTCTCCTGAGCAACAGGCTTGTTATAGATAATTGCTCAGTTTGCTTTCCTTCCTTTCTTCATTCCCTGAATGTTTTTGAGTGCTACCAAGTGCTAGGTGCTCTGCTAGACATAGGGATTCAGAAATGAGCTAGATATTGTTCCTGCCCTCAGGGAATTTAAGTAGTATATGAAATAAAGACAAATAAATAGACAACTAAGTACTGTGTTGTCATAGCCACTACAGAGGAAAGATGAGAATGTAGGATATACACCTAACCCAGATTGGGCAGACTTGTAGAACTCAGGGGACTTTTGTCTCAGGTATGTACAGAAGATAAAATATGTCTTGAAATATGGAAATATATTTTCCAGGTGTAAAAGATCGTGATATGGGGAGAGAGAGGATTATTCACAGAAATAGGGACAAAGAAAACTGGGATATATCTGGGGAAGTACACATACAGCTTTCTGTGGCAGAACTGTCTCCTCTTCATGATTTCCCATTAAAATAGTTCTGCTAATTTTATAACTAATTTTATAACTAATTTCATAAAACAATTATATCTATCAGTTAAAGGGTCTTAGTGAAAACTCATATAAGAAAAATGTATATTTATGAACTCAAAAGCAAAATAATATGTGGGAAATTGCCAGTTATATTCTAAAACATAATTGGTAGAATGTTAGATATCTATTCATGTGTAGATATTTTAAAAACCACATTGACTATAAACAGGGGACGCACATCTTCACTGCTACTAGTCTTGAGAAAGGCAATCACACTCCCATATGCAGTCTGTGATATTCTCTGTCACTGTGTACTGTCATTGTCTTGAATATTTCAACTGTTTCTTTCATATTTAGCTTTTGTTTTTGCCTAGAGTTGTATAATAAGTCACAAAAGTTTTTTTAAAAGTTGAAATAAAATTCATACAGAAGGTAGCAAGGGGCATGACAAAAGGGATTAAAACAGAAACACTACAGCACCATACAAAGAAAATCAGGAATATGAACATAACTGCATTTTGCAATTCTCTCATTCTAGAGCATCAACCATGTGCCCTGATGATTTACCAACCTTTTTTGTGATAGAGTTCTTTCAGGTGCATCAAAATGGTGGAGACTATCGATCCTCTGAATCAGATAATTGGTCTAAAATATTCCCTTCATCACTCAACTATTCAGCATCATAAACTTTCTTTTACAAAATTTTTGGAGTTATAATTCATGTATCATGCAATTAACCCACTTATGGTATACAATTCAATAATTTTTATTATATTCACAAAGTTGTTCAACCATTAATCACCATAATTTTAGAACATTTTCACTACCTCAAAAAGAAAACCCACACCACTTAGCCCCCAGCTCCTAAGCCCTCATCTCCCCAGCCCTAGGCAATAACAGATTTACTTTTTGTCTCTATAGATTTGCATGTGTGGTGTGTGTGTGTGTGTGTGTGTGTGTGTGTGTGTGTGTGTGTGTGTGTGTTTCATATAAATGTAATCATACACTCTGTGGTTCTTTATGACTGGCTTTTTTCACTTTAGCTTGTTTTTAAGGTTCACCCATTTTGTAGCATACATCTGCATTCATTCCTTTTTCTACATCAAAAATTTGGTTTATTTTTAGTGGTCTCATAACTATTTTAGTAAAGTTGATTTCCATTGGAATCCAATGAATTTAGCTATTTTATTGTGGTAAAATACATATAAGATGTACCATTTAACCCATTTTAAAGTGTACAATTCAGTGGACCAAGTATATTCACCATGTTGTGCAACCATCACCACTATCTTGTTCCAGAACTTTTTTATCACCCCAAATGAAAACACGTTAAGTAGCCACTCCCATCTCCTTCCCTACAGTCTCTGACAATTACTGATCTGCTTCTGTCTCTATGTATTTGCCTATTCTGGATAGTTCATATAAATGGAATCATTATAATATGTGACATTTTGTCTCTGACGTCTTTCATTAATTTAATTTAATGTTTAGTGATGGTATTCTGAGCAGGGACCTGTGGCACCATAGTGAACTGTAACTTGTAAATGGACAAAAGAAGATTTACAGCAAACTTCTCATTGCACAAATTGGCTTTTAGCAAAAGAAAAAAAAATGCTTGTTGAGTTTGTGTTATGTGCTAGTAGCGAGGTCTAAGTACTTTGCAAGTATTTTTCCATCTTTATTGAGCTATAATTGACAAATAAAAATTGTATATATTTAAGGTGTAAGACTTGATGTTTCGATATACGTATACCTTGTGAAATAATCCCCATAATCAAGCTAATTAACATGTCCATTACCTCACATAGTGACGATTCCTTTTTGTGTGTATGTGATCTACACATTTAGCAAATTTCAAGTATACAATTATAGTATTGTTAGCCATATTCATACTGCTCTACATTAGATCTCCAGAATTTATTCATCTTGCATAATGGAAACTTTGTATCATTTGATCATCTCTCCCCATTTCCCCTTATCCCCAGGCCCTGGCAACCACCATTTTACTATATGCTTCTATGAATATGACTATTTTAGATTCCTCTTATAACAGAGATCATACAATATTTGTCTTTCTGTGTCTGGTTTATTTCACTTAGCATAATGTCTTCTAGTTTCATCCACGTAGTCACAAAGTTCAGGATTTCCTTTATTTTTAAAGCTGAATATTATTCCATGTCCGTATAATATCACATGTATGGATATACAATGTTTATTCATTCATCAGTTGATGGACATTGGTGTTGCTTCCACCTTTTGGCTATTAGGAGTAATATTGTTATAAACCTATGTATCTGTGGTCAACTGATTTTCAATGAGAGTGCCAAGACCATTCAATGGGAAAAGAATAGTCTTTCCAACAAATAGTCATGAGGCAACTGGATATCCATATTCAAAACAATGAATTTGGAACCGTACTTCACACAAAATATAAAAGTTAACTCAAAGTGAATCAAAGACCTAAATATAAGAGCTGAAACTAGAAGACTCTTGGGAGGAAAAATAGGTGTAAGTCTTATGACTTTGGATTAGACAAGGACTCCTTTTTTTTTTTTTTTTTTTGCGATATGTGGGCTTCTCACTGTTGTGGTCCTCCCGTTGGGGAGCGCAGGCTCCGGACGCACTGGCTCAGCGGCCATGGCTCACGGGCCCAGCCGCTCCACGGCATGTGGGATCTTCCCGGACCGGGGCACGAACCCGTGTCCCCTGCATCGGCAGGCGGGTTCTCAACCACTGCACCACCAGGGAAGGGAAGCCCCTAGACAAGGACTTCTTAATTATGACATCCAAAGCACAAGCAACAAAAGAAAATACAGATAAGTTGAACTTCACTGAGATTAAAAACTTTTGGCTCAAAGGGAACCATCAAAAAAGTGAAAAGGTAACCCTCAGAAGGGGAGGCAATATTTACAAATCATATAATTGATAATGGGCTATTACCAATTATAAATAAACAATTCTTATAACTCAAGACAAAAGACAAAAACCCAATTTAAAAATGAGCAAAAGACTTACTTAAAGAGACATTTTTTCCAAGGAAGATACACAAATAATTAACAAGTACTTGAAAAGATACTCAACATCATTAGTCATCAGGGAAGAGTTTTAAAACCACAATGAAATACCACTTTATACCCACTAGGAAGGTGATTTTTTTAAAAAGAAAAAGGAAATTAACAAGTTTTAACAAAGATGTGGAGAAATTGGAATCCTAAATCCACTGCTGGTAGGAATGTAAAGTGGTACAGCCCCTGTGGAAAACACTTGATATTTCCTCCAAAAGTTGTTAAAGTTACCGTACAATCCAGCATTTCCACTTGTTGGAATTGCTACCAAATACATCAAGACAATTGAAGACATATGTCCATACAAAACCCAGCATCATAAACTTTCACAGCCAGTGACAAACTGTGTCTGCTTCAAGTCTCCTTCCTCAACATTTTTCATGCTTCAATTTTCTTTCTCATTTGGGAGTAAAAGTTATTTTTGTGGAATCACTTAGATTTTTTATCGAATATATTTAATGTATTTTGGTCTAGCAAAAATTCATTTATTTGTGTTTTGGTTTTGCCTTGCTGTATTGTAAATGATAACATTTATGGCCTGACATACAAACAATATGTGTTACTGCATAAAAGTCAACAGCTTGTTAACAAATATATTGATTTTTAGCAATAAAATGGAGATATTTTAAGCATTGTGCATCCTAACATTAACAACTGTTATATGTTTTATTACACTTTTCAGAAATTGGTTATGGATTTTAGCTTGATAAGCAAATGTTGATTAATTTTTTCATTGGGAAATGGAGCCCTAATTGGAATTTTCATATATTGCCTAATTTAGGGAAAGGATTACTGATGTTAAGTGAAAAAAGAAATGCCTTTATTTCATTGTGCCCAGAAAACAGAGCTTCAAGGTGTTGGCCTGTTGAAGAAAGATGTAGACAGGTTTTAGATCATAATTAATTGTATCTACCATGTTAAAAAATATATATATATATACATATATATATTTATAAAGATGGCTTTGGAAAGTCTTTGAATGATCTTAGTGATATGAATTTGTTTGAACTTGGAAAGTTTGTTCTACTGTCAGTGTTGAGACAGGATGAAAGGGGCAATACTGGAGGTACTGGGAGTAGCTAAAAGACTATAGTGGTAATCTGTGCAAAAAATTCTGAGAAACTTTACAAAAGCAAAGAAAAGGAGGATAGGAAGTAGGTGACAGATTTTAGAAGTGTTAAGGAAGTAGACTCAAGTGTACAGGAGGCCAACAAAGGGTGAGCATAAAATATTAGTGTCCAAACTGGGATAATTTTCAAAGTTAAAGTGGCCACTATTGTTAATTGCACTGTGTAAGCATACATAGTCTGTGTGTTCTGAGGAAAACAAAGACCTATAGCTATCCTAATGATGTATCATGGAAAATAATAATAAGAGAAAACATTTCACAAGAGCATGTATGTGTCAGGCATTATGGTAAGTATGTTCCATAGGTCCTATTATGTAATCCAAATACCTATCCCCTACTTATGCCCACTTTACAGATGATAAACACATCAGATAAGTTAAAAACTTTCCAAAAGTGACATCTGAACATCTGCTTTTCTGATTAGGAAGCATATTCCCTTAATTTTTGCATTATTCCTCTATTATTCTGAATTACTGATAAAGGAGTAACTCTTCCTCAAAATAACATGCCCAGACAAAATGAGTAATAATATCTTGACAGATGTAATTGGTGCTCATCATGAGGAGGAGGTAAGGCTCTTTTTACATTTTGGGGTAAGGGAGAAATTTATTTGGCACCACATAATCCATATGAGCTCTTCTTGGCTTCCACTTGCTCAATTTTGATGGGAAATGGACAAGTGTAGTATCCCCAAATGGAAAAGAGCATCGTGACAATGTGCTCAGATCCCTGATATCAGGCCACCAGGAAAATAACCGGAAGGCCCCTTCCCTAACACAGTCAATAGGAGAGACAAGTGAAATGGACTTTCTCCACCTTACTCCAAAAGAAAACCCCTGGAAGAAACTTGGAAAAGTCAGTGGGACAAACAGCAGTGCCCACCACTGTAGCTGATCTCCATTGAAGCCACAAATAACATTAATCATCTTCCTCATGAATTCCCAGTCCAGACTTCCCTCACCCTCAGCACCTCTTCTGGTCTTGAAACTGAGTGGGACCCTGTGGGGCTCCTGGGTACAAATCCTGTCCGTGTCCCCCTTTTTTTGTTTTTGGCTGCACTATGCTGCATGAGGGATCTTAGTTCCCAAATCAGGGATTGAACCCATGCCCCCTGCAGTGGAAGCATGGAGTTTTAACCACTGGACCGCCAAGGAAGTCCCTGGTGTCCCCCATTTCTTGTTTGTAGGAAATAGGCTTTATTTACCCTCCTTCACTTTCCCTGAGTTCCAAAGGGCAGATTCAAATAGTAGCTAATCAGGGAATGGAGGGGATGCAGAAACTAGCTGGGGTGGGGGGTGGGGTGGGGTGGGGGTGGCGGTGGGGTTAGCAATCAAGAAACAATAGTGCAGCCTTGGGGCAGTATCCTGGTTCCCCCTCAAGGAATATACATAACAATATCTTTGAGTTCTTCAGCAGAAACTAAGGCCCCCACCCAGGTAGGTGGAGTATGGTAACTTCAGGCTGAGCACAAGATTCCTGGAACACCACCATGTTACATCACCACCAACCAGTCAGAAGAAAGTCACACACCCTGCAGCCCTCACCCCGGATTTTGTGTTCTTTTCTGGACCCAGTGGTGACCATCCTGTTGGACCTCCTGTTTGGCCCTTCTCTGTTTCAGCTGCTCACAATGTTTCTCTCAGACAGGCTCCAACATTTTCAGACTAAGTTGTTGTTACTACAAGGGTGGAAGCCGACTTCAGACATGAAATACCTCAGTTTAGATAAGGTAGAGAGAGACTTGTACTCTACTAGTCAGGATGGCACCCACTTCCAGGAGGAAATAGTTACAGAAGAAAGAGACCTCCGCCCCAATTCCCAAGAAGTATCGAGTATGAAGTATCTCGGTGGGAGGGAGTTGTTAGGGAACCATTGATTAAAAACACCTTCCCTGGCCAGCTTGCATGGATTATTTCACAACAGGAAGTCCCGATAAGGAACACGGAACTGACCAGCTGCAGCCAACCAGAAGAACTCGGGAGGGGCCCAAAGCAGGGAGGAGTAACTAGCCCATACATGTCTCGCTGAAAACCATTTGACTAAAAGATTCGTGCGCTGCCTGGAAGGGCCTTTAATTGGACCACATATAGGCACAGGCAAGATGATTGGCCAGAGACAACCCAAAAGACTAACCCCACCTCCATAAACCTCTGAGACTGTTAGGCACTTGACAGAGCAGTCCTCCTGGGTTCCGTTGCCCTGCTACTCTCTGCTCCAGAGCTCTCTGCTTTGTCAGTATGTGTGTCTCCTCGGACAATTCATTTCCTAGTGTTAGATGAGAATCCACTCTCAGCCCTAGAAGTAGTCGCCCTTCCCGTAACAACTGCAGATATAAAACCTAGACAGAATGCCCAGAGCAACTGTTTGAGGATTTGAAAAGTAAAAAGTAGCAGGGGAAGAAAAACCAGAACTCAGAACCTGAGGTAAGTATACCTTTGTTTTTGTTTTACTTTGGTATGATCTAACCTGAGCTCAATGTAGTCTGAAGCACAGACATGGCCACCGGAGCACAGACAGGAAGAGAGCCAAAAAAAGCAAGCTAGTTTTGGCTCAGGGAGCATAGAAAACCCTCATTTTTCCATTCTTTCCTTTTCTCATTTCCCTCTCACCCTAGGCCCACAGCCATCTTGTGGTGGCAGTAGCAGACCTGTCAGCAGGATTCCCTAGGAACCAAAATTCTTAAGGAGGGAATCCTCCTCTGATCAGTGGAACTGTAGCCCCAAGGGGTGGTACAGGGGGCATGAAACCCTGTTAGTGTTTTTCTTCTCTGCTCTCCTGCTGCTTGATCACAAATGCAAATGCAGCAATGGAAAAGCATGTCAGTGGGGTAATAAACTGCAAGTTTCTGACTGGAATAATGAAAAAGGGACTAATAGAAAACCAGAAAGTACTGGAGAGACTGTGGAGAGGGGGTTGTTCTGGGCAAGCAGACCCCATGAGCTGTGTATGAAGTCCTGCACTTACTCCTGTGTTGCACAGGCAGAGACCTGACCCTCATTAGAATATCAAAGACTGGAGAACTGGACCAAGAGACCATCTGCTGGCCAGTAGTAGAGCTCATGTGGGAGAGACCCAAATAGTCCATCAAAGATTTTGCACTGAAGTGACATTGGAACCACAGTCTACAAAAGGTGGTTGGAATTGTGACCTGAAGTGGCTTTGTATTTTAGAGGAAAGAGAAATTCTAGTTAGAAGATGAAATGGGTACTCAAATACACAAAGCACTAGAATAGACACAAGCCTGCAATAAGTATACAATTTGTTCAAATGGCCAACTGGATTAGGTGCCTGTTGATACCAAGCAGGGCCCTGTGGGGCTCCTGGGCACAAAGCCTTTCTGTGTCATGCATTTATTTGATTACAGGAAACAGCCTTCACTCAGCCTCCATGACCTTGCAGGAGTTCCAATGGTCAGATTCAAGGGTTGCTAATTAGGGAAAGCAGGGGATTCGAGACCAGGGAGAAATTAAGTCAAGAGAAACAACAGTGCTGCCTTGGGGCAAGTTCCTGTTTTCCCATACACAAAACAATATCTTTGAACTGTTTTGCGTATACTAAAGCTTCCTCTAGGTGGGAGAAGCAAACAATTAATGATGGTATGCTGAACACAAGCATGTAGACCCCAGACCAGTTGGAACCTGAAGGTTGATGATGCTGACTCCTGCTTACCTCACCACCAACCCAGCAGAAGAATATCCATGAGCTGATCACGCCCTCTTTGAACCATTACTGTAAAACTTCTCACTATCCTCTGCAAGTGGGGACACATAGTTTTTTGAGACAGAAATCTGCTGTGTCCTCCTTTGCCTGGCAAAGTAATAAAGCTATCCTTTTCAATTTCACCTAAAACTCTGTCTCCAAGATTCGATTTGACACCAGTGTACAGAGAATCTGAGCTTTCAGCATCACTGTCTTTGAACAGAAAAAGAGATTTATACTTATATCCACTGTCAAAAATAAGCCAGCAATTGTAGTGCTGTCAGAAAAGTGTGTAAAGAAAGTTCCCTGGTGGTCTAGTGGTTAGGACTTGGCACTTTCACTGCTGTGGGCCAGGTTCGATCCCTGGTCGGGAACTAAGATCCTGAAATGAAAGCCTAGTGGCACAGAAAAAAAAAAAAAAAAAAAAAAAAAAAAGTGTTTAAGCAGTAATATAAGAAACATAAAAACAAAAAACAAAACATCACATCTGATCTATTAATTTTTTTCCAGATGTTTATAATACAATTTTATGAAATACATATAATAATTGAAATCCTAGAACATCAATGCATTTTAAAATTACAGGTCAGATTAACTGTACTAAACTCTTAATCTAGAGGTTTGTGTTGCATACTTCCAAAGATTTAAAAATTTTTTAAAACATAAATATATATTTTTAAAACAAATCTTTCCTTGTGAGTTATATTTTACTTTTTAAGTGCAAGTAAATAGTTACTAAATAATGGTGCTCAATTTTCTTTTTTAAATTTTTTCTAAGAAAATATTCGAGTACACAGTAGATATTAATTGCAGAACTGAATGATTTCCCAAGGAGAATAGTTATTTATTCATGAATGATAAAACACAAATTATTTCTGGCACACTAAAATAGGGCTTACATTTGAACTTCAGCTAAGACACTGAGAATTTTCCCTTATGAATCTAATTATAAGTGTCATTTCAAAAACTACTTTTACTTCTGCTTTGGCTTAGTGATAATATTAATTTCTAATAATTGGAGTATATTTAAAGTTTCAAAAGGTAAACAAGACATAGGTTTATCTTTCTCATTTTATAAGTTAAGGATGCATTATACTGATCCCTTTTCTCACACTCACCAAAGAGGAAAAGAGAACACAATATAATTGATACTTGATGAGGAATTAAATAAAATTATCTTGTTCAGGTGCCTTATTTGTTGAGATATGTTTTCATACAGTTTCAGTTTCTTTAATGGCTTTTAACCTATCCAGATTTACTATTTCTTCTTGTTTATATTATGATATTGTTTATTTTTGAAGAAAAACACCTCTTTAATCTATGTATTTTAAGATGCTTAAATTTATACAACTGTTATATTTTAAATGTAACTATATCTGTACATAACATCTTTTTTATTACCAATATTATTTCATTAAACAGTCTGTCCTCTTAGTTTTAGCCCTGTACGTAGTTTGCCAATTTTCATTCATCTTTTCAAAATCTATGTTTATTCTTTGTTCAATTTAATGTGCGATTTTACCTTATTATTTTGTTCCTCACTATGTTTTAATGAATTATTTTCTCACTGTTACTTCTTGAATCCCACTTCTTCCTTCTGGCTTCATTTTTCTTTCTGTTGAAGGGATAATTTGTGAGTCTAAATGTCTTAAAATGTCTTTATTTTGCATGTACTCTTAATAATTTTAGAGTACGTATTGTGTCTACAGTTCTATTCTCAGTCCCTTTCTCATGGCATCTACATTTATTTTCTGGTAATTTGGGGTATTTTCTTTAGTTCTTCATGTCACTAGTTTTTCAATGATATGTCTAGATACTAGTTAAAAAAAAAAACCTATATTTTGTGGATGTTTCAACTCATGAAATTTTTCAACATATGGAATTTTTCTTTCATAGATTCTGGGAAAGGCACACCCACAACACGCACACTGTCATTATCTCATCAAATATGACTTGTCTCTGCTTCTTTATTAGAATATGTTGAAACTTCTTGCTCATCTCCCATATTTCTTAGTGTCCCTTAATTATCATTCATTATTTAACTTTTCTATGCTGCATTCTTAGAAAGTTTCACCATTATAATGTAATCAATAAATTCTCTTTAACTATGTGCAGTTGTTAAATTATTTTAGTTGTTATCAAGTTTTCTTATATATATATAAAAGATACTTGGTGAGGAATTAAATAAAATTATCTTGTTCTATATACATATACACACATATATATGTATATATACACATATTTATGTTGGCATTTTTACTATAGTTTTAATTTCCAACATCCTATAAAAATTTACCTTGTTTTTAATTTCATAACTGCCCTTTAACATTTAATAAATTCTAGTTGTTTATAAACATTATTTCATTATTTATCTATGTAAGAATTATAGAGTTGCTCTATTATCTTCTTTTTTTGACATTTTGTTCAATCTGTTGAAAGTCTTTCATGGAAGCAGATATTCTTTTGTGTTTGGCATTTCATGTTTAAGAGCTAATCTGCGAGCAAACCCCTCCCTGTATTGTGATTGGGTTTTAGGCAAACCCTGGTCCTGTGGAATGTGTAGTTCTTTAGTTAGAAGCTTTGCTTGTGACTATGGGTGGTAGACTTTTAGGTTTTGGTCCCATATGTTCACAACTCGTACAGTCCATCAGAGCTCTTGAGTCATCTTTTATGTATGAAAAACACAATTCCAGCTTTAGACTTCATGAATTGATGCCAATTATAATTTCCTGCCAAATGCAAGGTGTTTGTCTTCTATCCTCAGCTGGCCTTAGAATTCTTATGCCATATGTCTCAGTCACCATAGTGAGTTTCATTTTTATTTTTAATCAAGATATTTCTTTCTTATTTTTAAACATGCAATGTGTTTTTTAACCTGACAATATTTTTTGTACAAGTATAATTTGTGTACCATGAATGTACTCATTGTTTTTTTTGGCCATGCCATGAAGCATGTGGCATCTTAGTTCCCCAACCAAGGATCAAGCCCGTGCCCCCCTGCAGTGGGAGCATGGAGTCTTAACTACTGATCCACCAGGGAAGTCCCTGAATGTACTCATTTTAAATGTACAGTTCATTGAGTTTTGACAAATGTATACACAATCAAAATATATAATAGTTTCATGATCACATAAATTTACCTCATCTATTTTTATTTTTAATACAAGTTTAAAAACAATTTCAAACGTTATAGAAAAGTTGCTGGTATAATACAAATAACTTTCTTTCCTAAACCATTTGAAAATAAATTGCCAAACAACGCCCCATCACCCTGAATATGTTGTGGGTAATTTCTTACAGAACCAAAATACAACTATCAAAATCAGAAAGTTAACACAGAACCACAATACAGCTATGAAAATCAGAAAATTAACATTAATCAGTAATTACATTACTAAATATAATCTTCAGACCCCACTCAAACTTTGCCAATTATTACAATAATGTCCTTTACAGCAAGAGGATACAGTTGAGAATTATGCTATTTAGTTATCAGGTCTTTACAGACTCCTTCAGTCAGAAATTGTTCTTCAGTCTTACTTTGCCTTCTATGACTTCAACATTTGAGGGTACAGATCAGTTATTCTGTAGAATGTCCTTTGATTTGGTTTTGTCTCATATTTTCTCATAACTTGATTTAGATAACGCTTCATTGACAAGAATACTAGATGAGTGATGTGTATTCTTCTCATTGCATTTTATCATTTATACACAGTTTTGGGTTATCTTAGTACTGTGCTGTTCACTTTGATCTTTTAATTAACAGTCATGTCTTATGGTTTCTTCCATTTGCAAACATTTTCTTTTGCCCTTTGTGATTTTTATGTATTTTGTGGAGAGATACTTTGGAATTACTCATCCAACTCTCAATTTATTCATTTATTCATTTCAGTGTGTATGCTCATACCCTCATTTATTCAATACATGATTTACTTTTAATTTTGACACTAATATTGTCTCAGAGTTGGCCAGTTAGAGAAAGCTTCTTTAAACTGGCTGTTTTGTCCTCTTGGCATGTCTCCATTTTATTTTAAGCAGTTGTTTGCTTTCTGGCACAATGAATGTTCCAGGCTCATCTTGTAATCTCCCTATTGTACCCCTGGATTCAGCCATTTCTCCAAGGAGACCTCATTTCATTTAGTGGATAATATTTATAATCCAGCATGTGAGTACTCTGTGTGCTCATTGCTATGGGGGTTTCATCTACACAAGCTCCTGTCCTTTAACCTAAAATACCTGTCTCCACACTGCCTCCAGCTCGTGTCACTCCTTCATTTTTTAAAACATTTTATTGGAGTATAATTGCTTTATAATATTGTGTTAGTTTCTGCTGTATAACAAAGTGAATCAGCTATATGTATACTTATTTGTGTCACTCCATCTTTCTCCTTCATTTCATTTCACTTTTAGACATTTTTTTTTTTTTTTTTTTTTTTTTGTGGTACGCGGGCCTCTCACCGCCGCGGCCTCTCCCATCGCGGAGCGCAGGCTCCGGACGCGCAGGCTCAGCGGCCATGGCTCACGGGCCCAGCCGCTCCGCGGCATGTGGGATCTTCCCGGACCGGGGCACGAACCCGCGTCCCCTGCATCGGCAGGCGGACTCTCAACCACTGCGCCACCAGGGAAGCCCTAGACATTTTTAAAGTCTATATTTTCTCTCTTCCTGCTTTAATCTCATTATTCTACTTCACAATTTAAATCAGCCTCCTACTTCGGTTTTCATGTTGTAGTCCTTAACATTACCATATTGTTCTTGAACAATGTATAAAAATGCAAAAAGTATCACTGAGAAAATGACTATGGCTGCTAAAATTATGAGTTATTCTAATCTACTTATAATATATGACATCCCAATATATCAAAAGAAAATATTCTTAAAAATGAAAAAATATTGAGATATCAGAACTTTCAAATTAATTTATTTACTTCTGGGCTTAATAATACCTTTTAAAATTTAAATAATATAAATGGAAAAAATGATTATTTTATATCACACATCATATGCTAATAAGATTGTGATACTAGTTGCTTCCAATCTACTCAACTTTTACAAAATTATGTTAGGAAAGAATTTTAACTTTGATTAGGTGGAGTGCAAAATTTAACTTAAATTTTCATATCAATAACATTTTTTTACTTTCATACTACATTGTCAATGAAAAAATGGATAATTTCTATTCATGGTAAAGGAAACCTCTTGTAGTGCCTTGAAAACCTTCAGGAAAAAGTCATTCATGGGATAGCTCAAGAAAAATATACAAAAGGTACAATGTATTATAAATTTACAAAAATATAAGTGCCAGAACAGATGATTTTAATAAGACTGACTTTATCTAGATGAATTTTGAAGCACCCAAATTTATAAATATTTGGTGAGAATACTCAAGCACATTTATATTTCCCTTGTTTAAAAGACCGATCACATCCTGGCAAGGGCTAATATTGTCTGGTTCACTGATTTAACATCCAAATATTTGCCTGGAAGTAAGCTGTGTAAGTGTGCTTCATTATAACTGGTACTTGGATAGCTGGCAAAGGATAGATAACCTTGCAAGAAAAGGAAACACAAAAGAGATTTGAGGCTTGATATCAACACACCCCAATCCCAAGATTCACATTCATGGTAAAATTTAGTGATTTATAACTACACTACCAAGTTAAAGATTAGTTATTTCACAAATACTTGTTGAGCACCTACTATGTCACTGTGCTACTTGCTGGAAGGGCAAAATTAAATAAGATTGAATAACATAAAGTTGCCCTCAAGGACTGATCTTATAATTTAGTAGGTTTAGTGCTTATAAATACACAAACACCACATTTCATTATCAGTTTAAAAGCACTGTGATAAGGATATGTTCAGGATGTCTTCTCACTGATGAAGACAATACCCATCCTGGGAGGACCACACTTTCATACACAAGTCATTTTGTGTGAAGATGTCATTTTTTTTGCCATAGATGCTCCTATAGAGTGATTTATGCCTCTAGATCTTAGATATAAATCTGCTCATGTGACCTGTCTATAAAATAGGTGGTTGAATTTAGACATCAGTACTCTGTATAAGATGTGGATATATGATAGACTTTTAGTTGTAGCTATTTGTTTTAAAGTGTCTTCTCACTCTTGAAACATTGCAGTAGATAAATCATGAAAGCACCTGGTCAGTTTTGATGTGGCAGTTTACATAGCCATGCCTGCCTGACTGTTGTATTAAATCACAGCCTCACTCAACTGTCTGAGGTGGGGAATCCAAGAATCGCTCTCCCTAGTATTCTAAGACAATTAGACATTGCAGCCTTCAGGTAGAACTGCTATCCATCTGGCCAAGAGAGGACAGTTTGGCTCCTTCTCAACCATCTGGATGCCATATATCTTGCTTGGAATAATGAACACCAGTGATTCTTTCCTCTCCTCTTTGACTAGGGACATTTCCCTTTCCTAATAAGGTCTCTGAAGGATTGGGAAGCAATCTTCTGTAAGCAAATTTAATCTACATTTTTTAAATTATTAATATATTGGAAAAACATTTTCAAAAGTATCTATTTTCTCTTTATTGCTTTATATGTCTGTTTCTCATTTTTATTCTTTGGAACTTCAGTAATGTTCTTATTATTTGTATAAAATTTAACATTTTTAAAACTTTATTGAAGCATATTTTACCTGCCATATTATACATACACATCAATGGAACTAAATTTACCAAATTGTACAAATATCACCAGAAATCAGTATTAGAATAGTTTCATCACCCCATTAAGATCCCTAATGCCCATTAATTGTTAGTCCTCACCCTGCTGTTCATCACACCCTACCCTAGACCACCACTAATCTATTTTCTGCCTATAGATTTGCCTTTTCTAGATATTTCATATAAATTGGAACTAAGAAATATGTGATATCTTTTATCTGGCTTATTTCACTTAGCATGTATCAATAATTTATTCTTTTTTATTCACGTACTTGTTTTATTTTATTCTAAATTTTTGGTTGTTGATTTTTTTCCTTTTTTTATTGAAGTATAGTTGATTAACAATATTGTGTTAGTTTCAGGTATACAGCATAGTGATTCAGTTTTATATAAATAAAATATATTTTCAGCATCTTTTCCCTTATAGCTTATTACAAAATATTGAGTATATTTCCCTTTGCTATACAGTAGGTCCTTGTTGGTTATCTATTTTATATACAGTAGTATGTATATGTTAATCCCAACCTCCTAATTTATCCTTCCCCCCACGCTACTACTGAACAATATTCCATTGTAAGGTATTCCATTGATTTGTCTATCATTTTACTAGTTGATGAACACTTAGGTTGCTTACAGTTTTTGACTTATAAAGAATGCTGTTAAGAGCACTCATGTGCAGGGATTCCTTGGTGGCACAGTGGTTGAAAATCCTCCTGCCAATGCAGGGGACACGGGTTCAAGCCCTGGTCCAGGAGGATCTCACATGCTGCAGAGCAACTAGGCCCATGCACCACAACTACTGATCCTACACTCTAGAGCCCGTGAGCCACAACTACTGAGTCTGCATGCACAACTACTGAAGCCTGCACAACTAGAGCCCATGCTCCACAACAAGAGAAGCCACCACAATGAGAAACTTGTGCACTGCAATGAAGAGTAGGCCCTGCTTGATGAAACTAGAGAAAGCCCGAGCACAGCAATGAAGACCCAAAGCAACCAAAAATAAATAAATTAAATAAATACATTTTTTAAAAAAGAACACTCATGTGCAAGTCTTTGTGTGGGTATGTAAAAGTTAACATTTTTTGAAATGGTGTTGATGTCATCAATTTGATAACATTTGACATTAAAATGCAAGTCTTTTTTCAGGCCGTGCTGTGTGGTATACTGGATCTTAGTTCCCTGACTGGGGATTGAACCCATGCCCCCTGCATTGGGAGGACGGAGTCTTAAGCACTGGACCACCAGGTAAGTCCCAACAAGTATGTTTGTGTATTGTTCATATGGTTATTGTGAGGATCAATGCAATATATAAAATGGAATTATTGTTTTCTTTTCTTTTTGTTTTTTTTTTTACTTTTCAGTACTCACCTCTGGGTTTAATTATAAATTGGAATTTACAATTTTTAAAAAATGTTTTTCTCATTTCTCATAATTTTGTGTTATTGTACACTTCTACTGCCTTCATGGAAGGTTTCTGTTTTCTTTTCTATCACTGTTTCTGCTTTTCATACCAAAAATCCTGTTGCTTACTGTTTTCAATGTCTCCAAGGTGAATTTTATAATTATTTATAATAATTTTGATATATTAAAAAAATAATTCCACTTTCAGCTCATCCTGCCATCTCCTTATGAATCTCAGTTTCTATCATTTTCTACATTATTTAGTCTACCAAATAGATACTGTCTCAGATTTTTATCTTTTTATATTATTTGAGCTTTCTGAGTTAAGAATCCAGGCCATCACTTATTTGACTACTCAGTGTCTCAACTTTTCTATCTGTAAAATGAGAAAATAATAATAATAATTAGAGTAATAATGCCTACCACATTGATTCATGGTCAAGAATAATGACAAATTACTTTCCAGATAGAACATGTCCTGTTCTATCAAATAAATGCTCAAAGGAGAATAGGCAAAATGCTAGTTTTGCCTTTGGGAATCATTCTTTACCTAAAACTGGATGTACAATAACAAATAATAAAAGAATGATTTAACTTCAGCCAGAATTTCAGCTCTTGCTAGGAAAGAAATTAAGTTTTCTGAGTACCTGAGGTATCCCTGAGCTATATTAGCTCTTTGGATATTTTAAATAATTGAATCTCATTTCACTGTAATATAACTTACACAGCCTTTTCTCCCTCACTGAGGAAACTAATGTTCAGAAAGATCAAGAAACTTTCTGAAAGTCACACAGCTATGAGAATATATGTGTGGAACTGGATTTATAACTTAGATCTGTTAAAACATAAAACCCATGTTCTTTTCACTATATTACACTAACATTTATTATAATAGTTTAGATAAAGCTTATCTTTAGTCAGTCACTTGACATAATCTTGTGGTTTTATTTTACAATTTTTTACATTTTCTCTGGTTGAAAACAAACAGATATTGTGGATTTCATTATGCCCTAAAAATATATGGAAACATGGGGTGCCCACCCTATCCTGTCTCATGGATGCCAAGCCAAAGGCTTCCTATTGCCTCCTCCAGTGACCCATTCATTTCTTGAGAACTTTCTCTGGTGGATGTTCTTTTACAGGGGAGTTCTAAGGAGTTAGTTTCCCTGACAGCAGTCTTCGAGCACTGAATTTCTTCCCCTTCTGATGTGAAAATGGTGAATGGTACTGTATATAATCTCTTGAGCTCCCCAAGGTGCTTGAAACTAAAGTACAAAGTGAGAGTTTACTTATGAATATTAATTAACATACTCTTTTATTAACTTTTTTCCTCTCCTTGTTGCCCCACCGGTGCTTCCTAAAATCAGATTCTCTCCCAAATAAACGCTGTGTGCTCAAATCCATATCTCAGGGAATTCAAACCAAGACAAGTGGGTCCATCATAAAAATATAAATTGTTTCAAAATTTATATAAATTCTTGTCTGATGCATAATGAATTAGTCAGACAATTGAATTATCTTTGATATTCAATCTTTTTTTTTTTTTTTTGGCTGTGCCACACTTGCTTATGAGATCTTAGTTCCCTGACCACGCCCTCAGCAGTAAGAGAGTCCTAACCACTGGACTGCCAGGAATTCCCTCAACCTTTAATATTTGAATTAAGATAATTGATTTACTAGACAAAAAAATGAATCAGTATTTCCTTGTCAGTCTTTTATGTTTTTTTTAACAGACCACATAAAGACATATAAAACTAAAAATTCTGTGAACTAATCGGGCATTTAATTTCTACTCATTAAACATAAATAATTGGTACTATAGTTTTCAATATACTGAATATTTCATATTATATCAAAATATCTGTTATTATAAATACCTGTGTATTAATATTAATTCCTTTTAACAAATACTGCTAGAAGACATTTGCAACAGACCATTATATTTAAGTATATTAATTTAATAGCTATTTTAGTATTGTTATTGTAATTTTATTGCTAACTATTAAAAGTGTATATATATCTTTACACTAAGTATAGATTTTTCTTAGTAAACATTCTGAATTTTTTCCTAATAATAAGAATCCCTTAGGTAGTAGATGCTATACATTCAGATATGTAAAAGATGTAATTTGACTCCAGGATCTGGAGTTAAACATCTGTCTAATTGTGTTTTTACATATTTTGGGAGGAAATTACTCTGATCATCCTAAGACTGTTGGAAATACAGAAATGATTAGTACGCACCAGACAAAAACTGAATAAACTAGGACTGCACTCTTTACTGTTTATTCTTAGAAGTGTTTCATTTCTAGAGAAACATCCTGCTGCTGTGGTTGTCTTTTTCAGACAAATGTGGAATTACAGTAGACCAATTCTTACTGCTTGTTTGTTTGTTTTTTCTTGGTACATGGCTTGATTAAATATAAACAAGAAATATAAACAGAAAACAATCTCAAGATTGTTTCTGAAACAAATATTTTCTAAATTTAATTATCTCATGTTTCCAAGTAGACTAAAAATGAACCTTTCTGGAATAATATAATGCAAGACTACAAACAGAAGCAAATCACATCAATTTTTTTTTAATTTAGTTAATTATGCTTGAGCTCCTTATGTTTTATTTTATCTGCTCCTGAAAATAGGAAATCATCTGAGTTCTAAAATTGATTTATTACCATCCATGTCATTATTATATCTATGCAATTTGGGAAAAGTTACGGTGATGATTCCCAATATAACTGTACTTTTAACAAGTTTATTCATTTCTAATTATGATTTTTTTGTTTTTTTATCTGCTTTTTACTTTGTGTATATAGATTTATGACTCATATTCCATCATAAGCCTGTCTTTTATTACCCAGTGTCATCTTTATCCTGTTTATTGTTTTTAATCTTTTAAGATTTTCCACCTTGTCTAATATTAGACAAAAGGCAACTGTTCTTACTTGCCTTTTGTTTGCATATCTATTTGTTCATCTCTTAATTTTAACTTTTATTTTCACCATGCTTAGAGTATGTTTATTATAAATATCGTCTAAGCTATTTTCTTTTAATTTCAATCTGATAATTTTTGTATTTTAATGAAAAGATTTAGTCTGTTAACACTGTTTGTAATGATATTATTTATTTTATTTTCCTTCATGTTTATTACTTGTTTTATTTTATTGTTTCCTCATTTTCATTTCATCTGCTTTTTTGTTCAAGGTGTTCATTTCACTTTCTTTTCCTTGCTAATAAATAATTTCTATTGTCTTTTTCCATCTATTGTTACATTTCCTTTCCCTGATCTTGTAATTAAGCACTCTGTATCAAATATTTCTCAGTGTAAGATGCTCAAATTCCCTTCTATTTCCTTGAACAGAAATAAGATAGATCTGTCTAACATTCTTATTTCCAGTACTTTCATCTTTTCTCATTTGATTTTACCACTCCTTTTCTGTTCTGTAGACATCACTGTAATTATTTTATTTCTCTCCCTCTCTTCACTTGCACTCAATATTTTATTGTTATGGTGATATTCTTCTTTTTTTTTATTCACTAATTACTTTATTAACACTAAACTAAAATTTTAAAACAACTAAGAATCTTAGAGGTTATATTCCAGTGGACTCACTATAAAACAGTCAGTTATAACTTCAACTGATTAACAAATAACTTTACAGTTTTGCAAAGTTTTATGTAAAAAAAAAATTAAACATCTTTATTGGAGTATAATTGCTTTACAATGTTGTGTTACTTTCTGCTGTATAACAAAGTGAATCAGCTGTATGTATACATATATCCCCATATCCCTTCCCTCTTGCATCTCCCTCCCACCCTCACTATCCCACCCTTCTAGGTGGTCACAAAGCACTGAGCTGATCTCCCTGTGTTATGCAGCTGCTTCCCACCAGCTGTCTGTTTTACATTTGGTAGTTTATATATGTCAATGCTACTCTTTCACTTTGTCCCAGCTTACCCTTCACCCTCCCTGTGTCCTCAAGTCCATTCTCTATGTCTGCATCTTTATTCCTGTCCTGCCCCTAGGTTCATCAGAACCATTTTTTTTTTTTTTTAGATTCCATGTATATGTGTTAGCATACAGTATTTGTTTTTCTCTTTCTGACTTACTTCACTCTGTGTGACAGACCCTAAATCCATCCACCTAGTGAGATAAAATAACTTAATTTCATTTCTTTTTATGGCTGAGTAACATTCCATTGTATATATATGCCACATATTTATCCATTCATTTGTCAATAGACACTTAGGTTGCTTCCATGTCCTGCCTATTGTAAATTGTGCTGCAGTGAACATTTTGGTACATGACTCTTTTTGAATTATGGTTTTCTCAGGGTATATGCCCAGTAGTGGGATTGCTGGGTCATATAGTAGTTCTATTTTTCAGTTTTTAAGGAACCTCCATACTGTTCTCCATAGTGGCTGTTATTCTAATACTAACCAGAATTTTCCTTATAGTAACTTCCTTTTATTTCAAAAAGTTCTTTTTTTAGCTTTTACATTCCCCATTTCTATGCTGTCTATCCTTACAAATAAGTGTACCTCAAAATGTTCTTTGCTTACTTCTTTCCTTTCTTCTTTTTTTCTTAGCTTGAAATCTTTTCAATTTTTCATCTTATGTTTGATTAGAATGTTTTTTCAAGTATTTTTCTCAACTTTGGAGTATGAATGTGAAATGCTTAGAATTTTCTCATGCCCTCAGATATCTCTCTATATTTTCTTTCTAGGTAAGCTTTTTTTTCTTCTATCTAGAATATTGTGATATTTCTCTTCAATCTAACACCTTTAATTAGGATTTGAATTGTTGTGCATCTAGCCTGGAACTTAGGGAGCTCTTTCAGTCTATAAACTAATGTTTATTTGGTTAATAGTTTTACTTCTATCATTTGTTTAATTATTGCCTCACCTTTATTAATCTTTTTTTTTTACTTGTTCTTCTTCTGAAGCTCCTAAGTATTAGGTCTCCTGAATCTACCCTCATGTCTTTTTATTTTTTTCTTATGATTTTTGCACTGTGCTTTGAGATATTTGTTGCACTGGATCTTCTGAGCTACTAATCCATGTCTCACCATTGACTATATTCTCTGTAAATTTATCTACTAAGATTTTAAGTGGAAAAATCATGGGTTCCTTAGTCATCAGATCTCTTGGTGTGTGTGTGTGTGTGTGTGTGTGTGTGTGTGTGTGTGTGTGTGTGTGTGTGTATTTCACTTGAATATCCTTAAACTATCTTATTTTCTTTTTTTTTTTGAATTATATTTTATTTAATTTTATACAGCAGGTTCTTATCTGTTATCTATTTTGTACATATTAGTATATATATATCAATCCCAATCTCCCAATTCATCCCACCACCACCAACCCCACCACCACTTTCCCCCATTGGTGTCCATACATTTGTTCTCCACATAGGTGTCTCTATTTCTGCCCTGCAAACAGGTTCATCTGTACCATTTTTCTAGGTTCCACATATATGCGTTAATACATGATATTTGTTTTTCTCTTTCTGACTTACTTCACTGTGTATGACAGTCTCTAGATCCATTCACGTCTCTACAAATGACCCAATTTCATTCCTTTATATATGTATCACATCTTCTTTATCCATCTGTCTGTCAATGGGCATTTAAGTAAACTCTCTTATTTTCATAGCCAGGTTTTCAGCAGTTCTGTTTTGCTACTGTGTGTTATAACAATAATAATGTGTGTTATTATTGTTGTTCGGCCAACTCTTCCTTGACCTGGCTGCTTGGGTCCCTTGAAAGAGCTGTTATTTTTGTTGTTGTTTTGACTTATTTGACTTGGGTGTAGTTATTGAAGTATTATGACAAAAACAAAAAAGATTGAAGAAGGGTAAGGGGCTTCTATTCCAGGGAATCTATGTTGTATTATATAAACATGTAGGCTGTCAGTTACTGGATAAAGCACCTGAGCAAAATCTTGTTATGTCTTGACCCCTGAACTCACCAAGCCTGACCTTTTGGTGAGAGCAAGGCTGTTCAAGTGAAGCTGATCTAACTTTTTTTTGGCAAGTCTTATAATCTCTACAAATATCTTCTGTAGTTCAAATATTTCAGGTTCTTACACCTTATTTTTTTTTTTTTTTTTTTTTTTTTTTTTTTGCGGTACGCGGGCCTCTCACTGCCGCGGCCTCTCCCGTTGCGGAGCACAGGCTCCGGACGCGCAGGCTCAGCGGCCACGGCTCACGGGCCCAGCCGCTCCGCGGCACGTGGGATCTTCCCGGACCGGGGCACGAACCCGCGTCCCCTGCATCGGCAGGCGGACTCTCAACCACTGCGCCACCAGGGAAGCCCACACCTTATTTTTTGACACTGTTTTCTGGGTCTTTTTCCCCAGTACTTGGCCATTTTCTGAAGGAGGAAGTCCAATGCCAATTCTTTTGTTTTCTATGTTGGAACCTCAACAGAGTTCCTGTCCTTATTCAAAGAGTATGTGTCTGAAGTCTCCAGAAGTTGGTTCCCTTCATCTACAACACAAGGCATTCTAAAGCTGTAAAATTTTTGCCTCAGAGCAAGTATAACAAGAACTCTTGGATTTCATCAAGAAAGTGATTTTTCATGTGAAATTTTAGCAATCATGTAGTTTCATATTTGTAGAAAAGGAGTTTCAAAACCACTAATAGAAGATGAACAGAAAATAGCCATTGTCAGGGAGGTCGCTGCATGTTGTCCTCTCTGTCACATGTTCTAGGAGCTGTTGCAACCATAGGTCTAGGAAGAATTGCTAAGTAAAGTCAATCAACAACAAAATAGGGATCTATAAAACTTCCAGTTTTCCATGAGTCTCTCTAAAATCTTGGTCCAAAGAGAACAAAATACACACTCATAAAGTTATGGTGAGCCCAGAGTACCTAGATGACCAATTTTAGAGCTTTTTATCTATTTCCTTGTGGTTCCAAGATTATCTCTGTCCTATTTTTATTTATAATGTGGAAATAAAATATTTTATTTTAGAGTATATTATTTTCCAGGTTCTAGGGTCTTTATATGCATTATCTTATATAATGTAAGCTTTCAGTAAGCTAACTATGTAGCTCTATTTTACAGACATGAAATGAAAACTTGCAGAAGTTAAATGCTAGACTGAAGGTTACAAATAGCTAGTGGTAGGGCTAAGCATATCCACCTCAGAGAAAGAAAATTGACAATGGTAAATGAGAGGCCTTATCAGAATGCTATTCTGATAAGGATGCTATTCTGAAGGATGTTATGTAAGTCAAGAGTTACTAAAATTACATGTGCCTTTTCAACCTTACACAGATAAAAGCAACTTATATTACTTCAAATGCCAGTCTGCTTCTGGAGACATATGCTTTCTGGAAACAGAATTGCTTAATAAAGTACTTGGCTACTCCATTTGTGACAAGTGCATTTAAAAATGTTGTGAAATGACCATAGATTATGAACCTCATCACACACATGGCTATTACTGAAATGAGACATGACAGAGCATGAAATGCACAATATTCATTCACATTGAAGGCTAAGTGTCATCAGTGCATCTATCTGTGAATTAATATAGTATAACGTACTCCTGGCTATGGAATGTCACACAGTGATGATGATTGGGATTGTAAAATGCCTTAATCAAATATTATTTGGAAAGAACAAGTATATGCTGTCACATCAATGACAAGGTTTAAACATGTTCAGCTAAATAAATTATGCTGCACTATAGTCACTGCCCATTAATCCCATCAATTGTGTAATTATTTTGAATTACCTTATTTGAACTACATTTCATTTCTGAAGTCTTATATGAATCACAGGACATTGAAAAGGTAAATTAAAGTCAGCAGTATAGCTTTTAAATTCCATGTTCAGAAATTTAAGCATGTGTAAAATATAAATTGGATCATATTCACTGTTATGTATCTGAGGACAGAGCCATGCTCCACTGTAATTTTGCTTTTCTCTCTCTCTCTCTCTCTCTCTCTCTCTCTCTCTCTCTCGTATTTGAGATTTCTCTTTTTTTATTAGCTCCTTCCCCACAGTCTATGTATAAGTGCTTCAGTAATTTTCATATTTAAAATTTACCTCCTTAGGTCCGGCAGGGCCCATTTTTCTACTGTTAACAGGAAACATTCTCAAGTATAATTCCCATTGACTATCATCACCACCTCACCTCCCACTCCACTGTCAACTGAAAACAATCATCTGTCTACCTAATACCTCTACTCCCATCTCAAACCCCAATCATTAAACTGAAATTGCTTTAACTAAAGTCAACAATAATTTCTCAATTAATTATTTACGAGTAATTACCTTCAATTCTGTGAGTCTTGTTTAACCCCTTTTGTGTTTGACAATATCCATCACTCCCTTCCTGAAAAATTTCTCCTCCTTGGTTTCCATTACACTACTTCTAGTAGGTCCCCTTTGGTATCTTTGGTTATTCCTTCTCAGCCTTCTCCTCTTCCTCTTCACATTCTTTAAATATTCCTGTTTTCTACAATTCTGTTCTTGCCCTTCTTTGTTATCTCACTGCACTCACGCTGGGAAAGTTTCTTCATACCCTGAGTTTTCAGTGGTCATTATTCAAACATGAACACTAGCCTACAGCTCTCTGAGCTGTAGTCTCATATATTTGCTGCCTACTAGACCCCTCCATCTATGGGACCTTTAAATTCAACATGGCCTAAATAATTATCCTTCCATTTATCACTTCATTTATTTTACTGTAATACCCATCTTGATGAATTGTTTCACCATTAACCCATTTATCTAAGCCTAATATCTAATACTCATCTTGTTTCCCACTTTCTCTACCTCCTTCACCATAAAGGAGTCTCTATTGGCTACTTTCTCTAAGTAATGGAACATTAGTGGATTTGTGCTTGTACTCATCAATCTATGATTTTTACTAGCTCAGGATGTCATGACTTGGCTTTTTATACAAGTAGAAATATTTTTGTGGTAGGTAATTTTTCTTCCAATGTTTTAGTGTATTTTAAAATTTTGGTTAGATTCAGTGCATTAGATAAATCTATTACTTGAAATTAGGTTTTACATACAGCATTCCTAAATTCCTTATAGTAATTTTTTAATGATTGGTTATACTTTATCAAGGATATATTTTGAAAGCTAACTCAATGTTTCTCAATATTTTGTATTCTACCCAGTTTGAAAATGTCATTTTGTTGTGTGTGTGCATTTTGGGTTTTATACAATTTTATGATATGTGTAGGTTCATACATCTACCAACACAGTCAAAATACAGAACAGTTACATCACCAAAAGGATCCTTCATATCATTCTTTTATTATCACACTCATGTACCTTCTTCCCTTCTCTGTCTTCTTATTCCTAAGCCCTAGCAACTATTGATCAATTTTCCATTTCTATAATTTTATCATTTTAATAATATTGTATAAATTGAATTATACAGTATGTAAATTTTTAAACTCAGAATAATTCCCTTGCGATTCATCCAAGTTGTTTTATATACCAATAGTTTATTACCTTTTATTGTTGAGTAATCTTCCATGTTATAGATATATGCTATGTATTTTAATAATCAGGAGCTATAAGATATTATAATATTTGCTAAGTTTGTTGTTATTATCATGATGGCAAGTTGCATTATGGAAGAAAATCACCAAAACATAAAATAGAAATGTCAATCATATAAAATTAATTTTCATATTAAAAATAGAGCATTAATAAGGAAAAATGGAACTATTACAGTTAAAATACTAGTTTCCAAAATAAAATTAACAATTTCCCCCAAATCAGTATGAGTCAAATATAAACACAAAATAAGAAATCTCATTTCTTAATTTTTTTATAACAATTGTGAAATTTAGTTAAGAATACTGTATTGTTTTTCTAATGATGTGTAACAAATTACCAAAATTTAGCAATTTAAAACAACCCTCATTTATCATCACAGTTCTGTTGGTCAGAGGGTCAAGTGCGCTCACCTGGATTTTTTGCTGTAGGTGTTACAAGACCAAAATCAAAGTGTCCACTGGGCTGGGTTTTATCTGGAGATTCAGGTGGAGAATCCACTTCTAAGCTCACACAGGTTGTTGGCAGGATTCATTTCCTTGTGGTTGTAGATCTGATATCCCATTCTCTCGACAGCTATCAGCTAGGCTCCACCATCTCTCCTAAAGGTACCTCCATTTCATCTCATGTGGCCCCTTTCATCTTCAAAATAGCAATGGCTTGTCAAGTCTTTCTCACTCTTCAAATCCCTCTGACTTCTTCTGCTACCAGAGTGAGAAAACTTTGCTTCTAAAGGGACTTAAATTTCAGTTCCGTTTAGTGCCACTAACTGACAATGGAGTTAACAGACACCTTATACTGGGCGGGACTTCTAATAAATTTTGCTTTGCTCAGCCTTAGCCCTGAGAATATCTGCTGGTCCAGAAGGAGGGACTCACTTTTCTGAACTTGCAAAATAGACCTTAGCTTCAGGACAATCAGCTACATCTGATATGAAAGGCAAGGCAATCTTTAAAAATCCTCAGGAATTTGCTAGGGAAAGATGGAAGTAGATAGGATATCAGAAGAGAGTCTTAGAGTTCTGTGACAGATAGGGCTGCACAGGAGGGAGAATTGTGAGAGGCAGTCCTACTAGCCATCACCCTCATGCTTTACCCTTCAGAATGTGTCCAGGTGTGTGTCAAGCACAAAATAGGTAAATCTCCTGGGAAGGGAAGACAGGTCCTGGAAATGGAACAGTAAAACTCCAGAGTGACTATAGCAAAGGTACATGTTTAATTATTTTACTTAAGAGATGGAATGTTAACCATATTTTTTTGAATTGTGGGGAAAGAGTTTGAATTTCTGGACCAGTCCAAGATAGTCTTCTAATCCAAAATTAAGCAGGTAAGAGACTTCTTGTCATCACTGTGGGGAGAAAAATCAGCCGCAGCTGCATGAGGAACATAGACATATGAATCTTCAGGGTCAAGCACGTAGGCAGAAAAGTCATGTCTGGATAAAAAGAAATGGACAGTACATCTTCTAAAGGGTGAATGAATCTCTCTGAAAATACAAGTAATAAATAGTATGACTTTATTTTGAGCAAATGTTTAAATGGATCTAAGAATTTTTAGTTGAATGTAAGAACCATAAGGCAGCAGTCCTCAGCCTTTTTGGCACCAGGGACCAGTTTCGTGGAAGACAATTTTTCCACGATTGGGGCGGGAGTGGGAGGGGGATGGTTCAGGCAGTAATGTGAGCAATGGGGAACAGCAAATGAAGATTTGCTCACTCACCTGCCACTCACCTCCTGCTGTGCAGCCCATTTCCTAACAGGCCTCTGACCAGTATCGGTCCGAGGCCCAGGGACTGGGGACCCCACCATAATGTAAAACATGCTTACCTCACTTTCCTAGTAGAGAACAATATTAAGCTGAAAAAAAAGATCCAGAGTATCTAGACAATATAAGTGAGAAATTAAGATAATAAATAGAGATATTGTTTAAGTTCACCTTGCTAAAAGTTTTAAGCAATTCCTAGGAGGAAAAAATTGAAGATAGGAAAACAATAATTCTAGGCTTTAAAAAAATTTTTATTGGAATATAGCTGATTTACAATATTTTTTTAGTTTCTGCTGTACAGCAAAGTGAGTCAGTTATACATATACAAATATCCACTCCTTTTTAGATTGTTTTCCCATATAGGACGTTACAGAGTATTGAGAAGAGTTTCCTGTGCTATACAGGGGGTCCTTATTAGTTACCTGTTTTATATATAGCAGTGTATATATGTCAATCCCAATCTCCCAATTTATCCCTCCCCCCTTTAACCATAAGTTTGTTTTCTACATCTGTGACTCTATTTCTGTTTGGTAAATATGTTCATTTGTACCATTGTTTTAGATTCCACATATAAGTGATATCATATGATATTTGTCTTGCTCTGACTTACTTCACTCAGTATAATAATCTCTAGGTCCATCCATGTTGCTGTAAATGGCATTGTTTCATTCTTTTTTATTGCTGAGTAATATTCCATTGTGTATATATACCACATCTTCTTTATCCATTCCTATGTTGATGGACATTTAGGTTGCTTCCATGTCCTTGCTATTGTAAATAGTGCTGTGATGAACATTGGGGTGCATGTATCATTTTGAATTATGGTTTAATCTACTGTTTTTGAAAAACTATTTGTTTAAAATATACAAATAAGGACTATAGCATGAGTTAGTCATTCTCAACTACTCTAAAGCACCCATGTATGTCTTAATATAAAACGAAGCTAATTGAGAGATCCAAAGCTATCCTGGAATGGTCCCTGTGCCACATATATCCTATTCATAATCCAGTGTGGAAGGAAGCATTTGGGACCACTGAAATATGTACCCACACTTCCTAGATAATTTCAGAAAAGACAATCGGGATAAGTCACAATTTGCTCCATATCCTTGTTTACTTCAGTCACCAGAAGAGGAAGAACACTTGTGTCCACACCAGGGTCCAGAAAGGGGAAAGAAACTATACCAGTTATTTAAACAATGGGGATTCAATATAAATAATTGTTAACTAGATACAAAGTTGTTAATGAGATAACTGAAAGACTAAAAAGAGAAAAGAAATGTAGCAACTATTGAAGCAGCTATTAACTTGAGAGCTGAGAGAACAAAGAGAAAGGTTTGGAATTACTCTTGGTAATTTAGAACAATTTCCTCTTTAAAATGAGGCTAATTCTCTAAAATATGTGCTTTAGAATTCTGTGATTCCATAAATTATGCTCAATTAATCATTGTATGATAAAAAAGCTAGGGTTATTAAAACCTAAAAAATAGTTTAAAAAATATAAGGGCTTGCATATTAGTATAATGCTATCTAATGCATGAAATAAACCCAAAATTATAATGGCCCAACCATTATTGAAGCATATTTCTTGCTCACTTAAAAGCTGTAAAAAGACATCTCTGGTTATTGAAGAGATACTCCTCTACTTACTGACTTAGGGACCCAGGTCCTCCCATCTATGGCTCCCCTATTCCACCAGTCAGTATGCTCATCTGCATCAAACTGGGAGGAGAAAGAATACCTAGGATTTATACATACTTAATTTTTATGATCATGCTTTCAAGTGGTGCTCATTTTTTCCACTCACATTCTATTAGTGAAAACTCAGTCACTGTCTAGACTAACTGAAAGGAATGTAGGATAATTTAGTCTAGCTCTGTTCCCAGTAGGAAAAGAAACATGTTTGGTTATCCCCTAGCAATCTCTGCTACAGCTAGATTTATGAAAATGTCTAAAGAAATGATATTTTGAAGTCTAAAATTTCTAAGTTAAGCTGCTTAGTTAAAAACCTATTGTGTTTTTTTCCCAAAACATATCCAAATTATTTTATTTTTAAAAAATTTGATTATCCCTTTTAAAAATTTTCTTTAGAATTCAATATTTTACTTAAAAATAAATCACTATACATCAACTAATTTTGTTTTACTTGTATTCAAAATGAAATGATTTTTAGTACCAAGTTATCACTTTATGTTGAAATATTCTATTTATATATTAATCTCTCTTACTGAAATTTAAACCATTCTGTTCAGGGACTATATCTTTCTCATCTTATGTATCCTTAGCATCAACTAGTGCAAAATAAAACCATTTAAACTGTAATAAATGACCTTAAGTGAAGTAAATGCTTTAAATCTTCTAATTTATACATTTATCAAATATATTCAAGACTATTAGTGCTATAAAAAGTATTAAAAAAAATTAGCACCATGAAATTAGGTACAGACTGGGAAACAATCATGCAATACAAACAGGATTGTCAATATATCTGCAGGAAATGTGTTCTTTCTTTCCCTAACCAAAATCTGGACCCAGAGCCAAAATTAATATGATACCTTCCCTCAGTCTGATACTCCATTGGTGATGGTTAATTTTATGTGTCAACTTGAAAATACCACTGGCTGTCCTGGTTCTCCAGTTTGTAGATGCCAGATTATGGGACTTTTTGGCTTTCATGATCACATGAGCCAATTCCTATAATAAATTTCTCTCTCTATATATATATATATACATATATGTACATCAACATACCAAAGAATCAACATACTCAATAGGTTTTGTTTCTCCCCAGATAAGGATCAAGAATAAACCTATTAACTATTCTTGAAACTTAAGCTTTACCCCCATTGTCTAGGGTCAAAAAGGGAAATGGAGTTCCACTCAGTGAAGGTGAATGAGTGAGCTGCCAGAAATGAGCAGCCAGTAGGCTCTGACTCTTGAAAGGAAAATATAAAGTCTAGAGGCTTGAAGGATGGGTTTTATCTAAAAGCTTTGTGGATTTTGGCAAAAAAGCTATTTTGGCCTGTTTCTTCAATTTGGACTAAATTTCTAAGGTACCTTTATTTCTAAATAGTAATAAATGTAGTAGTTAAAAACTTTTGCTCTAGAGAGAAAGGACCTGGATTTGAATTTTTTTTTTTTTTTTGCTGTACGCGGGCCTCTCACTGTTGTGGCCTCTCCCATTGTGGAGCACAGGCTCCGGACGCGCAGGCTCAGCGGCCATGGCTCACGGGCCTAGCCACTCCGCGGCATGTGGGATCTTCCCGGACCTGGGCACGAACCCGTGTCCCCTGCATCGGCAGGCGAACTCTCAACCACTGCGCCACCAGGGAAGGGAAGTCCCTGGATTTGAATATTGACTCTCGCTCTGTAAGCATGGGTGAGTGATTTCATCTCCCTAAATCTTAATGTCCTCATTAACAAAATGGGGATTATAAGAGCACATTCCTTATAGGTTAGCATACTGACTCACCTATAACAATAGCTGAATAAAATCTAGTTATTAAATTTTCTATTACTGGATGTCGATCTCTCCAACTTCTCATAAAGTAACACTTTCAAATACCTCATTTATGTAAAATCTGAAAATCAATAAGATTTTTATGAGGGTTACAGGGGAGAAAACATATGAAATAATTCTGTATAAAATAAAGTATATGCATTGTTATTAACTGCAGAGTATTTATCCTTCAAGAATATGGCTTTACTTGGTAATTATAAATTTAGTCATCACTTTCTGCTCACCCCACATATATGTTATACATGATGGGGAGAGTTTTGTAAAGATCCAACCTAACAATTTGACTCAAAATGATTAATTTTTTTCTTCACTAGTATCAGAGACAAGAATTAATTGGGAGATACAAATGAATTATAGTCTTTCATTCACATAGGTGAATGTTTAGATGCTAAAATATATAGTCTTGAGAATAACATGAAACACTGCAAAACAGGTGGAAAATCTGAGTGGGCCTTTTGGGATAAGTAACACTTCCATAGCTATAAATGTTAACAATACTATAATAGAGTGGGGAGAGAGAAGGGAGTGGTGGCTGTGGAGAACATGCTGTGGCCATGAGAAAGCAAAGAATAAAGGGGTAAGACACATTGAAGAGAACTTTTGAAAGTAATTACAGTAATTTTCAGACTGGAAATTTGTATTAAATGAAATCAAATCCCAACTTATGATTATGAAAAATAAGTGGAGTTTTAGGAAAAGCCTTTGTGGGGAAGATAGAAATGAGATTAGCAAACCACTGCTGCTCAAATTAACAAGCAGGAAAAAAACAAGTATATACCAATGTTGTTTCTTACCTAGAAATTAATAGGTGTTTCAGCATAGCTTTATCTCCAAAATGCTAAGCTCCTAACTTTTAGTTTTGCTATTGTCACATCACAATAAATATTCACCAAACAGGAAATTTAAAAGAAATGCTGTGTGAATTAAACTGTACTTTCAAATCCTGGTTTTTGATACGCAGATGTATCTAATTTTGTTAAAGGTACCAGGTACTCTGAAGTTAGACTTCACAGGAAGTTTGAGATTCTCCTTTCTTTCATGAACTCAGTGAAATTCTTCAGCACTGTAAATCCCTTTGAAGTCAGTTCGATATGCCAATGTTGAATCAAATTTTGTGAACTTCAAAGCTCACTCTGTTGTAGAGGATATCTTGGTGAGGCTAGATATTGCAAAAAGAAATGAGAATACGACCTGAACATTTTAACTAACTTGGATTCTAAAGTAGTCTGTTAGTTTCTTATTTGTTGAATATTCATCTTTTTTATATACTTAAAATATCTAATACTGAAGTATTATTACTATCATATTCCAAAATCTTACTTTGTACTTATTTTATGCCATAGAAGTCTGATGAACTTACTTTATATGGGAATTTTATTTTTTTCTTACATGAAAGGGTTTTGAAAGGAACATAGAATTTAGAATCTTAGAAGCTTCATGAAGACTTCAGCTATGCATTCTTGGGTAAATTCATTCAAAAATTAATAAAAACATATAATTACAAAAATTTTTATAAGAAAGAAATAATGTATGTATAAGTGTTTAGCATTCAATTATAATACATTTAGAGCATTTGACTAAAGTTAATTTCTTTCCTTTGTTTCCTCGCCAGGAAACACTGAAAATTTTCAGGACCATGAATGTTCAGATTAAGTTACTTTGATTAACCACCCAAAGTGACAGATATTTGGGCAACATACTTCTCCCTTTTGTATTAGAATGAGATGCTATTATATTAAAATGCTATTGTAGAGCCATCATCAAACAAATCAAAAGCTATTATACAAAATGACATTAAGCCTTACTATACCACTTGAGAGCAAACACTTGTTATTTAATTAAATGACCAGATCCATTCTTCATCAAAGAAGTATTGAGAGTCAATTCTGTACTAGGCACTATTTTTTGTCAAAAATAAGTGAAACAAACACCTCTGTTGTTGTGGAGCTTATATTTTAACTGTGATAAGAGGCAATAAAGAAAAGAAGAAGAAATAAATTCTATAAAGTAGGAAACGCTATAGGAAAAAAATGCCCACCAGAGTTAGGTGGATCAGCAGTGGAGGGTTTCCCTTGAATGTGGGTTGAATTTTGTATAAATTAGTAGGGTAAACATTATTAAGCCTGTAATGTTTGAGCCAAGACTTGAAGCTGAGAGAGCAGGGGCAAGCACTGTGAATACCTGGTGAGGGAGTCCATTTGAAGTAGAGGCAGTGACAGTGTGAAGGCCCTAAAGCAGGAAGGAGTATACTTCTAACGTTTGATGAGCATGGTTTGCTGGAAGCGAGAAGGAGAATAGTAGGAGATGGGAAGGGGGGCTAATTATGTAGGATTAATAAATCTATTTTAAGAACTTTTCATTATACTGTAAGTGAATTAGCAAGAGCCATGGGTGGGATTTGTGGAGAAAACAGAAATGCTTTGGTTTGTATTTTAAAAGGATGGCTCTCTCTCAAAAAAAAAACAAAAAAGAAAAAAAAGGATTGCCCTGATTGCTGTGTTGAAATAAATAGTAGAAGGACAAGGATGGAAGCAGGGAGAGCTGTGAGGAGCTACTGCAGTCCTCAGAGGGAGGGATGAAAGTGGCTCCCAGGAGAGTGCTAGCAGTGCAGGAGGTGGGGAAGTAGTCGTAGTAGTCGGGTTCAGTATTACATTTCTGAGATCATAGAGTATTAATAAACCTACAAGGAAAGGCTTATATCTTCAGATAAAACTTGGCACAAAGTATGGTTTCTCATAGCTCATATTGAATGTAATTCTGTCAGGCAAATTCAAACTATTATCTCAGATTTTTTTCTTTATTAGTGTTAATAGTTGGTATTTAATTAGATGGATAGGTGTTAGAGAAAGAAATAAACGTATTGAGAAAAAATGAATTACTTGCCATGAAAGTGAAGTTTTAGGTTATTTTAATATAATGTAAAGTATCTTTTGGATGGTATTGTGTAGAATAAGTGAAATAAAATATCAAAAACAATTACTACCTTTTAAAGTCAGTTAATGCTAAAGCCAGAATCTTACAGACTATCAAGAGCAATTCAGTTCATAGTGGGTGAAGTAGTGGTTAAAAACTGTTTTTAGAGCTAGAAATATTTTGGATAAAACTCAAATGTTGGTTGTATTTAGCTATTTTTAGCTTCCTTCTCTTAACAAATGAGATGATAATGATCACCTTTTTAGGATTTGGTAAAATTATTTGGTATGCAAACAATTTTAATAAAATTACATGTAATTATGAGTAAGATACATATAAATTACTTAGCACAGTACCTACCTAATATCTAGAAAATGGATACCTCACAGCCAGCCTTCCTTTTCCTTATAAAATTAAATTCTGATTTTCTTTTGGAAGGCGAATCTGTTAGCTATTGAATAAAATCTGTTGAAACTATAGTCAGGAACTGTTTCAGTTAGAGCTGACTCAACTTCTATAAAAAAAATAAAACAAACACAAAAACATTAATAGCTCCAAGTATACTAGAAGTGTATTTGTCACTCGCATATGAGTCAAGGGTAGGTGTTTCAGGATGTGAGAAGTTCTCCTCAAAATAGTGATTTGGAGATTCACAGTATTTCCCATTTTGCAATTCTACTACACCTTTAAGGTTGTTGGAAATCTGTATTCAGCCAGCAGAAGGGTAAATAGAACAGAAGGAATTATGTCTACTTCCTAAGCCCTAAGACCAGGGCTTTCTGCTTACAGTACATTGATAAAAACTAGTCATATGGCCACACTCAAGAGTAAAGGGAAGTTGAAAAATAGAGCCCTCAGCTACTTTAGATATTTCTCAGCTATAACTTTATATACTGTGGAAATGGAAAAAGAATTTTGATGGATAGTTTGTCATTTGCCAAAGTCATTGAACCATAGGTCAAATGTCAGCACTTGAACTAATGTTGGCCAAGTGGACGCTATTCTCTTTCTAGCATGTTTTTTTGGAGTCATTTTCTTACTGGTTGATCTGTGGATTACAGCATACATCTCAATTTATCCAAATCTACTTGAGATTTACACAAACAATTACAGTGAGATATAGACAATTTGCTCACTATAGTTTTCTTCACTTCCCTGCCTTTGTGCTAGCATTGTCAAATATCTTATATCTATACATGTTATTAATCCAACAATACAGTGTTATAATCATTGCTTTATAAAATTTTAAGTTTCTTGAAATTAAGAGAAGAGAGAAGAAAAATATATTTATGTTTCTTTTAAATTTACCTTTTTATTTACCATTTCTTGTACTCTTCACTTGTTCCTGTTGAATAGTGTTACTAACAGATGTCACTTTCTTACTTCACTGTAGCTTTAGCTTATACCCACCCCCCTCCTTTGCCCTGTTATTGTCAAAGAGGATATATCTCTATATGCTATAGGACCAAAAATTTCATTTTATAGAATTTCTTATTGTATTATTTTTAAGATCAATTAAGACAAGAAAGGAGAAGAAATATGTAATTATACTGTCTTTTATAGTTACTATGTAATTCTATGTAATTCTATTTATTGGTAGTCTTTATATCAACTGGAATTACTATCTGGTGACACTTCCTTTTAGCACAGATAACTTCTTTTAGTATTTTTTTTAAGATACATCTACTAGCAACAAATTATCTCAGTCTGTTTCATTTTACCTTCATTTTGAGATAGTGTTGCTGCATATAGGATTCTTGCTCTTTTCTTTAAGCACCTTGAATATGTCATCTTACTGCCTTTTGGCTTCTACCGTTTCTGATAAGAAATCAATGATCAATCTTATTGGCATTCCCTGGACATTGTATGTTGTTTTTCTCTTGCCACTTTTAAGATTTTCTCTATTTCATTAGCTGTCAACATTTTGACTATGACATGTCTAGATATGGATCTTTTAAAATTTATCCCACTTGAGATTTGTTCAACTTCATAAATGTGAAGATTAATATTTTTATCATATTTGGGAGGTTTTCAGCCATTATTTCTTTTAATAATTTTTATGCCTCTTTCTCTTTCTCCTTTTCTTCTGGTACATCCATTAGGCATATTTTGTTATTCTCAGTGGTGTCCTAAAGGTCTCTGAGGTTCTATTTATTTTCCTGCAATTTTTTTCTTTCAGTTCTTCACTGTATGTTCTGATAATCTGTCTTCAAATTTGCTTGTTCTTTGTCCTGCCAGCTCAAATCTGTCCTTTTAGTGAATTTTTCATTTCCATTATTGTAATTTCAACTCCAGAATATCCATGTAGTTCATTTTTAAAAATAATTTTCACCTCTTTATTTATAATCTCTATTTGATGGTTCACTGTCATAATATTTTCCTTTAATTCTTTAGATACAATTTCCTTTCATTCTTTGAACATATTTATAGTAACTGCTTTGTAGTCTTTTTCTGCTTAATCTAAAATCTGGCTCCCCCAAAGCAGTTTCTATTGCTTGCTTTTTCTTTTGTGTATAAGGTACACATAATCCTGTTTCTTTGTTTCATAATTTTTTTCTTAAAAACTGGATATTTTAGATAGCATAAGCATATAGCTTATAGCTATATAGCATATAGATAGCATATAGCAATGTTTCCCCTCCTTCCCAGCAGGAGTTGTTAATGTGACTGTTTTATGTTAGTTTATTTGTTTAATGACTCAGACTAACTCTATGAAGTCTATTTTCTTTGTAATGTGAAGCCTCAGATGCCACTGCTTTTTTTCCCCCCCTTTTATTTTTACACTTGGCTGCCTAAGAGCCACCCTAGGTCAACATAGCTTAATGTTCACCCAGTGATTGATTGGTCAAAGGTTGTGATTATGTGTTACTTTTTGTTATTATTAATTTCATTGTGCTATTAGCCTTCTCTTAATTTCTCACAACTCAGATCTCTACTGTGTTTTTTTTTGACAATGCCTTAAGATATGTATTCCTCCACACTCTGTTCCAAATAAAGTAATCCACCTCAGCAAAGATGTAGAGCTGCCAGTCCTTCTGTCTAACCTCTTACCAAGACAGAACCTCTGCACTATTGCACTGGAAATGGGAGTCATGGCTGGTTCCTCCCTCTACCCTATAACCAGGAACCAAGAAGGGATGTTAGCCCCAGACTTCTCAGCTTGCCTCTCCCAGCATACATTCTCTGCTTTTCAAGTAGGTACTGGGGAATGTGGGCAATCAGGAACCCAGTATTCTTGGTCACCCTGCTTGGGGTAGAGACTCTGCCCTGTGAGTGGAAACTGGGTGGGGAAGGGCCTTAAACAATGAGTATTTTCACAAATCTGAATCCTTATAAAACTTGAAATTTCAGAATACTAATTTGTTTACATTTATTCACCCAATTTTATTTGCAAAACATCATCTTCTTTTCTCTTCTTTTTTTTTTTCTTTAAAGAAAAAGAGTCTGAAAATATGCCAACATTTTAATACCAAAGGAAAGAATTTTAAAAGACAGAAGCTATATCAACTGTTTAGGTGAACACTACATACAATTGCTACTTTTTTTTTTTTTCTCCAGATGTATGTCTCATTTCCTTTAAATGAAATGTATCATTTGCATGCATGTGTCTCTACATGTTTCATCTTTATAAACAAGTTCAACAAAATATTTTGTACCTCTAAACCTTTCTTTATTTTACTAGATTTTAAATCTGTGAAAGAATAACCAAGCTTTTCAATTCCATGGGATATCAGTTAAGTGCCTGCTGAGATTCTGCCCTAGTAGCCAGCTGAAGCATCACTGCTCTAAAAATTAAATGGGGCTGTTCACTCTGGTTGTAAGTTATAACCCTATGCCAGATAAACCACAAGTGATTGGCTCTTTAGTTATACAAGGAAGGTTTTTGCATTTATTTAGTGGGATTGATTTTCACAGTTGGCTATTGAGAATAATATTATAAAGTGCCATTTACAATCTTTGTTAATATAATGTGGTAATTTACATTTCTATCCTCAGGGACCTGAAATTTGAAATTTATTGAGAAGTTTTTGTAATTTTCCCTTAACAAAGGATTGTATTATTTGAGAAGAAAGAAGCCAGTCATGGTTTTCAGATTGCTGTGTGACTATGTAAAACATATTTTGGGAAGTGATAGGATGTATTTATTAACTAAAGAATGAGAGCCTGCTTTTTAAGTCCACAATTTTAGCTCTCATGTTAGTTAAAGCAGTATGCACACTTCAACCAACTGAATCATCTGTGGAAGCAGACAGCTACTGTCAGACACACAGTATGGAGTCCCAGGCCCCTTTCCTTGCCAGCAGACCTGTAACTCCTTAGGCATTAAGTGTGACGGGAACACCTGCTTCTTTCTTCATAATTGTCCTTTCCTTAATAATGACATTCATTTGCAATATCATACCATATAAAACATTGCACCCAGTAAAACATAGAGTTTATTAAAAGAAATGGAGATGAAGTTTTGTGCCACTATAAACTGTTTAATAGAGTATGAAAGTGAGGTGAATCTCAGTTCTGATTTTTATTATAAAGATTACATATCTCATGACATGATTTCAAAGGTTTAGAGCCAATAAACCTGACCTTGTCTTCAACGTGTAAAATAGAGAAGCAGCACATATTCATACTTACAGCCAAGGGCATATGAGGCAAAGTCCCTACAACTCATTTCCATTTTCTGCTTACATAATTTTCTGTTGGCCAATTTAGATCATGTGTCAATAAAAGTGAACACAAAGACAAAAGTGAACACAAAGACAATCCTTCAGTGTATGTGAGGTTATTAGAGATGGGAAATTGAGAGTCAATAACACTAGTACCTTTAGTTCTTTTGTATTCAAACAGAAACCTGAAGAACACAAGTATACGTGGAGTCCTTTCCATTTCACAAAGTCAGCCACAGTTGCGTCCTCACCATGCATTAGGCATTGTAAAAAGTGAAGAGATAGAGTTAATTCAATGAGTTATCCAGTTACCTATTTTTTAATTAATTAATTCAAGCCAGATACTGTTTGTTCATTTTTTTTGACAGACCATTTTTATTTTTATTTTTATTGGAGTATAGTTGTTTTACAATGTGTGTTACTTTCTGCTATACAGCAAAGTGAGTCAGCTATACATATACATATATCCCCTCTTTTTTGGACTTTCTTCCCATTTAGGTCACAACAGATCACTGAGTAGAGTTCTCATTAGTTATCTATTTTATACATAGTAGTGTATATATGTCAATCCCAGTCTCCCAGTTCATCCCACTCCCCACCTCCTTGGTGCCCATGTTTGTTTTCTATGTCTGTGTATCTATTTCTTCTTTATGAATGAGTTAATCTGTATCATTTTTCTAGATTTCACATATAAGGGATATTATATGATATTTATTTTGCTCTTTATGATTTACTTCACTCTATATGACAGTCTCTAATTCCATCCACGTCTCTGCAAATGGAACAATTCCATTCCTTTTCATGGCTGAGTAATATTTCATTGCATATATGTACCACATCTTTATCCATTCCTCTGTTGATGGACATTTAGGTTGCTTCCATGCCCTGGCTATTGTAAATAGTGCTGCAATGAACATTGGGATGCATGTATCTTTTTGAATTACTGTTTTCTCTGGGTATATGACCAGGAGAGCTAGATGATATGGTAGTCCTATTTTTAGTTTTTTAAGGAACCTCCATACTGTTCTCCATAGTGGCTGTATCAATTTATATTCCCACCAACAGTGCAGAAGGGTTCCCTTTTCTCCACACCCACTCCAGCATTTATTGTTTGTAGATTTTTTGATGATGGCCATTCTGACTGGTGTGAGGTGATACCTCATTGTAGTTTTGATTTGTATTTCCCTAATAATTAGTGATGTTGAGCATCTTTTCATGTGTTCATTGGCCATCTGTATGTCTTCTTTGGAGGAATGTCTATTTAGGTCTTCTGCCCAAGTTTTGATTGGGCTGTTTTGTTTGATATTGAGATGCATGAGCTGTTTGTATATTTTGGAGATTAATCCCTTGTCAGTTGCTTCATTTGCAAATATTTTCTTCCATTCTGAGGGTTGTCTTTCCATCTTGGTTTATGGTTTCCTTTGCTGTGCAAAAGATTTTAAGTTTCATTAGGTCCTATTTGTTTATTTTTGGTTTTATTTTCATTACTCTAGGAGGTGGGTCAAAAAAGATCTTGCTACAATTTATGTCAAAGAGTGTTCTGCCTGTGTTCTCCTCTAACAGTTTTATAGTGTCTGACCTTACATTTAGATCTTTAACCCATTTGGAGTTTATTTTTGTGTATGGTGTTAGGGAGTGTTCTAATTTCATGTTTATACATGTAGTTGTCCAGTTTTCCCAACACCACTTACTGAAAAGACTGTTTTTTTCTCCATTGTATATTCTTTCCTTCTTTGTCATAGATTAGGTGATCTTGGTGCATGGGTTTATCGCTGGGCTTTCTATCCTGTTCCACTGATCTATATTTCTGTTTTTGTGCCAGTACTGTACTGTCTTGATTACTGTAGCTTGGTATCATAGTCTGAAGTCAGGGAGCCTGATTTGTTCAGCTTCGTTTTTCTTTCTCAAGATTGCTTTGGCTATTTGGGGTCTTTTTTGTTTCCATAAAAATTGTAAAATTCTTGTTCTTGTTCTGTGAAAAATGCCATTGGTAATTTGATAGGGATTGCATTGAATCTGTAGGTTGCTTTGGGTAGTATAGTCATTTTCACAATGTTGATTCTTCTCATCCAAGAACATGGTGTATCTCTCCATCTGTTTGTATCATATTTGAATTCTTTCATCAGTATCTTTATTTTTCTGCATACAGGTTTTTGTCTCCTTAGGTAGGTTTATTCCTAGGTATTTTATTCTGTTTGTTGCAATAGTAAATGGGATTTTTCCTTAATTTCTCTTTCTGACTTTCGTTTTTAGTGTATAGGAATGCAAGAGATTTCTGTGTATTAATTTTGTATCCTGCAACTTAATGAAATTCATTGATTAGCAATAGTAGTTTTGTGGTTGCAGTTTTAGGATTTTCTATGTATAGTATCATGTCATCTGCAAACAGTGACAGTTTTATTTCTTGTTTTCTAATTTGTATTCTTTTTTTTTTTTTCTTCTCTGATTGCCATAGCTAGGACTTCCAAAACTATGCTGAATAATAGTGGCGAGAGTGGACATCCTTGTCTTATCTTGTTCCTGATCTTAGAGGAAATGCTTTCAGTTTTTCACCACTGAGAATGATGTTTGCTGTGGGTTTGTAGTATATGGCCTTTATTATGTTGAGGTAGGTTCCCTCTGTGACCACTTTCTGGAGAGTTTCTTTTTATCGTAAATGGTATTGAATTTTGTCCAAAGTTTTTTCTGCATCCATTGAGATGATCATATGGTTTTTCTTGTTCAATTTGTTAATATGGTGTATCACATTGATTGATTTGTGTATATTGAAGAATCCTTGCATCCCTGGGATAAATCCCACTTGATCATGGTGTATGATCCTTTTGATATGTTGTTGGATTCTGTTTACTAGTATTTTGTTGAGGATTTTTGCATCCATGTTAATCAGTGATATTGGCCTGTAATTTTCTTTTTTTGTGACATGTTTGTCTGGTTTTGGTGTCAGGGTGATGGTGGCCTTGCAGAATGAGGTTGGGAGTTTTCCTTGCTCTGCCATTCTTTGGAAGAATTTGAGAAGGATAGGTGTTAGCTCTTCTCTAAACGTTTGATAGAATTCGCCTATGAAGGCATCTGGTCCTTGACTTTTGTTTGCCGGAAGATTTTTAATCACTTTCAATTTCATTATGTGTGACTGGTCTGTTCATATTTTCTATTTCTTCCTGGTTCAGTCTTGGAAGGTTGTACCTTTCTATGAATTTGTCCATTTCTTCCAGGTTGTCCATTTTATTGGCATATAGTTTCTTATGATCCTTTGTATTTCTGTGGTGCCCATGGTAACTTCTCCTTTTTCATTTCTAATTTTATTGATTTGAGCCCTCTTCCTTTTTTTCTGATGAGTCTGGCTAAAGGTTTATCAATTTTGTTTATGTTTTCAAAGAACCAGCTTTTAGTTTCATTGATTTTGCTATTGTTTTCTTTGTTTCTATTTATTTCTGCTCTCATCTTTATGTTTTCTTCCCTTCTAACTCTGGGTTTTGTTTGTTCTTCTTTCTCTGGTTGCTTTAGGTATAAGGTTAGGTTGTTTATTTGAGATTTTTTTGTTTCTTGAAGTAGGATTGTATTGCTATAAAAATCCCTTTTAGAACTGCTTTTGCTGAATCCCATAGGTTTTAGGTCATCATATTTTCATTGGCATTTGTTTTTAGGTATTTTTTTATTTCCTCTTTGATTTTTTCAGTGATCCATTGGTTATTCAGAAACAAATTGTTTAGCCTCAATGTGTTTGTTTTTTACATTTTTTTCCTTTAATTGATTTCTAATGTCATAGTATTGTGCTCATAAAAGATGCTTGATATGATATCAATTTTCTTAAATTTACCGAGTCTTGATTTGTGACACAAGATGTGATCTATCCTGGAGAATGTTCTGTGTGCACTTCAGAAGAAAGTGTATTCTGCTGCTTTCAAGTGGAATGTCCTATAACTATCAATTAAATCTATTTCATCTAATGTGGCCTTTAGGCTTGTATTTCCTTATTAATTATCTGTCTGGATGATCTGTCCATTGGTGTAAGTGGGATGTTAAAGTCCCCCACTATTATTGGGATACTGTTGATTTCCCCTTTTATGGCTGTTAACATTTGCCTTATGTATTGAGGTACTCCTATGTTGGGTGCATAAATATTTACAATTGTTATATCTTCTTCTTGGACTGATCCCTTGATTATTATGTAGTGTCCTTCCTTGTCTCTTGTAATAGTCTTTATTTTAAAGTCTCTTTTGTCTGATATGAATATTGCTACTCCAGCTTTCTTTCAATTTCCATTTGCATGGAATATCTTTTTCTGTCCCTTCACTTTCAGTCTGTATGTGTCCCTAGGTCTGAAGTGGGTCTCTTGTAGACAGCATATATACAGGTCCTGTTTTTGTGTCCATTCAGCCAGTCTGGGTTTTTTGGTTGGAGCATTTAATACATTTACATTTACATTTAAAGTAATTATTGATATATATGTTCCTATTACCATTTTCTTAATTGTTTGGGGTTTGTTTTTGTGGGTGTTTTTCTTCTCTTGTGTTTCCTGCCTAGAGAATTTCCTTTAGCATTTGTTGTAAAGCTGGTTTGGTAGTGCTAAATTCTCTTAGCTGTTGCTTGTCGGTAAGGCTTCTGATTTCTTTGTCAAAACTGAATGAAATTCTCACTGGACAGAGTAATCTTGGTTGTAGGTTCTTCCCTTTCATCGCTTTAAATATATCATGCCACTCCCTTCTGACCTATGAAGTTTCTGGCTGAAAAAAATCAGCTGATAACCTTATGGAGATTCCCTTGTACATTATTTGTTGCTTTTCCCTTGCTGCTTTTAATATTTTTCTTTGTATTTAATTTTCGCCAATTTGATTATTATGTGTCTTGGCATCTTTCTCCTTGGGTTTATCCTGTATGGGACTCTTTGTGCTTCTTGGACTTGGGTGACTATTTCCCATGTTAAGGAAGTTTTCATCTATAATCTCTTCAAATATTTTCTCACACCCTTTGTCTTTCTCTTCTTCTGGGACCCCTATAATTTGAGTGTTGCTGTGTTTAATGTTGTCCCAGAGGTATTTGAAACTGTCCTCATTTCTTTTCATTCTGTATTCTGTTATGTGGCAGTGACTTCCACCATTCTGTCTTCCAGCTCACTTATTCATTTTTCTGCCTCAGTTATTCTGCTATTGATTCCTTCTAGTGTATTTATCATTTCAGTTATTGTATTTTTTTATCACTGTTTGTTCTTTACTTCTTCTAGGTCTTCATTAAACATTTCTTTTATCTTCTCAACCTGTGCCTCCACTCTATTTCCAACATCTTGGGTCATCTTTACTATCATTACTCTGAATTCTTTTTCAGGCAGATTGCCTATTTTGTCTTCGTTTATTTGGTCTTGTGGGTTTTTACCTTGCTCCTTTGTCTACAACATGTTTCTTTGTCATTTCATTTTGTCTGGCTTACTCTGTGTGTGTGTGTGTGTGTGTGTGTGTGTGTGTGTGTGTGTGTGTGTGTGAGAGAGAGAGAGAGAGAGAGAGAGAGAGAGAGAGAGAGATCTTTCTGCCTGCTGCAGGGTTGTAGCTCCTCTTGCGTCTTCCCCCTAGTGTGTAAGGTTGGTTCAGGGACTTGTGTGGGCTTCCAGGTGGGAGGGACTGGTGCCTGTGCTCTGGTAGGTGGAGCTGTCTTTTCCCTTTGATGGGCAGGGCCGCTTTAGAGGGTGTGTCTTTTAGGGTGTCTGTGAGCTTAGTATGACTTTATGCAGACTTTCTGCTGGTAGGTGGGGCTGTGTTCCTGTCTTGCTGGTTGTTTGGCATGAGGTTTCCAGTACTGGTGCCTGCAGGCAGCTGGGTGGAGCCAGATCTTGGTGATGAGATGGAGACCTCTGGGAGAGCTCCCACCAATTAATATTCCCTGGGGCTGGGAATTCTCTGGTGGTCCAGCATCTTGGACTCAGTGCTTCCATGCTGGAGGCTCAGTCCCAACCCTTGCCTGGGGAACCAAGACCCTGAGAGCTGAGCAGCAGGGCCAGAAAAAAAAAAAAAAGGTAAAGAAAACAAACAGACAAACAAAACCCAAGACCAATAGCAAAAGCAAAAACAAACAAACAGCAACAATTTTTTAAAAAAGGAAAGAAAACAAACAAACAAAACCCAGGACAAATGATAAAGCAAAACCAAACCAAATAAATAACAAAGAAAACAAAAAACAAGAGAACAACCAAAGACCCTCAAAATGAACACAAAAAATAAAAACAAAACTAACAAAAAAGAAAAAAAAACAGAAAGCAAACTTAAAAAAAGCAAAGAAAACATGAACAAACACACAAAATGATCAAAAAAAGATAAAATGAAACAAAACAAAGAACAAAAACAAGAGAAAAAACAAAACAACAGAAAAGTAAAATAAAAAGAGAAAAATAAAAAATATATTAATTTTTTATAAAAGAAATTTAAAAAATAAATAAAACAACAACAACAGAACAAAATGAAACAAATAACAATAATATTTTCCTGGGCCTCCGCTCTCAGTGTCCTTGCCCCCACAGTGAGCCACAGCTAACCCATGACTTTCCAGGAGACCCTCCATACCTCTAGATAGGTCTCTGGCCCCGCTCTTTGCACTGTGGGGACAGCTCAGACTCTAACCTGGCCCAGCTCCTGAGCGTACTTGCCCCCAAAGTCCACAGCTGCTAAAGGTAGACTGGTCTCAGTTGTGGGAGCACTAGTCCATTCATATATTACACAGACACAGGGTTTACCAAGCCAATCATGGGGATTTAATCCATGGATTTTGCAGTTGCACAGAGAGATTTCTGTTGCTCTTCTTTAGTCATACAGTGCTTGGGGCTCAGCTTTGGTTTTGGCTCCACCTCTATGTGTGGGCCACAGTCAGCAGTCTGTTCCCAGGCAGTAGGGGGTGAAAGCAGTAGCTGATTGGGGTACACTTACTCACTTAGACCAGGGAGGGATAAGGCAGCCACAACTGGGCATGTGTGAAGTACCTGTAGTGGCAGAGACCAGCAGGAAGTTGCAACAGACTTGGGCACCCTCACTCTGGTGGGAGTCCCTACCAGAGCCCATGGAGGCAGGGGCTGGCATGTGGGGATAGAGTCTGCAGTGGCAGCTCCATGGCTTGTACACTACTCAGCAATGGGGTCTCATTTCCAAAGCAGACCATGCTTACTGTAGGAGCATTCCCAGCTGTGGAGCCCCTCACTCATGTCCCCTCAGGTTGTCTCCGTGCAGCCAACAGTAGTCCCCTCCACGGATCTGCTCTCCTAATCCCATGCTTTAGCAATCAACCCCTGCCGCCAGCATTGGTGGATTCCTGTCTCTGGCTGTGGCACCCAGGGCTGATTCCTGAGGAGGCTTTGGCATGGGCAGCACATACAAGCCCACCGGGGTCTATACAGCCAAAGGAGGCTTTGGCAGTGGAAGTACTCAGGACCCTGGGGCCAACGTGGGCAGAGGAGGCCTTGGCTTGAGGGATGGGCGAGCCTGCTCAGATGGGTGCCCTCCCAGTGCCCACAAAGGCAGGGCCGGTGGGTGGGAAAGGAGGGGTTGCAATGTCAGCCCCACCCCCTGTGCGCCACTCAACAATGGCACCTTGCTTCTGTGGTGGCCTGGGATTCTACCACAAACTTTCCTAGTTGTGGAGCTCCTTAATCCTGTCCCTTCAGGCTGTCTCTTCTCAGCCAACAACTTCCCTCTCCCTGGGTCTGCTCTCCAAACCCCACTTTTCAGCACCCAGACTCCCTCTGCACCAAGAGACACATGACTCAGGCTCAGGTGTGCAGGCCTGTGGCAAGGACCGTGCACACAGTTCTTACTTTGTCCTGTCTTCCACAGACTAGTTGCTGTATTCCCCTCTGACCTTGCAAAGGTCCTTTTCTGCCCCAGCTGATTTCCATGATTTTCTGAGTGCAGGAACCTCTCCTCACCTTCAGCTCCCCACCAGGGCTGCTGGTCCCTTATAATTTCCTCTTTTCTTTTTTTCTTTCTTTCATCCTACCTGGTTGTGTAGAGATTTTTCTTGTCCTTTTAGGTGTCTGAGGTCTTCTGCTAGTGTTTACCAGATGCTCTGTGAGAATTGTTCCATTTGTATATGTATTCTTGAGGTACTTGCGAGGAGAGGAGAATTCCATGTCCTTCTAGTCCACCATCTTGACTCCTCCCTGTACACAGAATTTTTTTTTCCTTTTCCTTTGTGTTCAGTTTTTCACTGCTCATAGGAAGCTTCATCCAGAAGCCTTGCCCCCAGTACTTCAGACAGAGTTCCTGGTGAGAAATGGCTGTGCTGACACTTTCACTCAGAGGACACATGTGCAGAAGCACTGTGCAGGACACCTCAGTTCAATATGGCGGTTGTGTGCAGAGACACTGGGTCTGGCACTGGGATCTGGAGCCTGAGCAGCACAGCTGCACCCAACCTGCAAGAACCTGTTTGATGGTCTTAAAATACCATCCTGAACAAGCAGAAAAATCCCTGCCCTTAAGCTGCTTGTAAGATTAAGTAGAGGGTGAATTGAAGGCTAAAAAAGGAGCCAGATTTTTTAAGACATGACGTGTTGAATTAAAGGGATTAGATTTTATCAAATAGATGATGAATAGTCATTGTCTTGCTTTTAAGCAAGAAGTAACATAATAGATTTTCCTTAGAGAAAGATAAAATCTTGTACCTATCTTGTAGATGGTGAACAGTCATCAGAGTATTTAAAACAAGAGAATAACATAATCAGAGTTGTATTGCAATAAAATAATTTACTCAGGAGTGGTTTGGAGATTGAATGGAAGGAAGGCAAAACCGGAAGGTATAAGAGGAGGGATTATATTCATAGTGTTAGAGTAATCCTGGGGGTGGGGGACATAGTGGACTATGGGGGCTTGAGAGAAATTACTTTATTTGCATTATATTAAGGAGGTAGAAACAACAGGGTTTAGTAACTGATAGGATCTATAAAGTGGTGAGAAGATAGGTGAGGACAAAATAATGGGGGTGGGAGAATCTTGGGAATTAATATGACAAGATTGTTTTATGCATGTTTTCTCTTCTACATTGCAAACAAACAAAATTCTAAACACCAATTCTTTAAACAGCTACCACTTTTTCACTGTTCCCTTTTGAAGCTAAATTCCTGAAAAGAATTATCTATGCCTTCTGTCTCCAATTCTTCTTTCCCATTGTACCTTAAACAATCTAATCAAACTTTCATGACACAACACTGTGGAAATGATGCTCAATGATATAATTGTTATGCAAGTTTCTACATTAAATGGTCAAGTCTCAATCTTCATTTTGCTTGGCCAATCAGCAGCATTTGACATAGCTGATTATTTCTTCATTTTCAATATTTCTTCATTTGGATTCCAGGAACTCATGTTTTCTTCATTTTCTCCTACCTCACTGATTACTGTTTCTTTCTTTATTGGTTTCTTTCTCCTTTATTGGTTTCTTCTCTTTTCTACTTCCTAATGCTAGTGTTACCCAAGTTTCTCCTTTTTGTTCTTTTCTCAGTTTATATTCACATTCCTGATTATTTCATCCAGGCTCATGGCTTTAAGTCTCATTTATATGCTGTTTATTACCAATTAGTATCTCCAATCCAAACTTCTTCTCTGAACTCTAGACACATATTCAACTGCCTCCTCAATATCTCCACATGGATTTTTAATAGCTGTTTTTAATTCAAAATATTCAAAATGTAATTCCTAATCTATCCCTTCCCCTAGCCACCCACTACCACATAAATCTACTTTATTCACAGTCCTCCCCATCTCAGTTGATGTCAATTTCTCAGTGTCTCAGACCAAATAAGCTGAAGTCATTATTAAGTCTCTATGGCTTCCATACCTCACATTCAAGTCCTCAGGAAATCTTGTGAGTTCTACATTCAAAATATTTCTATAATCCTGTTATTTCTCATTTTTATCCACTGCTACATTTGTGGTAGAAAGATCTTCGTCTCTCATCTCCATTGTTGCATTGTATTCCAAATAGAATCCTTGTTTTACTTTACCCTTGTAAAATTTCTTCTTAAAAAAAGCCAAAATGAACCTTTAAAAAAGGAATTCAGTCATGTAACTCTCCTGATTAAAACTATTCAATGTTTTCTTATTTCACTGAGAATAAATCACCTTACATAGCAAACAAGACTCTATGTAATATGGTGACCCTAGGACCTCTCTACCTGCATCTTCTACAATCCTTCCCTACCTTCACTCAATTTCAGCAATACTTACATCTTTGCTCCCCTTTGAAAATATAGATATACTCCTATATTAGAGACTTTGCTCTAATTGTTTCTAATTTCAGGATTGTTTTCCCAATAAATACCTTTTTAGCCAGCATCCTTACCTTGTTGATGGCTTTGCTCAAATTTTAACTCCTCAATGAGGCCCATCTTGACAACAATATAGCAACCTGCCTACAATGAAGCAGTTAGGGGAAAAGGAATAAAACCAAGAGTGTGAGATGCCAGAAAACCTTTACCAAGAGATCAATTTTTTAAATCGAAGTATAGTTGATTTACAATGTTGTTTCAGTTTCAGGTGTGATTCAGCTATATGTAAATATATATATATATATATATATATATATATATATATATATTCTTTTTCAGATTCTTTTCCATTATAAGTTATTGTAAGATATTGAATAGTTTCCTATGCTATACAGTAGGTTCTTGTTGGTTATCTATTTTACATATAGTAGTGTATATCTGTTAATCCCAAACTCCTAATTTATCCCTCCCCACCTGCTTTCCCTTTTGGTAAGCATAAGTTTGTTTTCCATGTCTGTGAATCTCTTTCTGTTTTGTAAATAAGTTCATTTCTGTCATTTTTCTTAGATTCCACATGTAAGTGATGTGATATTTCTCTTTCTTTGTCTGACTTGCTTCACATAGCATGATAATCCCTAGGTCCATCAATGTTGTTACAAATAACATTATTTCATTCTTTTTTTAAGGCTCAGTAATATTCCATTGAATATATGTACCTCATCTTCTTTATTCATTCAAAAGAGATCATTTTAAAAGTTAGTAGGGAATTGAAAGTGAAGAAAATACCAGACCATGTAAGATGAGGATTAAATGGATCAATTTGGTGTAGTAGTAGAAGAGCTTATCTGTGATCTTGGCAAGAATAGTTGATTTGAATTGGTAGGTGAGAAATCCAGAGTGCATAGAATCCTTGTTTCTATGCCATGGTATATATACAATCAATAAAAATAAGACAATCTGAAATATCCAGAAATTCAAATGCCATCTTGTCAACACCTGCCTCACTCTCATTCATTTTCTTTTCAGGAAAGGACAGTGAAATCCTTTTCCCTCATTCATAAAATGGGAATTTTATGAATACCTGGTTGATAATTGTAGAATCTTGTCTGGAATCTTAATTTGAAGGCCACTGCTCTTCCTCCACACTGTTGTATTATTACTTATCTTTTGTAGGGGAAAAGCTGAGACTCTGGAACAAATAAAATAATTAAAAATAAAATAAACCTGCTATCCTTTGGAAAGTATTTACTTAAATTTATATTCCTTTGTGACAATAAAATAGTCTCTTTGAAGGTCAAATTTCTAATAAACTCCATATAGATCACTTTATAGATTGATACAGCAACAGAATATATTCAAACATGCCATTGTTTGTGGCATTATTTCACATGTTCAAAATATGGATGATCTTACCCTATGTGAGAGACAGTTATTTCAAAAAGGTACAAAAAGTCAACAGCTGTAGCCAGCAGCCTTGCCTTCCCTTTTAGCCTTGGGTTCAGCCTGTTGTTTCTTCAAAATGAGAGAACATCTCCATTTGCTATAATTTTGTGGCTTGCTATTGCTTCTTCTCTACTGATAATGTGACATTTGTTGAAATAGTGCTTCATAGTGCTCTTGAAGGATTACTCTCTGTATATTATGGGAAAGACACATAGGGAAAATAAGACACACATTGGGAAAGTAACCTTCGAGGATTTATATTGCAGCATCCATACTTCATATCACATAACCTCCCTTTTTATGTAATAACCTTGAAATTTTCATTCGTAGATTTACCTATACATTTCACATTTAAATTTTTTTCTAATTCCTGTACCAGAGAATGTATCAAATACAAATTTTTGCTGAAATGTTTAGTAATCAATATTTACTATTTCTTAATAAATTTGGGTTTTGAAAGGTCAGCGATATGGCTTAAGATTTGAAGGCTTGGACTAAGCTGCTTTAATTATACCAAAGTATCAGAAATCCAACCATTTAAATACTTATTTTTCATTAAAGTACACCCTTAATTAAAATGATATCATGAAGTATTTAACTGCCCACTCAATACTGAGTAAAACAAAAAAAGACACTGACTATAGAACACTTTTAAAGAAATATAACCATCTGAGTACAATTAACAACCTCCAAGTTATCAACCATCTGGCTGCAACATCTGTTGCCTGTTGATTGCCAGGGTTCATTTGCAAGGTCTGGATTACTAGGTGGGGTAAAGAATTTTTCTCAATCGAAGAGGACCATTCTTTGAACAAGAGTATACATATAATAGTGTCTCTCTTCATTTGAAGCTCATAATTTATTGCTACATTTAATTATTTTCTGTTTGGAGTAGTAATCTGATTTGTTTTACTCCTTTTGTCCCATCTTGGTGATGACAGATTAAAATTATAATGGAGTAATCATAGTTCAGGCATACAAAATGGAGTGGGGCGGCCTTTGAGGATCTGGTTTCAGGCTTGTTTCTGCACCACTGAGAACTTGAACTTTCTGAACTGTATCTAACCACAACCTCCTCAAAACACCAACAGCCATTTTTTTAGAACAACATCTTCTAGCTGAAGACTTGTGGCCTCAAGTTTCCCCCCTTGCAACCATGCAACAATTTCGAACCCCAACAAATTCTTGCTTAACAAGCACCCTTACTTCTTGCCAGCTCCAATTATAATTCTTGATAAACAACTTATGTAACTTACTTGCAGTTTTTGACTTTATAAGTTTCTCCATTTTGTAGTCTAGAGAAACAATTCAAGTGCTTCTCGAATCTGTGTTTCCTGGGCTATAGTCCTAACAACCCCAAATAAGCACCTTTTTATCTCAATCATGTCTTCATTTCTGAAAATTTTGGTTAACATTGGATTAGAGACCTGCTTAAGTCTTCCCACAGGTGAATTGACATACAATTACTGAATTGCTTATCAATAAATAGCTTTTAAGTACTGCTCTTGTATCCACTGCTGTGAAAGAAGACACAAATATGTAGAAATGAACAAGACAGAGTCACTTCCTTCTGTTAAGGGTATAGACGGTAATCTACAGTGCAAGGTGGATTGTGGAAGTGAGCTGGGCCAGATCATTTTTGTGATATGAAGACTAAACTGTCTATAACTATAAAACATGTGATATGTTTTATTTATAGACAGTAAAATTTACTAAAATCATTTTAATAGGAGAGTGATATGAACATGATGCAGTTATAGAGTTTAAAATATTAAGAGAGAGTCAAGATGTAGGGAAAGAAGCAAAAACCTACTGTAACCATCCAAGATAAATCAGTTCCTGTCATCCTGGAATTTGGATGTTGGATTCTTAGTCTCTATCTTTGCCCTTTCTCAGTAGTTTCTCAGTCAAATAATGACTTCTTTATCTCAACATGGCTACCTAATGCTCCAGGTTTGCACATTGTTCCACTTTATTCTGGTTCAGGTCAGGAAAACTACTTTCTAGCACTTCTACTAGGTTTTGTTTTATTTTATTTTGTAAACACTGGTTGTCAATGTTAGATTCAGTTCTTCACTCTCTCCCCCATCACTTAAATCTTCTTTATTAGAACCACTGATGTTCCTTACCTAAATACTCAATCCTAAATAAATTCCCTGCACTTGACCTAGTTTCACTCAGCCCAATTTACAGTGGTTGATGTCTATTTCTCCTACCCTCTGTCCCAGAATTCTTCCTGCCACAGCCTACTTGGCTTTCAATTTGAACTGTTGCCTAGAATATTCAAGTGCTTATCTTTTCCCTGCTTATCAAGTGGATCCCTGTATGCACAGATTTTAGAATAAAATACTTAGAGATTTTAGAATCATATCTGACATGTGGCATGAGACTGTCTGATCCCCATGTCTGGTTCCTTCCTTATATGTTGGTGAACTGCCCCAGGTTTTACCCTACACTAAGAAATGTGTTACTGCCCATGTCCCTACCATGAAAATGCTTTGTATATGATCCTATAAAAGCAATTTTTTCATTAAGAAAAAAACCTTTAAATTATAACTTCGCCATTGTAGTGAACAGCTTTCCTTAGGCATGCTTCTATCTTCCTCTTACCCCCAAGATTAGGTCCTGTATAGCTATTTCATAAAGCTCCATTTAAGTGCCAAACATATTTAATTGAATGATTTTGCTCTTTCAAGGATAATAAATTCACATGACTTGAGAAAGGTTATATACTTGTGTGAAGTCCCAATACATAAAGTTGGTGAATAAAGGTGTATCTCTTTTATATATTCAAATACAACAACTGCAACAAAACAGCTTCCAGCAATGGCAGAGTAATTTCTGTCAACCAGATCTTCCACTGAGAACAACCAGGAAAAATATTTTTCAAAATCTGTTTGAAAGCCTTGTCAAACTCAGAGAGAGCAAGAAGCCGTGAGTCTAAAACTCTGAAAGTAGAAAAGAACAGGATCTGAGCCTGATATTTGACACCATTTTTCACCTGTGGAATTCACCACTTGATATTGCAGCTAAAAAGCTGAAAAGTGGAAAAGGACTTTAACAGTTTCACTGGGCTGAGTGTACAAAAGTTGGAATTTAGGAGCTGACAAGGAGGAAAGGCCCTGATTAAAATTCCAGACCCTTGGATAGGACTCTGAAAGCAACATCCTAAGAGTAGGTAGGCAACACTTTGAATCTGATCAGTCCCTGATTAAATTAATGTTTCTAGTCCCAGACTATTTGTCTTACCAGAAGAAAAGATAAACACTTTTGGAGGAAGTAACATTATCTAGAGAAACAAATTTTCTCTATGCTATTTTAACTATAATGTTGATCATTTAATTTAAAAAATAGTAATGAGGCACACAAGAGAGTGAGGACTGACCATGTATCAAGAGAAAGAAAAAGAAACAATGAAAACAGACCTACAATAGATTTAGATATTAGAATAATCAGATAATGACCTCTAAAATGTGATTAATGAAAGAAAGAAAAAAATTCAGACAACTAGAAAATATGAAAAGAGAATTATATATGCAAATAATAAGGTTAAGAAATATAATAACTGAAACTAAGAATTAAAGGGTTTAACAGAAGATGAGAGATACTTAAAGGAAAAATTGTTCAACTGTAACATGTCAGAAGAAAACTTCATGATTGAAGCAGATAGATAAAATGATGGAAAATTACAAAAGAATAAGATGTATTAGGAACATACTGTAAAGAAAACAAAGTCCATAATTGGAGTTGAAGAAAGAGAAAGAGAAGAACCAATATTTGAAGTGATAATGGCTGAGATATTTTTTAAACTAATAATATTCAGCCACAGGTTTAAGAAACTCTATGAAACTCAAGCAGAACAAATGCAAAACAAACAAGCAATAAAAATTTTAAAAAAAATTATTCATACAATACTAAAAGTCTGAAAACAAAAGACAAAGAGAAAATCTTAAATGTGTGTATAAATTAAGGCATATTGGATTCAAAGATTGACAACTGACTTCTTAACACAGACAATAGAAGACAAAGGTAGTAATTACTTACATGTTTTTATCTTAAAATATTAAAACTACATTTATGAGACCTGAGATAATCTGGCTCTAAAGAACATGTTCTTTTTACCATATTATTGCATTAAAATTCATTCATCTATAGTCTTTCTCTGGCAAAAATTTTATTTAAACCTGAAATTGAAATCTCATTTTTGATGCTGTAGGTCTTAAAGGAATATTTTTAAGTCTCTGTGTTAACTTCCTTGCTAGACAATAAAAGGAATAGTCACATTGGGAGAATGCACTCACATTTATTGTATGTCTGTGGTGAAACATAATGTATTAAGATTTTTTAATTAATATGAACTAATAGAACTTACGTTTTAGAGCTGAGTAAGCAGAAAATTGGCACCCTCTAAGTCTTTGTCTAATTGTGTAACTCTAGGTATTCCAATTATTTTTTTATTTAGGAGTTTTTGTTTCCTTATTTTAAAAAGGAAATTTCTTAGAAGATAAAATGTATGTATAATTTAAATGTGTTTTATTTTCTCTATGAAATGTTAAGAAAAATTCCATCATATAAACAGTACTTTGTTTATAAAATTTTGTTTCTATTACTTACCTAAATTTGAGAACTGAAATTGTTTTATGTTTATTATTTTTTCCTTTTGTTTATAAAGCAATGCATTTTATTATAAAATGTGCATAATACATAAAGAAGAAAATAAAGAAAATTCATAATTTTACTACAAACACACACATGCACACTGTTTTTATTTTAAATATGTTCATATATACTAATATACATGTACAGACAGATATGTATACACATGTATATATATATATTTATGTATGTATTTAACCCTTGTCTGATCTAATAAAATGTATCTTTTTGCTAAATTTTCCATCTCGTGATTTCTGCTACAATTATTTTATCTTAGATGAATACTGGGAGGACTGATTTAAAAATCTGTACACACAGGTCTATTCTCAGTGCCAATATCTGAACTGTGCCAGTACTAAAATATTTATTATTTTCAGATTTATGCAACCATAAAGTGAATTTTAATAGTCTATGCAAAACTAGCCTATAATCCATACAAAATTTCCTAACCATTCTCAACCTTAATTTCTTCATCTATAAAATTGGGATCAGTAATACCTTATCTTCTGTTGTTGGGTGGATTAGAAATATCTTATGCAAATCACTAAAGTCTTTTGGGGGGACATCATAGAGGATGTGACTGCTGGTTGACCAGCAAGCTGATCCTGGGCAATCAGAGGCTCCTTACCCCCTCCCCTCCCCTCACACCCCCATACAATCCGTGTATGTTCTGCCCACTGTTCCACACTAGAAGCCATTGCAAGTATGCAGCCTTGAGAAAGTCATGTGTAAACAAAAAATTAAAAAGATGCAATTATTAAAATCTAGAATAAAAGACAGGGTTATTAGCAACTTTACAGAAATATTTTTAAAATTAAGGGAATACTATGATGGATTGTATGCCAACATATCAAATAATCTAGGTGAAATGGATAAATTCCTAGGAAGGCAAAGGCTAAAATAACCCAGGAAGAACTAGAAAATATGAATAGACTTAAAATAAGTGAAAATCTTGAGTTAAAGTAATCAAAACATTATACTTACACACACACACACACACACACACACACACACACACACCCAGGAGAAGATGAATTCACCCGTGAATTCTATCAAACATTTAAAGAAGAATTAGCATCAATCCTTGACAAAATTTTTCATTAAATAGAAAATGGGAGAACATGTTTCCTAACTCATTTTATGAGCTCTGATGCCAAAGACATCACAAGAAAAGAAAACTTCAAACCAATATCCCTTATGATTATAGGTGCAAAAATCTTCAACTAAATACTAACACACCAAAACCAGCTGCATATTTTAAAAGATTATATACCATATCCAAATGGTATTTTTTCCAGGAAAGTTAGGCTGATACAATTTATAAAAATCAATCAATGTAATATACCATATTAATAGAATTAAGGAGAGGAAAAACACACATCTATCTCAATAGATCCAGAAAAATCATTTGACAAAACCCAGGTTCCTTTCATGATAAAAACACTCTACAAATTAGGAAACTAGGAATAAAAAGAAACTTTCTCAACCTGTTAGAAGGCATGTTGGAAAACCCCATAGCTAACCTCATACTTAATGATGAAATACTGAGAGTTTTCCCCATAAGATAAAGACAAGACAAGGATGTTTGCTCTTATCACTTTTTTTTTTTTTTTTTTTTTTTTTGCGGTAGGCAGGCTTCTCACTGTTGTGGCCTCTCCTGTTGCGGAGCACAGGCTCTGGACATGCAGGCTCAGTGTCCATGGCTCACGGGCCTAGCCGCTCCACGGCATGTGAGATCTTCCTGGACTGGGGCACAAACCCACGTCCCATGCATCGGCAGACAGACTCTCAACCACTGCGCCACCAGGGAAGCCCTGCTCTTATCACTTTTGTACAACATCTTACTGGATGTTCTAGTCAGAGCCATTAGTCAAGAAAATGAAAGAAAAAAAACAAACAAAAAAAAACCAAGATACAGAGATTGGAGAGAAAGAAGTAAACTGTTTCTATTTGCAGATGACATGATCTCATATTGAGAAACTACTGAGAATACACACACACACACACACATACACACACACACACACACACACACATACACAGACTATTAGAGCTAATAAAGTAGCTCATCCCAGCTGTAGGATACAAGATCAATACATAAATATCAGCTACATTTCTATACACTAGAAACATATAATCCAAAAATGAAATGAAGAAAATAATTTCTATTATAGTAGCATCAAAAAACATTTAGAAATAAATTTAACCAAAGAAGTACTAGACATATATACTACTGAAAACTATAAAATAGTATTCTAAAATTTTATATTAGAAAAGAAAGACATCCATGTTAATGGATGGGAAGACTTAGTCTTGTTAGGATGGCAGTAATCTCCTTATTGGTCTATAGATTCAGTGTAATCCCTACCAAAATCCCATCTTCCTTGCTTGCAGAGATGGACAAACTGATCCTAAAATTTACATGGAAATTCAAATGAATCAGAATAACCAAAACAACCCTGAAAAAAAATGAAGTTGGAAGAATCACACCAATTCCAAAACTTACTACAAATCTACGACAGTGTGATAATGGCACAAAGAGACAAATAGATCAATGGAGTACAACTGAGAGTCCATAAATAAACCCAATCCATGGTTAATTAATTTTTGGCAAGAGTTCCAAGACTATTCAATGGGGAAAAATAGTCTTTTCAATAAATAGTGCTGGTGCAACTGGATATCCCAGTTATACTCTCGAAACAATGAATTTACAAACTTACCTCATGCCATTACACAGAAATTAACTCAAAGTGGACCAAAGACCTAAATGTAGAGCTAAGACTATAAAACTCATAGAAGAAAATGTAGGTGTAAGAGAAGACAAATTGAAATTCATTAAATTAAAACATTTTTGTGTCAACAGACACTGTAAACAATGTGAAAAGATACCAGATAAAATGTTTATAAATTTTTCTCCAATTCTGTGTGTTATGTTCTCACATTTTTATAGTGTACATGGTTTTTATGGTATGGGAATTATGTAGCATTTAAAAAATAAGAGAGACAGGAAAAGATAAGGATGAAAACTAGGATACTGTCAAATCATGAAATCTTTTGGGCCATACTAAGGAGTGAGAATTTATTCTGTTGGTTACGTTATTTATATTTTAATTAATTTTTAATTAAGTATAGTTTATTTACAATGTTGCATTAATTGCTGCTGCAGAGCAAAGTGATTCAGTTATATGTATATATATATATATACATTCCTTTTTTATATTCCTTTCCATTATGATTGATCACAGGATATTGAATATAGTTCCCTGTGCTATACAGTAGGACTGTGTTGTTTATCATTTCTATATGTAATAGTTTGTGTCTGCTAACCCCAGATTCCCAATCCATCCAGCCCCCTTCCCCCCTGGCAACAACAAGTTGTTCTCTATGTCTGTGAGTCTGTTTCTGTTTCATAGATAGGCTCATTTGTGTCATATTTTAGATTCCACATATAAGTGATATCATATGGTATTTGTCTTTCTCTGTCTGACTTACTTCACTTAGTATGATAATCTCTAAGTCCATCCATGTTGCTGCAAATGTCATTATTTAAAAATTTTTTTATGGCTGAGTAGTATTCCATTGTATATATGTACATCTTCTTTATCCATTCATCCGTCAATGTACATTTAGGTTGTCTCCATGTTTTGGCTATTGTGAATAGTGCTGCAATGAACATAGGGGTGCATGTATCTTTTTTCAACTTTAGTTTTGTCTGGATATGTGCAGGAGTGAGATTGCTGTATCATATGGCGACTCTATTTTTAGTTTTTTGAGGAACATACATACTGTTTTCTATAGGAGCTGCACAAACTTACACTTCCACCAACAGGGTAGGAGGGTTCCCTTTTCTCCACACATTCTCCAGCATGTTATTTGTAGACTTTTTAATGATGGCCACTGTGACCAGTGTGAGGTGGTACCTCATTGTAGTTTTGATTTGCATTTCTCTAATAATTAGCAATGTTGAACATCTTTTCATGTGCTTGTTTTCCATCTGTATGTCTTCTTTGGAGAAATGTCTATTTAGGTCTTCTACTTATTTTTTGATTGGGTTGTTTGTTTTTTGATATTGGACTGTATGAGCTATTTTTGTATTTTGGAAACTAAGCCCTTGTTGATTGCATCATTTGCAAATATTTTCTCCCAGTCCATAGGTTGTCTTTTTGTTTTGGTTTCCTTTGCTGTGCAAAACCTTGTAAGTTTGATTAGGTCCCATTTGTTTATTTTTGTTTTTATTTCTTTTGCCTTGGAAAACTGACCTAAGAAAACATTGCTACGATTTATTTCAGAGAATGTTTTGCCTATGTTCTCTTCTAGGAATTTTATGGTATCATGTTTTATATTTAAGTCTTTAAGCCACTTTGAGTTTATTTTTGTGTATGGTGTGAGGGTGTGTTCTAACTTCATTGTATTATATGCAGCTGTCCAACTTTCCCAATACCACTCACTGAAGATACCTTTTCCCTTTGTATATTCTTGCCTCCCTTGTTGAAGATCAATTGACTGTAGGTGTGTGGGTTTATTTCTGGGCTCTCTATCTTGTTCCATTGATCCATATGTCTGTTTTTGTGACAACACCATGCTGTTGTGCTTACTGTAGCTTTTTAGTATTGTCTGAAATCTGGGAGGGTTATGCCTCTTGCTTTGTTCTTTTTCCTCAGGATTGCTTGGGCAATTCTGGGTCTTTTATGGTTCCATATAGATTTTAGGATTATTTGTTCTAGTTCTGTGAAAAATGTCATGGGTAATTTAATAGAGATCACATTAAATCTGAAGATTGCTTTGGGTAGTATTTTTACAGTATTAGTTCTCCCAATCCAAGAGTACTGGCTATCTTTCCATTTCTTTGAATCATCTTCAATTTCCTTTATTGTTATTTTATAGTTCTCAGCATATAAAAGTCTTTCACTCCTTGGTCAGGTTTATATTCCTAAGTATTTTATTTTTTGGATGCAATTTTAAAATGGATTGTTTTTTACATTCAATTTCTTATACTTCACTGTTAGTGTAAAGAAATGCAACTGATTTATGTATATTAATCTTTTATTCTGCTACCTTGCTGAATTTGTTTAATAGTTCTAGTAGTTTTTGTGTGGAGTCTTTGGGGTTTTCTATATATAGTGTCATGTCATCTATATATAACAACAATTTTACGCTGGTATTAGATATTCATTAAAGCATTTAAAGCAGGAAAGTAACAGAGTTTCATATTTAGTTAGAGGGCAGTACCTAGGAGATCTGGAACAAGATGTACAGGTAATCAGAATAAAGAACAAACCAGGAAACAGCAGGGACACATATAGAAAACAGAGCTAGATGGATTAGGAAATAAGAAGATTGATCTGAGAAAAAATGGATAAGTCAAGGTTTATAAACCAAATATGTTAGTAGATGATATGTAATTAATTCATAAAATGATTAAAATTATCCAGTATTTTGAATTATGTGGAGTAATTAATTCATATTTGATAAAATTAACAGATGCCAAATTGTCAAATTAAAACAATATGTTTTAACAGGTAGTGATCAAGTGAAACACAATAAATGATCAATTTGCATTTATCATAGATCATTATTAGAACATATTTTTTTCAATATTAACAAACAAACATCACATTTTGAAGAATCACAGAGGAGTCATTATATTTTTAAAATTAATTTTCATAAATATTTAAATGCTACCTAACTATGAATCCTTTGAGGGAAGGAGTCATGTATGTTTGGTTTAGACTGTAGTTCCAGTGTTCAGTATTGAGCCTGGTGTCTCAAAGGTGTTTTATTTAATGTATTATTCATTTTAAGAAATGTATAATAAATGCTAAGTTTGAGTTAATAATTTAATAACTCTCTGTGTCCTGGGTATTGTGATAAGGACACTGAGAGTATTATCTTATTTATTTCCTTCAAAACTACCATGAAGTTTGAGGAAAATATTAATAATATTTACCTTACAATGACATAACTGAAGCCTCAAGAAATTTAGTGACTTGCTCAATGTCACAATTACTAGTGGGTGGGGAATCCTAGAAAAAGACTCAGGGCCAGGGCTGGGATAATGGGTGACATGTGAGGCAGGGTTTTTCAATTCCAGGGCAAGTTCCTGCCCTTATTTAAGTTTGATATTTTGTTCATTGTGGGCATTTGGCATTAATTTCTATTTTTTGAAATATTGCAGTAAATGGTATTATTTTGATTATGAGGTTTTGAGGCACCTCCTTAAATTTTGTGCCTGAGTTAAGTGCTTCACTCCCCTTACTCTTGTCCCAGCCCTGCCCAGGTCTGTAGTATTTAGACATTCTCAATGAGTAACTATTACAAAAATGCAGCAATTAGCTAGCATCTTATAGAGACCCTGGAGATCTTTTAGAAAACCAGGAGAGTTCAACTAATTGGAAAATTGAGGTTCTTAGGAGGATTTGTATGGGGAGAGAGGCAGGAGCAAAGCACTTCAGATAAAGTAATCACATCTCGCTCCCACCTCTATCACCAAACCTGCACTCGATGAAAGCACACTTTAGTTTGAAAGATATTTTCTCTTAGCATAAGTGTGTTTGCTAGATTATGATATTTTTCTTTAAGGTAAAACATTTATAAATACAAATAACTGTCACCATTATATTCCAAAACTTGTTTTTTATTTTGCTTCTTGTAAGGTAAAAATCAGTTTTCCATAACCCTTTACATTGATTTTGTTTGGCCTTAGGTTTATTGAAGATTTATTTCCACTAATAGACCTTCTCAAATGACTTAAAAGTAAATATATTATTTTGTAATACAGTAAGTCCCCTACATACGAACCTTCAAGTTGCAAATTTTCAAAGATGTGAACATGCCCCTGTATGCCAGCTATTGTACTGTACTACTGTACTTTTCAAGGTACTGTACTGTAAGATTGAAAATATTTTCTTTATTTTTTGTGTTTGTTTTTTATGTATTATTTGTGTGAAAAGTATTATAAACCTATTACAGTATAGTACTATATAGCTGATCGTGTTAGTTGGGTACCTAGGCTAACTTTGTTGCACTTAAGAATGCACTCTTGGAACAGAACTCGTTTGTATATGGGGGACTTACTGTAGTATAAATATATATTTTCTTATAATAGCAGATTCCTAAAATGCTCCTAATGTGGTAGGAAGACTTGATCTCCAGTTTAGCCGGCATGCATCTTTCCTTCTTAGACTGCAAGGTGGGTGATTATCTGCCCTTTGATTAGGAGAGCTTTTGTTTAATAATAAAGATTAGAGCAGAAAAATTGTGTACATGTAAGCAAATTGTATTAAAATTGTGTTTGCAGTGACCTAATTACTATTTTGTATAAATGTAGCAATCGAAAAATTATTACAATCACAACTCTCATTTATCTTTAACAAAATGGTAACATTGCCAAGCTCAGTTTCACTTAGTATATTTATTTGATGCATTATTTTGACTTCTAGAAAGTAAATCATATGAGAATCAATGCTTATTTTGGGCTGTATCCACATAAATAAATCAGGCTGATAAAATCATTTGAAATTAAGGTTTGAAATCAAGAGACCAAATACAAATGTGTGTGTGTGTCTGTGTATCTCTCTGTGTGTGGGTGTGTGACACAATGAAGTACTCTGACATCTTTGTCCCTTTTGTTACTGCTCACCCTCACTGCTGGTAGGAAGGAGGTCTTTCATAATAACTTATTATGGTCTTCCATTAAAAGGTATGTATCATAAATGTTCTACTCTAAATATAAGAAACTACCACAGTCCTTTAAAGACAGAGCCAAGACAGCTGGTTCTCAACTAAGATGTAAAGGGTGATGGGTCTTCTTAATCAGAAGGTCTGATGCTATGAGAGAGGTATAGGGTTAGAAAAAAAAAATGAGGGAGGGAAACAGACTATTCAATCACAGTGCACCACTTTCTTTACCACAGTAATTGTCTCCAGGATAGGGACATAATCCACATTACCTCATTATAAGCTTCACAAAATGTTAATGTGAGGATGGTAGGACAGAGCGTTTCTGTTCCTTTAGGATAATGGTAATATATGGGGTATATATATGTTCCAGATTTCCAAGGAATGTCCCACCTGGTTTATACCTCCTTTCTCAGCCTAATTTTAATATGACTCTTTTCACTCTGAAAGGTGTCTTGGTTTGGATAATAATTAATGTAGCTATTCTGGCTGAAAGGATCAGGTAATCTTGGTGCTGCTAATGTCCATCTCTCCTGGTAAAGTAAACTCAACTATGTACAGATTAAAATCAGTCTCTGAATCCTTACCAGGCAGTGAGATATGGAGATACAGACCCCTGAGATGACCAGAGCTTCTAAATGGATTTATGTTTCAGGCCATAGCAACCTGTTTTGAGCCAATTATTTGAATCAATAAATTTCCTTTTTTTTCCCTTAAACTTGCCACTTACAACCAGAAAGGTAATATACCAATTCTCCCATTTTTGACCTGGGTCAATCTGCCTTTATCTAGTCTTCCATATTGTGTAACTCCTGTGTTAAATGTAATATTCTACTTTATTGCCATCATCTGTTTACTTATCTGATTCCCCTACTAGTCTGTGAGCTCCTTTAAACAGACCATGTCATATTTGTCTCTTTATTTTCAGCTCCTAAAAAAGAATAGTTAGTATTGAGTAGGTGCCCAGTAAATATCATTGAATAAATATAAGAATAAATGAATAAGTGAGTGAATGAATGAATGGTTGATGTGTTCAAAAGGGGATGAACAAAATACAACACACAACTGCTTTCCTGTTATATTAGTCCAATGATGAAAAATAAACATATGCATAAGATCCTTGTTTGTCTAGATTCTAAATGTTTTAAGACTAAATTTGAGCAGTAATAATCTCTCTTTGTTACTGAGTCCAAGCTCATACTGCTCACCACAGAACAGGCCAATAAATCAAGGAATGAGGTGTTGGGGCAAGGAATACTGACCTAGGAGATGGTGGACTAGTGTCCCAAAGAACCATCTAACCTGAGTTAGAATTCAGGCTTTTTTTAATATTAAAAGGGGAGGGGGTGTGGCCAGCTGTTGCTAAATATACCCTCAGTTCTACATTATTCCTGCTTTTCTCTTACCATGTCATATGCTTCCCACATCCCTTCCCTTCTGCATCTATTGTATGCTGTTTCTAAAGTAGTTTTAACCTGCCCTATGATCTTTTTCTCAAAGATCCTCTCTGACTCCCATTTTTCCCTCTATTCATATAATCCTATTATCTCTACTACATATCCCATACTCTCTTTCTTTTCTGTATATTGTAATCTGACTGCTTTTTCTATTTCCTATAAGTGTCAGCCCACTGGTATTTAATTCTTGAAACTTCATCTTGAAACTACTCATTCTTGTACTTGCTTTGCCTTTCATTTTTACAACTCATTATACATGTTTAATAGTTAGCTATTATCAAAATAAGTGCTGTGTAACCAACCAGCCCCAAACTCAGCAGCTTACAACAACCAGTATTTATTTTTCTCACTAATGATCTGCATATTCATTGGAGTACCTCTGCTTCAGCTTGTAGGTTGAGCTCAGGTCTGCTCCCCCTGTTTCTACATTGTTCATGGATCAGTGGAATAAATAGAGGAAAATCTTCCCATCATAGATCTAAGGAACAAAAGAGGACAAGTCAAAATCTGTGGTTACAACATATCTACTCACATTCCATTGACCAAAGTGATCTATAGTTTACCCCCAAGGGAGGGGAGTATCATTAAATAATAATCCAAACCATTACACTATCCTTTCTCTTTACTGTATTGCTCATTATAGTCTATCTTGTCTAGTTGATTCTTTAGCATCAGTGTAAATCCAGTGCTATTTTTTCAGCTCTCAAATGCATCCAGGTTCCTCCAGTCCCACTACATTTTGCTTTGTGAAAAAGATCTTTGTTGTGAGTAACTGGCCTCTATGTAACTAACTTGACAAAGGGAAATTTATTAGCTCATGTAATCCATAGAATAGTTTACAACCAAACCATGTGAAGGAAAAGGCACAGCTGATCCTCGGGAACAATGGGATTCAGCAACTCAGATGCTGAAAGAAGTTTACCTGTTTCTCATCTTTGCTTCTTTTTGTCTGTGGGTTTCATTCTTTCTTATAGCTTACTGGTTTAGTTAACATGGTTGGAAACACAGGGAATTATCAAATTTCACATCTTGTGTTTTTCAACCTCAAAGAGGATCTGCATATTTTCCTCTCCAATGAGTTTAAGCAAATCAGAAGGCTTGTTTGGGACAGGTGAGCATCCCTAAACCTAGCAACCATGTCCTGTTTGTAAGGATAAGACAGTGTCAATGTGGGTAAATGGAGACTTTCACAGAAGAAAAGGAGGGTGTGTGAGTGTGGATCTCTTAATATCTTTCATATCCTTCTTAGTATTTTTCTACCCATTTTATCTCAACTGTAAGTATAGCACCATCTCTTATTCTAGCACAGCTGTTCTTGGCTTGGTAATGAATGTTGCTTATCCATGGTGGATGCTGCTATAGATAGCATACTTGGGTTAACAGTAATCCATCATCAGTACATAGTTTCTGTATATAAATAAGCTTATCTATATGATATAAAGCAAATCATTACTAATTCACTTTGTTTTAGGATGATACTATGGAATAGTACATCAAAACATAATACTATTTCTTAAGAGAATATAAGATTTTATATGAGGTCTGAGATGTCATCCAAGTCTCCTTGACAAGAGAACTGCTGTATTCAATAAAAACTGAATAATGTTTCATCTGTAAATATAGATATCACACTTTAGGGAGAATATATAAATCACACCATCAACTCTAAAACAGCATGACCCTCAAACTGTGAGTCCATCTCATTTGTTGTATTACACACGTGAGAATTATATATTAATCTGACTGCTATTACCAGTGATAACCTCAATAATAGTTGCCTGAAAAGGGGGAATGCCAAGTACTTTGAATGAGCTACAGAAAGCCTGTTAAGTGGTGAAGTATGCCTGAAATACACCAAGGGAAAAATATAACCCTCAAAAAAAAAAAAAAAACAGAGGAGTTCCTTACAGGCAGTAAAATAAAATCCTCTGTGGCCATTTCTGCTTTATGTTATAACCTGAATGTTATGAATAAATGTTTAACACTGAGTTGAAATAATTTCCCATCTGTTAGCTGACCATACTGTCTTTTCCTTTTGTTGTTAGCACAGCTGATGACTATTTTGAAACACAAATGAAGGATTTGTCAGGTGGGCTGCAAAGGAGAGTCCTACTTATCAAACTTGGAAGAGCTATTCTAAATATACCCACAGTTCTACATTGTCCCAACAACTCAAAAACCCAAATACAAATGAAAATCAGACATCGTTAGAGCTACTATCTATATGTGTTTGTATTTCTACTCAGAATTATATTTCCTACCTTACATATTTGATTATATTGGGAAAATGTTAATGGTCACCCAGTAATAGTGCCTTAAGGAATCTGCAAATGATAAACATACCACACCCACATATACACACACACAAATACATTAATTTCTATGGTTAAATATATCATTGATTGATGTCCAGGTGCTGTTATGTATATTTACTTAATGCAATTCAACATTTATTTAATAAACACTATTATTTACAGAGTGCTGCACAATGACTTAAAAGCAGTTCAATTCCTAGCTCAAAAGTCTGCATTTTTCATTTGAAGATTAGATAACCGTCAGGTATTTGTAATAAAAGGCAGAGTTTATGCTATGTTAAAATAAAGCTTTATCCAAAGACCATAAGGATTATGAGCAACTAAAGATCACTACTAACCGGGAACATCACCTTCTTGGAGGTGGTATCATTTTAAACGAAAATTCAAGAATTTCTAGTACTTTGATAAGTAGATATGATAACAAAATAATTACTGTACAAAAAATTCATCTGACATATAATCAGTACTTAACAACTGCTAATTACGTCTGAATTCAGGGTTCCAGACAGCATAAGTTAAAAAATGGAGTTAGTAAAGAAAAAACATATTTGAGGAGTGTACAAATTTCTCGAACCACAGGCTTCATGTAAGATAAGTCTTAGGCAGTAGATTGGAGATAGGTGAGAAGCCACAATGTGGGAGGCCTCAAATACGCTCTGAGAATCTTGTATTTTATTAAAAATAAAGGAGGGAAACTTGGAGTTTTCTGGGAAAGAACAAAATAGTCATAGTCATACTTTAAGTAGATTAATCTGACCATAGATTAGAATGGATTCTGGAGGAGAAATCTGGAGTCACAAAGATCAATTAGGAGGCCTTTGCAATGGTCCTTTTGACAGACAGGTTGTTCACAAATATGCTGGCTCTCTTTGCTTTTTTTTTTTTTTTTTTTGGTGTTACGCAGGCCTCTAACTGGTGTAGCCACTCCCGTTGCGGAGCACAAGTTCCGGACGCGCAGGCTCAGCGGCCATGGCTCACCGGCCCAGCCGCTCCGTGGCATGTGGGATCCTCCCGAACCGGGGCACGAACCCGTATCCCCTGCATCGGCAGGCAGACTCTCAACCACTGCGCCACCAGGGAAGCCCTCCAGGGAAGCCCTCCAGGGAAGCCCTCCAGGGAAGCCCTCTGTTTCCTTTTGAGTAAACGGTAAGATTCCATTTCCTTGTCCATTTGAAGTTAGAGTAGGCATGTGACTTGCTCCCCAGCTGTCCCCCTCACCCCTTACAGTATATATATATAATTTCAGAATTAAGACATGTCTTGTGGCTTCTCATTACCACTGCCATTTTACAAAGTGGCTTCCCCATTAGTATTGATTGATCCTGAAGTAAGGATGACATTCATGCAAAGCAGTGCCCTCATCTAGTTGGCACCTTACCTTTAGCACGGGTGAGAAAAAGTCTTAAAAAAAAATAAGCCACTGAGATTTGAGGGTTGTTTTTTTATTGCTTTATAACCGGGCCTATACTGACTGAACCTAGTGAAAGGTATTGGGTTGGCCAAAAATTTCCTTTGGGTTTTTCCATAACATCTTACAGGAAAACTCGAATGAATTTTTGGCCAACCCAATAATTAGAACTGGTACTAGCATCAAGTTAGGGACATAGAAATGTAAGAATAGATATGAAGTGGTTATCTTAAGGACAGAATATTGTTTTGATTCCATCCTCTGGGGTTCTGGTTATCCTGTAGTATTACAACTTCTGGCTCTTAGCTCCTTCTAGGTTTCCCTGAGATATCTAATATCATTTTGGATGAAACCACACGACAGTGGGAAACTTAAAATCATGCAACATTTAGAAAAGAGATAAGCAAACAGGAAATTACAGCCCATAGTAATCCAAGAAAACTTTGGAAAAATTGAGAAGCATGATTGTTAAGTCTTACACTCTTCTTAAAAATTTTCGGACCCTCCGTTGTTTATTAACAGGTGAAGTTAGGGTACCAGCTTCCTCAGAATCAGCTGGAGCCTTGATAGAAATGCAAATTTATGAGCCTTAATGCAGCTGCAAGTATTATGATCTCTGATGGTGGAAGCCAGGAATCTGTACACTACATTAAAATTTCAGAAACCTGCAATGCCACACTAAATTTTAAGAACTGCCACTAGTATTAATATGCCCTCCCTTCTCTAAATTCCTAAGACATTTTTTTCTTTCTGCAGTTATTATAACCTTGAACATGATCTACCTAATTGCTAGGAATTTATATGTCTTACATTTTTAGCTGTGTGTGTGCTCCCAGGAGCCCTCTACATGTTTACATCTTTATTCTCCATAGTGTGTGGCACAGTTGTCTCAAAGTAGAAATTAAAACAACCAGTATTCCACATACAGTTCATTGAACTTAGTCGCAAAAAAAGAGAAGAGAGAAGAGCTGTTAAATGACATTGAACATCTCATGGAAACTGAGAAACCCTACGGAAACCCTAGAGGTGGAAAGCTAGCAACAATATCCAATCATGACCTCAAAGTTCCTCTAAGGAAATACTATCATCTTTGGCACTGCAATAGCTCTTGACATTTTATAGCTGGGGTTCTACAACCTAGACCCCTGAAAAACTGGTACCTTGAACAATATATTTGACAGACAGTAAATTCTGGGAAACATGACTAAGTCCTTTCCTTGCTCACTTTAACATTCAAGTCTTTCATGAATATCTATGGATAGAAGAACCTAAGTCATATGCCTGTATCCATGCAAGGGAGACATATGCTTTGGTCATGCAGAACTCATAATGTGAGAAATTTCCAAAATAAAGAGAAGTTCTCAAATGAAAAATGTCAACTCTGTGGTTGAATATAACATTCTTCTCTACCCAAGACAGAGATTTTATAGGTGCTCTAGTTTATGAGAACATACAGGGACAGCCTTTTTAGCTCTCTACTAGGACGTAACTGCCAGACTATAAACACCACTGAACTGAGATCTAGGTTATGAATGTTCTCTATCCAGTACAAATTCCTTAAATTCTTTTCAGACTCTGGTGTTTTTCCCTGTGAACTGAAGATCTTAAACTATACTGTTTGGAAGATCTCTTTTTGCTCCACAAATTCTGCCATTATTTAATTAATATTTATACAGTAGAGAAGTGAATGTGGTTTCAATGACAAAAAGATTCTTGTACACATACATGTTTGGGACCACTAGGCATTAATTAATATTCACTCCAGTTCAGCCTATGTATTCTATTATAAATGTAATACATAAAAATATACAGGTCATATATAGGCAATGAAAATGGGACAAGAAACAAGTCACTGAGGATTTTTCCCTAGGAAAATGAATTTTGGTTATTTAACCTGATCACAGACTCCCAGAAATATCACAAGCCTGGAGCGTGATTGCTATTTTTAATGCAACGTTTCTCTTTTACTCCTTGTGATATCCCATCTATTCAAATTTCTGTTTCCTTCTCTACCTTTTCCACAGCAGTGGGAAGCCCTTTGTCTAGGTCATCTATAAATGTGTTATGTAGCACATGATTCGTGACCATATAGTTCAATAGCTTTTTCCTGTTGCTTATTGGTTGTACGTTTACCTTTTGACCATATGTAATATTCCAAGTGATGCCAAATCAGCCATTTGGGGAGAGGGTTAGTGACCTCACTGACAATATAAAATGGCCAAACATGTTCCCTGTAACCTCCAATAAATAAGATAAAGAGGGGGCTAATACTTAAAATGGAAATATGAGCAGCTATTCTTTTAAAGAGAAGGAAAAACTGTGGACATTAATAAAAACATTTTGTAGCATTATGGTTTATGTATTTCTATTTTAATATGTATTTTTGCTATAGCATTAGTTGCTAGAATAATTGTGTGCTTTGTAGTCACCAAAACTGGGGGGGTATAGATCCTAGATGAAATTTTCTGTGAAGATATATTAATAAGATATATTAAATAATTGATAATTCAATATTGGTGGAATGAAATATCAGAGAAGGAGATGACAGTCTCTAATGAAATAATGATACCTAATGAGACTTCTAACTACTCATCTTCACTTTCTAGATGAAATACATTTTTTAAAATCATTACTACCACAATTTTACAGCTGCTGGTTCTTCGTTATATCTATGGCTATTTTCTCCCACTTAACCTGAGTAAGTGACTATTAGAGTTCAGATCAATTTCACGTGAACTTTCATCCAGCACCTGCATGTCTAGTACACCTCCCTCCCCCTCAACATCATATCATATACCAACTAACTTTATCTTGCATGGACCCAGCTCCCATGAACTTATGACCCCTCTTTTATCCCAGTTTATTCTTCATATAACTATATAATATAAAGATGTTTAGGTTTATTTTATGTCTCCATCTCATCTCTTTCTCAACATTTAAATTCTTGAAGAGAAACTTCAAGCTTATCTTTTATTATTTCTCTTCAGTTCTTGTTCCGTAGGTAAAATATGGTGTAAATATGTGACTGAATAGGCAAGTATTCAGCCCTTTCCCCTCAGCTTTTTACTGATATCTGAAATTTTATTCTCAACAAAATTTTAGTTATATTTTAAACATTAACTTCTCTGGCTGGACTTCTCTCAAAATAGTTTCCTATACTGGAGTGAAAAACACATGAGTTCAAAATTACCTTATTAAGAATGAGTATCATCAGCACCTTTCTCTCAGTTCAAAAGCCTGACTGCTGAGCACAGGACACTGCACTGAGGGCAAGTAGCTCAGAATGTGAGGGCTACTAAAGCTCCCACGTGGAGACAGGGGACACCTTTCTATATAAGAGGTGTTTAGAGATTAGGTTCAAAGGAAACATATAGGACTTGTCTTGAAGCTGCATTTATTTTTAATTGGATCTGTTGTTTATATAAGATGGTTTGGGGTGAGATCTGTTGAGACTTTCAGGCGCTACAGTTCCTTCCAAGCCACACTTTGGTACAGCTGCTGTAAATGCAAGTGCTGAGGGGTTAGGGACTAGTTCTGGTCCCTCCAGCTTATTCATTTAGTCAACAAATATGTTATTGGTGTCAAGAATTGGTTTAGGCATTAACAGAACCATAAAAATCAAAACAGTTTATTTCTAAGCAATCCATGGAACTGAATTCCAGCTCTTTTGTCTTGGTTATCATATCCCCTTCAAAGCCATGTGGAATGTTTCTTTACTCACAACATTTCTGAAAATTAAAATAGCCATTCCAACCCCTTTTCCATGAGAGGTTTATCAGATAATAGCACAATATTGAAACAATAAATCTGCTCAGTAAAAATCAAGCACAGTAGCTACTCCATCACAATGAGTTGCTCTTCTTCTCATCAGAATTACTGCCATTAGGAGAGAGAAGGAAATAAGCCTACATTTCCTGGGGTCCTAGATGTGTCTTTCTGGGGATGAGGTTCACAGGTAAATGGTGAGAAGTGGATTTAAAGCACATGAACAGAATTAGTAAGGGAATGTTGTAAGCAGGAAGAAATACCAAAAATACAGAGAAGGCTGATTATGGGTTATCTTCATATAAAGAAGTGTAATGAAATACTTTTAACACATCTTAGACTCATCTCTCTCTTGTGGGCAGCCCAGACTTCCATGCCCAAAGGAATACAAAGAATTTTTTTTCTAAGAAGCACATGAGGTGTTTTTTGTTTCTAAACAAAGTACTGATTTTAAAAAAACAAACAAAAAACCGCAAGAACACAAAAACAAAATACTCCTCAAAGACAAATCTGTGTCTTTATTAGACCAAATCTTTACCAAGAGGATAAACTCTTCATGACTGGTAAAGAAATTCTCTGATTTTACTTCAGAGAAAAGAAGTCTATTTTATTGTGAACATTAAAAAAAAACTTTTTAAAATTTCAAAATATAGTATCATACAAAGCAGTTTTATGTGTCATATTTTAAATAGCAAATAATTATAAAAGAATAATGAAATGCTTACCACCCATGTCATAGTTCATAACAACACATACTGTCTTACAGTTTCTGTGAGACAGTAGTATGAGCACAACTTACCTGAGTCCTCTGCATCAGGACCTTTGCTTCACGTCTCACAAGCCTGCAAACTAAGTGTCAGCTGGGGCTGCAGTCTCATCTCAAGGCTCAGCTGAGGAAGTATCCACTTCCAAGCACATGTGATTGTTGGTAGAATTCAATTTCTGTGGTTTAAATGACTGAGTGTCTCACTTTTCTGCTGGGTGTTAGATAGAGGCTTCCCTTATTTCCATGCCACGTGGGTCTCTCCATATGACAGCTTAAAACACAGCAGCTTGTTTCATCAAATCCAGCAAGAGAGAAAGAGTCTACTAGCAAGATTGGTTATAATTTTATGCAGTGTAATCACAGAAGTGTTATCCCATTACCTTTGCAGTATACAATCTATTAGAAGCAAGTAATAAGTTCTGCCCACACTCCAGGAGAGGGGATTACACAGGTGTGATAGAGAAAGTATAAGTGAGGATCATCCTAGAGCCTGGCCACTATAGTCCACCCTCTTATCCCTTCCATCTGAACAATACATTCACCTTCTTCCATCATCTCCAAGTGTCTCATACCATGACAGCATCTGCTCAAATGCCATCATCTAAATAAGGTATAAATGTGGATGAGGCTTCTTGGGTGTACTTTCTCTTGCTCCATGGACATGTAAAACTAGAGAGACAAGTTATCTTCCCTCCACATTCAAAATACAATGGTGGGACAGGCATAAGGAAACATTTATAGAGGTTCCTGTTCAAAGATGGGGACATGAGCAATACAAAGGAGTCATCAGTCCATAGCAATTCTGAAATACAGCTGGGCAAAAGCTGGATCTTCTTCGATTAGGTTTTAAAGGCCTGGGAATAGTTCACTGTGATTCCTGGTTCCACCCTGAGTCATCATTCTGTTTTTATGAAAAGTAGCATGCATAGGCAGCCAAGTGGCTTTATCAGTCTGCTTCCTGATGGTAGAATTTTAAGGGTCCAACAACTCCTTTTCATTCTGCACTCACTATTCCTCTCAGTTCAAGTTTTCAGTGTTGTATTTTGTGTGTTTCTTTTTCTTTTTTGGCTAAAATAACTTTCTCAAAAACTTGTGGATCTTCTGTGAATTCCACTTGGGTTCCCTCAATTAGACAACAGCCGCACCCACTGAGCTCTTTGAGACCAGCCCTTTCCTACCTTGAGCTCCTGCTGAGAAGGCTGAGACACAACATGATTATTTTTCCTAGAGGCCCCATTGTTAGAGAGACTCTAGAAGACACACCTTTATCTCTTTAATGGGTCCTCTGACTGAATACTCTGACCTTTTGATCTTTGTAAGATTTTCACAAGACATATAGTCACTTCCTCAGCTTTTTCCCTAGACCATGGCTCATCTCAATTCTACTTTCTCCTAATAATGCTTAGAAGCTATTTCTCAACTTTAGCATCTTTTGGTATGTGGAAAAGCTGAGAATTTTCAAAATAGTTGAGTTCTGGTTCCTTCATGTTTAACAGTTCTTCCCTCAGTTTATGCCTCTCCTCTCATATTTTCCTATAAGGAGGAAGAAACCAGGTAACATTTTACTTGGAAATCTCCTTAGCTGCATAACCATGTTTATCACTTCCATGTTCTGATTTCCACATAATTGAAGGATAGAATTTTGTTACGCTTTTTGCCACTGTATAATAAGGATCTCTTCTTCCTCTAGTTTCAATAACAAATTCCTCACTTTTCAGCCCTCACTAACAACATCCTTGAAGTGCCGATCTCTACTAACAGCTTATTGAAGGCACGTTAGGCTTTCTCTATGATTGGCGCAATTGTAATTGGAAACATGGGGGTCTGGGAGTCCTGCTAATGCAGCTTACATGTGCTCTCTGTTCCTACTCAGTTTTTCTCCCAGATATGTCATTTCTGTCTTATAATGGATTGTTTCTGAACCCATCCTGCCCTATGTCTTGGTGTATCCAACAGAGCCAGTTCATTGAAGACAGTTCTACACACATTCTCACATGGTGCTCCATGATCAAACATTCTATACCTACAAGAGCCACATAACATAAAACATGTTTATTAAAAAGTACATAATTCTTTTAAAAAATTTTTAAAATATTTATTTATTTATTTTGGCTGCACCAGGTCTTACTTGTGGCATGTGGACTCTTAGCTGTAGCATGCGGACTCTTAGCTGTGGCATGGGAAGTCCCCAAAAGTACATCTTTCTTCAATAAGGAAACCTAGGAGTCTGTATTGTGATTCTCCCACTGGAGCATGTTTTCATTTTTCACCTGCAACTTTTGCTACCACTGACACATTTAATGTCATGGAGTCTGATGATTGTATGGCCCATGTGGCAGGAATACTTGCACTGAATGTGGACCTTCCGCAGAAACCTTTCCTGATCTAGGCCCCACTTAGTGTCAGCACTCTTCCATCAGCCATCTAATGTATCAGTCAGATTCATTCTTCCTAAACATAACCCAAAGATGCCTAGCAGGTGCTGTGCTTCCTTCTGTATAGTATGGAATGAAATCTGCAGCAATTTGTCTTTGACTTTGAAGGAAATGTGCCAGCATACCCTTTGTTACTGGATACCTAAAAACTGAAGTGATGTCATAGGTCCCTGAATTTTCATAGAATTTGCCTCCCACACTCTGGAGCACATGTGTCTTCCCAAGGCTTCTAGCATAGTAACCACCTCTAGTTTGTCCCATCTAATTGATGGTGTCATCTATTAGTATGTAATGGATTAGTATAATATTTAGTGAGATACCCAGGACATTAAGATCTGTTCAGACTGCATCAGGACAAAGGGTGGTAGACTTAACATGTCCCTGAAGCAAAACTATAAATGAATGTTTTCCATACCATGTAAATGCAAACTTTCTGATTCTCTTTTCTAGCTGGAATCTAAAAAGAACATATTTGCCAACTCAAGTACTGTGTGACATCTTTGTACGATTTTTTAATTTGCTCTAGCAATGATAACTCATCTGTCAGTCTAGCTACAACTGAGGATGCTTGTGATATTCTACAGTCATTCTTCAAGTCACTGTACTTTCTGCAGGGGCTAAACTGGAGATGTAAATGCTAGAGATATGAATGGAACCACCACCCACCCCTACACCCTTTAGGTCTTTAATGGTAGTACTAATCTCCACCATCCCTTTGGGAGTACAGTATTGTTTTTAGCTTGCTATCTTACCTAGGGCTTGAAGCAGTTTTAGAGGTTTCTACTTGGCCTTCCTTATCATGGCAGGTATCAGTCCTTACCTGATACGTCAAGGACTCAATATGGACATTCTTCCAACTGCCATGTATATCAAATCCAATTATACTTTGGGACTGGAGACACTACCAATGTGTGGGTCTATGGACCTAATGAGTCCTTTGTGAATTAAGTTTTAGAAAGAAGTCCATGTAATACTTTTTCTCCTAAGCCTTAAGCCTGCACCGGGGACGGGGATTTGTGAAGAGACTTTGGGTCTGTGGGTAACAATACCAACTCAAGCCCTTAAAAATTCTGAATATTCTCCTTTACCCAATGTTCATTCACTTCAGTAATGTTTATGTGTCTTTAAGGAAAGAACTTGGGGAATCATTAAAGTATATACCTGCTGCAGTGTTGCAGGGTCTTTTCTCCTAGGAAATGACCACATTTTCAGTCATTAAAATTGACTAATATCTAGAAACTGATCTGGAAATCATGATTTTGGGGGCAACAATCACCCTAAGTATCCTGATTGCTTATTCTTACTCTTTTTTTCTGGTTATAGATGTTCTCTAGAACCTTTGTAGGCTGTACCATTTGGCTCCATATTACACTAAGAGTCTCTGTAATTTCTTACAAGTCAGAGCCCACTGGCTGCTCTTTGAACCTTTCAGGTTGTTTCAGTAATTGTGGTCTCTGACTTCTAGAGGTTGTGTAGCAAAACCTGGCCTCTATTACTTTGAGATCCCATTAACTCCATTGATATTAATACAATCAGGACTGTGACCACTTCTATTATTATCTCTAGCCTGAAGAAAACAGCCATCACTTAACTTTTTCAGAGTTGCTGGTGTGCCTTTCATTAGCACATTTCTGATGGCCTTGGAGGATGGAATATCCTCCGGGCCCTCCTTTGGAACATAATCCTCTGATAGATCTGCTTACCTAGCATAATATATGCAATATAACCATTCCCGATCTTAGGTTTTCCCAGTCAGAACACTGATGTTAGCATAATAGATGGCCTTGGTGAGAGTCTCTGGAGATCTGTAACTCTATCAGATTCTGAGCCTGCTGCACAGCTGCAACAGCTCTTCCACTGCAGGAGACAACTGCCTCTTTGTAAGCTGCCAAAAAAGTCCTCTGTCTTCCTACTGTCTCTCACACTTTGGTTTCTTATTATCCTTCAATGAGTCATCAATGCTACTTACTGAGCTAGGCCACTGTTATTGTAGATGTTGTCCTTTTGCATAGTTTTTGAATTCCTGAATATTGCAAACTAGCACAGATGTTTATCTCCACTGGGATATTTTCAGAGGTCTTCATTTCAGTAAAATATTTACAGTTGGACCCAACCTTAGGCTAGGCACTGAGCACTGAGACAAGAATGGGCTCTTGTACCCAGGACAGCTGCCAGCTTTAAAATTTGCTTAGGGCTTCCCTGGTGGTGCAGTGGTTGGAGGTCTGCCTGCCAATGCAGGGGACACGGGTTCGTGCCCCGGTCCGGGAAGATCCCACATGCCACGGAGCGGCTAGGCCCATGAGCCATGGCCGCTGAGCCTATGCATCCGGAGCCTATTCTCCACAATGGGAGAGGCCACAACAGTGAGAGGCCCGCAAACTGCAAAAAAGAAAAAAAAAAAAAAAATTGCTTACCTCCAAGGAATCTGGCCTTCAAAATTTTCCTGACATTGCATCCAGGTCAGTCATTCAAAGTTTCCTCAGTGAATGTGTTTCTCTGATCCTCTTGTCCACCGGGTATTTGGTAACCAAGTCTCATGGGCATTGTTATGTTTATGGGAATATAAGGATATATTTCTCCCTTATTATTACCCTCTTTATTTTTCTCACCCTTAGTGTGAGAAAGAATGACAAGTTGAATGTCTTGTTAATAATTTGATATTAGGCTAAAAAAGAGGGTCCTTATTGGCAAGAAAAATGTTTTCATGTTTCTTGAATGCTATAAGACTTATGCCTCTTCATACCTGCCCTTCCAGACTTTGTGACTCTTACTTAAGAGGTACATATAGGGCTTCCCTGGTGGCACAGTGGTTGAGAATCCGCCTGCCGATGCAGGGGACACGGGTTTGTGCCCCGGTCTGGGAAGATCCCACATGCAGCGGAGTGGCTAGGCCCGTGAGCCATGGCTGCTGAGCCTGTGAGTCCAGAGCCTGTGCTCCGCAACGGGAGAGGCCACAACAGTGAGAGGCCCGCGTACCGCAAAAAAAAAAAAAAGAAGTACATATAACTGATAACCCTCTGACATCTGTAGATATCATAGCATCATTTTTGATAAGTTTAAAAATACAAATAGATATATTTTCTTGATAATTTCATAGTAATAATATATTTTACATTTTATAAGTACTCATACATTTAAGTTTATATGGAATCAAATTAATGTCCTGTATTAGTTTTCTGTTGATGCTTAATTAATTATCCCCAACTGAGTAGCTTAAAGCAACAAATATTATCTCCATATTTCTATAGGTAAAGAAAGTCGGTATGGCTTGGCAGGGTGCTCTGGCTTAGGGTCTCTCATTAGTGTTCATTTGAGTTGTCAGTTGGTATATTCTGAAGCTTGCTAGGGGAAGATTTGCTTCCAAGCTCTTTCATGTAGATGTTGGCAGAATTCAGTGCCTCACAAGCACCAAATCCTGTAGTGAGAACCTCAGGCTGTAGAACTAAGAACTTTGGTTTCTCACTGACTGTTGACCAGAGTCTCTCTCAGCAACCAGCCACATTAGCCTCTACAGAGGAGCTTAACAACATAGCAGCTGGCTTTCCTAAGAGGCGATGAACCAGAGAGCAAAAAGGGAAACAGCACCCAAGATGGAAGCCACTGTCTTTGTATGACCAAGTCTCTGAAGTGCCATTCTAGTCATTGCGAGAGGGTCAATACATCTATCCTACATTATAATCATTTAAGAAATTCTGGGTTTTTCTATATTTATACCACTTGCTAGCAGTGTGATCTTTGACAGATTATTTAATTTGGGGAAGCCCCATTTCCTTCTGGAAAATTCAGGATAGTTATTATAAGTCCTGCCCATACCTATGGTCATAGCTACAATTTTTTTCTCAGAGTGGCCCTCAGTATGGATTCAATTTTCATTTGCTAAAATTCAAAAGATGGCTATTAGTAATTACTTTCTTTTTATGAAGTAATTAATTATTCACTGGCACATATATCAGTTCTACAGATTTGTAAATAACAGTTTTCTTTTTTCTTCAAACTGAAATATAACTGAAACTTTATTAGTAAATATACACAATGGATGGTTTTTTAAAAATATTATTTTCCATTTTTGAATACTCTTCGTCATTTCAGTGAGAAGTCACATCATGCTCAGATGAAGTGATAAATCAGTTCCTTCTGGTTTCCACTCCCTTGGCCCTACTGAATTATAAAACTACAGGGATAGTGGGTCAGGAAGTGCTGGCTGCATTACTGCTTTCCCACACCCATCCATCTCCTCTGCAGCTTGAGAGACCACTGACCAGAGACCCCATAACCTCTCAAGGTCTCCCTCTTTCATTTGCAACATGATGGGGGTGGACAAGGGGGTTGGAGACATCCCTCTGAGGTCTTGTCAGTTTCCTGGAAAACTATTATAGGCTGCACCTATTTTCACAAATAACATTTCCTAAGGCCAATTCCTATACAGATAAATTCTTAACAATTAATTCTTATAATACTGATTGCACGTAAGGGTTTGCCTTAGTTTATTTCAGGAATTATCATATTACATTGATATGTTGTTAGATATTTCAGCAATGATAAGAAATTTAGTTCAGTATCCAGTGTGTATTATCAAATTTATTTATTTAAATATTAAGAATATTTTAAGCCATCTGGATAATCTGAAGGAAAAGTGCTAAGACTTGTAAACATATTTTAATTAGATTTTATTATGTTTTCTTATTGTTGTATATGTTATCTTTTATATTGGTGACTACATAATGGTATGATAAAACAATATTACATATTAGAAGGTCAAAACACATTAGTTGTCTCTGTATTTTTTAACAAGTTAAACAAAAATATATATTCACTTAGAAATCTGACTTTAGCAGTCATCTTGCTTTGTAGTAGAAATGGTTTTGTGGTAGAAAAAGTAGAAATGAGATTTTTGTAATGTGTTTTCCATTTGTATTTCTTCCACTTTTGTAAATGCTGCTGCCATTCTTTTAGAAATTATATCCTGAGGTATCTTTGACAATGTCCTATGGGGCAAATATGGAGAATAATATAATCTGACACTTAAATAACCATAAATGACTAAGTAAATGTCCAAGTCACTAGGGGAAAGAGAAGGTCATAGAGTCTGTATTTCAGCTGGCAGAGCAGGAATAAATTACGCCCTAGAGAATTCAGCTGTGTTCAAGGAAGCAGAGCATTACCTATGCTAACATATTGACAGAGGACAAAGAAAGGTTCAATTAACTCAATAGCTAACCTTAAAAGTTTAAAAGAACCTACCAAGCAGTATCAAATTCATTATCCTTTTGGAGTAGGGGGTCATTCATTTGTGTAACAAAAGATGGAGCACCAACCATGTGACACATTTTCATGGAGTTTACAATCTAACTGGAGAAACTGAGCTTGACAAAACTATTAAAGAAATAATTGCACAATTACACACCTAAATATGTGCAGTGTGTTATGAGAGTATTGAAGAGTAGAATTAGTCTTTGGAAGTCAGGCAAAGGTGACCTAAGGAAGTGACTCAAGCCCAGAGCTGACTATTGAGTTCATTTACTAGCTAATAGACAAAGGAAAGGAGGGAGGAGAAAGGATTTGGGCAGAGGGAAAAATCGGGTCTATGCCTTATGGTCGGTGCTGTTCCAGCAGGAGCTGGTACCACTTGTCCTGAAGATCGTCCCTTCAAAATTCCCTGAAGTTGCACCAGCTGCCCCAGTGCTTGGCAGTTGGAGCAAGGAATTGAAATCTGGGAGACAACAGGCTCCATACAGTAGGGTAAGTCGCTCTGGTTTGTACAGCTGGAAACTGTATTCCTTTCCACTTGGGGCTTTTTTTTCCTCTGGAATAAGCCAATTTGCTTTGTATTTGAGTGGGGGTACCCTGTTGGAGAGTGGAAATAGTTGCTGGACTTTTATCCAATTTGTGAACCAGTTCGTTTGTTTCTGTGGATGCTAGAATTTGTGGGCATTTTTTGTGTTTTGTTTTTCTTGTATTTCTGTCTTTAAAGGATGGGGAAGGTTTCATCTATCCCTAAAGAAAGTCCTCTGGTGTACATTTTGGGTAAGTGGTCTGATTACAGCTATGAACCCATGACTAAGAGGAAGACGATATTTTATGGCCAAGACCATGTATGTCCACAGTACCTGTTAGGCTCTCCTCAAGGGGTCTATGCAGGGTGATTTTGGGACTCTGTGCACCATGTACTGTCATTCTTGCTGTGGTAATTATGTCATTTTCGTCTCCTGTATCATTGTTCTGGATCAAACAGCTCTCCAAGGAGACACATTGCATGAGGACTGAGTTGATGGTTCTTGTTATATGTAAAACCCCAAGACAAAACTTGAGGTTTTATTTAGGGTTTTTTGTTTGCCTTTGGGTTTTTAATTTCATTTTGTTTTGGAACCATTTCTCCATTTACAACAAAATCAGTTTTGTGATGTTTAAAACTTTTACTGATGTCAAGTGGAGGAAAGAAACAGAGGAAAAAAAACAAAACGAAACTGTCTGTTCTTGTCCAAAAGTGGAACATTCTGTGGGAGAAGAGAAAGGTTCCACTCAGTTCCTAAAATCACCAAAAAGCCCCAGCCCAGAATTTAGCCTAGTTGGTTGACACCAAGGCAAAAAGACATCCTTTTAATGGTTAAAGAGAATCAGTTGCTATTTATGATTTCACAGTAAAATGCTGAGAAATGGTGGCCTTCGAATGGCTCTATATAATCCTGCAATTAGAGCTTCTCTGGGAAGAAGCAGGGAAGAATGATGAACTCCCCTATGTATAAGCATTTGTACTATTACACCAGGGAAAATAAGAAAAAGAAGGGAATGAGATTGAGGATACGTTGCTTCACTGGCTGAGCTGGCTGTCCCGGCCACTCTGGCCACTATGCCACCTCTTCCACCACTCCCCATTCCTATACGACCAGCACTGGGGCTTAGAAAGTGGTCGGGCTGGCTCCCCATCCTTTTAGGGGTCAGTTAGAAAATCGTGTGTTAGTTCTCAGGGGCCTGGTCTGGTATCACCATCTAATATGTAACAGGACACCCAAGTTGGTCCAGGAGCCACTCCCAGAGCAGGGCAATTCCCCTTACACCGTTAACCGGTAGGGGGCCTAAATGTAAACAGCCAGCAAGCTGGGTTTCTACTGGTGACCCGCCACCCTACACAGGCAGCAAAAATATTTGAACAAAATTCAAGAAATTCAGATAAATAAATAAATAAATAAAAATGAAGAGCCCACTGATTTTTTGGAAAGGATTTATCAGGCCTACAGGTATTAGTTATACTGATGCAGACCCTGAGGCTCCTGAAAATGCCAGAATGGTAAATATGACCTTTACTGAGCAAAACACCTCAGATATCAGGAGAAAATTGCAAAAATTGGATGGTGAATTTGGAATGAATCCATTTCAGTTGGTAGACATTGCTTTTAAAGTATTCAACAGCAGAGAACAGAAACAGAAAAAGGAAGATGCAAGACAAAATGCCACTTTTCTGGCTGCTGCACTGAATTTTTGAAAGACAGGAGGCCCTAGCAAAGTTAAGCCATCATTAGGTAAGGACATTGGAAAGGGGACTGCCCCAAATTAAAGAAAAAGAGGGCTGAAAAAAGGAAAGGAGTGGGGCCTCTCAGGTGGTAGAGAGGGAAGAACATTCAGGTGAAGAGTGAAGAAGCCCAGGGGATACTCTCGATTTTTCATTAGACTGTGACCTAATTTCAATATCCCCACAGGAGGGGATTTGGCTTGTCTGATAAACTGCAGATGAGGCCAATGAGCCTAGAAAGGAGTAGACATGGAGATACCTTGGTGACCAAAACACGTATGGTCTTTTAAGACATAAAAAGATTGATGGTTGGGTTTATTTTGAGTGAGATGAAAGAGCTTTAGAAATTTCTTAGTAGAGACATTACATGACTTGACTTCTGTTTTTAAGGGATTATCAGGGTCACTTCAGCTGCCATGAAGGAAACAGACTCTGTAGGGAAGCAGATTTTGAAATAGGAAGGAAAGTTAAGAGACTATTAACGTAATGTAGAATATCAAAAATGGCTATTAGACTATGGTATTAATAGTGAAGATAGTGAAAGGAATTGTAGGCAATAAATGTAGACATATTTGTTAATTTTATTCAATAGAGTAGGGGACTGGGGAGATAGATGTAGAAGGATGTAAGCTTACAAGTGTGTATGTTTTATTTGGAAGTGTACTAATTTAATATGTGAGTAGCTTATGTTTTATATGGTTAGGAAGTGGGTTGGAGACAACCAGGGAAAGGGAAGGACATCGAAGAGGGGAGTCTTGAGAAAGCGACTGTGGCAAAGGCAAGGAGGACAGGGGCAGGTCTGTAATCTTGTGACAAAGCAAGTTCCAAACTTCATGATAGTAATTTCTATCATCAGAAAGGTTAAAGCTGAGCTGATAATTCCTTTTAATACTGAGCAAATTCTTGCTTCTCCACTGAAAGGAAGACTAAAAAGAATCACATCGTTTTGCATGGGAAGACTTTTCGGACAAATCAGAAATTTGTCTTTCTATTTTCAAAAGACTTTGGACAATGAAAGCTTAATATTCTCTATGAATACATAAAAATCAGCACACACACACATAACTCCCACTTTTCAAAATCTGAGGGTGTAAAATACCATGTATATTTGTGCAACACTTAGAAGGAGAGAAAACAGAAAACTTTGTCCTCTATGTTACTGACATTATGTTATTGACCTTCTCCCTAGTGTCTACGTACATTAAAATATTTTTTCTTTTATAGTTCCTGTAGAAAACTCTAAATTTGAATCTATCTCCATGTCATGTGCCCTAAATTACATCCTTTCAGTAGTTATATCATAGTTAATGAACTCTATCTATGGAGAGGTGTATTGTTGGTACCCATTCATGCTGAGATGAGATAGTTGCTATAAAGTTACCTATTTAGTAGTTTTAGTAACATACCTCTTTGGATCTTGATGGTACACAAGAGTTTGCTAATATACAATACATTCAGCACTATGTCAGTTCAATTTTATCAATGTGGTAATATGATGCCATTTTTATAATGTAAAATTTTTAACTTTCTAAATTAATTAGCTGAAATAATATGTTTACCTAGTAAAGAGCCAAGCATATTGAGGTGCTCAACAAGTGATAGTTATATTAATAATATTATCTTAGTATATCATAACAGAATATTAGTCAAATATAATCGTCATATAATAAACACATCAAAATCCCTAAATTTCTAAATGAAATTAGTGTGATGAAAAATGGATTTCTAATGTTTGGAACTATAAAATTTACTCTCAATCATATAAAATTTGATTGTTGTATAGCTAAAAAGCAATTCCAAATATAAACACAGAAAATAAGGGAAACATTGAAATAATGCAAAGTCAATTTATATTTTATTTATCTTAAAATAAGCCATCTTTCCTTTATTATATTTAGGGTAAGTATACATAATTTTGTACCATATTTGAGCTCTGGCACAGAACCACCACTGAAGTATTCACTTATTTTTCATTGGTTTACCACCCCGTGATACTGCGGTGTTAACAAATACAGAAAAGAGTATTAGTCTTCAGAGGACTTCTGAAACTACTATTAAATTCATAGTGTTTTTAAATTGAAATTTTTGACTTTTAAATTTTGCTTAAGATTTATTTAATGTCAGTCATTTTAATTTTAGATTGATGTAGTGTGTGGTGTCTACATAACTTGTTGTTGGTCTGTGCAAATTTTGCAACACCAGAATGAACTCTTTGAGACAGAGAAAGTGATGTGGTGAAGCGAGCCTCGGGTGGGTGCTCTGCACTTCTGTAGGACCTATTATAATACAGGGTGGAATGTTCTGCCTCTGACCAAGGCTAAGTTGTCCACAAAAATATAATCAAGTTCAAAGTCACTTTGATATTCTCTTATTCATCTTGAATTTTAAAACCAAAAGGCCTTATAGCTGGTGTATTTAAATGGACAGCATGGATATATGTGCAAGGAGCTTAAGTTTTACACACAAATCCTAGGAAACTTTCAAAATGAAATTTGAAATTTTTATGCCTCACTATTATGCATTTCTCATTAACATCCATATTATTTTTTCTCTTGTCCAACAATAATAAACTTTCATAGAAGACATATTTTCCTCTATTTATGGCTTTTTTCTGATGAATAATAGTATTTAATACATATACATATGCCATTTAAACTATCACTTGTAAATGAAAGTTTTGCTTTCTTTGGGAAAACAGCCTGTGCTATGTTTGTGCAATTTAAACAAAATCTCTAAGTGGGACCAGGAAACAGAACATCAATGACCACACTGCCATCACAACAAAGGGACAACATCTGTCCTGTAGGTATAGCAATTATGTTATCGATAGATAGAAATAATGTGATTTGAGAATATTGAAGTGCATTTGAATAAACATCCAGTGTAAAGATGAAGAATGTGAGATATAATATGGTATATATGTTCACTGAATGTGCAGAATATTGCATGACTAGGAGTGTGCTGTTCTTCCCCGGAATCTAAAGAGGTTAAAAAAATGTGAGGGTAATAAATATTAATTCCTACCCTGCTTCTAGATTCCCAACAAAATTTACCTTTTAAGGTTTATTATATTCAATACTTTCTCTAATTCTGTTACTAAATTTACCATCATTACAATGCCAGCCTGCCTAGGGAAGTATAGAAAAAAATCCCTCAATCCAAGATTAAAGTAAATTCTACAAATACTGCTCAGCTTCTATTTGTACTTACTCTGCCTTCACACAAACCTATGCTTGTCACATAAATATGTTCTAGAAAAAACAAAAACAAAAAACAAGAGTCTGTTATGTTGAAATTAAATTCGGTCTATTGTATTTCACAAAATTACTTTATATTTTCTTTGATTTTGTGGCCTTGGAGTCATTCTTAATTATTGCCTTTTTCTGACCTCACATCTGATATGACAGGAAATCCTTTTGACTCTACATTGAGAATATAACTGATCATTTCCACTAGTTCTGCTGGTTCCACGCTGGTCCAAACCACCATCATCTCTGACTTAGACAACTGGAATTGCCTCTTAAAATGTCTGTCTTCCTGATTGGCTCTTTTCAACAAAGCTAACAAAATGATGCTGTTTAAACAGAAATTAAATCATGTCATTCTGCTCAATGCCCTCCAAGGGTTCTCTTTCTTACATCAAATCCAATCCACAGTTCTTATAAAGGCTCTACCCAACAAACCCCATTATCATTCATTGCATCTCTGACTTTATCACTTACTCATTTCCTACCTGGTATTCTCTTTCAGTCACCTGGTCTCATTGCACTTCTGTGCATTGTAAGACACTTAGCTGCATCCTTTACTCACTAGAGGCCCTAGCTGAGAAAATGAAAAATGTCTCCAGACATTGTCAGATGTCTCCAGTGGGGCAAAAACACCACTCCCCCAATGGAGAACCACTGATTTAGAGGAACCTAGAACTCATTGTAGTGTCTAGTTACCAAGTCCTTGAATTCACATTCATTTCCAGGTACTTTCTATAATTCATAACTGACTGGCTTCTAACTTTCCTAACAAGGTCCATTTTCTTTCGGAGGGGAGATCTAAAAGTAAAATTTCTCTATACTATATATCATGAAATAGACAAACTGTGTTGTCATTAAAATACTATAGAACCTAACCATGTATAATCAAAAATTATTATTGAACTGATAAAGATTAACACAATGGAACTATTTTATGAACATTGAAAATGTGCTTCCAAAGAGAAATCACAATTATAAGAAAAATAAAATAAAAATTAGGCTCTACTTAATAATCTTTTAAACATAAAACATTTTATATAAAGTACTTGTATCAGGGCATTGTTGTATAACAAATCACTCGAATAAAGCAATAAGCATTTATTTAAATGCCTAAAGCAATGAACATTTATTTAGCTCCCAAGTCTACAACTTGTTGGATAATTCTGCTGAACAGAGAGAGATGGGCTCAGCTAATATCAGGGGGCAAACTTTTGCTTCTGTGGTCAGCTGAGGTCAGCTAGGCAGTTTTGCCAATTTTGGCTAGACTATCACACAAGTCTAGGGCCATGGCTAGGAAAAATGAACCAAGTTGCCCCTGCTGAACAAAGTCTCTGATTTTCAAAAGTTTAGCTTGGGCTCTTTCTCATGGCAGAGGCTGAGTTCCAAGAGAGAGTGAAATCAAACAAAGCCTTTTTCAACTCAGGTACAGAAATGTCACACCATCACTTCTGCTGTGTTCTATTGGCAAAGGGCAGTCCAGATTTGGGGTTTAGCAAGGAGAACTCCACCTAGTGGTGGGAGGAGCCAAAAGTCCCTTTGCAAAAGAATACAGGGAAACCACCAATGTTATCATTACCATGTATCACATGAATATATTGTTTAAATGTTTGAAAATTCCCACCTACATTCCCCTTTCTTCTAGTCTTTAGGGTTCCATATAATATATTTAAGAGCAGTATCAGTCCAGTGTTGCTCAATCAGGTGGTCACTGGACATCCTGCTTACTTTGGTGTTTGGTAGCATACAGAGCATAGCAGAGCCCAATGGCCAAAAGAAATAGAAAGAACTTCAGTTTTGCTTGGAAGTCTCCAGTGATCTTCTCAGATATTTATACTCCTATAAAAGGCATATTTTACAAAGTAAGTTTGAGCATTAATGTCTACTTTGAATAATGAATGTTTATGCAAAAACAATTATCAATGTAATACAAAAGGAGAAAATCTAAAATCACTCCCAAGAAAATAACTTTAATGACTTTTCATGACTTAATGTTTGCTTTTTTAAGGATTATCAGCCTCTTCAAACATCTGGCATTTGTGTCTATATAAAGAATTCTTATTTGGGTGTTATTTATGTAGAATCAAACATTTGAATATCTTTCACTAGCACTTGGAAAATAATCCATGCCAATTAAGGACACAGCCAAAATACTTTAAAGTTAATTTTTGAATATTTGAAACCATGGTAATTCTTTCCTTAAAGGCACAAGATTTTCAAATAATATAGTCACACAAAAATTAGTGATTTCATTTTTCTCCATTTAAATTTTATACAAAATTTGAGAGGTGAATGCCATGAATTAGGATAGTTCATGATCTTGTCCTTAATTCATGTATTTCGTACAATACATAGCATAATTGGTTCCTCTCTTTACTAGCAACATATTCTGAAAATTTGACTAAACTTTGATAAAATTGAGTTCACTTCATTATAAGTGTATAATATATATAATATATAAATGAAATAATTTTATAAGAAAACCAATACAAATGTATTAAAATATATTTAAGATTTTAACAAATTTGGAAGAAAATGCTAAAATATATCACTAATTTTCCTTTTTGTATTTTTCTCTCTATTTTATTTTTTCCTCACTACAGTTGTATTCATTTCATAATCAGAAAGAAATAACAAATTGATCATTTAGCAAACTAAACAGAACCAACAGATGCTCTTTTCAGTTGACATACAATTGCTCATTTTGTCACATGAGATCTGTTTAAAAAGGTTTTTATATTTATACACATTAGCAAGTGTTTCCTATTTCTTTCTTAATAATAACAATAATAATCATAATAACACAAAGAACTATAGCAGCTAATGTGTGCTGACTACATTCTATTTACCTAGCACTGTTCTAAACAGTTTACATGTATCTGCTCATTTAATTTTCACAATATAAGTTGTGATTATTATCCCCAATTTACAGATGAGAAAACTGAGATAAGAGAGGTAATTTAACTTAACTTAATCAAGCTTATAGTCAGTAGGGATGGAAGAAAAAAAAGCACTTTTGAACTAATGAATGTTTCTTCTAATGCCTCCTTAATTGTTATATGCATGTTTTAGAAAACATCTCTAAAGAAAACACATTATTGCACACATATAATATATTATTTTCTTGGACTTGTTCATAAAAGTTTGACAGAAACACTAATAGAAATGTTTTGATTTGAAGTCAGAGTACCTGACTTCAAATGACAATATGAATCTCAAAAAAACTTTAGGTAGGATTTTAGTGTATGTTAAACGTTTGTACATAATTAATACATTATATTTGGGACTATATATATGTTATAACAACAAATAATAAAGAACATATATATGTTATAATACTGTCTATATAGCCTTTTTAGGGATAACAGATTATGCAAACAAAATTGTTTTTATGCCCGATATAATACTTGGAATTTTAAAAAAATCTGTGTTAATGAAAACAAGGAGAGGTATATTGTGCGATATAATTTACTCATTTAAACATTTCAACAATTTATTTGATAGACATTGTTTTAGTTATCCATTGCTTCTTAATGAATTACCCTAAAATTCAGCAGCTTGAAACAATATTTATTGTGTCATAGTTTCTATAGATCAGGAATCTGGGAACAGTTCAGCTACATGCCTCTGAATGAGAATCTCTCTCAGAGTTGCAGTAAAGGAGTTGACTACAGTCATCTCAAGGCTCAACTAGGGGAGAATTTGCCTCCAGAATCACTCGCATGGCTGTTTGCAGGTCTCAGGACTTTACTGGCGATTGGCCAGAGACATCAGCTCCTTGCCATGCGGCAGAGCACAATGCGACATCTGGCTTCCCTGAGAGCAGTGAGGAGGGAATAAAGGAGGGCAAGCAAGATGGAAGCCCCAGTTACTTTGTAAACTAACCCCATCACTTTTTTCATATTCTATTCCTTCGAAGCAAGCCCCTAGATCCAACCAGCAGATTGCACAAGAGTGTGAAGAGTAGTAGGTGGGTTCATTAGGGGCCATTTTAGAAGCTGCTTATTAGAGGGTATTTCTTACAGGTGAAGAAAGTGATTCAAACTGAAATGCTAAGAAAAGGGTGGAGCTGAGATTTGTGCACAAGTTCTACTCCAAAATTTATCACTTCATCATATTTCTCAAAATTATTGATCATGTTTAAAGAAGATGAGAGATATAAAACTAACTAAAAAAGAGAGAATACAATCAGTATATTAAGAGCAGTGTGAAGGAGTCCTTTTAGAATTTTATGACAATATATAGGGTCTGTCGTAGTCAGCTGGAAGAGGAAGAAAAAGCCATGCCTCGTATATGGATAGATCAACTTCAAATGTGACTTTAAGTAGAAGTGGAAAAAGCCTGCATAGAGATACTCAGTGAAAGCCTTGAAAGAGAGTAGAGAGAGAAAATCTTCCTAATGGGTGCAGCTACGGGCAGGGAATCTGGACACCTGTTTTGTACAGAAGGAGCATTGGACCATTGTGAGAATATATGCATTTTCTTTGGCAATGACCAATGGCCTGGCTAGCTAGCTCATCAGGGACATGTGAATAGAAGGACTAGAAGACCAGAGACAAAACCATCTAGGTATACAAGTGTGTATGGGAGTGGATGCAGATGTAAGAATTTTTGTATCAAATGTTAATACGAGGAGGCATTCACCATGGAAGGGCTACTGAACAAGACTGTCCCAGAAATGGCATGGCATGTGCATGATGGAGTGATCACAGTGGTGGAAAAAAAGGCCACTTACTTATAGTACTGACAGCATGGATTTATACTTACCAAGTATAATGTAGTTACTATTGCTGTCAAATATAAAACCCGACAGCCACAGAGACCAACTCTGAGGCCCCTAGGTTCTATTTTTAGGAGACTAACCTGCTACTTTATGGTAAGTTGACCATGTTGGGATTCTTTAATCCTGGAGGACTAGCAGTTTGTCCTTTCAAATATAGAAATATATTCCAGATACGGGATTTTCTTTTTCACCCACAGAGTCTCAGCCAACATCACTATCCTGGAGCTTACAAATTGCCTGACCCACAGGCATTAAATTACACACAACCTAGCATCTGACAAGAGGACTCATTTCACAGTGAAAAAGCGTGGGGATGGGCTAATTATCAGGAGACCCCACTGATCATATCACATACTGCACCATCTATAAGCACTAAGCCTATGAGAATGCTGGATTGTCCTATCAAAGTCACAGCTGCAGTGCCTACTCAGGGACAAAATGCTCCACAGCTATTTGGTGTCATCCTTCAGGACCCAGTATATGCACTAAGCCAGGACCTCTGTATGGCTCTGTGTCCACTAAAAGAAGGATATGCAAGTTAAGGAACAAGAAATAGAAGCAGGGATGGCTCCACTTATCATTGTCCCTTAGGTTCCAGTGGGAGACTTTGTATTTCCTGCTTTGCAATTCTGAACTCCATAAGGTTGGGAGTCATGGTTGCCACAGGGGCACTTTCTTGCCAGGGGAACCAGATAGGGTTCCAATGAAATACAAGCTCTGGCTGCTGCCAGTGTAGTTAGGATTCCTTGTGTCCCAGGACTAGCAGGAGAGAAAATTCACCAGGTCAGCAAAAGTAATTTACCCTGGTGCAGAGGTGATACAGCTATTTTTACCTTCACACAGGACTCCTCTAATGAGCTGTTTTTGTTCTGGGGCTCCCCATCATCTGGTCAATACTTTCTCATAGCTACACAGCAGCCTGAATCTCTCTAGGGCTTATCTGTCTTTCACTCTCATCACAGGCATCAGACCTGCATCATGATCTGAGTCACCTCTTGCTCATTCCTACTCCCTTCCCCCTTTATCCTTTAAGGCAATTTCTTCAATAACCATGCAAGTCTAATTCTGTCTTGTAATCTTTTAGGAAGGCCAGATTGACATAGTATACAAAGTTAGGTAATTTGAGGTAGAACTGGGATAAAAACCTAGCTTTAAGTTGGTTAAATCCCATGCTTTCATCATCAAATCATAGTGTTTATTGTTAACTTAATTTCACTGAAAAAAATGGCTCATTATGTTCATTCATATACCTCTAAATATAACAGGTAGTCAAGATCAGAGTTATGCAACACACATGCACACACACGCAAGTACACACACAGAACTGAGGGAACAACATAAATATTATAACTGAAATTTTCAAATTATTTGACCATTTTAAAGGCCCTAAATAAAAAGGGTCATTAACAACAACAACAACAAAAATAACAATTTATGTGTGGTACAAAGCTCCTCTCCAAACTTAATTTTGAAGGAAATCATTCAAATGGACTTTGTGATAAAAACTACTTAGTGCAAGTGTATGCACTGATCTCAAGAATACTTCTAATCTCTTCTTCACACCATTCACAAAAATAAATTACAAATTGTTTAAAGAAAACATACAAAAACAAAAGTATAAAATATTAGGAGGAAATGTAAGAAAATATTTTGTGAGTTTAAAACTCTGTCCAGCCACCTAACAGCTCCTAGGTGATGGGCAAGCTATTTCACCCTTTCAGGCCTCAGTTCCTTATCTGTAAAATAAGATCACAAATTGATCCTTTAATATGTGTTGTATCAAGGAGTGTAAGACAATGTATATAAAGTTACAGAAGGGTTTCTGGGACATAATAAGCAATGAATAAATTTTAACTCACTATTTTTAAACAAGACACAATAACAGTGGTTAATTATACTTCATTCAAGTAAAAGCTTCTGTGCCACAGACATCATAAAAAAATGTGAAAAGACAAGTGACAGTTTCCAAATGCTATAAAAGACCTGACAAAATACACAATTGATAATAATAGTTATTTTTAGGAAAGTGAGAAGAGGTCCATGGTTAGTGGATTTTTCAAGACAGTATTAACACTATTTCTATGTATTTTTCATTCCTTTAAATTTAATTCATTTTGAAAAATAATATCTGCACAAGATAATAAATGGAAAGGGTATATAATTTTAAAAATTGACAATGTACAAGACATATCCAACATACCCAGTACTGAAAATATCCAAAATATATGTGTGTGTGTGTGTGTGTGTATGTATGTGTGTATAAATATGTCTTGAAAATCTTTTCCTATCCGAAATTGCTGGGTTAAAAGATGTATACATTTTTAGTTTTAAAGGTTATATATAGCCCAAATGACCTCACAGATATTATACATATTTACATTCTTGTTACTTTTCCTTTTTATGAGTGAGATAGAGTACCATGTCATAATCCATGTTTATGACATGGATACCTGATTCTTGCCTCTAAATGCTGCACATTCTTTAGGTAAAATACTGCAATTCATTAAAATGGTTATACTATTGAACACAATACTATCACAGGTGTTAGACAAATATATCAGGCTTGAATGAACTGTTTAGATAGTTTAAGAAGATTTCAATGCATGTCATGAAAATAACTCCCTATACTAAGTTATGCCATGTATTTTTCATGAAATTTGACTTCTTATACTAAACCATGATATGTATCTTTCCCACTTAAAGCCCAGGAGAATATCCCTAAAGTGTGCACTCCAGGTCCTGACCTTGCTGTCTTGTCTCAAGTCCTTAAGTTCATCCACAAAGTACCTACTTTCATTTTTGCTGTTGCACCCACTTTTGGAAAACCGTATTCAATATTCACAAATTTATTCTAGACAAAATTCAATTTTCTTCTAATAATAAGTATATTTTTCCAAGTAGGTGTTGGTTCACAAACTGACCTCTATATACAGAGGGCAAGGAGAACCTGAAGAAAGAGGCAGACCACTCTAGATTGGTAGGTGGTAGGCTTAATAAGCAAGGACACTTACATATGAGACTTGTCTTGGGTGGCCACAAGACAGAGCAGATCTCCACACTTGCCCTCCAGAATCTTAAAAGTTTGTGTAGAGGCCTTAAAGGGATTTAGTTTCATACACAGTCCAGATGGTCTCAACAACACCTTACTCTTAAGCCAATGTCCTTGAAATGGCTCCGGCTATGGAAAGAGTGGGCAGAACATATATTCCAAGGACAAGGGGGGAGGTAAAAAGCCTCTAATTGCCTGGATTCAGATCCAGGGTCAACTGGTAGTCACATCTTCTCTAGGACCTTTTCTAATATTCCATCCCTTTTAACCAGCTATTATAATCACTCATGCTCCCCTCTTCCGCAATGCTGGCCCTGAGTGGCCAGCAATGGGTTTCACTAGCAGAGAGGTGGCTCATTTAACAGCTATCTGGCTGCACTGGAGGCAGATACCACAGCAGCAATATAGGCACATATAAGAGAAAACACAGATTAAGATAGAGTCTAAACCAGGCCCCCAGCTATAACCCTCCCACAGGGCCCTTCCAACAGCTCACTAGACTGAACAGATTTCAAACTTCTGAGAAGGGGAAACCCTTTTATTCCTGATCAGGAGAAAAATGGATGTTTTATGTCATACATTAAAGGACATTTTCCTGTGAGGGTAAGATGTATATAAATGTAGAGGTATTTTAAAGTTTTTGTCCAACTAGGCTATTAAATCAGTATCATTTAGGATCAAAAACAAACAAACAAACAAGAAGATAAAGAGTCTCAAAATAGGTAACAGTTTTTTCCACCAAGAGCCCCATGTTCTGAACCACTGATTTATTAAGTCCCTTATGTTGGGGGTCAAATCACTCAGGTGATCACTTGTATCCTCATGCAGTAGAACAAAGATGATGCCTTATCAGACTCATGGGGTATGAACACAAAACACATGTGGATAATGATACAGGTGCCTCCTTTTGAGGCAGTAATAATGTCCAAACCCATCTTATTTTGGAGGATGGCTTTTCTCATTAAAGACGTTTCAGTGTTCAGTGAAGACATGCTTTGTTGGCTATCATTTACAGCTTGCTGGGTGAATTCAGTAAGGGCTTCTATATGTGCTATAACATTCCCCAGGCCAATGGAGGGGACAGAGATGGCAGACAAATGATTGCACCAGTAGAAAACAGAATGTGCTGTCTGGCCTTGAAGAGAGGGAGTTTGGCAGCTTTAGGAATTTGACCTGGTTGCACATACCATACACATTGGCCAGGGAGACAACTCTGTCAGACCTGAGGAGATGGACTGGGGTGGGATATGCCAGACACGGACTCCCACCTTCTCCTTTCTTTCAATGATGCATGTTCTATTCCAGGTACAGTGTGTTTCAGTGGGTCAAGCTTGCAGCAGGACAAAGGGATCCCAATGGAGACTGAGTACCTCCCCCTCACCTGGAGGTATAAAGTAACTCGCCCATCCACGTGGGAACTCCCACAGCAAATTCCGGTAGATAACACCTTTCCCAGATGTGATGGAATTTGGTGTTCTCAGCAGCATGGTACATTGATCTACAGTGAAACTCAAGGCAGTGGCTGTTTCCCAAGCTTTCCATACCTTTATGGTATTAGGTATCTAGGCAGGGTTCCCCAGTCTGACATAAGGGGAAATAGGCTCTACTGGGTGGTCATTCAGATATATTAAAGCCTAAGATAGTATTTTAGTCCACCTGACAAAAGTGTTTTTACTTGTTAGTAATTTAGTCTGCTGCTTTAACATTCCATTCTTCTTTTCTACCAAATCTGCTGCTTACAGTTTATAGGAGAGATGGAATCTCCATTCAATGTCAGGGGTTCCACATCTTAGCAGCCCAGTCAGGCTTTGTCACAAGCACTTGGACCTTAATTCACAGTAGGTTGCAGCCTGCTAGCTTTGCAAATGACACACTAAGGTCTCCAACTTGTTGGGTTTTTATTTATTTATTTATTTATTTATTTATTTATTTATTTATTTATTTTTGTCTACATTGGGTTTTCATTGCTGCATGCAGGCTTTTCCTAGTTGTGGTGAGCAGGGGCTACTCTTGGTTGCTGTGTGCAGGCTTCTCATTGTGGTGGCTTCTCTTGTTGCAGAGTACAGGCTCTAGGCACATGGGCTTCAGAACTTGTGGCACACAGGCTCAGTAGCTGTGGCTTGTGGGCTTAGTTGCTACACTGCATGTGGGATCTCCCCAGACCAGGGCTCAAACCCATGTCCCCTGCATTGGCAGGTGGATTCTTAACCACTGTGCCACCAGGGAAGTCTTAGTCTCCAATTTCTTATCCTGCTCTCCCACCTTGTCTGCCAGACCTGAGGTTAGCAGAGTAATGGACATCCACATGTCTTTCCTTAGCCCCAGCTCCTCTTCCTGCTTTAACTTGAACTCTAGCATCTAGTAGGGCATTTGTGGCCAGTGACGTGCCCACAGTAAGGGCCAGCTCCCTCATAGCCATTTGCTTCCCTTCTTTGCTTCAGTGGCTTCACAGTTCCTTAAACAAGTGCATTAGACCAGCCAGTGTTTTCAGGGTGTCCCTGTAAACACGCAATCCACCAGCATCTAATATGTGGGCCAACCTTCCCCACACAGAGGTCAATTATTCAACTTAAGATTTTCCCCATGGTTGCCTCTTTTCCAAGGCCCATTCTTCAGTCTCCTTGTTGGCTCGCCAATTGTTAGTTCACAAACTGGCCCCCATACACAGAGGGCAAGAAGAGACCGAAGACAGAGGCAAACCATTTCAAATTGGTAGGTGGCAGGCTTAATAAGCAAGGGAACTTACATAGGAAACTTGTCTTGGGTGGTCACAAGATGAGTAGCTCTCTGCACTCATACTCCAGAATTTAAAAGTTTATGAAGAGGCCTTAACTGGGTTCAATCATGTATACTGTCCAGATGGTCTCAACAACACATTGTTCTTTCAAGTGTGCATCTTTGAAAATGGCTCCTACTGTAAGAACAGTGGGCACAATGTATATTCCAAGGACAGGGGAGGGGATGAGGAACCTCCTATTGCCTGGGTGCAGCTAGAGGGTCAGCCGACAGTCACATCCTCTTGATGGCATGCTCCAACAGTAGGAGATATCCAGTGTAGAATAATGCTCTGGGTAAGATAGTTCATGACTGTGGCACATCAAGTTCTACAGAGCAGTCTGGGGTTCCAGGTCTTGCAGTGCATATTAAGGCAGCTCTAGGCATCCTGAGTCCATTGCCTTTCTAGACTTCCCTATCTATGTCAGTTGCAGGAATGCTTTGTTATTTCCCTAGTTTTCCAGTATGAAAATTTAAATTAAGGATATACCCACATCATACATTTCCCAAGGGCAATCTTCACTCAGAGACAGTATCAATTAAATTCCTACGGACATAGTAAATAGCTCCCCAATATTTGTAAGCCCACATTTTTCACAGTGGGAAAAGTACTAAACATTTATTTATGTAGTTTACTTAATTTTTAAAATTTCCCATTAATTAGAACTTTGTAAATGATAGATACCTTATGGAAACATGTGGGTTTTATATCTTTCTATCTATCTATCTACTGATATCTATCTGTCATCTATCAATCATCTACTTCTCTATTGAATTTAATATATGTATATAGAATTGGGAAATTTAAATGACAGATGTGACTGATATGGAAAGATACAATTCTAGGTAAATGCCATTGAGATTGTTCACTCAATTTTTTTCCTGTTCAGCTTAATTTTTCGGCTCCTTTCCCTATCATGGCTATATGATCATTGGAAATCTCAAACCCATATCATCTTTGAGGACAGAATCGTAAACAAAATGTAATAAAATAAAACAAAACAAAAACCTTCAGGAATAACGAGGGAAAGAAGGTCAGTATTAGAGCATTCTGGAAAATGGATTCAGGTTACACCCTTTTAACAAATTTTCTCTGTTACTTAATAACAAGGCCATTGGTTAGTTTAAAATAATGTAGAGGTACTTGCAAAAGTGTCTGAATTCCCCAGGTTTATTTTTTACTTCCAAAGTAAAACATATTTTCAAATGTCTAATAAAGCTTTTAAAATGTGTAGTCACAGATGTTATTTCTAAAGCCTGAATTTAATTTCTGCCTGATTTGAAAAATTGTATTTTTTATGCAAAGTCACATCAAGAGGACAAACTGCAAATATAAGACAGATTACTGTAGATGCAAGTGATATCACAGAAAATATGATGTTCTGTAATTGTAAAAGCAAAATGACACATGCTAGAAAAGAAAGCATCATATAACAATTCATAACAGGTACAAATATAGTGACCTTGATATAATCCTCACCTTGTAATCAGTTTTGATTCTGGTTTCCTTACACTGAAGGATGTGCATAATTTGAATTATAATATGGATCTACATAAATACAATTGGTGTAAAAATGCAGCATAACTATAAAATGAATTTAAATTGTGTTGGAAGATGTTCCAAATATACCTAAAATATCTAAAAGAGAAAAAGTTAAAACATATATAAGAGGAATGATGGAGAATACTGGGAACACTTACCTGTATATCAGTGATTTTAAATTATGAAATGCAAATAAATTTCACATTAGTAAGACATTTCAAAAGACCTGTTGGCTAACATGAATTACAAATAAAAGACATCTTTACTGTGAGTAAAACCTAATGTTATTGTTTTAAATTTATTAATTCAACAAGATAGTGAATTTAAAACATCAGTGTGAATATACATAGCAGGTGCTAAGTAGATAGTACCTTCTTTTCCTTATAGAAAAAAAAATCCCCAGAAAGGCAAAAAGTTAGAATAATCCAGTTGTGAAGTTGGGTCCAGGTCTGGTAGACTTATAACTATATATATATATATATATATATATATATATATATAGGCATGCAGGATTACCACTGTGACCCTCAGATTTGGTGATACTTTGAAAACTTTTAAAATGCAGGATAGACACCAATATATCTATTAATTTCATTAATGTTTGCTTTCAACTATATTTCTATTGTGTTATTATAAGTAAAAGAGTACATTTAGCCTTTGATATTTTTGGAAAATATATCAATTTTTTTAACATGAACATTTGGCTTTATAAATATTCCTGGAACTCTGTATTTCTGGATTTTTATTGAATTGACTGTTTCTTGATCATGGTGAAGCAATAAAGCAGAGTGATTTGAAAGCATGTAGTTTGAAGTCAGGAAGGCAAAGTTTAAACCAGCTTGGTATACTTGGACAAATTATATAATCTCTCATCTTGGTGTATTTGGACAAATTCATAATCTATATATTGTTCAGTTTCTCATCAGGAAATGAAAATTATAACACTATATACCACATGGGAATATTATCACAAGATTAAATGAGATAGTTTTTAGCACAGTATTTGTCACATAGTAGTGCCCCAGCATTGTTAGCTGTTATTAGACTAGCAAAAATAAATAGCAAGTATATCAATTTTTAATGATTCAGGGTAGGTAAGGTTCACAAATTTCCAAGTTTCTAATCCCTAGCTGGAATGTCCTCATATTGATTTATTTTAAAATCAGAACATACTGCTTCATTTTGAGCATATTTGCCAGACATTTTTTCAAGAAAAATACTACTTTACTTGTGGCAGCACATAATGGTCACACAGAGGCAGACGGACCCCTACCCAAAGTTTGGTCCAGATGTTGAAACTGATGGTGCAACACACAGCCCAAGAAGGTATGAAAAGTTTTATTATTTACATAATTGACGTCTGGAGAGTAGGTCAGGCCACTTAAACAGGCCCTGAATGGCTTGAGCAAGCAAGGAAAGGAAACTGGTCTGGGTTTTTATTATGGTTAGAGGGTTGGTCAGTGAGGGCTTCAGCACAGGGTGGGGCTTGCATGGTTTCAATACCCACCCCCTCCACACCTAAGGAGGGGGCACCTAGACTTCTTATCAACTTATCAGTTATATGGGACACAAGGAAACAGAGAGAGGTGAGGCATAAAAGCTGTCAGAAGCCATATATCAAAAAAAAAAAAGAGAAGAATTCTCATTATACCGTAAAAAAAGGCATGTGAATTCCTTCAATACTTCCTTGTATTCATCTTAAGAAATTATCCTCAGATAGCACTGATGTATGTCATGGGAAGCACTGATCAAGTTAAATAATATTCCTGGCAGTCTCAAGGAAGTTATAGCTCTGCTCAACCCTCTACAATAGTCTTTCTTCTCTTCTTCCTTTTCCTTCCTTCTTTCCTTCCTTCCTTCCTTCCTTCCCTCCTTCCTTCATATTAAACATGCATGATGATTTGTGAAGTAAGCACTAGGGAAATTTGTTGCCTTATGCCTTGTCATCTTATTTACCTTGTTCTCTGGTGGGATCATAGAATATAGTTTATTGATAACACTCAGATATTGTACTTAGTTTTTATTGAAGTAAAACTTAAAATGGCATCTAACGTTCTAAGAAATTTTACCCAGAGTATAAAAAATATTCATCTTTGGTGATAGTCATCTTGTTTCATATTTTGCAAACTTTATCAAAATAGGTTTTGATTATTGTTATATTGGTCTGGTTCTCATTTTTAGTTCTGTATCATAAAGGAGCCTTTAGGCATGTTCTTCACAGTTATTTTTAGTTTTAATTTTTTAATACATGAAAAATTCTTCAGGGCAATTCCATAGGATTATTTCCCTCTTCCTTAATATAACATACATATATTATCCAAACTAATTTATATTCTGTCAGTTCAATTCAACAAGCAATTTTTGAATGCATATATTTGGATCACTGTAATTTCATCAGAGTGAAGAAAGTAAGGCAAAGAGAGATTGAGAGAAGGAGATCATATTCCTTACTGTACCTGAGGTAATGATTAATACATTGGGAAGTTTATGATTTACACAGATAAAATTTTTTTTAAGTAACAGTACAAACCATAAGCTAATTAAAACTGTTAATGACAAAATTATGCTATTTTAAGAGTTTTCATATTCCTTGCCTGAGCTATTTTCATGTTTTACATTCCATCTAATAAAACTATTGTGTATAAGATGTTCAGTTCTTGTTTCTCATTGTGAATTAATGAATAATAAAGATGATGATCATGAATTGTGAGATGAGGAATGACTCTTAGCTAATAAGAGTCAGAGAGGGTTAATAAAAGATTTGAAGGTTAATAAAAGATGGACAGGATCTGGAAAAGTATAGGTTTAAGTGTATTCCAAATGTAATCATCATAAACAAAGTAATAAGTGCATGGGAGGGATACTATTGATATGTGAGAATAGACAGTGAAAATTAAAGTAGAAAGTAAAAGTAGAAGGCATTGTCATAAAATAGTGGATTCTGAAGTTGGCTTTCAAACCTGGCACCAGACTGACTGAAACTTCATTTTTAACTAAGGAATTTAAACATAATCTTATAAACAATGGAGAATCAGTATAGATAATTAAGCAGAGGAAAGCTATAATTAAAACAGTACTCAGGGCTTCCCTGGTGGCGCAGTGGTTGAGAGTCCGCCTGCCGATGCAGGGGACGAGGGTTCGTGCCCCGGTCCGGGAGGATCCCACGTGCCGCGGAGCGGCTGGGCCCGTGAGCCATGGCCGCTGAGCCTGCGCGTCCGGAGCCTGTGCTCCGCAACGGGAGAGGCCACAACAGTGAGAGGCCCGCGTACCACAAAAAAAAAAAAAAAAAACAGTACTCTGATGAATATTCTTATGTACTATGTGGCAAATACTGGAAGAGCTGGAATTGTGAAAAACCAATGAAAATCTAGCAGTGTTGCAAGCTGAGGTCTGTGGAATATGGACTCTGAGATGACAATTAGCATGTGAGAAATTTATTGGAGTGTATTCTCAGTATTATCACTCATGTGGCAAGGAAAAAAAGCGGATAGAGCAGAAGGAGAAATTGGAGACTGTAATGGAGTCACAAGAAGACTTCATCCTCTGTGAGTACTGAAGTTAGGACCAACCTTTAGAATTGTCCCAGGTTGAAGTGTGGGGCTTGGAATGTGTTACAAATTGATGTATGAAGGCTGGGACTTTATGCGCCTCTGTAGATTAGTCATTGGATGAAGGCTAACCTTGGATAGAGAGGCTAGCCTTGTGTAAAGTGGATCTCTTGAGCTGAGGACATTTTACAAGACAGGCTGAGAACTGAGAGCTGTCATTCAGCAGCACTCCCAGCGGCTGATGGAACAGGGCATCAGCTCTGAAAAGGACATCTGGGGAGCCCAGGATGAGGTCCATTACAGTTCACCTCTTGTGCTGCTTAGATCCATTTCTTCTTTAAATTTTTTAAAGCAGTTTCTCAGAAAGCTGTGGTGGCCTCTTTTCCTGGGATCTTATAACAGAAAACTTAGTGTGACAAAATACAGGTCCTGTTCTGTAACATTTCTTGAAGCTGCAACAGATACTAATTATTAGCCTCCTCTTTATCCATTCTAGATTTCTCTCTTGCTGGCACCTCTGCTGTTCTATATAACTTACCTGGTGTCATAACTCAGAGCTTTATGCCTAAAGTGTCTGAGACCCTTCAATTGTGCTTTTACTATGGAAATTGGGCAAGGGAGTGTCAAAATATGCTCAACAGATCACCAAGGTACAAAATTATTCCTCCTCATGTCTGCTGTGTAATAGTAACTGAAAAAAATGGCGTCAACATTCCCCTCTGCTTGCCTAACCTTTAGTTACTTTCTGACAGAAACCCCTGGTATCCCTTTTTGTAGAGTATTTAATTTAGAAAAATTGCAATTATATTTTCTTTATCTGCCCCATTGAAATATATATAAATCTTCTCCCAACCTCTTGCCAATATTACAACCTAGGAATTGTCTTTGTCAAGAACCTGGAAACTATCTCTTTGAAATGTAAAAATTAAAGGATATAGATTCTTTATCTCCTAGTGTCTGTGGGGGGGTAGGAACCTGACTTCAGTGGGTGTCAGTTAGCAAATACAGATGGCCTAATCACAGAGAAAAACACTTTCAAATTCAGGAATGACTCAATGTACTAGGCATATCACATTGATCCATCTTACCCACTCAAAGCCCTCCAGTACTTTTCCACTAGCTCATCCCAGTGCTTAAAAGTCCTTCTGTCTTTCTTTTAGTGAAGTGGAGTTCAATGTCTCTCTTCTGTTGCAATAGTCTTGAATAAAGTCTTCCTTGTCTCTGTCCTATGAGCAATGAATACTAAGTATTGGATTTAGCAGTGGACATCATTGTTACCTTTACAAATGCAAGGTCAGTGAAGTGGAAGATGAAAGCCAGACTGGATTGGTTCAAAACAGAAGGGAATGAAATAAATTGGAGGTACAGACTAGAGAAATTCTTTCGTGTGTGTGTGTGTGTGTGTGTGTGTGTGTGTGTGTGTGTGGAAAGAAATAAAACAATGGACTGGTAACTAGAGGGAGGTAGGGTCAAGACAGAAATTTTTTAGAGATAAGACAATAATTTCTTGGTTAAATTCTAACGATAATATTCAGAGGAAGGGAATAAAAATGATTTAGGGTATCGTGGGAGGAATTGCAGGAACAAAACCCTTGAGAGCATGATATAGGATGGGTCCAGAGCACAATTGAGTATATGGTCTTTGGTAAGATGAAAGACAGTCAATTCATGGTAACAGAATGGAGGTAGTACATTCATAAAAATAGGTAGCTGTGTTAGATTTAGATTCCACGTGTTCTCTTCTAAATTTTTTTGGTTTCATAGTGAACTAGGAACTAAAATGAGGATGGTGGGAGGTATTTGAAAAGAGATAAAACATTTGAAATAAGCCTCTAAGAGAGTGAGAGTGTGAATAATATGAGGAAACATAGTAGGACTGCCAGACAGTCCTGAGGAGCAATCTGAGATTAGACCACCATTTATTTAAAGTAAGAGCAGACAGCATGCTTGTATTTTCCCCTATTAGCAAGTTTAACTGTATAAGATAAATGTAGGGAAATGGTATTTAATCAAGATTGTTTTTTCTGTCAAGTGAGTACAAAGGGTGGGGGTGGTGGCATGGAAGTTGCAATAGATGCTTCAGTATAAGTAGAAAAGAAGATGAAGAACATAGAAATTCATAGAATATAAAATCTGGTAGATCATTGGAAGATAGATAGATAGATTTACTGGAAAGTGTGAGATGAAAAAATAGAAGATGGTGCCTTAAATGTCAGATACTTAAAAGCTATACGTTGAAGGTTTATAGTTATTGGTAATGATTAGGTCTAATATATGGCCATAGGAGTGAGCGGGTAAGGAAGGGTGAAAAAAAATTCACTGAAAGAATTTAAGTGTCTGAGCGACCAGCTTATTAAAGGATTATCTACATAGTTATTGAAATAACTCCTGAAAGAAGGGCTTTGATGGAGTAGTGCTGGAGAGAGACCACTTGTGACTGAAAAAAGAGATGGTGGGTCAAATGACATCAAATGACATTACAGTCAAATGACATCAGTAGTTTTGATAGGGATATATTTGTCAAAATGCTTTTATAAATCCTTAAGAAGTAGTTCTATGAAAACTTTTAGAGTCTTTAGGAACTTTATCACCTCATTAAAAGTACTGTAATAATTTATACTAAACTTGTAAAAATACTTCTCTCTAAATTTTGGAATTTTGGTGATTTTGTGTAAGTGTGCTACTCTGCTTTCCATGTTCTTTTGTAAAAAAATCAACCATTACATTTATCATAAAAAAGAAATTCTGAAGAGTTTTTGAAGTTATTATAAAAGTATTTAACCTAAAAATTAAACTTTTAACATTTTTAACTATATTATTTAATAGAGAATTAGGAACTTTTAATTATCAATACATCACAGGAAAAAGAATCTATCTATTGATGTACATTTTAGGTCGTTTATAATTAAATTTATCATGAATTTCCAAAAAAAAGCCCCCTTAGCAGATTTACTTTAAAGACTTAAGTATCACCATCACCAGGAAGTAAATTACCATTTTTATACAACTGTCATTATTTTTACTTCCAGAAATAATATGGAAGTATATGAAAGCAGGAAGATTAGTTTGCAAAATTAAGATTCAGTAACTTGTGTGACACAGAATGCACTTTAGGAACATCAAAATTTAGGCAAAAATATGCAATATATTTATAGAAAATAAATTTTAAAATAATTTTGTGAATTGAGATGGCTAGCTTAAGAACTAGAGAATTTGAAGGGTTTTAAATGAATCAATGATGTCTAACATTAAAATATCTAGGGTAGCTATTAAAAATACTGATGCCTAATTCCATTTCCAGAGGGGTTTTTTTTGTTTGTTTTTTGTTTTTTGGTGGGAGTTGGGGGAGAAGGTGGTTGTTTTTGTTGGTTTGTTTTTGTTTTGGGTTTTCTTTGCTATCCACTTTTTTCTAATGTGCAGTCCTGGTTGAGAACCACTCTGGTAAACAGTCAAGATCTCAGGAGGAAAATTTTAAATCCAAAGATATCTACAGTAACATGCCTAGATTTATATCATTGTATAAGTCGTAGAAATCCCTCAGTTAGTGGATAATGTTAACTAAAATCAGTAAATAGATAAGAGTGAATACTTCAGAGAAGGCAGTACTGATTTTTTTACCATTTAAGAAAATACAGAATACCTTAAAGAATTTATATTTTTTTCCTAAAAACCTCTTCTGAAGGATCTAAAATGTTATAAATAATAAATTTTATAAATGTAATAGTATGACGCTGTTAGGAATAAATGTATAGATTGAGATCTAAAATGTTCTGGTGCTGAGTTACTTAGAAATTAACTGAAGGAAAGAAAGAAGAGCACTATACTCCCTGTTTCTGGGGTTTTTAAAGAACCACATTTGCAGACTTAGTGACAAAAATGTCTGGTACAGTTATGCAGAAAGATCTCTTGGAATAGGCACAAAGCATGAGGTTATTCGGTCCAATGTGAATGCACATTGAAGGGCATCTAAAGCAAATGCAGCTACCATTGATCAGGTAGTTATTTTATAGCTGTCAATCAGTATCTTTCTTTAATCAACATGGTGCTTGATCTAAAAACTCATATACAGAATGGCATGGCAACAGGGGATTGTAGAGGCTGAGTACATGCTCAAAAGCTTCAACTTCCTCTTACCAAGGCTAATCTGACTATTAGTTCTGCCAAGTGCTCAGCATACTAATATCAGAGGCCAGTGATGCAGCATCGTTCCTGGCGAGGGCCAGCAAAACATAGTAGAGCACAGTGGAAAGGACTCTGAATCAGAACTTGGAAGTTTCAGGCTTTTCCTTATCTTCTCAAAGCTTCAGTTTCTTCACTACTTAAGCGAAAATAAGAAGTTCTACATGAAACACTTAATAAGATGGTTGCAACCATTAAATAGAATACTGTGTGAAAATGTTTTTAAAATTAAAAACATTGTGCAGTATAAGTTATTATTCACCCTCCATTAGGTTTCATGTCTAGTGGTACTAGACCAGTGTGGTGGCAATAAAAATATATAAGAAGTTATGGAATGGAAAGTTTCCAGGTAGGAATAATTAATAAAACATAGTGATATTGAATAAGGAGATAACAAAGAAGTAATCAATGCTATAACATGTTTAGAACTTCATAACTAAGACAAAAGTGCTGCTACTAAGAGAAATGTAAATTGAGAAAGGAGGCAAGCTTTGATGAAACTGTTCCTTTTAGTTCGAAATAGAGCAGGGAAATGATTTCTAAATCTTCTCTTCCCCACGCTTTTCTCCTGAGTTTTATATTCAGAGTGGTATTTATAATTTCCCCAAGACACTGAGATAGGAATCTGAACACAAATGACACCAAAGAACATTGTATTACACTTTATCAGTGTCCATGTTTGTCTCTTACATTAAACTACTCACATGTTCTTGCTTGCCTGGTGTATTTCTCAGTTCCCATAATAGATTGTACCAACTAAGGTTTTAATAATTAATTAATGCAAAAAAAAAAAAAGAAATACAGCAGGGAGTTGGAGCTGCAAAATTTTAGTAAAAGAAGCTCCACCTACGTATGTATATAATTTAGAGTTACTTCAACCAGCAATTACTGAGAATCTACAATATGCAAGATATAGTGGTATGTGGTTATGTGAGTTATCTCTTATCAAAATATTTCTACAAAACAAACCACCCCAAAACTCAGTGGCTTAGAAGAATGGCCATTCATTCAGCTCATGAATCTGTAAATTGTCTGCATGGTTGTTTTAGTGTTGGTGGGGCTCATTCTGTATCTGCAGTTGGCTAAAGATCAGGCTCTGTTGATCTTGACTGGCCTCTTATATGTCTGGCAATCAGATAGTTGTTGCCTGGTCTAGCATGACCTCAGCTGGGACAACTGGGAAGACACATCTCTGTTCTATGTGATTTATCCTTCAGCAGTCTAGCCTGGGCATATCCTTATGGTAAAACTAGATGGACAAAAGCAAGCAAGTAAAAATTCAAATGACCTCTTGAGACATAGGCTTAGAACTGGCACATTCACTTATTCCATATTTTATTGGCCAAATCAGATTAAAGATCAGGGAGGGAAATCGACCCTGTCTCATTAATAAAAATAATTAAAAATTCACACGGAAAGGATATAGGTAGAGAGAAGGTTGAAGAAATTATACCATCAATGAAATCAACCTGCCATATTAATAGCCTGTGAGGCAATTAATTAATTAATTAATTTACAGAAAATATTATTTGAGTGTATATCCTGGGCACTGGGATAAAGCAATAAACAGAAGATGAAAGATCTCTGCTTAATAGAGTTTATATGTTAGTGATTAAGATCAGTGAAAAATAAACAACAAAATATCAGTTTGTGATAAATGCTGTAAGAAATACAACAGAGTGATAGGATAGAAATGTCTAGGTGAGAAGTATGTTAGATTGGGTGATTTTCTGGGTAGTTGATATTTGATGTAAAGCAAGAATTAAAAGAAGGAACCCTTTGAAATTAAGGGGAAAGAACACTGAAGATAGCAGGAAGAACCACTGCAAAGGTCATAAGGTGTGAAATATACTGGTGTATTTGAAGCTTGAAAAGGAGGCTAGTGTTGTGAGAATCTAGAGACCAAAGTGGTGGATGATAAGATATGAGATTATAGAATCAAGTGAGAGACACAATTTAAGCCTTAAGCCTTGAAGCTGATCATAAGGGTCTAAGATTTTATTCCAGTGAGATGAGAAGCCATGAAGAGTTTGATGCACAGAAGTATCCTCCAATTATTGTGTATTAAAACATACAATTTTGAACTTCTGGTTTCTAGTCTGGCATGTAAGGCGCTTGGAAGTATACAGTTGAGTAAACAGGGGAAAGTAAGCAAACAAACAAACAAAAGCTCTTCTTAGATTTTCCAGAGAACTGAGGTCACAGGGAAAACTGCTGTACTCAAAATTGGAGACATAGGTGGGTATAGAAATTCACTAATTACTGAAGTGGACAGCCACAGGCAGAAACCTCTGCGTAAACCAGGAATTTGGACTGGATGGTAAAATTGTTCTCTATGTATGTTTAGGTTATAGAACACATCTGTTACTAGGGAAAGCTACATTTTCTTTCATCCAGAAGAAGTCCAGTTTTCAGCCTTATTCCTTCCTTTTGGCAAATCAGCAACTATTCAGCAGTTTTAATTTAGGGTTTTTAGCAAAAGTCCACCATGGGCAACAAACATGGAGGTCCTCAGATCACATCTTAGTCATTCCTGACATACTTCTTTTCACACATCAAATGCTAATATTATCTTTAAAAAGATGTAAAAACAATAATATAAGCTACTACTTTAGGACTCTAAGAAAAGAACATTAAATCCAAATAAAGAAGAAAAGAAATATTAAAAATTATAGCAAGAATCAATGAAATTAAAAATAGGAAATCAATAGAGAAAAATCAATAAAACAAAAAGCTGGTTCTTTGAAAAGACCAATAAAATCGGTATGACTCTAGACAGGCTAACTAATACAGAGAACATAATTTACTAGTATCAGAGATGAAAGAGAGGACATCACTACTGAGTTCATTGATATTAAAAGGATACTAAGGGATACTATGAACAAATGTATGCCTACAAATTCAGGCACAGATTAATTTCTTGAAAGACACAGTCTCTCAAAACTCACACAAGAAGAAATAGACAATCTGATTGGGCCTATGTCTACTAAAGAAATTGCATCTAAATAATATGTTAAAAAACAGAAAACATCAGGCCCAAAGGAATTCACAGGTGAATTCTACCAAACACTTAAGGAAAAATTTTTTTACTAATTATCTGAAATCTCTTCCAGAAGATAGAAGCAGAGGACATACTTCCTAACTCATGCTATGAAGTAAACGTTATCCTGCTACCAAAACCAGAAAAAAACATGACAAGAAAAGAAAACTACAGACCAATATCTCTCATAAACATAGATGCAAAAATCATCAGCAAAATATTAGCAAATTGAATCTGACAATATGTTAAAAAAATTATACACCACCATCAAATGGGATTTATTCCAGTTATGCAAGGATGGCTCAACATTTAAAAAATCAGTTAATCCATTACATCAACAGTCTAAAGAAGAAAAATCACATGATTATATCAATAGGTGCAGAAAATGAATTTAACAGAATACATCTATTCATGAAAAAAATCTCTCAGAAAACTAGGGGAACTTTCTCAATTTGTTAAAGAATATCTACAAAAAACCTACAGCCAACATACTTAATAATGAGAAACTAGAAGCTATCCCACTAAGATCAAAAAAAGACAAGGATGTCCCCTTTTACCACTCCTGTTCAAAATTTACTGAAAATTCTAGATAATAAGAAAGAAAAGGAAAAAAATTACACATGTAGGGAAGGGAGACACAAAACTGTCTTCAAAGATGAAATGTTTGTCTCTAGAAAATCTACATGAATCTACAACAACAACAAAATCCTGAAACTAATAAGTGATCATATGTTGCGGGATACAAGGTCAATACACAACAGTCAATTACTTTCCTATATACCAGCAATGGACAATTGGAATCTGAAATCTAAAACACAGTACAACTTACACTAGCATTCCTGAAAATGAAATACTTAGGTATAAATTAACAAAACATGTATAAGATATATATGAAGAAAACTAAAAACCCCAATGAACTAAATCAAAGAAGAACTAAATAAATGGAGAGATATTCTGTGTTCATGGGTATGAAGTTTTAATATTGCCAAAATATCAGTTCTTCTCAACCTCATTGAGAGATTCAATGTAAACCCAATCAAAATCCCAGCAAGTTAATTTGTAGGTGTCAACAAACTTATACTAAATTTTATATGGAGATGCAAAAGACCCAGATAGCTAACACAACACTTAAGACTGAAAAACAAAGTTGAAGAACTGACACCATCCAACTTCTAGACTTACTATAAAGCTACAGTATCAAAAGAGTGTGATATTGGTGAAAGAATAGAAAAATAGATCAATGGGATAGAATAGAGAGCCCAAGCCTAGACCCACACAAATATAGTCAACTGACCTTTGACAAAGAAGCAAAGACAATAAAATATTAAAAAGACAGGCTTTTTAATAAAATATGTTGGATCAAGTGAACATCTGTATTCAGGGGAAAAAAAGAATATTGACACAGAGCTTACACTTTTTGAAAAAATTAACCCCAAATTGATTATACACCTAAATGTAAAATGAAAAATTACAAAACTCCTAGAAGATAACATAGGAAAAAATCTAGATAACTTTGATTTTGCCAACAACTTTTTAGGTACAACACCAAAGGCTAAATCCACGAAAGAAAGAATGAATAAGCTAGACTTCATAAAAAGTAAAATTTTATGTGCTAGTGAAAACAGTGTCAAGAGAATGAGAATACAAGCCATGGGCTGGGAGAAAATATTTGCAAAAGAAACACCTGATAAAAGACTGTAATCCAAATTATTTAAATAACGCTTAAAACTCAACAATAAGAAAATGAACAACCCAGTTAAAAATACACAAATTATCTGAACAGACACCTCATCAAAGACATACAGATGATAAATGTAAGCATGTGAAAAGATGCTTGACATCATGTCATGAGGGAACTGCAAATTAAAACAACATACCTATTACTATGGCTGAAATCCAAAAAGCTGACAACCCCAAATATTTGCAAGTATGTGGAGCAACAAGAATTCATTGATTGTGAGAATGAAAAATGATAGTCATTTTGGAAAACTCTGGCACTTTCTAACAAAACTAAACATACTCTAGGGACTTCCCTGGTGGTCCAGTGGTTAAGACTCCATGCTCCCAATGCAGGGGGCCCGGGTTTGATCGCTTCAGGGAACTAGATCTTGCAATCCACAACAAAGAGCCTGCATGCCTCAACTAAAGATCCCGCATGCTTCATTGAAGATCCCACATGCTGAAATGAGGATCTCACATGCAGCAACGAAGATCCCGTGTGCTGCAGCTAAGACCCGGCGCAGCCATGTAAATAAATAAATAAATAAATAAACTGACAATAAATGAATGAAATAAAGAACTCATAAAAAATAAATAAACATACTCTAGCTATATGATCTATCAGTCACACACCTCCATATTTACCCAAATGGGGAGAAAATGTATGTCCACACAAATACCTGCACATGGATGTTTGTAGCAGCTTTATTCGTAATTGCAAAAACTCAGAAACAACCAGATGTTCTCCACTAGAGGAATGGATAAATAAACTTTGAAACATCCAGACAATGGAATATTATCCATCAATGAAATAAATGAGCTATGAAGCCATGAAAAGACATAGAGGAAACTTAGATACATATTACTAAGTGTAATAAACCATTCTGAAAGGGCTACAAACTATATGATTCCAAATATGTAACATTCTGGAAGAGGCAAAACTATGGAGGCAGTAAAAAAATCAGTGGTGGCCAAGGTTTTAGGGAAAAGAAGGGAGGGATGATAAGCTGAGTACAGAGGATTATTAGGGCAGTGAAACTATTTTTATATCATACTATAATGGTGAATATATGTCATCCCACATTCGTCAAGACCCATATACTGTACAATGCCAGGAGTGAACCCTAATGTAAACTCTGGCCTTTGGGTGACAATGATGTGTCAGTGTAGTTTCATACATTATAACAAATATACCACTCTGTGTGCTGTGTGGATAGTGGGGGAAGCTGTGTATGATGGAGGTACAGGGGATGTATGAACTCCCCATATTTTCTGCTCAATTTTGCTGTGAATCTAAAAGTATTCTAAAACATAAAGTCTATTTGAAAAACATATCATTCCGGATGCTGTGTGAGTAATGCATATAACGTGGTCATAGGTGATTGGTCCTACTGTCTTTGAAAATATTCGCCAAGGCAGATACAGAGATATAAATGAATAAAATAATGAAAGCCAAATTAATATAAATACTGAGCCAGAACACATGTAGGATGCTGAGTGAAGCAAGAGGAAAGAGTAATTCATTCTGACAGAGGGAATCTATGAAGGCTTCTTAGAGATCATAACACTTGAACTAAACATTGCATAATGAATAGAAATTCAATATGATGAAAAGGATATGAAAGGTATTCAAGGCCTGAGACAGTAACAATAAAGGACTGAAGTTTAAAAATACATTTTGTGCCCAGGTGTTATTTAGGCAAACTAGGACATTTTGAATACACATATGCGAGTAAGTAATGTTTTATTAGTGGCAGAAATGGTGGATTGTCAAGCACAATCTTAACATTTCGTTTTTAGACTTTTTGTTGACAAAACTTGTGATTTATTTAAGAAGTGCTATGATTTTTTTTCATCCTATCTACAGTGTTAAAATTGTTCATTCATAATATTTCAAGGAAACATCCAGTTAGTTACAATTACCAAACTATAAGTAACTGTAATATATATCAAAGAATAAATGCTAAAATGACAAAAACATACCTGTGCATGAGGGTGAAAGGATCACATTTAAGACTTTGAGAGAAAGAAATATCATTATATTACATATTTGGTATACTCTATATGAAGGTGGGAGATCCAAAGTATCTCAAAAGAATTTGTAATATGTATTTTCTAATCTGAGGAACATACTGTTAAGTCAGGATTGCTTTATATACTTAGGCGCTTTGAATTTTCTTTTTTCTTTCTTCCTTGCCTCCTTTCCTTCTCTCTCTCTATCTCTCTGCTGTCCCCTCTTCCATCTTCTCCTCCATCTCCTTTTTCTCCTTCTCTTGTTATTCAGGGTTCTCCTACTTAGCAGTAAATTTCCCTATACATTTAAGTATACTTGCTTAAATGACATTCTCTTTTCATTGGTATTTAACAATGATCAGAGGTCAAATTTTATGATTTCCTTTATTGTCTTCATAAGGTCCTGTTCTAGTAGAATAATTCTTCAAAATTTTATTTAATAACTAGTGAAATTTAAGTCAGCAAATTTAATACTAAGTTGAAAACTCAAAGAATATACATCTTGATATTCATGTAAATGGAATCATAATGTATATTTTCTGTTTATCTGTGAGAATATTCCATGTTATTATTGCATGTAGCTTCAGCTCAGTTTTTATATTTGCATATTACTTCATTTCATGATTATACCTGATTTTTGTTAGGCATTTCAGATTTGCTGTTTCCAGTTTCGTACTTTTAAAATCAAAAATTCTATACACAGTTGTATATGTATCTTTTGTTAAATTTAAGTAATCAACAATATTAGAAATCAGACTGCTGGGTCTTAAGGCAGGCATATGTTGAGTGTTAGCTGATACTGCCCAACTTTTTTTTTTTTTTAAGTTATTGTACCGACTAATAACATGAGTTCTGCTATCTGCACATTCTGGTCAACACTGGTATTTTCAGTCATTCTGATTTTAGACATTCTGTTGGGTTTTTAGTATTTTGTCATTATGATTCTGATTTGCATTACTCTGATGACAATTGATTTTAAGAAGTTTTCTACATGTTTGTTGACTATTTGATTATTCTTCTTTGTAAAGTGCCTGTTCAAATATTTTACCTATTTTTAAATTGACTTGTGTGAGACTTTCCTATTGATTCCTAGAGTTTTTTGTATATTCTGTGTATGAGTCTTTTGTTAGGTATATGTATTGCACATACCTTTTCCAAGTCTGTGGCTTAATTTTAATAAAATCCAATTTGTCAACGTTTTGGTTGTTGAGTAGTTGTACTATTTTCCCCAGACTTGAGTATTGTTCTTACTTGTTGAACTGATCCATATTCTGCTAAATGCAGGAGGAGGATTCTCTGTAGATCTCTGGAATTTTCTTTCTTTGCAGCTCTCTTCTCTCTCTTAGTCTGTCTTGCTAACTTTGGTCTACTCTATTCAGCTGCTTTGGACTCCTCACTCAGCTCTATCTTAATTCAAGAAGTTCACTGAGCTATGAATGGATTCCTCCCCTTTGTTCCATGGACTGGAAAATGTCTCAAGGTGGTGAGCTGGGACAATTACAGGCTTCATCAAGATTGTTACTCTCAGAGATCATGGCTCTGATGCTTGATGTTGAAAATCAGTGTTCTATATATTTTACCCCTGTTATTAGTTGATTTAGGTGGGAAGATAAATTCAGCCCCTGTTTTTCTATCTTGGCCCAATGCAGAAGCAGAAGAAATAGAAATCTCCCTCTCAGTCTCTCTCTCTTTTTTCTTGTTATTTTTGTATTGTTTTATCATGTGTATATATACACACACAAATATATAAAATGTATATTATACAATGTACATCAGATATATTTCTAGACGTACACATACAAAGGTACCAACGTAGACACTAAAGATATTTATTCTTGTTCTAGGAATAAGAGAATAGAGAAAAACTATCTCAAATTGGGGTCTTTGTATATTTACTAATTCTAATACATAAGACTCTTTCAGCATTATTGCTAAGAGTACTAGCAGGGAACTCATCGGTTGTGTATGGAAGGATTTCAGCCATCTTCCTTGTCCAGAGTCTTTCACCTGTCTCAGAAAGGCCTTCTGGAACAGTTCTTATTTAGTATTTTTGCATTTTTCCAATTAAAAAAATTTATACACAAACAGCATATAATTACTTTTCATAGAGATATACCGTCTACATATTTTCTGATTATTAAGTCTTTATAGGCTTGCATATAAAATTTGTCTTCAAATTCTGGCCTTCTATTCAGTCATATTTCCTAAGATCCTTCTACATAAATTCTCTGTCAGGTGGACTTGAGCCTTTTGGCTACTGCTTCTCTAGTTCTTGAAATCATACTTATTTTTTAATCCTTAACCTAAGTGCAGCTTGCTCCATGTAGCCTGTCTTGATTACATTTTTATGTGATCCTCATAACACCTTGGAGATATTTGTTTTATAAATAAAAATGAACATATAAAATTTTAATAGAACTAAGAACAAAGAAAAATATTTTTTATCAGGCAGTATATGGGCTTATTTTAGGAAGAGATACATCTTTTCAAAATTTGTTTTAACAAGCTTATCTTCACATGAAATTTCACATGTGACTAAACTGATGTCCGTGCTTTGATGAAAATGCTGAAGTTGCTTTTTTTCTTGGGATTAGAAAAAATTGATTTGTTCTAGAAAATGAGGATTAAGTTTTCAGTGTGATAAGCGTGAGAAGAAAAGAGGACACCCAGAGGAATGGTGGCCTTTCAAATTCTACATTTGTAGGAGAGTAGCTGTGGCTAGGAAGGGTTTTAAAGTTCCATTGGACAGTGTCATCATAAACTATACTTTGTATATTCTGATGATATGATAAGTTTCCTCTAATTATCTACATTCACCAATATAGGAAATGTGTAAGATGTGCTGAGATTCTCCTGGACAACTACAGTTGTTGAGATAAAGTTTTTGAGAAAAAGCCTGATTTCTGCTTAAGGAGACATGGGTTCCAGTTTTCATTTTGGCAATATGTATCTATACTGTGATATAAAAGCATTAGTTATGTCTGTCTATTGATGACAGAGCCTATATCCATTATTGAAGGAAATTCCAAATTGAAAGAAATGTTTCTCTTTAAGACCTAATTAATGCAACAATTTCCTTCTATACCTAGCTACTGGAAGGAGAGTCAAGTTGAAATAAAGGACAGAGGTTAGGAAAGTGACTCTCCTTGGTTTAGGGAAGTACCAGAGTCTGTGTGTGTGTGAGTGTGTGAGTGTGTGTGTGTGTGTGTGTGTGTGTGTGTGTGTGTGTTAGTGGTGGTGGTGATGCTGCTCAAATTTTATTAGAAGTTACCTTTGTCCTTTTTGAATTTAACTCGTAACTGTTTCTATTATTTTCAAAGCATTAGGAATTGAGACATTTAAACTGTAAATAGATGTGGATGATAGGTAGATAGATGGATAGGTAGAGAGATACATAGATAGATAGATAAATAGATAGATAGATAGATAGATAGATAGATAGATAGATAGATAGACAGACAGACAGACACATTCAGGAAGAAGGTAATTTGTCTATAAACTACACAAAATCAAATGATTTCGAGTGGTCCTCCCAGATAAAATGGACAATAGTCACATTGTGGATAACTGCAGAAATTGTAGGGACTTGTGTGTTCTTTGAATCTCCAGTCTCATTGAAAAAATAAAATATTTTGTCTTTCACTTCTTTTATCTTGACTAAATTTATGCATTCACAGCTGCAACCCTAGATCTAAACACTAGATATTGCTGTTTGTTAGTTTAATTTTTTTACTTTTAACTTTTTTATTATTACTTTTTTTCTTAATGTTTGAACATACTTGCTTTGAGCAGAGATTTTTTTTTATTCTGAAGCAGCAGTTCTTCTGTGATGCATTCAAGGTCATAGTCTCTCTACCCTTTCCTGCTGTACATAGGCAGAGCAATAAAACAGGTAATACTATTGAGGTGCAGATCTCATTTCTGCCAAACATCTGTGCAGTATGAATCTCCATATTACACCCTAAACACCAATTTTTTGGTAATATTATAGACTTTGCCTCTTTGCATTTTTATTTACATTGTTATGAGTCAACTGGGATATGCCATTGTCGAGGCATGCATAATTTTTAATGATATAAAATGTAGGAAACCATACTACTATTAGGAAAATGTCAGCTTTAAGCAATACAATTTCTAATAAGAAACAACTTAGAGAGGCACTAAGTATTAGAGAATAAGCTGCTTCACTATTTAAAGAATAATACTTAGGGAAGGAAAATATTGGATCATCATATCATCAATGAAAATAGATCCTTTTCTCTGATAATATTAGAACTGGGCCTTCTTTCCAGCTTTTATTCTTTCTTATCCAAAGATTTCATTTTACAGAAATGTCAATTTCTAAAATAAATGAATTAAAATTATGTAAATCGAAGACAATGAACATCAATGATTACAAAAAGTAGTAAGCTTAACAATATGCATATTATTATTATTTTCATACTGATAGATATTTAAATTTTTTGGATTAGAACTTCCCTATATTCAAGCATAGAACATTCAGAGCACCTCAAATTCATTCGCGTTTTCTTTCTTTTTTAAAAAAAAAATATTTATTTATTTATTTATTTTTGGCTGCGTTGGGTCTTCGTTGCTGTGCATGGACTTTCTCTAGTTGCAGCAAGTGGGGCCTACTCTTCATTGCAGTGTGTGGGCTTCTCATTGCAGTGGCGTCTCTTGTTGTTGAGCATAGGCTCTAGGCACGTGGGCTTCAGTAGTTGCAGTATGTGAGCTCAGTAGTTGTAGCTAGCAGGCTCTAGAGCGCAGGCTCAGTAGTTGTGGTGCATGGGCTTAGCTGTTCCATAGCATGTGGAATCTTCCCAGACCAGCGATCGAATTCACGTCCCCAGTATTGGCAGGTGGATTCTTAACCATTGCTCCACCAGGGAAGTCCCGTGTTTTCTTTCTTGATAATGGATATGAGTAAGGATTTATAGTAAGTTCAGGGACACAGATGAGTTGCTATCTGTATCAAATTCCCTGAACATTTGGTACATTAAGTCCCACTGTCCGTTGACTAGATAGGCAACTGATTCCTCGATTGTCTGTCTAGGAGTACAAAGGGTGTGCCAAAGCCTCAGTATAAAGGCATTGTTCTTAAAATACTATTTATATAATCTGTAGTTTATGGTCCAGAAAGAAAAAAAATAATTTTCCTTGATCTCTTGTCCAATAATATTTTCTGTCTACATACACCCACATATACCCACCATCAAAAAAAAGAGGAGTTTCGTTTTAAAAGAATTGCACTCAAACAAAGATGAAATGCCTTTTTAAATTCACTGATATTTTTCCTTTAAGGCAGCACTTTGTATAAATCTTTGCAAAGCCCTTCAAAATGAATTGGTCTCCTTCTATGCTCCCATTGATTCCTAGTGGTAGTTTGATATAAACCTTATTAGAATTAGATATTTTATGTCCTCCTTCATTCACAAAGTTTGAGTTCCTTACAGAATGGACAGAATTCTTAATTCCTAGCAGAAACTAAACACTCGATAAATTCTTTCTAAATAAATCACCTGGATCCATGCTATGTAATGGAGAGAGATAAGAAAACGTCATAGTGGACAATAAACTAATGATATCACTATGTTGTTTTTAATTTAGATTATGCTGCTTACCTGAGGTATGGAAGACTTTGCCAGATGAACAGCACTAAAGATAATTATAAAATTGAAAACAAAATTCCTATGAGAAAAGTCTAATGTAATTAGTAACTGTGTTTTAGTGGGGATAACTACAAATGTGTATGAGGGCAAGGTACTGAAGAATAATCAAATCTGTGAAGGTGAAGTAAGCCCCTTGGAGAAAGCACTACATATCTGCAATGTATATTTTCTTGAGCCCTCATGAGAAAGAAACCAGTATTAAATAACAATTATCCAGTATAGTTATTTCCATTGATCAAATTAAGAGTTGTTTGTTAGATTTCAATTTACTATGGGCTATAAAGCCATAAATTATATTATACCTTATGCTATTAAAATCATGTGTTAATTTTAAAAGACTATCTTTTACCTCTGAAGCAAAACATATAGGATACAAAATGATCTCTTTTTCACCATAGAAGATTCTGATTAGCATTCTTCCATGAACTGCTTTTTATGTTTATGCCTTCAAAGGCTATTTACAATTTATCTAAATAAGAAAAAAAGACCCTGAATTATTTCCTGAAAAGAAAATTGAGCAAGATAGTGAGATATACTACTTATTTATCAGTTGGAATCCTTCTGAAAATGTGGTGGCCAAAACAAACAAAAAAATGACAGCAAAAATAATAAAAAGAACAGATAGATCCTACAATTTACCAACACAGCACATTAAAAATGAGAATTAAAGGAATAGTTTCTATAGACTTTGTCTCCACCAAAATAAACAGTCAAATCCAGCTGTGGTCAGTGACATTTTTCAATGTCACAGGCTATTTTCCCATTCCTAGGGAAAAGGTTGGGATTTTTTGAGTAGAGATTTTGCAGATTTTATGGAGTAATAAAATTTTCAATGACTAGATTATACATCCCTTAATAAAATTTTAGAAGCATATAAATACCAAAAGATGTAGTCTGTTGGGAAAGGGAAACACACAAGCACACCCTTGACCTCTAGCAGCTTCACTGGTCTTTTGGGAGAAGGAGGGAAGGGCCGAGGAGGTAGAAAGGACAAAATAGGAAGGGAAAATGCAGATGTGATCCTTGGAAGCAGTTGGCACACTTTCTGAAGAACTGAAGTAATTACTGCTTTTTTTTTTTTTTTCAAATAACTGAAGTACCATGACTTCCTCTGACAACTCCTCTGTATCATAAATGTTAAATATTAACTGAGACTACTAGTTAACATTTTCTTTAAAGAACACTATTTTAAAGTTACAGCCCATTGGTGTAAAATTCTCATTCACTCCATTTTGATCAGTCCCACTAACATTAGTTTAATCTGAGACACATTGTCTATCATCTTTGCCCATGGCTTCTATGCAATTTACTGGAAATGACTAATGCCAATTAAGTGAAAATCTATGGCTTGTACTTGTATTTGTGTAACTAACATTAAAACATAAAAAATACTGAAGTATATATGTGATGCCAAGAATATATATTTAAGATGCAGAGAAAAGGGGCCAGGGAGCAGGAGATTGAAAGGTACTTTGCAGAGCAGACTGTCAGAAGGGTGGCAGACAGGTCCTTTGAAGCTAATGTACTCAAATTTCCTGGGGCTGCTGCCGTCTTCCACGGGAGCAGCCTGTGAATGAGAAACATTTCTGTCTAATCCTGCCGAAGACAGATAAGTCTGGCAATTGAAACTGTGAATTCCTGACAGGCGACGGCATTTGTTTTGTAATAGCAAAAGACTGATGCCGAAATATCAGAAATGGAATAGCATTCTCTGACAGCCAGAAACTAATGTGTTTGACAAGAAATTGGAACTATGATTATTCCTATTCAAACAAGGTGTCTATTCATTCAAAGCATCACATTTACCTTCATTGCCCAGGTTCAAGATTCATTTCATTACTGACATATTCTTTTTTTTCCCCCTTATCAAGTTTAAAAACTTACAGAGGCACATGTGTTTGATATATTTTACCAAGTAACAACCTTTGCTATTTTCTTTTTAATAAGGACCACAATAAAAATAAAAACACAATGTTCCCCCATTGTGTTCAATCATATCTCCACACTCATTTGTAAAATCTGCTCCATTTAACCATCAAGTCTCTGCACATTTCGGGTTTTAAAGAAGTTTTTATTACAACATCTATCGAATTTGAGCCCCTTTTAGATCCTTTTTCCCCATTCTATCTCATAGCCTATCTGGTTGTTATACAGTAGTCTTAAACGCCTCTATGATAGATTCGACTATCTGGATTGGCCTGATATAAACCAGGAAAGAAATATCACCTTTTAAATATATGATATCAGAAAATTAACCAAACTATAGTGAGTAAAAAAATGGAACTTATCTACTATTCCCTTAGATATTAAACGTAGGTAATACTTAATTTCCTGACTTTGGGTAATCCCCTTGGATATTTTTCTCCAAATTTTAGAAGGCTGCATAATAATTTATCAGAACAAAAGTAGCACTTTGGGGGGCAGAATTCTGTTACAGGGAAAGGTTTAAAGATTCTTCCAAAGAATTTTAAGAATAATTATAAAACAAGAGCCAAATGAATAGCAAACTTCATTTTAGAAAATTTTATATTTAAAAAATAAAATAAACTTCAATACAATTTCCTCTAATAAAAATATACTTTTGAAGTATATAAAAATGTAAAACATATTGTTTATTGCCTATCATTAAGGGTGAAGATTTCAAGAGGTATAAAACATTCTTTCATTTTAAAGGTAGTTGTCTGAAATATAAGCATGTTTGATGTAAATGGTATTAAAATATTTGAGTGGAAACACAAAATAATTAAAATTTTAATATATAGTACATGGTTATTTTAATATTGTTATAGTGAATGACATTTTTCTGTTTTTAGTTTGTCAAATATCTCTAAGTCAAAAAGTTTAAAACATGTCCCAAGGAGGACCTTCAAGATAGCGGAGGAGTTAGAGGTGGAGATCACATTCCTCCCCACATATACATCAGAAATACATCTACATGTGGAATAACTCCTACAGAACACATACTGAATGCTGGCAGCAGACCTCGGACTTCCCAAAAGGCAAGAAAATCCCCATGTACCTAGGTAGGGCAAAAGAAAAAAAACAGAGACAAAAGAATAGGGACAGGACCTGCACGTCTAGGAGGGAGCTGTGAAGGAGGAAAGGTTTCCACACACTAGGAAGCCCCTTCGTGGGTGGAGACTGAGTGTGGCGTGGGGGGTGTGGGGAGGAGAGAGCGGCAACAGGGGTGCAGAGGGCAAAGTGGAGAGATTCCCGCACAGAGGATCGGTGCCGACCAGCACTCACCAGCCCGAGAGGCTTGTCTGCTCACCAACTGAGGCGGGTGGGGGCTGGGAGCTGAGGCTCAGGCATCGGAGTTAAGATCCCAGGGAGAGGACTGGGGTTGTCTGCATGAACACAGCCTAAAGGGGGCTAGTGCACCACAGCTAGACTGGAGGGAGTCTGGGAAATCTCTGGACTTGCCTAACAGACAAGAGACCATTATTTTGGGATGTGTGAGAAGAGGAGATTCAGAGCACTGCCTAAACGAGGTTCAGAGAGACGCAAGCCTCAGCTATCAGTGCAGACACCAGAGATGGGAATGAAATGTTAACACTGCTGCTACAGCCACCAAGAATCCTGTGTGCAAGCAGAGGTCACTATGCACACCTCCCCTCCCGGGAGCCTGTGCAGCCCGCCACTGCCATGGTCCCGTGATCCAGGGACAACTTCCCCGGGAGAACATACAGCATGGCCCAGGCTGTTGCAACGCCAGGCTGGCCTCTGCTGCCGCAGGCTTGTCCCGCATTCCATACCCCTCCCTTCCCCTGGCCTGAGTGAGCCAGAGCTCCCTAATCAGCTGCTCCATTAACCCACTCCTGTCTGGGTGAAGAACAGATGCCAGAGGGTGACCTACATGCATAGGTGGGGCCAAATCCAAAGCTGAACCCCAGGAACTGTGCAAACAAAGAAGAGAAAGGGAACTCTCTCCCAGCAGCCTCAGGAGCAGTGGATTAAATCTCCACAAGCAACTTGATGTACCCTGAATCTGTGGAATACCTGAATAGACAAGGAATCATCCCGAAATTGAGGCAGTGGACTTTGGGAACAACTTACAGACTTGGGGTTTGCTGTATACAACTACTAGTTTCTGATTTTTATGTTTATCTTAGTTTAGTTTTTAGTGCATGTTATCATTGGTGGATTTGTTTATTGGTTTGGGTGCTCTCTTCCCTTTTTTAAAATACTATTTTTATTTTAATAATATTTTAAAATATTTTTATTTTAATAACTTTATTTTACTTTATTTTATTTTTTTCTCCCTTTTCTTCTAGTCATGTGACTGACAGGGTCTTGGTGCACAGGGCAGGTGTCAGGCCTGAGCCTCTGAGGTTTGAGAGCCAAATTCAGGACATTGGACCACCAGAAACCTCCCGGCCCCACATAATATCAATCAGTGAGAGATCTCCCAGAGATCTCCATCTCAACAGTAAGACCCAACTCCATTCAATGACCATCAAGCTCCAGTGCTGGACACCCCATGCCAAACAGCAAGAAAGACAGGAACACAACCCCACCCATTAGCAGAGAGGTTGTCTAAAATCATAATAAATTCACAGACACCCCAAAACACAATTTTTGTGTGGGCAGGACATGGTCCTTCCCACCAGAAGGACAAGATCCAGCCTTATCCACCAGAACACAGGCACCAGTCCCCTCCAACAGGAAGTCTACACAACCCACTGAACCAAACTTAGCCACTGGGAGCAGACACCAAAAATAACGGGAACTACGAACATGCAGGCTGGGAAAAGGAGACCCCAAACACAGTAAGTTAAGCAAAATGAGAAGACAGAGAAACACACAGCAGATGAAGGAGCAAGGCAAAAACCCACCAGACCAAACAAATGAAGAGGAAATAGGCAGTCTACCTGAAAAAAGAATTCAGAGTAATGATACTAAAGATGATCCAAAATCCTGTAACTAGAATGGAGAAAATACAAGAAACATTTAACAAGGACCTAGAAGAACTACAGAGCAAACAAACAATGATGAACAACACAATAAATGAAATTAAATATTCTCTAGAAGGAATCAATAGCAGAATAAATGAGGCAGAAGAACAGATAAGTGACCTGGAAGATAAAATAGTGGAAATAACTACCACAGAGCAGAATAAAGAAAAAAGAATGAAAAGAATTGAGGGCAGTCTCAGAGACCTCTGCGACAACATTAAACTTAGCAATATTCGAATTATAGAGGTCCCAGAAGAAGAAGAGAAAAAGAAAGGGGCAGTGTAAATTTTTGAAGAGATTATAGATGAAAACTACCCTAATATGGTAAAGGAAATAGTCAATCAAGGCCAGGAAGCACAGAGAGTCCCTTACAGGATAAATCCAAGGAAAAACATGCCAAAACACATATTAATCAAACTATCAAAAATTAAATACAAAGAGAAAATGTTAAAAGCAGCAAGGGAAAAGCAAGAAATAACATACAAGGGAATCCCCATAAGGTAAACAGCTGATCTTTCAGCAGAAACTCTGCAAGCCAGAAGGCAGTGGCAGGACATATTTAAAGTGATGAAAGGAAAAAACCTACAACTAAGATTACTCTACCCAGCAAGGTTCTCATTCAAATTGAAGAGAGAAATTAAAACCTTTACAGACAAGCAAAAGCTGAGAGAATTCAGCACCATTAAAGCAGCTTTACAACAAATGCTAAAGGAACTTCTCTAGGCAGGAAACACAAGAGAAGGAAAAGACCTACAATAAGAAACACAAAACAGTTAAGAAAATGGAAAAAGGAACATACATATCGATACTTAACTTATAAATGGATTAAATGCTCCAACCAAAAGACATAGACTTTCTGAATGGATACAAAAACAAGACCCATATATATGCTGTCTACAAGAAACCCAATTCAGACCTAGGGACACACAGAGACTGAAAGTGAGTGGATGGAAAAACATATTCCATGCAAATGGAAATCAAAAGAAAGCTGGAGTAACAATTCTCATATCAGACAAAATAGACTTTAAAATAAAGACTGTTATAAGAGACAAAGAAGGACACTACATAATGATCAAGGGATCAATCCAAGAAGATATAACAAGTGTAAATATTTATGCACCCAGCATAGGAGCACCTCAATACATAAGGCAATTCTAACACTCATAAAAAGGGAAATCAACAGTAAGAAAATAGTAGTAGGGGACTTTAACATCCTATTTTCACCAATAGACAGATCAACCAAAATGAAAATAAATAAGGAAACACAAGCTTTAAATGATACATTAAACAAGATGGACTTAGTTGATATTTATAACATATTCTATCCAAAAACAACAGAATACACCTTCTTCTGAAGTGCTCATGGAACATTCTACAGGATAGATCATATCTTGGGTCTCAAATCAAGCCTTGGTAAATTTAAGAAAATTGAAATTGTATCAAGTATCTTTCCCGAGCACAACCCTATGATACTAGATATCAATTAAAGGAAAAAAAAATTGTAAAAAATACAAACACGTTGAGGCTAAACAATATGCTACCAAATAACCAAGAGATCACTGAAGAAATCAAAGAGGAAATCAAAAAACACCTAGAAACTAAGGACAATTAAAACACAATGACCGGGCTTCCCTGGTGGCGCAGTGGTTGAGAATCCGCCTGCCGATGCAGGGGACACGGGTTCGTGCCCCGGTCCGGGAAGATCCCACATGCCGCGGAGCGGCTGGGCCCGTGAGCCATGGCCGCGGAGCCTGTGCGTCCGGAGCCTGTGCCCCGCAACGGGAGAGGCCACAACAGTGAGGCCCGCATACCACACACACAAAAAAAAAAACCACAATGACCCAAAACCTATGGGATGCAGCAAAAGCAGTTCTAAGCAGGAAGTTTATAGCAATATTCCTCCTCAAATAAACAAACTAACCTTACACCTAAAGCAATCAGAGAAAGAAGAACAAAAAACCACCAAAGTTAGCCGAAGGAAAGATATCATAAAGATCAGATCAGAAATAAATGATAAAGAAATGAAGGAAACAATAGCAAAGATCAATAAAGCTAAAAGTTGGGTCTTTGAGAAGATAAACAAAATTGATAAATTATTAGCCAGACTCATCAAGAAGAAAAGGAAGAAGGCTCAAATCAACAGAATTAGAAATGAAAAAGGAGAAGTAACAATTGACACTGCAGAAATACAAAGGATCATGAGAGACACTACAAGCAACTATATGCTAATAAAATGGACAACCTAGAAGAAATCACAAATCCTTAGAAAATCACAACCTTCCAAGACTGAACCAGGAAGAAATAGAAAATATAAACAGACCAATCACAAGCACTGAAATTGAAACTGTGATTTTAAATCTTCCAACAAACAAAAGCCCAGGTCTAGACAGCTTCACAGGCAAATTCCATCAAACATTTAGAGAAGAGCTAACACCTATCCTTCTCAAACTCTTCCAGAATAGAGTGGAGGGAGGAACACTCCCAAACTCATTTAATGAGGCCACCATCACCCTGATAGCAAAACCAGAAAAAGATGTCACAAAGGAAGAAAACTAGAAGCCAATATCACTGATGAACATAGGTGCAAAAATTCTCAACAAAATACTAGCAAACAGAATCCAACAACACATTAAAAGGATCATACACCATCATCAAGTGGGGTTTATCCCAGGAATGCAAGGATTCTTCAATATATGCAAATCAATCAATGTGATACACCATATTAACAGACTGAAAGCTAACAACCATATGATCATCTCAATAGATGCAGAAAAATTTTCAACAAAATTCAACACCCATTTATGAAAAAAACCCTCCAGAAAGTAGTATAGAGGGAACTTACCTCAACATAATAAAGGCCATATATGATAAACCCACAGCCAACATGGTTCTCAATGGTGATAAACTGAAAACATTTCCATTAAGATCAGAAACAAGACAAGGTTGTCCACTCTCACCACTATTATTTAACGTAAGTTTGGAAGTTTTAGCCACAGCAGTCAGAGAAGAAAAACAAAAGAAATCCAAATTGGAAAAGAAGAGGTAAAATAGTCACTGTTTGCAGATGACATGATAGTATACGTAGAGAATCCTAAAGATGCTACCAGAAAGCTACTAGAGCTAATCTATGAATTTGGAAAGAAGCAGGATACAAAATTAATGCACAAAAATCTCTTGCATTCCTATACATTAATGATGAAAAATCTGAAAGAGAAATTAAGGAAACACTCCTGTTTACCACTGCAACACAAAGAATAAAATACCTAGGAATAAACCTACCTAAGGAGACAAAAGACCAGTATGCAGAAAACTATAAGACACAGTTGAAAGAAATTAAAGATGATACAAACAGATGTAGAGATATACCATGTCCTTGGATTGGAAGAATCAACATTGTGCTACCTAAAGCAATCTACAGATTCAATGCAATCCCTATCAAACTACCAATGGCATTTTTCACAGAACTGGAACAAAAAATGTCACAATTTGTATGGAAACACAAAAGACCAAAAATAGCCAAAGCAATCCTTAGAAAGAAAAAACAGAGCTGGAGAAATCAGGCCCTCTGACTTTAGACTATACTACAAAGCTACAGTAATCAAGACAGTATGGTACTGGCACAAAAACAGAAATATAGATCAATGGAACAGGATAGAAAGCCCAGAGATAAACCCACACACATATGGTCACCTTACCTTGATAAAGGGGACAAGAGTGTAAAATGGAGAAAAGACAGCCTCTTCAATAAGTGGTGCTGGGAAAACTGGACAGCTACATGTAAAAGAATGAAATTAGAACACTCCCTAACACCATACACAAAAATAAACTCAGAATGGATTAAAGACCTAAATGTAAGGCCAGACACTATCAAACTCTTAGAGGAAAACATAGGCAGAACACTCTATGACATAAATCACAGCAAGATCCTTTTTGACCCACCTCCTAGACAAATGGAAATAAAAACAAAAATAAACAAATGGGACCTAATGAAACTTAAAAGCTTTTGCACAGCACAGGAAACCATAAATAAGATGAAAAGACAGCCCTCAGAATGGGAGAAAATATTTGCAAATGAAGAAACTGACAAAGGATTAACCTCCAAAATATACAAGCAGCTCAGCAGCTCAATATCAAAAAAGCAAAAACCCAGTCCAGTAATGAGCATCAGACCTAAATAGACATTTCTCCAAAAACGATATACAGATTGCCAACAAGCACATGAAATGATGCTCCACATCACTAATCATTAAAGAAATGCAAATCAAAACTACAATGAGGTATCACCTCACACTGGTCAGAATGTCAATCATCAAAAAATGTACAAACAATAAATACTGGATAGGGTGTGGAGAAAGGGGAACCCTCTTGCACTGTTGGTGGGAATGTAAACTTATATAGGCACTATGGAGAACAGTATGGAGGTTCCTTAAAAAACTAAAAAGAGAACTACCGTACGACCCAGCAATACCACTACTGGGCATATACCCTGAACAAACCATAGTTCAAAAGGAGTCATGTACCACAATGTTCATTGAAGCACTATTTACAATAGCCAGGACATGGAAGCAACCTATGTCCATCAACAGATGAATGACGAAAGAAGATGTGGCACATATATACAATGGAATATTACTCAGCCATAAAAAGAAATGAAATTCAGTAACTTTTAGTGAGGTGAATGAACCTAGAATCTGTCATACAGAGTGAAGTAAGTCAGAAAGAGTAAAACAAATACCGTATGCTAGCACATATATATGGAATCTAAAAAAAGAAAGAAAAATGTTCCTGAAGAACCTAGGGGCAGGACAGGAATAAAGACACAGACATAGAGAGTGGACTTGAGGATACGGGGAGGGGAATGGGTAAGCTGAGATGAAGTGAGATAGTGGCACTGATATATATACACTACCAAAAGTAAAATAGATAGCTAGTGGGAAGCAGCCACATAGCATAGGGAGACCAACTCAGTGCTTTGTGACCACCTAGAGGGGTGGGATAGGGAGGATGGGAGGAAGACGCAAGAGGAGGGGTATGAGGATATATGTATACATATAGCTGGTTCACTTTGTTATACAGCAGAAACAAACACAACAATGTAAAGCAATTATACTCCAATAAAGATGTTAAAAAAAAGTCCCAGTTAACTACATTTACTTTCTTAAAAATGAGTTAAACTCTGATAAATACTGTATGTTATAAATAGTAATGAAAGTTATCACGGCACACACACATACCCACACATATTGGTAGTGTGCAAATTCATAGTATAATTTAAATAGGACTTTAACATAATTCACATATTTTTCTGAATTATGGCAACATTATATAAATAATGGAAACATGAACCACTGACTCAAAGTCTGTCTTTCTGAAATTATTGATGTCAGCTCATTACACTCCATTATTGGCATAATTTATATGACAAATCCCATTGCACAAATGCAGCATTTCTAAAATGATTTGCTATCATTGAGCCTATATAATTTGCATTTGGTTTATACCCTTTAAGACTAAATGTCATTTTTGCCAACAGAGTTACTATGTATATGGTCTGAGAAGAAATCAGGAAAATTTTAAATCACTATAAATTGGGCATATTTTAAGAATATTGTTTCATTCTAAATGACATATATTCTATGGATAAGACTTGGCCTTTTACTTCAATAAGTATAACAAAAAATCAAGGCTCTACAATTTATTACTTACCTAGCTTTTTACAAGTAATGACTTATCTAAATTTCATTACTGCATCAGCAAAATCCATGTGTTGATAGTTCAGCTTGAGCCTAAACTATGTTCACCACTGGGATTTACAGAGGTATGGAGTTGTGTCACGAGGAAGAAGACCAGGACAGATCCTAGAAAAATACTAGGTACGAGGCTTAGTGTTACCCAGGTTACAACCAGATAATGGTGGGTTTGACACCTTTGTTGTCTATATGCTGATCTTCTTGTCCAGCTTCCCTGACATGATTCTGATCACCCTAGTGATTGGATTTAAGAAAATAGGAAAGATCTGAGTTGTACACAAATCATTAAACTACTCTAAGCATAAAATGTTAAATCTTTGGGACCAAGGGTGAGGTAAAAGATTCTTGAACTTTATTCAAGCTGTTTCAGTTTTGCTCACCTTTGGTCAACTCTCAGAATGTTCAGATTTTTTTTCACTCAACACTCTCTTTTTGCATGCCTATTTGAAGTCAGGCAATGTGCTTGATGTTAAGATGAACACAACTGAATAAAATATAAGACATGCTTTTTAGTAAACCTGTGGGACAATAACTCTTGATTTAACTCTTCCTTATAATTAGTATTTTATTTTTATCATTGTACTCATATATCACTACCACCACTACTGCTAATGATACTATTTTAATAATATGAATTATTTCAACAAAGTTTTTAATTGAACTACTCTTCTACAGTCTCAAAGCCCGTGATTCACTTAAGGATTTTCCATGAGTTTCCATGGTTTGTCATCACCACTGATTCCCAATGTTTTGTCACCTGCTTGAGCTCCAGATACATATTTCAGGCTATGTACTGGTTACCATATAGACTTACTATAGGCTTCTCCAGCTCAGCATGTCCCAAATTGAATAGATGATGATGATTCATCCTTTATTCAACCTACCCATTCTGTCATCTAATTTTGTCAAGTATATTTTAAATATGTTTTTATTATCTTCTTTTCATATTCACTTTTATTTATGGAATTCTTGACTTTATCATCTTTACTTCGGCTGTTGCAGTATGTTTCCCTTTTACTTCAGTTATTGTAAAAATCTCATTTGTCTAATTCCCATATGGTTAATTGGCTAATTCTCTTTTGTGAACCCATCTCCCAGAGTGGGATATGAAGTCACTTCACTTTGAATCTTTGATCATCAAACTATATACCTACTAGCTCTCCAATAGCATTTATCTACTCATTACCTTCCCAGGCCTCCCTCATTCCTTGAAGATTTTGGTAATCGACTCCATGTTGATCACTAACATCTCTCCTACCATAACCCTTGATGTCAATATCCAGGCACATTGATTTTTCTTAGGCCTTGTTATATAACCTTATCAAGCTACTCAATCCTATCTGTAACAATGTCCTAAATTCATCATTAACAATAATCACACTCTTCCATAATCTCAATTTCTAGCGCACAGATTCACATCTGCTATTTTACCAGGTGACTTCTTCTCACACCCTGACTCCAAAAATTGTTTGACCCCATCCAGACAAGTAAGTTATCCTCTCTTTATTCTTTACTCCCCTCAAGTCTTTATTTTTGCTCCTTTGCCATCTTAAATTATTACACTCTCAAACTCATTGCTATTCTCTCCATTTCTATAACTTCCCTGGAAAAGCCCCAACTATAGAAAAAAAAATCAATTTTGCCTACTTTGAGCCTGTGTCATCACAGATGAATGTAACTAGGGAAAATACACATGTATCCAGCCATTCTAATTGTTCTTTCTTAATAGTAAGACCACTAACTTCAAATGGGCCTTTGTCCTTTGACTCTTCCATCCTCCTGGATGACTATCTCATAGTTTCATATCCTGATCAATCCTTCAATGCCTTTCCCCACATTGTTGCTTTCAACTGATTATCTAGATCCTATTTGAGAATTACAGTAGAAGCAACTTTAAAAAGGCCTTCACAAGCTACCACCATCACATCTACTTATCTGTGTCAACATCTAAATGCTCTCCTTTCATTCCTGTTACTGACCTCAAACTGGCTATCCTCCTACCTAAGGCCAACAGCTCCATTTGTGTACCACATCATCTTGTCTATTCAGGGACATCTGGTCATCTCTGTCACCTCGCTTGCATCATTGTTATTTCTCTATATATACTGGATAATTTACAACAGCATTCAAACATGTTTAAATCTCTTCTTTGGTAAAGAAAATTATCTCTTTATTCCACATCTTCTATAGGTAACACCTCAATTATCTGCTTTCTTTTATAAGAGCAATCCTCAGAATTGTTCAAGGTCTAATTTTATCCCTCTCATTCTTTCTCAAAACCACTTTAATTGGGGTTTTGCTCCCATTGCTACATATAAACTGTTCTTGAAAAGCTCACCAATCTCCATGGTATTCAATCCTAGGGCCACTTTTTTTTTGGGGGGGGGGGTACGCTGGCCTCTCACTGTTGTGGCCCCTCCCGTTGCAGAGCACAGGCTCCGGACGCTCAGGCTCAGCAGCCATGGCTCACGGGACGAGCCGCTCCGCGGCGCGGCATGTGGGATTTTCCCAGACCGGGGCACGAACCCGTGTTCCCTGCATCGGCAGGCGGACTCTCAACCACTGTGCCACCAGGGAAGCCCCTTAGGGACACTTTTAAGTCCTTGTTTATTTGATTTCTCAGCAGCATTGATCACCCCCATCTTGAAGCACTTCAAATACTCTGCTTTCTAGAGTCCATATTCCATTTTGTGGTTCTGTCCTAATATCTCTTTTCCAGTTTTTTTTTTTTTTTTTTCCTCATTTCCTTGCTACAGTTAGAAAACTTTTCTGTTTGAAGACTTTAGCAGGGAAATTGTGTTTTGCATTCTCTGCTGGTGATCTTATCCAGTTTCATAGCTACTTATAACATCAACATACTGAGAACTCCTAAATTATATCTAGAGAGCAGATCTTTCTCCTGAACTCCACATTGTGATTTTGCTGCCTATTTGACATCTCTACTTGCATGTTCAATAGGCATTTCAAGCATAACATGCCCCTACGATGTGTTACTGAATTTTTCTCCCCGTACCACCTGTTCCTACTGAAATTTTCTTCAACTTGGTTTATGGAAACTCCATTTTCCCTATTTCTTTTACCCAAAATCGTAGTCAGCCAATTTATCTCCTTCTTGCCCACCCCATATACAATTCATCCATAAATTATGTCCGCTGGACTATTTCTTACTCTTCCATTGCTATCAGCTGGTCAAAGGCACAATCATCCCTCCCGTTGATTATTGTGTTAGCTTATCTGCTCTCCCTATTTCTACCTTGCCTCCAACTTCAGTTTGTTTTCAATGCAGCAACCCATATGATTCATTTGAAATACACATAAAACCAAGCTGTAACCAAGCAGGACACTATGGGCCTTCCCTGGACAGACCCCTCCCTCACATCTTCTGCTGTAGCTCCTCTGTGAAGTAACCAGATAATAGTATCAGATGCAGATTTCCTGAGTTGTTTTACAGATGCTAAAACCACCACCAAATGAAAGAAATTAACTACTTTGCAATGAGCACGTAGCCCCCAGACTTACTGGAGCCTGAGGATTGATCTTGTTAACTCCTGTGACACCACCCTGTTACCTCACCATCAGCCAATCAGAGAATCCCGCAGGAGCTGCTCACACACACCCCCGACTCCCCTCCCTCACCTTGCCTTTAAAAATGCCTCTCTGAAGCTCATCGAGGAGTTTGGGTTTTTTGAGCCTTAGCTGCTGTGGACTATTTGCTTTGTGCCTTGCGATAAATGCTGTACTTTTCTTCACCACAACCCAGTGTCAGTAGATTGACTTTATTATGCGTGGGCAAGTGGACCTAAGTTTGACTCGGTAACAAAGCCATTCCTTGCCCCAAACCACCCACTGACTTCTTATCCAGGTGAGTACCAAAATTTTTGCAATGATCTACACAGTCTGGGTCTTGCTTACTTCTGTGATCTTACCTTTCATCTCTCTGAGTTTCAATCACTATATTCCTAACCCTTTGGTCTTCACTTACTCTTTAAAATGTTACTATCTCAATAAGGCCTTTCCTGAACACTATATTTCAAATTTCAACCATACCCTCAACAGCACTTCTCTGCCATATTTTTAGCAAGATTTTTACCATCTGATGAACTGTATATTTCACTTACGGGTTTGTTATGCATTTCATCCCCACTTCTGTTGCCTACCATCCATTTAGAATTTAAATTCCATGAGGGCAGGGATTTTTATTTTGTTTGTTTGTGTCTGCAACAGTGCTTATCACATACTATTTATTGAATAAATAAATTAATGAAGAAATAAATTAACAGATGAGCAGAGTTGAAGGAAAAAATGAAGCATTCTCCTAATTTGTGAAAAGGTCACATGTTTACCTAGCATTAAGAGTGTTTTCCTTGACCCACCTGGGGAATGAAATAGAGGGCCATCATGATTCCAAGGTTTGGAGGTAGGAAGAAGCGCGCTGCAGCACCGCTGAATCGGCTTGAAGAAATTGATAATTGAGTCTTAAGAAGCCACTAACAGGGCAATTTAACCATTACCACTTTTGCTTTGGAAGTCATCTTAAATATTGGCAATATTTGATGGTGAGGATTAGTGGATTTTCCTACTTTGTTTTGGATATTAAAAAATAAGTCACTGCAGAAACTGGAGAGTGGGTATTAGGTATTTTTAGGGGACACTTTTATCTGTTTCAAAATGATCTTTCCTACCTTCTGTTCATTAATAGAAAATTTAGAACCCAATATGTAGCTCATCTTCATGTATATAACACTTCAGACATCTGTTTTGTGTATATGTAATTCACATGAGATTCATTTAAGAAATAAGGCAATGAAAATAGTAACACTTCTTAAATATACCTAAACAGTTCTCAGAATAACACTGTTTAATTATTTAGCAATATTTTGAGGATTTCATGGTGGCAGCACAGTTCAGCCATCTTCCCTGGTGATAAACAAATGGACTACAAGATGATACAAAGAGATTAAATGGACAGCATTCATTTCCCACTTGTTACATAAATGCTCCTAGTGTTCAATATAATGATGAAGGAAATCAGCAACACTGGCAGACTACTGGGGTAACAGCAGGGGCAGATTAAGCTACTGAGAGGTTCTGGGGAGAGGTAGTAAGGATTTCTGATTTTGAATATGAGGGAAAGCTCATACAGACTGCAGACTCTTCAAATTCTAAAATTTGAGATTCTGAGAAGAGCATCGAAAGTTTGGTGACTCAAAGAACAAAGTATAGCAATTAACACAAACTCTGAGAAATGTTTGGAGAATGGCGACGGTCCACAGTATAGGGTATAAAGCTGGGGAGAGTCCTGGAGAATGTGGCTGCCTGGTGCAGGAGAGCTCTGGGGCCAACAGATGAGGAAGAGCCAAGTACACAAAATAAACATGGGCCCACTGGATTTATATTATGTTCAAGAGAACTTGGATTCCTCATTTCTCTTAAGCCTGGATTTATTAATCTCCTATTTGCCAGAAGTCAGTTTATGAACACATGAATTTAGGGAACATCGGCAGAATCCCAACACTTTTTCCAGCCGTATAGCTGTATCTAGCCTGTAGTTACAGACATAACCTATACGTTTTAATGAGGATAAACAACATTTGAATAAATGTTTTCAACACAGGATAAGACATTTCAAAGCCAAATGTTCATAGCAAAATTATACCTCCACACAGAGCAGAATTTCAATCACCTGTAGAAAGGATTTCAGTTCACCCCTCTCCTCACTCAGTCTTTCCCTCTCCCATGAACGTCTCTGCACGTTGAACTTTTTTTTTTTTTTTTTTTTTTTATTTTTATTTTTATTTATTTTTTTTTTTTTGCGGTATGCGGGCCTCTCACTGTTGTGGCCTCTCCCGTTGCGGAGCACAGGCTCCGGACGCACAGGCCCAGTGGCCACGGCTCACGGGCTTAGTTGCTCCGCGGCATGTGGGATCTTCCCGGACCAGGGCACGAACCCGTGTCTCCTGCATCGGCAGGCGGATTCTCAACCACTGCGCCACCAGGGAAGCCCTGCACGTTGAACTTTTAAAAACATGTTTTAATTTGGTGATTGACTATTAGTAACTTGTGAAAAAAATCACACATAACAAATTTAAATCATTAAAATTACAAAATATGTTTTTATTTTAAAAAGCAGATTTTCTTCAGAAGCAGAGAGAAAATAGACTGTTACATTCAGTGTAGCATTTTCAGTCAATATGATGTCTGAGCTTTTGCTGCTGACTAGAAGACACTTTTGGTGGATTCTGGACATCCACCTCACTGTTTCCCAGTTTTTGTTTTCATTGTTTTCCCAATGAGACGGGCAATATCATCACTTCGGTATTTACAACCCGGACTGTGACCCTCCAGTTACAGACAATCAGAATTCAGATCTGTGTTTGCAGACCCCCAGGGAAAGAGTGCCAATAAAGGCTCACATCCTGTATTTCTAAATATTGAAAAAGTCAAACCTTCTGACTTTGACAAGTAGCTCTTCATAACATCTAGAAGAAGGCCAGGTTAAAACGCATAATTTCAGACTCTTGAGTTTTTTTCACCAGGATGAGATGGCACAAGGGGAGCCAGTTCCTTGGCCCAAATATGCTTCTCTTGTTTTCCAACTCCTTACTCTATCTTGACCACAATGTGCATATCCATACTCATGTGCATGGTTGTGGCTACCTTATTTCTGCAGTCCAAGTTCTGTCAAATACTCATGCAAGTACCTACACGTTATCTGGCCTCGTGCTTAGTTATTTGAATATTAGAAGTGAGTAGGCTCTGGAAGTAGGGTTAGAGTCATTTTGACAAGGACTTTTGGGATCCCAGATACCTAGGACATGACCTAAAGTGGGAGGCATGGGATACAGGTGGAAACATCTTTTAGACCTTGAGACTCTTTGCTCTGTGGAGAGTTAAAATCCCAGAGGAGGGCCAGAGTGGGTTCCTTAGGCCTTTGCCCAGGTATAAGGATGTGGCTGGTTAGGCCTATAGTTTAGAGATTCTTTCTAAATAAAATATATATAGTTTTTAGTCTTACTGGTAGGAGTAAAATAACATAGTTGATTAATTCACATGTACTGACTTCTAAATTTTTATCATTATACTATTATTAGTTATTATTACTATCACTACTGAAATTTACATGATATTTTTAATTTTTTAACAACTTTATTGAGGTATAATTGAAATTTAAAAAATCCCTACCTGTTTAATGTACATAATTTGAGTCTGAGCATATGCATACATCCATGTTGTATAAAACTCTTTAAGAAAACATAAATTTTATCGATAATATATGGATAGATAAATATCATATGGGATAGATACCAACTTTGTAGCTCTTGACTATTACTTATTTTTCCCTTTATCCAAGTTCCTAAAATTCTTCTCCTCATGCAAAGCTGTCACTGAGTGAGGGATATTGATCGTCACATTCATGAAATGTGACTGGTAGAGTAATTGAATCCACACAATTCATTTAACTTGTAAGGAAACTATAATAGTTTCTGAAGGGATTTATTTATGTCTTTTTCTTGTACGAGTGCTGGATTTGGTTCCTCTGTGGAATGAGTATGGTCATTATACAATTTAGCATTAAGGAAAAAAATTCTTTTTGATCTCATTGGTTGAGTTATTTCTCTAAAGTAACAGCTTAAGAGGTGTTTTGATGATACCAGAAAAATTAAAAATCTCAATAAAACTATGAAATTTAAAAATTACATTCATAGAATCTAAATTTAGTCTTCATGGCATTTAGATTCACTTGTTAAATTCCCCATGACAGTAGAATATTGGTTTTGATTTAGCAAGATTACATGAAGTTATCAAAATGTTCTAAACAATTGACTTTCTTTTCCGAAGTGATATGTCTTTTGATTTGTTCAAAGTTGGATCAGTGTGGTTTTACTCAACATGCATACATTGTCATTAAGTCCAGCTTTTGTTCATTATTTAAATAATTATTTTAAAAGTTAATTGTAATGTATATATAATTTTTCAATTTTATTGATATATAATTGACATATAGCACTATATAAGTTTAAATGTACAGCATAATCACTTGACTTACACATATTGCAAAGCGATTACCACAATAAGCTTAGTCAACATCCATCATCTCACAGATATAAAAAACAAAAATATTATTTATATACATAAAAGCTAAGATGTCCCACTGCATCAATATTACAAGGAAAAAACTAGATGAAATTAAATTCATGTATGTCACATAATAGAGGAGGACTCAAACAAAGTAGTGAGATTGCAATCATTTGCTTTAAACAATTTACTTAACTTACACTTCTATGGCCATGCAGAGATACATTTGGCCACCTTCATAATGGGAAACAGTTTACAAAACTCATCCAGTGTACAAGGCATACCTCAGATGCTATCAAGAGAAAATATTGTATGTTCACTAAACTGTGTAAGTTAATTGACAATGTCAGTATACAAGTATTAACCATGTAGAAATTGCAGGTAGTAAATGAGGAGAAGATGAAAATCAATTGTTCTAAGAAGAAAATGCATATTACACCTGGCAGCTCTGTTTAATGGAAACTGTGAAGTAGGGTGCTAGAAAGTCATATGTGAAAGGAGAAGAGAAGTTATGCTCAGGGAGATGGATTTGCATCCAGATTTCTCCTCTAATTAGCTTCTCCTGTTGAGATTATCTGAGCAAGCTGTAATGGAAATAAGGAGTTAAGTGTTGTTAGGTTATAAAATTGTGGTCAGGATTACGGAGTTGATATGAGGTGTTAATAACCAGGTGTGGGTAGAAGGGAGGCAAGGAAGCCAGGGCATGTGCTATTCACTCAGTAACACAGGGATTCTCAATTCTGTCTGTATACAGAAGTACTTCAAGAACTAAAAATGCTTTAGTTCTACCCAGATCAATTTAATCAGACTCCCTGGTAGTGGCTTCTGTGTAGTTTTATTTGTATTTTAAAACTCCCTGTAGCCAGTGTTGAACAACATAGATTTAGAATTATGATAGAAACAGGAACAGGAGAGTTGTCACCAAGAAAGGTGCCTAAGTCTTCAAAAAAAAAACTGCAGCTGTTACTATGATAGAATTAGTCAATGGATTATTATTGTATAACTCATTAACTGATCATGAAGTGGACTCACAAAAGCAGTATACAAATTGTTTTATAATCTATGATTACAATCATAAGTATGGACACTATATACTAATTCTATTTTAAATATAAAAATGTAAACATTTAATTAACATGATAGGATTATGAGATAAAATATTTCATTTTCTTTAATGCTACCACAATGGTGCTTTAATAAATGTTTTTAAAAATAAAATTTAAGATGTTACTTAAGAAAAAATTGGTTTATCAACATGAGATATCTGAATTTAGCTTTTGACCAAGATTCCTTGGTAACCAAACTCATGGAAAGGAAACAAAAATCATTTCTGTAGGGAATAACCTCATTTTTTTCATTAAAGAAAGCCTGATCAGATTTCCTTTACTTCTCTCTGGGAAATGCCAGTGTCATTGCTACACCTGCTCACCAAGCAAAGTCGGCTCTCCAACTTCCTTCTTCTTCCATCCTGAACCCTTCCCATATTTGTACTAATCATTGCAATCACGGCAGAGTGCAACTTTATTTAATGAGCAAGTTTTTGATCAACCACTGTCCTACTGCGTGTTAGACATTCTTGAAGATGTGAGGGATACCAAGACTAAGGTCAATATCACAAGGTTATGGAGAACATGGAATTTGGACTCATGTAAGCCTGGATTCAACTGTTACTCCCATCTTAAAGTGCCAATACCACAACAAACACCACTCACACTGTTCAGCCCTCCCTATCCTGAATTTCTCAGTTAATGTGTTTAATGTCTCTCTCCCCATCACTATAGCACATGCCACATGGTGACAAGAACTTTTATTTCTTCATTTACTGACTTATCCCTAGTGTCTAGAACATTTGGCTTACAACAGGCTTATGGAAGGCGCTCAATAATATTTATTAAATAAGGGAATTCAGAAACAGCATCCAGTGTCATTTTGACTCCCTATCACTTGCTACTTCTATAGTTTTGCCTAAGGTCCCAGAATCGGTAAGTTACAAAGACAGAATTTGAACACTAGGTTTACATGAGTCCTAATTCCATGGTCTTGTTGATTTTTTTAAGCAGCAAAGCATGGTTTATCTCAAGGCCTTTGCATTTGCCATTTCTTCAACTTGGACTGCTTTTCTGGCAGATAACATGATGTTTTTTTCCCCTCACTCCCCCCTGCTCTTCACTCAAATGCCAGAATATCAAGACCAGTATGACTAAGACAGAGTGACTAGATGTGTCTTTTCTCTAAGTGAGATGGGAAGTCACTGTAACAAAGAATATGATTACCTGGTTTATGCTTAACAGGATCACTCTGGCTAAATGTTGGGACTAGGCCTAAACAGGAAATGTCCGAGCTTTGTCATAAATTACTGAATTAATCGAGAAGACAGATGATTGGACAAGAGTCATAACAGGTGTGAAGTGATTGGAGCTTGGTTATATGTTGATTATAGAGTTAATGGGTTTTACTGTTAGAATAGATAGGTTATAAGATAAAAAATGACTGATGGTTAATTCTTTGGCTTTTGGTTTGAGGAACTGGAAAAATAGGGTTGTAATTGATCCAGAAAAGTACAGAGGAACTGATTTGGGGTGGAGGAGAGATCCAGGATACTAGTTCTGTTCATGTTAAGTTTAATACGCTTTTTAAGTGGTTGTGGTGAGTAAACAGTATGATACACAAGTGTAGAGTTCAGATATTTAAATTAGGAAGTCATCAACGTAGAATATTTAAAGTGACTCAAGGAGATTACCAAAGGAGTGAATACAGATTGAGAGGAAAAGACATATTAGGACTGAATCCTGGGCCATCAGTGTTTAAGACATTGTAGATATAAGGAGGAACCAGCAGGCAGACTCAGAAAAGAGCAGCTGGAGTCGGAGGATGAATATGTGAAGTCTGAAAGCCAAGTTCCCAGGAGGAGGGAGTGATGAATTGCATTATGACTTTTATAGATCCAAGACAAAGGAGAAATTAAGAATTAAGAGTATTGGATTACATTCTACTTCTTTCTACATGTTGGCTGAATTTTCTCATACAGACATCCTCCGTATGACTGGAAACGTAGTCATTAGAATGTCCTATATTTCATAATTTTTCTACCATAGAGACCAAAAATATTCTCATGCTTCAGTTCAAAAGTTCTGAGTAAGATGTCCACTTCCATGTATATAAACTTTGACCCATGAGAACGGTGCCAAATAGAATGCCAGTTTGGCTTTTTCTCCATGGCCACCATCATTCCACAGTTATAAAAAGTAAAGGAACTTTTTTAGGACAAAATTATAGATTTCTACTATAATCATTAATTAATAAGATTTACCATGTACATAGACTTATATATATTTATTTTCTTATTCTCTCAGAGGAAATTAGAGTAAATAAGGAAGTTTTATGTTAGTGCTTTTGTTGGGCATGTAAGTAGTCCACAGTACACAGGTTTTGAGGACAGTACTGCACTTTAGCTGCCTAAATAATCCTTGATGTCTCTCCCTGTGATTAAAAAAAAAAAATTATCAAGAGACCTCCTAATTTCTCTACTTTTACCTAATTTAAACTTGCATTTTTAGTTCACAAAAATTCTGTAAGGTAGATGCTATTTTCACTAAATTATAAATGTATCAACAAATGTAACAAAAGTACAAAAAAAAAAAAACCCACCTTTTTTAAAGTTAGGCAACTTAACCAAAGACATAGCTAATAAGTGTTAGGATTTGGATGTAAGTCTGTTTAAATTAAAAAATATATGCTTTTCTCAACCTTGACACATTTTATTTTTTTATCTTGTTTGACTTGCTAAACTCTGTGTACTATTTTATTAATATCTGGTGTTGTCTCTCTTCAGTAAAGCTCACATTACTCTTGTTTCTGGTTAATATGGGATCAAGATCTAATATCAGCTGTGAGGTACAAGAATTATAAGAGGTCTCATGACAGGAGAAAAACAAGTTTTGGAACGAGACAGACTGGGTTCAAATCTTGACAACTATTTCATAGCTGGGTGTAATTAGACATAATATTTAACTTCTATGACCCCAATACCCTCATCTGACACATGAGTATACTATTGTACCAGCCTCATGAAGTTGTTTGAGCATTAACTAAACTAACATATAAAGTATCTAGTGCAGTTCCTAGCATACAATGTGTGCAAAAAAGCACCAATCCCAAGAGCTACCAAAAGGAAGAGGGAGAGGCTAATGCCATACAGGTCTGGACAATTGACTTGAACTGAATGGCTTATTACAAGAGAAGAGGATCTGAGAAGTCTGCAAGTTTGATTTGTAGAGAACTAGCTTTATAATTCAGGTGGTCTAAGTAAACTCCATGGGATGGAGAGAGAAGTGAGGATGAGTTGTTACAAGCATCAAGATCTCTGATGCAGTACTAGTTCTTGGTAAAAGGAAGGTTGTGTGCTCACATTAACACTGGAAACAGGATTTAGTGCCTTTGTGCATTGAGAACTACTAGGAACTAGGCATAGGAATATAGTTATGAGCAAATCTCTCTGGTATATTTTGCAGGACTCCAGATTTAGTATGTATATATAGTGAAAATTCGTGCTTTATATTAAGAGGCACTTATCTGGATTGGCCTTTTACTGTGGGAGGTTTGGAAAATCAGCTTTATCTCCAAGATTATATAGGGTTCATAGGATTATATTCACCCTTGGTAAAAAGGCAGAAAATTATTTTTGACTTTCATTAATCTGTACTCTACACTGGAATTTCTGGGCTCTGGATTTGTGATAGGCTGAGGCTAAAATTACCAGATTAATTTTCTTCGTAGTTGGGCAGGTTAGAGGAAAACTAGGAATGAATGGCTAATAGACTTTCATCTTGGATTCTTTCATTCATGTGTGTAGACATATCAGAATTTTTAGATGCATTGTGGAATAAGTCACATAATATGGGGGAAATTATATTTCAGGGGAATGAAGTGAAATAAATTGCTATAAACCAAATTATTTTATATAGATGATTGACTACATTAAAACTGAATAGCTTTTGGATTGTTGTCTGGAAATTACAAGTCTTGGGTTCGTGTATACTTTAATAACAGAGAGTATGAGAATCCTGGTTTTCCGCTGAGCATGGAAAATTCAAAACAACAAAAAGCAGACATTTTACTTATTTCATTTCTGATGCCATGCACTAGAATCAAACTCAGTGAACTAATTTTCCCCTACCCATGATTCCGTCAAATGAAAAGACAGTTAAATATCTTATATAATCAACTAAAGATCATGTATTCAGTTAAGGATTATTAATAAGATTTTTCTCTGTGAAAAATCCAACTGCTTGTGATTTTGAATATTTTGTTTCTAGAACATGGAAGGTGTCTATTATTCATATTCCTGAGAATTACATATATCAGGAGTTTTAATTAAACACAATGACTGTGAGTCTGATTTCGAAAATCAGATAAATTGTACTTTTAGTTAATAGTTTTTTTAATGCCATAGAATTATTTTCAATTAGACATTCCTAATGTGAAACTGGTATAAACCCCTAATTTATTAAAATTCATAACACAGTATAAAAGGTATCATCAGATATTTTAATTCCAAACAGATTAATATATCTTTAGTTACTAGAAATAATTCTGAAGATCAGTGAAAATGTATTAAAGCAGGAATCAGCACGTGAAATTAATTCAGTATATCATGTCATTTCAAAGATAAGTTCAACTATGCTGAACATCTGAATAATGAAAAAAACACATACAAAATAAACTAACATAATTGAGAACAGAGTTAAATACAAGTGGAATACATACTGAGTTGCTGAAGTTTACAATCAAAAGTAAATCCTATGGAGATCCACTTCTGGTAATGGAGACAGCTTGTTTCATATAGATTTTTCCACGAAGAAAAACTATAGGGAAAATATTTTGTTTGAAGGCAATAGAGAGTAGAGAAAAACAGGTAGAAACTCAAAAGAATACAGTCCATAAAAAAAGATAAGCACACTGGGTGATATTCACATTTATGTAGCTTTCTTCCTGAGAACATTGTCTTTTCTGTAAGCAATTGGGTAGCTAGAACTCAGGCAGTAATGCATAATCCTTTTGGCTTGAAGTGTCAGAAGATAAACTTTGAGATTGTCTGGGTGACTAGAAATTGAAGGGTAGGGAATAATGCAGGAGGAAACCACAGAAGTGTAGCACCTGATATCTGCAGATAATACCTCCCAAATCCTTAAGTGACCTCAGAACTACATACCTACATATGAGTGGGAGAAACTCTAAAGAACCTAGTAGAAATAAACATTTGTGAGGTAAAAACAAAACAAAACAGAAATTTCCATTTTTGCCATCAAAGGAAGCAGAATTTGGAATTTGAGCTCCTCAGAAGAGCTTGATAAACATCTTGGGCTTTCTAATAACTGACACAATCAAATTAAGAGTGAACATTAATTAACTGCCTACTAGCATAAAATATTCTTCAAAAGAAAATACAATTGAGAATCTCTAAAATATTTTATTCAGTGTCTGTCACACAAAAATTATTTGAGGGCTTCCCTGGTGGCGCAGTGGTTGAGAGTCCGCCTGCCGATGCAGGGGACACAGGTTCGTGCCCCGGTCCGGGAAGATCCCACAAGCGGCGGAGCGGCTGGACCCATGAGCCATGGCCGCTGAGCCTGCGTGTCCGGGGCCCGTGCTCCGCAACGGGAGAGACCACAACAGTGAGAGGCCCACATACCGCAAAAAAAAAAAAAAAAAAAAAAAAAAAAAAAAAAAAAAAAAAAAAAAAAAAATTATTTGAAATGGAAAGAAATAGGAAATTCTTTCTCATATTTAAGAGAAATGAAGAAATGAAATCAAAAGAAACATACCTAAAGATGGCTTAGATATTGGATTAGCAGACAAGAACTTTAAATCAGCTAAATTATGTTCAAGGCTTAAGGAAAAAGATGAACCAATAGGGAATCTCAGAAGAGAACTGGAGTGCATGGGGAAAAAAATAGAAATTTGAAAACTGAAAAGTGCAGTCTTAAATGAAAATTTCACTTGATGGGCTTTATAGCAGATTGGAGGTGGCAGAAGACAAATAGTGAGCCTGAAGAGATCAAATAATGTCTGGGGCAATACCAAGTGATATAACATCTATGCAGTTTGAGTCCTAGAAACAGAAGGGAGAGAGAATAAGTGAGGAAAAAAATGTGGAGGAAAAAAAAACCTGAAAATATCCCCAAGTTGGTGAAAAGCATGGGTTACAGAGCCAAGAAGATTGGCAAACCTCAGGAAGGATAAATACAAAGAACGCCACACATAAGCTCATTTAGTCTAGGTGCTTGAAACTAAAGATAAAGAGAAAAACCTTGAGAGAAGCCAGAGATAAAGAGCATATGCAAACACAGGAACAATGACACTAATGAAATGTGTCAGTAAATATATACTTTCACTTTCTAATAGGAAAACTGACAGCTTAGAACAAATTATAACATATTTTGGGGTTTACAGCATTAGTAGATATGAAATATATGACAGCAATGGAATAAAATGGGAGGTTGCTAAGTGGAACTGTATGTTAAACTCTTATATTTTAATTGAAGTGATAAAATATTAACTGCTATAAGACTGTGAAAGATAAGGATGGCTATTTTAATCCTTTGAATCACCATCTACAATTATTAGAAAGTTTACTTGCACGTTAGTAGAGCAATCAGAAGGAATGATTAAAAATATGTAATTTACTGGAAAATTCTGTGTATACAAGTCACTATTAATGCAATAAAAAGAGAGAAAACTACAATATAAATTGACAAAATACTTGTAACTAAAACATATAAAGCATTCCTAGAAATAAATAATAAACATATTCTTTGGCACTTTCTTAAACTTTTGAATATGCTTATCCCATGAGCTAGTAATTCCATTCCTAAATATTAGGTTGGCCAAAAAGTTCTTTGGGTTTTTTTCCATACAATAACCCAACCCAATATTTACCCAAGAGAAATGAAAGCATATTTCCACAAAATGTCTGGCATAAGTATGTTTATAGCTTTACTCCCAGTAGTCACACATTTCAAAATAATCCAGATTCCATCATAAGGGGATGGATAAACAAATTATGGTATATTTACTCAATGGACTACTATTCCATATTAATAATGTACCACTGTTCTAACAGTATTAATAAATTAAAAAATATGTCTAGCAAAATAAGACAATCACAGAAGAGTTCATACTATTTTGTTTCATTTTAGTGAAGTTCAAAAAAAGGCAAGATAAATATTTAGCAATAGAATTTGGAAAGTGAATGCTTATTGGGTCTGGGGATTGGCTGGATGGGGAAATATGAATTTTTTGAGGTGATGTAAAACTTCTGTTTCAATAAGCGTTTTGGTTAGACAGGTATATATAATAAGACTAATCAAATTTTAAAGTTAAGATCATCCTTTCACCCTATGCAAATTTTGCCTCAATGAAAAAAAAATCTTGCAATATTATTAGACTCCTTGAAGTTTTCTGTGCAGTTTTTTTTTTTTTCCCCTGGCTAATACTCCTGTTTGGTCAAATAGTTTTTAAAGTTATTTTTCATCAGCTTACTGTTTGGTCAGATAGTTTTTAAAGTTATTTTTCATCAGCTTAGAAGTAGTTTCATACATTTTAATTTCATTATTACTTTCATTTATTATTTATAAAGCATCAATAATTAATGTGATAGACTACAAATAAAGTTCACACATCAAAGACCTTGCCATTAAAAAATGAGAGAGTTTGAAACCAAGAAATGCCATGTTGTAAATGTAAGCAAACATAAGATTAGTTTACATCTGTTTTCTTGCTGCTTTATCTTTTGCTATTCTCCCTGTATTTTTTTGCTATTAGAAAAAAAGTTGTTATTTAAAAAGCTTTAAGATGAAAGTTCACAGATGACTTAAGAGATGCATGTAGGCCTGCAGCCTAGGTGATTTCAAAGTGGATAGGTATTCAGTCTTTTTCAACAGATAAATGAAAGACAATGGATCCAAGTGGAAGAAGTCTGCATCAAATTCACTAAAAGATGGTAATGGGAAATACCTGTTAACATTTGTCTTATACCTGCTCTGAATGGCTCTCTCAGAGCACGCTCTCTCTCTCTCACTGCGTATGTATATATGTCTGTGTGTGTGTATAATACGTATTTTATATTATGTATATATACATATAATATGTGTATGTATACAATGAGTTTATATATACATATATAGATACATATAACATACATATACTCATATTTTCATAGTTTCTATTCAATATTTTTTCAATTAGTATTTTATTAGGCATGTTTCATCTCTATAATTTTCACTGAGTTAATTTGAATTTATAAATTTATTTAATATTTGTGAAGTTAAAATCTCTCTTCTCATGTTTTCTATGTATGTAATGGGGATAATAATATAAAATATCATATAATGTTGCTATTTATACATTGCTAGAAGAGGGACTGACACATTACTACCCTACACAAGTCTTCTATTATTATTCAAATTATTAAATTTATCTTAAATTTTCAACAATATTGCTGTTTTTCAATTGTTTGTTGTTTATGTGAATAATTTCTACTTTATTCTCACTGCTTATGGCCTAGAAGCTTAAGAAGGCTTTTAAATCAAATTCATGTTTATATCTACAGAAATGATTCAATCTATGTAACAGTAAACTTAAAAAAAAGTAGGAGAAAAAAAAGAATTTCTTTGGTATTTTCCTTTTAATCTAAGAAGAAATATTTTCTTTTTTGTTGTGAGTTCAAGAGAAAGAATCACTTGAGAAAACATAATAACTCAGAGCTTCAGTAATGTATTTATTGTGTAAGTTCTTAAAAAGAAACAGGTAACTTAGGCAACATATATTTACAGTGGATTAAAACTAGGTAAGGCATTGATAGAGGTATGAGAGCTTTGTTCTCTTTTTTTGTTTACTTAATTATCTTGATCTCACTTCTACAAAGAGATGAAACAGCCTCTAGAAAATTTAGGCTGAAAGATATATTCTATAAATCATGAAACACCCTCTGCAAGACCAGACCCTTTTATTACCTGCATCTTTAAGCCAGTTCTGGTATCAAAGCAAGTTTATACTATCTTTGAACACCTTGAGGCCAGATAATTCTCTTCATGGTCTACATAATTGTAAGCATGGTCATCATGGCCATTAGCTCAGATGGGGAGAACTTTGTTTTTGTCTCCCAGTGACAATATCATGTTCTGCAAGTTGCATTTACTCTATCTGAAAATATTTTTTTGAGCGACTACCATCAGGCATTGTGCTGGACATTAAGGACACATCAGTGAAAAACATGGGCTCTTCTTTCAAGAACTTCACATTTTGGGGGTAGCAGAGATCAGAGGAAAACAGATATGTGCCAGATAGTATACTACGTGCTAATATAAACTTATGCACCAAGTGCTATTGAGTACATGGCAAGTTCACAAGAAATGGCCTAGGAAATTAAAGTAACATTCAAGGAATGTTTATTGAGGTTGGTTTGTTTGTTTGTTTTCCCTCCAAGAGGGTAAGTGGCTGATTACTGGAAAACACATAATTTTGTCAGTTGAAGAGGGAGGATTGGCATTGGATACACAGGAGCAGCATGTACTAGAGTCAAGAGTGTAATTTATGCTTTGGAAACTGTATGCAAATCATTGAGTGTGTCTGGAACAATATCAGCATTTTGAGACAGAAAGATAGCCAGAGATCATAAAGTAAAATATCTAGAATATCATTCTAAAGAGTTTAGAAAGACAAATGGGATACTAAGTTTAATCAAAACGTGACAATACCAATAGAAAGACAGCTCTAGCAGATGATTTGTGGATGTATCTTAGGTATGTGAGACTAGAAGCAGAAAGATTGCTAATATTACAGATAATAAGTTTTTAGTTTGTAAGCTAATATCTATGATCTTAGAAAGAATGAGGTATTCAGAAGATAAAATTGAAAAAGCTTTGTGATCAATAGAATGTGTGAGACCAGGTAGCGGAACCCAGTTTCTGACTTTGATGATTACCATGTGAAATCTCCATTTACCAATGTAAGAAATGAAGAAAGAGGAGATGAACTATATGGGGACTAAGATGGTGATTCCAGTTAATTCATTTAATCAGCAGAAATTTATTGATCATTTACTATGTGACAGAAGCCTAACCCTTTAAGAGGTTACTTCCTAGTGGGAAAAATAGGCAATATAGAAATGCACAAATTATATATATATATATATATATATATATACATATATATATATATATATATATATAAAGTATTTTTGATGGTGATAATATAATGGCTAAAAGTGGGCTAGGGAGAAGAGGAGTGTACCATAGGTTGTAGTTTCATGTGACATTGTCAGGAGACCTCACTAAGAAGAAAATATTAGAAGAAAAGCCCAGGGCAAGAAAAGGAATAAGTTAGAGGCTATCCGAGCTGGGAATGAAAGGGAAATCGCTAGGCTGCAGGGACAACCATTCCAAGTCCCTGCTGTGAGAATATGCCCAGCAAATTGGTGTATGCTCAAAGAGGCCAGAATGGTTGCAGCCAACAGAACAAGGCATAAAGTATCAGGAAAAGAGAACGTTTGAGAGGGTGAAGTTAAAGAATTATTTAGAGCTTTGTGGGCCAACATAGGACTTTAAGCTTTTGAGTGAGATGGGATGCCATCAGTGGATTTTGAGCAGAAGCATGATATGATCCAAATTATGTTAAAAAAAAAAAAAAAAAAAGAAGAAGCAGAAGTTGTTTTAGGGCTATCATGTTGATACCAGAAGGGGCAAATTGTGGAAGCAAAGAGATTCTTTTTTAGACATTCACAAGTATCATCAAGAAATTATTGTAGTTTAGGCCATAGTAATAGAAGTGGAGGTAAAAAGAAATTGCCAGAGTCTGTGGGAGTTCCCTGGTGGTACAGTGATTAGGACTCAGCACTTTCACTGCTGTGGCCCCAGGTTCAATCCTGATCAAGGAACTAAGATCCCACAAGCTGTGTGGCGTGGCCAAGAAAAAAAGAAAAAGAAATTGCCAGAGTCTGAAAATATTATAAAATCAAAGGCAAAATAATTTGGAATGTGAAAGAAAGAAATACTAGATAACTGTAAGATTTTACTTGAAGAGATAGAAGAATGAAACTTCTATCAGTGAAATTGGGGAAAACTAATGAAGAAATACTTTAGTGTGAGAGTTCAATTTTGGAGAGACAGTTTTGAACATGCTACGTTTTAGATACCCTCAAGACATCTAAGTGATGGTATATAGAGGAGGAAACTAGATATACCATTCAACAGTTTACTGGATGTCCCAGACTTGGGCTATAAATTGTGGAGACATCAATATATACATAGTGTGATGGTTAATTTTATGTGTGAACTTGACTGGATCACAGGGTACCCAGATATTTAGCTACACATTATTCATGAGTGCGTCTGTAAGGATGTTTCAGGAAGAGATTAGCATTTGTATTGGTAGACCGAGTAAAGCAGATTGCCCTCTCCAATGTGGGTGAGCATTATCTAATCCACGAGGGCCTGAATAGAACAAAAAAAATGTAGGAAGAGAGATTTTGCTTTCTTTTTGCCTGATTGCACGAGCTGAGACCTTCATTTTCTCCTGTCCTAGAAATAGGACTTAGATTATTAGTGCTCTTGGTTCTCTGACCTTAGGACTCAGACTGGAACTTAGACCATTGGTTTTCCTTGGTCTCCAGGTTGTAGATAGCAGATCTTAGAACTTCTCAGTCTCCATAATCACATGAGCTAATTCCTTATAACAAATCAATTTTCTCTCTCTCTCTCAATCTGTCTCATATATATATATATATATATATATATATATATATATATATATATATGAAACAATAAGTAGGAGATAATATAGATGATCTAGATAAATAGAGATAATCTCCTTTTGGTTCTTTTTGCCTAGAAAATCCTGACTAGTACAGATAGAATTTAAATCAATGAGACTTGATGAGTTTGCTCAAGGAATAAATTAAAAAGAGGTCCAAGGACTAAGCCCAAAGTAATTACAATGTTTTGAAGTCTGGAAAATGAGGAAGAACCAGCAAAGGAACCTAGAAGTTGTTATTCAGGTAGAAGAAAAAAGAGAAGTGTGTGGTATCATGAAAGTCAAGTAAAGAAAGTTATTCAGAGGAGTGAGTAAACTCACATGCTGTCAGTAACTCAAGCAAGATGAAGACTCTGAGCATTGACATTTTAGACGTTTGATTTGCCTCACATTTTAGTTGAACGTGAGTCTGTATTATAGAGAAAATTCTATATGTATACAAATTTAAGAATCATTTGTGGTATTTGAAGCCAAAGGTATGGATTAGATTTCCTGAGGAAGTAGCTAATCATGATATGAAACCAAGAAAATGAATAACCAAATCAAGCTGATGTATTAACACTGAGAGATCAAAGCAGGAAAGTGAAGCATGAAAAAAAAAATTCTCAGCTATATTCATGTGTTCATTATAATTCTTTATGTTTATCTTCAAGTATGGCTTTTCTGATTTGATTGCCTTTTATTTCCTTTTATGCCTAATTGTTCTGGCTAGGACTTTGAGTATTATGTTGATAGAAGTAGAGAAGGTGGACATGCTTGTCTTGTTCCTGATCTTAGAAAAAAAAAGCTTTCAGTTTTTCACTGTTGAATATCATCTCACCTGTGGATGTGTCATTTATGGACTTTATTATGCTGTGGTACATCCCTCTCTATCTAATTTGTTGGACACTTTTATTATGAGAGTGTGTTCAATTTTGTCAATTTTTTTCTGCATCTTATCATATGATTAACAAATCATATGATTCTGTTAAAATGGTGTATCACATTTACTGATTGGTGTATGTTGAACCATCCTTGCCTTCCAAGGATAAATCCCACTTATTCATCGTGTATGATTCTTTTAATGTGTTGTTGAATTCAGTTTGTTAGAACTATACTAAACATTTTTTCATCTATATTCATCAGGGATATTTGCCTGTAAATTTCTTTTCTTATAGTGTCTTTGTCTGGTTTTGGTATCAGAGTAACTCTGGGCTCCTAAAATGAGTTTGAGAGTGTTCCTTTTCAAATTTTTTTGGAAGAGCTTGAAAAGTATTGGCATTAATTCTTCAAATATTTTGTAGAATTTACTAGTGAAGCGATCTGGCTCTATACTTTTCCTTTTGGCAGGTTTTTGGTTACTGATTCAATCTCCTTACTAGTTATTGGTCTGTTTATTTTATATTTCTTTATGATTCAGGCTGTCTAGCTATATCTCTTTACATTATTGTTAGCATTTTTTCTAGGAAGAACAATATAAATCTTTAATTTTTCTCAATATACTTAGCTAATATTAAATTACTTCTGATAGTATATAGGAAACTTATAACTTTACATTTCCATTTACCCCACACCCCCATATTTCTTGCTATCATTTGGCCATTATTTCTTTCTTTTTTTTTTTTTCTACTTCTCTCTTCTCCATCTGGAATTCTCATTACATGCATGTTGAACTGCTTCATATTGCTTTATAAGTCTATGAAATTCTGCTAAGTTTTCTTTAATCCTTTTCCTCTCTGTTCTTCGGATATAGTAATTTCTATTAATGTTTTGTAAAAATGTCTGTTTCCTTTTTCTGCCATCTCCATTCTAAACTTGACCAATACAGTAAATTTCCATTTCAGTTATTTTACCTCTTAGCTTTAGAACATCAGTTTTAATTTCTGTTTGTATACTTTACTCATTTTATCATACTTTCATCTCATTCTTTAAACATATTTCTACTTAATTCTTTGATAGCTCTTTTGAGCACTTTATCTGCTCATTCTAGTATCAAGCCTTCTCACAAAGTGTGGGTATGATTGCCTTTTTTCCTGAGTGTGGTTTATACTTTAACAAAATAAGCTTAGGCTGAAACTGGACGTTGTAGATAACAAATTGCAGGAAATATAAAGTCTGTTGTGCTTCTCTGCAGAATTTCTTTCTAGAAGACAGTTAAATTGCCTAGATTCAAACTGAAGATTTCTCACCCACAATATTAATTTGCTCTATTTTTTGTAGTTTCACACTTAATTTATTTTTTAACTTGACTTCCAGGAGTCTCTCTTATACCTTTATAATTTGGCATATAGAAACAAAATTGGATAAAGATGGCATTTACCCTCTCCATAGTTCTTACCCCTAGGGATTCCTCTAATTTTCAGATGTTGTGCCAGCTTTGAAATCTGTTTTCTGATGCTTCAAATCTGTAAGTCTGTAGCTTTTTGCTACCCAAGCTGAATGCAGTTGGAGGATGCACTCATTTTAGAAGCAACAGGTTCCCATGCACTTTTGTTTATTAAAAGTGGATTTTTCTTTGTTTTCTGCCTGTTGTCTTAGGCTCTTTGGGTTCTATCCCACATTGTCAGTCAGGAATTTGGATAAAGTTAATATTCATATTTTTGGGGACTCACTTCTCCAGTTTCTCCATAGTCTTGCAAACAAGGTCACAGTCAGGATTTTTAATTTTGAACATTGCAATATGTGTGAAGTGGCTTATTATAGTTTTGTTTTGCATCTTACTAGTGACTGATGTTGAACATTTATTAATGTACTTATTAGCCATTTATATATATTATTTTGTTAAATGTCTACTCAAATATTTACCCAAATATATAGTAAATTTTAATGTATACTTCTTTTGTTTAATAACTGGTCACATTGTTAAAAGTAAAGTTTTTTCTTACTTTAAATTCCTTAAACTGAAATTGATTTTTCTACATGTCATCTAGTAGAAATCTTATATTGATTATTTTTGATATGACTAACCAATTGCCCTAGCATCATATTGGATTTGTCCATATTTTTCTCAATAACTTGTGATGCCAGTCAGATATAAATCAAGTTTCTATACATATAGGCCTGTTTTGAAGCATCTCAGCTCCCTATTCTCTTAATAACTTTGTCTCTGTATGTAGAAAACTACTATATACTTTCTTAATATCTATATTAATACACATTATATATGTATATACATATACATTTGAAACCTAGATATATAATAAAGCAAATCTCCCATATATACATTTTCAAAATTGTCATTCTGGGCTCTTGCTGTTCTACATCAATTAAAGTACAAGCTTTTTAAGTTCCATTAAAAGACTGATATTTTAATTAGAGTTACAGAGAATGAATAAATTAAATGCATAATGAATTGGGAGAACATTGCATCTTTATAATATTTTGGTTTCCATGCTTTAATATGACTTTCTTAATGAATTTGAAAAATGTTTTATTATATCCATAACGTTTTTGCATATTTTATTAAATTTAAACCTAAATCCCTTATCATTTTGTTGCTATTCTAAATGGTATCCCTTGTTTTCCTTACAGTTACATTATTTTGAGAGTTAGATGTCAATATATTAGAAAGAAATTAGTTTATATATATAATAGATTGACTTTACCATTGCCAACATCACTTATTTTTGTTTTTTCAATGTAGACAAGTATATCTTCTGAAAATGATTGAGTTTTTTAATGTTCAAATACATTAATTTTTTTCAGTTTTCATTTATCTTAATGCATTGCCTAGAACTTCCAGAACAGTTTTTACTAAAAACAATGACTGTTAGTATTCTTGTTCCTTGTTTCTAACTTACAAGGAATTACTTCCTAGTGGGAAGTGATTTATAGTTATTTCATTTCCTCCTCTACTTCTTCCTCCATCACTTCTCTGCCTCCCCCTCCCCTCTTTCTTCTTCTCTGCCCGGTTCACTACTTCCTCCTTTTTCTCCTTGTTCTCTTTGTTCTTTTTCTACTTCCTCCTTCTTTGCCCTCTTGCTCTTCCTTTTCAGAGTCTTTAGCTCAATTTAAAACCTTTCCTTGAAGTATAAATATAGAAAAATGTGTGCATAAGTGCAAAAGCTCTATAAATTCTCATCTCCCTAGGCCATTTGGTGGCAATTTCATTAAGTATGTCTTTTCAGTGGACTTGTTCATTTAATTTAGTTTTTAAAGTTGTTAGTCACGAAATTTTACATAGTAACCCCTTAAAATTAAAAAAATTAACTTCTACACCTCTCTTTTTTTGTTGTTCCAAATCTCGTCTGATACGTTTCCTTTTTTGGTTGTTTTTCTTTGGAGTTTCTTTCCACTTTTCTCAATTAGGTTTGCAATGTTTGGTATTTTTATTTTTCTTTTCAAAGAACTGGGTTTTTATTTTATAAGTCAAACCCATTTAAACATTTTTCTATTTCATTAACTTCTACTTTTTAGTTACTATGTAACTAAAAAGTAGAAGTTACTTCTATTACTTTAAGCTTATATATCATATTTGATTTTTTTGCCATTTTTATTTATTTGCTTTGGTGATTTCTGATTGCAGTGCACAGTTATTAGCTAGTGCTTCTAAGATCTAGTCCCTGAGTGCTAACTGAATGTGCAATTCTCACATCTTAGCAAGTCACTCTAAGTGATAATAAAGCCATTGTGGTTAAGTAATGTTTCTACACATTGGAAAAATTGTAATACCTACAGCTTAAGTATATAAAATATAACAGGATTTAGATGTTGAAGCCTTTTTTGATAGACAAGGCGGCTGCTTCTAAAATCTAAACCTGTCAGTGATTACCTGGGATTTTCTTCTTCCCTGAAACAACTCAGTGACTCAGATTTCTCCCTTTCTCTCTGTCTCTCACTCTGCCTGTCAAGCTCCCTCTCTGGATTTCACTGTCAGGGCCCCAAAATTTGTGGTCTGAGATTTCATTTTGAATTCTTTTCAATTTCTTTATTGTGCTAGCAAGACTTTTGGTAATTAAATGATAATTTTTCCCCTAAGGTGTGGATATCTCTGTACTGTATAATTCCAGATTCTCTTTTTTTCCTTATATTATGGGTAAAAGTCAAACCATCGTATTCATTACCTTCTCAGACAATTGAAAATTAATTTCTGATATATTAAGAAAGTCAGTAGGAAGATCTTAACTTCCATTATTAAAATCAGCACATTGCTCTCGGCTTTTCATTGATTTCATGTTACACTAATCACTATATTCCCACTCAACCATGGAAGCAAGGGCTTCAGTGGTAAATATTCTTAAAATACAAAGAAATTTACATACAATTGAGGTAAATATTTTTAAAAAGAATATGTTTATTTTCATTAAAATCACAAAAATTACATAGACACTTTCCTCCCAGACTTAAAGATAGGTCTTTAACTATCATATTCATAATCCATTATCATAGGTCTTTATTGTTAAGATGAAAACTCTTGGGGATGCTTATTTTGCTTATGTGTATATTTACTGAGTGCCACTTTGTGCTGAAAAAGTTGGCTGACTCTGTTTAGAACAATTAATTTTATTGTCCCTAAAGAAGAAATGTCTTGCAGAGAGAAATGTGTTGTTATTTTAAAATTTGAATATAGTGAATGAAGTCAATCAATAGACATAATCATAAAATAGAGATGTATAAAATGAGTGAGGGCTCATTCTGTACTAGACACTATTATGGGCATTCTACATTGAATGGATGTATTTCCTGAAGACATGCTCTATACAGCTATGTGTATATGAAAATGGGTTATAGAGGAATGAGTCACTAAGAGTACGGTGGGAGACATCAATAGAGATTCCAGAGAGGCCTTGGCATTTAATTTTTGTAAAAGATGAATGAGAGTTTCTTTTTCCTAACAATGTTACTGATACTGAATAGTGCTACTGGTGTTACTTTAGTTTATTCAAAATGGTATGTCTGGAGACTTGGATTCCAAGAAACACCCAGATCCTTATTCTGGATACACTTAAATGAGTCACTTGACCTTGATGAGCTTCATGTTTTAATTTGTAAATTAAAGATCTAAACAAGTAAACAGCTAAATTATTTTTCATCTTTACAGTTAAATTAGGTTCTTTGAAATTTTTTGTGTTACATACTGCCATGTCACCCTAATTCTCTATTTGAGCATTTACTTTCATTGACCTTTGCTAATTCACTTTGGCTCTGAATATAAACTGACCATAGACCCAATCTCTCGCTCTTCCTTTCTCTCTCTCTCTCTCATCAACCAAATTTTAATTCAGTGTTATAGACGGAAGTTTAACTAATAATAAAAGTAATCTCCTGATAATCACATAATATTAATTTGTTATTTTTTAGTTGTTCAGGAAATCCTTCTGCAGCCATTCCACACTGCAGTGCTGCCAAAGGCTCTCAGTAGATACAATTTTATTTCTCTACAAGTTCACTAACTCTCACCGAACATCCCCATCAATGATTTACTTCTTGTCTGTACTATTACTCACTTATTTATTGCCATCTTTATTATTACTTGTTTTCCAGAAGTACCTAGCACCTCCTCTAAAAGCAGAGCAACCTAAAGCCCAAAATATAGCAAGAACTATGCTAAATGGTTAGGTAATAAATTTCCTGTTGTAATCTACAGCAGGGTGTTTTAAACTCAGCAAACTTGACACTTGGGGGCTGGATTATTCTTTGTTATGAGAGACTATTTTGTGCACTGTAGGATGTTTAGAAGTATCCCTGGCCACTACCCACAAGACAGCAGCAGCACCTCCCTCCCCAGTTGTGACAAAAATGTCTCTAGACATTGTCAAATGTCCTCTGTGACCCATAGGGTAACCAGATAAAATGCAGGATACACACTTAAATTTTAGTTTTAGATAACCAACAAAATGTGTTTTTTAAAAAATTTAAACATATCCCAAATATTGTGTAGATCAGTTAAAAAAATATTTATCTGAAATTCAGATATAACTAAGCATCATATACTTTTGTTTTGTTTTAAAGTGGCAATTATACTTGAGTTGGAGGGAAGGTGGGCATTCACACCCCCAGTTGAGAACCACTAATCTAGAATTCTATTAAAACGTAAAATAAAAATGAAGTGTTTCAGGCCTAATTTTGACATTACCATGTATTAAAACATTTAGCTAAACGGGTTATTATTAATATAATTATTTTGGTATGCTCAAACATGCACAATAGTGGAAAATAAAGCAAAATGTACCACTTAGTTTCATTATGGGGTCTCAGTTCTTGAGCTATTTAGTACTTTGACTGATGGCTGTAAAGACAAGTGGCTCCATTGACTTCAGTTTCTGTAGCATTCATTAGGCTGGAGGCAGGGTTTCTTCAGATATAAAAATGATGGATGGAAATCAGAACCTGATAGTTATTCTCATGTTACAATAGACATCAGGAATATGTGTTTGCCCTCTGAGTGAAGCCCACACACTCTGCCACGTAAACCCCCAAGTGCACAGACGCTGAACCATTTAATCTGCTCAGGGCCTATGTCGCCTAATCCTGCAATTGATATAATCATCTTCAGACATTTTACAGGTCTCTAGACGACACAGCTAAGGAAGATAAAAAGACAAGGTGAACTTGTGTTTGCCCTCTCATTAAATTTTGCAAGTTGCTATGTTTAAGTTTCTATTTTATGGACCACTTAGGCAACTATTAACCTTTAAAAATACATTAGCATTTTTATTTCAGACTTTCAAGAAGACATGAAAACAGAAATAAATGATGATGGGGAATTCTGACTTACAAATTGATATTGAAATGTTCAAAACATGTTTTTCCTCCTACCATATTAAGGCAATATTCCAAATAATCCACCTATTCTAGTTCTCTTTTAAAATTGGCTATACCTTGTTGGTACAAATTAATCTGATGGCAGTAAGCACCTGAGATTTATTGAAATACAATGTTAGGGAAGAACTACTGATGTTATATTACTTCTAAATTGAAAGATGATGAAGACTTAAATGAGCAGAGGGGTACTCATCTAGGCACAATAAAATTGAATCTATTTGCCTTATAAGATGATAATTAAATTAAATTTTATTAGACCTTTTAAAATTTCATTTTAAAATTTGCATTGGCTAGAAACTGTCTTCTATAACATGGGTACTTTAGTCAGATAATGATTGAAAAATATAAAATTTTGTTTAACATCATTATACTAGTTATCAAAATGTCCTTTTGGCCGGCAGAACTGAGAAGACATGGTACTTTTAGTATTAGTCTTTGAACATTTAAAACGTTTTTTAAAATACATGTACATCATTTTTAAGGACATTTCTGGCCTCATGGTTTTTTACTTTATTTTTGCAAATTTGATGCCAATCTTAGACTTTGGATACTAAAATGGTAACTTGCAGTTTGAATAGTTCCTTACAGATTTTAGTATTAAGAATCTATAATACACCAGGCTAACTGCACATGGAGTAGGAATGAAATCAGTTGTACTGTGTGTCCTTCTTACCCAGCACTTTCATGCAGGTTATAATGAGCATCACATGCAACTTCAAATTTAAATATAAAATTTCTAACCACATCTGCCTGCTATGAACATGACTTGTTTTATGTGTTTGTGATACAAAGATGACTAAAGCAGGGCCCTATAGGCTGAAAGGTTTGGAAAAGAGAGAAGGAAATTGAAAGTCTTCTTTTCTTTCTATTAATGATTGTTTGGAACTGGGAAGTGAAGAATTGAAGAACAGGTGCCAGAGAGAGGAAAAAGACTAAATAAAGTACAGGGTGATTCACTGCACACTTATGGTTATGTATTCTATTTCTTAAAGCACAACATAAGAGAGCCAGAGCCTTTTACTCTGCAAGCTATGTCTCCATTAGAAAATTTGATAGTAAAATATGAGACATTGCCCAACCTCATGGCTGAAGCAAGAGGAGATTAAAAAAAAAAAAAAAGGAGTAATTGCCAAGTAGTATATAGGGTGAGAAAGCACTAATTCTGAGATAAGAAACAGCCAAGGTATTAAAGCTAGTTGTAGAGGTAATGGTTTGGGGTGAGAGGAGTCCCCAACACTGTTTCATAGCTTCACTGCAGAAGCAGTCCATATTAAGGAAAAAGTCAGCTGAAAGAAATGTTTCCCTAGATGCACTGGTAAGAAGCTAAGAGTCCAAGATAGCTGCTGATTATGACTAGAGGCTAGCTCAGATTAGGCATGTAACTCTGCTTCTCACCCTTGTATGCCCTCAGCTTCAGCTAAATTGTTGCAGGAGATGAACTGAAACATGGCTTTGGCCACTCCAGTGCTAAGTGGCAAATGACTGCCAGGTAATAATAATGTTTGGAGATTCATAGGATAAATGGTTGAATATCATAAAGTGGAAAAGTGTGGTCATGACAACAGGTGAGATATTTTATTTACCCCCTGGAATCAGAAGACTGTCAGTGTGATTTAATTTAGGGGACCAGTAGCAATTTCTGGCTGTGATATTTTTAGTTTTACTATATTATACTCCTAGACACTAATGATTTGTCTGATCATCTTACTTAATTAAGAGGAAATTTAGAGAACTATTGTGGTACAACTGAGATGTGTAAAACTTAATCTGTTTCCCTAAAAAATTTGATACAATATCAACTTCTTAAATGAGTTTAAAAGGAAAATAAAATCACCACTCTTAAATTTAGCAAAAGTCCAAGTTTATTTTGACTTAGAAAATATTTCAGAAAAATCATAAATGTTATGTCCTTATGTTTAAATTTCTGAGTTTGAATCCTCAGAGTTTTATTTAGTGTGCTGGATGCTGCCACATTAGAAATGAAGGCCACATAGAAGTGATGAGGTGATGCCTTTTCTCCTTGGAAACTTTTAAACCTTGAACACAAAAACATTCTGAAAATTTATCATTGTTTAGTTTTGGTCCAAAACGTTCAATATGGCTTTAATTAGTTTTCAAAATCTCCAGCACAAAATAGAGTGGTGGCAGAAATAAATCGTTTAAAGGAAAAATACAGACTGTGCTGAAATGCACAGTCTAATCTTCAAGAAATATTGTATTCCAAGCACAACATAGTGTTGTCTTCACATTACCTTTGCTTCATTTTGATTTAAAAATGTGTTTCTTCCATTTTCCATAGAATATAAATAGCTTCAGAAATTTAAAGTTAACTGAAAATTGTAACCAACAGTACTTTTTGTGCAAGAGTTCAAATTTGTTATTTAAAGGAACAGTGAACTCTTAAAAGTTTATTCTTCATTAAGTTCTTTGAGATAGTGTTTATTCACAAGTTATTGAAAATGGTACAAGGATATGAGTCTTTAATGCAAAAACACTTCTATTGAGAAGACGGTTGGTCACCTCCACATTGGCTCTAAGGTTATGTCCAGACCTAAACATCTATGCTGGAAAGGACAAATGACACCTGGATAAGAGGAAGTTTAATGAAATTTAAAGTGAAGCAGTTGCTTAGAGGGTAGATTTGAAATATTCTTTGAAAAATTACAGGTTTTGAGTGTATTCTCCCTGGAAGTTAATCTTACAGTAATACTCCCAAGTTAAGTTTGAGATTATAAACTTATACAAATTATTTCCCAACTGATTAATTAAAATGGTATCTTATATTTTATCAATATATTAATTTTTATTCTCAGAACTTTTTAATACTATTATCTCATTTAATCTAATGAAACTCCTCACAAATGCTGGGCAGTTGTTTTCTACCACTTGAAACATGAAAAAACTTATGAAAATATATTGACTAACTTAAGTCTTCATTGATAGATACTTTTTCTATATATATTCTGTCTATTTTGCCCTGTGCATGCAAAAACTTAGTTTTATAAGATGTCAAAAACAAAACAATTTTCTAGATATGGTAATATAGTAGTGCTGTCTTCCACTGTTAGGTATGATGGGTGTTTTTCCTGAAATTACATGTTTCATTACCCATGCAGTAGCTGCTCCCTCCAGCCTCTGCAGCTTAAAGATTTCAGCTTCCAAGAACAGGACAGAGCAGCCATTTTGGCTTCCTATGATGCCATGTTGTATTGCTCAGTCATATGATATTCTAGCCTAGACCCCTTCAACCCAACAATGCTATTTATGTGACCTTGGGCTAATTACTTTAATTCTCTGTGCTTCCCTTTCTTCATCTGTAAAATAATGCTTACCCCATGGAGAGTTGTGAGAATTAAAAAAACGTAGTAGGGCTTCCCTGGTGGCGCAGTGGTTGGGAGTCCGCCTGCCGAAGCAGGGCGCACGGGTTCGTGCCCCGGTCCGGGAAGATCCTGCGTGCCGCGGAGCGGCTGGGCCCGTGAGCCATGGCCGCTGGGCCTGCGCGTCTGGAGCCTGTGCTCCGCAACGGGAGAGGCCACAGCAGTGAGAGGCTCGCGTACTGCAAAAAAAAAAATACAAAAACGTAGTATATGCAAGATTTCTAGAACCTAGTAAGTAATCAATAAATATGAGTTATTATTATTATTACTAGCATTTAATTTAGAAACATGATCATCTTAATAACAATCAGAATAGTAATTGTCATTTTTCTTTCATACATTTACATGAATTTTCTTATGGAACCCTCATAATAATCATATTTGTAATTACTAATCCTAATTCCATTTTACAAATGGGGAAACAGAGATCAAAGAACAGTTCATTAAAATTTTTCTGGGTCACACAAACTAGTAAATAGTGAAGTCTGTATTATAAATGCATGGAGTCTGACTCCAGAGCCATAATCCTTGAACTGTGTAATAGATGACTCCTTATATATTTTACATCAGTTTCTCTCTCCTCTTGACTTTCAGACACACTGAAATTATTTTCTCATGTAAATTGTTAAAGGTGTTCTTTTCTGCATTCATTGATTAAGAGAAAATTCTAGCTCATAATTTTATATTTCATTGTTCCAATGATTCTGAAGAGACAAGCATGCCAACAAACCCAAGTTAGACTGGATTATTTTGTGACCATATAAATATTAGACAGCCAGGTGAATGTCAGAACACATCAACTAGGGTCTCCACTACTTGGAAACTCAATTATTTTTAAATAATTTTTAAATTAATTAATTTTTTATTGGCTGCATTTTGCAGATTGTGGGATCTTATTTCCCTGACGGGGGATTGACCCTGTGCCCCCTGCAGTGGAAGCACAGAGTCCTAACCACTGGACCGCCAGGGAACTCCCAGAAACTCAATTCTTTAATTCACCTAGAAGAAAAGTTCTGTTTTATGACACAGTTTTGTCCTCAAGCTATACATTTGTCTACTTAGATATAGAAAGATTATACAACTTTTTCCCATCCTCCCTATTTCCTTAAATATCCTGTCTGACAGTCATACAGTAGTATCATAAATTATATATTTTCATAATTCAGTAAAAAATCAGTATGCTGGATAATTTGAAGTCTACTGCACTAACATTATTCAGTCCTGATTTTTTAGTTCCAACTAGAATTAGCATATATTAGTGAAATTATAATGTGGTGTGCTTACTCTTTTTTTTTCAGTTGAAATATAGTTGATGTACAATATTATGTTAGTTTCAGGAGTACTACATAAGGATTTGATGTTTGCATACATTATGATATGATCACCACAATAAATCTAATAACCCTCTGTCCCCTTACAAAGTTATCACTGTATCATTAACCATATACCTTATGCTATATAATACATCCTCATGACTTATAATAAATATTTATTATATAAATAATGACTTATTTATTAAATAATTCCTTTCACATATTTCAGTCACCCCACCATGCCCTCCCTTCTGAAAACCACTGGTTTATTCTCTGTATCATAAGTTCTCATTTTGTTTTGCTTTGTATTTTAGATTCCATATATAAGTGAGATCATGCAGCATTTATCTTTTTCTGTCTGATTTATTTCACTTAGCATAATGCTCTCTAGATCCACACATGTTGTGGCAAGAGGCAAGATTTCATTTTTTATGGTTGAGTAATATTTCACTGTGTACATGCATACATATATGTATATGTGTATACATATATATACACACACACACCACATCTTCTTTATCCATTCCTCTGTTGATGAACACTTACAATGCTTCCATATCTTGGCTACTATAAATAGTGCTGCAATGAAAATGAAGTGCATATATCTTTTTGATTTAGTGTTTTTGTTTTCTTTGAGTAAATAACCAGAAGTAGAATTGCTGGTTCATATGGCAATTCTACTTTTATTTATTTATTTTTTTGAGGAATCCCCATTCTGTTTTTCATAGTGGCTACACCAATTTACAATCCCATCAATAATGCACAAGAGTTACTTTTTCTCCACATCATCGCCAACACTTATTGTTTCTTGTCTTTTTGATGATAGCCATTCTTACAGGTGTGAGGTGCTATGTCATTATGATTTTGATTTGCATTTCCCATATGATCAGGATGTTGAGCATCTTTTCATGTGCCTGTTGGCCATCTGTATGTCTTCTCTGGAAACATGTCTATTCATGTCCTCTTCCCATTTATTAATCAGTTTGTTTTGTTATTGAGTTGTATGAATATGTGTATTTTGTTTATTTTGAATATTAATTCCTTATCAGATATGTCATTTGAAACTATCTTCTCCCATTCAGTATGCTGTCTTTTCATTTTGTTAGTGGTTTCCTTCACTGTGCAAAAGCTTTTTAGTTTGATGTAGTCCCATTTGTTTTTGTTTCCCTTGCCTGAGGAGACAAATCCAAATTATTATTTCTAAGACTCATGTCAAAAGGCATGTTGCCTACACTTTCTTCTAGGAACTTTAGGTCTTACATTTAAGATTTTAATCAATTCTGAGTTTTTTTTTTTTTTTCTTTGTATATGGTGTGAGAAAGTAGACAATTTTGATTCTTTTGAATGTAGCTGTCTAGCTTTCACAACACTATTGAAGAGGCATTTTTTTCCCATTTCATATTCTTGCCTCATTTATGATACATTGATTAATCATGTAGGTGTGGGTTTACTCCTGAGGTCTCTATTCTGTTCCATTGATCTGTGTCTTTGTAGTATAGTTTGAAATCAGGATGTGTAAGCTTCCAGTTTTTGTTCTTCTTTCTCAAGATTGTTTGGCTATTTTGAATCTTTTGTGTTTTCATACGAATTTTAGAATTATTTGTTCTAGTTGTATGAAAAAATGCCATTGGTATTTTGATAGGGATTGAATTGAATCCAAGGATTACCTTCTGTAATATGGTCATTTTAACAATATTAATTCTTCCAATCCATGAGCACAGTATATCTTTTCATTGGCTAGTGTTGTCTCCAATTTGTTTTATCAATTTCTTTTTTTTTTTTGAGTATAGGTCTCTTACCTCCTTGGTTAGATTTATCCCTAGGTATTTTATTCTTTTTTATGAAATTGTAAGTGGGATTGTTTTCTTAATTTCTCTTTCTGGTAATTCATTGTTAGTGCATGGAAACACAACAGATTTCTCTATATTAATTTTGTATTGAAACTTTAATGAATTCATTGAGTTCTTATCATTTTTTTGGTGGTATCTTTAGGATTTTCTATCTATAGTATATCATCTGCAGTGACAGTTTTACTCTTTCCTTTCCAATTTTGGATTGCTTTTATTTCTTTTTTGTTTGTTTGTTTGATTGTTATTGCTAGAACTCCCAGTACTATGTTGAGTAAAAATGATTAAGAGTGAGCATCTTGTCTTGTTCCTGATATTAGAGGAAATGCTTTCAGCTTTTCATTGCTGAGTTTGATATTGGTTGTGAGTTTGATATATATGGCTTTTATTATGTTGAGGTATGTTCCCTCTATACCCAATTTGTTCAGAGTTTTTATGATATGTTGAATTTTGTCAGAAGCTTTTTTCTGCATCTATTGAGAAGATCATATAATTGTTATTTAATTTGTTAACATGGTGTGTCACATTGATTGATTTGTGGATATTGAATCAACCTTGTATCCCTGGGACAAAGTCCAGTTGATCATGCTGTATGATCCTTTGAGTGTACTGTAGAATTTGCTTTGCTGGCATTTTGTTGAGAATTTTTGCATCTATGTTCATTGGTGATATTGGCATGTAATTGTCTCTTATTATGGTGCTTTTGTTGGATTATGGTATCAGGGTGATTCTGGCCTCATAGAATAAGTTTAGAAATGTTATTTTCCATTCAATATTTTTGGAATAGTTTGAGAAGGATGGGTCTTAATTCTTCTTTTAATGTTTGATAGAATACACCTGTGAAATTATCTGATTCTAGACTTTTGTGTGTTGGGAATTTTTGATTAGCGGTTCGTTTTCAATTCTGGTAATTGATTTGATCATATTTTATATTTCTCCCTGATTCAGTCTTGGGAGATTTTTATGCTTCAAGGCGCATACCTATTTCTTTAGGTTGTCCATTTCATTGGTATGTAATTGTTCATAGTAATCTCTCATGATCCTTTGTGTTTCTGTGGGATCAGTTGTAACTTCTCTTTCATTTATAATTTTATTGATTTGGGCCCTCTGTCTATTCTTCTTGATGAATCTGGCTAAAGGTTTGTCAATTTTGCTTATCTTTTCAAAGAACCAGCTCTTAGATTCATGCATCTTTTCTAGTGATTTTTTTTGGTCTCTGTTTCACTTATTTCTGCTGGGATCTTTATTATTCCTTTCCTTCCAATAACATGGGTTGTGTTTATTCTTCCTTTTCCAGTTATTTTAAGTATAAGGTTAGATTGTTTGAGATTTTTTTCTTTTTCCTGAGGTAGGGTTGTATTGCTATAAACTACCCTCTTAGAACTGCTATTACTGCATCCCATAGATTTTAGATGATGGATTGTGTTTCAATTTTTCACTTGTCTCACAGTATTTTTTAATTTCCTGTTTGATTTCTTAAGTGACACATTTGTAGTTAGTAGCATATTTAGCCTCCATGTGTTTGTGTTTTTTGCAGTTTTTTCTTGTAGTTATTTATATTCTCATACCTTTGTCGCCAGAAAAGATGCATGATATGATTTCAATCTTCTTAAATGTATTGAGACTTGTTTTGTGGCCTAGCATGGGTTCTATGTTGGAGAATGTTCCATGTACACTTGAAAACAATGTGTATTCTGCTGTTTTTGGATGGAACATCATATATATATATACATATATGTATATATATATATATATACATATATATACATATATGTATACATATATATATATACGGTCTAATGTGCCATTTAAGGCCAGTATTTCTTTATTGACTTTCTGTCTGGATGATCTGTCAATTGATGTAAGTGGGGTGTTAAAGTCCCCTACTACTGTTGTGATACTGTCAATCTGTCCCTTTATGTTTGTTAATATTTGCTTTATATATTTAAGTGTTCCTATGTTGGGTGCATAAATATTTACAACTGTTATATCTTCTTCTTAGATTGATCCCTTTGTCATTATGTAATGTCCTTCTTTGTCTCTTGTTACAATCTTTGTTTTAAAGTCTATTTTTGTCTGATGTAAGTATTGCTACCACAGCTTTCTTTTTGTTTCCATTTTCAGAAAATAACTTCTTTCATCCCCTCACTTTCAGTCTGTGTGTGACTTTAGATCTGAAGTGAGTCTCTTGTAGGTAATATATATATGCATCTCAATTTTTTATTCATTCAGTCACCCTGTCTTTTGATTGGAGCATTTTGTCTATTGAAATTTAAAGTAATTATTGATAAGTATGTACTTATTATCATTTTGTTAATTCTTTTCTGGTTGTTTTTGAGTTCTTTGTTCTTTTAGTCTTTTGTTCACTTTCCTTGTGATTTGATGACTATCTTTAGTGTTATGACTGGATCCTTTTCTTTTTCTCTTATATGTGTGATTATTTTAAGTTAATGAGCTAAGTTCAAACACATTCTCACAAACCTGCATTTTTACTGCCCTCTCCCTGCCATGTTTAATGTTTCTGACATCATATTTTACATCCTTTGTTTTGTGTATCCCTAAATACTTATTGTGCATATAGAAGATTTTATTACTTTTGTCTTTTAATCATCCTACTAGCTTTATAACTGCTTGATTTTAATCTACATTTACTGTACATTTGCCTTTTTCAATGATATTTTTTGTTTCATAATTTTTATATTTATAGTTGTGATTTTTTTCTTTTCCACTTCTGAATATTAGTACACTTGATGTTGTCACAGAGGTCTTGTAAACTATCCTCATATTTTAAAATTCTTTTTTCTTTTGTCTGTTCATCTTGGGTGATTTCCACTAATGTCTTGCAGTTTTTTCATCTGTTCCTCTCTATCATCTAATCTGTTGATTTTTTTTTCTAGTGTATTTTTTATTTCAGTTATAGTATTCATCTCTATTTGGTTCTTTTTTTTTTTTTTTTTTTTTTGTGGTACGCGGGCCTCTCACCATCGTGGCCTCTCCCGTTGCAGAGCACAGGCTCCAGATGTGCAGGCTCAGAGGTCATGGCCCATGGGCCCAGCCGCTCCGCGGCATGTAGGATCCTCCCAGACCGGGGCACGAACCCACGTCCCCTGCATCGGCAGGCGGACTCTCAACCACTGCGCCACCAGGGAAGCCCACTCTATTTGGTTCTTTATACTTTCTAACTCTGTTAAAATTCTCACTGTGTTCATTCATTCTTCTCTTGTGTTCATTGAGCATCTTTATGATCATTATCTTGAACTCTCTATTGGGTTGATTGCTTATCTGCACTTCATTTAATTCTTTTTCTGAGGTTTTATCTTCTTCCTTTATTTGGAACATATTCCTCTGTCTCCTCATTTAACCTAATTGTTTGTGTTTATTTCTATGTATTAAGTAGGTTGGTTACATTTCCTGATCTTGGAGAAAGTCTTATGTAGGAGACATCCTATGGAGCACAGCAGCACACTCTCCTCTGGTTACCAGAGCTACATTCTATAGTGGTGCCCCCTATGTGGGCTGTGTGGGACCTTATGTTGTGGAACGGCCAACAACTGAGGGCACACTGGTAGGTGGGACTGGTCCCCAGCCCAGTTGGCTGTCAGGCCTTTCTTTGTGTTGTGGCTGCTGGCCCACTCTTGAGTGGGGCAGGGTCCTGGTATGACTGGCTGTGGGACCTGGAGTTGATGGTTGAGGCTGGTGCTGGCCTACTCATGGGTGGGTAAGCCCCTACTGCTAATAAACTAGATGAGACCTCCCAAATGGCACTTGCTAGTATCATTGTTCTCCTGGTAAGATGAGCTCCTCCAAAATGGCTGCCATCATGTCTATATACACAGAGGGAATTGCAGTTGCCTCCTGCCTCTCTGGGATGTTCTAGCAAGTGTGTCTAACCCAGGCTCCTTTCAAATTACTGCCTCTGCACTGGCACTTGGAGTGTGTGAGATTTTGCACACACCTTTTAAGAGGAGAGTCTCTGTTTCCTACAGTCCTCCAGATCTCCTCTATCTAAGCTCCACTGGCCTTCAAAGCCAGATGTCCTGGGAGCTTGGCTTCCTGATGTAGTACCCCACAGGCTGGGGAGCCTAATATGGGGCTTAGACAACTTGCTTCTCAGGGAGAACCTCTAAAATAGTGATTATCCTCCCAATAGTAGGTCACCTCCCCAGGCATATAAGTCTTGACTATTCTGCATCACTGCCTTTCCTAGCCATCTTGTTTTGGTTCCTTCTTTGTATCTTTAGTTGTGGAAGATCTTTCCTGCTATTCTTCAGGTCATTCTCATTGATAGTTTCTCTGTAAATAGTTGCAATTTTGGTGTGCTCATGGGAGGAGGTGAGCCCAGGGTCTTCCTACTCTACCATCTTGGCCACACCTCTGTGCATACTCTTTTTAATATCAGCTTGTGATCATGACTAAGGGAAAAGTGATTATTACTTAGGAAACCATTAGTGTGCATTTCCTTTATTATTACATGTACTTAAATCTAGGATAAATGCTTAATATGTCTCTGGAATAGTGTCTGATCTCACCTAATACACAAAGGGCAAGACACGCTCCCTTTTCATCGGGAAGCAGAAAGATAAATCTGCTTCAATATCATCTCTTGAATTAGAACAGAGAGATTACTTCAATAATTTCACATTTCTTCTAACTTTAAAGCAAAATGGTGTCATGATGCCAGAAAATAATAGTTAAAAGCCTATTTACATAGCATATGCTAAGCATACATTTTGAGTTTTATGAATTTACTTCATTTAGAAAAGCTTTTGGAATTCTTATTAGACTATCAAAGTGTTCAATTCCTTTTGCCCTTTTTGCTAACTGATGGGTCCCGTAAATATTGAACCCCATGAATTGTACTGATTATAGTCTCTGTGCTCAGAATTCTTACTCTTAATTAAGTGGTGATGCTCATAAATTTCTAACCATGAATTTTCCAGGAAGCCACAGTTAGAATGTTTATCAGCCAATCAGATCTCTTAATTTTCTCTCTTGTTTTATAAAATAAAATATTGCTGCTATATAACATTGAATGTGATGGATACAGAGTTATTTTTTGTTTGGCCCCCTTTGTTTTTGTAAGCACTAATATTTTGGAAGATAAATAGTACTTGATGCTTCATTTACTTTGATTCTTTTTAATCTCAAGGTACTTTGGAAAGTTTATTATGCTATAAAGCTTGAGTTAGCTACAGCTTTTCTGTTCTGATCCAAATAAGCAACAATCGCCAAAACATCAGTAATTCAGAAGCATTGTGTCATGGATATAGCAACAGAACCATTTCAGAATGAAACTAATTATTGATTATCCCCAGGGCTTCTAAGATCAAGTATGCCTCAGTAGAGTTACTTATGCCCTCAGTTCTGCGTTTTTTTTTCAATGGCAGGTTCAATTTACTTAGCAAAACTATTGCTTTGTAAGATTTGCAGATGAGTCAATTAGACAGTCATTAATTGCATGGCCATTGAAAATGTGGTGGGGCCCAGTTGGGAAATAGTCTACTCCAATGACTAAAGTATATTAATGCCAGCATTAATGACCTTTGAGCTTTTCCCCATGTATCCATGGGAAAACAAATCAAAGAACCATTCAAGGATAAATAGATTTTGCTGAATTGGTATGTTTTTTTGTTCAGAGATTAACATTGCTTATTGAATGTACCAAAACCACAAAATTTCAGGGTAACATTAATAGTTATCATTAACTGAATAAAACTAAGTGCTGGAAAGGTCATAATTAATTTTAAGAGTGTTGTATTTTCAATGTTTTATTAGGTAGGTGATTTTAGTCACTTTAAGGAAGTATATTTTATTGCCAATATATAAGAATTTTCAAAATATAAGAATTATATTCAAAATATAAGAATTAAAACATTTTCCATTTTAAATAAATTAGAGGGATGGATAGATAGATAGACAAGTTTGAGTCCTTTATTATATTTATACCTGGTAGTTTATCACCAAATATTTTTTACTTTCCAAGGTCAAATTTGAAACATAAAAACAAATGAAGACTTTGTAGTGGGTTTAGTCTTAAATGTAGTTGACTCTGTCCCAGAGTGTTTCACAGTATATGACTAGGGCATAGTAGCATACAGTAGCTTTTTCACCCACTCAGATATCTTTGGCCTTACTCTATTGGTATAAGATGGTTTTCTGTGTATTACTTCTATCTTGATGATTTTCTGAAGCTTGCATATTTGTTTTGCAAATATTTTCTGAATTGACTACAAAGATGATACTATTATTGATGGTTAACTTTGGTCTTCTTTCTGGACTCAGAATTTCAAAGAGAGAGATCCTTATTTTCTCTACTATCTGTCAAAGCAAATGTTGAAAAAAAATGAGATTGGCCTTTATTCTAGATCACTCATTACTTCACTTAAAACTGGGTTAGCTCTTGCAAACATAGCCATAAAGACCAAGTCATTGTTTATGTTTTACTTTTTTATATTTTACCTTTTGACTCCCTTCATTTATTTCTCCTACCCTCTCACCCTCCACCTCTGGCAACCAACAATCTATTCTCTGTATTTATGTGCTTTTTTTTTTTGTTTGTTTGTTTTGTTTATCATATCTACATATAAAAGAGAGTGTATGGTATTTGTCATTTATCTTTCTCTGACTTGTTTCACTTAGCATGATGCCCTTGAGGTCCATTCATGTTGTCCCAAATGACAAGATTTTATTTTTTTTATGACTGAATAAAACTCCATTGTATGTATATACTACATCTTCTTTATCCATCCATCCATCCATGGATGGACACAGGTTGTTTCCATACCTTGGTTATTGTAAATAATGCTGCAATGAATATGAGAGTAAAAATATCTTTTTGAGTTAGGGTTTTCATTTTCTTTGGATAAATACCCAGAGGTAGAATTGTTGGATCATATGGTAGTTCTATTTTTAATTTTTTTTGAGGACTCTTCACACTGTTTTCCCTAGTGGCTGCACCAAGTTATATTTCCAGCAACAGTGCACAAAGGGCTCCCTTCCTCCACATCCTGGCCAATACTTGTTATTTCTTGTCTTTTTGATAATAGCCATTCTAACAAGTGTGAGTTGACATCTCATTGTGGTTTTGATTTGCATTTCCCTGATGATTAATGATGTTAAACATTCTTTTCATGTACTTGTTTGCCATCTGTATGTCTTATATGGAAAAATGTCTATTCAGGTCCTCTGCCCATTTTTAATCAGATTGTTTTTTTGCTACTGAGTTGAACAAGTTCTTTATAGATTTTGGATATTAACTCCTTATCAGATATATGATATGAAAATATTTTCTCCCACTTAGTAGGTTGCCTTTTTATTTTGTTGATAGTTTCCTTTGCTGTACAGAAGTTAATTTGCTTAGTCACACTTGTTTAGTTTTGCTTTTCTATAAATAGTATTAAGGAGCTTATTGAATTAAATTGTGTAATTTCTCAAGGGTTAACTAAAAAATTAAGAACTTTCCCTTTTCTTCTTTAAGCACACAGTAATTAAAATAATAGAATTATGCTATGTCCTTATTTATGGAACTTATTCTGAATTGCTAACATACTTTGCTGAGTACTTTTTTTTTTTTTTTTTTCATGGGCCCAGCCGCTCCATGGCATGTGAGATCTTCCCGTTCTGGGGCATGAACCTATGTCCCCTGCATCGGCAGGCAGACTCTCAACCATTGTGCCACCAGGGAAGCTCTGCTGAGTAAATTTTTATCCCTACATTACTGCTATTAATTTGAGGCAGTGTGGAAGTAGCACAATCTGGTTTTCAAGAAGAATCTCTGTAATTAGTATAATTATAGTCTAAAAGAACCATATAATCAAAAATTGAATTCGGTGAAGAGGAGAAAATATCTAGATAAAAAGTTGGCCTATAATGTGTGTAAGAATAGGCCTAAAATTTTTCAAAATATCTTATATTTTGAAAACTTTATTTAAATTCCTTTGTGGAATTCAAAAGAAACAAACTAGATATACGTGATCTAGCAATCTAATACAAACCTAATATTAGGTTTGCTCCTATGGGTAAAATAATTAAAAAAGCATAGACATCAATATATGATTAGGTCAATATTTATATCACACAAAAATATACCTATGCTGAAGGAATACAGAATAGAGATTCAACCTCCTTACAGAAAATCAGGCCTGCAGAATTGGTCTGAGAGATTTTCCCTAATATCCTTCAGAATTTTTCAGAGATATTTCTTTCCTCCCATGAATGCCATTGGTGGCTATAGATTTACAACAATCCTGGTAAGTGTAGCATCAATATTTCCTAAAGTATGTTCCACTCAACAGTATTTCAAATTATGATAAATGATGGAAGAAATGTGATCACATTTTGGGAAACAATGAATTTAAAAAATCAAATATATTTATTTACTGAAGGCCTTCTCTAGACCTATACTTTTACCACTGCTCAGACTTAGAATGAGAACTTAGAACTCTTTAATTCCATACATTCCTTCCCATGTGTTATCTTACTATATTCCTGTATTTTAATTTTGCAGATATTTTAAGCCTCTCAAAACATTGAGATTGTTTTAATCAATGTTACTTCTTATTTACCCATACATCTCCTCTCTTGTAGTCTCCCTTCCTGCATTGCCACATTTTCTTGGGATAATTTAGCTTTTGTTCTAGGAATTCCCTTTGATATTCCTTTTAAGTTTGTAGTCAAAACACTCTTTCAACTTGTTTATCTGTAAACATCTTTACCTAACTATCATTTTGAAGGATATTTTCAAGAAACTTAGAATCTAGGTTGGCCGGTATGTCCTTTCAGGTCTTTAAAAAAATTCTTTCTGTTTTCTTTTGGTTTCTGTTGTTCTGATTGAAAAGTTAGCCTTCAGTTTTACTCTTCCTATTTAACAGTGTTATGCCTTTATTTTTCTCTGGCTGCTTTTAGACTTTTTGTTTGTTGCTGGTTTTCAGCAGTTTTCTGTTTGTTTGTTTAATCATGTAATTAGGTGCAGAGGTCCTTTTATATCTCCTTCTTGCCTTTGTAGAGCTTCCTTAATTTGTAGTTTAATTTTTTTCTGCCAGTTGTGAAAATTCCCAGTTACTTTTCTCATATTGCTTCTGCCCCTTCTCTCACTCATCCCATTCAAAGATCGCATTACAGCTATATTACAAATTTTACCCATGTCTCATACATTAGGTGTTTCTTATAATTCTTTTTTTCTCTCTGTGTTTTACATTGGACATTTTTACTCATCTAAAGGCCAGTTCACTAGTTTTATACTTGTTCAATGTGTGGTTAAATCTATCTGTGAAGTCATTTATTGTAAATATTGTAATTTTCAATTCCAAAATATGCATTTTCTATTTTAGTACAGATTTTATTTTCTGGTGATATTCTCCATCTTGTCATATATTTTAGCCAACATATTAATCACATTAACTTTAAAGTCTGTGTATGATAACTCCAATTATTTTCTCTTGGATTTGACCATTTGCTCCTGTTTTTTGGTTTTGTTTCTTTTGCTTTTTTGTGGATTTTTTTGCATACCTGTTACATTTGGACTAAATTCTGGAGATTGTATTTGAAATTTCAGAGCTTCAGGATGATACTATCTTCCTCAAAAAGAAGATGTAATTTTTAAAGAATTTCTGTCAGGTAGTTAGAGAAAAGTAAATAACCTTGATCCAACAAGTTTTGATATAATCTGAGACTGAATTTCAGTCATCCTGAAGAACTTGTCTATTTCCAATTTTCCTTTACTCCTAGAGTTCCTCCAGAACTTTCAAATAAAAACCTGATATTTCCAAAATATCCCCTAATTGATGAGCCCCGAACAGGTTTTTGTTTCTCCTCCCTGGTCATGCAATTGTCAGCAACTCTGAACTGCTGTTTTCTGTTTGTTCTCTTAGTTTCTTCCATTAAAGTTGGCAAATTCTTAAGGCAGAAAATGCAATGTAATTTTTCCTTTTTCTTTGGCATCTTTGTTCCTTCTAGAGTCTAACTGACTCAGTTGTTCTCTGATGCTTACAAAAGCAGTGTGTGTGTGTGTGTGTGTGTGTGTGTGTGTGTGTGTGTGTGTGTGTGTGTGTTGTATAGGCTATTTCTTCATAGATGGGAAGAATCAATTTTGGGTATATTGGATGAATCCAAGGACTCATGGTTTGAATGCAAAGTGTGAAAAAAAATGAAATTAAAGATGAACTCAAGATTTCTGGCTTGAACCACTTAAAGAATGGATTTGTCATTAAATGAGATATGGGAAACTACAAGTGCTGCAAGTTTTGAGAAGAGAATTAGTTATAACAACTGAAGCACAAGAATAGGAACTGGACAAGAGATATGAATATAGGAGTCATTAGCCTACTGAGAAAATTGAAAACATGTGACTAGAAGAGATTACCAAGGATGTGAATATAAATAGAGAAGAGAAACATGGACTGAACCCCAGGGTATTTCAATATTCATAAGTTAGGGAGGGCTTCCCTGTACTTGGCCTATGGCCTCTGGGAGCCAGCGGGCAGTGGCCCTCACCAGAGACCCTGCAGCAGGCCCAGGGGTACAAAAGTGGCTGTAAATCCAGCACATGCATAAGCAAGTTAAAAGATTTAATATGAAGCACAGAAGCAGATAATGCCAAAAAGCAAGCGGTAGTTGGTACACATTTAGTGAGTGGGGCAGCATGTCCTTCTCCCACTGCTGCTGAGGTGGTAGAAGTTAGTTGAATTCAGTATGAAATGGAATACACCAAAGGTATTTGTCAGCGAATTAAAGGTCCTGGAAAAATTAAAGGTAGCACCACCAAATACTGACCTTGAACAAGGATTCCAAGAAGAAGTTTCAAATGCCCGTGTGATTATGCAGGTTCCAGGGAGAATTTTTGTATCAGGAAATAATAAAGACATTCTACTTTCAAGACCAGCAGATCTTGACCTTATGCAGTCAACTCCCTTTAAACCAGTGGCACTAAAAACACCACCCCATGTGCTATGCTAAGTGAAAGACGACTAGATTTTCTGAATTTAGAAAGACCTCCTCCAACCCCTCAAAATGAAGAAATCCATGCAGTTGGCAGGCTAAAAAGAGTGCTCTCTGAGTGAAAATGCTGTTTGCCAAAATGGACAGCTGGTCAGAACTGACTCCATGTATAGCAATTCAAATATAGGTACAATGATTGAAGGAACTTCAGATGACATGACTGTTGTAGATGCAGCTTCATTAGGACGACAGATAATCAAACTAAACAGATGTCTACAACTTCTGGAAGCAGAGAACAAAGAAGGTTCTAAAACAGAAATGGTCATGTATTCCATTACCGTAGCATTCTGGCTGCTTAAGAGTTGGCTCTGGTTTTGCCGCTAGAGATAACCTCAACTCTCAAATATATTGTCTCAACAGCTGGAAATATAAAGAATTTGCAAACAAACAAACAAAATGTTAGGGAGAGATGGAGGAGTCAGCAAAGAGCCTGAGGATATGCAACCAAAATGAAAAGGGAAAGACAATGAGAATGTGGTGTCGAGGAAACCATAGAATAAAATATTTTAAGAAGAGAATGAACAACTCTATTATATGCTGCTGCTAGGTCAACAATAATAGAAACTTGGCCATTAGATTTAGAAACATAAATATTATTGATGACTTTTAGAAAAAAACATTTTCAAGGAGGAAAAAAAATCCCTTTATTTGGAGTTGGTTTAAAAAAGAAATTGAAGGGACTATTTGGAAGCAATAAGTGTAGACAACTGTGCAAGGAATTTTGCTGCAAAAAGAAACAAAAAATTATCTCAGTAAAGAGAAAGAAAAGAAATAAAGGTGGGCTAGAAATGAAAATTTTAGGCAAGTTGTAAATCAGCCAAAGGGGAAGAGGCAGCAAGACTGTTAGACTGTTGTTCAGTTGTTTTTATGTTTTTGTTTTTTAATAAAATTTATTTTTAGAGCAGTTTTAGTTTCACAGCAAACTTAAGTGGAAGGTAATGAGATTTCCTATATCCTCCCCTGCCTGCACATATGCACAGCCTCCTGCATTACCAACATACCCAACAAGAGTGGTACATTTGTTACAATCGATGAACCTACATTGATATATCATTATCACCCAAGTCCACAGTTTACATTAGGATTCACTCTTGGTGCTGTACATTCTACCGGCTTAGACAAATGTATAATGACATGCCTCCACCATTATAGTATCATACAGAGTACTTCCACTGCCCTAACAAGCTTCTGTGTTCTGCCTATTCATCCTTCTCTCCCCACTAACCCTTGGTAACCACTGATATATTTACTGTCTCCATAGTTTTGCCTTTTCTAGAAGGTAATATTTATAGTTGGAATCTTACAGAATGTAGTCTTTTCAGATTGAGTTTATTTTGTTTTAATAGAAAAATAAAAACATGTCAGCTAATAGTAGAAAAGGGAAATGATCATGTAAGGCAGAGGAGAGTAAGACTGATATAATATTTTTATGGAACCACTAACAGACACATTATTCACTCATTTAATTCTCACAAAACACTTTAAAGTAGATATTATTACTGTTATTATTACTGCAATTTTATATATGGAAAGGGGGCGGTTCTGTAATGTATTCAGTTCTACCAGTTTTGGAAACTGTATTTATCTTTTTTTTTTTTTTAGGATCCAAGAATTTTTTATTGGAATTTATTATTATTATTATTATTACAATTATTATTCAATGTGAACTCCAAGTTCCAGTGCTTCCTTTCTATCTTATATGTAGAGGAGATTTTACTCTCTTTCCCAAATGGATTTATCCTCCCTCACCCTAGTTCCCCAACTCTTCCTTCTCTATTTCACAAAAATGGTTGCTACAGTTATAGGGTATTCAACATTGAATGGGGTTTAGGAATCATTTAATCCAGTGCCTTTATATAATACAACACACTTTGCAGACTCAGAAATATTGCTATGGCTGTAGAACTGGGACTGAAATCCCAGCTTGAATCCCAATCCAGTTTGTTTTCCTTTATGATGTGTTTCCTTGCCTCGTGTCTTAGAAACTGAATTTTACCTTCAAGAGCCCAGTCTGCTTCCAGGGTCCACTGTTTTAAGCACTCTGCCTACACTACACTCATTGTCACTTGCAGACATTTATTCCTGTCATAATTCTCGGTGTATTCCAGGGTCACCTAAATATTCCCTCTATGGCCTTTTATTTTCTTGACCTCATCTTCTACAATGACCTTTTCCTGGACACTATTTTAGTCAATTACTCCATGATCATAATCTAGTCATTGATAGGCTAACTCACTTCTCACCCCACAGTCTTATTCTCAACTTTCCTAGCCTTTGAGCTGGAAAGATAGGAGGCTGTTGTCAGAATCCTCTCACAGTTCTTGACCACACTAGAACCTCCTGGTTATTGTTCTTTATATTTCTCACTCTCTCTCAACCCCTTGTGCCTTTCTTTCCCTCCTTACCTGACTTAGATTTCATGGTCCTGTCAGTGTCACAATCATTGCCTCACGTACAGTCTCTATCTTCTTACACCATCTACCATACTCAACAGGAAAAATCTCATCCCCAATTAAATCTAGCTTTATTACCTTTCACTCTACACCCTAGAAGCTGCGAAAGGTCTGGCTGCAGAAACATACAGCCATAGTGCTTGACCACCTTTGAAATTATTGACAGTTAAATACAGGTGTAACCTTAAGTTTGCCAGCAATGCTCTTACACTTTCCCATGCCATTTCACCCTCTCACTCTCACAATTTCATACTTTGCTTTCCAGTATGCCTTCCTTCCGCCTCACATTTAGTTTATGATCTTGTTTTCTATTTCACTGGAAAAAGTAGTAGAAATCAGAGCACTTCCACACTCTCCTACAAACAAGCTCAATTTGCATCTCTACCCATCTATCTATCTGCCTTCATTTTCAACTGATGAATTTTTCTTGCTCAAAAATATTGAGAACCTCTCTATCTGTGTGCTTGATCATCACACTTCTTGTCTACTCAAGAATATTCCTAGAATTTTGCCCTCTTAATCTCTCTACATCATCAATTTTTTTCCTCACAACTTGTTTATTCTCACCATTACTTAAATAACATATTTCTTATCTTCAAGAAAAATTGTCCCTTGACCCAGACCCTCCTGCAACTACTGTACAAAGTTTCTGCTCTTCACATAAAAACACCTTGAAAGAGTTCTCTATACTCATTGTCTACATTATTCTTCGCATTCTCTCCTAAATGCCCGCTTGCCTCTAGCACCTCCCCCAAAAGTTTTTGCCAAGATCAGCAATAACTTAGATACGGCAACATTCAAGGATAAATTCTCAGTTTCTGTGTTATTTGTCCTATCTGCAGCATAGGTTCCAACTTCTTGAAGTCCACCTTTACTTGACCTCCAGGATCTCACTATTCATTATCTTCCCACTGCACTGACTGATTATAGTTCCTTTTGATGTTCTCTTCATTTCTAACTAAATGCCCTGGGCTTACTACTTCTTATTTTCTATACTCCCTCCTAAATCAAGATTTAAAGAGCAGGGAGGCTGGATTTAAACTTCTTCATGTGATGCCAATGACCATAATGTACTTGTTACCCATGATGGCCAGTTCATCACAGTGCCACTGTATTCCTGCCAGGCCTTGGACTGACTGGATACACTGCTTATCTAATTTCTGAAGCATTTATATTTCCCACTGCTTCCAACACCTTTTCTGAAAATGAGTTTAATTGGGATGAAGTGTTGACTAAACAACTGAAAGGAGAAAACGAGTTAATTCCTTTGCTGTCTGTATTTTTATTTTGTTTTACTGAACTATAAAAATGGATACAGGGAAGAATGTAAAGTGGTAAGGTGAATTGAAAGGTTTACTTATGGTTCTGAATGATGGCATTTTTCTTTGGGGGCTTAGGAACATGAGCTTTCTGGCTATATTTTTTGAAGGTAGGATGAAATGTGTGCATTCTACAGGTGACTGTGAAAGAGCTTTCAGTAAGTCTAGGGGAATGATAATTTGTATACTTCAGTGCTCACAGTGGTTGATGTGGTAGTTAATTTTTTATGACATTATGCTCACTGGGTCCTAGCCTAAGATAGTCAAATATATTTTCTCTTAGTGGAATTTTTCTACATAGCTTAAAATTTTAAACACAATGCTTAATTTCACAGTGACTTTCCATGCTTTTTCTGACATTTGGAACCTCTGGCATTACAAATAATTTTATTTTATTCAACAGAAATTTTTATTTTTTAACATGGTCCTTATTTAACCATGTATAACATGACAAATGTTTGGGTGGAATTTGTCTGTTTTGATTATTGAGCTGTTTTTCTTTTCTTTTTTTTAACATCTTTATTTGAGTATAACTGTTTTACAATAGTGTGTTAATTTCTCCTTTACAACAAAGTGAATCAGTTATACATATACATATGTTCCCATATCTCTTCTCTCTTGTGTCATCCTCCCTCCCACCCTCCCTATCCCACCCCTCTAGGTGGTCACAAAGCACAGAGGTGAACTCCCTGTGCTATGCGGCAGCTTCCCACTAGCTATCTAATTTACATTTGGTAGTGTGTATATGTCCCTGCCACTCTCTCACATCATCACAGCTTACCCTTCCCCCTCCCCATATCCTCAAGTCCATGCTCTAGTAGGTCTGTGTTTTATTCCCATCCTACCACTAATCTCTTCATGACATTTTTTTTTTTTTTTTAGATTCCATATATATGTGTTAGCATACGGTATTTGTTTTTCTCCTTCTGACTTACTTCACTCTGTATGACAGACTCCAGGTCTATCCACCTCATTACAAATAACTCAGTTTCATTTCTTTTTATGGCGAGTAATATTCCATTGTATATATGTGCGACATCTTCCTTATCCATTCATCTGTTGACGGACACTTAGGTTGCTTCCATGTCCTGGCTATCATAAATAGAGCTGCAATAAACATTTTGGTACGTGACTCTTTTTGAATTATGGTTTTCTCAGGGTATATGCCCAGTAGTGGGATTGCTGGGTCATATGGTAGTTCTATTTGTAGTTTTTTTTAAGGAATCTCCATACTGTTCTCCATAGTGGCTGTATCATTTTACATTCCCACCAGCAGTGCAAGAGTGTTCCCTTTTCTCCACACCCTCTCCAGCATTTATTGTTTCTAGAGTTTTTGATGATGGCCAATCTGACCGGTGTGAGGTGATATCTCATTGTAGATTTGATTTGCATTTCTCTAATGATTAATGATGTTGAGCATTCTTTCATGTGTTTGTTGGCAATCTGTATATCTTATTTGGAGAAATGTCTATTTACTTCTTCTGCCCATTTTTGGATTCGGTTGTTTGCTTTTTTGATATTGAGATGCATGAGTTGCTTATAAATTTTGGATATTAATCCTTTGTCAGTTGCTTCATTTGCAAATATTTTCTCCCATTCTGAGGGTTGTCTTTTGGTCTTGTTTATGGTATCCTTTGCTGTGCAAAAGCCTTTAAGTTGCATTAGATCCCATTTGTTTATTTTTGTTCTTATTTCCATTTCTCTAGGAGATGGGTCAAAAAGGGTCTTGCTATGATTTATGTCATAGAGTGTTCTTCCTATGTTTTCCTCTAAGAGTTTGATAGTGTCTGGCCTTACATTTAGGTCTTTGACCCATTTTGAGTTTATTTTCGTGTGTGGTGTTAGGGAGTGTTCTAATTTCATACTTCTACAGGTAGCTGTCCAATTTTCCCAGCACCACTTATTGAAGAGGCTGTCGTTTCTCCACTGTGTATCCTTCTCTCCTTTATCAAAGATAAGGTGACCATATGTGTGTGGGTTTATGTCTGGATTTTCTATCCTGTTCCATTGATCTATATTTCTGTTTTTGTGCCAGTACCATACTGTCTTCATTACTGTGGCCTTGTAGTATAGTCTGAGGTCAGGGAGCCTGATTCCTCCAGCTCCATTTATCATTCTCAAGATTGCTTTGGCTATTCGGGGTCTTTTGTGTTTCCATACAAATTGTGAAATTCTTGGTTCTAGATCTGTAAAAAAATGCCAGTGGTAATTTGATAGGGATTGCATTGAATCTGTAGATTGCTTTGGGTAATAGAGTCATTTTCACTATGTTGATTCTTCCAATCCAAGAACATGGTATATCTCTCCACCTATTTGTATCATCTTTAATTTCTTTCATCAGTGTCTTATAGTTTTCTGCATACAAGTCTTTTGTCTCCTTAGGTAGGTTTATTCCTAGATATTTTATTCTTTTTGTTGCAGTGGTAAATGGGAGTGTTTTCTTAATTTCCCTCTCAGATTTTTCATCATTAGTGTATAAGAATGCCAGAGATTTCTGTGCATTAATTTTGTATCCTGCTACTTTACCAAATTCATTGATTAGCTCTAGTAGTGTTCTGGTAGCATCCTTAGTATTCTCTATGTATAGTATCATATCATCTGCAAACAGTGACAGCTTTACTTCTTCTTTTCCTATTTGGATTCCTTTGATTTCTTTATTTTCTCTGATTGCTGTGGCTAGAACTTCCAAAACTAGGTTGATTAAGAGTGGTGAGAGTGGGCAACCTTGTCTTGTTCCTGATCTTAGTGGAAATGGTTTCAGTTTTTCACCATTGAGAACAATGCTGGCTGTGGGTTTGTCATATATAGCCTTTATTATGTTGAGGAAAGTTCCCTCTATGCCTACTTTCTGCAGGATTTTTATCATAAATGGGTGTTGAATATTGTCAAAAGCTTTCTCTGCATCTATTGAGATGATCATATGGTTTTTCTCCTTCAGTTTATTGATATGGTGTATCACGTTGATTGATTTGCATATATTGAAGAATCCTTGCATTCCTGGAATAAACCCCACTTGATCATGGTGTATGATCCTTTTAATGTGCTGTTGGATTCTGTTTGCTAGTATTTTGTTGAGGATTTTTGCATCTATCTTCATCAGTGATATTGGCCTGTAGTTTTCTTTCTTTGTGACGTGTTTGTCTGGTTTTGGTATCAGGGTTATGGTGGCCTCATAGAATGAGTTTGGGAGTGTTCCTCCCTCTGCTATCTTTTGGAAGAGTTTGAGAAGGATACGTGTTAGCTCTTCTCTAAATGTTTGATAGAATTAGCCTGTGAAGCCATCTGGTCCTGGGCTTTTGTTTGTTGGAAGATTTTGAATCACAGTTTCAATTTCAGTGCTTGTGATTGTTCTGTTCGTATTTTCTATTTCTTCCTGGTTCAGTCTCAGCAGCTTGTGCATTTCTAAGAATTTGTACATTTCTTACAGGTTGTCCATTTTATTGGCATAGAGTTGCTTATAGTAATCTCTAACAATCTTTTGTATTTCTGCAGAGTCAGTTGTTACATCTCCTTTTTCATTTCTAATTCTATTGATTTGAGTCTTCTCCCTTTTTTTCTTGATGAGTCTGACTAATGGTTTATCAATTTTATTTATCTTCTCAAAGAACCAGCTTTTAGTTTTATTGATCTTTGCTATTGTTTCCTTCATTTCTTTTTCATTTATTTCTGATCTGATCTTTATGATTTGTTTCCTTCTGCTAAATTTGGGGTTTTTTTGTTCTTCCTTCTCTAATTGCTTTAGGTGCAAAGTTAGGTTGTTTATTCGAGATGCTTCCTGTTTCTTAAGGTATGATTGTATTGCTATAAACTTCCCTCTCAGAACTGCTTTTGCTGTATCCCATAGGTTTTGGGTCGTCGTGTCTCCATTGTCATTTGTTTCTAAGTACTTTTTGATTTCCTCTTTGATTTTTTCAGTGATCACTTCGTTATTAAGTAGTGTATTGTTTAGCCTCCATGTGTTTGTATTTTTTACAGATCTTTTCCTGTAATTGATATCCAGTCTCATAGCATTGTGGTCGGAAAAGATACTTGATACGATTTCAATTTTCTTAAATTTGCCAAGGCTACATTTGTGACCCAAGATATGATCTATCCTGGAGAATGTTCCATGAGCACTTGAGAAAAATGTGTATTCTGTTGTTTTTGGATGGAATGTCCTATAAATATCAAGTAAATCCATCTTGTATAATGTATCATTTAAAGCTTGTGTTTCCTGATTTATTTTCATTTTGAATGATCTGTCCATTGGTGACAGTGGGGTGTTAAAGTCCCCTACTATGATTGTGTTACTGTCAATTTCCCCTTTTATGGCTGTTAGTATTTGCCTTATGTTTTGAGGTGCTCCTATGTTGTGTGCATAAATATTTACAACTGTTATATCTTCTTCATGGATTGATCATTATGTAGTGTCCTTCTTTGTCTCTTGTAATAGTTTTTATTTTAAAGTCTATTTTGTCTGATATGGGAATTGCTACTCCAGCTTTCTTCTGATTTCCATTTGCATGGAATATCTTTTTCCATCCCCTCACTTTCAGCCTGTAAGTGTCCCTAGGTCTGAAGTGGGTCTCTTGTAGACAGCATATATATGGGTCCTGTTTTTGTATCCATTCAGCCAGTCTGTGTCTTTTGGTGGGAGCCTTTAATCCATTTACATTGAAGGTAATTATTGATATGTGCATTCCTATTACCACTTACTTAAGTGTTTCGGGTTGTTCTTGTAGGTCTTTTCCTTCTCTTATGTTTCTTGCTTAGAGAAGTTCCTTTAGCATTTGCTGTAAATCTGGTTTGGTGGTGCTGTACTCTCTCAGCTTTTGCTTGTCTGTAAAGGTTTTAATTTCTCCATCAAATCTGAATGAGATCCTTGCTGGTTAGAGTAATCTTGGTTGTAGGTTTTTTTCCTTCATCACTTTAAATATGTCCTGCCACTCCCTTCTGGCTTGTAGAGTTTCTGCTGAAAGATCAGATGTTAACCTTATGGGGATTCCCTTGTGTGTTATTTGTTGTTTTTCCCTTGCTGCTTTTAATACGTTTTCTTTGTATTTAATTTTTGACAGTTTGATTATTATGTGTCTCGGCATGTTTATCCTTGGGTTTATCCTGTATGGGACTGTCTGTGCTTCCTGGACTTGCTTGACTATTTCGTTTCCTATATTAGGGAAGTTTTCAACTATAATCTCTTCAAATATTTTCTCAGTCCCTTTCTTTTTCTCTTCTTCTTCTGGGACCCCTATAATTCGAATGTTGGTGCGTTTAATGTTGTCCCAGAGGTCTCTGAGACTGTCCTCAGTTCTTTTCATTCTTTTTTCTTTCTTCTGCTCTGCAGTTGTTATTTCCACAATTTTATTTTCCAGGTCACTTATCCGTCCTTCTGCCTCAGTTATTCTGCTACTGACCCCATCTAGAGTATTTTTCATTTCATTTATTGTGTTGCTCATCGTTACTTGCTTCCTCTTTATTTCTTCTAGGTTCTTGTTAACTGTTTCTTGAAATTTGTCTATTCTATTTCCAAGATTTTGTATCATCTTTACTATCATTATTCTGAATTCTCTTTCAGGTAGACTGGCTATTACCTCTTCATTTGTTAGGTCTGGTGTGTTTTTATCTTGCTCCTTCATCTGCTGTGTGTTTTTCTGTCTTCTCATTTTGCTTATCTTACTGGGTTTGGGGTCTCCTTTTTGCAGGCTGCAGGTTCATAGTTCTATCTGTTTTTGGTGGCTGTCCCCAGTGGCTGAGGTTGGTTCAGTGGGTTGAGCAGGTTTCCTGGTTGGAGGGACTAGTGCCTCTGTTCTGGTGGATGAGGCTGGATCTTGTCTTTCTGGTGGCCAGGTCCACGTCTGGTGGTGTGTATGGGGATGTTGGTAGTCTTATTATGATTTTAGGCAGCCTCTCTGCTAATGGATGGGGCTGTAGACCTGTCTTCCTCTTTGTTCGGTATAGGGTGTCCAGCACTGTTCGTTGCTGGTCCTTGAGTGAAGCTGGGTCTTGGTTTTGAGATGGAGATCTCTGGGAGATTTTCGCCGTTTGATATTACATGGAGCTGAGAGGTCTCTTGTGGACCAGTGTCCTGAGGTTGGTTCTCCCACCTCAGAGACACAGCCTAGACACCTGGCTGGAGGGCCAAGAGTCTTTAATCCACACAGCTCAAAATAAAAGGGAGAAAAAAATGGAAAGGGAAGGAAGGAAGGAGGAAGGGAGGGAAGGAAGGAAGAAAGGAAGGGGAGGGAGGAAGTAAGGAAGGGAGGAAGGAAGGAGGGAATAAAGAAAGGAAGGGAGGGAGGAAGAAAGGAAGGGAGGAAGGAAGGAGGGAAATAGGAAAGAAAGGAGGGAAGAAAAGAAGAAAGAAAGGGGAGAAGACAAAATAAAGTAGGGTAAAATACAGTTATTAAAATAAATACTTATTAAGAAGAAAAATTTCTATCAAAGAAAAAAAAAAAAAAACGGGTCAGTCTAACCCTAGGACAAATGGTGAAAATAAAGCTATACAGACAAAATCTCACATAGCAGCACTCACATACACACTCACAAAACGAAAAAAGGGGAAAATAATAGTATATCTTGTTCCCAAAGTCCACCTCCTCAACTTGGGATATTTCGCTGTCTATTCAGGTTTTCCACAGATGCAGGGCACTTCAAGTTGACTGTGGAGCTTTAACCCGCTGCTTCTTAGGCTGCTGGGAGAGACCTCCTCGTCTCTTTGTTCACACAGCTCCTGGGGTTCAGCTTTGGACTTGGCCCCGCCTCTGCGCATAGGTCGTCCGAGGGCGTCTGCCCTTCGCTCAGACAGGGCGGGGTTAACAGAGCAGCTGATTCGTGGTCTCTGGCTCACTCAGGCTGGGGTGGGGTGGGGCACTGATGTGGGGCGAGTCCGTGGCGGCAGAGGCTAGCGTGATGCTGCACCGGCCGGAGGCGCACCACGCGTTTTTCCAGGGAAGCTGTCCCTGGATCCCGGGACCCCGGCAATGGCGGGCTGCACAGGCTCCCGGGAGGGGCGGTGTGGAGAGTGACCTGTGCTCGCACACAGCTTGGTGGCGGCAGCATCAACCCTAGCGTCCCACACCTGTCTCTGTTGTCCGTGTGGACAACCGCAGCTACGCGCGTTTCTGGAGCTCTTTTGTGTGGTGCCCTTAATCCCCTTTCCTCGCGCCCCAGGAAGCAAAGAGGCAAGAAAAAGTCTCTTGTCTCTTCGGCAGCTCTGCGCCTGTTTCTGGAGCTCCTTTAAGCGGCGCGCTTAAACCCCTCTCCTCGCGCAGCAGGAGGTAAAGAGGGAAGAAAAGATCTCTTGCCTCTTTGGCAGCTCCAGACTTCTCCCGAACTCCCTCCCAGCCAGCCGTGGTGCACTAACCCCTTCAGGCTGTTTTCACTCTGCCAACTCCAGACCTTTCCCTGGGATCCGCCCGAGGCTCAGTTCCCAGCCCCGCCCGCCGCGGTGGGTGAGCAGACAAGCCTCTCGGGCTGGTGAGTGCTGATCGGCACTGATCCTCTGCGGAATCTCTCCACTTTGCCCTCCTCATCCTGTTGCTGCACTCTCCTCCACGGCTCCGGAGCTTCCCTTTCCGCCACCCGCAGTCTCCGCCCGCGAAGGGGCTTCTAGTGTGTGGGAACCTTTCCTCCTTCACGGCTCCCTCCCACTGGTGCAGGTCCCGTCCCTATTCTTTGTCTCTGTTTATTCTTTTTTCTTTTGCCCTACACAGGTACGTGGGGAGTTTCTTGCCTTTGGGGAGGTCTGAGGTCTTCTGCCAGCGTTCGGTGGGTGTTCTATAGGAGAAGTTCCACGTGTAGATGTATTTCTGATGTATCTGTGAGGAGGAAGGTGATCCCCGCGTCTTACTCTTCCGCCATCTTCTTGCTCCCCCGTATTTAGCTGTTTTTCTAGCAATGCATTTGCTTTTCTCTTTTACTGTGTCTACCTGGTTTATAATAGCAGGTGTAGCTGCACATGAACGCCCAAACAGATACACATACATATATGCCAATGAAGGAAAAAGTTTTTCACAGCACATATGCCCAAATTGTGTTGGTTTCAGTTAACTAGATATGGTTATTGATACGGAAGGTCACACTGCAATTTAGAAGCAGTTAAAACGTAATGAATGTGCTTAACGGAAACCTCTGCCTAGAAGGTTTTTCTTTTCACACAGAGAAAGTGAATAGATTTGTGTGTCTCTACTGTGCCCTGCAGTAATGTCTTTAGGCCAAATGGCAACGTCAAGGACTACTGACACCTGCCTAAAATGCATGAAGGATATTCTTGATTTTTAATTCCTGCAGTGTTTACATAGAGAGTTATGAATAGTTCATTGGTGCAACAGCATGAATTATCCTATAGATAGTTATCAAGCATGGACTAATTTAAAAATCAAATTGCCATTGTGAATATCTTTTTTTTTTTTGCGGTACACGGGCCTCCCACTGCTGCAGCCACTCCCGTCGCGGAGCACAGGCTCCGGATGCACAGGCTCAGCAGCCATGGCTCACGGACCCAGCTGCTCCGCGGAACGTGGGATCCTCCCAGACCGGTGCACGAACCCACGTCCCCTGCATCGGCAGGTGGACTCTCAACCACCGCGCCACCAGGGAAGCCCATGAATATCTATTTTTAAAGGCACTCTCATGATAATATGTTTCATAGCATTGAATAATGACAGTCTTTGATGGTTTGTGAGGAGGTGCACTGGGAGTGTGGATTGGACACTTGAACCTTTTCCACAGGCTCCTGCATAGCCATCTTATGATGAATACCCCACAAAATGAGGCAGAATAGGCTGTGTGCTTAGTTAATAGCAATATGCCCCAAACACCGACAAAATAAAAATTATGGGTGTGATTTTAGGCATGAAAACACCAGATAATTTTGTTCATATTGAAAAGATGTAGCTAAAGTGTTATCAAAACTCAGGTCTGATTGCTTGCCACTCAAAAACCAATACTCAAGGGGCAAGGTTGGTGGAAAGGAAAGTTTGCTTTATTCTGGAGGCAGGCAGCCAGGGGAGAGGGTGGACTCATGTCCAAAGGGCATCTCTTCACGATAATGACTGGGCAAGAGCTTTTAAAGGGCAGTTTCAGGGGTGTGTAGGTGGAGGGAAGGGGCTACATGCAGAAACAGCACAGTCAGCTCTGACAGTCATCTTGAAATTGGTTATGCAGTGGTCTGATCATCATCATCTTGACTGTTTTTAAGTACAATTAATCTTCAGTTCCAGGGTTAATTTGTTCCCATTTCTTTGAGGCCAGTTCTCAGAATTGTGGCAGCTTATGTCATGGCTACAGTCTGGTCATCATGTAGTTAACTTCTTCGATCTGGTGGGGGTTTCAGTATCTATAAAACAGCTCGAAGGCTATGGCTCAGAATATTATCTATAGCCCTTGAAGAAGAACTAAAGGTTTTTGTCTTTGTTTAATGACTAAACTATTATCATTTGGTCCTGTTGGACTATTTTGCTTTGTGTCTGTATTTTCTCACTTCTGATTAATTTTTTTTCTTTGACTAAAGTTTTTCTATAAGCAAATGCAGGCTGAGGACATGGGAGGGGGTGGGGTCTGTCCTGGGAAGGCCCCATAGTGTCCTGCTCCATTTCAAAAGTGGTACATTACCATTATATTATTTTCATAGAATGGATAGATTTTTATTCTAAGAATAATTTTCTGATTAATCTTGTCATTAACTGTATAGGCAGTCCCTATCCAGGGTGTGGTTTATTGTATCTGTTCTATGACCAAATAGAAATTTTGAATATAACTAAAATAATTTAGTAACTATGTTGTCAAATTCAGAACTCTCAGCATAACATCTAGCCCATGGTTCCCATATTTTTATTTTCATTATATTGTTTTCCTTGTAGCCTTAAGCTTAGTTGTCCTGGATAATGTTCTGGTCAAGAAAAGATAGATTCTTCTTGAAAAAAAATATGCCACTTTTAGGTGAATTGCTTAAAAAGGCAAACAAGAAAACAACATAAAAGAGCCATTTTAAAGGTCACGTTGCTGACAAATTGCCTATTGAAAATGGAGAGTCACCTAAACTGTGTCATAGTTCTCCAACTCCTACTCTAAATTCTATTTATGACTTTGTACTGCCATTAGACTTGCCACTGGCAGAACTCAATAAATATAGATAAAAAATGTCAAATTATTGGCGTCTATTGATGCCACTTAAAATGTCCCCTAGAACACATGGTATTAACTGTTGCATTCTCTCTCATTTCAGGATCTGTATCCTTCACATTTTTGACCATTCATTTATATAAACCTCACAAATATTCATTTTAACTACACAATACTTATTTTGGCAAGCAAGCATTTATGGAGAATCTACTATGTGCTGGAGGTACAAATAGGAATTACAGAAATCCATGTCTTTAGGAAGAGGAAGTGTAGCAGGAAATATTTAAATAACATTTTAACACTGTCTGTGCTCTTTTAAATTGTGCATAAAAATCTAGTTAAAATGTAACCGTTTAAATCTAAAAATTCAGTTTTTTAGCAAATTAATAAATTTTTATTGAATTTAATCTCATGAAAGTTTAGTATCAAGCAAATACAGTAAGTCCCCTACATACAAACCTTCAAGTTGCGAACTTTCAAAGATGCCAATGTGTGTTCCATCAATGTCAGGCATGAGTGAAATTTCAGCTTGCTCTCCGTCTCCTACTGATGACGATTCTTCAGCTCTACCATCTACCACTTCCTCTCCCTACTCCAGTCAGTAACTTTTCTTGTCTCTTCACTCAATGCCAGCCCCTGTATGCCAGCTATTATACTCTACTACTATATTTTTCAAGGTACTGTAAGATTAAAAATGTTTTCTTTATTTTTTGTGTTTGTTTGTTATGTATTACTTGTGTGAAAAGTATTATACACATATTACAGTACAGTACTATATAGCCGATTGTGTTAGTTGGGTACCTAGGCTAACTTTGTTGGACTTAACAAACAAATTGGACTTACGAATGCACTCTCAGAAGGGAACTATTTGTATGTAGGGGATTTACTGTATGCTGTTTTAGACCATAGCAGGATTTACCTTTAATTACCTGGGTAATAGGAGTGGAGACCTGGATTTATAAATGTTAGAATATGTACACTGAGCTGCATTATAGACCAGTCAAATAATTCCTCAAATTTGAGTCAGCTTTGAAGAATTATTTCTAGGTGAAAGGTCTTTCTATGTTTCATTTTTAAACAATTAGTGGACACTAGTGGTCAAAAAGCAATCTTATAATGCCATTTCTGATAAATATAGCTAGGAGACATTTGCCTTTTTTCAACATTGCTAACAGGTTCTTCAGGAATAGGTCCATGGTTGACCTCACTTAGCTTTACCTAGAGCAGAGCCATTTCCTTTAGGTTCACACATTTGCCCACACTTACTGTGTTTTATTATTTTGAATACTTGCAAAATGTCTTTCTCCCAAAGAATTTTGAAAAATGAAAAAAATAGAATAAATAATACATTTAGCAGTCCCAAAGAGTAGGTTAAATAAGGACCAAGAGCAGAAAAACAAGAAAAGGTAATAAGAAAGTTATAATACTCATCAAAAAGAAGTGATAATCAAAGCAAGATAGATAGATTATCTATCCATCAGAATTCACAGCATTGTTGAAGTAAAAAGGAATGTGTCAAGAGAAAGGACTGGGACTGGATAGGCAAAAAGAAATTGCTTGGGCTGAGAAACATTTGAATGCTCATTCATTAAGAAAATTCACCAACTTTCCCTCTTAGAATGTGTATCCTTCACTGGACACATGTATTTCCATATGGAGAAAAATGCAGAGTAATATTTTTTTTTTTGCTTTTGATAAGAATATGAGTAGAATACAGTGATGAAGAGTATTAACATTTCTGATCCTGACATAAATTAGTTCATATACCAAGTATTTTAATTCCCCAAGTTGAATTTCTTCATGTGAAAAATAGAGACAATAATACTTATAACCCATAGGAATGTTGTAGAATTAAATGAGAAAATATTAATAAATCACTTTGCTTGTACCTCATAACTATTATTGTTTCTTTGCTCTTATTGTTTTCCATCCAGAAATAAAGGGTACTACTATTTTATATCCCATGCTGCACACATCCTTCTATGAATGTATTATTCAGACGAGGTACTATCCAATTGTCAAGGGTAGCAACTTTAGATCCAATGATAGTCAATTTTCATATATCTCACCTGGTCACCTGCTTTTGAAAGTGTATACATGCAAAACCAAACTATTAGTTCATTTATAACATGGTCTGGAGAGAAAATATCTTCAACTACTGACATCTCTCAAGCTCCCTTGGAGAGGATACCTTTTGTAGTGGCAATACGTTCATTAGGATATCTAACAATATTATATATGTATTATAGTTTCCAGAGTTCAAATTACAAGACCAATAATTGGTTTCCATGGAGACCTGAAAAAAAACATATGGACCCAGTATCTAAATTTAGTACTTTGCTGAACTAATTCAATAAAATCATACTTATTCATACAATTTAAAAATAAGTAAGGTGCTTAATTTTGAAATTAGTAATACAGAGAATCCTGATTCAATTAATAGAAAGAATAGCCTACATCAGTTTTTACCCAGAACACTGGCCCTTCAAGATACTCAAAACCAGGATATTTTGCTAATTACTTTTGGAAAATACTGTGTAGTCTATTCATGCTTTAGTTTCACAAAGTAAATTAGTATATAAAATCTTTGAAACCTGAATACATAAAGCATTTAAACTTTACTAATATCCTTAATAACTAGCCGTGGTTGGTTTGGGGATTACTGATCTGAGTTGAATCATTGAGGTCTGCCTAAATTCTCTTATCCTCAGCACCAAACATTCCTCAACTGATGTTGTGACTTTGTTAAATTAACATGTATTAAATAGAGCCTAGGAGTGACAGGATGTTGGAAGGTGAGCCATGGTTCAACAAAAGAGAGCAAATGGAAAGTGAAATTTAGGTTTATTACTCAAGTCCTGGAGGAGGTACACTGCACACTTGGAGGAACGAGTCAAAACAGGGTCAGACAGAGAGTGGGACAGGACCTGGGACACATACCTGTATTAGGATTTGTGTGTAGATTTCCTTGGGACTCCCGGATTAAGGGTAGATTGGTCAATTCAAACCAAAAAGTGTGGGATTTTGGTGAGCTTCCTAAGAAGTCTTATCTAAGGGATGCACAAGAGGAAGGCCCTGGGAGGTGGAGGAGAGTGCTTATCACAAGGGCATCTTGGGAGAATCACATCAGGAGCTTACATTTGTGACTTGTGACTCTGTGTCCATTGTCTATTTGAGGGAGGGGCTAGTGCCTGTTCAAGGCCCCTGCGAATCACTTGGCCACACAAAATGGATGCTAAGGCAGTTCAGCTTAACTCTCAATTAGATGTACTTTACTGAAATTCATCACATTACTATTTATATACCTCTAAGGTAAGATACTATGTTTCTTGAGGATGTCAGTTTGAATGCAAATGTTCATTGGAAAGATTTCTTTTAGCAAGCATTATCATTGTTGTTGTTCTTTTTGTTGTTGTTAGTTTTTAGAAGACAGCAAAGCCATCTGAGAATAAAATATAAGCTATAAAATAGTGACACATTTACTTTCCCAAGCTGGAAACCTTGGACTTATATACAAGTATTCTTCCATCATCTACTGCATTCCATCAACCTCCACCTTTTATTGATTGTACCTCAGACATCTCTAGCATTGTTCTGTAGCCAGCTGATATTAGCTCAGCAGAGCTGATCATGTACACCTCTTCCCAATTCTGTATTCAGTGATAATGCAGTTTGAAGTTAATAAGGTAGTTTGTAATTGGCCATGGTGGGGCATTTATATACCACAGAAGTAGGCAAATGTTAAAAATCATGTGTTGTTTTGAGCTAGTTACACATTTACCAGCACATGTTTGCAGTCTGCTCCTCCTCCTACTCTGCATTCTTATAGCTCAATGGTAGTTCAGGCCTCCTCATTTCTTACATGGAATATTGCAGCTTGGGCCTCATCATTTGAGTATATTATCTACATAGCTTTCATATGCTCCTTCATAAAAATATAAATAAATTAATGAGTAAATAAAATATTTCTTCATTTTATTTCCTGCTTGATTTTTCAGTCTCCCTGTTGTCTATAGATATTAACTCCTTAGCAGACTTTAAAAGGCCCTTTTTGATCTGGTAACTCCTCCATTTTCAGTTTTGTAATTTTTCTTAGTCACTTTGAACTCCTTTTCATAACTCAAATGTCCCTGCTTGTCCAGTCAAACTATTTTCTCACCCATTTTTCTAACAGGTAGGATCCTCATCTTTCAAAACACTTGAAATATCATTTCTTCTGTCAAGTATTTCCTTAGTAGCTTGACTTAGGCTATTCCTGAATAGCCTTTCTGCTTCCACAATTTAACGTAGAATTTTAAATTCTCATATACAACTGATTACATTGAATTTTAATTATATATTAATATGGCTGCCCTCTCCACTGGATTCTGAGTTTACTGGCATTTGATAGGTGTATATTGCTGAATTCATGGTTCTAAAACCAAATATTCTCACTACTGATATAAGTTGGAAGAGCAGAGAAGGAGTGTTGAGGACAAACTTGACAGACCTTCTCTACAACTTTATCCAGTACTAACTCTTTATACCATATGATGAAATACAGAGAATTTGGATGATCAAACATTCCTTCATAAAATAAGCAATCTCTTTTAAGACAAAGGCATTTAAACTGAGTTTACAAGAGATTGTGAAGTGAGAGTTATTAATGCAGAACCAAATTACTTTAGAGCAGGCAAAACAGTGGATGCTTATAATGGATTCTTTTAGTCATGTTCATTTGAAAAGCTCATATTTTCAAGAAGAGAAGGGAAAGTGGGTTGGTAGGAAGATCAGAAAAGGATTTCTCTTTTTAATCCAGGATTAATTCTGTTATAGAGTGAGGGTATATATTATAGCACATGGTGAATATTGATTCATAACCACATTTAATGTGATATGACACACATGTTTAAAAGCAATTTATCTTAGCTGCTTCCAAAAGCTGCCTGAAATCCTATTAAGGAAAGGATCTCTGAAGAAATACATCTTACTTGCTGTAAAAGGTTTATAAATACAGGTATCTCAGAGTGATCCTGCCTCTACAACAAATGTTATCTCTAATGCAATGTTATGCTGAACAGTCATAAGCTGCTTTACCGCCAACTCTATAGAAAATATATTTGGAAGAACACAGTGTATCTGTGCCTGTGATACTTTTGACTAAATAGAAAATTGTGTATGGAAGAGAAGAAAGATCATTATCTAAAGTGATGCTCATTCATCCAGAAAATATTTACTCGACATCCCTGTTAGGCCAGATACTGTTTCAGGCCCTTAGGATAAAACGGTGACTACAAAGAGGTAGAATTCTTACTCTCTCTGGAAGACATATTAAATAATAACAATAAAGATGTACTATTAAGGCAAACAATGGTTCTTTAAATGCAGGAATCGATTGAATGTCATAGGAACTGAACTATTAGAGCATAGTGAGCTGTTTAGGAAAAAAATATAAAGTACCAATAAATTCTCAGGTGGAGTAAATCAGAAGGAATGCCAAAAACTAAGAAATTCTGATGTTTAAGTTTCATTAACATCACTATCCACCTCTATTTAAGTGTATATAACAAAGCTACCTGATTTAGAGAGTATCACTCTGGAGGACCAGGGACAGTATCAGGAAGAGCAGCTCTGATACCATAAGTGACTCTTGATGAAATGAAATACAAAAGGATGTGTAGTAGTTAACTGAGGGGGTAAGCAGAGGGTAGAGGGAGAAAGGATAAACATTCCAAAATACATAAGCCTAGTGGATGGCAGTGTGATAGTGGAAAGCATGGTGTTTTCTGGGAAAAAAATGTTGGGCAATTTGACCAGACCACAGAGAGAATAGGCATTGTGGTGCCCAAGAGCTGGAATATTGATAGTGGCCAAAACATAGTCATGCTAACTTATGGCATCATTTCCACCTCTCCATCCTACCCTTAAGAAATTTGTTTAAAATATAAGTATATGAGGTGTAGACTAATTAATGTATCTCCCTCGGTGGGAGATGGTCTTGACTATCACTAGGATTTAAGTCTCATGTATTTCTACTTTTCTGCTTTTCCTTTCTTCAATCTACATGAATGTGGACTTGTTTGAACTGCATTATTCTGTTTTATTTCTATTTTTTATTTAAGGGAGTGTGTGTGTTCTATTTTAATTTGGCTTGTTTTGGAGAACTCTCTCTTGATCAGTGATTCTGATGCTCCTATTTTCTTATTTTTACCTGAGTTAGCAAAGTGTCATTTATTTTTATCCTGCAAATTTCAGGAGAGTGGAGTGTCATCTTCATTGATAGAACACCAAGCATTGTGTTGTATCTATTTAAACCCTCCAGTACCAATGTTTGAAAAGAAATAGGCATAGTTTCAGTCTCTTCCTTTAGTATTGAATTTTGTCAGATGATTTAATTTTCATATTTCCAGAGATATCCTCTAACTGTTATACTTACCAGGATTACTTAAACTATATAAATTTTCTTTACTCAGATCGCAAATATGGGAACTTACAGCTACCAAGCTTTAAACAAATTTTTGTGAGGTTTGATGGAATTAAACTATTTATTCATTCTTTCAATATTTATTGTCAACTTACAATTTTCTTCCTACTTTATTATATAGAATCTAGTGCAAAACACATTATTTTATATGCCAACAAGAAGTAAAAAATAAATGCTTACAATTCTATTTTAAGATTTCACCAAGAGTAAGAATAATCCAGATTTTAAATATATTAAAATATGAAAAAGGTAGAATAAAATAGATAAAATATTATAGTATTGATTTTTATGGTATAAAGAATAATGTCCCCATTTCTGATAAGTACATAGGAACATCCTAGTTCCAAATTCAGTTAGTTTTATTTTCCTCAAAGCCAGAGAGCATAATGAAGAGATATAAAACAACAACAAAAAAAATGCAAACCTGTTTCTAAAAAAACCTCAATTTTCCTCCTTCTGTATATGTCCTTTACTATTCACACAAATCAATTCACTTCTGGACACCAAATGTGTGGAAGGACTTCCCAAAGCCTTTTTCTTTAAAGCTAACAAATGCATGTACATTATATGTATGTGGTCAAGAATAACTAAGTACAGCTGCTTAGCCAGAGAAAACTGAAGAGGTAAAGCAGATTGGGTGAGACTAGACAGGACAAATATAGGACAGATCTTAGAAATTATATCAAATATTCACACCTGGAAGGAAATGGCCCAGTCCTGATTGAGAGCTGGTATGAACAGGATTGACAACAAACAAGCAGAGGTACGGGTATGGGAGTGAGCAAGAGAGAGATAGAAATAGACAGAGGCAGACAGAGACAAACTGAATGAGAGTGGGCATGTAACATGCCTAGGAAGCACAGACATGCATATTTAAGAAACTACCACTATAAAAGAGAGAATTCTTCCTTTGACAGCAAAGGTAGTATCCCTTGATGTCCATAGGTCAATGATGATGAACCTATGGAAATTCAAGGACCTTTTTAGGAGCCATCCTAAGTTGGGTTAGAAGCTGAGAATCAGAAATGGCCTGGCTTCACAGAAGCACCATTAGTAAAGAAACTATCTCTTGTTTTAGCTATGTAGGAGGGAGCCCATTAGATCATAAAGAAACTGAACAACTTACACTGGTCCTTCACACACTTCTTTCTTTATTATTGCTGATTTAGGAAGATCCATCTTAGAGGTAAATGACCCAAGACAGCATAAAGACTATTTCCTGTCAGGTATCATTAACAAGAAAAAATTGCAAAGGTGAAGGAGGAAGGAAATTAATTAAATAAAACAAAAGCAGCAAAATATCCCTGAAGATGAAGAGAAGTTCTCCCACATAGAAAAAAAAAAAAAAAAAATGTGACACAAGTAATTTGTGACCCAAATATAGAACACTTTTTAATTATCCTAATGAAGCAATTATAACTATGAAGGAAGACTAGTTACACAAATAACAATTATAATGAGAAAGAAAGCAAATGTCAAAAGACTATAGAAAGATATAGAAAGAAAGCAATTGATAGAGAAGAGTAGCAAAGAAGATGCAACATGCTCATTTGCAATTGCTGAAAAAAAACCCAAAACACTGGAACAAATGAATTTTCAAAAATATAAATAAAAATATATTTCCTAAAATAATAGAGACCATCAGTGTCCATATTACACACACACACACACACACACACACACACACACACACACACACAGTATTCCTATAAAAATTGACCTAGAACTGCAACCTATCTTAGTAAACCAATTAAAGCCCAGGTAGGCTATTTTATACTACTATCACCCTGCTGAATCTGCTTCGAGAATACATGTTTTATCTAGCCTTTGAATAATATATTTCAGCAGCAGTGTGTGAGTAATAATTTAACTTTCCAAAATAAATATCTTGAGCATATCTCAATGCTACATTTTCTTGTTGTTTTTCTTTCATGTTTGTGATACAGCTACAGAAAACTAAGCTAGCATAAATAAACCTACCTAAGGAGAAAAAAGACGTGTATGCAGAAAACTATAAGACACTGATGAAAGAAATTAAAGATTGTACAAACAGATGGAGAGATATTCCATGTTATTTTATTAGAAGAATCAACATTGTGAAAATAACTATACTACCCAAAGCAATGTACAGATTCAATGCAATCCCTATCTAACTACCAATGGCAGTTTTCACAGAACTAGAAAAAAAAAAAAGTGCACAATTATACAGAAACACAAAAGACCCTGAATAGTCAAAACAATCTTGAAGTAGAAAAATGGAGCTAGAGGAATCAAGCTCCCTGACTTAAGACTATACTAAAAAGCTACAGTAATCAAGACAGTATGGTAGTGGCACAAAAACAGGCATATAGATCAATGGAATAGGATAGAAAGACTAGAGGTAAACCCACACACGTATGGTCAACTTGTCTTTGATAAATAAGGCAAGATTATACAATGGAGAAAAGACAGCCTCTTCAATAAGTTGTGCTGGGAAACCTGGAGAGCTACAAGTAAAAGAATGAAGTTAGAACCCTCCCTAACACCATACACAAAAATAAACTCAATATGGATTAAAGACCTAAATGTAAGGCCAGATACTATAAATATCTTAGAGAAAAACATAGGCAGAACTCTCCATGATATAAATCAAAACAAGATCCTTTTTGACCCACCTCCTAGAGTAATGGAAATAAAAACAAAAATAAACAAATGAGGCCTAATGAAACGAAAAAGCTTTTGCACAAAAAAGGAAACCATAAACGAGATGAATAGACAACCTCAGAATGGGAGAAAATATTTGCAAACAAAGCAATTGACAAAGGATTAATCTCCAAAATCTACAAGCAGCTCATGCAGCTCAATATAAAAAAAAACAAACAACCCAATCCAGAAATGGGCAGGAGACCTAAATAGACATCTCTCCAAAGAAGATATACAGATTGCCAACAAACACATGAAAGGATACTCAACATCACTAATCATTAGAGAAATACAAATCAAAAGTACAATCAGTTATCAACTCACAACTGTCAGAATGGCTATCATCAAAAAATCTACAAACAGTAAATGCTGGAGACTGTGTGGAGAAAGGGGAACCCTCTTGCACTGTTGGTGGGAATGTAAATTGATACTGGCACTATGGAGAACAGTATGGAGGTTCCTCAAAATCCTGAAATAGAACTAGCATATGACCCAGCAATCCCACTACTGGGCATATACCCTGAGAAAACCATAATCAAAAAAGAGTCATGTACCACAATGTTCACTGCAGCACTATTTACAACAGCCAGGACATGGAACCAGTCTAATTGTCCATCCACAGATGAATGGATAAAGAAGAGGTGGCACATATATAGAATGGAATATTACTCAGTGATAAAAAGAAATGAAACTGAGTTATTCGTAGTGAGGTGGATGGACATAGAGATTGTCATACAGAGTGAAGTAAGTCAGAAAGAGTAAAACAAATACTGTATGCTAGCACATATATATGGAATCTTAAAAAAAAAAAAATGGTTCTGAAGAACCTAGGGGCAGGACAGGAATAAAGACACAGACATAGCAAATGGACTTGTGGACACGGGGAGGGGTAAGGGTAAGCTGGGACAAAGTGAGAGAGGGGCAGGGACATATATACACTACCAAACGTAAGATAGTGAGCTAGTGGGAAGTAGCCGTGTAAGAGAGGGAGATCAGCTCGGTGCTTTGTGTCAACCTAGAGGTGTGGTGTAGGGACGGTGGGAGGGAGACGCAAGAGGGAGGAGATACGGGGATATATGTATATGCATAGCTGATTCACTTTGTTATAAAGCAGAAATTAACACTATTGTAAAGCAATTATACTCCAATAAAGATTTTTTTTTAAGTGAACACAAGAAAAATGACTAGGAAACCATAAAAAAGAATATTTAAATTTTTGCAATAGAGATATAAATCATGAAAATTAGTAAAACACAATAATGAGATAAAATACCTACTTAATTTACACATTTTATGCAAAATTGATAGATACTTGAGAGGCTGTTATTTAATGCTGTGCTAGAATATCCAGTGATCCAAAGCCTTATCTTCTGTGTTATAGCCATGAAAGTTATTCTGATACTGGAGTTGTCACAAATTGGCTGCAGGTGAAGTGTACAGACTGCCAACCTGTTTTCTTGTTGGTATTGGAACGTATTGTGACTCTCCACTCATAAAATGCATCTCATCCATTTGTATAAAACTGTAAGCATGTTTTTTTTTAATGTACTCTCTACAGTGCCCTATAAAATGCAGACATCTTTCATGATATTCTAGGAGTCTGCAAAGGCACAGCTCTAACTGCTGAGGAGAGAATCCTGGATAAAGAATTATACTTGATTCTCAGTGTTGCAGTTCCCACTAACCTTAGGGAAAGAAGTTAATTGTACTTAAGCCTCCTGAGTGGTTCAATATTAGTATTACAACAAGATGATCATCCTAAGAGAGAAAGGAACACAGAGCAGATAAAACAAAAGATTCTGCCTTTGCCTCTCTTGGTTTTAAACTTTTGCTCAAGGCATTTTCATTAAAGCTAGAAAAATATTAGTAAGCATCATTTTTCTAGGGGGCATATTAAAAATTTTTAAACTTTCATGCTATTCCAAATGCCTAATTGTTTTCAGATTATTTTATGGCATCATCTTTTTTCATTTAACTTCTACTCGATTCTTGTTAAAAAACATTTGTACATGACATAGTTCTTATTCAAACACTTAGCTTAATAAGGGTCATTATTTCCTATTTCAGCTGAATCCCAATACCATGCAGCTCTTTAGAGAGTATTATGTCTTGCACATTACACCCCTAGAGCAAGACAACCCTGTAATAACCCTTAACCATCAGTTAGATCTGAAAGAAGGTCTGATACACTGTTAATGGCTTCAGGCTCTGAATACTCTGAGTGAACAAGAACATAAAACATTTTTCTAGTAGAAATTAAATTTGAAAAGCAAGAAGATAGATAGATAGATAGATAGACAAAGGATTAATCTCCAAAATATATAAGCAGGTCATGCGGCTCAATATTAAAAAAACAAACAACCTAATCAAAACATTGGCAGAAGGCCTAAATAAACATTTCTCCAAAGAAGACATACAGATGGCCAAGAAGTACATGAAAAGCTGCTCAACATCACTAATTATTAGAGAAATTCAAATCGAAACTACAATGAGGTATTACCTCACACCAGTTAGAATGAGCATCATCAGAATATCTACAAACAACAAATGCTGGAGAGAGTGGAGAAAAGGGAACCCTCTTGCACTGTTGGTGAGGATGTAAATTGATACAGCCACTATGGAGATTAGTATGGAGGTTCTTTAAAAACTAAAAACAGAATTACCATATGACCCAGTAATCCCACTACTAGGCATATACCCAGAGAAAACCATAATTCAAAAAGACATAGCACCCCAATGTTCATTGCAGCACTATTTACAATAGCCAGGTCATGGAAGCAACCTAAATGCCCATCAACAGATGAATGGATAAAGAAGTTGTGGTACATATATACAATGGAATGTTACTCAGCCATGAAAAGGAACTAAATTGGGTCATTTGTTGAGACGTGGACGAATCTATAGACTGTCATACAAAGTAAGTCAGAAAGAGAGAAACATATCATATAGTAACGCATATATGTAGGTGCTACAAAAATGGTACAGATGAACCAGCTTGCAGGGCAGAAACAGAGACACAGATTTAGAGCACAAACATATGGACACCAAGGCAGGAAAGCAGCAGGGGATGGGTGTGGTTGCGTGATGAATTGGGAGATTGAGATTGACATGTATACACTGATGTGTATAAAATGGATGACTAATAAGAACCTGCTGTATAAAAAAATAAATATTTTTTTTTAAAAAAGCAGGAAGATCTGATGAACTTCAGAATTGGCAAACACATCCACGTGCTGGGAGGGCGGCATACCCAACTCTATGAGGACAGAAGCTCCTGGGTTGGGACTCTTCCAAATCTCACCCTATGTACCTCTTCATCAAATGTTCATTTTTATCATTTATAATAAACCTGTAAGCTAAAAAATAAATAAGGATTCTTATATCTAAATACATTTTAAAAGGATAGACTTATCATAAGAATATGACTAGAATTTATATTTTAGATACTTTTCTATATTAGACATGTTTACATATTTAGTTCAAAATTATAAAAATAATTATTAAAAAACTGCTGTCCTTATGTAGTGTGCTTAGAATAATGTATTTAGTGAATTTAGTAGGAACTCTGAAAAATGAGTTTGATTAAAAAATTTTAAAGGAATAATGGATAAAAAAAAAGGAGAACAGAACATGAGTGAACCCAAAGTACATTAAATTTCCCAAAAGAGGAAATGTATTTAGATATCTTACCCTTGTTCCTCATTTTCTACCACTGTCTTCTATCAAATTTTCCTGTCCCGTGTGGATTATTGATTTAGTTTCCAAATTATTACCCAGAAAACCTTGACTGAACCATAATGATATTATGGAAAAGAACAAAAATAATATTTAATGAGTATCTTCTGATGGCATTTAGTATGTTGGGTGCTTTATATACATTACTCTACAGAAACTTCAGCAGCTCACAACCATCCTATGAGGCAGAGGAAACAGCATATGCTGTGGTTGTGAGGTAGGGAGAAACTTTGCATAGTTTGGGAATATAGAAAACCCCTAAGTGGCTTGGGCACAGAAAAGAAATGCATGTGTATCAGAGGATGAGGTTAAGAAGCAGACAGGGCCAAATAATATAGAACCCTATAGTACATGTAAATAATTTAGAACTTTATCCAAAAACAGTGAGAAACAATTTGGAGAGTTTTATAGTTGCATGGAATTTTCAGATTTGCCTGTTTAAAACAGAACTCAAGCTAAAATGTGCAGAAAAACATTGACGGGGACAGAAATTGCTAAAATCCAATTTAATATTTCAGGTAATTCATAGTTTTCATGGAGAAATAATGCTATTAGTAAACAGAGAAAAGAGTTGATGGGTCTACAATATATTTGGGGAGCATATAAATTCTTCAGGATACTCCATATCATCATTACCTATTTACTTGTCTTTTTCCCTACAAAATTAGATTTTACTCATCTTTCAATACCTAATTCCTAGCATGTAGCTTCCCATGAATAATTTAACCCAAGTCATGGAGCAATAGCCAGAGAGCCACAGTAGAGCCAACACAACACCATTGACAAAACCAACTGGATCATGTAGGCCTTAGGTAGTGCCTGCTATGGAACCTGGTCATTTATATAAGTCCTCAAGGTTATAGGAATTAGTATTTTCTCTAAATGTGGTTTTCTAACTTAAACTTTGAATTTTAGGAACTGAAAAAATCTATTATCCCCAAATCTATTAAGGTTGAGTTTAGACTAGAGCAAAAAGAGTGGTGAGCCTGAAATATAACTTGTATTCTGAACTCTGCACAACCTATCTATAAACAATGAGATAAAAAGTCAATTATTTTAACATAAAAACCTGAATATTAAGAAAAAATTTAGGGGCTTCCCAGGGGCTTCCCTGGGGCTTCCGTGGTGGCGCAGTGGTTGAGAGTCCACCTGCTGATGCAGGGGATACAGGTTCGTGCCCCGGTCCGGGAAGATCCCACATGCCGCAGAGCGGCTGGGCCCGTGGGCCAAAAGAAAAAACTTAGGACAGTAAGTGGATTTAAAAGCATTCATTCTTCTTCTTTTTTTTTTCTTTTTTTTTTTTTTTTAGTGGTATGCGGGCCTCTCACTGTTGTGGCCTCTCTCGTTGCGGAGCACAGGCTCCGGATGCACAGGCTCAGTGGCCATGGCTCACGGGCCCAGCCGCTCCGCGGCATGTGGAATCTTCCCGGACCAGGGCAAGAACCCGTGTCTCCTGCACTGGCAGGCGGATTCTCAACCAGTGCGCCACCAGGGAAGCCCTCATTATTCTTCAGGTATATTATTCAACTATTTTAGCACATTGCAAATTATTCTAATCATTTTTTTATATCACCATGAAGAAATTTCATTAGAAATGGCATTACTGAAAAAAGACAATTAGTAAAAACATAAGCACAAATTTCATCAACAAAAAATCCCATGATTATTATTTTTAAACAATTTTCTCCTGTTCTATAACATTGGTTAAAGTCATAACATAACTAAAAGGCATTTGAGCAACTATAGAGAAACAGGCCTTCCTATTTGTTCTACCAGGATATGAATTCCACCTCTACAACTGAGAAGTGAAATAAGAGTCTATTCTGAAAGCTAAAATTAATTCATTCACTTTTCAGATTCATGCCTAGATAATTGTGAAAAATAATTTTAATAAGACAAAAACAGAAGTTCATTTTGTTTAATTTATTTAAGTGCTAAATATACCATTAAGAATCACTGTTGATTTTCCTTTTTTAATAAAATTGAGCTACCTCTAAAAATCATATCAATATTCTTAATCTTTTGAAGGCTATTATTTTCATTAGTAACTGATTGAATATAATTTAACATTCACTTTTTTTGGAATGTTTGCTATTGGTCAATGACTATGTACATGTTAGTCAATGGAAGATTCCTGTCCTTTTGGAGTTCACAGTTCAGTGGAAGGCAATATGTAAACTAATAATTACAATAAGATGTATCTATATCAGAGCAATAATAGAAATGCCTACAACCTGGCATGCCTCCACTCTTACTGGCCCCAGAAATCATGTAAAATCTGTTATAGAAACCTAGCTATTTGATTTTTATAATAGAGAATCCATCTGAAACAGAAGCTACATCCTATAAAAATTTTAGCCTTTTCAATTTTATCACATATTAACAAAACCCCTCAAAATCCATCATGACCAGTCACACTTTTTCTATTCCTTATCAGGCTTTTTGTTCCACACTTATGAAACAACAATGGCACAGTTTCAATCTCCCACTGGTGCAGCAGAATGTAGCAAATACATAGAAGAAAGTAACAATACAACAGTAGTTTTTTGTGTTGCCAGTAAATCTGGCAAAACTGATACATCCACTGGTATCAAATCTGACTGAAACATCAATGCATTTTATTGTATTAAGCTGAGATGGATGTGTATTATGTGGGAAATGATGAAATCATGTTTATTGTATCATAACAATGCTAGGGACTTAGTAGGTACTAACTACGTTCTCCTACAAATAAATGTCATTTCTTCTTGCTTTGAATGAACTGGGTCATGTCCTGATATCATGCCTTCTAAAATGGTTAATTTGCTATTTACTAGATTGTTTAAAGCCTTAAAATATGCACACAGATATTTCTATATCTGTGTGCACATGTGCATATATATATATGAGACAATAGAGAATTTTCATATGGAATCTATGAACAAACACTATATTATTGGAAAAAATAAACCCCTGCCTCATAATTTGCTTTCTGATTTTTGCTATATTTTTTTAACCTATGGCAAAATAAAATCTCTAGAGGAAATTTGTATATTATAAAGGAGTATGTTTTATTCAAAAAGTTGTATTGTAAAATAGTCTACTAATATCTGTTATTTTTTGTTTTATGCCCTGAATTTAAATACTTTTAAAAATACTCAAGTCTAATAGCTCTTCCTTTGATTCTTTCATGAAAGTAAGGTGTTTCTTATGGGACTGTACAGTGAGCAGACAACTGAAAAAAATATATATATATATGAGCCTATGGAATTGAGTGAAGTACCAGTTATTGTGCTGTGGATAAAACTGCATAATAAAAGTATAATACCAGGGAGGCTTTGGAGAACAACTTTATTATTGAATGTGGAAGAGAAAATCAAGCTTAGTAGCTGAAAATTATTTTCAGAGCTTTAGATGGCCATCATGCAGCAAATGTCAGTCATTTTTGTTTATACATGCCTTCAAAATTTTATTTAAAACTTTCTTTATGCACATTATTTGATTCATTTTTAAACTTAAGAATATTTTATATTTGTTGATTTGACTTTGTCCTGAGAAATTATGTGTATATTTGTATATATTTATGTAATAGCATATAATACAATATAAAACATGTGTATAGGGCTTCCCTGGTGGCGCAGTGGTTGAGAATCCGCCTGCCGATGCAGGAGACAGGGGTTCGTGCCCTGGTCCGGGAAGATCCCACATGCCGCGGAGCAACTGAGCCCGTGAGCCATGGCCACTGAGCCTGTGCGTCCGGAGCCTGTGCTCCGCAACGGGAGAGGCCACAACAGTGAGAGGCCCGCATACCGCAAAAAAAAAAAAAAAAAAAAAAAACATGTGTATATATTTACATATACATATATTTCAGATTTCTGGCTTTTATTCTATTTTGTTGGTCTTATTTTCCTCCTTGGAAAGAAGGAAACTTGATCAGGTCTAGCAGCATTGTTGGTATTTCATCAAAGAATGTTGATGGGCATTTTCTTATTTGACAGATTGCAGCTCTTTTCTTCCTTATCCAGAATTCCATGAACACTCTACAAAAGCAATGAAAGGCTGAAACTTGTCATTGTTATTGTACCTCTGCCTTTGTGCTTTGACACTTTTGCTCTCAAATGTTATCAAATCAATATAATCTAATCAAAATGCATTGCTAGTATGATCAGGGTTATAGATAACTTGGCACTATACACTGCCAGATAACAGGTGTTTATTTATTTTGGAATACTGAAGAGTATGGAATGTGTATGTACAATGCTGTTTATATAGCTGCAGAGTTGATTTGTGTCCATATAAAAGAATTATCCAAGAAGGCTGCATTCTCCAAAATTTTAAACATTTATACTTTCAATGATTGAAGGCTTATTTCTTGGCTTCCTGTGCTTCAGAATATAACCTCATTACACTTACTAGCATGAATAAAAAGTAATTTATTTTCTTAAAGTAACTAATTATGTAAACACTAAGAACAGCCTAAATATATTATGATTCACTGCCATATTTTGAAACCAAATATATTATTGTTTAAACATATATTATTATAATAATATTATATGTTTTTAAATTTTAGGTAAGTAGCTTAAAAAATAATCACAGATATAGCTGTCTCTATTGTTTAAATTTTTTGATATTTATCATTCCATATGTTATCTCATACATAATTTTTCTCTCTAAATAGTATCAAACTATACAAATTTTTATAATTTAAAAAAAGTCATCAATAGAATGTGTACATTCTTCTATGTCAATAAATATGCTTTTAAACTATCTTAAAGCCCATAAAATATTCTCCCTGGAGACGTGAAATAATAGCCATGATTGGAAAAATATATTTTAACCATAATACAGAAATGGACTCTACTACTTCCTTCCTTCCTTGCTGTTTCTTCCTTTCTTCCATATACTTTTCCTTTTTTTTCTATTTTATTGATTTATAAAAACCTAAGCATAGCATGAAATTCAAAAGGAAGTAAAGTGTAAAGAATGAAAACTCTACCTCATATCCCTTTCCTTAGCCTTTCTGTTCTCTTTCCCAGTGATCACTTTTCCAACTTTCTGTCTGTCCTTTCTGAAATACTATAAGCATTCACAAGCATCTATGTATAAACAAGATATTTTCTCTTATTTGGGTAGAATTTCATAAAAATTAAGAGCATGGATTATAGAACAAGATTGCCTGAGTTTAAAGCCAAGATCTGCCACTTTTTAACTCTTTAAACTTTGGATCATTCACATAACATTATGGGCAATGCTTTTTAAATCTATAATTGTATATTATAGATGCAAATATATAGGAGAAGAAGTATAGAAGTTTGTCAGACAATATATGAATATATTATTTTCTAAATTTTGTGAACCCTTAGTATTTACCAGCATTTTAGAATGTTTAAGTTGTGTGTTTTTTACTTATCCTAATAAAATATTGTGTTGAATCTATTTTCTTTTTTTTCTTTTTTTTTTTTTTTTGCCATACGCGGGCCTCTCACTGTTGTGGCCTCTCCCGTTGCGGAGCACAGGCTCCGGACACGCAGGCTCAGTGGCCATGGCTCACGGGCCTAGCCGTTCTATGGCATGTGGGATCTTCCCGGACCGGGGAACGAACCCGTGTCCCCTGCATTGGCAGGCGGACTCTCAACCACTGCGCCACCAGGGAAGCTCTTGAATCTATTTCCTATTCACAATTTTATATTATTTTTAAAGGCTCCTCCAATTGAATGAATTTCTGATCCCACAGTCCTTGATTTGTCCCTGCCTATAAGGTGTTCAAGCTCTTAACTGTACCCACTGGCACCTAACCCATAGATGCACATTTTTAACTTCTCCAAATAGTCCACATTAAGGTTTCTGTAGGGAAGTTTCAATCTCCAATAGGCAGACAATGAAGAAAGCAATCTGGAAATCTACATGCTTTTCAAAGAGTTTTGCCTCACATTTTTCTTTTATCCAGATTCTGAATTTTTTTTTTTTCTGATTAAAGTCTAGTTATCTGTCACTATTTCTCCCTGACTCTAGCTACAAAATTAATTATCTACCTTGTTTTAGCTTGATACTATATCCTTCCATAGAAGGAAGGCATGAAATCTGAGGAGCTAAACAGTATGCAAATCTTGACAGGAAACCTAGGAAGAATTCGGAGAAGTAATCTGTTAAAGCAACAAATTAACTAATACTGAAAATGCTTCACCTAAAATACATAAGAGTCACTAACATATGGTTGTTTGGCAACCAGATTACTTTAGTTGTTCTCAAACCTAGCTGGGTATCAGGAACAATGAAAATTTTAAAAACATTAACTCTTTCAAATAGTTCTTTTACCTAAATCTATTGGACCAGAGTGGTTGGAGGTCTAAGATCTCATTTTTTAAAAATTTCCCAGAGTGAGTCAGATGCAAATTGCTCCAATGCGTGTTCAATAAATGCTGACCTAGGAGTTCCCTTGAAATCAATGCGAATGCAAAAATTAAATCAGACTATATGTGCTGGGAGAATCATAAAAGCTGTATAATCCAAATACTATGGTTAATGACTGTACACATGAAAAGCACAGTAGAACTCTATTTATAAAAATCAATACCAGTCCTCATTTGTAGAGTCAACCTTTACTGTCTTTTCAGTTAATGTCAGTTTTGAGGAAATGTTTTAATATGCATCATTTTTAGAAATGCTTTTCAGCTGCAGGTTTGGAATAAAAATCAAAACATTCATGGGATTGTTTTGCTGTGTATGAATGCAGATATGAAATGATATTTAGAAAAACATGAACGTATATAGTTTAACAAAAGGAGTTTCAGAGAACATTTTATTTCTTTAGGTTCATGCAGTGAAACTCATGAGATAGACACCCTTAAAATGGGACTACTTTCAGGCTTCAATGATTATATGCTGTTGGCAATAATGTTATAATAAAGCATCCATATGTGAAAAATGCTTAACATAATTAACAATGGCAATATTAGAATATTCCTGATTTTATTTTATTTAATCTCAGTATATTTGACAGAATAAACTGGACACATAATTTAGCAGTATTAGTTATCTGTATTCTGGACAGTCCATTGAATATGGAAAGTTTCCTAAAATAACATGAATACATTTAGTGCCTTGCTCACATATCATCTCCTGAAAGAAAATAAAGTCCCATGGATAATATAATCATCAAAGAAAATTTGTAATACAATTGCATCATTTTAATTTTATTTTCTGCTCTATCTCTGAGACTTTTTTGTAAAAACTTTGCATCTTCTAAAAATGAATCATCAATTTTCATTTAATAATTCTAAAATGAAAAATGCCAAGTGATTAGAAACAACACAAACTAAGTTTACAAGTGCATATAGGAAGATCAGTTGGACTGAGGGAGCCTCTAGAGGCCAATTGGCTTTGCCATATGCAAGATGCTCAAGTTAAATTTTCAGCCTGAATTTCCTACCTTACTGTTCACTAGAAGAATTATAACACATTTAAACTAATGCTAACCCATTTAATGTTAAAACAAACTTAATGAATTGTATTAACTAAAAGGAAAAAATAATGTAACATAATTAAATGTTATAACCTCATGGAATTCTTCTGCACAGGAGATTTGTCTCTACTCACTATTCATTTATTTACTCATGTATTTATTTATATCAGTATGGACTCGTGAATATTGTTTCAGCTTTGGCTATTGAGATTTCTTATAGTGGCTGCTGTGTCCCTTTAACATACTTCCATCATTGTTTCTTTCTTGTTGTTTGTTTGCTTTTTGTCTGGTTTTTAGCTTGTCCTTACTTTCTGGCACTAAAAGATGTTCCAGGGCTTCCCTGGTGGCGCAGTGGTTGAGAGTCCGCCTGCCGATGCAGGGAACACGGGTCCGTGCCCTGGTCTGGGAAGATCCCACATGCCACAGAGCTGCTGGGCCCGTGAGCCATGGCCACTGAGCCTGCGTGTCCGGAGCCTGTGCTCTGCAACTGGAGAGGCCGCGATGGTGAGATGCCTGTGTATCACAAAAAAAAAAAAAAAAAAAAAAAAAAAAAAGATGTTCCAGGTTCATATTGTGTATTTCCTGCCCTCATCCCAGAGTCAGCCATTTCTCCAATGAACTCAAATTCCTTTTATTGGAGAATGGCATTGGAAACTAAGTTTTGGGTACTGGTATATTACTGAGGCCTCATTCATTCTAGACCTTCTCAGCTGACAAATTAACACAGACATACACAAACATACATGCACATGTGTGTGTGTACTAGCCTGTACATATATACATATCTGTAACTATTTCTGTGTGTTACTAATTTATTTATATTAAGCTAAACATGAATTCATACTGATATCTCTGACTCTAATCAATCATGTGGATTGTTCTTCCCTCTTTCATTTGCTTATTTGTAACTTCCAACTCAAACTGTAAGAAACTTGACTTTTTCCACCTCACATCCATTTACTTAGTTGTTCAATTCCAGTATACATGTAGAGCAGTATTAGAATTTTTAATCCAACTCCCAAGAGAAACAACTTTATTAACTAGAGTATAGTATTCTTGTATAGTGTCTTTTGCCTTTAAGCTTACAAACACTCTATTCATTTCCAAAGTTACTTTTCCTTCATTCTTCATCTTCTGCAACGTAACTTCTACTACATTTGTAGCACAGTTACATTGTTTTGTCACATTCTATATTCCATGCTAGAGTCATCAGATCTCCTAAATGATATTTTTAAAATTTGCATTAAGGTTCATTTTTGTGCTATAAAGTTCAATAGATTTTGCCAAATGTGTAGTGTCACGTATCCCTAATAACAGTATTATACAGATACAAAAAAAAAAAAAAAAAAAAAAAAAAAAAAAAAAAAAAAAAATCCTTTTTTCTTCATGTAGTCAACCCTGCTCCCCAACCCAAACCTTTGGCAACCACTGATTTTTTTTTTATAATCCCTACGGTTTTGTTTTTCAGAATTTTATAAAATTGGAGTCATACAGTGTGTATAACCTTTCACACTGGTTCCTTTCACTTAGCAATATGCATTTGACATAATTCATGCTGTTTCTTTCTTAGTATCTCATTATATTTAAAGCTGAATAATATTCCATTGTATGGTTGTAGCACAGTTTTTTTCATCCATTTACCTGTTGAAGGACATCTTAGTTAATTCCAAATTTTAGTGATGTGAATAAGGCTGCAATAAACATTTACATTTTTCTGTGGACATAAGTTTTGAAAATAGTTGAGAAAACACACAGAAACCCAATTGCTGGATTGTAGGGTAAACTGTGTTTTGCCTTGCCAGAAACTGTAAAACTGTTTGCTAAGGTGGCTGTACAATTTTGAAATCCTACCAGTAAAGAATGAAAGTTCCTGTAGCTCTATATTCTCACCAACATTGGGTATAGCCAGTTATTTTGTATATGAGACATTCCAGTACATACATACCATGTCTTGTTTTCATTTTCAATTCTTTAATGACAGATGATCTTGAGCATCTTTTCTTGTACTTATTTGTTGTTTTTCTATCTTCTTTGCTGAAGTGTCCATTCTGAACTTTTCTCCATTTAAAAAATTATGTTATTTCCTTACTCTAGTGTTTGAAAGTTCTTTGCATAATTTGGATCCAAGTACTTCATCAGATATGTCTTTTATAAATATTTTCTCTTATTTTGTCTATTTATTTTTTGATCTATTTATTTTCTTAACTGTGTCCTTCACAAAGTGCAGAAGTTTTTTATTTGATTGTTTTGTTTTGTTTTTTGCGGTACACGGGTCTCTCACTGTTGTGGCCTCTCCCATTGTGGAGCATAGGCTCCGGACGCACAGGCCCAGCAGCCATGGGTCATGAGCCCAGCCGCTCTGCGGCATGTGGGATCTTTCCAGACCGGGGCACAAACCCGTGTCCCCTGCATCGGCAGGTGGACTTCAACCACTGCACCACCAGGGAAGCCCAGTGCAGAAGTTTCAATTTTTTTTTCTATTTTATTTCTTTTTATTGATGTATAGTTGATCTACAACATTGTGTTAATTTCTGGTGTACAGCAAAGTGATTGTGTTACACAAATATATATATATTCTTTTTCATATTCTTTTCCATTATGGTTTATTATAAGATACTGAATATAGTTCCTGTGCTATACACTAGAACCTTCTTGTTTATCTATTTTATATATGGTAGTTTGTATCTGCTAATCCCAAAGTCCTTATTTATCCGTCCTGCCCCTTTTCCCCTTTGGTAACCATAAGTTTGTTTTCTATGTCTATGAGTCTCTTTATGTTCTGTAAGCAAGTTCATTTGTATCAAATTTTAGATTCCACATATAAGTGATATCATATGATATTTGCCCTTCTCTGGTAGACTTAATTCACTTAGTATGATAATCTCTAGGTCTATCCATGTTCATGCAAATGGCATTATTTCATTCTTTTTTATGGCTGAGCAGTAGTCATTTGTGTGTGTGTGTGTGTGTGTGTGTGTATACAAGTATATATATGTGTGTGCATATATATATATATATGTATACCACATTTTCTTTACACATTCATCTGCTGATGGATATTTATGTTGCTTCCATGTCTTGATTATTGTAAAGAGCACTGCTATCAACATTGGGGTGCATGTATCTTTTCAAATTAGAATTTTCATTTTTTCTGGATATATGCCCAAGAGTAGGATGTCTGGATCATATGATAACTATTTTTTTAGTTTTTTTAAGGAACCTCCATACTGTTGACCATAGTGGCTGTACAAATTTACAATTGCACCAATAATGAAGAAGTGTTCCTTTTTCTCAACACCCTCTTTAGCATTTATTATTTGTAGTCTTTAATAATGACCACTCTGACTGGTGGAAGGTGATACCTCATTGTAGTTTTGGATCACATTTCACTAATAATTAGCAATGTTACCATCTTTTCATGTGCCTGTTGGCCATCTGTATGTCTTCTTTGGAGAAATGTCTATTTAGATATTCTGCCCATTTTTTTATTGGGTTGTTTGTTTGCTTCTTGTTGTTGTTATTGAGTTGTGTAAGCTATTTGCATATTTTAAAAATTGATCCCTTGATAGTCATATTGTTTGTAAACATTTTCTCCCACTCCACAGGTTGTCTTTTTGTTTATGGTTTTCTTTGCTATGCAAAATCTTATAAGTTTAATTAGGACTCATTTGTTTACTTTTGCTTTTATTTCTTTTTCCTTGGGAGACTGATCTAAGAAAACATTGGTATGATTTATGTCAGAGAACATTTTGCCTATGTTGCTTCTTGGAGTTTTATGGTGTCATGACTTATATTTAAGCCTTAAGCTATTTTAAGTTTATTTTTGTATATGGTGTGAGGGAGTGTTCTAACTTTATTGACTTACATACAGTTGTCCTGCTTTCCCAAGGCCACTTGCTAAAGAGATTGTATTTACTTCATTGTATATTCTTCTTACCTCCCTTGTCAAAGATTAATTGCCTATAGGTGTATGGGTTTGTTTCTGGGCTCTCTATTCTATTCCATTGACCCATGTGTCAATGTGCATGTGTTTTTGTGCCAATACCACACAGTTTTGATTACTGTAGCTTTGTAGTATTGTCTGAAGTCAAGAAGGGTTATGCCTCCAGCTTTGTTCTTTTTCCTCAGGATTGCTTTGGCAATTCTGTGTCTTTTGTGGTTCCATATAAATTTTAGGATTATTTGTTGTAGTTCAGTGAAAAATGTCATGGGTAATTTGATAGGGATTGCATTAAATCTGTAGATTGCCTTTGGTAGTATGGCATTTTAACAAAATTAATTTTTCCAATTCAAGATCATGGGATATCTTTCCATTTCTTTGAATCATCTTCAATATCTTTTATCAATATTTTATAGTTCTCAGCATATAATTCTTTCACTGCCTTGTCAAGTTTATGCTTAAGTATTTTATTTTTTTGATGCAGTTTTAAAAGGGGATTTTTTTTTTTTTTACTTTTCCTTTGATATTGTTAGTGTAAAGATATGCAATGGATTTCTGTATGTTAATCTTGTGTCCTGCTAAATTGCTGAATTTGTTTATCAGTTCTAGTAGTTTTTGTGTGGAGTCTTTCAGGTTTTCTATATATAGTATCATGTCATCTGCATATAATGATAATTTTACCTTTTTCCTTCCAATCTGGATAACTTTTACTTATTTTTCTTGTCTTATTTCTGTGGCTAGGAATCAATCATATGTTGAATAACAGTGGTGAGAATGGGCATCTTTGTCTCGTTCCATATTTTAGAGGGAAGTGTTTCAGCTTGTCACTATTGAGTATTATGTTGGTTGTGGGTTTGTCATAAATAACTTTTATATGTTGAGATATGTTCTCTCTACCCAGTTTGATAAGAGGTTTTATGATGAATGGATGTTGAATTTTATCAAAAACTTTTTCTCCATCTATTGAGATGATCATGTGGTTTTTGTCTTTTATTAATATAGTGTATCATAGTCACTGATTTGCATATGTTGAACCATCCTTGTGATCCTGGGATGAATCCAATTTGATCATGGTGTATGATACTTTTCATGTGTTGTTGGATTCGATTTGCTAATATTTTGTTGAGGATTTTTGCATCTATATTCATCAAATAAATTGGCCTATAATTTTCTTTTTTTGGTAAACAAAAGAGTATTTTTTGGTATTTGTTTTATGTATTTAGGTGCTCCTACATTCTGTGCGTATGGTTAATGAGTTTAATATCCTCTTTTTTTTAAATATCCTCCTTTTGTATGGATCTTTTTATCATTATATAGCGTCCTTCTTTATCTTTCTTTAGGGCTTTTGTTTTAAAGTCTATTTTGACTGATGAGTATTGTTACCCCTGTCTCGTCATTTCCATTTGCATGAAATATCATTTTCCATCACCTTGCTTTCGATCTATGTCTGTCCTTCACCCTAAAGTGGGTTTATTGTAAGAAGCATATTGTGGGCTCTTATTCTATTATCCAATCTGCCACTCTATATCTCTTGGGGTTTTTTTCAAGATTCTAAGAAAATTATTCCATTTATTTTCTTTTTTAATTGAAATAATTTTGTTTTACGATGATTCAGGTGTATAGTGATTCAGATTCTTTTGCATTATAGGTCATTAGTTCTCTGTGCTATACAGTAGGTCATTGTTGTTTATCTATTTTATATATAGTAGTATATATCTGTTCATCAGAATTTCCCAATTTATTCCTCCCCTGCCTTTCCCCTCTGGTAATCATGTTAGTTTACTGTCTATGAGTCTATTTCTGTTTTGTAAATAAGTTCGTTTGTAGCATTTTTTTAGGTTCCACATATAAAGTATATCATATAATATTTGTCTATGTCAGACTTACTTCACTTGGTATGATAATCTCTAGGTCCAACCATGTTACTGCAAATGGCATTATTTCATTCTTTCTTTTAATGACTGACTCAGTCATTAAAACAAAGCATGAAATCTTATCTGATGGACACTAAGGTTGCTTGAATATCTTGCCTATTGTAAATAGTGCTGCTATGAACATTGGAGTACATGTATCTTTGTGAACTAGAGGTTCTTTTTCTGGATATATGTCCAGGAATGGGATTGATGGATCATATGGTAACTCAATTTTTAGTTTTTAAAGGAACCTCCATGCTGTTATCCAAAGTGGCTGTACAAATTTACATTCCCACAAATAGTGTAGTGGGGGATCCCTTTTCTCTACACCCTCTTGAGAATTTATTATTTGTATACATTTTGATGATGACCAGATGTGAGGTGGTACCTCATTTTAGTTTTGATTTGCAGTTTTCTAATAATTGGTGATGTTGAGCATCTTTTCATGTGCCTATTGGCTATCTGTATGTCTTCCTTGGAGAAATGTCTATGTAGGTCTTCTGCCAATTTTTTGATTGAGTTGTTTGGTTTCTTGATATTGAGCTGTATGAGTTGTTTGTATATTTTGGAAAATGAGGCCTTGACATTTGAATTCTTTGCAAATATTTTCTCCCAGTCCGTAGGTTGTCTTTTTGTTTATGGTTTCCTTTGCTGTTCAAAAGTGTATAAGTTTGCTTAGGTCCCATTTTTTAATTTTTGCTTTTGTTTCTATTACCTTAGGAGATGGATCCAAAGAATATTGGTAAGATTTATGTCAAATAGTGTTCTGCCTATGTTCTCCTCTAGGGCATTTATATTATCCAGTCTTACCCTTAGATCTTGAAACCATTTTGAGTTTATTTTTTGTACATGGTGTTAGAGAATATTCTAATTTCATTCTTTTACATGTAGCTGTCCAGTTTTCCCAGCACCACTTGTTGAAGAGCCTGTATTTTCTCCATTGGACATTCTTACCTTCTTTGTCATAGATTAATTGACCATAAGTGCATCAGTTTATTTCTGGGCTTTCTATCTGGATCCATTAACCTATGTGTCTGTTTTTGTGCCAGTACCATACTCTTTTCATGTCTGTAGCTTTGTAGTGTAGTCTGAAGTCAAGAAGCATGATTCCTCCAGCTCTGTTCTTCTTTCTCAAGATTGTTTTGGCTATAAGGGTCTTTTTGTGTTTCAAAATTTTTTTTAACTTTTTTTTTTTGTTTCAGTTCTGTGAAAAATACCATTGGTAATTTGATAGGGATTGCACTGAATCTGTAGTTTGCCTTGGGTAGTATGGTCATTTTAACAATATTGATTCTTCCAATCCAAAAACACAGTATATCTTTTCATCTGTTTGTGTCATCTTCAATTTATTTCAACATTGTCTTATAGTTTCCAGAGTATAGGTCTTTTGCCTCCTTAGGTTTATTCTTAGGTATTTTTTTCTTTGTGATGCAATGGTAAATGGGATTGTTTCCTTAATTTCACTTTCTGATATTTCATTGTTAGTGTACAAAAATGCAACAAATTTATGTATATTAATTTTGTATCCAGCAACATTACCAAATTTATTGATGAGCTCTAGTAGTTTTTTTCTACTGTCTTTAGGATTTTCTATTTATAGCATCATGTCATCTGCAAACAGTGACAGATTTAATTCTTCCTTTCCAATTTGGATTTATTTTGTTTTTCTTCTCTGATTACTTGGCTATGGCTTCAAAACTATGTTGAATAAAAATAGTGAGAGTGGGCATCCTTGTCTTGTTCTTGATTTTGGACTACTTTCAGTTTTTCACCATTTAGTATGATGTTAGCTGTGGGTTTGTAATATATGGCCTTTATTATGTTGAGATATATTCCCTCTATGCACACTTTCTGCAGAGTTTTTATCATAAATGGATGTTGACTTCAACCAAAGCTTTTTCTGCATTTATTGAGATGATCATACATTTTTATTCTTTAATTTGTTAATGTGGTGTATCACATTGATTTGTGGATACTGAAAATTTCTTGTATCCCTGGGATAAATCCCACTTGATCATAGTGTATGATCATTTTAATGTATTGTTGGAGTGGGCCTGCTAATACTTTGTTGAGAATTTTTGCATCTGTGTTCAACAGTGACATCAGCCTGTAATTTTTTGGGTGACATCTTTGCCTCATTTTGGTATCAGGGTGATGGTGGCCTCATAGAATGAGTTTGGAAGTTTTCCTTCCTCTGGAATTTCTTGGAATAGTTTCAGAAAGATAGGTGTTAACTTCTCTAAATGTTTAGTAGAATTCACCAGTGAAACCATCTGGTCCTGGACTTTTGTTTGCAGGGAGTTTTAAAATTACTGATTGAGTTTCAGTACTGCTAATGTGTCTGTTCATATTTCCTAGTTCTTCCTGGTTCAATCTTGGGAGATTGCACCTTTTAAAAAATGTTTCCATTTCTTCTAGGTTGTCCATTTTACTGGTGTATAATTACTCATAATGGGCTTTCATGATCCTTTATATTTCTGTGGTGTTGGTTGTAATTTCTCCTTTTTCACATCAATTTTATTGATTTGGGCCCTCTCCCTATTTTTCTTGATGAGTAGAGCTAAAGGTTTATCAGTTATATTTAGCTTTTCAAAGAATCAGCTTTTAGAGTTTCATTGCGCCTTTCTATTTTTTTTAGTCTCTATTTTATTTATTTATGCTCTGAAATCATGATTTCTTTCCTTCTACTATCTTTGGTTTGTTTTTTCTTCTTTCTCTAGTTGCTTTAGGCATAAGGTGGTTTATTTGAGATTTTTCTTGTTTCCTGAGGTAAGCTTATGTCACTATAAACTTCCCTCTTAGAACTGCTTTCACTTCATCCCATAGGTTTTGTATCATCGTGTTTTCCTTTTCACTTGTCTCTAGGTAATTTTTAAAATTTCTTCTTTGATTTCTTCAGTGATCCATTTGTTGTTTAGTAGCATATTGTTTAGCCTCCACATGTTTCTGTTTTTTGCAGTGTTTTTTTTTTTTTGTTCTTGTTGTTGTTGATTTTTAGCTAATTTCTAGCCTCATAGCATTGTGGGCAGAAATGAAGCTTGATATGATTTCATTTTTCTTAAATATACCAATGCTTGTTTTGTGGCTTAACATGTGATCTATACTGGAGAATGTTCCATGTGCACTTGAAAAGAATGTGTATTCTGCTGCTTTCAGATGGAATTTTCTACAAGTTTTAATTAAGTCCATTTGGTCAAATGTGTTATTTAAGGGCTATATTTCCTTATTGATTTTCTGTCTGAATTACCTGTCCATTGATGTAAGTGTGGTGTTATATTCCCCTACTATTATTGTGTTACTACTGATTTCTTCTTTTATGTCTGTTAATGTTTGTCTCACATATTGAGGTAATCATATGTTGGGTGTATGTATGTTTACAATTGTTACATCTTCTTCTTGGATTTATCCCTTGATCATTATGTAGTGTCTTTTTTTTGTCTCTTGTAACAGTCTTTATTTTAAAGTCTATTTTATCTGATAAAAGTATTGCTTCTCTGGCTTTCTATTGACTTGCATTTGTGAGGAATATCTTTTTCACTTTCAGTCTGTATGTGTCTCTGGATATGAAATGAATCTCTTGTAGGCAAGATATATCCATGTTTTATTATCCATGTTTTATTTTTGTGTCCATTCAGCCAGTCTGTGTCTTTTGGTTGGTGCATTTAGTCGCTTTACATTTAAGGTAATTACCAATATGTATGTTCGTATTGCCATTTTGTTCATTATTTTGTATTTATTTCTGTAGGTCTTTTTTTCCCCTTTCTCCTTTTGTTCTCTTCTCTTGTGATTTGATGACTATCTTTAATGCTATGTTTGGACTCTTTTTCTATTTTGTATGTATATCTATTATAGATTCTGGTTTGCAGTTAGTAGGAGGCTTTTGTATAGCAGTCTATGGTCTCTTAAGGTCAAATCTATTTTAAACACCCTGCTTTTGTACTCTCCTCCCCTCGTGATTACTGTTTTTGATCTCATATTTTACATCTAACTGTTTTTGTATCCCTTAACTGCTTATTGTGGACACAGATGATTTTACTACTTTTGTCTTTTAACTTCCCTACTAGCTTTGTGTGGGTGATTTCCTAACTTTACTGTACGTTTTCCTTCACCAGTGAGTTTTCTCATTCTTTAATGTTTTTTTTTTTTTTTCCCTAGGTGTGACCCTTAATTTTTCACCTAGAAAAATTCCTTTAACATTTGTTATAAAGGTGGTTTGGTGGTCCTGAATTCTTTTAGCTTTTGCTTGTCTTTAAAGTTGTTGATTTCTCCATCAAATCTGAATGAGAGACTTGCTGAGTATAGTATTCTTAGTTGTAGGTTTTTCTCTTTCATGACTTTTAATATATTTTGCCACTCCCTTCTGTACTGCAGAGTTTCTGCTGAAAAATCAGCTGACTGCCTTATCGGAATTCCCTTGTATGTTCTTTGTTCCTTTTCCCTTGTTGCTTTTAGTATTCTCTCTTTATCTTTAATTTTTGTCATTTTGATTACAGTGTATCTCAGTGTGTTCCTCTTTGGGTTAATCCTGTATGGAACTTTGCACTTTATGGACTTGGGTGACTATTTCCTTTCCCAGGTTAGAGAGGTTTTCAATTATTATTTCTTCAAGTATTCCTCAGGCCCTTTCTCTCTCTCTTCTCCTTTTGGGACCCTATAATGCAGATATTAACATGCTTGATGTTGTCCCAGAGGTCTCTTAAACTGTACTCATTTCTTTCCAGTCTTTTCTCTTTTTTCTGTTCAGTGGCAGTGATTTCCACTATTCTGTCTTCCAGCTCACTGATTCATTCTTCTGAATCCTTTAGTCTACTATTGATTGCTTTTTAGTGTATTTTTCATTTCAGATATTGTATTCTTCATTTCTGTTTATTTGTCCTTGATATTTTCTAGCTCTGTTAAAAACTTCTAACTTCTCGCTCCTTGCATCCATTCTCCTCCTGAGTTCTTTGATCATCTTTCCTATCATTACTCTAAAGTCTTTCTCCAGTAGATTGCCTATCTCCACTTCATTTAGTTCTTCTTGTTTTGATCTTAGTTCTTCAAGTTTTTATTTTGTTCCTTAATCTGGAACATATTCCTCTGCTGTCTCATTTTGTCTAAGTTGCTATTTGTATTTTTATGTATGTGGTAGGTTAATTACATGTCTCGACCTTGGAGAAGTGACCCTCTGTAAGAGGTGTTCTATGCATCCCAGCAGTGTACTCCTCTTTCATTTCCCAAGCTATATGCTCTAGGGTTCCCCCTAAGAGGGCTGCATGGATCCTTCTGTTATGGTGGGTTATGTGGGCAATCTGGTAGGCTTGGTTGGCTGCTAATCTGGTTGACTGCCATGCCCTGCCTTTCGCTCATTCTGCTGGCTGCTCTTAAGCACAGCCTGGTCACAAGGTGGCTGGTTGTGGAATCCTAGGGGACCCTGGGGCTAGTGCTAGCTGACTGGTGAGCAGAGTCAGGGTCCCAAAGACCGTGGGACTGTTGCCCATCCACTGGCAGGTGAAGCTAAATCCTGGGGTTAGTGCTGGTCTACTGGAAGGCAGTGCTGGTTCCTGGAGTCTGGCTGTAGGCCCAGGGATCCCAGAGCTCATTTCAGGTTGTTGGTTGTGGGGAGAGTTCCTAATACAGTTGTGTATGGAGTTTGGAGTGTTCAGAAGGTTGCATTGGCCTGCTAGTGGGCAGGGCCAGGGCCCAGCTGGTCCCAGGGTAGGGTCTGGCCTGTATTGTGTGATATTAGATTTTTGCTTCTGGTGTATGCAACCTGGTGTTTAAGCTGGTCCAGAGGCCTGTGCAGGCATCCTGGCAAGAGGGGCCTGTGCCCGTCCATGGGTGGGTAAGCTGGGTCTTGGCCCTCTTGTGTGCTGGGCTATGCCTAGGGGTATGTTCAGAAGTGGCTCTGGGCTCTTTAGTATTTAGGCAACTATCTGCTCATGGGTGGGAATGTGTCTCTGTCTAGTTAGTTTGGCCTGAGACATCCCAGCACTAGAGTGTACAAGCTATTAGTGGAGCCAGGTGTTGGTGCTAATGATCCAAGATGTCAGCTACTAGGATTGTTCATGTGTCTGAATGTTCCCTTGTATGATGGATGTCAGTATCCATATCCCCAGGGTGACCCACAGCCACCCCCTGCCTCTCTCAGAGACTCTCAAAGACCAACAGGTAGGTCTGGCTCAGGCTCCCTATCAAATTACTGCTTTTGCCCTAGGACCCAGTGCATTTGATATTTTGTGTGTGTCCTTTATGTGTGAAGTCTCTATTTCCCCCAGTACTGTGGGGTTCCTACAATTAACTCTGTTGGCCTTCAAAGCCAAATACTCTGCGGGCTCCATTTCTCAGTGCCAGACTCCTGGGCTGGGGAGGCTGACGTGGGGCTCAGAACTCTCACTCTTGTGGGAGAACCTCTGCAACATCATTATTCTCCAGTTTGTGGGTTGCCAACCTGGGGGACATAGGATTTAATTATATTGTCAGTCCACCCCTCCTACCCATGTTGTTGTGGTCCCTTTTTATGTCCTTAGTTGTAGAAGATATTTTCTGGTAGGTCCCAGTCTTTTTAATTGATGGTTGTTCTGCACATACTTATGATTTTGGTGTGTTCCTGAAAGGAGGCAAATTCAAGGTCCTTTTTTTCTGTCATCTTAGCTGCTCCTTCCACTCTATGTCTTTTGATCCATTGACACTTAAGATGATTATTGATAGACATGTATTTATTGCCATTTTAAACCTTGTTTTCCAGTTGATTTTGTATTTCTTCTTTGTTCCTTTCTTTTTTTTTTCTTTTTGTGGTTTGATGGTTTTCTTTTGCATTATGCTTGAGTTCTCTTCTTTTTGGTTTTGTGAGTCTATTATATATTTTTGATTTGTGGCTACCATATTTTTCAAGTATGTTAAACCATTACTATATCTACTTGCTTTAGAATGGTAGTCATATAAAATCATGTACAATTTCATGTTTATCCTTTTGCTGATAATTGTTATCATTGCTTTCACAAATTTATTTTAATCTGTGTACTGGCTTATTTAAGGTGGTTACTTTCCAATTGTTATATTCTCTTTCATATAGGATCTACCTTCTTTTCTATTTAAAGAAAACATTTCAATATTTCTTTTGGAATAGGTTTAGTATTGCTGTATTCTTTTAGTTTTTGCTTCTCTGAGAAATTCTTTATCTCCTCTTCTATTCTATATGATAATCTTGCTTGGTAGAGTATCCTAGGTTGCAGGTTTTTCTCTTTCAGGACTTTGAATATATCTTGCCATTTCCTTCTGGCCTGAAACATTTCTGTAAAGAAATCAGCTGATAGTCTTATGGGGGGTCTCTTGTGATTAACTCTTTGTTTTTCTCTTGCTTCCTTTAGAATCCTCTCTTTATCTTTAACTTTTGCCATTTTTGTTATATGTCTTGGTGTAGGTCTATTTGGGTTCATATTGTTTGGGACCCTCTGTGCTTCCAGTCCTGCATATCTGTTTCCTTCTTTAGGTTTGGGAAGTCTTCAGCCATAATTTCTTCAAAAACATTTTCGATCCCTTTTTCTCTTTCTTCTCCCTCTGGGTTCCATATCGTGTATAGATTGGCCCAATTTATATTATCCCATAGTTCTTGTATATTGCTTTCATTTTTTTCCTATTTGTCTTTTTGTCTGCTATCCTGTTTGAGTGATTCCATTATTCTATCTTCCAGATCACTTATTTGTTCTTCTGCATTATTTAGTTTCCTATTTATTGCTTTTAGCTCAGGTTGTATCTCAGCAAATGAGTTTTCTAATTTTGATTGGCTTCTCTTTGTAGCTTCTATTCTTTGGTACAGTGATCTGTATTTCTATCAATAGCATTTCTTCAGTATTTTTATTACCTTCATTTTAAACTCAAGGTCTGATAGACTGTAGATGTCGGTTTTATTCTTTTAATTGAGAGTGGTTCCTCTACTTCTTCATTCTGCTTATGACTCTGAATTTAGGAGAAACAGTTATCTACTGTGGGTCCTCCTCCTTGCTCTGTGGTTGTCACAGCCCTGCCAGGGCAGGGTCTGCTCCCTAGCTGTTGGAGTGGAAAGCCTCAGATCTGGTTCTAAGCTAAGGTCTGGAGCACTCCTGCTTGAAGACAAGCCACTGAATATTTCTCCACAGGAGCTGTTCACCAGGTAGTGCGCTCTGTGGTGTCACCTATCACCTGTTGTGCATCCTCACAAAGTACACTATTGTTGGCACTTCCTTCAGCCCCCATCTCAGCTTTGGGAACATTGGCAATAGGACCAGATGTCCTTCAGGTGCTGTGCTAAGAAATCCACCACAGCAGAAGTCTGGCACCCAAAACTGCTTTAGCTGTGCACCTGGGCCCACTGTAGGAGCTATGGGAATCAGCTCAGAGCTCAGCCTTGCCTTCACATGTGCACACCCACAAAGCCAACCTCTGCTAAATCTGTACCCACTGCAGCCACAGGAACACCAGTAACCTGCTTGAATCTCATTCAAGTGCTGTACTCACAAACCCTCTGATGGTATAAATCTGAAGTCACACTGCCACTGGGAGTCAGCTCAGATTATAGCTCTGGATCTGTGTGTGGGCAACCCGCTGGCACTTGAACTCTCCCAGAGCTCACAGAGGCAGAGGAGTGTCCAGTGTGAGCACACTGAGAAGGGAGCTACTTTGTCATGCATTAACAATGGGGCTTTTGTGGCAGATATGACTTCCGAAGGCGCATATACCTAGTTGGGGCTAAGACCACAGACTAGCCCCTTCAGGCCATCTCCACACAGACAACCCCAGTTCTCTCACTGGGTCTATCCACTGAAGCCTGAGTTTCAGCACCCAGTCCCTGCGTTCACCCACAGTTGCACATCCCAGGCTGGGGAGTGCAGCAAGGTGGCCAGGGCCATCTATGCTGGTCTCTGTTCTGCCTGCAAGCTTGTTGCTGCACTCTTCTCTGAGCCTCTGAAGATCCCTGTCATATCTAGCCTCCCATATGCTGAAGGGGCTTCCCAGGATGAGGGAACCTTTCCTCTTTCACAGCTCCCTCGCAGGGGTGCCGGTCCCATCATGAATCCTTTATTTGTCTTTTGTCCTACTCAGTTATATGGTGATCTTTCTTGCAGCTTTGGTTGTATGAGACATTCTGCCAGGCTTCAGTAGTTATTTTGTAAGAACTGTTCCACATGCAGATCTATTTTTGATGTATTTGTGGGAGGTGAGCTCCATGTCCTTGTATTCTGCCATCTTGATCTCCGCCCCTGTAACTCTACTGTTTTATTCTTCTCCATATCCATTCTGATATTTAGTTCATGTATTTTAATTTTCTATGTGGCTTTTTGTTCTGTTTTATCTATATATTTTTTTGTAAATTATATAAAATTCTTTTTTAGAATTATGTAGGCTACAATTTTTTGAAGTGGCACAATGATTCATGTTTCTATTTTCACAATGAACTGTGTTGAACAAGGTAGCAAGATAGATGGTAATTGGAGTAGGAAACACTTCTTGCATTTTATACAAAATAGAATTTTTGTTTAACCTATTAATTAAAATAAGTAGGAAAGGATAGAAGTTATATGTATAAATATGAGTAGAAATTGGTAATTTGCAATAACAAGTGGAAATTGCTACAGATTAGAAAAAGTATGTTTTGCATCATAAAAATAAATTGAGATATTATTGTATTTTCAGTCCTCTGAGATAAAGACTTTGTTCAGTGGATTGTGAAAGAGAAAGAATATGACCAATGCTATCTTTGCTTAAGGAATCAAAAGCAAATTTCTGTGAATGAGAATGGCAGGTAAAGGGCTGCAGCATTGTTAAAGGAGAAAGAAAGATGAAGGAATTGACAGAAGTTAATGCCATGGCCATTTGTCATATATAATAAAAATTATTCACATAATTCCATATGCCAGTGCTAACAAGTCATCAACACTCATTTTGTGATTTAATGCTTAGAGAATCAATCAAGAAAAACATCTACTTTGTTATCAAAAAGACATGCACATCACCATTAGAACAGTGGGGAAAAAATCTCTGAGATGTTAGAAGCCCACTCTGATTTTTATGACAATTACTGTATGATCATTCACATTATTTTATTATCATTTAGACTGGCTGAAAATTAAAGGTGAGATCATATTCTTCAGGATATATTGTCACAAGCCTAATGGGTAAATTATACATGTTCCCATTAATATAAAAACATGTCATGTGGGGAGCGAGAAGATGGCGGAAGAGTAAGATGCAGGGATCACCTTCCTCCTCACAGATACATCAGAAATACATCTACACATGGAACTTCTCCTATAGAACACCCACCAAATGCTGGCAGAAGACCTCAGACCTCCCAAAAGGCAAGAAACTCCCCACGTACCTGGCCGTGTGGATTAAAGGCTCTTGGCACTCCAGCCAGGTGTCAAGGCTGTGTCTCTGAGGTGGGAGAACTAACCTCAGGACACTGGTCCACAAGAGACCTCTCAGCTCCATGTAATATCAAATGGCGAAAATCTCCCAGAGATCTCCATCTCAACACCAAGACCCAGATTCACTCAAGGACCAGCAACGAAGAGTGCTGGACACCCTATACCCAACAAAGAGCGAGACAGGCCTACAGCCCCATCCATTAGCAGAGAGGCTGCCTAGAATCACAGTAAGGCTACCGACATCCCCATACACGTCCCCAGACGTGGACCTGCCCACCAGGGAGACGGGATACAGCCTCATCCACCAGAACAGGGGCACTGGTCCCCCCAACCAGGAAACCTGCTCAACCCTCTGAACCAACCTCAGCCACTGGGGACAGACACCAAAAATAGATAGAAATACGAACCTGCAGCCTGCAAAAGGGAGACCCCAAACACAGTAAGATAAGCAAAATTAGAAGACAGAAAAACACACAGCACATGAAGGAACAAAATAAAAACACACCAGTTCTAACAGATGAAGAGGTAATAGCCAATCTACCTGAAAGAGAATTTAGAATAATGATGGTGAAGATGATGCAAAATCTGGGAAATAGAATAGACAAATTGCAAGAAACAGTTAACAAGGACCTAGAAGAAATAAAGAGGAAGCAAGCAATGATGAGCAACACAATAAATGAAATGAAAAATACTCTAGATGGGATCAGTAGCAGAATAACTGAGGCAGAAGGACGGATAAGTGACCTGGAAAATAAAATAGTGGAAATAACTACTGCAGAGCAGAGGAAAGAAAAAAGAATGAAAAGAACTAAGGACAGTCTCAGAGACCTCTGGGACAACATTAAACGTACCAACATTCGAATCATAGGGGTCCCAGAAGAAGAAGAGAAAAAGAAAGGGACTGAGAAAATACTTGAAGAGATTATAGTTGAAAACTTCCCTAATATAGGAAAGGAAATAGTCAACCAAGTCCAGGAAGCACAGACAGTCCCATACAGGATAAACCCAAGGATAAACACGCCGAGACACATAATAATCAAACTGTCAAAAATTAAATACAAAGAAAACATATTAAAAGCAGCAAGGGAAAAACAACAAATAACACACAAGGGAATCCCCATAAGGCTAACATCTGATCTTTCAGCAGAAACTCTACAAGCCAGAAGGGAGTGGCAGGACATATTTAAAGTGATGAAGGAAAAAAAAACCTACAACCAAGATTACTCTACCCAGCAAGGATCTCATTCAGATTTGATGGAGAAATTAAAACCTTTACAGACAAGCAAAAGCTGAGAGAGTTCAGCACCACCAAACCAGCTTTACAACAAATGCTAAAGGAACTTCTCTAAGCAAGAAACATAAGAGAAGGAAAAGACCTACAAGAACAACCCGAAACAATTAAGTAAATGGTAATAGGAATGCACATATCAATAATTACCTTAAATGTAAATGGATTAAATGCTCCCACCAAAAGACACAGACTGGCTGAATGGATACAAAAACAGGACCCATATATATGCTGTCTACAAGAGACCCACTTCAGACCTAGGGACACTTACAGACTGAAAGTGAGGGGATGGAAAAAGATATTCCATGCAAATGGAAATCAGAAGAAAGCTGGAGTAGCAATTTTCATATCAGACAAAATAGACTTTAAAATAAAAACTATTACAAGAGACAAAGAAGGATACTACATAATGATCAAGGGATCGATCCATGAAGATATAACAATTGTAAATATTTATGCACCCAACATAGGCGCACCTCAATACATAAGGCAAATACTAACAGCCATAAAAGGGGAAATCGACAGTAACACAATCATAGTAGGGGACTTTAACACCTCACTGTCACCAATGGACAGATCATCCAAAATGAAAATAAATAAGGAAACACAAGCTTTAAATGATACATTATACAAGATGGATTTACTTGATATTTATCGGACATTCCATCCAAAAACAACAGAATACACATTTTTCTCAGGTGCCCATGGAACATTCTCCAAGATAGATCATATCTTGGGTCACAAATCTAGCCTTGGTAAATTTAAGAAAATTGAAATCATATCAAGTATCTTTTCTGACCACAATGCTATGAGACTACATATCAATTACAGGAAAAGATCTGTAAAAAATACAAACACATGGAGGCTAAACAATACACTACTTAATAACGAAGTGATCACTGAAGAAATCAAAGAGGAAATCAAAAAGTACTTAGAAACAAATGACAATGGAGACACGATGACCCAAAACCTATGGGATACAGCAAAAGTAGTTCTAAGAGGGAAGTTTATAGCAATACAATCATACCTTAAGAAACAGGAAGCATCTCGAATAAACAACTTAACTTTGGACCTAAAGCAATTAGAGAAGGAAGAACAAAAAAACCTCAAATTTAGCAGAAGGAAAGAAATCATAAAGATCAGATCAAAAATAAATGAAAAAGAAATGAAGGAAACAATAGCAAAGATCAATAAAAGTAAAAGCTGGTTCTTTGAGAAGATAAATAAAATTGATAAACCATTAGCCAGACTCATCAAGAAAAAAAGGGAGAATTCTCAAATTAATAGAATTAGAAATGAAAAAGGAGATGTAACAACTGACTCTGCAGAAATACAAAAGATTATTAGAGATTACTACAAGCAACTCTATGCCAATAAAATGGACAACCTGGAAGAAATGGACAAATTCTTAGAAATGCACAACCTGCCAAGACTGAACCAGGAAGAAATAAAAAACATGAACAGACCAATCACAAGCACTGAAATTGAAACTGTGATTAAAAATCTTCCAACAAACAAAAGCCCAGGACCAGATGGCTTCACAGGCTAATTCTATCAAACATTTAGAGAAGAGCTAACACCTATCCTTCTCAAACTCTTCCAAAAGATAGCAGAGGGAGGAACACTCCCAAACTCAATCTATGAGGCCACCATCAACCTGATACCAAAACCAGACATAGACGTCACAAAGAAAGAAAACTACAGGCCAATATCACTGATGAACATAGATGCAAAAATCCTCAACAAAATACTAGCAAACAGAATCCAACAGCACATTAAAAGGATCATACACCATGATCAAGTGGGGTTTATTCCAGGAATGCAAGGATTCTTCAATATACGCAAATCAATCAACGTGATACACCATATCAACAAACTGAAGGAGAAAAACCATATGATCACCCCAATAGATGCAGAGAAAGCTTTTGACAAAATTCAACACCCATTTATGATAAAAACCCTGCAGAAACTATGCATAGAGGGAACTTTCCTCAATATAATAAAGGCCATATATGACAAACCCACAGCCAGCATTGTTCTCAATGGTGAAAAACTGAAAGCATTTCCACTAAGATCAGGAACAAGACAAGGTTGCCCACTCTCACCACTTTTATTCAACCTAGTTTTGGAAGTTCTAACCACAGCAATTAGAGAAAATAAAGAAATAAAAGGAATCCAAATAGGAAAAGAAGAAGTAAAGCTGTCACTGTTTGCACATGACATGATACTATACATAGAGAATACTAAGGATGCTACCAGAATACTACTAGAACTAATCAATGAATTTGGTAAAGTAGCAGGATACAAAATTAATGCACAGAAATCTCTGGCATTCTTATACACTAATGATGAAAAATCTGAGAGGGAAATTAAGAAAATACTCCCATTTACCATTGCAACAAAAAGAATAAAATATCTAGGAATAAACCTACCTAAGGAGACAAAAGATTTGTATGCAGAAAACTATAAGACACTGATGAAAGAAATTAAAGATGATACAAATAGGTGGAGAAATATACCATGTTCTTGGATTGGAAGAATCAACATAGTGAAAGTGACTCTACTACCCAAAGCAATCTACAGATTCAATGCAATCCCTATCAAATTACCACTGGCATTTTTTACAGAACTAGAACAAAGAATTTCACAATTTGTATGGAAACACAAAAGACCCCGAAGAGCCAAAGCAATCTTGAGAACGAAAAATGGAGCTGGAGGAATCAGGCTCCCTGACTTCAGACTATACTACAAGGCCACAGTAATGAAGACAGTATGGTACTGGCACAAAAACAGAAATATAGATCAATGGAACAGGATAGAAAGCCCAGAGATAAACCCACACACATATGGTCACCTTGTCTTTGATAAAGGAGGGAAGGATACACAGTGGAGAAAAGACAGCCTCTTCAATAACTGGTGCTGGGAAAACTGGACAGCTACCTGTAGAAGTATGAAATTAGAACACTCCCTAACACCATACACAAAAATAAACTCAAAATGGGTTAAAGACCTAAATGTAAGGCCAGACTCTATCAAACTCTTAGAGGAAAACATAGGCAGAACACTCTATGACATCAATACAGCAAGATCCTTTTTGACCCATCTCCTAGAGAAATGGAAATAAAAACAAAAATAAACAAATGGGATCTAATGAAACTTATAAGCTTTTGCACAGCAAAGGATACCATAAACAAGACCAAAAGACAACCCTCAGAATGGGAGAAAATATTTGCAAATGAAGCAACTGACAAAGGATTAATATCCAAAATTTATAAGCAACTCAGGCAGCTCAATAACAAAAAAACAAACAACCCAATCCAAAAATGGGCAGAAGAACTAAATAGACATTTCTCCAAAGAAGATACACAGATAGGCAACAAACACATGAAAGAATGCTCAACATCATTAATCATTAGAGAAATACAAGTCAAAACTACAATGAGATATCATCTCACACCGGCCAGATTGGCCATCATCAAAAACTCTAGAAACAATAAATGCTGGAGAGGGTGTGGAGAAAAGGGAACATTCTTGCACTGTTGGTGGGAATGTAAAATGATACAGCCACTATGGAGAACAGTATGGAGGTTCCTTAAAAAACTACAAATAGAACTACCATATGACCCAGCAATCCCACTACTGGGCATATACCCTGAGAAAACATAATTCAAAAAGAGTCATGTACCAAAATGTTTATTTCAGCTCTATTTACGATAGCCAGGACATGGAAGCAACCTAAGTGTCCATCAACAGATGAATGGATAAGGAAGATGTGGCACATATATACAATGGAATATTACTCAGCCATAAAAAGAAATGAAACTGAGTTATTTGTAATGAGGTGGATAGACCTGGAATCTGTCATACAGAGTGAAGTAAGTCAGAAGGAGAAAAACAAATACCATATGCTAACACATATATATGGAATCAAAAAAAAAAAAAAGTCATGAAGAGATTAGTGATAGGATGGGAATAAAACACAGACCTACTAGAGCATGGACTTGAGGATATGGGGAGGGGGAAGGGTAAGCTGTGACGAAGTGAGAGAGTGACAGGAACATATACACACTACCAAATGTAAATTAATAGCTAGTGGGAAGCTGCAGCATAGCACAGGGAGTTCACCTCTGTGCTTTGTGACCACCTAGAGGGGTGGGATAGGGAGGGTGGGAGGGAGGGTGACACAAGAGGGAAGAGATATGGGAACATATGTATATGTATGACTGATTCACTTTGTTGTAAAGGAGAAACTAACACACTATTGTAAAACAGTTATACTCAAATAAAGATGTTAAAAAAAAAATATGTCATGTGCAAACATTTACATTAAGGAAGTCTAATTTTCTCATTTTATGGAACACTTTGGTTAGATATTCCTAGAACTTCCTGGAACTATTATTTCTAAGGGAAATTTATAAGAAGGAATCATAGTTGCTATGAAAATCAAATGCTAATGTCCTAGAAAAATGAAAATGTATCAAATAAAGTGAGGTGCATTTTAAAGATCACATCTAAGGCCTCTAAAAATATTTTTGTGCTGCTACAAAATAGTGATGTCTCAGTTTTTACATAACTTCCACATTAACAACACAGGTTTTGTATATGAAAGTTGCAGACACTTTGACACTTTAGGCATTTGTAGACCTCAAGACCTGATGACAATTGAAACAAATTTTTTCTCAATTGATATTTATATTATATAGATTTGTTTTCAGAATTTATTATTTTGACTACATTTTATAAATTTACACAGGAACCATTTTCATATTATTTTATTTCTGTATATATTTTACTGAATAAAACTGTTAGACACAGTTTGCATAAATATTACAGAATTTCTGCTCCTAGCAATGGAAGAATATCTTATCTGAGAACAACTGCCCCAGAGAAAATTACTAGAAAATCTATATTTGAACAAACATATCAAAATTGTCTAATTGAAGCTCAGAAGACAGCAAAGATGTGAAGTACCAAGATTGAAGAATGAATAGAAGCCTAGACAAGTTCTGCTTTTTCCCTTGAGCTGCTTGTTTCAATTCTAAAATAGGTGCTGAAAGGCAAAAAATTTCAGAGATTTTTACAGTCTTATGGGCTGGGCCAAAGAATTGGTGTTCCATATATAATGTAGAGGGTAAAGATGACTCTTAAGGTATTGGAAGAAATAGGCCCTGGTGATAAAGAAAAATGGGCAATAATGCAGTGATCTGCAAACCCACCAATCTTCTCAATCCCTAATTGGTTAGTATTCTGTGACTAATTTACTTCCAAAAAGTGAAAAGAGTAAACTCCTTATGAAGGAAAGTAACATAATTATGAGACTAAAATCATCATGATGTTTTAAAAACTAAATATCTGGCATTTAACAAAGATATGTAAAAATAACAAGATTGATAAGAACAGATAAAAAAAGCAAATTATTGTGATGGGAGCAAAGATATTGTGATGGGATATCCAGATATTGGAGCTGTCATATATAAATTTTCAAATATATGTGATTGATACGGTTAAGGTTTTTAAGTGACAAGATGGAGGATTTCAGAAAAAAATGATAAAAACAAGGAATCAATGTAAATATTACAACTGGAAAACCAAAGCTAACATTACAAAACAAGATGGATTTATATGACAGATTAGACAAATTAGAGGAATGTTTGAATTGTATTATATGTCAAAAAATTTCAGAATGAAGCACATAAACAATGAAATAATGTGTCAAAAAAGACTTCCTTTTTCAACTCTGACATTTTAAATACCTCACTTCTGTCCTTATAGAAGTAAAGCATTGAACAAAGAAAAAGTCAATTACTTTTTTTAAACCGTCAAAAAACAGAGGTTGCAAAGGCAAATTGCCACCCCAAATATGGAAGGAACAGGCAAATTCAGAGAATCACAGCCAAGATTTGATTATGTAGAGCAAAAACTACTGGAACTACAAACTAGTAGAAACACTAACATGGTCATTTTGATGAATGCTGGACATTGGAGCCCTATCAGGTTCTCAGAGTAAAGATCTAGAATGATCTTGTGACACTGGCAAGGAAACCATAAAAATAAACCTATAACATATACCCAGAATATTCTCTATTAAAAGGCTTTCTCACCTCTGCGACAACATTAAACACATGAACATTCGCATTATAGGGGTCCCAGAAGAAGAGAGAGAGAAAGGACCTGAGAAAATATTTGAAGAGATAATAGCTGAAAATTTCCCTAACATGGGAAATGAAACATTCACCCAAGTCCAGGAAGTGCAGAGAGTCCCAGGCAGGATAAACCCAAGAAGGAACACACTGAGACACATCTAGAAGCAAGAAAATTATGAATGGAAAACCTCACCAGTAAAGGCAAGCATACAGTAAAGGCAGGAAATCATCCACACACAAATATGTTATCTAAACCAGCAATTGTGAGAAGAGGAGAGTACAAATGCAGAATATTGGAAATGCATTTAAAATTAAAAGACTGTCAACTTGAAACAATCTTGTTAATATATAGAATGCTATATCAAGACCTCATGGTAACCACAAACTGAAAATCTACTAGACATACAAGCACAAAAAGGATAAGGTATCCAAACACAACAGCAAAGTTAGCCATCAAATCACAAGAGAAGAGATAAAAAGAGGAAGGGAAGAAAAAAGACCTACAAAAACAAATCCAAAACAACAAAAAATATGGCAACAAGAGCATACACATTGATAATTACCTTGAACATAAATGAATTATATGCTGCAACCAAAAGTTATATGGCTGAATGGATGCAAAAAACAAGACCTGTATATATGCTGTCTACATAAGACCCACTTCAGAGCTAGGGACACATACAGACTGTACGTGAGGAGATGAAAAAAGGTATTCCATGCAAATAGAAATCAAGAGAAAGCTGGAGTAGCAATATTCATATTAGACAAAATAGACTTTAATGATCAAGGGATCAATCCAAGAAGATATAACAATTGTAAATATATGTACCCAACATAGGAGCACCTCAATATAAAAGGCAAATACTAACAACTATAAAAGGAGAAATTGACAGTAACACAATAATAGTGGGGGACTTAATACCACATTTTCATCAATGGACAGATCATCCAGGTAGAAAATCAGTAAGGAAATACAGGCCTTAAATGACATATTAGACAAGATGGACTTAATTGATATTTATAGAGCATTCAATCCAAATGTAGCAAATACACCTTCTTTTCAAGTGCACATGGAACATTCTCTAGGATTGATCACATGCTATGCCACAAAGGGAGCCTCAGTAAATTTTAGAAAATTGAAATCATATCAAGCATCTTTTCCAACCACAATGCTATGAGATTAGAAATCAACTACAGGAAAATTTTTTAAAAAATGCATAAAACACAAACATGTGGAGGCTAAACAATATGCTACTAAACAACCAATGGATCACTTAAGAAATCAAAGAGGAAATCAAAAAATACCTAGAGACAAATGAAAACAAAGGCACAACAATCCAAAACCTATGGGATGCAGCAAAAGCAGTCCTAAAAGGGAAGTTTATAACAATGCAGTCTTACCTCAGGAAGAAAGAAAAATCCCAAATAAACAACCTAAATTTACACCTAGAGCAACTAGAGAAAGAAGAACAAACAAAACCCAAAGTTAGTAGAAGGATAGTAGAAGAAATCATAAAGATCAGAGCAGAAATAAATGAAACAGAGACATAGAAAACAATAACAAAGATCAATGAAACTAAAAGCTGGTTCTTTGAAAAGATAAACAAAATTGATAAACCTTTAGCCAGACTTATCAAGAATAAAAGGAAGAGGGCTCAAACCAATACACTTACAAATGAAAAAGGAGAAGTTACAACGGACACCACAGAAATACAAGGATCATAAGAGACTACTACAAGCAACTATATGCCAATAAAATGGACAACCTAGATAAAATGGACAAATTCTTAGATGAAAGGTACAATTTTCCAAGATTCAACCAGGAAGAATTAGAAAATATAAACAGACCAATCACAAGCATGGAAAATGAAACTGTAATTTAAAATCTTCCAACAAACAAAAGTCCAGGACCGGATGGCTTCACAGGAGAATTTTATCAAACATTTAGAGATCTTTCCTTCTGAAACTATTCCAAAAAATTGCAGAGAAAGAAACACTCCCAAACTCATTCTATGAGGCCACCATCACCCTGATACAAAAACAAGAAATCACACACACACAAAATTACAGGCCAGTATCACTGATGAACATAGACACAAAAATCCTCAACAAAATACTAGCAAACAAAATCTGACAATACATTAAAAGGATCACACACCATGAACAAGTGGGGCTTATCTCAGTAATGCAAGGATTTTTCAATATCTGCAAATCAATCAGTGTGAGACAGCACATTAACAAATTGAGGAATAAAAATCATGATCATCTCAAGAGATGCAGAAAAAGATTTTGACAAAATCCACCACCGATTTGTGATGAAAACTCACCAGAAAGCGGGTCTAGAAGGAACATACCTCAACGTAATTAAGGCCGTATGTGACAAAGCTACAGCCACCATCATACTCAACATTGAAAAGCTGAAAACATTTCCTCTAAGATCAGGAAAAAGAAAAGGATGTCCACTCTTGCCACTTTTATAAACATAGTTTGGGAAATCCTAGCCATGGCAATCAGAGAAGAAAAAGACATAAAAGGAATCCAAATTTGAAAAGAAGAGGTTAAACTGTCACTATTTTCAGATGACATGATACTATACATAGAAAATTCTAAAGATGCTACAAGAAAATTATAAGAGCTCATCAATGAATTAGGTAAAGTTGCAGGATATAAAATTAATACACAGAAATCTGTTGCATTTCTATACACTAAAAATGAAAGACTAGAAATAGATATTTAAGAAAGAATCCCATTTACCATCACATCAAAAAGAATAAAATACCTAGGGATAAAGCTACCTAAGGAGGCAAAAGACCTGTACTCTGAAAACTATAGACACCAATGAAAGAAATCGAAGATGATACAAACAGATGGTGAGATATACCATGTTCTTGGATTGGAAGAATCACAATATTATTCAAATGACTATACTACCCTAAACAATCTACAGATTCACTGCAATCCCTATCAAATTAGCAATGGCATTTTTCACAGAACTAGAACAAAAAATCTTAAAATGTGTATGGAGACACAAAAGACCCCAAATAGACAAAGCAATCATGAGAAAGAAATACAGAGCTGGAGGAATCAGGCTCCCTGACTTCAGACTATACTACAAAGCTACAGTAATCAAAAGAGTATGGTACTGGCATGAAAATGAAAATATAGCTCAATGGAACAGGATAGAAAGCCCAGAAATAAACCCACACACCATAGTCAATTAATTGATGACACAGGAAGCAAGAATATATGATAGAGAAAAGAGTCTCTTCAATAAGTGGTGCTGGGAAAACTGGACAGCTACATGTAAAAGAATGAAATTAAAACATTCTCTAACACCATACACAAAAATAAGCTCAAAATAGATTAAATACCTAAATGTAAGACTGGATACTATGAAACTCTTAGAGGAAAACATAGTCTGAACATACTTTGACATAAATTACAGCAATAACTTTTTTGATCTTTCTCCCAAAGTAATGGAAATAAAAACAGAAATAAAAAATGAGACCTAATTAAACTCAACAGCTTTTGCACAGCAAAGGAAACCATAAACAACATGAAAAGACAACACAGAGAATGGGAGAAAATATTTGCAAACAATGTGACTGACAAATGATTAATCTCCAAATTTTACATACAGATCATGCAGCTCAATATCAAAAAAACAAACAGCCCAATCAAAAAAATGTGTGGGAGATCTAAACAAACATTTCTCCAAAGAAGACATACAGATGGCCAACAGGCACATGAAAAGATGTTCAACATCACTAATTATTAGAGAAATGCAAATCAAAACTACAATGATATCACCTCACACAAGTCAGAATGGCTATCATCAAAAAGTCTACAAACAATAAATGCTGGAGAGGCTGTGGAGAAAAGGGAACCCTCCTACACTCTTGGTGGGAATGTAAATTGGTACACACACTATGGAGAACAGTACTGATGTTCCTTAAAAAACTAAAAATAGAGCTACCATATGATCCATCAATCACACTCCTGGGCATATATATGAAGAAAACCATCATTCAAAAAGATATGTGCACCCCAGTGTTCAATGAAGCACTCTTTACAATAGCTAATATATGGAAGCAATCTAAATGTCCATCAAGAGATGAATGGATAAAGCAGATGTGGTATACATATGCAATGGAATATTACTTTGCCATTAAAAATGAAATAATGCCATTTGTAGCAACATGGTTGGACCTGGAAATTATCATACTAAGTGAAGTCAGACAAAGAAATATCATATGATATCTCTTATATGTGGAATCTAAAAAAATGATACAAATGAACTTATTTACAAAACAGAAACAGACTCACAGATGTAGAAAACAAACTATGGTTACCAAAGGGGAAAGGTGTGGGGGAGGGATAAATTGGGAGTTTGGGATTGACCTATACACTACTATATTTAAAATAGGTAACCAACAAGGACCTATTTTATATCATGGGGAACTCTGCTCAATATTTTATAATAAACTAAATGGGAAAACAATTTGAAAAACAATATATATTAATATATAACTGAATCACTTTGCTGTATACCTGAAACACAACATTGTAAATCAACTATAGTTGAAAAGTTAAAAAAAAAGTCTCTCTCTTCAGAGGAAAAGACTTATCAGAGCTTTACTCCAGTTGGGGAAAGGAATTTCCTCACTCTCTTGCTCTTTTCCAGCATTCCTTTCTCTAAGGCTCAGGGGGGTAGGAAGCTATAGCCCTGGAGAGACACATGTGAAACTCACAGTCCAGAAACACAGGTCCACTGAAAGACAGATGTAATCATAAGATTATAGACTGCTTCCCCAAGCCGATGTCTTAACACCACATCAACATGGTCCAGTATAATAGCAAGAGATTGCAGCTGAAAGAGATGCAAGAGTCAGACTTTCTCTGAGGAGCCACACTTTGGGAAGAACAAAGTCAACAGAGGAGACAAAAACCAGGACAGTAGAGGCAACTGAAGCTTCTGGAAGCTTAACTTCCAACAAATCTTCAACACAGTTCAACTCCTAGTGAGAATAACATAAATCCTCACATTAAAGCTATTTTCATATCAGTTACTATTACTCAATATAACATTTCTGCTTAAAGAAAAAAAAAGCTACAAGGTGTGCTAAAAGGCAAAAAAGAGAGAAAAATTCAAACCAAAGGAACAAAGCAATCATCAGAACCAGACTCAAATATCACATATCCTGGGGCCCAGTCTGAGAGGGGCCACAACACATTTGTCAGTTTTACCTCCAGGAAACCCACCAGGTCCTCATGGAAAAGATATGAGAAAAATACCCTCATATTTCAGGCAAGGGGGGGGGAATGTAATAATTTTGAAATATTCCCTGGATGGTCTCTGTTACAAAAACCTACTCTCCAAAGGAAAAGACTTTACTGGACACATATCAGACCTGGAGGAAAGACTATTGCCCAATGCCAAACACTTTAGCCTTTCTTTCTCACCTAAGGGGAGGAAAAGGTTGAGAAACGTTTGTGAAGGTCACAGCTCAAGGACAGAGACTGACTAAAATACTAAGGTTTAATCATAAAATTATAGAATGCTTACCTTCTCCAATACTGTACCACCACATCAAATGGGTTCCAGTATAAGAACTGTGGATTACAGCTGCAAGATATAGATGCAACTGAAGGGTTCTTAGAGAAAACCAAAATTAACAGGGAACACATAAAGAAGGACACTAGAGGAAAGGGAGGCCTCTGCCACCTACAACTACAGCAAACATTAAACAGAGCTCAAGTCCTAGACAATTACTACTAAGTTAGATACTAAAGGCCTATTTGCCTCAGTTCCTATCACCAGATGCGTCATCTCCAGCTTTTAATGACAACAACAAAAAATACAAACCATGTTGAAAAACAAGGAAACACAAAATCTGAAGAGAAAACACAGGCATCAAAAACAGACTCAGGTATGACACTGGACTATCTGGCATGACAAACTGAATTATCAGGCCGAGAATTTAAAATATGTAGGATTAATATGTTAAGAGTTCTAACAGAAAATGTGGACAACATGTAAAAATAAATGAGCAATGTAAACAGAGAAACAGAAACTAAGGAAGAATCTAGAGGAAATAGAGGCATAAAAAAACAAAACTGTAACATGAATGAAGAATTTCTTTGATTGACTTATCAGTAGACTAGATGTACCTAAGGATAGAATCAATGAGCTTGTAGATAAGTCACAGAAAAGGCCAAGAGGAAAAAAAAGAATAAAAGGAACACAACAGAATGTCCAGGAACTGTGGGACAATGTAAAAGTGAAATACTCTTTTAAATGAAACCAGAAGGATAAGAAACAATGGAGCTGAAGGAATATTTGAACCAATAATTACTGAGAAGTTTCCAGTATTAATAAAGTACAAGAAACTATATACCTAGAAACTCAGAAAATGCCAAGCAGAAAAATATAGCAAATATCAATAAATACAAAAAAAAAGTAAACCTAGTTATATCACATTCAAACTGTAAGAAACTAAAGATAAAGAGAAAACAGAGGGCACAAAAAAAAGAAAGATCTTATCTGTAAAGAAATGAGAATAATAATTACATTGGATTTCTCATAAGAAACTATGCAAGTAACAAGAGAGTGGAGTAACATGCAAAGATAGTTTGTTTTTAAAGTCAATTGCTTTGCTATATATCAGCAATGAAAATTTGGAATTTGAAATTAAACATGCAAGATCATTTCCAATAGGACCAGAAAAAGGAAATGATTAGGTATAAATCTAAAACAATATATATAAATCCTATACTGCAGAAAACTACAAAACTGATGAAAGAAATCAAAGATCTAATAAACAAAGAGCTATTTCTTGTTTATTCAATGGAAAACTCATTATTGCTAAGATGTCAAATTCTTTCCAATTTGATCTATAGATCAATACAGTCCACTTAAAATCACAGCAACCTATTTTATGCATATTGACAATCTGATTCTAAAGTTGTATAGAAAGATGAATAACCTATAATAGCTAACAAAGTACTGATGAACAAAATCAAAACATAAGCACTCTCTGATGTCAAGATTTAAAATAAAACACAATAATTGAGACAGTGTGATACTGGCCCAAGAATAGAAAAATATATCTGTGGGAAAAAGCCCAGATGTAGACCCATACACACATAATCAACCACTTTTAAGACCAAAAAGCAAAAGTGATTCAATGGAAAAAGGATAGTCTTTTCAATAAATGGTGCTGGAAATTAGACATCTAAATGTCAAAAAATATATAATATAATTCATTATATATATAATTCATATTATATAAAATATATAATTTATGTAGTTATATATAATGAATTATATGCAAAACATATCTATAATTGATTATATATAATTACATATAATTTATTATATATATAAAATGAATCTGGATACAGGCCTTACATCTGTCACTAAAATTAACTCAAAATGGGTAATAGACTTGAATGTAAATTACAAAACTATAAACATGCTAGAAGAAAACAGGAGAAAGTCTATGTGGCTATGTGTTTGGCAATGAATTTTTAGATCAACACGGAAAACATGATAATGTGAAAAAACATTAAATTGGAGAAAAAAAATTAAGTTGGACATTATTAAAATTTAAAACTTCTGGAGGGAGAGACAAAGATACTGGAATAGAAGGACATGGAACTCACCTCCCTCCCACAAAAACATCAAAGATCTACATGTGGAACAATTCTCACAGAATACCTACTGAACACTGGCAGAAGATCTCATACAACAAAAACTATGAGATCACCATGTCACTGGGTAGGATGAAAGAAAAAGAAAAAAGGAACTGGGATGGGATTTGCACCCCTGTGAGGGAGCTTTGAAAGAGGAATTGTTCCTCACCCTAGGAATGCCCTTCATTGGTTGGAAGATCAGCCGGGACAGATAGGGAGCTTCAGAGGCTCAGAGGAGACTGCAGCAGCTGTATTGCAGCAGGCAGAAGAGTGAGAGACCAACACAGAAGGTTCTGGACATCTTGCTGTCCTCCTCAGCCCGAGGCAGTCATCTGCTGCTGCGAATGGGTGCTAGGTGCTAAAACTTTGGCTTCAGGAGGCAGTCTTGAGGTAGGACTGAGGTTGGCTACATGGAAGCAGCCCAAAGGGGCTTCAGTGTGGTCCAGGTGACAACTGGGGGTGTGTGCAGTTTGGAGCCTGTGTCTGCCATAGATGTCCCATTGTTACTATGCTGATGAAGGGGGGGGCAGGGCCTGCCATAACAGATTCATTTTCTGCATGCCCACAGTGGCAACAGCTCCACCTCTATGAGATTTGGGAGCATGCAAGGGTCATCAGGTTGCCCACATGCAGAGATGGTGCTGAAATCTTAGCTGATCTCCAGGGGCCATGCAACTTCTAAAGTGGGGCTGAAATCTGAGCCTTGTCCCACTGGCTTTGTGAATTCCAAGGATTTGCACTGCCACAATTGGCTTTGTAAGTTCAGTGCCTACAGGATATCCAAGTGGATTAGTGGTGCTCCCATGACTGGGGCAGTTCCAGCATTAGCAGCTGTGGGCTTGGTGGGCTCAAGCACATGGAGGCAGGGCTAGAGTCTAGACAGATTCCATAGCTCCCATAGCAGGTCCAGGTATACAACTACAGCAGTCCTGGTGGCTAACTTCTGCAGATCTGAACTAGTGGCTTTGTGAGCACAGTGCCTAAAGAAAACACAGGCTGATTGCCTGCTTTACTATGGTTGAGGCAGGTCCAAGGGCAGTGCCAACAATGTTCTTCATGAGCCCACAGAATGGGTGACAGGTGATACAACAGAGCACACTTCCCAGTGGACACCTCCTGTGGAGGAATACTCAGTGGATCCTCTTCCAGCAGGAATGCTCCAGTCCTGCCTATCTCACACTGTGGTTAAGAAATGGATCTGGGGGCTTCAGCAATAAAAACTGGGAAGGAGAATATGCACCAGACAGTGCTGTGACAATCACAGAGCAAAGAGGAGTCCCCTCCCAATATCCAGTGGAGGCTCTGGTCACCACAACAACAATCATATCCTCTATCAAGGGGATAACGGTCACCATACACTGTGAAAAGATGTGATAGGCATCCATAGTAAAAATAGCCCTTGCACCAAAGATATTAGACTCACATGCGCTACACAAGAACATTCTTACCTAAAAACAGCCCTTCTAGACCAAAGCATATAACTGTTTCTCCTAAATTCATAGAGTGAAAGAAATGTAAGTAGAATGAAGAAGCAGAGGAACCATTCCCAAGAAAATTCCCTTGAAAGAACAATGAAACAGACATCTCCAGTTTATTAAATCACAAGTTCAAAAAAGATAATAAAAATACTGAAGGAATTAAGAAGGCTATTGATAGAAATGAAGATCATCGTAACAAAGAACTAAAAAGTACAAAGAGGAGCCAATCAAAATTAGAAAGCTTATTTGCCAAGATACAACCTGAGCTAAAGACAATAAATAGGAAACTAAATAATGCAAAAGAACAAATAAGTGATCTGGAATATAGAATAATGGAAATCAATCAGGATAGCAGACAAAAAGACAAATAGGAAAAAGTGAAACAATATACAAGAACTACAGGATAATATAAAGTGTGCCAATCTACACATGATATGGAGCCCAGAGGGAGAAGAAAGGGAAAAAGGGATGAAAAATTTATTTGGAGAAATTATGGCTGAAAACTTCCCAAACCTAAAGAAGGAAACAGATATCCAGGAACAGGAAGCACAGAGGGTCCCAAACAATATGAACCAAAATAGACCTACACCAAGACATATTATAATTAAAAATGAAACATAATTAAACATGAAACATTCCCTAGGATAGACCATACACAAGAACACAAAATAAGCCTCAAAAAATTTAAGAGGATAGAAATTATTTTAAATGTCTTTTCTGACCACAACAGCATGAAAGTAGAAATCAACCACAGAAAAAGAATCAAGTAAAAAATGATTACATGGAGACTAGGACTAAGAGCAGTCCTAATAGGAAAGTTCATAGTGACACAGTCCTTCCTCAAAAAACAGGAAAAATCTCAAATAAGCAACATAACCTAACACCTAAAAGAATCTCAAAAAGAAGAACAAACAAAACCTAAATTCAGCAGGAGGAAGAAAATAATAAAGATCAGAGAGGAAATAAAGTAGAGATTAAAAAAAACAGAAAAATCAATAAAATCAAGAGCTGGTTTTTGAAAGAATAAACAAAACTGACAACCCTCTGGCTAGACTCACCAAGAAGAAAAGAGAGGACTCAAATAAACAAAATAAGAAATGAAAGAGGAGAATTAAAAACTGATACTGCAGAAATACAAAAAACCATAACAGAATACTATGAACAATTATATGCCAATAAATTGGACAATCTAGAAAAAATGGACACGTTTCTGGAAACATACAGCATATCAAAACTGAATCAAGGATGAATAGTTAATTTCAACAGACAGATAAGTAGTAGTGAAATAGAATCTGTAATTAAAATATTCCTTGTAAACAAAAGTCCAGGACCAGATGGCTTCACTTGGGAATTCTAGCTACCATACAAAGAGAAACTCATATCAATCTTTCTCAAACTCTTCCAAAAGAGTGAAGAGGACGGAACACTCCCAAAGTCATTTTATGAAGCCACCATCACCCTGAAACCAAAACCAGACAAAGACACTACCAAAAAAGGATTACAGGCCAATATCTGTGATGCATAGAGATGCAAAAATCCTCAATAAAATATATGCAAACTGAATCGAATAACACATATAAAAGATCATACATCATGATCAAGTTGGATTCATCCCTGGATCTCAAGGATGGTCTACTTATGCAAATCAATCAACGTGATACACCACATCAACAAAAGACAAAAAACACATGATCATCTCAATAGATGCAGAAAAAGCATTTGATATTTTTCCACATCCATTCATGATAAAAACTCTTATCAGAGGGAACATAGCTCCACATAATAAAAGCTATTTCTGACAAAGGGTACATAATACTGAACAGTGAAAAGCTGAAAACCTTCCTGCTAAAATCTAGAACAATAAAAATTACCTACTCTCATCACTTCTATTCAACATAGTGTTGGAAATCCTCTTCACAGCAATCAGACAACAAAAGGAAATAAAAGGTATCCAGATTGGAAGGAAACTTGTCATTATATACAAATTGCATGATACTATATGTAGAAAACCCTAAAGATTCCATATAAAAGCTACTAGAACTGATAAATGAATTCAGCAAGGTAGCAGGATACAAGATTAATATACAGAAATCCTTTACATTTCTTTACACTAACTCTGAAATATCAAAGGGAAAGTAAAAACAAAAAACAAACAGAAAAAGCAATTCCTTTTAAAATTGCTTCAAAAAATAAAATACTTAAGCATAAACCTGACCAAGGCAGTGAAAGACTTATATGCTGAGAACTATAAAATATTGATAAAGGAAATTGAAGATAATTCAAAGAAATGTAAAGATAGCCTATGCTCTTGGATTGGAAAAATTAATATTGTTAAAATGTCATACTACCCAAAGCAATATACAGATTTAATGCAATCCCTATCAAATTACACATGACATTTTTCACTGAGCTACAACAAATTATCCTAAAATTTATATAGAACCACAAAAGACCCAGAATTGCCAAAGCAATCCTGAGGAAAAAGGACAAAGCTGGAGGCATAACCCTCCCAGACTTCTGACAATATTACAAAGCTACAGTAATCAAAATGGTGTGGTATTGTCTAATAAAAGACATGTGGATCAATGGAACAGAATAGAGAGCCCAGAATAAACCCACACACTTACAGTCAATCTTTGACAAAGGAGGTAAGAATATACAATTGAGAAAAGACAGTCTCTTCAGCAAGTGTTGTTGGGAAAGCTGGACAACCACATGTAAATTAATGCACTCCCTCACAGCATACACAAAAGTAAACTCAAAATGGATTCAAGACTTACATATGACTTGACACAATAAAACTCCTGGAAGAGAACATAGGCAAAATATTCTGTGATATAAACGATAGTCATGTTTTCTTAGGTCAGTCTCTCAAGGTAAATGAAATAAAAGCAAAAATAAACAAACGGGACCTAAGCAAACTTATACTCTTTTTCACATGAAAGGAAGCCATAAACAAAAAGACAACCTTATGGACTGTGAGAAAATATTTGCAAACGGTATGACTGTCAAGGGCTCATTTTCCAAAATATACAGCTCAATATCAAGAAACCAAACAACTCAATCAAAAAATGGGCAAGAGACCTAAATAGATATTTTTCCAAGGAAGACATACATATAGACAACAGGCACAAGAAAAGATGCTAACATTGTTAATTATTAAAGAAATGCAAAGCAAAACTACAATGAGGTATCACCTCACACCAGTAGAATAGCCATCATTAAAATGTTTACAAATAAACTCTGAAGAGGGTGTGGAGAAAAGTGAACCTTACTACAGTACTGTTGGGAATATAATTTGGTGCAGCCGCTTTGGAAAACAGTATGGGGGGTTCCTTCAAAAACTAAAAAATAGGTCTTCCCTGGTGGTGCAGTGGTTGAGAGTCTGCCTGCCAATGCAGAGGACACAGGTTTGAACCTTGGTCTGGGAGGATCCCACATGTTGCAGAGCAACTAGGCCCGTGAGCCACAACTACTGAGCCTGTGCATCTGGAGCTTGTGCTCCACAACAAGAGAGGCCACAATAGTGAGAGACCCACACACCACAATAAAGAGTGGCCCCCGCTTGCCGCAACTAGAGAAAGCCCTCGCACAGAAACGAAGCCCCAACACAGCCAAAAATAAACAAATTAATTAATTAATTAAAAAAATAAAATAAAATTGTCATATGATCCAGCAATCCCACTCCTGGGCATATGTCTGGAGAAAACTATAATCTAAAAAGATACATACACTCCAGTGTTCATAGCAGCATTATTCACAATAGAGAAGACATGGAAACAATCTAAATGTCTATGACAGATGAATTGATAAAGAAGATGTGGTACAGGGCTTCCCTGGTGGCGCAGTGGTTGAGAGTCTGCCTGCTGATGCAGGGGACACGGGTTCGTGCCCTGGTCTGGGAAGATCCCACATGCCGCGGAGCGGCTGGGCCCGTGAGCCATGGCCACTGAGCCTGTGCGTCCGGAGCCTGTGCTCCGCAACGGGAGAGGCCACAGTGGTGAGAGGACCGCGCACCACAAAGAAAAAAAAAAAAAAAAAAAAAGATGTGGTACATATATACAGTGGAATACTACTCAGTCTTAAAAAAAATGAAATAATGCCATTTGCAGCAACATGGATGGACCTAGAGATCATCATACTAAGTCAAGTAAGTCAGACAGAGAGGAATATTATATGATATATCTTATATGTGGAATCTAAAAAGAAATGATACAAATGAATTTGTTTACAAAACAGAAATAGACTCACAGACATAGAAAACAAATTTATGGTTACCAAAGGTGAAAGGGGAGGAGGGATAAACTAGGAGTGTAGGATTAGCAGATACACACTACTGTATATAAAATAGATAAATAACAAGTTACTACAACATAGCACAGGGAACTATATTCAATATCTTGTAATAAATTATAATGGAAAAGAATCTGAACAAGAATTTATATATCTATTCACAAATATATATACATACATAAATATATATTCACATCTGTGAATCACTTTGCTGCACACCAGAAACTAATATTCAACATTTTAAATCACTCTGCTTCAATAAAAATTAGATTTATTTGAACATCTATGCTAAGAAAAAAGTAAGAGAATTTAATTCTGGTTTTTTTAAGCCAATCGAGAAAAAATACCATGTATCATATAATTTTAATTACAAAAAAGTATACCTCTCAATCATGGTCTTGTTTTTCTTTCCAGTTCTGTATAATGAAAGGAATGTGATGTTCTACTTCTGTATTCTGGAAATAAAACCGTATATAAAAATGAATCATACCAGTTAATCTCTTTACAAAAACACTTTGAAGTTGCATGTACATTACACTTCTTAAATAAATCTTCAATAAATGTTGATTGTGTAATGTTATCATAATATAGTATGGGTATTAATAGAAGTTAAAGGTTGATATATGCTATCCAGAAGTGTAGTTTTGTAATGATTTAATACTGAAGTATGACAACACATATCTAAATACTAACATATATTATTTCTGCTGAGTTTGATAATGGAAATGACGACAGGCTATTCAAAACGGAGATGCCAAAGGAGACCTGATAGACAGATATGTTTTTTTAAATGCAGGTGGATATATAATTGATACATTAGGAAAATAATTTTTAAATGTATCAGTTTATGAATATTGAAACAGCTGTCGTTTCATTAACAGAAGGTAGTACCTCTACACAGAGGTGAGTTGCAGTGATACATGTGGGAATGAACAAGTTTTTTCTAAAAAATCTACTCTCAGAGTATATTCTTACAGTCATGACATTCCAAATCTTGCATTTAATTTAGGTTGTAACATTGTGGTTTCCGTTTGACTTTTGACATATGGGACAACACTAATTTTTATGGCATTTTTCCCCCAGTTCCTGTCCCTGAACTAAAATAAGCAGAAAGCCAAGAATCATAAGCTAATTTTAAAAGAAATGGAAACTTCCGAATTTTTTCCAATAATAGTTCTCTAAATTCTGAATGAAAGACTGGAGTGTTCTAATCTTTCAGCAATTTCCTTCTGCCTCCTTCAATGAAGATTTTTGGATTTGGGATGACAAGTCAGGGGAAATTCCTTTAGCACCCACAAAAAGAGAAGCAGGAAAGCTGTGGAAAGCCAGAAGAGAAATGTCTATAAATTCAGGAGTTGGTTAAATACTGGCAAGAAGTACTGCCCCGTTTATCCTTAGCAGCTGTGTGTATGACTTAGAAGACTGAAATCTAAGGGTAGAATCTGGGAGCTGTCCTCTGTACACAAGTGATGGTAAAGATAGTCAAATGCAGTTACAAGGGTAGAGCTAAGGTTAACTTGAAGAGGATAGGGATCTAAATACAGTAACCACAGGAGGGTTAAATTTTACTGTTAGGCATGAGAAGAGGCTTCTCATTAAAAGCAACAAACAAACAAATGAAAAGGCCCAGGTGAGGTCAAGAGTAGACAATTAAATTGGACAGATTGTAGGGGCATTTTTCAAGCTGAAGTCAGAAACTAAGGTAGGGAAACAAATTAAGGGGATGATATTACATTTCCAGTCCATGCTTCAAATACCTGCAATCATTTATTTGGTACCAGCAAGGATACTCAAAACATCCCTAACTCTGATGTTGGCTTACTGGGGTTCTGTTTTTCTTCTCTGAGTCCTTTTTGTTATTATTGGCTGGTATCCTTTTCTTCTAAGCTAAGTAAAGTTTATATAGGGTTGGTTAGATACCTGTAGTTTTTGAAAACTTTTAATCTTAGATCTTGCTTCAGGGCTATGATTATAGCAACTGTGTTGTGGGGGATAGATTTCTCTGGCATTTGTTTTTAATTCGAAACCTAAGACTCCTCTGATTTACTTGATCTCTTTTCCCCTCAGTTATCAATAACAAACAAACCTCTTTCTATTTTAAGGTAATCTTAGCTAGGTTATTATATCGATATTAATAAATGTAATCACTATTATGCTATTTAGGCCAACACTCAAGCTTCTGGTGTGTAAGCATCTTTGGGTGTTATTTTCAAAGGGAAAATAATATAGGGTGTTATTTTCAGCACCTGCTCTGAGCTGAAAAATTTGTATGTCAAATAGTAAAACACTTGGATTGCGCATTTCCTCTGTTTTCTCCTAGGACTTAGTAAAACCATGGAAATCTTTGCTCAGAATTCAAGGCAAGTTGATACAATCAGACCACTAATTGATGGTTCTCAAATGGGAGGACTGCTTAAAAATGAGCACTTTAGCTCATTACCATTGAAGACTTTTTCAGAGAAGAAATGCAGCCAATGCTATGGTTCTAATTACATTACCTTAGTTATATTCAACATGATTTTAAAAAATACTAATAAATAATAGAGGAGATAAAGATTGTTTAAATAAACTATACTCCAACAAAAATTAATTAAAATTTTTAATTAAAAGTCTGGAAAAAATAAAATAAAAATAAGCTGGCAATGAAAAACTTGCCTTTATTTCATTACCTAGGACTTTCAGTTAGGATTTGAGATTTTTTTGTATTATATGTTTAACTCAGAATTGCAACTTGTGGAGCTATATGTTGAATTCATAAATGATAGGTTTTTAACTTTTTTATCTCCTCATGCATATATGATACTAAGTATTTCACTGTTTATGCATTATTTGTATGTGTCATTAAATCAAATGGATGTTATTCTAACTTTCTGCTCTTTCCCCTTGCTGCTTTTGAGTAACTTTTCTGTATGTTACCTATGCCTACAGGAGTATAGGATGTCACAATTCCAAGCGAAAGCAAGGAAACTCTCTTCCTTAGACACTAATACTTTTCAAAATAAAATAAAAGATTCATATCATCTTAATAACTAAAATACTGCAAGCAATCATCATTTTACAGATAACAGATTTCAACATTCTTTATCATTTACATCAGTGATAATGCTTATTCTTATTCATCAGTAATGAAAAAGATGTTGACAATAGGGGCACAATTATTGTAATAGTAATGTTTTTTCATTCATAAATATATAAATATACTAACAAGATCTGTTAACCCTCATTTGTTCTATTGTGTTGATAATTTACAAGAAATTGGTGTCATTCTAGCATACTGTCAATAGAGACCTACACAATTTTCTTGTAGATATTTTTATGAACACTGCCTGTTCTGTTTTACCAGCAAGAATTGTATAATTGATAAGTCCCTGCATTTTAACTCATTGGAATACATTTAATGTGACATGACTTTGGACATAGATTTCTAATTCCTCTGGAACTTGTTTTAAAAATAACTCAAAGGATTAGTGATTTCATATAGATTTACCAACCAGGGTGTTGCTTGATGTAGAGAGAGGTCTTTAGAAGATGATTAAAATAAATTATGGTCCTATGGAGAAATAATGAAGCAAACAAAAATGAAATAAAAGACTGCCTCAAAGAAACAATAATTTCTCATTTTGATGAGCATACAGTGAGGTCTCTATATCTGTGAATGCAGGTCCTGCAGATACAGAGGGCCCACTGGACTAGCCATTTAATATAAGGGACTTGATCATCCACAGATTTTGGTATCCACTGTGGTCCTGGGAACCAATCCCTCATGGATACCTAAGGATGACTGTATTAGGTCATAGGAATAAGAAACAAGTATCATCTATTCTAATAATTTCCTAGATACTTATTTTCATTTCACTGATTTCCATGGAAATAACTTTTTATATGATAAATTTTGAGTCATGTTGCTTATAGCTTGCAATTATATCACTTTTTATTTAAAACACGTTCACATATTCCTTCTCATTGCATCCTCTATTCTAGATTCCACTACAATCCTAACATAATAAATGAGACTATGGCACATGAGTTATATTATTTTAATTATTGAACTACTAAAAATATTTTTAAAACTACTCAAAATAGTAGTGTAATGTAGAACTAAAATTATATTATATTCACAATATTTTAAAATTACTTTTCTAATTATTTACTGTATTTTACATTATCCAGCTCAATAAGTCAATTATTTATTCTAATATTTTGTTGCCCTTTTTTAAATAACATGCAAACTTTTCCTGTTTCTACCTATTGTCTTTCTTCTTTCCAAAATTTCTATAATTTTGTTCCACAACTAAAAGCCTTCCTTTTCTTTTGTTTCCCATAGATATCTCCTTCTTGCTGTATTCTCTACTTTCTGTTTCTAGTTTACTTTGGTTTCTTGAAAAACAGCATGGAACGTGAATTGTCTCTTAAATTACCTGCTTCCAGTATATGTCTTCTTATTACACTCTTTTTAAAATCAACTTATGTAATAGCAGATTATCATTTTTAAATGATTATATTCCTTTTTAAATAGCAGATTATTTCTTATAAAAATAGAATGAAGCAAATGTAGTATGTAGGTAGATGTTATTATAGGCAAAAACCAATAACTTCTATTACCTAATTCCTAAAAGTGTTGTTTCATGTTTCATAACTTTCTAAAATCATTTGAGAATAGCCTTGTGCTTTGATCTGGAGATTGAACCCACTCACATACATGTGAAAGAACATGAAATCAGAAACTCCCAGAATTTCTACTAAACTAAATACAGTTATTGTAAAGTAATAATAATATAAAAATTATTTTTGAGTTAATTACTTTTTAACTCAAAGGGATATTGATAAACACTGGGGTGACAGACATTATTAAACTTGTTAAAATTAATTTACTATGTTAGAAGGTTAGAATGTTTACTTATTAATGATAACAAATATATTAAAGTATTATAAATGACTTGAAAAATCAATAGAGGTTATAAATTCTCACTTTTATTGTAATCAAGTTCAATAGAGCAGATCTCACAATAGATTAAAAAACCATTCTATAAGTTGAAGTATTTATGACCACAAATAAGAAAGCTTTATTTATTCATGTTCTGAGCAAATGGAATAGGCAGAAGTTACTACTGACTCTGTTGGAATAATTGCTATACCTAAATATAAATGCATTTTGTACATAGGACATGTGCTACCTGTAAAAGGAGTAGTTTCTGTAAAACCAAATGAAGTCTTCTTGTAATAAAGTTATTTTTGTCTATGAGCTTAAACTGTTCACAAACTCAGAAAATAATAATTTATATAATAGTCTCTTTCAGTTTGGCCTTGTTCAGTGTATGAGAGTTGGCCATGTTGTGGCAATAAAATGAAAGTCAGAGTTCACTTCACATTCTATTGACTTAAGAATATAGAGATTTACAAGGATAAATTGACTTGGTCTAACCAAGACTTATCTGTTTAATATAAATGAGTATATGTGTTTTATAGAAGTATTCTTAAATAACAACTGTCTTTCCTGACCCTATGTGTTTTGTAAGGCAATTAAAAAATACGACACTCATTGAAAGAAAAATGCTTGTGGATACTTGACTATTCTTTATTCTACTAAACTCATATATATTTGATTTCAATCATTTTAGTTTTATGCTTACCTAGTTGTTTGTTATTAAGATATTTACATTAGTTGTTCTTTTTATATAATTATATAGATGTAATAGATGTTATATATAGTATAGTTACATATTATATCATAATACATACATTATGATATATGATATATCACTTTAATATAACATATATCAATACATAATACAATTAAAGTTAACATATATTAAAAATTTTAAACAAAACATATAAGTGGGAAAACAAACATGAATATTACTACAATGAAACTAGGTTAGATCATTTGGGAAAATGCTAACTGAGTAGGGTCACATTTTTCAAAACAAGCTAAGGCAATATCCTGGATCTTTGTTTTTCTAATCCAAATTTTGTCACAATCATATTAATGATATGATTTTGTCCTCATTGTCAAAATGTATAATTCTGGCCAAAGTGGTTAACACTTGAGCTCATAATATAGTGCAGCAAATTCTGAATTAATAAGATAGCATCTTTCTTTGTATTACTTTTTAAACATATTGGATAAATATCTCCTTTACTTTTCCTTGGCTTGGGGCATTTTCATTAACCATATTATAATATTTGATTTATTATTAGCTTAAACTTTTTCAAAAACATATTGTTGAAAGAAGGAACATTCTGTTAAACTAAATAAAGCCTTTACTAAAAAAGCATTAGAAATTTACAGAGCAGTCCAACAAAATGATTTTGACTATAGGCTTGCTTTTATAATGGAATGTTTATAAAGATGCTTTCTTCATTTCATGTAAAGACATGTTTCAAGTATATCATTGTCATTTTCAATTACATACAATGATATAATATGTATTTTAATTTGCATGGCTAGTGTACTATTTCTGAAAAAGCTTCTGTACTCCATGCCCATACCTGAAATCAAGAATATTCTAGGAAGCTTTGAAATCACTGATTCATTGTTTATTCATTTTGTTATCTCTTTCAGAACAAATTTTAAGGTCACTTTTTCTAGAAATAGACCAGCCCATAAAGTGTTTGAAATAGTAATGACATGAACATGAGAAACAGATGATGCTCCATTTTGCAATTTATATTATTTTTTAATGACAGTGGGAATCATGCTATTTATTTGAGTTTGAATAAAATTTTAAAATGTAAAAAAATATAATTTTCGTATAATTTAACATGTACAAGTAATGATACACACAAATTCATATTTATTTTTCACTATATTTACCTTTTGAAAATGTACCTGAATATCCCATATCCTTTGTGTCTGCATGCATTTACTTCACTGTTATTTAATCTTGTATTAATTTTCCCTCCTCTTTCCATTGAGATTCAACACATTCGTCAACATTCACCTCAGATATCAGCTCCATCTGAAGTTTCCATTGACCTTCAATCAATGTTAATTTTTCTATTTGATTCCATTCCTCTTGAATTTTAAAAAATATCTTTATTACAGAATTTATATTGATCTTGGTTCAGTAGCCCATTTTCCTTACTGTAGTTAATCTTGAAGTCAAAAGACCACAACAACATACAATAGACACTGAATAAATATTTGTTGGAATTAAGTCAAACCAATACCCTTCTATTATTTTACAGATAAAAAATTACAAAGGCATGCAATTGATTTGTGGCTTAACTAGGAATAGAAATAGTACTTCGGGCATTAGCCTGGTACTTATTATTTTTTGTTACACTGAAGAAGAGAAATATGTTTGCTTTGTTATGTTCACCCTGTGTTTGAAAATAAAATTTAATATAAGAAATTCTTTCAAAAATTGTTCAAAATTGAGATTCTATATTCAGAAACCTTGTATTTTATCAGAGACACAGAGTCATAACAATGAAGTGGGCTAGCAATAAAATTAATAATTGATCAATGAAGAGAAAGCATAATTTGTCCTTGAATCAAGTTTACTTATTTCTCTAACAGGGAGTGTTATAATTTGTTCTGGAGAATTTGAGAATACCTCTGCCCTTCTTTGCTTCTAGCTTTATATTATTATACTACCATTAACATCTCTGGCCAAGGCTCTTTGGAACAAGCAGGATGATTGTTCAAAGTTGATTAAATCAGCTTTTATTTCCTAGATACTTGGAAATGAATGAGGTTGAGTTACTGTCTTAGGCCAGGGTCTGAGACAGGGATTCAAGTGCATATAATTTATTGAGAATGTAATCCCAAGAAATAAGGAGTGAGGGAAGTAAGACAGGAGTTAAACAAATTTATAATTTCAGTTGGAGTGAGAATTCCTCATCAGAATTCCATGGTGAAATCTGGAGGAAAAATTGCACACTTGGAAAAAGTGGTGTATTTTACCTCCTGGGTAAGGAAACTACCACTTAGCTAATGGTAATCCTTCAGAAAAAGGAACAGCTATGGACTATTATAGACCAACACAAAAGCTGAGTTTGAGTGCAAAGGCTGGCTTAAGGGAATATAGGCAGGGGACTTACAGCATCCACTATTTTGTCTGGCTTTTGAGTATTTGAAAATAATATTAGATCCTTCATAATATTTCATTGTGTAATTGAGAAAATGTTCACGAATAGTAGTGTATTTCATGTATATATTTGTACTTCTAAAAATTGTTTTTAGATGTGAGAAAGAAATTTTTGCCAGTGTTTGCCAACTTGTAAAAATATATCACAATAAGTTAAAGAAATGCTGAATCACAGATCTTTTGGTGATGTTTTCACCTTTAAAATTTATTTATTTAGCCATTTATTCTATTAAAGGTTGTATTTATTATATTAACTGACTCACCGTTTACTTTCTTTTTAAAAATTATTTCTACTTTTTGTATCTTTAGATAAAAAAATTTGGCCCTCAGTTATTACTGATGAATGTTCAAAGGATAGGAATCATTTTTTATTGTTCATACCTATGAAGGGAAAGAGAGAATTAAGAACATGCATGAATTTACCAGTTAAACACCTAAGATTCTCAAACATTCTAAACCTAATATTACTGTATATGCTTTGGACTTTTAGAGTTAAACTTAATCTCCATATGACAAATAGAGTCAGTTAGTGAAACTGATTGAGGCTTGTATCCTAGTTTCAGTATGAAGTTCTGATTTTGATTGTGATGTGTTATGTTATTTGGATCTGTTTCTGCTGATAGCATATAAAATTCAGAATAAAATTTCAAAATTTAAATGTAATGAAGAACTGTCAGTGAGTAAGGAATTACTGGATGAAAACTGAAGGAAAAAGTGGAACCCAAAAAGGTAAATGAACAAAGGAAACATTTGAATTGAAATACTTTTCCAATACTAGCTCAGCTCTCCAAAGGGATCAAGGAAACTCATAAATTTGCAGCTTTTTCCCTTGGAATAATTGAAGTAGTACTCTTTCCAGCTCTTCATAACCTCAAGTGAAAATTTGAAACCAATACTTATTTTAAACATTTGTTTTAAATATCTGTTATTAAATTCAGGAATGAAAGAGGAAACATCACTACCAAACATGTAGAAATAATAAAGATTAAAAAGGAACACTATATACAATTGTACACCAACAAATTAGACAATCTAGATGAAATCTTTCTAGAAATAAAGTAATGAAAGTGAATTAAGAAAAGACAGAAAATCTAAATAGATCTATCCAAGGAATTTAGATTGAATTAGTGATAAGAAAAAAATCCTTCACACAAATAAAAGCCCATACCAAAATAGCTTCATAGGAGAATTTTACCAAACATTTGAAAAAGAATTAAAAATAAAACTTCACATAATAATCCTAAATTATAGAAGAGGAAGGAACTCATTCCAATCCATTCTATGAGGCCAATATTTCCTGACACCAAAACCAGACAATGCTATCAGAAGAAAACAAACTACTGACCAATATACTTTATAAATATAGAAGCAAAATAACAACAAAATATTAGCAAACTGAATTCAGAATATTACCAAGTTTCGTTCAACATAATGAAAATCAATCAATGTAACATATTATCTTAATAGAATAAAGTACAAAAACGAAATGATCTTCACAATAAATGGTGACTTTAAAAAATCCTACACACTTTTATGATTAAAGCATTGAAAAAAATTAGAAATAACTTCCTCAACCTGATAAAGGGCATCTATGAAAATCCTACAACTAATATCATGCTTAATGATGAAAGATTAAACTTTCCCCAAAACAGGAACAAGATAAGAAGGTCCACTCTCAGCACTCTATTCAAAACTGAAGTGAAAGTTTTAGCCAGGGCAATTAGGCAAGGAAAAGAAATAAAGACATCCAAATTAAAAAGGAAAAAGTAAAACTGTCTCAGTTTAAAGATGACATAATATTTATATCGTACATCCTAAAGATACACACATGCACATGCACATACACACAGAGATTTAGATTTCATAGAATAGTTCAGCTAGGTTGTAGAACACTAGATCACTACATAAAAGTCAATTTTATTTTTGTACATTAATAATGAACAATCTGAAAATGTTTGAAAAAACACTAGCAATCAAAAAGGATAAAAGATAAATTTAACAAAGCAAGTGCAAGATTTACATTTATCAAAGCAAGTGCACTGAAACCTACAACACATCACTGAAAGAAATTAAAGAAAATTTATGTAACTAAAAAGATATCCCACATTTATGGATTGGAAGATTTAATATTGTTAAGATATCATTGCTGCCCAATTGTATATATGGATTCCACACAATCTATATAAAATTCCAGCTGACTTTTGATGATCCTAAAATTCATATGAGATTACAGCTCATATAATCTTGAAAAATATCAAATAATACATGATCCACATCCCAATCTCAAACTGTACTACAAAGCTACACTAACCAAGACAGTGTGGCACTGGCTAAGTATTGACATATAAATCCATGGAATAAAATTGAAAGTCCAGAAATAAACCCTTATGTTTATGGTAAAATTTTTTAAAATTGACATAGGTGCCAAGAAAATTGAATGAGGAAAAGGATAGGCTTTTTTTTTTTTTTTTTTTTTTTTTTTTTTTTTTTTTTTTTCTGCAGTACACAGGTCTCTCACTGTTGTGGTCTCTCCCATTGTGGAGCACAGGCTCCAGACATGCAGGCTCAGTGGCCATGGCTCATGGGCCTAGCTGCTCCACGGCATGAGGGATCTTCCCATACCGGGGCACAAACCCACGTCCCCTGCATCAGCAGGCGGACTCTCAACCATTGCACCACCAGGGAAGCCCAAAGATAGTCTTTTTAACAAATTGTGCTGGGACATCTGGATGCAAAAAGAATGAAAGTTTAATTCTCACCTTACTCTAAATACAAAAAAAATATTTATAGATAAATTTAACAACTAAAACTATAGACATATTAAAAGAACACACATATATAAGTCTTCCCAATCTGGGGTTAAGCACTAATTCTCAGATATGAAAACAACACACAAGCAAGAAAAGAACAGTAAATAATTGGAACTTATCAAAATTAAAATTGTTTTGCTAAATATGCCACTACTAAAAAAGTGGTGGGGGAAGCCACATCACGGGAGAAATACAAATCAAATACTGTTAAGGAAGTAGTATGCAGAATATATAAAGAAATATAGATAAGTTGTAAACCCAACTAAAAGAAAAATGTCCTTCAAGACCTTCCTCTAATATGAAGCTCCAAGTGTAGAATGATGTGATATTTGAAAGGAGGACCTTTATATGGTATCTGACAGTGCTTTCTACTAACCAAGATTGGTTTAATATGATCAAATTAATATTTGCTGAATAATATACTAAAAGTGCTTCATGAATAATGTCATCTATGGAGCTTAAAAAGTGAGAAAAAAAGAATATACATATCATGTCTGATAGGAAACAAGAAGCACAATGCTATACAATTAATGTATGTCAAATATGGTCCCATATTCATTCTTTCCAAAGTCCATGTGAGAAGAAAACACTTCATGTTGTCAAGTTTATACTTTGTGGGTTGATATTGTTAACAGAAGTGTTCATATGAACACTTTATACTTCCCTTCCTCTTTATCCTTCCACTTTCTACATCCTTTGTCTATTCTCTCATATTCTGTTCTTTCTACCCCTATAAATACATATGCAACAAAAAAGGAAGGGAGTATTTATTTCCCCAAATTATATCAACTTAATAAGAACTAAAGAATCATGATGTAAAATAAATGTGGTAAAAAAAATTTTTTAAAGCATAACAAGTTCAAAATGAGCAAAGTATTTGAATAGAGTTTTCTCTAAAGAAAATAAACAAATGGCCAGTAAGTTTGTGAAATTTAAATAAAAGGAAAATTCAAGTAAAAACCACAGGCATGGAAGGGGAGAAGCAGTACATGGAAAGGAGGGCTTCTGGAGTGTGGAGTTCCAGATTATGGAGGCTTATACTTCCTGTACTGAATCCTGATGGACATTCATAAAATTTCAGATATCTTAAGCAATACAGTGAAAATAGAGTATGAATACATGAACTTTTTGGCAACAAGTTTGTCTCTAAGTCTACCATGTGGCTGACAGGGTCTTGGTTCTCCCGCCAGGTGTCAGGCCTGAGCCTCAGAGGTGGGAGAACCGAGTTCAGGACATTGGTCCACCAGAGATCTTCTGGCCCCATGTAATATCAAATGGTAAAAGCTCTCCCAGAGATCTCCATCTCAACGCTAAGACTCAGCTCCACTCAATGAATAGCAAGCTACAGTGTAAGACACCCTATGCCAAACAACTAGCAAGACAGGAACACAACCACACCTATTAGCAGAGAGGCTGCTAAAATCATAATAAGTTCACAGACATGCCAAAACACACCACCAATGTCATCCTGCTCATCAGAAAGAAAAGATCAAAACTCATCCAACAGAACACAGACACCAGTCCTCTCCACCAGGAAGCCTACACAACCCACTGAACCAACCTTAGCCACTGAGGGCAGAAACCAAAAACAATGGGAACTATGAACCTGCACCCTGCAAAATGGAGACCCCAAACACAGTCAGTTAAGTAAATGAGAAGACAGAGAAATACAAAGCAGATGAAGGATCAAGGTAAAAATGCACCAGACCAAACAAATGAGGAGGAAATAGGCAGTCTACCTGAAAAAGAATTCAGAGAAATGACAGCAAAGATGATCCAAAATCTTGGAAATAGAAGGGAGAAAATAAAAGAAACATTTAACAAGGACCTAGAAGAACTAAAGAGCCAACAAACAATGATGAACAACATAGTAAATGAAATTTAAAATTCTCTAGAAGGAATCAACAGCAGAATAACTGAGGCAGAAGAACAGATAAGTGACCTGGATGATAAAAGAGCAGAAATAACTACCATGGAGCAGAATAAAGAATGAAAAGAATTGAGGACAGTCTCAGAGACATCTGGGACAACATTAAATGCAACAACATTCGAATTATAGGGGTCCCAGAAGAAACAGAGAAAAAAAAAGGGACTGAGAAAATACTTGAAGAGATTATAGTTGAAAACTTCCCTAATATGGAAAAGGAAATAGTCAATCAGGTCCAGGAAGCACAGAGAGTCCCATACAGGATAAATCCATGGAGAAACACGCCAAGACACATATTAATCAAAAAATCAGGGGCTTCCCTGGTGGCACAGTGGTTTGAGGTCCGCCTGCCGATGCAGGGGACACAGGTTTGTGCCCCGGTCCAGGAAGATCCCACATGCTGTGGAGTGGCTTAGCTGCTGAGCCATGGCCACTGAGCCTGTGCATCCAGAGCCTGTGCTGTGCAACGGGAGAGGCCACAACAGTGAGAGGCCCGCATACCACAAAAAAAAAAAAAAAAAAAAAAAAAAAAAAAAAAAAATCAAAAATTAAACCTACAGAAAAATACTAAAGGCAGCAAGGGAAAAGTAACAAATAACATACAAGGGAATCCCTATAAGGTTAAAGGCTGATCTTTCAGCAGAAACTTTGCAAGCCAGAAGGGAACGGCAGGACACATTTAAAGTGATGAAAGGGAAAAACCTAAAACCAAGATTTCTCTACACAGCAAGGATTTCATTCAGCTTCAATGGAGAAATTAAAACCTTTACAGATAAGCAGAATTTAAGAGAATTCAACACCACCAAACCAGCTTAACAAATGTTAAGGAACTCCTCTAGGTAGAAAACAGATGTAGGAAGGAAAAGAACTACAATAACAAACCCAAAACAATTAAGAAAATGGTAATAGGAACATAAATATCGATAATTACCTTAAATGTAAATGGATTAAATTCTCCAACCAAAAGACATTGACTAGTTGAATGGATAAAAAAACAAGACCCATATATATGTTGTCTATAAGAGACCCACTTCAGACCTAGGGATACATACAGACTGAAAGTGAGGCGATGGAAAAAGATATTCCATGCAAATGGAAATGAAAAGAAAGCTGGAGTAGCAATCTCATATCAGATAAAATAGACTTGAAAATAAAGACTATTACAAGAGACAAAGAAGGACACTACACAATGATCAAGGGATCAATCCAAGAAGAAGATATTCCAATTGAAATGTTTATGCACCCAACATAGGAGCACCTCAATACATAAGGCAAATGCTAACAGCCATAAAAAGGGAAATCGACAGTAACACAATCATAGTAGGGGACTTTAACACCCCACTTTCACCAATAGACAGATCATCCAAAATTAAAATAAATAAGGAAAACTAGCTTTAAAGATACGTTTAAAAAGCTGGACTTAATTGCTATTTATAGGGCATTCCATCCAAAAACAACAGAATAGAATTTCTTTTCAAGTCCTCATGGAACATTCTGCAGGATAGGTTATGTCTTGGGTCACAAATCCAGCCTTGGTAAATTTAAGAAAATTGAAATCATATCAAGTATCTTTTTGGACCACAACGCTCTAACCAAAAGATCACTGAAGAAATCAAAGAATACCTAGAAACAAATGACAACGAAAACATGATGACCCAAAACATATGGTATGCAGCAAAAGCAGTTCTAAGAGGGAATATTATAGCAATACAATCCTACTTCAAGAAAAAAGAAACATATCAAATAAACAACCTAACCTTACACATAAAACAATTAGAGAAAGAACAAAAAAAACCCCAACATTAGCAGAAGGAAAGAAATAATAAAGATCAGATCAGAAATAAATGAAAAAGAAATGAAGGAAATGATAGCAAAGATCAACAAAACTAAAAGCTGGTTCTTTGAGAAGATAAACAAAATTGATAAACCATCAGCCAGACTCATCAAGAAAAAAAGGTAGAAGACTCAAATCAATAGAATTAGAAATGAAAAATAAGTAAAAATTGACACTGCAGAAATACAAAGGATCATGAGACACTAGTACAAGCAGCTCTATGTCAATAAAATGGACAACCTGGAAGAAATGAACAAATTCTTAGAAAAGCACAATCTTTTGAGACTGAACCAGGAAGAAACAGAAAATATAAACAGACCAATCACAAGCACTGAAATTGAAACTGTGATTAAAATTTTCAAACAAACAAAAGCCTAGGACCAGATGGCTTCACAGGAGAATTCTATCAAACATTTAGAGAAGACCTAACACCTATCCTTCTCAAACTCTTCCAAATATAGCAGAGGGAGGAACACTCTCAAACTCATTCTATGAGGCCACCATCACCCTGATACCAAAAACGGACAAAGATGTCACACAAAAAAGAAAACTACAGGCCAATATCACAGATGAACATAGAGGCAAAAGTCCTCAAAAAAATACTAGCAAACAGAATCCAAGAACACATTAAAAGGATCATACACCATGATCAACTGGGTTTATCTCAGGAATGCAAGGATTCTTCAATATATGCAAATCAATCAATGTGATAAACCATATTAAGAAACTGATGGAGAAAAACCATATGAGCATTTAAATCAATGCAGAAAAACATTTGACAAAATTCAACACCCATTTATAATAAACACCCTCAGAAAACAGGCATAGAAGGAACTTACCTCAACATAATAAAAGCTATATATGACAAACCCACAGCAAACATCATTCTCAGTGATAAAAAACTGAAACCATTTCCATTAAGATCAGGAACAAGACAAGGTTGCCCACTCTCACCACTATTATTCAACATAGTTCTGGAAGTTTTAGCCACAGCAATCAGAGAATAAAAAGAAATAAAAGGAATCAAAATCAGAAAAGAAGAAGTAAAATTGTCACGGTTCGCAGAGGACATGATAGAGATATAGAGATAGAAATATAGATAGAGATATAGAGATAGAGAATCCTAAAGATGCCACCAGAAAATTACTAGAGCTAATCAATGAATTTGGTAAAGTAGCAGGATACAAAATTAAGGCACAGAAATCTCTTGCATTCTTATACACTAATGATAAAAAATCTGAAAGAGAAATTAAGGAAACACTCCCATTTACCTTTGCAATGAAAAGAATCAAATACCTAGGAATAAACCTACCTAAGGAGGCAAAAGACCTGTATGCAGAAAATTATAAGACACTGATGAAAGAAATTAAAGATGATACAAATAGATGGAGAGCTATACTATATTATAAGATTAGAAGAATCAACATTGTGTAAATGACTATACTACCCAAAGCAATCTACAGATTCAATGCAATCCTTATCAAACAACCACTGGCATTTTTCACACAACTAGAACAAAAAAAATCTCACAATTTGTATGGAAACACAAAAGACCCTGAATAGCCAAAGCAATCTTGAGAAAGAAAAATGGAGCTGGAGGAATCAGGCTCCCTGACTTCAGACTACACTACAAAGTTACAGTAATCAATACAGTATGATAGTGGCACAAAAGCAGAAATATAGATCAATGGAAAAGGATAGAAATACCAGAGGTAAACCCATGCACATATGGTCACCTTATCTTTGATAAAGGAGGCAAGAATATACAATGGAGAAAAGACAGCCTCTTCAATAAATGTTGCTGGAAAACCTGGACTGCTACATGTAAAAGAATGAAATTAGAACACTTCTTAACATTGTACACAAAAATAAACTCAAAATAGATTAAAGAACTAAATGTAAGGCAGACACTATAAAACTCTTAGAGGAAAACATAGTCAGAACATTCTATGACATAAATCACAACAAGATCTTTTTTGACCCACCTCCTAGAGAAATGGAAATAAAAACAAAAATAAACAAATGGGACCTAATGAAACGTAAAAGCTTCTGTTCAGCAAATGAAACCATAAACAAGACAAAAAGACAACTCTCATAATGGGAGAAAATATTTGCAAATGAAGCAACTGACAAAGGATTAATCTCCAAAATATACAAGCAGCTCATGCAGCTCAATATCCAAAAACCAAACAACCCAATCCAAATATGGGCAAAAGACCTAAATAGACATTTCTCCAGAGAAGATATACAGATTCCCAACAAACACATGAAAGAATGCTCAACATTACTAATCATTAGAGAAATGCAAATCAAAACTACAATGAGACATCACCTCACAGTGGTCAGAATGGCCATCATCAAAAAGTCTACAAACAGTAAATGCTGAAGAGGGTGTATAGAAAAGGGAACCCTCTTGCACTGTTGCTGGGAATGTAAATTGATACAGCCACTATGGAGAACAGTTTGGAAGTTCCTTAATAAAGTAAAATTAAAACTACCTTATGACCCAGCAATTCCACCACTGGGCATATACCCTGAAAAAAACATAATTCAAAAGTAGTCATGTATCACAATGTTCATTGCAGCTCTATTTACAATAGGCAGGACATGGAAGCAACCTAAGTGTCCATCGACAAATGAATGGATAAAAAAGATGTGGCACATATATACTGTGGAATATTAGCCTTACAAAGAAACGAAATGGAGTTATTTGTAGTGAGGTGGATGGACGTAGAGACTGTCATACAGAGTGAAGTCAGGAAGAGCAAAACAAATACCATATTCTAACACACATATATGGAATCTAAAAAAAAACAACAAATGGTTCTGAAGAACCTAGGGGCAGGACAGGAATAAAGTTGCAGATGTAAAGGATGGACTTGAGGACACGGGGAGGGGGAGGGGTAATCTGGGATGAAATGAGAGAGTGGCATGGACATATATACACTTCTAAATGTAAAATAGATAGCTAGTGGGAAGAAGCCAGATAGCACATGGAGATCAGCTCTATGCTTTGTGTCCACCTAGAGGGGTGGGATAGAGAGGGTGGGAAGGAGACTCAAGAGGGAGGAGTTATGGGGATATGTATATGTATATGTATAGCTGATTCACTTTGTTATACAGCAGAAACTAGCATAACATTGTAAAGCAATTATACTCAAATAATGATGTTAAAAGAATAATAATAATAAAATTAATTAATTAATAAATAAAAACCACAATGTGATATCATTAACACCTATTGGGATGGCAAAATTTAAAAAGTCAAAGATGGACAATAACAAGTGTTGGTGAGCATGTGGAGAACCAAAATCTTCATACATTGATGGTGGGGATGTAAAATGGCAGTTTATTTGAAAGACAGTTGGGCAGTTACTTTAAAAGTTAGACATGGAGTTCAGCACATCCACTTCTAGGTGTATACTGATAAGAAATGAAAGCATATGTCCTTGAATCATTTATACATAAATGACCATAGAACATTATTCACAATAGCTAAAGACTGGAAACAATCCGAATGTCTATCATTCAATAAATGGATAAGCAAAAATATGTTATATCCAAACAATATAATATTATTCAGCTATAAAATGAATAAAGTACTTTTACATGCTACAACATGGGTAGATATTGAAAAAATTAAATGAAGCCAGATATAAAGCACCATATATTGTATGATTGCATTTATAATGATATCTCCAGAAAAGGTAAATTCATTAAGACATTAAGTAGGTTAGTTGTTACCAGTGGCTGAGATAAGAGGAGAAGAGAGACTGATTACTAATGGTTATGGGGGTTCCTTTTGCTTAATAAAATGTCTTGAAATTAGATAGTGGTGATTATTACTCATCTCTATTAATATAAAAATTACTGAATTATGCCCTTTAAATGGGTGACTTGTATGTTATTTGAATTGTATGATATTTGAATTATATCTCAACTAAATGTATATAAATCAATGTTTACTGATACATATACATGTATATGTATATATATCAGCCCTCCTGGGTTGTAATGGACAGAAAATTAACAAACAAATGTAAAATATCTGTTCTAGGACTTAGTTAACAGAAAGTGCTTAATAAACTGTAACTATGTTTAATTTTCTTCTTTTAAAAATTAAATAGTAAATATACAAGCAACTCAATAAAAAATAAGCAAATAATTTAAACAGTTACTTCACCAAAGAAGTTAACAATGTGGATGGCAAATAAGCACATGAAACTATAACCAACATTATTCTTTAATATAAAAATGCAAGTTAAAAATGAAATACTTATTTGAATGACTATAATTAAAGAGTCTGACCATACCAAGTATTGATAAGAATGTGAAGCAACTCTAAATCTCATTTACTGTTAGTGGAAATATAAAATGGGATAACTACTTTGAAAAAAATGTTTTGGAATTGTTTATATAGTTAAGGATTCACCTATTATATGACTTATCTATTTTACTTTTATGTACTTATTCAATAAAGTTAAAGCATATATAAATGATAAAGTTTGTACACAAATATTCATAGGAGCATTATTTTTAAGAGAAAAAACCTGGAAATTATCCAAATGTGCATCAACAACTGAATGCATTTTTGTATATTTATATGATAGAATGTTTTATAGTAATAAAATGGAAAGAACAGTGGATAAACACAATAATATGTATGAATGAAATATGCTTAGGGAAAGAAGCCAAACAAAAAAGAGTATGTATTTGTGAGAAAAGGATTAACACAGCAGGTCTTGTTGCTTAGCCCTTCATGTCTCCAAGACAACCTGGACCCAAGACTGACTTTGGTGAACCTCAGGGAATCTAGACCTCAGCAAGTCTTTTATGTTAATGATTGATGAGTTTGTTGTGCACATATGGAGCAAAGGACCATGCTGTACCAGCTTGTCAGGACTGTTTACATTGTTAATATTTAGATTCATTGTTGTGGTTCTGAGCTTCAGTTTTATAAAAGCCTTGGACCCTGTCTCTCAGGTGCACTTCTCTGGGGAAGGATACTGTGCACATGTCCCTTTAATTCACAGCCAAAGAGAAAAGCACACCCTTTGCGATCCCAGTGGGAAAAGAATGTGGAAGCTTGAGTATGGCTTCCTTGGTCATCACCTAATTCATTCATTTTTACTGTGGCTCTGGCTTTGTGTCCTTTTGCTATGTAAATTTTAACTCTGAGTTTAGTCAACTATTGAGATGTGTACTTCCTGATACAAATTGGCATATTTGAGGGTAGTCTTAAAATCTCCAAAGTTGTAGGATTATATTCTTGTAAAATCCTAGAAAACACAGAAAGCAGATCAGTCATAGGAATAGGAGAGGCTTGAGGGGGTAATTAAAAAGGTATGCAAAAAAAGTTTTGGGGATAATGGCTATGTTCATAATCTTGCTTTTGGTGATGACCTCACAGGTGTACAGGTATGTCAAAATATCAAAGTATATACTAAATAACTGTTATTTGTTGTATATGACAACCACCTTTAATAACTTCTGTATAGTCCATACATAATTTTCTCTTGAATTTCTGTGAGTACTTAATTGTATTTTAAATGCATGTGTATTGTAAATAACACAATGTAAACATTTATAAATGCAGACATAGTCATCTCCACTTAACTTTCCTATTATCATCGATATATTAGGACCCAAACATTCGACTTTCTATCAATCATGCCACTTGTTCACAGAAAATTGAATTTGCTACAATAGTATTGTTCAAAACTTAAGATTTTTCTCACTTCCATGTCCCTGTAAGTGGTCATAATATTGTGAAATACATGAAATAGTTAAAACTGATTTCTTAGATTTATTTATCCTTTGTTTTATAAAATAAAACATAATAAAAAATAAGCAAAAAAAAACTACAAAGTAGAAATAAGTGGATATACCTTAAAATGATCATAACATGAGACTTTTTCTTAACATTTTTTTCTGTTGATGGCCTTATATGACATATTAACTGAGTCATAAGTAAATTGAGAGGGAGACTTAAGGAAGAAAACTGTGACTAAATTTAAATTTGCTCATAATTAATATCTATCCTCATTTTTCCATTTCATGTAGTTTTTCTGATGAAAATCATATTACCACACTAGGATTTAACATTTCAATCTATACATTCATAGTTTTCAAAATAAGTTTTTCTGTATGAGTTATCTTTTAATTTGACAAGTTGACATTTTAAGAAGATAAAAACACCCAATGCTCTTTTTCAGTTTCCAACTAGCTCTTATTAAAAATGCATGTCAGATAGATCATCCACACAAAAAATCAATAAGGAAACATAGACCTTAAATGACACGTTAGAACAGATGGACTTAATTGGTATTTACAGAGCATTCCATCTGAAATCAGCAGAATATACATACTTTTCAAGTGCACCTGGAACATTCTCCAGGATAGATCACAGGCTAAGCCAAAAAGCAATCCTCAGAAAATTTAACAAAACTGAAATCACATCAAGCATCTTTTCTGATGACAACGTTATGAGTCTAGAAGTCAACTACAAGAAAAAAAACTGCAAAAAACACAAACATGTAGTTAAACAATATGCTACTAAACAACCAATGGATCGCTGAATAAATCAAAGAGGAAATCAAAAAATACCTAGAGACAAATAAAAATAAAAATATGATGACCCAAAACCAATGGGATGCTGCAAAAGCAGTTCTAAGAGGAAAGTTTATTGTGATACAAGCTTACCTCCGGAAACAACAAAAAAATCTCAGATAAACCACCTTATGCCCAAAGCAACTAGAGAAAAAAGAACAAACAAAACCCAAAGTTAGTAGAAGGAATGAAATCATAAAGATCAGAGCAGAAATAAATTAAATAGAGACAACAAAAAATCAGTGAAACTATAATCTGGTTCCTTGAAAAGATAAAAAAAAGTTGATAAACCTTTACCCAGACTCATCAACAAAAAAAGGGAGAAGGTCCAAATCAATAAAATCAGAAATGAGGGCTTCCTTGCTGGTGCAGTGGTTAAGAATCCACCTGCCAATGCAGGGGCACGATTTGGATCTCTGGTCCAGGAATATCCCACATGCTGCAGAGCAACTAAGTCCATGCACCACAACTACTGAGCCTTCACTCTAGAGCCCACAAGCCACAACTACTGAGCCCATACACCACAACTACTGAAGCCCACGCACTTACAGCCCATGCTCCGCAACGAGAAGCCACCACAATGAGAAGCCTGTGCACCATAATGAAGAGTAGCTCCCGCTTGCCACACCTAGAGAAAGCCCACACACAGCAACAAAGACTCAACGCAGCCAAAAATAAATAAGTAACATAAATAAATTTTTTTAAAAGAAATGAAAAAGGAGTTAGAACCAATACCACAAAAATACAAAGGGTCGTAAGAAACTACTACAAACAACTATATGCCAATAAAATGGACAACATAAAAGAAATGGACAAATTCTTAGAAAAATAAAATGTCCCAAGACTGAACCAGCCAGAAATAGAAACTATGAACAGACAAATTACCAGTGCTCTAATTGAAATAGTAATTTAAAAATTTCCAACAAACAAAAGTCCAGTACCAGAAGGCTTCAGAGATGAACTCTATCAAACATTTAGAGAAGAGTTAACACATATCCTTCTAAAACTATTTCAAAAAATTGCAGAGGAAGGAACACTTCTGAATTCACTCTATGAGGACATCATTGATCTCATGCCAAAGCCAGACACCACAAAAAAAAAGAAAATCAGAGGCCAAGATCACTGATGAACATAGACACAAAAATCCTCAACAAAATACTAGCAAACCAAATCCACTAATACATTAATAGAATCATACACCACAATCAAGTGGGATTTATCCCAGGGATGCAAGGATTTTTCAATATCAACAAATCAATCAGTGTGATACAAAACATTCACAAATTGAAGAACATAAACCATATGATCACCTCAATAGATGTAGAAAAAGCTTTTGATGAAATTCAATATCCAATTATGATAAAAACTCTCCAGAAAGTGGGCATTGAGGGAATATTCCTCAACATGATAAAGGTCACATATGACAAACCCACAGCTAACATCATACTTAATGGTGGAAAGCTGAAAGCATTTCCTCTAAGATAAGGATCAAGACAAGTGTGCCCACTCTCGCCATTTTTATTCAACATAGTTTTGGAATTCCTAGCCACAGCAATCGTTGAAGAAAAACAAATAAAAGGAATCCAAATTGGAAAGGAAGAATTAATACTGTAACTGTTCACAGATGACATGATGCTATACATAAGAAATCCTAAAGATGCTACCAGAAAACTACTAGAGTATGTCAATGATTTTGGTAAAATTGCTGGATATAAAATTAATATACAGAAATCTGTTGCATTTCTATATGTTAATAATGAAATATCAGAAAGAGAAATTAAGGAAACAATCCTACTTACCACTGCATCAAAAAGGATAAAATACCTAGGAATAAACCTATCTAAGGAGGCAAAAGACCTGCACTCTGAAAATTATGTCACTGATGAAAGAAATCGAAGATGACACAAACAGATAGAATTATATACTTCATTCTTGGACTGAAAGAATGAATATTGTCAAAATGACCACAGTATCCAAGGCATTACAGATTCATTGCAATCCCTGTCAAATTACCAATGGAATTTTTCACAGAACTTGAATAAAAAATTTAAAAATTTGTATGGAAACACAAAAGACTCCTAAAAGCCAAAAAAAATTTGAGAAAGAAGAACTGAGCTGGAGGAATCAGGCTCTCTGACTTTAGACTATACTACAAAGCTACAGTAATCAAAACAGTATGGTACTGGCACAAAGATAGACATATAGGTCAATGGAGCAGGGTAGAAAGCCTAGAAATAAACCCACACATGTATGATCAATTAATCTACAACAAACGAGGCCATAATATGAATGGAGAAAAGACAGTCTCTTCAATAAGAGAAAACTGGACAATTGTATGTAGAAGAATGAAATTAGGACATTATCTAACACAAAACACAAAAATAAACTCAAAATGATTAAAGACCTAAATGTAAGACTGACCAGATATTATAAAACTCCTAGAGGAAAACACAGGCAGAACAGTCTTTGACATAAATCACAGCAATATTTTTTTGGATCCATCTACTAAAGTAATGGAAATAAAAACAAGCAAATGGAACCTAATTAAACTTAAAAGTGTTTGCATAGCAAAGGAAACCATAAAAAACCAAAAAGACAGCCTAAGGAAAAGGAGAAAATATTTGCAAATCAAATTGTCAAGGGATTAATTTCCAAAATATACAAACAGCTCATACAGCTTAATATATTAAAAAAAAAAAAAACAACAACTAAACAACCTAATAAAAAAGGGCAGAAGACCTAAATAGACATTTCTCCAAAGAAGATACACAAATGGCCAACAGGTACATGAAAAGATGCTCAACATCGCTAATTGTTAGAGAAATGCAAATCAAAACTACAATGAGGTATCACCTCACACCAGTTAGAATGGCCATCATAAAATGTCTACAAATAATAAATTCTGGAGACAGTGTGGAGAAAAAGGAACACTTGCACACTGTTGGTGGGAATGTAAATTGGTGCAGCTACTCTGGAAAACGGTATGGAGGTTCCTTAAGAACTAAAAATAGAATTACCATATGATCCTGCAATCCCACTCCTGGGCATACATCCAAACAAAACCATAATTCAAAAAGATACCTCTACCACAATGTTCACTGCAGCTTTATTTACAATAGCCAAGATATGGAAGCAACCTAAATGTCCAGGTGAATGGATAAAGAAGATATTATATATATATATATATATATATATATATATATATATATAAAATGGAATATTTCTCAGCATAAAAATGAATGAAATAATGCCATTTGCAACAATGTGGATAGACCTAAAGATATCATATTAAGTCAAGTAAGTCAGGGAAAGAAAAATATCATGATATCACTTATATGTGGAATATAAAATAAAAATGATACTAATGAACTTATTTATAAAACAGAACTAGACTCACAGACATATAAAACGAATTTATGGTTACCAAAAGGGACAGTAGGGTGGGGGGAGAGATAAATTAGGATTAGGGATTAACATATAAACACTACTATATATAAAATAAACAACAAGGACTTACTGAATAGCATAGGAAACTATATTCAATATCTTGTAACAACCTACAATGGAAAAGAATCTGAATCACTATGCTGTACACCTGAGGCTAACAAAACATTATAAATTAACTATACTTCAATTTAAAAAATGGTTTAAAAAGATGCATGTCTACATCTCAAATATCGTCTAAAAGTTATTTTGAATTACTCTCATTTTGATACTTCATTATTTTGAAACCTATATTTATTGCTACACATAAAAGTATTCAATCATACCTGTAGGAAAACTTCACAATTCCAAGAAACTACAACAATGATAGACTCAGATGATCATTAATCTGTGACAATTCAAAAATCCTAGTTGCTATCATCAATCAATAAAACAAAGTCAATGCAATCAAGGTAGAACTGCGATTAGCTTACTTATTTTTAACTCCCTCTGGCCAGCTTGATCTCAACTTGGGAGATCTAGTTGAAGGAATATTGTTTGCATGAAGTTATATCTCTAGTTCGGCCATCCAAAAATATGACTTTTGTTGATAATTTAAATGTTTGAGCATGTTTATCTAAAACAAATAGACTGGCAATTATTTCTTCAGAAAAAAATGTGTTTTTTCAGAATCAGCAAAGAATTGCAATTTTGGGGGGTCATTAACCATGGTGAGCCAAGTGCAAGTGTCCAGCAGAAATAAAGAGAAGAACTCTTACAGAGCGGAGAGAGAATTTGGTAGGGCTATAGTAAACAGAGTCCATGGTTTTTCACTGGGTTGTGACAGTCTCTCATTGGCTGACTCGATGGGAAATTGAAATTTCTGTTAATTAATTTTTTACAAGCACTTGTAGGGTTAACTAAACGTCTTCAGTAACTCAAGTACATTTAGGTTGCTATTATCAAATTACTGTCCCAAGTCATTTACGTGTTACTGAAAATATAATTTAGAACATAGTGTTATTTCTAATTAATGCCATTCTTTCTCATAATAATGCATGCTTATAATTTTAATGTTATACCTGACATGAAACAGTATTGAACAATATCAAGGGAATTTAAGGCAGTATATATTTCCTTTCATTATTGAAGATATTTAGAAATACTAATAATAGATAAAATAGACCAATTAACAGAAACATTAATGTTTCATGAATCCAAATTAACTTCCATTTCTTTTATAGATATTTGGGTTTAGATTCATTGGATGACAAAACATTAGAAATTATTAACAACTTTTTTTGAAAGTTTATTTTTGCTTTAACTTATAAACTTGTTTCTAGAATACCGTACTTGGATAAAATACAAAAAAAACTTGAGACACTAATGAAAGATAACTTTATAATTACTAAAATTAGCAAATTTATAATAGCTAAGATATTATATTATATATTCAGTATTATGTAATATATATTAAATATTATATGTATATTTTAAAATTTATATATATATGATTGGTTTCTTTTTTAATGCCTTAGAATGTTACAAACTTTTATCACTTAAAATTTTAAAAAGCAGTATAATGAATCTCCTCATAACCATAAAACAGCTTAAGCAAGAAACGTTCCAAATATAGTTGAAGTCTTTTTGTACACATTCTCAATTTTATTCTCCTCTCTCATCTTCAGAATGAAATAGTATCCTTAATTAGTGGTTTATAGTCCAGATTCACTTATCGGTACTTTTATTGATATATAGAGATGTTAGGCATATTTTACTTCTTTATAACAATTGGTGACATATTGTATGTGTTTCCTGTCAGATTTTTTTCCAAAATATGCTTGTGCAATTCATCCTTGTTACTTAAACTCTAGATTTTTTTAATTGCTTCATAAATTTTGAGATTACAAAAATACTGCCAAAAATTCTTAGGTATACATCCTGTGCAATATATAAATAATTTTTACCAATTCATTTGGTAGAAACAATTAAACTATAAATTGACTATAGATCTAGAAATAAAACTTGACTATATAAATCATAGAAGTAAAAAAATATTGTGATTTTAGATTAGTCAAGGATTCTACAGAAACAACTTCAAAAATACAATCCACAGAAGGAAAACAAGAAAAAGATAAATTACACTCAATATAAAATCATTTTCTATTTAAAAGACACTCTTCAGCGGCTTCCCGGGTGGCGCAGTGGTTGGGAGTCCGCCTGCCAATGCAGGGGACGCAGGTTCGTGCCCCGGTCCGGGAAGATCCCACGTGCCGCCGAGAGACTGGGCCCGTGAGCCATGGCCGCTGCGCCTGTGCGTCCGGAACCTGTGCTCCGCAACGGGAGAGGCCACAACAGTGAGAGGCCTGCGTACCGCAAAAAAAAAAAAAAAAAAAAAAAAAAAAAAAGACACTCTTCAGGGAATGAAACTACAAGCCTCAAATTTGGAGAGAATACTTAGAAATGAAGTATCTGCTAAGTGATTATATCTAGGATATAAAAATAACTCTCTAACTCAATAACTGAAATATAAATATCCCAGTTAAAAAGTGGGCAAAATATTTGGATAGATAAATCAACAAAGAAGATATACAGATGGCAAATAATCACATGAAGAAATTCTCAATATTATTGATTTTCAGAAAAATTTAAAATAAAACCACAATGAAATATTACTACATACCAATTAGAATAATTAAAATCTAATTTTAAAAAATCTGACAATACCAACTGCTGGTGATAATGCTGAAAGGGTGTAGAACAGTATTGCAACTCTGATACGGTATTGGTGGGAATGTGAAATACTTCATACAATTTGGAAATCCTTTGATAGTGCCTCATATAGTAAAACATATTTATCATGACTCAGCAATCTTATTCACTTCTCTAAGTGAAATGAAAAATTATATTCACACAGGACCTGTATGATAACATTTATAGTATATTATTCATAATTGCTCTCTGGTGGATTGATAAACAAATTGTCTGTCATCCATAAAATGGAATACTACTCACCAATAAAATAAAATACAAACTCTTGAGACAAGCAACAACTTGGCTGAATAACAAATAATATACTATTAATGGAAAGAAGACAGACTCAAAAGTTCACATACTGCATGATTCGATTTATATGAATTTTTGGAAAAGGCAAAACTATACAGAGAAAGAACAGATCCATGAATTGTCCAGGGCTGGGATTGAGGGAAGGTTTGACTATAAATTGGCACTAGGAAAATGTGAGGAGTGATAGAACCATTCTACATTTTCATTATGGTCATTGTTATACAACTGTATACATTTGTCAAAACTTTCAGAAAAGTATATATATTATATTGTACTAAGGTATATTTAGGAGAACCACAAAAAAAAGAGGAGATAAAATAAACATATTTTCAAATAATAAAAAGATGAGAAAATTTATCTCTGTGAGTATTTACTACAGGAGATGCTAAAGGAAGTTCTTAAGTTTGAAGAAAAAGCCCAAATATCCAGAAGGATATGTATAATTATAGAAATGTATATATGTATATATGTACCCAAATGAATACATCTTTAATTTTTATATTGTGAAATAGTTAAAAAATAGTTAAAAGCTTATTGACAGGTTAAGGAAAAATACCAATATATTGTATGGTTTGTAAATTATGGAGATGTAAAATACATGAAGATAGGAGCACAAAATGGGAGGATATATGGAAACAGACTCTGATAAAGACATTAGAATTTTTGTAAAGTAGAATAATAGATTTTAAGGTAGATTGTTATAAGTTAATGATGCATATTTAAAGCACATTTAAATCTCATGTAACTACTGGAAACTAACACAATGAGGTATAGCTAAAAAGATTGAAACATAAGATTAAATGGAATATTAAAAATGCTTGATCAACTCAATTTAAGACAGGGAAAAAGAAACAAAAAACAGGCAAAACAGAAAGCAAAGGGTAAAACAATAATCTACAACCAGTAATCTCAATACTCACATTAAGTGTAATTGCATTAAGTACTCCAGTTAAAAGACAGATTGTCAGGCTCCATAATAATGCATAACCTTATAATATGCTGACTAAATAAATTGCTTTAAGTGTGAAGACACTGAAAGGTTGAAAGTTAAATGATGAAAAACAATATAACATGCAGATACTATGCATGAAAAGAACTAATATTACTCTCTGAATTTCAAAAAAAGGAAACGTCAAGAGGAGGAATACCCAAAGATAAGGATAATTAATAATGAAAAGTATGTCCATTTGTTAAGTAAACTAAAATATTTTAACTGTACACAAATCAAATTTAAAAATTTCAAAATTCAGGAAGTAAAAATAATAGAACTAAAGAGAAAACTAGATACATCCACAAAATTAACCTATAGTGCTTAGTCTTACTAGTGAAGATAAGTACAGTACACTCAGTGATATATTTTCTTACAGTCTTTATCTTTAGTGAAAACTAGTTTTATTCATGTTGTATTTTATAATAGTTATAATGAATGTATCCATATAAACTTTTGTTTCCTTTTTATTATTTGAGTTCCAATAATTTAAAATAGTTGATAATATTGTGTTTTATAAGAACATCAATTACCATTTCCTATGTTGGGTTGTATAGTTGTATAGTTTTGATATTTGTTAAACTAACATGCAGGCTTCTTTATTTATTTATTTATTTATTTAGCATTCCATGGTTCCACTTAATTATCATTAAAAATTCCTAGAAGTAGAATCACTGTTTATAAGTGTACTAACCTAAAGGAGTTTTCATTAAATCAAACAATAACTTGTTCAGTCTCTCCTGAAAAATAATACTTATAAAACTTTAGCCTGGATTTAAATAACATTGCTATAAACTATTTTAATACCGTTACTTTTTGTTACACACACCCCCATACTCTACTATTTTCTATTTGTTACTATTTATACAGGCAGCATTTTTTGGATTTACTTTAATCATTACCTTTCATGTTTGTTCACCATGCTCTCTTGCATTCTAGGTTGCCTTTCTAGAATTTATTTTCTTTCTAGTTTTATTTCTTAAATTTTCTGGTAATGTTCTTCCTTAGTTTTAATTTTGTTGTTATTGTTATTATTGTTTTAATCTGTGATTTTAACTTTTGTTCCTTAATTTTAGGTATGTTGGGTATACAAGTCCAATTGAATGTTTTTGTTTTGCTTTCCTCCCCCCCCCCCAGATTATGTCTCCTGACCTGTGATTCTTTTCTAGCTGATCTGCCTTCTCCCTCTGCCTTAGATGTCCATACAGCTATTTGTAGATTTCTTTGTTACCTTCTGCTTGAGATATTTCTTTTCTGGAATATGGTTTCATACTTTTCATCAGTTTTAGATGATTATTTATTTAAATATTGTATTTTTTTAATTTTTGAGGAAAAGCAACAGCCATGCTTTTCAATATTAATGTTTTTAATCTATCCTCTTGATTGAATTCCTTCTTTTATCTTCCAGAATTTGCTGTCCTTTAATATTTAGTCCCTCACTTTTGACAGTAATCTTCTCTCTTCTACTTACCATTTCTCTGCCCTAATATATTTTAAAATTTCCTCCCCTTCACCAGTTTTTCTTGATAATTCTATAATTTCAGGGGAAAAAAGGTTTTTTTTTACCACCACCATACACACATATTACTTTTTAAATGTACTCATTCACTCCACTCAATTTTTTCCCCCACATTCACTAATATAAAAGTGAGATTCACTAAAAATAACCTTTTTACAAGCTCACTAGTAAACAAATCTAATGAACTTTGCTTAGTCTTTAAGTATAGAGAATGCTCTTGAGGTAGTATTTGGCAACTTTTTATGATTTTGCCTTCCAGAAACTCACTTCACCCTTGACCTTTGTTGACAGTACACTCTCTTGATTCTCTTATTTCTTTAACCACTTGTGTTTTCCTTTGTTAATCCTCATTATGCTGTATGTTCTCCCATCATCAGCCTGTGGATTATTTTGCATGCCACTCCTATTCATGTTACTAGAAACGATCCTTATGCTGATGACTACACTCCAATTTCCAGATCTGAGTTGCCAACTGTCTGTAGATATCTACATTTTGTGTTTCACCATCATCTTACACTTATTCTTTGACTGTTTGAATTTCACTTACCTTAGCAATTTGAATCCTTTAATACGGCAAATTCCTTCTCTTATATTCATCATTTCAAATAGTCAATTAATATGTATTGGGCTGTGTTTAGAACATGTATGATTTAACCTGACCAGTATCTTTCTTCATGTATCAAACTCCCTAGACATTCTTACACATGGTGTAAATGAACGAGACTGGGCTAACAGAAACCTTCTCTGGGATTAAAAAAAATGAGATAAGAGGGAAAGGGTATTTTTTTCCTTTTATTGGATGTAAGTCTATAAAGAGTTAAGCTCAGAGCTTCTGGTACAAGCTAACTCACAGAGTGAAAGGTTAGGGTGATATGACAAAGAGAATAAAGTTTAAGTCTCTGGTTCCAGTCCTCCCTATGGCCACTAGATGGCCTCTCTCATTTTTTGATTTGGTGAATAAAATGCATATTATTTCTTTCCAATTAGGCAACTGTAAAAAGGGTTTTTAATACAAAGAAATAATGCTCTAAAACAATAAAAATTTCTAAATAATAAAGCTTTTATTGAGAATCTAGAGAAGATTTTCTCTCTTCTCAAAAAATTTACATATATAAATATTGTTATCAATATGTAATTTGTAACCACTGGCTCCCAGATTTAGCCCTCTTAAATTAGAAGCCTATGCTGTCCTACATACCAGTTCTAAAATGAAATATGAAGCATTCATTTGGCGATGCCATAGAGGTGAGACCACTTTATTAACCAATGTTTATGAAGTTGCTACTTGGTACTTGTTACTATACTAGGTATAAAACATTGATTTACATGGAGTTATAAACAGGTAAAATTTTGGCCAGCATTCCTAGGGACAGTTTGATTGTCTTTTCCAGAAATTATATTGGCATTTCTATTGCTAAAACATTAAGCACTGGTTTCCAGGTGTCACTCTAAATAGAAATGAATTTCTCCTGCCAGAAAGGGTTTTACAGCCTCCTTCTTCAGTGTGTTAGTTTATGAATTTCGAGCTGACTTGCTTTCCAGAGACAATGCAGCCCACGTGGTAAGTTCAGAGGGAAAGAGAGCTGCAATATCTCAAAGTCATAGCTATCATCCTGCAGAAAATATTGGAGAAAGGAAAGCTTCTCATAGAAATCAATTTATTGATAAATTGATTCAATAAATAAATAAATAAATAAATTTATTCATGATAAAACTTTGTAAGAGCAGTAGAAGATCCCTATGGAAAGCCATTGGTACAAAGGCTAGTACTGGGTGATACAGATTCTGGTAAAAACATAAATGTATTATTCCATCTCCATGTAGTAAAGAGTATACTTGTACAATGTTTTGTACTTGTATTTCATGATATTAAAACAGTGAAGTTAAAACTGTAAAAAAATTAATCTTTGAGCACTTGCATGTACAAAGACTAAGACGCATAATCAATGTCCCCAGGTAGAAAGCAGATACCACAACATAGAGCAGAACTAGTAGAAATAGGAAAAAAATGGAAAGGTTACATATGTGTGTATGTGTGAATTTACCTAGAGCTATGTTTTTAGTTTTCTATGGAGATTGTCACATTATTTCTCAAGAGGGAAACAAGAAACTTCTGTTAGAGGACAAACTCTATACTCTAAAATGTACAAATGTCATGGACAACAAATCATTTTATTTTCTTAACAAGTCTCAAGCTTAAAAATCTCACTCTAGATATTGCCACCTCTCTGAGTCCAGCAGATCCAAATTATTAAATTGATAGTGCCTTGAATAAGAAAAATCAGGTAAATAATTTCCATTTTCTATTTTAACAGGATTTTTTATTAGTGTAATAGCTAGTGTTCTGAAAGCACACACACAAAAAGTGGAATATCTTGGCAACTGTCCCAGAGAAAGGGACTTTAAATTGCTCTTACATCTGTTTTATCATGATATATTTCAGCCTAATAAAAATGCTGTATGTCAAATGTTGATGCATTTCAAAGCATTTAAAAAAAAAGAAAAATAGGAGAGAGCTAAATAGATGGTATATCCTGGCTCATTTTCAACACAAATGCAATAAACAAGATATGTGAGCAATAATATCACCATCACTTGTATGACAAAGTTGGAGATTTTTTAAAGGGTCTTGACTTTTGAACAATTTTAATAGGTTTCCTTGGAGCTTTAACTAGCTAGTGATCCAAGTAGTAGCTCACAGCTAGCAGAATCTCTTTTCTTGAGTTAAAGTCAAACTAATTAAATTCTAGAAGGAAAACATTTTCTTTCTAACATTCTTAATCGGTCATCCTTGCTTAGCAAAAAAAGAGAAAAATAAAATACAAAGTCTCTTAACCTGACAATAGTATAGACAGGAAAATTTGTAGCTGTGAAACAATGATGAACCAATTTTTCAACAAAGAAATTTTGAATTTTCTAGCCAACCACCATAAAGCATATAAAATTTTGCTTAAAAAGAATCCATTTTAGGTCAAGAATAGCTCAAGGAATTCAACAGGGTTTTGTTGTTGTTAAAATTCTAGCATAATATTGGTATTTTTGCTGGATATTTTCTGCACATATAAATTAAATATATATCATATATAATATATTTATCAATATGTTCTTAAGCATTCAACTTTACTACACACGTGAACATCAAATTTTCTGAAATTCTTTTAAAATACCATATCAAAGATGGTGCATCACATTCATATTAGTTATAATATTCATGGAATATAACAAAGATTCAATAAAATTATATATAGCTGTCTCATGAGTCCAAGTAAAACTTCCTTAAACTGTGAAATTCAAATTTTCTCAACTAATTGCTTTAAAGAATCACTTGTTATAAAAAGGAAATTCTATATTATTTAATACAGATAAAGATTCACTATTAAAATTGAAAAATATTATTTTGCTATGAGGTATCTTTAGCAATCATTTTCTTCATATATATATATATATATATATATATATATTGTAGAGAGAGAGAGAGAAATGCCAATGTTCTTGTGGAATTCTGCTGTTCTATACTGCTGAGTGGGAAGCAGGTTATGGGACCACACTGCTATAGCCACAGTTACACCAAGAAAACTTGTTTTCTCATAAATTAAGATTTGTAGTTCAGACGGTCTAATTGTAAACTTGAACTAGAAATTGATATCAATATAAAACTAGAGCTATGAAAGTCACATTGAGCTATTGCAAGGGAAAACAAAATCAATAACAGCAAAGTGATGTGCATAGGTATAGAAGAATTATACAGGCATATGGATCAAATAGAAATTAGAGAGTGGTGGTGAGGTGAGAGATTAAAGAGTAACATTTTAATCACTATTTTTCCCAATTCTTTAGGACTGTTACTACCTTCCCTTTCTTTTTCTCTTGTTTTTTGGGGGCTTTTATTCAGTACCCTATGTATCATCTATCTATCTATCATCTAATTATATATATCTCAGTTTTTATATCCTTCTAATTTCTGCTCTGTTCAGAAAAAAATTTAGGGACACATATAGACAATGTTTTCATTGTTTCCACTCTAGTCAGACTTCTTGGTCTCTTAAATATTTGTTTCACCTATGGTCAATAATCTTGAGTATTTGAAAATAAATAACCACTGGGTACTACCATATACCAGGAATTGATTTTTAGAAAACTGGAAATACAATGGCAAATAAGACATTCTCTGCCTTTCTCAGTTTGGAGTCCCCCGATAGTAGTGCCTAACACAATGACTGGGATGTATGTAGTTTCTTTGCAAGATGATTTCAAAGATAGAGTAGGAAGTAGGCAGAGTGACACAGCTAATAAAGAAAAGAAAAGATAATGATACATTATCGAAATATTTGCTTTAAATAGTTGGGGCTAAATTTTTTGAGGATCTTAAATATATAGAATAATTTCCACACTGTCTTTCCATCAGACAAAAGGCTGGGGCATTCATCCACCAGCTCCTTTTGCCCATTAATTGAGGACTAACTATAACAGTGTTATTTTCCCTCATCAATTTTGTGCTTCTCTTGGGTGAGCTTGTATCCTGTGGTTTTGGAGAAGGTGCTGAGGAAAAAGTTGGAAAAGTCCACAGTATTCATTTTAGTTTGGAAGAAACTGACATTACCGGACCAGCTGCCAATTACAGCTAAAATCATGGTAAGCTGAAGGGATGTGATAGGTACAGCAAAAACGCTTGCCACAATCTATGCTTCCATCAATAAATCTCTGCTATATGGGCTTTAAGTTGCAGGAATCTCTCAGAGACAAACTTAACTATTGTGGTTATTGGAACAAACTACAATCCCTATTATTGCAATTTGTCTCAAAGTCCTAATTGATACTCATCATCACTTTCTTGGAATTTGTTTAATTTTTTCAGTACCTCAACTGCACTAAGCTGTACAGTCCAAGCTCTTAGTTACCTTTTCCATGCCAGCTAATTGTTATCATCAGGCAAAGACTAACAAAGAAATCTTGATGAATTCACTGAATTTTTAACCTACTCATCCTGGTCCTCATTGTGTTGCAGCAACACTAGCTCCACACATTCAATTAACTCTTTCAGCAGAGTAATTCCTTTCTTGGTCTGCTGGTCCGTAAGTACCAGGTAGTAGTTAATCAGTTAGGTAATAGCTTTAGGTTCACTGGAACTTCCTGTGTCCTTACAGGCTCTCCTGAAAAATACAGTCTTTCTCAGGATCTTTAATCCAATGAGATCCATGATTTGGCAAATGAGAAGCACAAATAATAAGTTTGTTCACTGAGAGAGAGTGATGATGCAAGGAGATAATCCTTTCTCAGCCCATTTTCCCCAAACCTGTGTATTATAGTATTAGAAACACATCATATATTTGTTGTTTATTCATGTATAAACTGCATTATGAGGACTGCAGTCCAATCTCACAGAGTGTGTCATACTTAAACTGGAGTTTTACTTGGGTCTTTAATAGGCTATTTCACTATTTTATTAGAATGAGTGCTTCTGAATGAGGATGTACAAAATAATTGGATCCTGTGGTCATGCACAGTTTTGCATCTCCTTCATCATGAGATGTCTCCCTTGGTTGGTGATTTTATCATATGCTATCCCATGAATGTAAGTCATGAATTCTCTAAGCCAGTGAATTTATAATTTGCAGAGAAATTATAAGCAGAGAACTATATCTAGAGGAAGTGTCAATTCCAATAAAGATGAATCACTGAATCCTCCAGGATTGAAGGAGACAGATGTAATTAACTTTCCACTAAATCACAGGCTGTTTTTTTGACAAGATAGTATCATATGAAGGAATTGGCATCATTAATTGCTACTAGCCAGATCAACACTCAACAGCAGCAGTAGTTAAATCAGTTTTGGTGTCAGAGAAGCCATTCTGTTGAACACTTACATGGCCTCTATCCTTGTTACAATGTTACTCCATTTGCAGCCCCTTGCAAAACATCAGCATATCTAAGAATAGAGGTTAACTGAAGGTCACTGAGAAATAAATCTCATCTACCTGGTTGTTGAGTGCTTCTTCTCCAGTGAATGCTCTCTGGTGGGATTTGATAGTGAGACAAAAAGATCCACAGAATTTTTACTCACTTCTACACGTCAATTCACTTGTTTTTTGCCCAGAACTCTTTGTGTATGATCTGCTAGTTATGTGTCTTTTAGATGCCTGATCCATCAGCCAAACCATTTATCATTGCCCTTGAATTTGTCTATTTTCTTATCTAAGGCTAGTTCCTCCTCCATACAAAGTGGAAGTGCCACATACACTGCTTGTATGTATCTCTGTTCATTTGAATGATTTCCACTCCTCACTGTCCATTAGGAACACCATTGAGTGAGGCTCTAGTGTGAAAATATTTCATTCTTAGCAAATAGCTACATTTCGAGTAAATATATATCACTAAACCAGGACTGTTTTGTTTTTGTTTTTCCCTTCCTGCCTACTGGTCACATGAAAACTTCCACGGAACAAAAAGCATTGAGTTGAAGGACAGGCATTGGCACAACCGAGGTAAGTAAAATGGGTGTCTGGATCCACCTCTTTGTGTAGTTTACTTGTGCTATTTGGAATTGATTGGAACCAATGTCAAATATATTCTTACCATTGTAGAGTGATACTTTTGTATCCATTATACCTTATGATATATTGATCCTGCAAATATCCAACTTAAGAAAGCCAATTGGTTTCATAGTCAGTGTCCTCTAGCCAGATGCTTAGTTTTTAATGGGTCCCAGAAGCATACCCGGAACTGCTATTTAAATAGTATTGCTTTGGATCAGGAGATGTGTTCTCTTTCCAAAACCCTGGGAGTCAGATTTGTGACTTCTATCAAGGCTTGCTGAGGACTTTACAAAAACTTCTAGCTATTATGGATTCCTCCAGTAACATTGGATCTTCCAAGTCATATAACCTGATCAGGAGCAGCAGGGAAGCCTACATCACAGTCTAGAACAGCTGTAAAACTATTTTATTCTGGGGCTCCCTCAATCTTGCAGCCTTCTTGGTCACCCAGTAATGGAGTTGGAGGAGTATTTTCCATGATTAATTGTAGACATTTTAATCTGACTAAAAACCAGTGTACTAATCCTCTCTTCCACTGAGCCATAATTTTATTTATTTTTTTCCTTTTTAGATCAGTTTGGTGACCCTAATAAGTGGAGGAATTCCAATATTCAGCTGATGAGAAATAAGAAAACATTTATTCTTCTACTTTATCCTAAAGTCTAATTTACACTGGCAGTCCCAAGGAAATCTTTCTTCCTAACAGTTTAGCTTAAAGTGTGTGTTGGATATAGGAATATGTTAAGGATGAATTGTCTCATATTCAGCTGACTGCTTTATAATGAGATTTATAGTCATATGCTATAATTTCTGGCCCCTTCTCTCAGCTAACTCATCCTAGAATTCTCTCATTCTTCAAGAATTTTCTTTTCACAAATTAACTCCCACCCCAAATTAATATTCTTAGTATTCACTACTACTACCAACACCTCTAATTATGCATGTGAATATTTATTTATTTATTTATTTATTTATTTATTTATTTATTATCTCTCTTTCTGGAATAAAAAAGTAATGAGGGCCAAAATAACACATTCTACAACTTTTACTTCCCCACTGTATTTAATGTAGTTCCTGCTCAAATTAATAAATGGTGAGTCAAATAGCCACAATTAAAGATTAGAATAATTTCATCAATGCTTTGTCTAATAGTATTATTTCATGTTTATTCTAAACTATATGCATATACATTATTTTCCCTTTTTAATAGGTCTCTTTTACTTTATATTTTTCCTCTGTTCTTTTTTGTTGTTGTTGCTTTTTTAGCCTAGCTTACCTTTTATCCATTGCCCCCACCACCTTTAATTTATTTTGCTCTTCCATGTTCAATGACATCTCAATAAATGGGCCTTACATGTTTAAAGAAATTCTCCCAAAATGAATGATGAGATTCAGTAGGTTACCTAGAATTTCTAGTACCAGTTTTTTTCAAGCAATTACAGTTCCCCACATTTTCCCTTTAGGTCAGGTTATTGCACAAACTTCCTAATCTAGATTTTAAAACTATGCGTGTTATTTTTTCCCCTATTCTCTACTCTATGCACTCTCTGCAATACAATGATTTATTTTTTTTTTACATGAAAAATTCTTCACATCATTATGTTTTCCCTCATGCAGTGAGGAAACATGACTTATTTTCTAGTATGTGCTTTCAACGCACATGTTAATTTTTATTAATTTCCAATTACTATTTTTCTCAGTTGCTCTGCCTCTACTTCATCAATAACGTTGTTGTGGTCATTATTTTGACAATTGTTGGGCAGCAGTCTAGCATGGTGTAGTAGTTTTACACTACACTACAAGATATCTTATTGTGGTACAAGAAGAAAATGTTAGAATATCTCATGATTATTTTTATCTGAAACCAAACAAATGAATATTTATGATCTGTGATGTTTCATTTTATGTCTCAACTTGACCATGTCACAGGGTGCCCAGACACTTGGTCAAACATTATTCTGGGTATGTCCGTGAAGGTGTTTCTGGACAAGATTAACAGTTGAATCAGAAGACTAAGTAAAGCAGATTGCCTTCCCTAATGTGAGTGGGCCTCATCTAATCAATAGAAGACCTGAATAAAACAAAACCAAAAAGCTAAGTAAGAGAGAAATCCTCCTGCTGGGACTTGGGCTTTTATGGACTTCAGACTTAAACTGAAACATCTCTCTCCTAGCGTCATAGGCCTGTCAGATTTCAAACTGGAACTTACTTCATTGGCTCTTCTGGTTTTCAGGCCTGTGGACTCAGATATCAGCTTTCTTGGGTCTCCACCTTGCTGACTACAGGTAATGGAAATTCACAGCCTCCATAACTACATGTGCCAATTCTATACATATACACAGACACACACACACCCTATTGGTTCTGTTTCCCAGGAGAGTTATGACTAATATAGATTTTAGCATCTAAGATGGTTCTAGAAGAATACAGTTTCAAGGATGAGTTTTCTGAAATTGCTCTGGAGTTTCTGGAATTGGCTCTCTAATCTGATTAGATTTAAAGATGCTAATGATTTTATTTCTAATATTAAGGAGAAAACTGATAGTATATGATATGATCTGGCCATAGAAGTATCACCATAGTGTTACCCCAAAACTAGGTTCTTCTCTTGTAGGTGTCAAGCCAAAAGATACAACCAAGCTAAAGATCAGGAGAAGCAAGGATATAGTATTTTGCTTGCAACAAGTAAGGAGAACATCAGGGATCTTTCCCAAAGCACTGTATCCCGAACAGCAAAATTGGGGAAGTTTTAAGCTAAGGGTACATGCATACTCATGAAGGGGCTTAGGTGGTGTATGCATATTCAAAAAAGGGCTGGAGCATAGGAGAATTCAGCTTAGAATTGAGGCAAAGGTTGACAGAATCCAAGTTTTATTTGATTGAAGTCACAAGGGTCAGAAAAGGTCAACATCGTCCTCCCTTAGGTTGCTGAAAAATCCAACTCAGAATCTCATTCTTGCCTGACCTAATTTCAATGAGAGTTGAACTCCCAGCCACACAGTGTGTCTACTGTTACAGTGATCCACTGACTGGGGAGGAATGGGGTCCTGAAAGTTGGAATAGGGACATGTGGGAAGACCCTGATGAAGCTGGAGATATTGAGTCCCTAAGCTCTGATGAGTTTTCCTTGCCAATGGAAGAGGCTTTCCTACTCCCAGTGCCTCTCCACCCTCCTCTGATAGAATTAACCCTATATTGCCTGGGGAAACAATAATGACATTCCTTCAGGTAGATACTATACAAGACCATACTGATTATCCTCGGGACCCACTCACATCATTCCACTATGCTTTTAGTCTTATAATTAGACTCACATCCTAGCAGCCCTCCAAAGGTGAGGTACAAAGTACATGAGTAGGTGCACTATACTACAAAAGAACTACTTGAGTTTTCTAATTTATATAGACTGAAATCCAGAGGACATGTGTAGGAATGCCTACTGAGGGTGTGGGATAACGGTGGAAAGAACACAAAGTTGGATCAGGCAAAATTTATTGATATGGCAGAGACTCTGCATTTAATGTTATAGCTCAGGAATTTAGAAAGGGCTCTAACAGATCTTTTGGTTGTTTGACTGAATATGGACCAAAAGCTGGCCCACAGTGAGCAAGTTGGAACCTTTGTTGGTTTAGTGCAAAGAAAAGGATTCAGAGCTTTAGGGAAATTGGAACATTAAAGTGGATTTGTCATTTAAGACCTACTCATCCACATTTGGTAGGTCCCGAGGACATACCTTTCACCACAACTATGAGAAATAAATTTGTGAGAGGAGCCCCATACCCTTAAAGAGTTCTGTGATTGTTCTTCACAGATCTCACAGTTTGAACTGCAGTCACTGAATTGAGAAACTTAAATGCAGTGGTAGTAATTGGGTCCTAGGATAGCAGGGGTCAAGTGCTGACTTTTAACTGCCAAAGGCAAGATGTGATTGGTTACTGCAGTGGACAGAAGAGTCAAAGCAGCAATCAGAATAGTCTGACAGGGCTTCCCTGGTGGCGCGGTGGTTGCGAGTCCGCCTGCCGATGCAGGGGACACGAGTTCGTGCCCCGGTCTGGGAGGATCCCACATGCCGTGGAGTGGCTGGGCCCGTGAGTCATGGCCGCTGAGCCTGCGCGTCTGGAGCCTGTGCTCCGCAAAGGGAGAGGCCACAACGGTGACAGGCCCGCCTACCACACACACAAAAAAAAAAATAGAATAGTCTGACTAGTGCAGACCTATGGTGTTAGTTGATCATGGTATTTCTAGAAGTAGAATAGACAGGAAGCCTATTCAACTGTTACTTGATCTGTAGAACCAGAAAAATTCTAAGTCAAGTGAACACAAGTCTAACCTGAATCATAAAAACAGAGCATAAATGTATACTAAGATTTCTTCCACCCTTTTCGAAAGGGACCTATAGACTTTTACCAGTGTAACTGTGCATTGGAGTAAAGGAAATACTCAGTTCTTTCAGGGACTACAGGACACTGGCTCTGAACTGACCTTGATTCGAGGAGACCCAAAACATCACTATAGCTCTAAAGTCAGAATAGGTTATAGCGGTCAGGTGAACAATGGAGTTTTAGCTCAAATCTGTCTCACAGTGGCTCTGTGGGCCCCTGAATCCATCCTGCGTTATTTTCCCAGTTCCAGAATGCATAATCGGAATAGACGTACTTAGTCACTCGCAGAATCTCCACATTGGCTCCCTGACATGTAGAGTGAGGGCTATTATGTTGGGAAAGGACAAGGAGAAGCCACTAGAACTGACTCTACCTAGAAAAATAGCAAACCCATAGCAATATGACTTTTCTGGAGGGATTTCAGAGAGATTACTGTCATACTCAAGGACTTGAAATATGCGGAGGTGGTGATTCTTATTACATCCTCATTCAGATTGCCTTTTGGCCTGTGCCAAAGATATATGGATCTTGGGAGAATAACAGTAGATTTTCATAAGCTAAACCAGGTGGTGACTCCAATTGCAGCTGCTATATGAGATATTATTTTATTGCTTGAGTGAATTAATACATTCCCTGGTACCTGGCATGCAACTATTATCTGGAAAATGCCTTATTTGTCATCCCTGTCAATAAAAATTTTCAGAAGCTATTTGTTTTCAGCTGGCAAAGCCAGCAATACACATTCAGTGTCTTACCTCTGGGATATATCAACTCTCCGGCTCAATGTCAAAATTTAGTTGGACATGCACAGCAGCCTTCCATCATAAAATGAAAGAGGTGTATATGATATCACTCCCAAGCAGGACCTAATGGCACAACTAAGTTACATGAAGAAGTGGTCCAAATGCCCTTGGTCCCTTCTTTTGCTACATTTCTTTCTCTCTTTCAGTCTGTACCTATGGTCTCAAGGAGGGCTCACTATGCTCATTTGACAGGAGGAAAGAAGATACAGGCCTGGTTTACTAATGGTTTTGTACAGTATGCAGGTACTGCCCAAAAGTAGACAGCTGTAGCATTATAGACACTTTCTGGGATATCCCTAAGGACTATGATGAAGGGAAATCTTCCCAGTAGGCAGAACTTTGAGTAATAAGTCTGGTTTTTCATTTTGCTTGGAACGAGAAATGGCTAGATGCACAATTATATACCAATTCATAGGCTATGGCCAATGGTTTGGCAGGATGATCATAGACTTGTAAGGAACGTTACTGGAAAATTAGTTGCATGGAAATTTGGGGAAGAGATATGTGGATAGACTTCTCTAAGTGAGCAAAAAAAATGTGAATATATTTGTGTCTTATGTGAATGCTCATCAAATAGTAACTTCACAGAGGAGGGATAGGATACCAGGCAACCTCTTTCCCCAGTCATCCCATCACTGCCCAAATAATCACATGAACAAAGTGGTCATGGTGGCAAGGTCAAGGGCCCAGCAACATGAACTTTCTCACACCAAGGTCAATCTAACTAAGGATACTGCTGAGGGATCGATCTGTCAGCACCAAAGTTTCCATATGGCACCACTCCCCAGGGTAATCAGCCAGATGTTTGGTGGCAGGTTGATTACATTGAACTGTTTCCATCATGAAAGAGGCAATGTTTTGTTCTTACTGCAGTAGATACTCTTCATATGGATTTGCTTTCCTTGCATTCAATGCTTCTGCCAAAACTGTCATGTGGGACTTACAAAATTCCTTATCCACCATCATGATACCCTACACAGCATTGATCCTGATTAAGGGACTCATTTAACAGCAAAAGAAATGCAACAATGGGCCTATGCTCATGGAATTCACTGGTGTTACTATGTTCCCCACCATCCTGATGCAGCTGGCTTGATAGAACAGTGTAATGGGCTCTTGAAGACTCAATTATAGTACCAGCTATGTGACAATACCTTGCAGGGCTGAGACAGGGTTCTTCAGAAGGATGTATATGCTCTTAACAGCTTCCAATATATGGTGCTGTTTCTCCCATAGCTGGGATTCATAGGTCGAGAAATCAGAAGTGGAAATGGGAGTAACACCACTCACTATAACCCCTACTGCCCCGCTAGCAAGATTTTGCTTCCTACTCCTGCAACCTTAAGCTCTGGTAGCCTAGAGGTCTAGCTCCAAAGGAGGAATGATTCCACCAGGAGACCCAGCAATGATTCCGTTGAACTAGAGCTTAAGACTTTGGTCCAGCCACTTTGGGGTCCTCATGCTTTTGAATCAACAGGTGAAGAAGGGAGTTACTGTGCTGGCTCGGTGATTGATCCTGACTATGAAGGGGAATTTGGACTACTACTCCACAATGGAGTATGTCTAGAATATAGGAGATCCCTCAGCACTTCTCTTAGTGCATTTTTAAATTTTACTTTGCCCTACGATTAAGGTAAGTGGAAAACTACGACAACCCAATCTGGGCTTCCCTGGTGGTGCAGTGGTTAAGAATTTGCCTGCCAATGCAGGGGACACAGGTTTGAGCCCCGGTCCGGGAAGATCCCACATGCCACAGAGCAACTAAGCCCATGCGCCACAACTACTGAGCCTGCACTCTAGACCCCATGAACTACAACTACTGAGCCCGTGTGCCTAGATCCTGTGCTCCACAACAAGAGAAGCCATTGCAATGAGAAACCCGTGAACCGCACTGAAGAGTAGCCCCCACTAGCCGTAACTAAAGAAAGCCCGCACGCAGGAACGAAGACTCAACGCAGCCAAAAATAAAATAAAATAAATTAATTTAAGGAAAAACCCAATCCAGGAGGACTACTAATTGCCCAGACCTTTCAGGATGAACTTATTGGTCACCCCACCAGGTAAAGAACCACAGTGAGATGATGTACTTGCTGAATGAAGGCAAAGAGAATACGGAATGGGTAGTGGGAGAAGCTAGAGTTATAAATACCAGCTATAACCATGTAACAAGCTACAGAAACAAGGACTATAATTGTCATGAGTATGTCCTCATTATTTTGTTATGAATATTTTTTTGTGTGTAGGTATACAAATATATGTATATGTACGTACATATGGCAAATCTTTATTTTCTTTCCTCTCAAAGTTTTATCATGTAACAAAAGGCATATTAACTTTACATCATAATATTTAAGTTATGTGATATCAAGGAGAAGAGTAATAATATTTTAGGACTTTTTTCTCCTCTTGTGGGGAAAGGATTCGTAAGTTTTCAGCTGTATACAGGATCATCATATCATGTTAGGTAGAATTATGACCTTGTTATTGTCTTTCCTCATAGTTTAACTGATGCAAATCGTTGCCAAGTTGACATGGGTTGGTCAGTGATGATTAACTTCATGTTTCAACTTAACTGGGCCAACAAGGTGCCCAGATATTTGACCAAACATTATTCTGGGTGTGTCTGTGAGGATGCTTCTGAATGAGATTAACACTTGAATCAGTTGACTGAGTAAGGCAGATTTTCCTCCCTAATGTGGGTCTGTCTCAGCCATCGCTAGAAGGACTGAATAGAAAAAAAATCTAAGTAAGAAGAAACTCCTCCTATCTGACTAAATGGGTTGGGACATTGGTAATTTTTTGACCTTTAGACTCAGACTGAAATATCAGCTATTATTCAGTCTCAAGCCTGCCAATTTACAGACTAAATCTTATACCATCAGCTCTCCTGGTTCTCAAGCTTTTGGCCTTGTATTGGAACTACATATTGACATTCCTGTGTTTCCAGCTTGTGGACTGCTGATCTTAAAACTTCTCAGTCTCCATAATCAAGTGAGACAACTGCTTATAATGAATCTCAATCTCTCTCTCTCTCTCTCTCTCATATTTATATGGAGAGAGACATACAACCCTAACTAACACACTTTAAAAAATAGTAATTGACATAAACAATTGCATATAATTCATGATTGAATATTGCCAGTATGTATCCTCAAATTAATTTTTAATTTTTTAAATTTAATTAATTTATTAATTTTATTTATATCCATGTTTTTAACTCTATTGGTATACTGCTTCATTTTGTAGGCTTTGGAGCTAAATTACCTGAGTTTGATTTTTGCTCCATTGCTTATTAGTCTCACAGACTTGAATATGTTTCTTGACTACTCTGTGTTTTTATTACCTCTTTTGTAAATGGGGATACATTAGTATCTGTCTCAGGTTATTGTGATTATTATAAAAATTATTAAGTGCAAAGTTCAAAAAGTGCTTGGCACGTAATAAACAATCAGTGTTATCTCTTTATTATTATTTCCTCAAATCATAAGCAATATATAAGTATTTTTTCATTCTATGTTTCTTACAGTTTTTAGTCAAAGTTTGGTTAATGTCACCAGTTATTATAATACATCGGCCAACTTCAGCAAGGTTTATTTTTCAAGGACTTTTTTTATCCTTTAAAATAATTATTAATTTGATTTATCTTTCCAATACTCTACCACAAGATGTCATTGTATTAATAACAATATGCAAGTTAGATTATTTTTAAAGGTAACATCCTATTAGCTCACCAATAAGAATTTTAAATCCTAGCAATAAAGAAAAACTAAAAAAAATTAAAAAGGTTCTGATGAACCTAGGGACAGGACAGGAATAAAGACGCAGAAGTACAGCAGGGTCTTGAGGACATGGAGCGAGGGAAGGGTAAGCTGGGACGATTTGAGAGAGTAGCATTGACATATGTACACTACCAAATGTAAAATATATAGTTGATGGGAAGCAGCTGCATAGCTCAGGGAGATCAGCTCGGTGCTAGAAGGGTGGGATAGGGAGGGTGGGAGGGAGATGCAAGAGGGAAGGGATATGGGGATATATGTATATATATAGCTGATTCACACTGTAAAGCAATTCTACTCCACTAAAGATGTTTAAAAAAAACTCACAACATTGTAAAGCAACTATACACAACATTGTAACTAATTATATAGCATTATAAAGCAATTATAACTAACACATCATTGTAAAACAATTATGTTCCAAGAAAGATGTTAAAAAAAACTTATATTCACCTTCTTATCATATAAAAATACTGGAGGTACAGAGATAAATAAAAGAATCATGACCATAAGTATTCAACATTTTGTGGGAAAGACAAAGATATTAAAGAGATGCATAATATAGTACAAGTACTTTTCTTCTCCATGTCAGTATTATCAGCCATCAAGATTAAGCAAATCATTTTGTTTGCTGCTTGTCTTGAAGTTTTCCTTTCTGAAGAGTTTTTCTGGATCAGGTGTCCTTTCCTGCTTCCCTAAATTCTGCTGTGTGTCAGCCTCCTTTCTCTGTCTGGACATTGGGGTGCTAATTCACATGATAGAGGGATGCCCTTTCTCAGTGCAAGGCAGCAAAAAGCTGAAGTACAATATGTCAGGCCTCTCTACTTTCTCCTTATCCCCTCATTCTTTCCCCAGGACTATTGGAACAATCCATTTATGTACATAAATATTTTCATTGAAGTTTAGAGACCATTTCAGGAGGGAATTATAGTGTAATTTCTCCTGAAGCATTGATAGACTCTGGATTCTGAGTCTCAGCCTTAAGGTAGAGAATATCATCCATAGGTTTGTTTGTTTTATTGCCCCTTCCTGATTCAGCTTTTTGAAAGATTAGTCAACATCTATGATCCCACAGTTTACCTTTGTTGTCTAATTTTTCCTCCAACTTGGAACAATATGATGTCTCCACCATTTGGGAGAGAGTTCTTTAGATAGTAAAGGGCTATCAATTGCATTCATATTGCCACAACCTATGAATCTATGAAGCCACGTCTTGCAGAAATTCTCTATGGTATTTGACCCTATTGAGCTATGTGCCCTTCATTAACACTCTTTCCTCATTCACTCCTATGGCACATGTCTCTTCTTACCTCATGGTTTCTCCATGATTGAATATTCTATGACTGTTTGTAAGCTCTTTGCTTTCTTCTTGCCCATTCAAATGTAGGCTTTTCAGGAATCTACCCTTGGTTTGTTGCTTTCTTTTCTTCAATGTTCTCATTTCAGTAATTAGCTTCCCTGCTTCTACTTCTCTGCCTTTATGCTATTGATAAATGAGCATATATCTTTTTCTACACTATAGAACTGAATTAATGTGTTTACATGTCTATATTTCTCACTAAAAGGTAAGTTTCTTTGGGATGACTTCATTATATTCTCATTGTATACTATTTAGTATGTTGTTAGGTACATAGAAAAGGACAATAAACATTTGTTTAAGTGAATCAAACCGAACTATTAGCATAATCCAGAGGGGGAAAAAAATCAACATTGTAAACTTTCTATAGAAAAAGAAATGAATTATTTCTAAAACAAATTTTAAAAAGCCAAAATATTTTAGGATACAAAAAGAGTAACAAAGTAGGAATAATCTAATTTAGCACAAACATGGGATAGAAATACATTAACTTGAATGGGCAGAGTTATTTTGATTCCAGAGAGTGAAATGAAATGCTTTTCATCTTTGTTACTTTTCTTTCTCTCTAAATTTGCGTTCCTCTCTTTCAAACACTCTAGTGAATTAGGAATATATAAAAAAAAAAGAGTTGGGTAAACTATGAGTGTATGGAAATTTAACATGGTACAATTGCAGGGTTTCTATGCATACATTACAGGGAAAATTAAATATTGGCTTGAAGCCAAAGCATAATAGATCAGGTTGGCAATGGAAAACTATGTAGTGAATATACACAAGTGAATCTACCGAAGTGAGATTTTTTTTGGGGGGGGGGTGGAAATATGGGAAACTTGAGCGAAGTTTTCATTATGTGTCTCAGGATATTTAATATTAGTTGCACTTTAGATAAGTAAGAATATCAAGATTACTCCTTTAGGCTAAGTTTAAGTAAATGAATGAATAGGCAAGTTTTCCCTAAGTTTTAAGTATCTTTCTGAAATTATAGAACTTGCAGATAGAAATAAATTTGAAAGACAAGGTCTCCTAGCCTTCATTATGAAAGAACCAAGCAAATTAGCTGGGAACACAACAGGGTCTTAATACCAAGGAAGAAATTATTTCAATGTCAATTTTGGAAACTGTGAGTTCACTGGAAGGCAAAGTAAAAAATATATTTCACTGTCAAAGAGAAGCATTCATTGACTAAAGTTGGTTCACTAATATGGTCTTTCATTTCTTTCTCTCTTCTCTTTGCTACCAATTCCTAGTATTTTCCATGTAGTAGTACAAAGGGCTAAGAAGGTAGGAGCTATGCAAAATCATACAGGAATTTAAATTATTTTGTACTCAAGGGATAATTAACCAGGGTATGAACTGCTCAATTTATATTCCTTAACTATTCACTTTATTTACAAACCATTTCTTTTTTTTCCAGTTTTACTATTTTTAACCCACTCTATCTAAAAGATGAATAAAGAAAAGTATCTTTTGTCAAGGGGTTCATGATGCTTAGTGCAGTAGCCTCCACAAATCACTCGTGAAGTTTTAAAATATAGACACCCAGTCCCATCCAAGATATACTGAATCAAAATCTCTGGGGATGTGGCTGAATGGACATATTTTCTTAAAAAGTCCACAGTTAAATCCAGTTTTTTCCAAGGGATGAAAATGATTGGCAACTGAAGCAAACAAATACTAAATGGGCTGTAAATGATTTAATAATAGTATGAAAGTGTATTTCTGACTGCAAGTTTGGGGTGAAAAATTTGGGACCTGAACTGATTACTTGAACTGACTACTTGAAAACTGAGTACTTGTATTGTCTATAGATATCCTTGTAGCCTCCTTTCATTGAAGATAGAATAAATGAATTCCATCTTGGTAAGATGATTTTATCACATTTGTGTCATGTCAACATATCAAAAGAACTTTTCATTAGAAAATACATAAAATTCTAGAAAATTCCATGAATTAGTCTATGTATTTTTTATTTTATTTACTTTATTTGTTACTGTGTGCCTAATCTTATTTTAGGTATTGGGGAAATTTAACTGTAAACAAAATAGACAAACTCTCTGACTTCCAGGAGCTGACATTTTAGTGGGGACAGAGAGAAAATAATTTTATGAACAACTGAATAAATAAGTTAATTTCAGGTCCAATAAACACTAACATGAAGATAGAGTGACTGCATGACTGAGGGGAAGAAGATACTTTAGCTAAGTAAGATTGTCAGAGATTTCAATTACAGTAAGTCCCCTACATATGAACCTTCAAGTTGCGAACTTTCAAAGATGTGAACGTGTGTTTACATGTCCAGTCACTTAAGTTAGTTCACATGTCTGGCGTACATTGTCACTTGCATGCATCCTCTACAAGTAGTTGTGCTTTTGTGTACTTTACTGTACAACACAGTATAGAGTACAGTAGTACAATATCTTTATTTTAAGCCCAGGATGTCGAGAAGCAAGCGTAAAAGCAGCGGTGATGTAGCAGGTATAGCTAAGAAGCACCAAGCAATAATGATGGAAACAAAAGTGAAAATAATTGACAGAGTGGAGCAAGGCGAAAAGTTGGTAGATGTCGCTTGTTCTTATAACATTGAACTCCTTACTGTGCAACATGAGGAGCTTACTAATGAAGACCTGATGGAATTGGAGGCCCAGAGAAAGGATGAAGAGAGACAAGAGGAAGAAGAATTAACTAAAGAACCAAAGAGATTCACAACGCAGGAAATGGCAAGGGGATTATCTTTATTTGAGGAGGCACTGTTAGCTTTTGAGGCACAGGACCCAAACGTAGAACAGTACATAAATGTTACAGCAGCCGTTCAGAATGCAATCCAGGGCTACCGTGTCATCTGTGACAAGAAAAAAAAGAACTACTACCCAGACATCACTGTATCATTTTTTTCAAGAGGGTAGATAGAATTGAATCCAGCAAGGAAACAGAACCTGTGCCATCAACGTCAGTCATGAGTGAAATTGCAGCTTGCCCTTCATCTCCTATTGCTGACGATCCTTCAGCTCTACCATCTCCCACCTCCTCTCCCTCCTCCAGTCAGTAACTCTTCTTGCCTGTTCATTTGATGCCAGCCCCTGTATGCCAGCTGTTGTACTGTATTACTGTACTTTTCAAAGTACTGTACTGTAAGATTAAAAAGGTTTTATTTTTTGTGTTTGTTTGTTTTTGTGTATTATTTGTGTGACAATACAGTACTATATAGCCAACTGTGTTAGTTGGGTACCTAGGCTAACTTTGTTGAACTTATGAACAAATTGGACTCATGAACCTGCCCTCAGAGCACAACTCGCTTGTATGTAGGGGACTTACTATTAATCGATTCTTAACCATCAAATGGAGGCATATGTAAAGATAAATGGAAGAGTATTTCTGGCAGAAGAAAAGCAGATCTAAAGGCCTAAAAATGGAAAAGAACTTGATGTGGGTGTTCGATTAACTGAAGGTAGCAAGAGCCCTCAACCTTCAATACATATAATCTAGTTCATGTCAAATGCATGACTGAGACACGAGTGTTATTTTAGCATAAAATGCTAACTAACCCAATTTTCTATTTAAATTGTTGGCTAACTTTTAATATAAAAATGGTACACCCTCTTTTACTTACTGTTTTAAATATGAGATGATTGTTTTTACATTGCTCTTAGCTGAAGAAGACCAGTTATTAAGTGCATGTTCAATTGCAACATTTAGTCTTACCATAGGTTCTCTGGTAGAAATATCTCACTAAATATCTATTTTGGACTAATTTAAATTATACAACTGGATATATGAATTTTTGTATTAAATATCCAGGCAGCATTGATAAAAAAGGGATTATATAAAACAAAATTCCTCAAAGGGGCTACAGTGATAGCTTGCCATTTTTAGGAGACCATTTTATTGTTTTAGCCTCATACAAAGTATTTAAATTTCAAATCTAATTTGCTGTTTGTTTTTAATAATGCCATATTTAATATTTTTAAACCTTTTTGGGGAACACTGAGCATACAAAGATTCAGATTTTCTAATCAGATTCATTAAAACCAGAAATCTTATCTTCTCTCAAAGTTTACTACTGATTTAAATAATTGAAGCAGTCAAAGGGCTAAGATCAGTGAAAGATCTGGAGAACATTGAAAGCACTTTCTTGCATTACTTAAATGTTCTTTGACCCAGAATAGATGAATTCTCTAAATGAAGTATGTGAGTGATTGTACTAAAAGGTGGCAAATTATTTATGTTATAAAAAAAATCTCTATTTTATAACCCAGAAAAGTGCATAGCTGTAATAGGCAAGAATAAATCTGACTCCATATTAGATCTGTTTCTTTACTTTACCCTTTGTATTCTATTGCATTTTGCTACAAGTTAATCATTAGAGGGATGTTGCCTATAGCTTAAAGTATACCTAATGGCCCATCTCCATAGACCCTCCCTCCCATGCTTGACTATTAACCTAAAATACCTTTGTTCAGCTTATAGGAAACATTCTGATGCAGCCCACTTGTGAATGGCTGCAGGAAGGAAGAAATTAACACATCCCATCCAGTGTTTGACTGAAATCAGGAAATATTTGCAACAACTTATGGCCTTTTTACTTTACATCCTCACCTCTCCCCTCTTTCTTCTATAAAAGAAACTAGCATCCATATCCCAGCAAGATGGTTCTTTGGGACACTAGTCCAACATCTTCTTGGTCTTCTGGCTTTCTGAATATAGTCACTATTCCTTGCCCCAACAACTTGTCTCTTGATTTATTGGCCTGTTGTTCAGCGAGCAGTACGAGCTTGGACTTGTTAACATATCTTCTGTGACTATGGAGCCATGCATTGTAAATAAATAGATTCAGGGTTTACTTATAATACATAATCCTTAACTCAGACTCCTGGAAAATTTCAATTGTCTATTTATCCAAGGTTACCTCTCATGTCAAGAGGAGATTAAACCATAAAGACTTAAATATAAGGCATGACACCATGGTAGCAATGTTTTCTTAGGTCAGCCTCCCAAGGCAATAGAAATAAAAGTAAAAATAAACAAATGGGACCTAATCAAACTTGTAAGATTTTGCACAGGAAAGGAAACCATAAACAAAATGAAAAAACCTGTAAACTAGGAGAAAATATTTACAAATGATGTGACTGACAAGGGCTTAATTTCCAAAATATATGAACAGCTCATACAGCTCAATAACAAAAAAATAAATAACCCAATCCAAAACTGAGCATAAGACCTAAACAGACATTTCTCCAAAGACATACAGATGGTCAACAGGCACATAATAAGATGGTCAACATCGCAAATTATTAGAGAAATGCAAATCAAAACTACAGTGAGCTATCACCTCATGTCAGAGGGCCATCATCAAAAAGTCTACAAATAAAAAATGGTAGAGGGCATGTGTAGAAAAGGGAACCCTCCTACACTGTTGGTGGGAAGGTAAGTTGGTGCAGCTACTATGGAAAACAGTATGGAGGTTCCTTAAAATCTAAATATAGAGTTTCCATATGATCCAGTAATCCCACTCCTAGGTATATATCTAAAAAAGATGAAAGCTCTAATTCAAAATGATACATGCACCCCAATGTTCATAGTGGCACTATTTACAATAGGCAAGATGTAGAAGCAAACTAAGTGTCCATCAAAATAAGATGTGGTATATATATTTCATTTAATATATCTATATATAAATACACACACACATACACACACACACACACACACACAATGGAATACTACTCAGCCATAAAAGGAATGAAATAATGCCATTTGTAGCAACATGGATGAACTTAGAAGTTATCATATTAATTGAAGTAAGTCAGACAGAGAAAGACAAATAGTATATGATATGATTTATGTGTGGAATCTAAAATATAGTACAAATTAACTTATTCACAAAACAGAAACATACTCAGACATGGAAAACAAACTTATGGTTACCAAAGGAGAAAGGTGTAGGAGGGATAAATTGGGAGTATGAGATTAAAAGATGCACACTACCATATGTAAAATAGATAAACAACAAGGATTTACTGTATAGCACAGGGAACTATATTCAATATCTTGTAATAAGCTCTAATGAAAAAGCATTAAAAAATGAGTATAGGTATATACATATTTATATGTATAACTGAGTCACTTTGCTATATACCCGAAACTAACATGATATTGTAAATCAACTGAACTTCAATAAAAAAATAAAATAAAAGAGGAGATTAGACCAGTGAGTATCCCATCGTCCCTCACAAAGGGAGTCTATGGATTTCTGGCCAACTGCTCTAACTCCATTCTCTTTGCATACACCAAAAGAGCTTAGAACAAAAGTCATCACAAAAGAACACGACAAGAGAGAATGTAGTAATTTCACATGCCATAGCCAGGATTCAAATTCTAGAAGCTTGGTAGTGATGCTAGCAAAGCAAAGTCTTGAAAGGTACAACATGGCCAACATACAGAACTGAAGGCATAGTCATTGCTATACTTCTGTTGAGGAAAATTCCTATCATCAAAAAATTAACCATTTTAATGTTTCAAGGAGTGTTTAAACACCAATGCTCTGATGAGGTTTACCTCATACATTCTCAATTATTAAAATTAAAAAAAATTATCTCAATTGTTGTAAACAATAAAATACTGATATGGATTATGACTAAGAAAACAAACACCACCACCTAGAAATCTTTATCACACAGAGCACAGAAGAAATTTGCTTATTGGTTTGCTTTTGCTAGGCATCTATACACATGCAAGAGTACGATGTTATTTGTAATTTTTTAAACTCATAGTCAGCTTTAACATACATATTTGAGTCTGAATGTTGTAATATTCTGGCTTCCTGGGTAATCATATTTTGAGATCATAAGACACACATACCCCTTTCCTTTACTTGCCTTATGTGGTTGGCTTTGTAATCCCATTTCTTATTTTTCTCCCACCTTCCAGCCCTGTTTTTCTCTTCCCCCCCTTCCTTCCTTCCTACCTATTTGAATAAGAGTGTTTGTTTCTGAAAATGTCCATATCTATCCATAGCATTGATTACAGTGTACTAGAGTTTGAATAAACAAGAGACTTTACATCTATCCCCCATGCCACTCAACCTCAGTTTCCTCATACTAAAATGAGAGGGAAGAGTAGAGAATTCCTAAAGTTCCATCTAGCTTAAATACCCAAAAAGTTTGGGATATTTTTTCTTTCTTAAGTGCTACTGTTTTAAGGGTGGGACTGGAAATTGAAAGTGATGGTACTTGATAAATTTTTTAAAGTAAATATATATATATATATAAAATATATAAGGTCATTTGAAGAAAAATAAATGATTCGATAATTAACTAGGGATTTGTTGAGCCAACATTGGGAAAAAAATCCAACTAGACAGTTTATCAGTATATTAATGTCCAGTTAATTGGATGTTTTTATTCTGGCTTTCAAATTCATCTAAACTTAATGAAAGATTTTTATAAAAATTATACTTTTTGGTTGTTCAAGAAATGGGACCTATTTTATCAATATTATTTCACTATACTAATAACATTTTTATTGAACTTCCTAAGACACAGATTAACTATGTCCCAGAGTTGTTTTAATTGCTTCAGAGACATTTTCTCACCTAATTCTTATAATGGCCCTGGGAGATACAGACATTTTCATACACAGAAATTTTGAATCCATTCTAAAGTTTATCTCCATTTGGTAGCTCTAAAGGAATGATACCTTGGTAACATCATTGTATGAATGTTGCACTGAAAATTTATCTTACTTTCATGAAAACAACTCAAAAATATGCACTCTAAAAGATGGAAGTGAGTGGCTTCTGAAGTTAAAGAGCATAGAAAAATATGTCCCAATATAATTATGAAACAATAATCTAGCAGCTATAGAATAGCCAATACCAGAAGACACAAACTCTGGCTGAAAAAATTATGACTATTTTCATCTATAAACACACACTATGCATTTGATCCAATGAATAAATATTTCAACTTGTTTTTGTGCACAGATAAAAATAGAAGTTTAAAATATGGAAATTAAAAACTCCAGTTTCCTCCAGAGTAAATTATTCTTCTATGTCGCACTACATTTCATGAATTTCTTTTCCTTTGTAATGTTGGCATCGATTCCCAGTTATATTAGGCATATACATAATGGAATGTTCTTTTAAAAAAAATGAGTGTCAGAGTGGTTGCTTTTGTGCCTGGAGCAATATGACAATCATATGGCCAAATAAGCTGAACAAATGAAACACTAAAATCATGAATATGAGCATAAGTGATTTTAGAAGAGATTTTAATATATCTTAGTGAGGTACACATGATTGCAAGTATAATAAGGTTCCTAATACATAAATAATGATTATAATAATTAAAATAAAGCCCTTCCTATGTATTCTATATAATACATGAACTACAATTGAAAAAAAAAAGGTCTCTTCAAGGTCACAACTAGTCTGTAATAAATGATTGTTAAGTTTGTTGAAGTATTTACCATTGCTCTGATTTCCAAGCAAGAAAAAACTTCATTAAACTAAAGGCAACTAATTTTAAAATGCTTCAAATTGCAACTAATGAGCCTACAGGATTCATTATCAGCGAAGGTCACAGAGGTAACTAGAGTCCTGAATTTATCTCTATCTCCAGTTGTATGACTGACTGATGGAGTTGAGTATTGCGAAGTCTATCACACAGCAATCAATCATGCTACCACCCAGCAACAGGGCCGCAGCAAGGCACTCTAATCAGAAGAGCATCAGAGTTGATTCTGTGGACCATGTGCATCACGTTAAGCTCCAATTTCTTTTTCAAATGATTTAACTCTAATTTTTAAAAAAGTATTTACTTAAATATTGAAAAGTGCCCCATGTTTCTTAACATAAGAAATACACATCTTTATCTTAGTTAACACTTATATGTTCTTTCAAAAATCCACTGGGAATAAAATAATTTACTTAATGAGTCAAAAAAGTACCCCAAACAGCTTATGATTGTGGTATTGACAGAATGTACCATATTGAAATCAGTGAAAAGTACCATGTAAACTATCTTTTGGTTGCTGAGATGGCACTGAAAAGCATTTCCTAATCACATTTTGATAGTCATTTGTTTGTTCTTTTATTAATGTCTATGTTAATTTAATTGTTCCCCCATTTATTTTTGAACAGTTGAATGACTATAGAACAGTAAATATTATATGAGGTGGTAGGAATAAGAAAACAAATATAAAAGGGGCCCTCCCTAAAGAAATTTAGACTCCAGTGAATTGAGTAAGGTACACATTCCAAGTAAAATAAAGTGTCATTAAAGTTGCTATACAAGAAGACTTCCAGAGAACAATGGAATCACTAATGAATACTTGATCAATGTAACTCATCCTTACAAAAATGTGATTTTTAAAAATCTACCGTTCATGTGCAGTAGTTTTCTGCTGAAGCATTGGTCTGCTCTGGCCTACTAGGCTTTACCTGAACTTGAAACAGATGACATATTTATAGGTACAGAGGTAAAATTTTAAAATATTCACTTGGGGAATTACCTTTTAAAGTCTTTTTTTTTGCATTTTCTATTTGCCCATTGGACATGGCATAGAATTAAGAATCGTCCAAGTTCAAATTCTAGCTACTACTTCCTAGCTGAATGCCCCAAAGCAAATAAAATCTGTGAAAATTTGTTCCCTCACTTGAAAGATTGAGACAATAATTTCTATCTTAAGTAGTCCCTGTGATAGTTAAATGAGACAATGTTTGCAAAAATATTCAGAAGAATGTGTGGCAAAATGAAAGGTGATTAGCAAATGTTTATTCTCCTTTTAATAGGACACACAGTTTTAGTGTGTGTGTTTGAATGTGTTTTAGTTTTTCAGTGGACTGACCTTAGATTGCTAAAGGAAATACTTGCAAAAGACTTTCATTATAATGTGCTTTATTTGGTACCATGAAATGTGTTTGAATTTGGAAAACAAATCCTTTCCCCTTTTAGCAACTCTCCTAGATGAATATTATGGAGCAAGAAGTTATATAAAATAATAAACATGTTCTTAATTACTTATTTTTCTGTATTCAGTGCCTATGATGGATGGTGCAACACAAGAATGCTCTCTAAATTATACCTAAATTAATATTAGATGAAATTTTGCTGTATTAATCTTTTTCAAAAATAGCTGGTTACAGTTATCTAGTCCTCCCCCTTCCCCTTATATTTTAGTCTTATTTAGAACAAGACTGATTTGAAGGAGAAAAACCACAGTTGCGCCTTCCTGGAAGGACTGCCAAATGATGGCAGCAAGAGTAAAACTTTAATTTTCTGAATATTCCTTGTTTAAGCCACATCTATAGTTCCCTTGTGAGTTTTAGGAATACTGTCTATAAATGCTAGTTCTCCCTCACAATTTCTGGATTAAATTGTACACGAACCATGAAGTCTTTGCCTTCTCACCTGAGAGACACTTCAAAAACAAGGACAGAGGGCTTCCCGGTGGCGCAGTGGTTGAGAGTCCGCCTGCCGATGCAGGGGACATGGGTTCGTTCCCCGAACTGGGAAGATCCCACATACCGCGGAGCGGCTGAGCTCGTGAGCTATGGCCGCTGAGCCTGTGCGTCCGGAGCCTGTGCTCCGCAATGGGAGAGGCCACAACAGTGAGAGGCCCGCGTACCGCAAAAAAAAAAAAAAAAAAAAAAAAAAAAAACAAGGACAGAGAAAAAGATTCAATTATAAAAATAAATAAAGAAAGGCTGAATGTTTTATCAAATTACCATATGTTTGGGAAATATATTTACCTTTACAAAATTCATTAAAATTTATATCCATCTCTAAAGTTATCATCTATATTTACCCATCACCCTACCCCTCTAGTCCCCAAATAAACAAAACCACCAACCAAACAGTTAAAAATCTTCACTTGTTTTCTTTTATTCTACATCTTGGTCAAAATATCTCTACTTAGTCACCTGCATCTTGTATTTATCCTGAATTACTTCCTTTCATCACCTCCAGTGCTAATATCTATGCCCTCAAAATCAAATACTAAGCTCTATTGATCCCCTCCTTACAAATAAATTTAAAATCTTTTTCTATTTTCTCTATTAATCTGATATAAGAAAACTCAGAATATTTTTTATCTGAACTACTATACCAGTTCTCTAACTGGACTCACTTCTTACAATCTTGTCTTTTACCAAATCAGCGTTCTACATCACCAGTAATATCTCCTTTCTAAAATTCTTCAATCTCTTCTCACTGATTATTAAATAAAATATATATTTCCTAGCATTATGATAGGACAACCATGATCAATCTCTCCTAACCATATTTGGACCTCAATTATTGCCATTTTTCCCCTATGTACATTATACTTCAATAATATGGAACTATTAACTGTTCTCCAAGTTTGTTTTGCTGTCTCCTATAACCATTCCCTTGACATCAAGTTCGATCTCATTGAAAATTTCCTCCACTATATAAATGTTTGCTCTCCCAACTCCCCACAGAAAATTGAAATTTTCTTGAGGACAAGAATTTTCTCTTATTAGACTTTTGTTTTATTCTTCCTTTGAAACACAGTTAACACAAAAATTATTTAATTTCTGCTGAATGCATGAAATAATGGAAGTATGGATAAATAGGTTTATGAATGGATAAAAGAAAGCTAACACTCAAGGTTGGAATAAGGTTATACTACACTATATCATATTAGATGATCACTTTAATGTTCTATATTTGCTTAGTTAAAAATTATTCTTAGCAAATGCCCTTATCAATAACTTCTCTAAAACCATAACTCATTTAATAAGTATTCTGAATTTCAATCATATGTATCTATTTCTTTTTATCACCAGTATTTTCTATAGCTCCATAGGCAATAGCCTATTCCCTGTCCTTTCTTGACAGGATAGGTTTAAAAATTCCTACAGATCTTGTCAAGACAATAGTAAAACAGTTGGCATGTCTCCTGAAGTACAATATCCTCTCAGATCCCAAACATTTACTTTATGTTTCTTTAACCTTGGACTGTGCTGTATTATAATGATTATTTCCCCCTGTTTCTTTCTATTTCTCCCTTCTCTTCCCTGTATACAACCAGCTGTGGCATCTAAATGCAGTGGTATCTGAACGCTGAGGGGACATGGTGTTAGTGGAGTGGCTGGGCAGGCAAACATGTTTTAAACATGTTTAACCTTTTTATACCCTCATTAAAGTGTTTGAAATATCCCAAATTATCCAGAACTACACAAACATCACGTAATAAAGAATTGTATATTACAGATAAAAGGCAATGTTTAACCATTACTTTACTACTCTAAAAGTACAACATACAAAATCTAAAATTTTCTTTATTATATTTTACTATTTTAAGATTTCTTTCCGATACTATGAAATCTATAGGTTAGAAAATAATCTCCTTCAGAAAAATGGAAGTCCAAACCCAAAATCTGTAGCCGATGAGATTATTGTGCTAATTTCTACCTGGCTTATTAATATCCTTTAATTGTTTTATCCCTTCCAAAAGTTATTAGCATTCCATTGCTTTGTAACTCAATCAGTATCTCCAAATAATATAATAAGATTACACAAATATAAACAATGAAGTTGGCTTGTGATTAATTTTGGAAACATAGAATATTCATGAGTTTTTCCATTACTATTCTTACATATTTAAAATTCTCTTAATAACTACTTTTGGAGAAATAATTGACTCAGTCATTCAATATGAAAATGCATTTGATGGTTATTAAACTCAGACACATGTCTACAGAATTCAAATATCCAATCTCCATTAAAATTAAAACATGAAATCAACCTCTTATTCCTAACATAATTGTACTGTATTTTGACAAGTGTATCATCATAATCTAAGCATCGGGTTTGGATGTGCAACTATTTTTTTTCAATAGATAGGAACATATTTGTCCCTTTACCAGATAATTTGCTTATTACAAATGTTCTATGTGCCCATAATAAAAAAGTGCTCTCATAAAATCAAAGAAGTCACAAATAATTTGATGATGTAGACTTAAAACTGAAGATGCAATATTTTTGAAATGCTTAGGGTACTCTCCATGGGTGAGACTACTGCTACTGTATTGATTAGTGTTAGATGAAGTGACATGGGATACAGATATGGGGCTGGTATGTTGGGAGGAATGTTAGAATAAGGGTTCTCACCTTGTAATTTACCACCTTGCTATCATGAAAGGATGAAGATGTGACAGGAAGAATGTCCTTCCACTCTTTCATTCATTATAAGACTACAAGTTGAGAGAAATTAACTTACAATGAAATAATTTACTCATTGTTCATTCATTCAACAAATATTTTTGAGTACCTATTATGTATAAATACAGTGTTAGATAATATGAATTCAGAAATAGATAAGTAAATAATGATCCCCTTACAGGCTGAATTCCAAAGGGAGAGACCCAAGAAATAGTTATTAAACAACTAATTACATTATGATAAGACAGATGAAAAAGTACAGAAAGGAAAAAAGCCCTGATGCCGTCTGTGAAGCAAGGGGAGATTTCTTTGTGGTAGCCTCATTTTTATCTGACATCTAAATAATGATTAAATTTGGGCTATATAAGAAATGGAAGAGAGGTAGAGAGAATTATAGGCTCAGGAACATCCTATAGCAGGGCTTTGATATTGGATGAGGTATTGGGAAAAGTGCAAAAAATGTCTGGCTGAATCACTGAGAATTGAGGAAAGAGTAGTTGGAGATTAGGCTTTGAGAAAGGCAGAAGCCATAAAAAAGAATGAAATAATGCCATTTGCAGCAACATGGATGGACCTAGAGATTGTCATACTGAGTGAAGTAAATCAGACAGAGAAAGACAAATATATATTGCTTATATGTGGAATCTAAAAAATGGTACAAATGAACATATTTACAAAACAGAAATACAGTCATAGCTATAGAAAACAAACTTATGGTTACCAAGGGGGAAAGGAGGGGAGGGATAAATTGGGAGATTGGGATTGACATATACACACTACTATATATAAAATAATAACTAATAAGGACCTACTGTATAGCACAGGGAACTCTACTCAATACTCTGTAATGGCCTATATGGGAAAAGAATCTAAAAAAGAGTAGATATATGAATATGTATAATTGATTCACTTTGCTGCACAGCAGAAACTAACACAATATTGTATATCAACTATACTCCAATAAAAATTGATTTAAAAAACTGAAAGTGAAAAATAATGGCAGAAGCCAAATGAAGTAGGTTTATGTAGGCCACACTAAGCATTCTGAATTGTATCCTAAGAGAAATTAAAAGGTTTTAATAAAGTCTACCCATATCAGAGTCACGAAATATATAAGACGAGATGATCATCTTTATTTTTTTCATTGTAGTAAATTAAGTTCTTTGTTCAGAAGCAGCGTTAGTGGACTGCCAGAGCAGTGTGTACGACATTCCCCAAATGTAAGGATGGAAATCCTGCAGGGGCAGGGAAGGCAGTATAATCCAAAACAACTGTCTACAGTGGAGCAAATAAACTTCTGCCCTCTTCATGATGGAAAGATTCCTATGTAATCATCTTCCACTAGGTGGATGACTGGTTCTCAAGTTAATAGTGCTGGAGAATGAACAGTGGCAGTGACCAGGTCAGTCTTAGTAACTGATAACTATAAGGGGATGTGAGAGAAATATTTATTTCTTCGGTTAAAAATTTTAGATGGTTGAATAACCTTCCTTGAACTTTTTCCAAAGTTGTGGTATTGTTTTTGATTGATTGATCAAACACTAATATATGATTGCTATGTGCCAAACATTTTTATAAGTGCTCTATAAAATACATAGCAATTCTATAAAATATATAATATTCAAGTACATACATAGAATTTAAAGGCCAAAATCATTAAGATATTTGCATAAGGTCACAAAGCATTTAGTGTTAGAACTGTGATTTTAACCTGTGTTCTGATTCAAGAGTCTGTGCTCTAACTACTATTTTGGGAAATAAAGACATGTTTGTAGGAGTTTCCATTTGGACTTTCTCATAATAGACTTTACTTCTTTGGTCAAATGACAATATGTGAATTCTTATAATTATAGAACATATTTCTTCCTTAACTACAGATCTAGTAAATTTTTTTTTTTTTTTGGCGGTACGCGGGTCTCTAACTGTTGTGGCCCCCCCCCCTGCGGAGCACAGGCTCCGGACACGCAGGCTCAGCGGCCATGGCTAACTGGCCCAGCCGCTCCGCGGCATGGGGGCACAAACCCATGTCCCCTGCATCGGCAGGCGGACTCTCAACCACTGCGCCACCAGGGAAGCCCAGATCTATTAAATTTTGAAAGAATAATGGATTAGTATTACAGTCAAAGTAGGCTTACCTTGAGGTGAATTCCATTCAGGCCCTCATTCCTTGCTTGGTGCTTTAGCCTCCACTGTAATTAAGAAAAGAAGAGGATGTTCTAGTCTTCAGATTAATATAAAATTAGAGCTACTCTTTACAAATACTCAAAAGATCTAAGGGTTTCATTTTGTGATTGTATAGTTATTCTTTTCTCTTCAGAGAAGGCCAGAAAGAAGATTCTGAGGATGTATTTGTCTTATTATTCTAGGTCTTTCTGAGTCTGTGAACTAAATTGACTTAGGAATTAATTCCATAGTCATGATTCTATTACTGAAATATTGAAATCCAGGTTCCATTTTCTAAGCCTAGTTTTATTTTATTTTTAAAATTATTAATAATGGAATATTAGCAGGTTACGAATCATGTAGTCTTAGCTACTACACAAGACTCCTGCACATGAGTTGCTTCTAATTTTCACCCTGGCCCTGTTGTTTACAATACTCAGTTTGCCCTGGTCATTTTGTCTCTCACAGGATCCTGCCATGCCCACTAAAATCAATGAACCATTTTCAACTGAAGTGAATTTCAAGAGTGTCATTATATTAAGGGATTATGGCATACATATTAATCATCGGCCACTATTGAGAGTCAGTCCCAGACAATCAACCAATCAAACAATTAATAGTTTATTCTCATGACTGACTAGAAATGATAATAATCCCCAAGTAGAGATGTATGGAAATAAAGAAGTTAGAGTGGGCTTATAATCTGTAAATCACCCATTTTGCATCTAAATCCCCTTATAGGACCCTTCATATGTCTATTTCACAAAAGCCTTGAGAAATTCATTAGTAAGTAATATGTCAGAATCTTTGAAAAGTGTTTTAATAGCTTTGGAAAACATTTATTTCTATATGGGTGAAGAAGGCAATGTAGTGTTGTGATTAAGAGGACAAACTGTGAACCCTAATGGCTTGTTTCATACTGGCCGCCTTTTAGTTTGGCAAATTGTGTAAACACTATGCCTCTTTATCTTCACTTGTAAAATAAGAATGACACTAATAATGACCTAACAGAATTGCTATTAGTGTTACTTGACTAATAGAAAGTCTCCCACCTTCTGCAATCTGAAAACCTTACATGATTTCCTAAAGCCTGGCAATTGGTGAGTGCCACTCACGACTAATCATATAAAGTGCTTGAATTCTTCATTGTTTCTATTTTGAGATTTAACCACTAATGGTGGATTCAAGATATCTGAGCTTTGTTTTGCTTTGTATTTTTTTAATCCAATTAGGTATTCCTTGGCTCCATGGCTCTGTTCTAAAAGCCAGAGTAGCCAATTAAGCAAATATCTAGTCTTTTCATCTTTTATACTAAAAAGTGAGTTCTGTATCCTATCCAGTCTTAAGGTTGCACATTCTTTATTAGATTCAGATGATTGGAAGAAAAGAAAATGATACCTATCTGCTTTAAAGGTAGATCATACAACTAACTCTATCATAGAGTAAATTTCTGCTTATAATATTTATCTCTCCTGGTTTTATCTTCCTACAAAATGAGAACTTGTTAGTCAATTCAAAATAAATATTCCAATCCATATGGCAATTAAAGATGACTGTGAAATTTGCTAATGTGACTCCATCCAAAATTGAATAATTCTGGACTGTGGTGAAATGTCAGTGGAAATACCTTTATAACAAGATAGCTTTCAAATTTTTTCTTTGGTGTCTATCTAAACTCAAAAGATACTACCCTTTCAATGTACCCAGGGATCCAATAGTTATCTACAATTTTGATAGAGCAGATATAAGCAAAATGCAACATACTGTATGTCAATAACCCAGTAAATTCATATTAATAAAATGGTGTGAATTGTTTACAATTCATTTGATCATTAAATTTTAATTCTATAATTTCTGAAAAAGAATCACATCTGCTCTTTCTTTAGTATTTTGTCTCATCACATCATACAGCAATTGCAAAAAGCATCTGTGGTGCATAGATAAATCTACTGTCTAGAACACAGCAGTTACCTAACTGGTATCTCCATTTCAATTCTTGACTCCAATCAATCCTCCATAAGCAATAAAATTAAACTTTCAAAGTGGAAATCAGATCACACTGTCTCCATTCAATGATTTTTTTTCCATTGACATTAGAATTGAATCCCAATGTTTTGTTATGACCCACAAGGTCCTAATAATTTACCCCTTTTTAGCTTCCATGTCTACCTGTGTCAGTTTCCCCATTGTTTATTACATACCTTTGAAACTTATTCACCTTTTAGTTTTTACATTCATTAAGCATTATTTAGACAGAGACACTTGCATGTGCCACTCCTTTTACTCAAAAAAATTTAATATTGTATATCTAGCTCCTTTTCAATGCTCAGGTAGAGATAAATATTACCTCTTCATAGAGATTTCCTTTCATCATCTTATCTTTATCCTTGATACCAGATTCTTCTAAACATTAATATTATATTAATTTGATTTAATTGTTTACTTTCTTTGCATCTCTTTATCTAGATTTTAAGTTCTGTGAGAAGAGGTACTTTGCATGCTGTGCTCATAATTTTATGCTGAGTATGAAGTAAAATACCTGGTGCAAATAGATATATCATTTATTGAATGAATGGAATAAATAAATGAATGAATGAATGAATAAGGGTTCATGATAAAACCCTCTTATATATGCATTAGTATGTCTTTTTTTAAAGCTAATCCAATGTTTTATTTTTTTTTTAACTTTTTATTTTATACTGGAATATAGTTGATTCACAATGTTGTGATAGCTTCAGGTGTACAGCAAAGTGATTCAGTTATATGTGCACATGTATCTATTCTTTTTCAAAGTCTTTTCCCACTTAGGTTGTTACATGATATTGAGCAGAGTTCCCTGTGCTATACAGTAGGTCCCTGTTGGTTATCCATTCTAAATACAGCAGTGTGTACCTGTCAATCTCAAACTCCCTATCCCTTCCCACATTAGTATTAGTCTTATTTTAGTTGTATGATTGTAAATAACTATAACTTGAGTGTTCACAGATGTGTTGAATAGCAGACTGAATTAACATTTTCAAAGATTTTACAAATCTGCAAGAGGGAGAACTATCCTGGAAAATTAAGTTATATTATTTGTTCAATAACAGCACATATATACTTAAAATGTATATTATGCATATATATATGATCATATAATGATATATATGGAGAGAAATAGAGAGTCAAAGTTGTTTCATAGATGAGTAGATATTTTGCATATATTTGCATATAGTGCTTGAAGGTATATTCTAAAATGTGATTTTCTTAGAGTCATAGCATTATTTTAATAATATAAAATTTGTCATAGAAACAAAATATATAGTAAAATATGTATGGAGAATACATATAATATCTACATAGATGTATATATATACACGTGTATATATCACATATATATGTACATGCATATATGTATATATGTGTGTGTATGTGAGGATCTTGTTTCCATTTGGAAACAGTTTTTCTGTTGCTCTTCACTGTGTAGGAGAAACATACCACTGTGAGAAACATACCACTGTGTGGGAGAAACAAGCAACTTTTATAATTTAATGTTACAAATGTTATAATAGAGCAATTTAGAGAGAAAACAAAAGAGTATCAGGAAAGGTTTCTTAACGGGAAAGAAAAATTGTAGCTGGGACTTGAAACATAAATATAGGTTGAATCTTCCATGAATTGGAAGACTTAATATTGTTTAAAATGTCCTTGCTACCTGCTACCTGCAGCAATCTACAGATTCAATACAATCTCCATCAAAATCCCAATGGCATTTTTTTATCATAAAAGAAAGGCAATTCTAAGTGTCAACTGGAATCATAAAAGACTCTGAATAGCTAAAGCAATCTTGAGAAAGAAAAACAAAAGTGGATACATCACACTTCCAGATTTCAAAACACATTATAGAGCTACAGTAATTAAAACAGTATGATACTGGCATAATGACAGACATATACATCAAGGGTCCAGAATAGAGAGTCCAGGAGTAAACCCATACATATATGGTAAATTGATTTTAGACAAGGGTGCCAAGAATAGACAATAGGGGAAGGATAGAGTTTTCAAGAAATGGTGCTGGGAAACTGAACATTCACAAGTAAAAGAATGAAATTGGAACTTTATCTTATACCATACACAAAAATCAACCCAAAGTGGGTTACATATTTAAACATAAGGCTTGAAATTATAAAATTCCTTGAAGAAAATGTACAGAAAAATCTTCATGGCATTGGTCTAAGCAATGATTTCTTGGATATGGCACCAAAAGTAGAAGCAACAAAAGCAAAAATGTAGAAGTGGGACAACATCAGGCTAAAAAGCTTCTGAATAAAGTACAGTATAATCAACAGAATAAAAAGGAAACCTAAAGAATGAAGGAAAATATTTGCAAACTATATATATGATAGGAGTTAATATTCGAACTATATAAGGAACTCCTACAAGTCAATGACAAACAACAACAACAACAAATAACCTGATTGGAAAATGGGTAAAGGACTTGAATAGGCATTTCTCCAAAGAAGATGTACAAAAGAACAACGGGTATATGAAAAGATGTTCACCATCACTAATCATCTGGAAAATGCAAATTAAAACTACAGTGAAATATCACTTCACACATATTAGAATGGCTAGTCAGAAAAAAATAAAATTTAAAAAAAAGACAATTGTTGACAAGGATATGGAGAAATTGGAACCCTGTACATCATTCATGAGAATGTGAATTGGGGCAGCTTCTATGGAAAGTAGTATGGACGTTTCTAAAAAAATAAAAAAATAGAACTAACATATGATCCAGCAATCCCACTTTTGAATATATATCTAAAATAACTGAAATCAAGATCTTGAAAAGATATCTTCACATCTATATTTGTTGCAGCATAATCACAAAATAGTCAAGGTTACGGTATAGACATACAATTGAATGTTCACTCTTAAGAAAGAAATCCTGCCATATGTGAAAACTTGGATGAACCTGCAGGATATTATGCTAAGTCAAATATACCATTTACAGAAGAATAAATACCATATGATTCCACTTGTATGTAGTAGTAAAAATAGTTGGATTCATAGAACCAGATAGTAAAATAGTGGCTGCTAGGGGATGAGGGGAGAGGGAAATAAAGTGCTGCTGTTCAGGGGGTATAAAGTTTCAATTATATAAATTCTAGAGGTCTGCTATACAACATTATACCTTTAGTTAACAATAATGTATTGTACACTTAAAATTTTGTTAAGAAGATAGATTCATATTAAGTATTCTTACCAAAACACAAAAATAAATAAATAAATAAATAAGGGTTGTTCACATTAGAAAATGTAAAAAGGAATTATTCTGAGCAGTATGTGTATAGAACAAAGGCAAGGAAAAGCAAATATATTTAGCGTACACCAGAGTGTTTGGCAGGGTCCTAGTTACATGTAGTTGTTTTCATGTGATGGAGTGGGCACAAATACAACTTTTTTTGGTTGTACTTTAAAAGTATTTTATTTTAAATTAAATTTCTTGTATCATAGTCATTACACTATTTTTTTTAACTTTCAATTATTCTCCTATTCTATCATATTTACATGTTCGAACACACTAAAAGTTAAATGGGGCAGGTTACTATTCTTACTTTACATATAAGTAAGACAAAAGTAAATATAAAATTCTCAATAAAATTTGACAGTTTGACTAACAGCTCAAATAGCATCCTTTTTTACTATTTTTTTAAAAAGTCATTCAAAAACAAAAAAAAACTTTTAAAAACCCAGTAAAATGTTGATCTAAAGTAATTTTACATTTAAAAAAGGACAAAAGAGCAAGCATTCTGTTCATTATAAGTTTCAATAAAAAACTTGAAACATGAAGAAACATAATTTACCCTGACATAACATCATTATTTGTTAAGATAAATTAATAAACAGCACCTTTGGGTGCAACCAATCTATTCAATTGCTGTCAGTGTTGATTAGAATATCTGTCTAAACTGTAATAAACTGTGAATATATTAATATATGATAGTGTCTTTTGTTTATTTAATGTGAAGCAATTACCACTTATTTATTCCACCAATCACGATTTTCCATGAGTGATTCTGCTTCTTGCTTACAGTATTCAAATGAACAGGGCCATCAGTCACATTTTATTGTTGCCCAAAGCTATTATTTACTTTGAGTTATACTGTGGTGATTTAAATAGGTAACATGCAACCTCACTAATCAGGTTTATTCAAGAGATATATGATTAGTAATATCAGAAAGAGAAAGATACCACAAATGAAGACAATATAAATTGAACCTTAGTGTATTACATTAACTAATTGTAACAACATTCAATTCAAATCTTCTATGAATGTTTTCCTACTAAATAGTACAATATTTCTTATTTATTACTATTTGGTTTTATAAGAACTTCAACTTTACAAACCAGTTATGGTCAAACTAGATGGATAAGCTTATGACATTAATTATAAAAACATTCTCTTTATTTTCCAATAAATGATGACTTTTAATATTTATTTTCTCCCATTTCTTGTTTTGCTACTAATCACTAGTCATCTGGAAAATTTATATATTTTTCAAGACAAGGTGTTTTCATATTTATCAAATAATTATATTTACTATGACTAAATTAAACATATCTATTTTTTCATGAATTGTTTTGAAAAATTGTCTTTTTTTATCAGATTTTGGATTGACATATTCTACTTTCTTCATATATTCCATGCTATAATAATGCATTTCTTTCAATCCATAACTATAAAGGATTTGAAATATTTCTCTAATATACGTGAACCAGTTATTAACATAGGAGGAAACATGCTACAGAGGAGTTAAAGACCTTGTTTGCTTACTGTACGTAATAGTGACAGTTTCTCCAGTTGTATTTTCTCCAACGTGTTCAGAAAACTTGGTTTGGCATTAAAATGCTTTTAACCTTTTGAGCAAAGGGATCAAGCCAAATAAAGACTTTTTTTGAAATATTGATATGTAAAATCTTAAATCTTTAGGTATGTAGGTATATGCCTACCAGTGACAAACCATGGTTTATACTATGGCAAAAGGTATAGCGGTCGTATGAGAAATTTACTGCATTGTGTACCAATGTATTTATTGCAAGTATTTGCTTTTTGCCTAGCATTATTAAAAGCAAATGTGAGTACAATAGCTCTGCTATCAAAGCAGATGTGGAATTATCTACAGAGCACAAATTAGTGATGAATGTGAAAAGATATTCATTGAAACTACCCTATTTTGTATATTTTTTCTCTATAAATTAGAGTTACAATGTCCCAAAGCTTGGGATTTCAACATGCTGCTCATTGGAATAAAAATTCAGTAGTATATTTTGAATCCTGTCAAGAACCTTATCATATGTTGTTACTCACAAAGGAACTTTAGTGTTTGTTTGTAGATAACCTGTATTAAAGAGGGCCTTGAATATACAAGTCTATTGTCTGTTAATCGAACAAAAGATGAAGACTGTAATGAATTATAACAAGTGCATTTCTGAAGCTGGATTTGTAAGAATATATTTGCAGTAAAATTTTTACTATGAGAGATAAATATGCACTGTCAGTAATTATCATTATAATCTGCTGGGTTTTAAATACTAATACAGTACAATGTCAGGGCTAGTTTTTAAAAATTATTATTAGTGAAAAAATTTCACCTATCTTCACACATGCATCCATGAAAATTATCACCACTGACTGTAGTATTATAGATGCATGATTTAAAGTGCTTAGTTGTGTTATGCTACCCTGAGATAGTTTATGAGTGTTTGAAAGATGGATAAATCAATTAATGGTATGCCACTAGTTCATATATATTAGATTTAAACCATAACTTGGGTTTAAAATCTTAAATTACACTTAATTGTAATAGTAAGCATTGGTAACATTATTGATTTCTATATGCGTCACTCAATTCATCTTAATTTTGATTGCATTATCACCAGTCTCTGAGCTTTACATTCTTTTTTTTTTTTTGCTTCCTAAAACAGAAAGTAAATTGAAAAAAGTGCACCTACAGCAAGAGTATTATGTAGATTTATGCTTGCTTTTGAAAATAATCCGGGCATGAATTACCCTATAGACAGGAAGTACTATGACCATCCAGGCTCAGAATCAATCACATAGCCCAATAAGCCTACAATTCCCTTTCCTACAAATCTTGATTTTTAAATACCACCTAAGAATATATTAATATAAATATTATTTTTAAATAGGTATTGCATATTAGTGGAGGTGTGCTTACTTTCATTTCCTTTTTTAAAACATCAAAGAGAGTAAAAGAGAAAAAAGCAATATCAGACAATAGTTTCATGAAGCTATAATATGAGATTAGATTGCCAATTAAATATTTAGATCCTCAAGAAAAAACAAGGTAGTGTCCAACAGAATGCTCAAGTTTGCAACATCTTGACCATGCCATTTATTTACTCTCTGCTCTTCAGATAATCACATCACTGAATTTCAACATATTGAAATTTTAAATGGCATATTCCACAGGTCTCTACTATGAAAATTATATAAAGTGTTGAGCAAATTTTTAAAATAATTATGATATTATAAAAGCCTGATTTAATCTGGGATTTTTAGAGTTCAGCCTTTTGATAAGAATGCATAGCTATGAACATTGGCTGAATCGCCAAATAGTTGACAGAAGGCAATAGAGAGAGATTCACATGGTCCTGGTTCCATCTAGGGCCATCTGCCTACAAATCATCATCAGTGGAGAAAACATGGTTTGCTTACAGAGCTTTTCATAGTCCAATGTCACTGTCATTGCTGTCACTGAAAAGGACACCCTCTTTCTGCAAGTGATAAAGCCTCTTCCCTCCTTCCTCACCACTGTACAGAAAGGTCATACCCTTGTTATACAAAGGTCATCAAGAATATTCCCAACATACTAGACATTACTGCTTACATCTAGTCATCATAAGAAGCACAAGACTCAACTGTCATACTTTATAGTCTGATTTTTCATCCCCATACAGCCCTGTAATTCCCCTATTCTGGTCCAGTCACATATCCCACCACACTGTAGAAACTCGTCCTCTGTGCTGCCTTGAATGCACAGTAAATTATTAACAAAATTTCCTACATGTAATTTTTCTATGATTTTTTTTTTCCATTTTCCTCTTTGCTCTGATTAAACCTTAATGGTGCCCTGAGAACATTCTTGACAGGGTTTATTCTCATGCACCTTACATACCAGAGGCTGGAGATGGAGAAGGTGTCTTCATCTGGCCTCCAGAGTACCATTCTATGTTTTTCTCCTATGTTCTAACTTCCTCCTTGTTTACACGCATTTCCTCAATGATTTCATCTAGTACACTGACTTTAAAAGTGAAACCTGACAATTCATAATTTTTTATCTCCAGCCCCAATGTCTTCTTGAAGTGCAGTCCCTTAAATTCAACTGTCTCCTTAACAATTCCCTCCACATGGATATCCAATTAAATTGTTCAAAACAAAAATATTGATTTCTCTGCTCCCCAAATTATTTGTTCTTCAATATTACCCCATTTAATTTAATTCCACTTTTCTACTTGGTCTGAATCATTCTTTTTTCTCTCACACTCCACATCCAATCTACCACCAAATTATTTGGTGTTAAAGATTTAAATATATACATAACCTGTCATTTTGTGTGCTTTAGATAAAAAATAATTTTGTTGGGCTTCCCTGGTGGCGCAGTGGTTGAGAGTCCGCCTGCTGATGCAGGGGACACAAGTTCGTGCCCCGGTCCAGGAGGATCCCGCATGCCGCAGAGCGGCTGGGCCCGTGAGCCATGGCCGCTGAGCCTGCGCGTCCAGAGCCTGTGCTCCGCAACGGGAGAGGCCTCAACAGTGAGAGGCCCGCGTACCGCAAAAAAAAAAAAAAAAAAAAAAAAAAAATTTTTTCTTCTTTAGCATCACAGCTTTGAAAAAAGAATCTATAATGATTCACCTTTGTAATTGGGATTCCCTCATATACATAGTTGGTGGCAATAATTTTCTATGGAGTGGTATTAATTACACAGAATACACTCAAGTTAGAGTAGCAGTAAATTAAAGATATACCCACTTGTAGAAATAATAGGTTGCTTTTAAAGTCTTGGAATTTTTAAATTTTATTTTCTTTAGTGGTATTAAATGTTTATTAAAGACAGAATGCAATTTGCATAGACAGCCTGATAATGAAAATCTTTTTCTTAATTCCTGGAGTATCATAAAAAGAATGCATATTAAGTGAAATTCTCCCTCTCGTCCTCTGTCAATGATTCTCAAATTGGACATTATTTGTATTTAAGGCAGGAATCATCTTTGCTGTCATATGCATTGATGGGTCACATGGCATCCATGACACTCAAGGAAATACCAGTAATATTTACTACAATTTTGACACCCGAAAATGTACTTAAAGAGTTCCAGAAGCCTCCAAAACAGAGTAGAATTTTCTGGCTTACTCATCACCTAGAGTTTCTATTTATCAATATAATGATTACTAGCACCAACCAAAGTTTTCTACTGTGTAAAGGAAGCTAATGTACAATGAAGCAATGGGCTCCTCATCAAGTGCTATAAAAATTTAGCACATTATTCTTCAGTATGAGCACCTAAGACCTAAATTATTTTTGAGTTTTTCTAGTCTGTTTGATATTACATCTACATAGGAAATACAACTGGAAACATTCCTGAGTGTACTAGAATTGGTAGTGTACTAGAATTGCCAGCTTTCTAATTTGACAATCAGAAACAGTACTCCTGCATTGAAAGTTGGAGAGATGTAAGACAGGGTAAATCAAGATTTTTTTCTTATTTAATTCAAAAAATGAACATTTAATATGTATATAATTCTTGTTTTTACTGAGTTCTATGGATAAAATGAATCAAAAGAGAGTCTATTTGCCTCATTGAGATTTCTGTATAAAAGGAATAGAAAGAGCTACAGAGCAATTATAATATAATATTAAAATGTTACATGGAGAAGGTATGTGTATATATATATATATATATATATATATACATACATACATTTGGAAGGTTTTTTTAGCATATTTACTAACACTATGTATGTAGAGGACTTAACCATGTGAAGGGAGGAACAATAGAGAATAATTATTATGCAGGGGGAGATACTATGCCATGATCCAGAGGTTAAAGAAAGTATTTCCAACTTCCCAAACAGTGACAACCAAATTTATGAATATATATATATATTTATAATTTGAATAACCAAACTTGCATAATAAAATATTTTAAAACCCAGTACTATCAATTGAACCAGACAGGATGGACTTTGAACTACAAAAGTAAAGGTATTAAAATAAATGTGTTTACTCTGTTAATAACATTAATTTTGCTATAATAATCTAACTGTAAACATCTTCCCACCATTGCCTTAGAAAAGAAAAACAAAAGAAATAACTGGTGTTATAAATGTGCAAAAGTAATGATGATGTATCTAATTTTATCATTATATAAAGTTTTAATCTCATAATATGTATGGGTTTGACAGTTATAATCTTTATTGTTTTTTAAATTAATTGGATGGTGTTATGGACCACATTATGTGCCCTCAACATTCATATTTTGAAGCTGTAACCCCTAGTGTAACTGTATTTGGAGATAGGACCTATAAAGTAATAAAGGTTAAATAAGATTCTAAATGTAGAACCTTAAACTGATAGGACTGGTGTCCATATGGGAAAATGAAGATACAAGAAAGCTTTCTCTCTGTGCATATACAGAGAAGAGACCACAGTGAGAAGGGGGCTGTCTACAAGCTGGGAGGTGAGCTCTTAGCAGAAACAGAATCTGCTGGCACTTTGACCTGGGGCTTGTAGACTTCAGAACTGTGAGAAAATGAATTTCTGCTGTTTAAGTTAGCCAGTGTTTGGCATTTTGTTATGGTAGCCTTAACAGACTAATACAGATGGGATCATAGAATATTGTCTCTGCGATAATGACTCTGAAATGGTATAAGTGCTGAATGAGTTGATAAGTAGACAATTTTGAAAAGGTTTTATTTCTATTTCCCAAGAAATGTATACTTGAGAGGATTCTGGGAATATGAAATAGGTTTTGCACAACTTGTGGGAGCTAGGATGGGCAGAAAGGACCCTGTTCTCCAAATACTGGGGACCTGTGCTCTGATCACTGATTGCTGATTCTTATCACAGAAATACAGACAAAGAGGGAGTGGCCATCGTTGTAGTAACTTATCCCAATGTTGCAAGCCCCTATCCCTCTGGGTAAAATAAATTCCAACGGATTTAAAAGAGTGGTCTTTTTTTTCCCCCTTTCACTTTTCTCTTTTTCCCCTTTTGGGACCCCAATACTGAAGACTAAGACATTCAAAATAAACTGGATATATGATGGAAATTAGAAAGTCACCATACATGCCCAGGAAAAGGTGCAGATTCAGAAAAGATTGAGAAGACCTTAAGTTTACACATCAGGCTAACCCTATAACAGAGACAACCTACAGCAATTTTAAAAAATGATCAAAAACCAAAAACAGAAAACCCTGGGGAAGGGGGACAATCTGATTGCCAGAGTTGCCACAATATTGTATTCAAATATCCAGTTTTCACCAAAAAATCACAAGGCATACAAAGAAACAGGAAAATGAGACCTAGTCAAAAGAAAAACAGTAACAAGAGAAACTATCCATAAAAAAAGACCATGGGCTTCCGTGGTTGCACAGTGGTTGCGAGTCCGCCTGCTGATGCAGGGGATATGGGTTCGTGTCCCGGTCCGGGAAGATCTCACATGCCTCAGAGCTGCTGGGCCCATGAGCCATGGCTGTTGAGCCTGCGCATCTGGAGCCTGTGCTCCACAACAGGAGAGGCCACAACAGTGAGAGGCCCGTGTACCACACACACAAAAAAAATACCATATACATTAGACAAATACTTTAAAATGAGTATTTAAAGTTGCTCAAAAAACTAAGAAAGACTTGGAGAACATCAGGAAAATGATGTGTAAACAAATAGATGTATCAACTAAAAAACAGAGAACCTAAAAAGAAAAACTAAAAATAAATTCTGGAGCTGAAAAGTAAAATAATTAAAATGAAAAAGTCACTTGAGAAACAAATGTAGATTTGAGCAGACAGAAGAAAGAAATCAGAAAACATGAAAATGACCAATAGAAACTGTGAGTCTGATGAACAAAAAGAACACAGATTGAAGGAAAATGAGCAGATCCTAAGGGACCTGTGGGACACCGTCAAATGGATCAACATATGCATTGTTGGAGTCCCAGAGAAAGAAGAGAGACAGAAATGGGCAGAGAGAAATTTTGAATAAATAATGGAAGGGGCTTCCCTGGTGGCGCAGTGGTTGATAGTCTGCCTGACGATGCAGGGGACACGAGTTCGTGCCCCGGTCTGGGAGGATCCCACATGCCGCAGAGCGGCTGGGCCCGTGAGCCATGGCCGCTGAGCCTGCGCGTCCAGAGCGTGTGCTCTGCAATGGGAGAGGCCACAGCAGTGAGAGGTCTGCGTACCGAAAAAAAATAAAATAAAATAATGGAAGGAAACTCCAAATTTCATGAGAATCATAAATAGATAACCAACACCAAGACATATTGAAAGTAAACTATCAAAGGCCAAAGAATGAATATTGAAAGCAGCAAGAGAGAAAGAACTCTTCACATGTAAGTAATCCTCAAAAGACTATAAGCAGATTATTTTATCAAAAACTTCAAAAGCCAGAAGGCAGTGAGCTGACATATTCAGAGTGCTAAAAGAAAAAATCCCCAAAATTCTATATCGAACAAAACTATCCTTCAAAAGTGAAACAGAAATTAAAACGTTCCCAAATAAATAAAAGTCAAGGGATTTTGTTAAACTTGACATGCCCTGCAAGAGATCCTAAAGGGAGATCTGCAGGTTGAAATAAAAATACACTAGACAGAGACTTGAAGCCTTATGAAGACATAAAGTTCTTAGTAAAAGTAGATATATGGAAAATTATAAATACTAGTATTATTGTAACAATGATATGTAATTCCACTTTCTGTTATCTACGTGTACTGAGAGACATATACTTTTTTTGAAAACAGTTATTAGTCTAAAAAATATTATTGTTATAACTTTGGCTTGTAACTCCACATTTTGCTTTCTATATAATTTGAGACTAATGCATCAAAAATTATTTATTTATGTTGTTGGACACATGATGAATACTTATGTAATTTTATGACATCAACAACTGAAAATAGTGAGAACAGCCTGTTAAATGAGCAGAGTTTTGTATATTAGTAAAGTTAAGCTGACATAAAACAAAAAGAGAGTGTCATAACTTCAGGATGTCAAATATAATCCCTGTGGTAACCACAAAGAAAATTGCTTATATATATATATATATATATATATATATATATATATATATATATATATATATATATAAGATTAGAAGGTAATTTAAATGTTTCACTACAGAAAAACAACTAAATGCAGAAAGAGAGAGTAATGAAGGAATTGAAGGATAAAAATTAAAATATAAGCATATAGAAAATAAATAGAAAAATAGCAGAAGTAAGCCCCTTATATCAGTAACTACTTTAGTTACTCCAGTAACTACTTTAAATGTAAATTGATTAAACTTTCTAATCAGAAGACAAAGATTTAAAGAATGAATTTTTTAAAAAATGATCCAATTTTATGACATCTACAAGAGACTCAGGTTGTGTCCAAATACAAAATAAGTTGAAAGTGAAGTGATGTAAAAAGATATTCCATGAAAATAGCACCCAAAAGAGAGCAATGGTGACTATACCAATATCAGACAAAATAGAATTTATATCAAAGAAGCTTGCAAAAGGTAAAAAGACATTATATATTAATGAAAGATTCAATTCAGCAAAAGACATAAAAATATAAACATTTACACACTAAAAAGAGACTAATAAAATATATGAAGAAAAATTGACAGAATTGAAGAGAATAATAGACAACTCTAAAATAATACTTAGAGGCATCAATACCCCACTCTCAATAATGGATAGAACAACCAGAAATAAGTAAAGAAATAGAGTAATTGAACAATGCAATAAACAAACTGGATCTAACAGACATATACAGAAAATTCATCCCATAAAAAACAGAATATACATTATTCTCAAGTGCACTTGGGACATTTTTCAGGATAGATCATAGGTTAAGCCACAAATTAAGTCTCAATAGATTAAAAATAATATATATCATACCAAAATATCTTCTCTAACAACAATGGATGAAAATTAGAAGTCAATAACAGAAGGAAAAACTGGAAAATTCATATTGTGGAATTAAACAACAGAGTCTTAAACAACCAATTGATTAAATAAGAAATAAAGAAAAATAAGAAAACACTACAGACAAATAAAAATAAAAACACAACTACAAAAAATTATGCGACACAGCAAAATCAGTGGTAAGTGTAAAATTTATAGCTACAAACAGATTAAATAATATAAGAAAGATCTCAAATCAACAACTTAACTTCACAATTAAACATGAAAAAGAAGAACAAACTAAACCCAAAGTTAGTAGGAAGAAGGAAGTAATAAAGCTTGGAGCAGAGATAAATGAAATGGAGAACAGAAAAATAGAGAAAAATCAATGAAACCAAAATTTGATTCTCCATAAATATCAATAAAGTTGACAAACCTTTAATTAGATGGACCATGAGAAAAGGAGAAAAGGCTCAAATTACTAAAATCAGAAAAGAAAGTACAGACATTAATATATATTCTATGGAAATATTAAGGATTATGAGTGAACATTGTGGACAATGGAATGCCAAAACATTGTATAACCTAGATAAAATGAACGAATTTTAAAATGAACAATAAAATAAACAAATAAATAAAATAATAACAAAACAAATAATAACAAAACAAAAAATAAAATGAACAAAATTTCTAGATATACAAATCCTACCAAGATAAAATAATGAAGAAATAGAAAATCTGAATAAACCTATAACTAATAAGGAGATTCAATCAGTAATCCAAAATCTCCAATGAAGAAAACTCCTGAACCAGATAGATTTACTGAAGAATTCTACCGAATATTTCAAGAAGTAGCACCAACTCTTATCAAAGTTAACAAAAATTTGAAGAAGAAGGAAGATGCCCTAACTTATTTCTATGAGTCCAGTATTAATTACTCTGATACTGAAGTCAGACAAAGGCACTGAAAGAAAACTACAGACCAATATCCTTTATAAACATTGATGTAAAAATCTTCAACAAAATACTAGCAAACTGAATTCAGAAGCATATTGAAAGGATTATACAGCATGAACATTAATACTGGAAGCAAGGATGGATCAACATATGAAAACTGATCAACATAATACACAAGATTAACAGAATAAAGGAATAAAAAACACATAAGAATTTGAATTGATGCAGAAAAAATGTGACAAAATTCACCATCTTTCATAATGAGAACACTCAATAAAACTAGGAATAGAAGGACACCAACTCAACATAATAAAAGCATATATGAAATCACACAATGAACATCATACTCAATGGTGAAAGACTGAAAGTTTTTCCTCTAAGATCAGGAACAAGGTAAGGATGTCCACTTTCACCACTTCCTTCCAACACAGTACTCAAAGTCCTAGTTAGAGCAATTAGGTAAGAAAAAGAAAACATATTCAAATTGAAAAGGAAGAACTAAAATTATTTCTCTTTACAGATGAGATGATATTATATGTGTTGAATTCTAAAGAACCCACAAAAAACTATTAGAACTAATAAACAAATTTAGCAAAGTAGCACACAAAAAAGTCAACACAAATTTCTTTACACTAAAAATAAATAATATGAAAAGGAAATTTAAAAATAAATTCCATTTACAAATCAAAAAGAATAAAGTACTTAGGAATTGACTTAACAAAGGAGGTAAAAGACTTTAACATAAAAACTACAAAATATCGGAAAGAAATTTGAAAAGAAATAAATACATGGAAAGACTTCCCATGTTCATAGATTAGAAGAAAATATTATTAAGATAACATACTATCCAAAGTGATCTACAGATTTATTGCAATTTCTATCAAAAGGCCAATTACTATTTTTTGTGTAAATAGAAAAATTTATCTTAAATTGCATATGGAATCTCAAGGCTTCCCAAAGAGGCAAAATAATTTTGAAAAAGAACAAAGCTGATGACTCACATTTCCTGATTTCAAAACTTACTACAAAGCTACAGTAAACCAACAGTGTGGGAATGGCATAAAGGCAACAGTCCATAAAACAAACCAGAGTTTAGAAAAAACCCTTGAATATATGATTTAATGATTTTCAATAAGACTGACAAAATCATTCAATGGAGAAAAGATAGCCTACTCAACAAATAGTGCTAGAAAAACTGGATATCCAGATGCAAAAGTATGAAGTTGAATCCTTACCTAAAATCATATGTAAAAATTAACTCAGTTTAAATATATTATCTAAATGTAAGACCTAAATTTGTAAAATTCTTGCACAAAAACCACATGGCATTGGATTTGGCAATGATTTCTTAGATATGACATCAAAGGCACAGATAAAAAATTTAATTTCATGAAAAAAATGATCATAAAAAGACACCACCAACACAGTAAAAAGCAAACCACAGAATCGGAGAAAATATTTGCAAACTGTATACCTTAATTAATTAATATTCAAAACATTCATTAATATTCAAAATACATATATACTCCAAAAATTCAACAAGAATTAAACCAGATTCAAAAATGGGCAAAGGACTTGAATAGACATTTCTCCAAAGAAGACACATAAGCAGCCAATAGGCATATAAAAAATGTTCAACTAATTATAAGGAAAATGCAAATCAGAACTATAGTGAGATACATCCCATACCCACGGGGATGGCCACTACCAAAAACAAACAAACAAACAAAAAACAGAAAATAACAAGTGTTGACAAGTATTTGGAGAAATTGGAACCCTTGTGCATTATTAGTGGAAATATAAACTGGTACAATCACTGTGGAAAACGGTATGGCATTTCCTCAAAATATTAAAAGTAGTATTAACATATGATCCAGCAATTCCACCTCTAGGTACATACTCTAAATAATTGAAAGCAGCCACTTCAGATATTTGTACACCCATGTTCATAGCAGCATTGTTCACAATACCTAAAATATAGGAGCAACCCAACTGTCCAATGATGGATGAATGGGTAAGCAAAATGTGTTATAAACACAAAATAGAATATTATTCATCCTTAAAAAGGAAGGAAATTATAACATATCCTACAACATGGGTGAATTTTGAGGACATTATGCTAAATGAATCATGTAATTATGACAATTATAAAAAATATTGTATGATTCTACTTATATGAGGTACTTAGTCAAAATCACAGACATAAAGTATCATGACGGTTGCCAGGAACTAAGGAAATAGAGAGTTATTATCTGATGGGTATAGAGTTTCAGTTTTGCAAGATAAAAAAAGTTCTGGAGTGGTGATGATGGGTGCACAACAATATGAATGTACTTCACTGTACTGCACCATAGACTTTACATTTAAGATAGTAAATTTTACACTCTGTATTTTACCACAATAAAAAAATTAGAAAAAAATAATATATGCTTACTACTAAGAGTTGGGTAGTTCTTGTTTTTCTTTTATATTTTTCATCTTTATTATTCTATAACATATTCCAGATAATCTTTTCAAGTGCAAACCCTAGTTCACTTGTCCTCTTGATCTCTTTCTACTAAACTCTCCACTGACATTAATTCATTTATCATGTCATTTTCTGGTTGATTCTATTTAAAATTCTACTGGCAATGTTTGAATTATGGAGACTAAATTTACCTTCCCTCTTTCCACAATCAGAAACACAGAACAAATACATAAAACAATGGTTTTCATACATTAGTCAAGAGTCAGTGAAGAACAGTGAGAGGAAGGGAACAAATGAGTTGTGCATAGTGAGAATCTTATCTCACTGACTGGAGAGAGGTTCCAGGCCACAGCACAGGAAGCTGCAGCCGTAGTCAAACTTTGCAGTTTTCTTAATTTGAGGAGACAGTTCGGAGTACTAGGAAAACTAAGCTGTTAGAATTTCTGGAGCAGAAAACCAAAGTGGAGAGAATTGCAGAGAAATTTATCAAATAAATCTTGACATTGGTCTTTTATTATCTTTGCTGAGTACTTCTGTGTCTACATATGAGGAAATTATTAAGGGTTGGGGGGGGTGACACCAGGAAGATAAAAGCAGAACAATCTCTGAAACTCATAGAGTATTGGGAATCATATGTGTTTTCAGCGGAGTGGAAAATCCTCTTAATACATAGGACATAAAACAGAGTCATCTGAAAGACATTGTTTCAAGTGGGATTACATTAGCCCTACATTGAAAGCTCCTTTCGGCCTGCTTACAAAAAGAAAAAAAAAATTACTAGGGATTCCAAGACTCAAAAATGTATGGCCCATATACTGAAGAAAAATCAATCAATAGAAACATACCCAGATAAGAGATGAAAGAATTAGCTGACACGAACATAAAAAAAAAAAAAAAAAGTTAAATACTGTTACAACTACACCCTGGATACACAAGAGAGTACAAAAAAGAATGAGCATGTCAAGGAGAAGTATGGAAGATATAAAGAAAGATTTATATAAAACTTATAGAGATGAAAATACATCATCTGAAAAGAAAAGTAAACAGGATGTGTTTAACTGCATAAGAGTAACTGTGGAAATAAAGATTAGTGAAAGTAAAGCAGCAGTAGAAAAGATCCAAGATGAAGAAAAGGTAGAAATATAGACAACATCATGCACTGAAAATCTTTGAAACTGCTGAAAGAAAAAAAAAAAAAAATCAAACTAGGATTCTACATCTAGTAAAAAGTTATTTCAAAAGTAAAGGCAAAAAGACCTTTTTAGACATAAAACCTGAGATTATTGCTAGCAAAACAGCATTAGGAGACCTGACACAAAGGAAACTTTTCAGGGTGAAGGAAAATGATACTAGATGAAAATTTTGATCTAGAATAAAGAATAATATGCCATGGAAATGGTAAATATGCAGACAAATATAAAGATTGCTTCTTATTTTTTAAGCCTCTCTAAAAGATAACTGACAATGTATTGTAATATATGTAGAAGTAAACTATATGACAACAACACCACAAAGGCTGGATGGGAGAAAATGGAAGTAATTGTTATAAAGATACATTTTTCTGAAGTGATAAATGTTATTTGAAGGCATATAACATACATAAAAGATGCCAGCTATAAACCATTTAAAAAGTAAAAGAAAGATGTAAAGTTATTAAACCAAGTAAGAAAATTAAGTACAAATATTTATATATTTGAAAGAAGGCAAGAGGGAAAAGGAAACAAAGAATTGACGATCATTAATAAACAAGTAGCAAGATGGCAGATGCAAACCCAAACATCTTCATAATTGCATTAAATTCAAATTAAATTAAAAGTAAGAGCTTGTCGCATTGGATAAAAAGGTAAGAGTTAATTATATGTCATTCATAAGAAATCAACTTTTAATATAAGGATAAAAAGATACGTTGTCCTAACACAAATCAATAGAGCTTTGGAATAGCCATAAAATATAAAGTAATTTCAAGTCCATCACCTTAACCACTCAGTCACAACAAAATAAATTTCAAAGTAAGGAATAAATGACATAAATAAGGCATTCCATAAGTATAAATTGATTGATTTTTCAATAGAAAGTAATGATCAAAACATTTATGAATCTAATTAATATAGTTTCAAAATGCACAACAAAATCTGAAAGAAATATAAGGAGAAATAAATTCAAAATTATAATTGGAGATTTTAGTAATTAAAATAATTAAATCATTACAATTATAGAAATCTTGAATGACATCAATCTGCTCAACCTAGCAAACATATATAGAACAGTCTACCCAACAACAGGAGGATATATAAGCATCTAAAGAAAACATGGAACATTTACCAAATGTGATCATATCCTGGGCTCAGGAATGGGATAAATCAAAATGGAATTAAAATGATATCAATTTTTATAAAGATATCAATATATTGAAATTAACCAAAACACTTCCTATTAACCTACAAAGGAGAAATGTGAGAGAAATTTAAATAAAAAGAATCAATGAAATTTAAAACAAAATATATCAAGTTTGTTGGGATGTAACTTAAAAGCTGTTAGTAGGAAATTTATAGCATTAAATCCTAGGAAAGGTTAATGATTAAACCAATGATAATGTTTCCACCTTATGAAATTCGAAAAAGGAACAACAAATACAGCCCAAAGCAAAGAAAAAAGTAATACAGAGCAGAAATAAATGAAATTGAAGAATAAAACATTATAAAAAAATCAACAAAACCAAGCTGGCTGTTCATATCATCAGTAAAACTGATAAAACTTTACCCAGACCAATCAGGAAAGAAGAAGAAACACAAATCCCCAATATCATGATGAGAGAAGACATTACTTTAGAAATTCTAGACATTTAATAGATAATAGGGAATATTTTGGACAATTATTTATCAAAACTTCTGCAACTTAGATGCAAGTAACAAATTCTCACACAAACTATCAAACATTTTTTTAAAAGATAATATTAAAAGCTCTGATTTCAGCTGTGTAGTCTTCAACAATTTATCTAAACACTCTGAACCTTGCTTCCACATTTATAAAATAGAGATTCTAATAGAGCATAAATTAGAGGATTGTACAAAGGCTGAAAGAATTAATATGTGGAAAGTCCTCAATATGGTGTCTGTCCACATTAAAAGGATCATACACCATGATCAAGTGGGGTTTACTCCAGGAATGCAAGGATTCTTCAATATACGCAAATCAATCAACGTGATACGCCATATCAACAAACTGAAGGAGAAAAACCATATGATCACCTCAATAGATGAGGAGAAAGCTTTTGACAAAATTCAACACCCATTTATGATAAAAACACTGCAGAAAGTAGGCATAGAGGGAACTTTCCTAAACATAATAAAGGCCATATATGACAAACCCACAGCCAGCATTGTTCTCAGTGGTGAAAAACTGAAACCATTTCCACTAAGATCAGGAACAAGACAAGGTTGCCCACTCTCACCACTCTTATTCAACCTAGTTTTGGAAGTTCTAGCCACAGCAATCAGAGAAAAAAAAAGAAATAAAAGGAATCCAAATAGGAGAAGAAGAAGTAAAGCTGTCATTGTTTGCAGATGACATGATACTATACATAGAGAATACTAAGGATGCTACCAGAAAACTACTAGAACTAATCAATGAATTTGGTAAAGTAGCAGGATACAAAATTAATGCACAGACATCTCTTGCATTCTTATACACGAATGATGAAAAATCTGAGAGGGAAATAAAGAAAACACTCCCATTTACCATTGCAACAAAAAGAATAAAATATCTAGGAATAAATCTACCTAAGGAGACAAAAGACTTGTATGCAGAAAACTATAAGACACTGATGAAAGAAATTAAAGATGATACAAATAGGTGGAGAGATATACCATGTTCTTGGATTGGAAGAATCAACATAGTGAAAATGACTCTATTACCCAAAGCAATCTACAGATTCAATGCAATCCCTATCAAATTACCACTGGCATTTTTTACAGAACTAGAACAAAGAATTTCACAATTTGTATGGAAACACAAAAGACCCCGAATAGCCAAAGCAATCTTGAGAACAAAAAAATGGAGCTGGAGGAATCAGGCTCCCTGACTTCAGACTATACTACAAGGCCACAGTAATCAAGACAGTATGGTACTGGCACAAAAACAGAAATATAGATCAATGGAAGAGGATAGAAAGCCCAGAGATAAACCCACACACATATGGTCACCTTATCTTTGATAAAGGAGGGAAGGATACACAGTGGAGAAAAGACAGCCTCTTCAATAACTAGTGCTGGGAAAACTGGACAGCTACCTGTAGAAGTATGAAAGTAGAACACTCCCTAACACCACGCACAAAAATAAACTCAAAATGGGTTAAAGACCTAAATGTAAGGCCAGACACTATCAAACTCTTAGAGGAAAACATAGGCAGAACACTCTATGACATAAACCACAGCAAGATCCTTTTTGACCCATCTCCTAGAGAAATGGAAATAAAAACAAAAATAAACAAATGGGATCTAATGCAACTTAAAAGCTTTTGCACAGCAAAGGATACCATAAACAAGACCAAAAGACAACCGTCAGAATTGGAGAAAATATTTGCAAATGAAGCAACTGACAAAGGATTAATATCCAAAATTTATAAGCAACTCAGGCAGCTCAATAACAAAAAAACCAACAACCCAATCCAAAAATGGGCCAAAGAACTAAATAGACATTTCTCCAAAGAAGATATACAGATTGCCAACAAACACATGAAAGAATGCTCAACATCATTAATCATTAGAGAAATGCAAATCAAAACTACAATGAGATATCACCTCACACTGGTCAGATTGTCCATCATCAAAAACTCTAGAAACAATAAATGCTGGAGAGGGTGTGGAGAAAAGGGAACCCTCTTGCACTGCTGGTGGAAATGTAAATTGATACAGCCACTATGGAGAACAGTATGGAGGTTCCTTAAAAAACTACAAATAGAACTACCATATGAACCCGCAATCCCACTACTAGGCATATACCCTGAGAAAACCATAATTTAAAAAGAGTCATGTACCAAAATATTTATTGCAGCTCTATTTACGATAGCCAGGACATGGAAGCAACCTAAGTGTCCACCAACAGATGAATGGATAAAGAAGATGTGGCACATATATACAATGGAATATTACTCAGCCATAAAAAGAAATGAAACTGAGTTATTTGTAATGAGGTGGATAGACCTGGAGTCGGTCATACAGAGTGAAGTAAGTCAGAAGGAGAAAAACAAATACTGTGTGCTAACACATATATATGGAATCTAAGGGAAAAAAATGTCATGAAGAGATTAGTGGTAGGATGGGAATAAAACACAGACCTACTAGAGCATGGACTTGAGGCTATGGGGAGGGGGAAGGGTAAGCTGTGATGAAGTGAGAGAGTGGCAGGGACATATATACACTACGAAATGTAAATTAGATAGCTAGTGGGAAGCTGCCGCATAGCACAGGGAGTTCACCTCTGTGCTTTGTGACCACCTAGAGGGGTGGGATAGGGAGGGTGGGAGGGAGGGTGACGCAAGAGAGAAGAGATATGGGAACATATGTATATGTATAACTGATTCACTTCGTTGTAAAGGAGAAACTAATACACTATTGTAAAACAGTTATACTCAAATAAAGATGTTTTTAAAAAAATACGGTGTATGTCACATAATAGTGTTGTGTGTGATAGCAAGAATGGTTATGATTATTAATTTCTTAGAATTAACTTTCGTTTGTTTTTGACTCAGGATTTTTCCCTTGCTTTTTGTCAGCTAAGTCATCCTTTTAAAAATTTGTGTAAAGAGTTTAACAATTTCATTTTGTTTTTGCCATAAAATGAAATTCCATTATTTCATGTATTTTTTCAAAAACTTTAACTTATAATACGGATTAAAGATATCAACAACTAGCTCATAGTGCTAACTTGACAAAATCTATCATTGATTTATTGCTAAATTTTTAGACATTTAGGAAGTCTTCAATATTAAAATAATTTATCAAACTTCACTTGATGATATTTGTATTTTTAATACAATTTGAGAAAATACAATGATAGCTAGTCTAAATTTAGTAACTTTAAAAACAATTTTTATTTTCTAATACAGTTTAGATACATTTGAAAAATAGCATGGAATATGCTTTCAGTTGTGCATTTCTGTTAAAATGTAAAATGCATTCACTCTACTGAAATGTGTTTTTTTGCACAGGCTTTGATAAACTTCAGCACTTTATATAACATGCACATACAAACACACCGGCACAGAGAAAAAAACCTAATTTATTGCATTAAAAGTCTACAAACAAATATCTTATTTCTTAGAAGTAAAAAAATAGAATGATTAATTTGGGAGATGAAGAAATGTAGAATAAAAATTATGTATGATAGAGACCCGATCTAATAATTGTATTCGTAATATTATTTTTTCACGAAGTATAGTATAAAGGTAAAAATAAGTTTATTAATGAATGTGTTTCAATTGCTAAGGTGAATTAAATAATAATATCTAAATTCAGTGTTCTATTCATTAAAAAAGTCTTTGTCCATCAGGTCATTGTCTTGCAATGTATTAACCATAAATTTGTAGCACGTAAGTCAATATTCCAATATAGTGAGTCATTAGGTACTAATCATAACAGGATCAAATCCTGGCTTCTTTATATAAAGGCATTATAGATAATTCCCAGCATTTTCTTTGACTTGTTAATCTACTTATTAATCTACTTATTAATAATTTCTCACCCTCCTTTAAACAAAAGAAAAATTATTGTGGCATGTTGACCCTTATGCTTTAATATATGTTGCATTAACCTGGTTAACTGTGCCCTTTTCCTCTATTAAACACTGAATGTATTTAACTTTGTATTCATTGGGAAAAAAAATGCTTATATAATCCAGTCAAAAACACAGTCTATTGATCCTCTGTATATGTGTTAAATCCAGAGTGTTATCTGTACATGTAGATTTATGCCTTCCATTATAAAGTGCTTATATGAAGTATCTATGTTTAAAGATGTGTAAAATGTGAACAGCATACCACTGTTGTGTCTATATTTTAAATGGCTAGAGTTTTTATCTGCTGATAAATAGTTATCCAATGAAACAGAAATATGGCTATAAGATCTCATAAATACAGTGTGTCCATTACAGGGGATATTATGAGATTTATCTTAAAAAGCACTCTGTGTTAATGCTAGGAATAAACAGTAACTTATGATGAATAGGTGTAGTTGGTTATATGTAAGTAGAGTAGTTTTTTTTTTAATTTTATGGACTTTTTGATCTTAACATGTGATGCTAGCAATAATGCTAGATATATTGCTTTAAAGAAAACATTGAACTCTTGGAATGTGTTATTGAATGGATAGGGTTATACATTCTAGAATGATATGCACTATCCATTTAATAGTATGCTTAGACAGACATTATCACTTAAATATGCAAATATTAAAATAAAACTACTTTATTCATTTCTCTTTCCTACAGTTCAAAATAATGAGTTAATCAATATAGATTTTTCAATCTAGTAAGCTCAGTATATATGTTGTTAAAGATAAATTGTTGACATGTTTAGAGTTAATGCTTCAAACCATACATGCCTTCATAGACTCTGCACCAGTTTAAACAAAGACATATGACAAAAAATGGTGACATTAATTCTTGTTTATTCAAATACCATATCTTCAAACACCATTATGATATCCTTTCATACTATAGTAATAAAACAAATAAGATAATAAAGATAATTATTTAATTTTTAGCAAAATATTTCACTTTTCCTATAACTTACTTTGTTACGCTGTGTGTGTTATCCAATAAAAAGTAGATGCCACTAATTGAATTTATTATCATCATTGCATTGCATTTTGATCAGTTTCATATTCTTCCTGCTTTGAAGGATATGTCATTTCCATATTACAGCATAACTAGCTATTTGGTTAAAGGTGATATTGAGTAGACAGATTTTTTCTTTTTAAAAAGAGATTATAACTGAAACCATTTCTACTAAGATCAGGAATAAGACAAGTTTGCTCACTCTCACCACTATTATTCAACATAGTATTGGAAGTTTTAGCCACAGCATTAAGAGAAGAAAAAGAAATAAAAGGAATCCAAATCAGAAAAGAAGAAGTAAAACTGTCAATGTTTGCAGATGACATGATACTATACATAGAGAATCCTAAAGATGCTACCAGAAAACTACTAGAGCTAATCAATGAATTTGTTAAAGTAGCAGGATACAAAATTAATGTACAGAAATCTCTTGCATTCCTATACACTAATGATGAAAAATCTGAAAGAGAAATTAAGAAAATACTCCCATTTACCACTGCAACCAAAGGAATAAAATACCTAGGAATAAACCTACCTAAGAAGATAAAAGACCTGTATGAAGAAAATTATGACACTGATGAAAGAAATTAAGTATGATACAGAAAGATGGAAAGATATATCATGTTCTTGGATTGGAAGAATCAACATTGTGAAAATGACTATACTACCTAAAGCAATCTACAGATTCAGTGCAATCCATATCAAACTACTAATGGCATTGTTCACAGAACTAGAATAAAAAACTTCACAACTTGTATGGAAACACAAAAGATTCTGAATAGACAAAGAAATCTTGAGAAAGAAAAATGGAGCTGGAGGAATCAGGCTCCCTGGCATCAGACTATACTACAAAGCTACAATAATCAAGACAGTATGGTACCGGCACAAAAACAGAAATATAGATCAATGGAACAGCATAGAAAGCCCAGAGATAAACACAAACAACTATGGTCACCTCATACTTGATAAACATGGCAAGAATGTACAATGGAGAAAAGACAGCCTCTTCAATAAGTGGTGCCAGGAAAACTGGACAGCTACTTGTAAAAAAATGAAATTAGAACACTCCCTGACACCATACACAAAAATAATCTCAAAATGGATTGAAGACCTAAATGTAAGGCCAGAAACTATCAAACTCTTAGAGGAAAACATAGGCAGAACACTCTATGACATAAATCACAGCAAGATCCTTTTTAACCCCCTTTCTACAGAAATGGAAACGAAAAACATAAAATAAACAAATGGGACCCAATGAGATTTAAAATCTTTTGCACAGCAAAGGAAACCGTAAATAAGATGAAAAGACAACCCTCAGAATGGGAGAAAATATTTGCAGTTGAAGCAACTGACAAAGGAATAATCTCCAAAATATACAGTCAACTCATGCAGCTCAATATCCAAAACAAAACCAAACCCAATCCAAAAATGGGCAGAAGAACTAAATAGACATTTCTTCAAAGAAGATATACAGATTGTGAACAAACACATGAAAGAATGCTCAACATCACTAATCATTAGGAAAATGCAAATCAAAACTACAATGAGGTATCACTTCACCCTGGTCAGAATGGCCATCATCAAAAAATCTACAAATAATAAATGCTGGAAAGGGTGTGGAGAATAGGAAACCCTCTTGCACTGTTGATAGGAATGTAATTAGATACAGCCACTATGGAGAACAGTATGGATGTTCCTTAAAAACCTACAAATAGAGCTACCATATGACCCAGCAATCCCACTACTGGGCATATACCCTGAGAAAACCATAATTCAAAAAGAGTCATGTACCAAAATGTTCATTGCAGCTCTATTTACAATAGACAGGACAAGGAAGCAACCTAAGTGTCCATCAACAGATGAATGGATGAAGAAGATGTGGCATATATATACAATGGAATATTACTCAGCCATAGAAAGAAATGAAATTGAGTTATTTATAGTGAGGTGGATGGACCTAGAGACTGTCATACAGAGTGAAGTAAGTCAGAAAGAGAAAAACAAATACTGTATGCTAACACATATATATGGAATCAAGAAAAACAAACCTTCTGAAGAACCTATGGGTGAGGCAGGAATAAAGATGCAGACATAGAGAATTGACTTGAGGACATAGGGAGGTGGAAGGGTGAGCTGGGACAAAGTGAGAGAGTGGCATGGACATATATACACTACCAAATAAAAATAGATAGCTAGTGGGAAGAAGCCACATAGCACAGAGGGATCAACTTGGTGCTTTTTGTCCACCTAGAGTGGTAGGATAGGGAGGGTGGGAGGGAGACACAAGAGGGAGGAGATATGGGAATATATGTTTATGTATACCTGATTCATTTGGGTATATAGCAGAAACTAACACACCATTGTAAAGCAATTATACTCCAATAAAGATGTTAAATAAATAAATAAATCTGCTATTAAAAGATATATCATAAAATAAAATTATAGAACTTAAAAATATATGAACAAAAATATATATATGAACAATTTAAATGTATAGAAATATACATGTTTTTATAGGTTATAGAAATATAGGAAGTTTTTTTTATAATAGAACAAAGATAACACTATGAAATCCCTTTATTTCTCCTGGACCAGTGATTTAATTTGGTCGGGAACTATAAAGCACTAAATGTCAGTAGTTTCACCTAACAATCTCACTTAGTAAAACAACAATTTAATAAATGCTATAATATGGTAATCTTTTAAAAATTTCTGAAATTATTAACACATAATCTGAAACAAGTAAAACTTCTGGTTAAAAAATCTGGGCTGTGGGGCTTCCCTGGTGGCGCAGTGGTTGAGAATCCGCCTGCCGATGCAGGAGACACGGGTTCGTGCCCCGGTCCGGGAAGATCCCACGTGCCGCGGAGCAACTAAGCCCGTGAGCCATGGCCGCTAGGCCTGCGTGTCCGGAGCCTGTGCTCCGCAACGGGAGAGGCCACAACAGTGAGAGGCCCGCATACCGCAAAAAAAAAAAAAAAAAAAAAAAAAAAAAAAAAAAAAAAAAAAATCTGGGCTGTACCTAATAAAATGTTTTGAAGTGAGAGAGGGGGAAATAATATATGTGTGTGTATATTTTTGTGTATGCACACACATGTATACATACATAATACATATATATATACATGCATATGTTTGTAGTTAAAATAGTATAGGAATGTTCTATTTTTTGAAAGCTTGGAAGACAAAATAATAAATTCTCATTGACACAATGCCTTTTTGAGAATTTTAACATTATATTTTAATTTCCTCTAGGTTATTAGTTTATCCAGGTTTTCTAATTCTCTACTAGACACTATTGATAATATTTTTTTAGAAAATTATCCATTTCATCAAAGGTTTAATATTATTCAGTATAAAAATTAGTCATATTTTATTTTGTGATTTTAATCATATCTATAGTATGAATCATTTCACTTTACCAGTATCACCAGTTGGGTTTTGCTTCATTTTATTGTTTACAAATATCTTTTCTTGGGTAGGATCTGAGTTTCTAACCTTTATCATTTTCCTTCTCTATGAAGAATTTATTTTATTTTTTCTTGAAGGGCATGTCTGTGAGTTATGTTTCCTAACATTTTATTTATCTGATAAAGTCTTTATATCTCCTTAATTTTTAAATGATAAATTTTTTGGATATAGAATTATAGGTACTTTTGGTTTCTTAATTTTTTAACATTAAATATTTTGCTCAACTTTCTTCTTGCTTGCTTGGTTTCTAATAAATTCACTGTAATTCATATCTATGTCCTTCTATTTTTAAAGTTTTTTTTTTGTTTTTTTAATCTTGCTTCTTTCAAGATTTTTTCTTTGTCTTTGCTTGTCTGCTTGAATAAGATATACTCATATGTAGACATTTGGGTATTAATTTTGCATTGTGTTCCCTGGATCTATAGCTCTCTCTCCCCCTCTCTATGTACTCTTCATACCATTAGCTATTTCCTGAATCTGTCACACAATGGGCACCACTAGAAAATGGGATTCAAGCTATTTTTATTGTCATAGATTCATATAACACTTCCAAGCAAACATCTTTCTTTCTATTATTCATGTCTCATTAACTGTATATATCTTTTTAGTAACAGTAAACCTAATAATGGGACTTTTTCTCAGATTTCTATTCCCTTTAGTTGACAATCTGATAAAATATTATAACAAGTTGCCACGTGTGGCTCAAAATATGAGTTAAACAGTATCTTGACCCATCTACACCCTGTTGTAGAGACAGTGTGACTGATCATACACTTGGATGTCATGACAATGGTAAATAACTATAACAGGTTTTAAATTATTATTCTCAATCACTGTATGTATCTTGTAAGTACGTTACCAGTAACAGCATTTTGCTGCCTGTACCTGGTCCCTTGTTTACACTTAGCAAAGCACTGCTCTAGGGGAATGAAAATTTAACACTTCAAATGTATGTAACTTCTTTTAGGGAACAGATTATTCACTGCCTCACTGACTATCAACAACATTTCAGATATGTAATAAATCAAACACTGACAGGGTTCCTGCTCAATAGTTCTATAATAAAACAGAGAGATAAGCAGGAGAAAGGTTACAATTATATACACTGAACAGTGAGGCAAGTCAAAAAAAGAGGAAGATATTCAAGTAAGGAGGTTCCCTTCATTATTCATTTTTATACCTCTCATATTAATGACTTTCAGCTAAAACTTATTTACATATGAAATGTAAACATATATACTACCAGGCATTTTACACACAAATAATACATTGAGCATATGGTTCTGAATAGTTTTCTGTTATTCCTGATAAGAGAAAATCTATCCTGCCAACATCCAAATTTGAGTATTTTATAACCCTTTACTTTTTAATTGAAACCCATATTATAGAAAATACTTAGAATACATAGAAAATACTTAGAAAATTAGCACTGTGCTATAATGATAATGTTTTATCACACAATATAATGATTAGAAGAAGCCCTTTTATTTTTGTGGTTCTATTCTTTTGGTACTGTAACTTGTCAAATTTTGCAGAATTAAAATATTTTAATGCTATCATAATATCTATTTTTCTCATAAAAACAATACATTAATTTAATTTAAATATTAAAAATGCTATGTTCAACTAAGTTAATGTTATAATCTGTAAACTGTTATTCAATAATTTCAAGTTTGTGGGATTTTTAATTTTAATGGTGTAAGTCATTTCCATTCATTAATGAATTTTCCTCTATGGGTAAACTTTGTCCTTCGATAATGGATTGTTCTATTCAATAAATACAATGCATAAATTACTTACAGAAATTTATTTATTATTGGTTCATCACACTTACAGAGACATTCATTCCCCTCACTTGGTCACACTGTGGTATCATGTTTCTATGAATATAAATCAATGAATATGTAAGATAAATGAAGACATGGAGTCAGAAATTAGGATAATACTTGCCATATAATATTCATTCAGTGAGTATTTGTTGACTGATTGATTGAATGAAACTATGGCTTTGAATACTGGCTATATTGCTAACTAGGGATAATAGTATCCATCTTGTCAGAATGCTTTAAGAAGGTCTTGATTATGTAACCCAATCTATCATTCTCCTTTGAGTCTTCTCAATGGTTATTCCTATGTGTTGCATGTTTCTGCTGATGATTCTCTGTACTGTCATTGTCCAATTTCTTTGTTATATGTCATCTCTAGATTGATACTACAAGTCCCTTCAAAGAGGTCTCTTTGTGTTCAATGTTTAGTTAATGCAATGCAGTTTCCATACATTTTAAGATCCCACATCTTACCTTCATATATAAAAAAACTTTACTGATTGAGGAAAAATAAAGATTAAAGAAAACAAGGGATAGACTTAAACTCTACCATAATCATTAATTTTGCTGTAGTTAAAACTCCCATGCAGTTATGCACCTCATGATCACAAAGAGTCAAGAAGACTCAAGATTTTGCCCTGAGCAATAGGAAAATGAAATTGTTATTTATAGAGATCAGGAAGACTATAAGGTTAGAAGAGAAAGACACAAGTTTTGTTTTACATGTGTTATTTTTGAGACACTCTCTAGATACACTGAGAAAGTAGGCAAAAAAAAAAAAAAGTATTTGCAAATAGCAATAGTTTAAATGCATCTCATACTGGAACTTTTGAAGAAATACACCCAATATGTGGAGTAAATAATAAAGATTTATGTTACCCAGGGTCATAACATGAACAAATTGACTTTTTCATCAATTAAAGGTTTTACAACTATGCAGTTTTCTGTTTTTAATGAACTTTGTGTCTGAGACACATATAATTCACACGTACTAGAAGTACCTGTTGGAGGAGAAAAGATGGCACTAGGTCCATCACGATTTCATATTGCAAAGTTTCTTTTAATTTCACTAATTTTATCTTGATGGGTAGAAACTAATACTGAGCTCTCATTATATGCCCAGGATCTATGCTCAGGGATTTGAATGGATCCCCTCATTAGATCTTATTCAAGGAAGGAAAAAATAAAATGAAGGTAAGATTATTTAAAGAAACAGCCTAGGCTTATATTTCTAGTTTATAGTAGATTTGTAATTTGAACCCAAGAATCGCTCTCTCCCTAAAATCTGAATATTCAATCTGTTTCTCATGAAGTAAATGATGGAAGGAAATAACTGAGGAAATTTTAAATTATGCTTAAGAGAGAAAACAAGAAGTTGTCCCTTTAAGGGTAATTCCAATTATGTACTACAAAGAAACACGCAGGTAGGCAAGATTATTTGATAACCTCAGACATCATTTTACTACTCAGAGTAGAAGGCATTCTTTGTGTAAGAGGGAGTGGAAAAGTTCAATAGGAGATGGTGGGAGGAAAATGTTTGGTTGAACCACCAGGAAAGCAAATATTGATGAACTAACTCTGTGAACCTGACTGGAGGCTGTACTGAGGGCAAGATTTTACACAGACTCTATCTGCCTGTATCACTAGTAACCACCTCACTTTTCATTTTTCCCCTTCACTGTCCACTATTCAGAGATAAGTCAAAATGCTTTATTTTAATAAATGTTTATTAAGAAGATACTATATGCTGGGCACTCTGCTAGACATTGGATATATAAATATGATTATGACATATATTCTACTTAAGAAAACAACACGAACAAAAAGAATATTAACAAAACATAGGATTCAAGTGCAATGATAAATATATTAATTCAAGTGCAATAATTACCATTTGATCTTGTTTGGATGAGTGCAAATGCAATGGACCTCAGCATAAGGAAGTTCTTCTTAAACAAAATGAGAAAAATACAAGGGAACAGATAAATAAAAAATGTTCTGATAACACGAATATTAAAGATTTCTGCTCAGAGAAGAACATCTTGGGCAAAGGTATACATAGAGTAGAATATAATAGGAGCACATAAGCCAACAACAACAACAACAACAACAACAACAAAAAAGAACCAAAACCAGTTAGCCCAATAGAAAATTGGCTGAAGGATGCAATGAGGCAGTATCCAGGGAGCAACTTAAATTCTACTAAAACTATAAAGTGACTTTTAGTTTCATCTTTATCAGGGTAATTAAAAGATGAAACAATAACAAATATCACTTTGGAACAATCAGAAAGACAAAATTAGGCAAGTATTTACCTAGGATATACATGTAGAGGAACACTTACACACTGCTCTTGTGAGAATGCAAGGTGCAACCATTCTGGATAGGAGGCAGTCACTGTGAATAATCAGCCAAATTAGGAACCAAAAAAAAAAAGATATGATCTGGCAATTGTGTTCCTGGATGTTTATCTCAAAGAATTCTTAATCATGTGGGGGCCAGTGGGGATGTTCATTTCAATACTATTTCTGGTAATAGGAATTTGTCCAGTAATTTGGTGTCTATTGCTTAAAGAGTGAATAGGTAATATATATTAGATAAACACCCTCAAGTACCATGAACAATTAGAAACAACATAGCAAATGTACACACAGAAAAGAAGATACAACTTTAAAATGTACTATCAATTGAAAAAAGAACAGAAGGATATATGTAACCAAAACATTTAATAAGTTAAAGGTAACATTAAACATATTATTGATAGAATCATTGCCTGTGGTGGAGGGGAATCAGAGTTAGAAATTGGGATAAAGGAGAGTAAATAAATGAGTAAATCAGATGATGCTAATGTTCCTTGAGGTGGGGAAATATTATCAAAACCCACTGTTTTTGACGTCCTTGTAAAAAAAGAGAAAATAAATTGAATGGGGTGATGTGATTTGGCAGGCATGGTTTGGGTTCTTTGTAAAATGCATTGTGTGATACTACATAATGTATCTAGGGCCTCAAAAATTTAAAACTATAGCCATATATTAAGACATTATCAAAGAGAGAGAACATCTAGTCAGTTTGCAAGGTCACACATAATCACAAGGAAAATGAATCAATTTCAGAACATAGTTATTCCTAGACCTTCAAACATTGACCAATGTCTGCCACAATTATCTCAAACGCCCACAATTACTAACTTCCTTATAGTGATCTTTTTTCTTTAGATCTCATTTTCCTGGATTTTGTATTATATGAAAAATGTGGACAGTCATGCACTCTTTTTTTACAATACATGTCAGTATTCAAAGGGACAAAATACTGCACCAAAAGTTGAGATAGAGCCAGCTCAAAAAAGTGGAAATTAATTCAAGATTTCTGCTTGTAACAGGTTAAACATTTAGGAAAACTACTTTCAAATAGTAAAAATTATAAGTTCTACCATGAATCAAAGCCCATTGTGGCTGAATTGTAAGGTCATGGGTGATCCTGACCTGAGATCTCCAGGCATACCAATTGAACATTAATTCAATGTTTTCTAATATTATAGTTATAGCAGAAATGAAAGCACATAGTTAGAATACTCCCAAGGCTTATATATTATGCAGGCAGCACAGAACAATGATTATAAATCTCCTCCAAGACATAGCAAAAACCGACCTTACAAATCTGCCTTTACCTTAGGTAGCAGAGGGGTTAAGGATATACGAAATTTTCCTAGATAACTTCCCAATGTCTTGATAAATGATGTCATCCATCACTACTAATGTGGACTAATGAATGGAATTAATTATTTTGCAATCATGATCTGGTACAGAGATCAAGGTCGTGTTATTACATCAGCAGAACATTGACCAGTTGTGAATTATTCTTGGTGAAACATCCAATTCTTAAATCTTGAGCTGGTAGTCACTGGAGGCCTATTAACAGTTATAGATTATAAGGCATTATATACAATACCATTATTCACAGCTCCTACATACTACCTTTGTGAATTATCATAATGCACATGGCTTAGAAAACTAACCTCTAAAGAATATTAAGCATCTGGGTGGAAGATTTAAGGAAATTATCTGTGTTATTATTTAGATATACTCGAGTATTTAGTATTTACAATCTTTATAATAATCCTTCTCTATATCTTGAAATACAACAGCATAGTCAGTCTATTCTCACCACTTTGTTTTTAAGTACAAACAAACTTCAAATGATATCAGATAAAATATTTAACATTTTATCAAATGTCAAATATTAGATAAAATTAAATTTCTTATTAATTTCCAATTTATAAATGCAAAGTCACCTGGAGATGTAATTTTCTTTCATATGATCCAGTTATAAGACTTTGAGAACCTGAACATTAAAAAAAGCAGGCAAGACATTGGAATAAAATCTCCAAGGTGAATCGGGATTTCATGAAATCAACCTAATATGACCTGACAATTCTAAAAGTTTTCTTTTTTCTAACTCAAAAAATGATACCAATAAATATCCAATTATATCAATAAAATAGCAAAATATTGGTACTGTGAATTTAGTACCTAAACTGCATTTTTCTTAAAGACAAGGTTTATGTCTCTTTTCTTAGACAAGGAATTACTAGCACATATAATTAAGTCTCATGTGTAGTAGCTCTTCAGTATTTGTTTAGCAAATAGATGATTAAATTAGAATATCTGGTTTTCAGTATCTCTTATATTTTATATTGAGTATGGGATCTTTCCAAGTTTTATTAGAGCAATATTCTTTCTTTATTATTTCAAATATATTACATCATACAGCTCAGGACTGCTAAGAAATTATAAAATCTTTTGGAAAAGAATTATCATTTACACAAGTTGAAAATCATAAATTTTAAGTTTGTGCTACGTAAAATATTAATACATATTTCAAGTAAATTGAGCAATCCTCCATGTATGATTTATAATGTATGCTCATAGGATTTATGCCTATATTGCTAAGAACACTTTAAATGCCTATTTTTAAGGGTCAATATAAAATCAAGGAACATCATCAAATATATATATGTATACACACATGTGCAACAATATGTATATTATAGGGAGACAGGGACACAGAGAGAGAGAGAAAGAGAGAAAATATAGTTGAATAATTCATGTTCTGAGGAGAGAGCTGAATTATCAGGAACTACATTACCAGTGTAATGAAATAAAAAAGTAAAACAAAATATCCTTTAAATCATTAAATGTATAAAATATTTAAAATATTGTGATGAATTAGTAGGCTAAAGTTTAAACAACAACAATAAACCATTATGTGACAATCTAGGAAAACTTGTCATTCAATTTTGGGGGACCAATAGAGAAAAATGAACACCATACAAAGTTCAGACTTGATTTATCTAAATTCCTTACTGAATCCAGGTGACCTCATACTCTGCTGCCAGATGGAAAATTGAATCATTTCTCTAGTCTGTTAATATTGTGCAGCATCTTTATAATCATACATAATGTCTGGCATGCCAGGAAACAGAGCTGTATGGCCCAAATCAAGAAACAATACAGAAAATAGAAACAGAGTCATGGGTTATCTAGATGTTGAAATTATAATTGTAAAGAACTATAATCAGTAAGCCCCTCCAAAGCAGACAAGATAGAAATTTTCACAAAAGAACTATCTGTAAAAAAGGTTAAAAATTCTAGATTTGAGGAACGAAATAAGTCAACAATGTGTAATAGCAGCTTAGATACAGCAGAAGAAAGGGCTGTTGCAATAGAAGATAGCTTAATAGAAAGTATACAAGCTGAAGCTTGAAAAAATCAAATAACAAAACAAATAGAAAATAGCTTAAAAGATATATGAGGAATGAATCTAAGATTTGACTTATGTCTGATTGTATTTCAACAAGAAGAGGGGGGAAAAGTACTGGTATAAGTCAGATGTGATATTTGAAAACAAATACTGGCTGTAATATTTTTGATAAAAAATATCACATTGAGCCACCAACTAAAGAACTCTTATGATACCCAAGCAGTGTAAATGCAAATAAAACCACAAATAGATAAATAATACACAAGCACTTGAAAATTAAAAAGAAAACAAAAATCTTCAGATAGCAGAAAAAAATATTATCTATGTTATTCTTTGTATATGGGAGTCTTGTCCAGATTGGGTGTAATTTTACTCCTGGCTAAATATCTCAGCATAACTCATAAATATATGCTCTATGATACATGTTTAAAAATGGCCATAGAAGATTGTTATCATCAAATAGGAATTAACTTATTGTCCTTTGACAGTGAGTTGATAAATTATCAAATTATGTTAAACTAGGATACAATACATAATAAAAATGCACAGAATAAAAATATATTGTAAAATTATATTGAGTGAAATGAGTCAAGACAGAAAAAAGTTGCAAAGTGAGTAACTCTATATAAAATTTATGTTTTGTGTATATGTGTGTGTTTGTGGGTGTATTGCATTTCAAAATAAAAGTTTTAAAACCTATCAACTCCCATATTAGTTCTACATTGCTGCCACAAACTTATTGACTTAAAACAACAGAAAAATATAATCTTACAGTTCTGTAGGTTCAAAATTTGACACAGGTCTTGCTGGGCTAAAATCCAGGTGTTAGCAGAGTTGTGTTTCATTCTGGAGATTCTCAGAAAAAGTTCATTTTCTTGTCTTTTCTATCTTCTAGGGGCCTCCCACATTCATTCGTTCGTGGCCCCCTTTCCTCCATCTTTAATGTAATCAATGTTGTTTCTTTCTGACCATTCTTCTTTAATCACAACTTCCTTTGATTGTTCTCCTCTGCCTCCCGCTTCTACTTTTAAGGATCCTTGTAGTTACATTAGTCTCACCTGGATAATCCAGGTTAACCTCCTTATGTTAAGATCTACTGATTAGCAAACTTAATTCCATCTGCAACCTAAATTCTTTCTTGCCACAAAAACTAACATATTCACAGATTCTGGGGATGAGAATATGAATGTCTCTGGGGAGCCATTATTCGATCTACAACAACCCTAAACAACTTCCCACAATATTTAAAGAGACAGTGTTATTTCTAGTATATAATGATGTTGTCCAGATTCATGGTCAATAAGGAAGCCTTTTGATTTTTGCCCCAAGCCTCAAGAAGTATTTGTTACTAATGAAATTATGTGTCATAGCAGAATGAGGTTAATTTCCCCCACTTTTTTCTTGACTCTTAACTCTATGAAAACTAAAAAAATTTTACAAATTTTAATTTTTTTGAAAAATAAATTTTAAAGCATTATTTCTCACAAGATGATAGTGTTTAATCCATATATCTTCACAACTTGTTCCAAGATATGACAACTTCCTATTTGTTTGTGTTCTTTTAGTGTATTAAATTAAAAGTTTTCATGCAATATATTTTTATAAATATGTTTTTACAAAACACAATACTCTTCTTTTGGCATCTAATAAGTCAAAATTTTTCATAAATTGATCCTGACTTGAGGTTTGTACAGAATAATTTTAATTTACTTGCAAGAACAATGTTTTTTAAAGTTTTTGGTATATTAATTGTTTATATTTCAATTATCTTCCTAAATACAAGTAGGTATCAGAAAATTATTAAAGCATTTTTCAGGGTTCTACCTAGAAATTCATGTTGCCTATCAGATATTTCACATATTTGAAATTTATAAAATATTTACAAATTATTCTATAGTTCATAATCATTACTAATTTATATAAAATTGCTCCTGAATTAATTTAAATTTGATATATTGTTTTAGTTTTCTATTGTCAGATATATTTATCTCTCAGAATATACTTCCCTGCAATTATTCCTTTTTCTCTCAAGCCTTTTAATATTTATTTCCACCTCCCATCCTATGTGTCATAACCCCTCTATTTTTCTTTAATTATTGTATGTATATGGAGTTTTCTGCTTTTGGTCAACCCTTCTTTATTCTTTTATAATCAATAAAATACTACAGCTCATGGTTAGAGCCCCCTGATGCTCATCAGAGTAAAATTGTACAAATGACCTCCAACACCTCATTTCAGATGAGCATCCCAAATTTCTGATGTTTATGCAAATTTTAGCCTAATTATCTGGAATTTTTTAGAACAAGGACCCCAAGCATATGACCCTTCTCCATAAACATCTTCCTGCACTAATAGGCTCTGGAAGCCCTCTTTCTTCTCTCCTCCTATGTAAATGGAAATTGCTGAACTTATATGCACTTTAATGTTATTAAAAACCAAAACCAGTGGGTTGTCTTAGCAGAGACTGATGAAATATTTCCAAACTGTTGAATAAGGGAGAATATCTAGGACATCATCACCTCCATGTAGCATTTAATAGAGAAATTACCTGAGGAGAAATCACCCATTGGCTTCAACAGGTAGTATGTGTCCTTTATCTGACCCTTAAGAGATTCATAGAATAAGAGTCAGTTCTTAGCATTATTTCAGGGAAGTTGATTATCTGGAATTTGCCTCTGTATTTCAAGAAAACAGTTACTAATAGAATATTTTAGAAATAAATATGAACATAATTAGAATATACATGTCTATATTTTCAAAAATCAAATTTAATTTGAGAGGTTTTGTTCTTCTCAGTTAAAAATATTAAATATATTTTACTATGTTATTAAATAGTCCACAATTATTTCTGCTGAAGTATACTTGTGATGTATGCCTTTTGTGAAGTGGAATATTTGAAAAAGAAATATCACTAAAGCCTCACAATTGCAAATAAGAATGAAATTTCCCTAAAGGATTCTTAATTTTATTATTAATATAGTCCTGCATATCTTTTATCATGTTGCAAATAAGATTTTATATATTTATTATTTTTTTTATCTCAGCCCTAGGCAAATTCAGTTAGAAATATAGACATGAGTTTTAAAATTTACTTAGGAGTTTATTAAAGTAAAACCAAAGGCTGAAATTATTGGCTATAGTGGATATACTTTACTGGTTTACTGTTGTATTGGAACAAAAATAGTAAACAAAACAAAAACAAATGAAGTTTGACTTTGAATACCCCCTATTAAAATTAGTTAAGTTTATCAAACCTTCGAGTTGGATGATGCACCAATAACATACTAAATGATCACTACCAAATCCAAGTCTCCTGTTCACTGAATTTGAGAAGCATATAAATATCAAATAAATGTGAAAAAGGGTCCACTTTTACTGTCAGTTAGATTATTCTTTGCCGTGTCAAAATATAATGACCAATCATCTTGATTCCATCTCCATTGAATCCAAATTTTATGAATTAGCATAAAACTTTGCAGTTTTCATAGAGTTGTTTCTCTAACAGTAGATATTTAAAAACCCTCTGTGGAAGTTTAAGTTGGAAATAGCCTGTTCAAAGAAATTTATGATTTTATTACAGCTGCATATTGACTATTCCTCTAGTAACCTGCAGGCAGAAAGTAACAGTTTATTTATTCAAACTGCAAATGAAATTGGGCAAGAAAAGCAATTAGCAAGCAACAAAAAAATAATGGAAAAGCATCATAAAAGCAGTTTAAAATTTATGTGGGTTGTCAGATTGTTAGAAAAATAACTCTTTAATTTTAAAAAGGTAGAAAACTATATACATTTTTTTTCTTCAACAAACTGCCTAAACATAGATATAAATTTTTCAAACAAGGAAATACTGAGAAACACTGGTATCCTTTCCTAACTTCTCAAATAATTTAAATTTTTTCTAAATATAATTTAAAGTATTCTGTTTAAAATAGAAACTTTATAGTAAATATATGTTTATTTCTTTAATTAAAGACACAGGGAATGTTTGACTATTCTGCTTTTTGAAACGTCAGTGATGGATTTTTTTTTTTTTTTTTTTGCAACTGACAGATCTCACTAACATTTCACAAACCACCAAGATAATACATATATTTAGACAAAAAACTACAAAAATTACATCTATATTAATGGCCAGTTACAAGTTAATAGTGGTGCTACTTTCTGGGTTGCACTTATTTTGTGACATGAAAACATTTCTGAATCTGACAGAAAACAAGTCATATATTATTGACAGATAATGCTTCTTAAAGTAATATTAGTCACTGAACTATCAACACGAAAACATTTAGTTGAAAAACTACAAATAGTTTGCTTAAAGCTTAATGCTGAGTATATTATTTACTGGATGCATACATTTACAACGAAGAAAACTTAAAGATTCTGTTAAAGACTTCCCAGATTACAGGCAAGACCAATTTACAACACAGCTAGATTAGTTTATTAAAGTGTATTTTATCTTATTTCTGTTTTCCTCAAAAATTTTAGTGACATTAGAAATTCCGAAGAAAGTCTTCAGGAAAATGTCAGAATGTCTTGGCCTGGGAGTCAGGTAACTTGACAATCTCCTAGTCTCAGTTTTTTCCAAAACATACTGTGTTACAGCCCTATTGGAAACTCAAACTTTGCTCAGATCTGTGTGAATTCTTTTTAAGATTTACCATATGCCTCACACTTAGGCATTTTGTTCTTGATATTTTCTTTCCTCAGAAGTTCGACATTTTGATTACCTTCTACCCGAATATCATATAAGAATTGGCCTAGATCCCAAACTTCTGTGAAATCTTTTAGCTACTCTAGGACTCACAAATAGCTTCTCCACTTATTCAATGAGCATATTGGTTACATATGTTTTCTTACATCATTGAAATAAAATAAATAAAATGAGATCTCTACCTGTACATGATCACAGGCTAGTAGAAGTTGGTGGGAGAGGAGAGTCAGATAAAAAGTGTAAAGCATAATTAAAATGTATTAATACAGGTAATGTAATAGAAGTGTGAACAAAATACTTTAGGATCACTTAAGAGAGAATATCTAATTGCCTATGGGTGAATATGGGGACATTTGAAAATGGTTCAATGCCTGCTCATTTACCAGAAAACTTTCAAATTTTCTACTCCTCAACAGACTCTCCAGCTGAAATCAATTCTTTCTCTGCACATTCACAGGGCATAAAACATGTTTGTTGAATGAATCACAATGAGTATCAGTTTACAAATTACAACACTATTTCTATACTTCTATCACCAGAAATGTGAAACTGTCCAAACATTTCTGCATTTGTGAGGTCTTTTATGCCCATCATTTGCTTCTGTCCCCTGCTCTTTAGAAATCAGAACAAGCTTTAAGGGAAAAAAGAGTAGAATGTGGTAATCAGTTCATTGTCTGTCCCTTTTCACTGCAACTCTAGCTTAACTATCTCCAGTGTCACGTGGTTGTTTCTTCTTTTTTCTTCATCTCTTCATTTCTTTTTTTTAAGTTGAAGTATAGTTGACTTACAATATTATATTAGTTTCAGCTGTACAACCTAGTGATTCTATATTTTTATAGTTTATATTCCATATAAAAGTATTATAAAGTACCAGCTACAGTCTCTCATTTGTCTTATTTTTTAGAGTCCACATATAAGTGAAAGCATACAGTATTTGTCTTTCTCTGCCTGACTTGTTTCACTAAGCATAATACCTTCCAGGTCCATCCATGTTGTCACAAATGGCAAAATTTCATTCTTTTTATAGCTAGTATTCTTTTATATATATATGTATATATATATATATATCTCATATCCTCTTTATTTGTTCATCTGTTGATGGACACTGATGTTGCTTCCATATCTTGGCTATTATAAAAAGTGCTATAATGAACATTGGGATAAATATATCTTTTCAAATTAGTGTCTTAATTTTGTTCAGATCTATACCCAGAAATGGAATTTTTGGACCATATGGTAGTTCCATTACTAATATTTTGAGAAACTTCCAAACTGTTTTCCTATTTCTTATTTTAAATTTTTATTACTTTTATTTCTTAGTAGTAATGCATTGGTCTGATTTTAACTACTCCATCAGAAATGGAATAGGAAGTCCAAAAGAGCTTTGACTTTGGAGTCAGACACATAAGGATTCATGTTCTATTATACTTCTTACTGGGAAAGTAACTTAATCTTTTTACAGATTAATATCCTTCATCTGTAATGTGCCAAATGTAATATAAAATTAAACATGTGGCTCAGTAAAAAAAAAATTCCAAATAAATATCAAATTTTCTTTAGAGTAAAATATTGAATAAAATGCATAAAATACCATCAAATAATAGTTTAAAATTTTTCATTTAAATAGGAGACAACTTTCAGGTAAGGCAATTGGATAAAACAATCCATTCTATGCACAGTGTAACAAAATGGACAAGTAATTTCTTTAAAAATACAACTTTTATAAATGCAAGTAGCTCCAAGTATCAAATGTTTGGACTAAAGGAGTGATGTAGAATTTATTTTTCCTAATACCATGCTGCTATTTTCCAAATGGCAGATGAAGTACTACTACTAATAATAATAATCCAGGGAAAAGACATGAATTAAGTATAGCAGTCAAATTCCATTACTCTTCAACTTCTCTGAAAATGATCTGTATTCTTATCAGTATTACTATCCTATTGAAACACCATTCATTTTTCACTGAAAATATAACCATGCTTGACTTTCATATTATTTTGATGAGAAATGAATACTAATAATATTATAATATGCCATGAAAAATCTCTTAACACATGTATGTGCATGGATCTGCTTTCTACTTTAACTAAAATGAATTTGACAAAAGCATTGTTGGCTAAGACATGACTTGATCTATTTCTATTTATATAATAATGTCACCACTCACATGACACATACAAACATTGATATATAGCTATAAAAAGACTAATAAAAGAGACATTTGTTTTCTTTAAATTTGGGATAGAAATGTAGCATATTCTGAATCATTTCTATTTTGAATAAACATTATATAAGTTTGGCACTCTTTCACAGTGCTGACAAAGGAAATGTAATCATTTAAATAATCATACAGACTGTGGCCGGTTAGCTCAGTTGGTTAGAGCGTGGTGCTAATAAATAATCATACAATAAATAAGTAAATTAGAGAAAGAATTTAATTCATTGAAAGCTCTTGATTTTGAGTACTTATGAGTATTAAGTCTAAAATTTAATTTAATGTTCTTTTCCACAGTAATAGAACTAATAACAGAACATTTTATGCCATCAATAAAAGTCAATTTTATTAAGTGGAAATAAAGATATTGTACACTATAATATTGATGAGGCAATTCTGAAAATGGCTTTTTAATTTTTTTTCTTTATATGTAAAAAAACATCAGAGCATGGGATTTATGACATTAAGGCACTTTCTATGAGTTCATTTGAATAGTCAAATGATAATTCTTTTCATCTATATTTGTATCTATGTACCACTACATCCCTCTTATAAATGTTTTAAATTGCATCATTTTAAATATGACTGCCTTTCATATAGTTCATAAATTCATCTATAATTGCCACATTCAAAAATGAAGGGAGGCCATTCTATGCCATCTCATTTTCTCTGACTTCAGATTTGAACCTTTTCATTTTTTTGTGTGATTTCCCAGAGTCATCTCCAAGTACCATTATTAAGCTAAGTTGTTTTTCTAGTTAGTTTACTTACTTGTTTGTTTATTTATAGGTAAAGGAGTTACACTTCAAATGGATGCAATTCTGAGAGCCTGAACTTGAAATCAAGAGTGCCATCTCATCATTGATCACCTGATGGTTACTTAGCATATTCTGAGTTTTTCTTTACTTTCATGGAGGGATTACTTGTGGGGATTTTTTGTCTTTATAATGACATAAATTATGATATAAGTAGCTCTTTTTATGAGATATTGTGGTCCTTTCTCAGATATGTCACCAGTGAGGAAAAACTAAAGAATGAATATGACATAATCCTTTCTGAAATTTTCTTCTTTTATATTCATAATTCCTCAACTTCTAATTGTCCTCTAAATTCAGGCCAATCTATAGCACAGGCTGATTCATGCATTTCTCCTCACTTTGAGGAGAGCTACTATTCTAATGTCATAGAATTTCTAGTATCTGAAATGTCTCTCAAGTTTACATTTTAAGTTTAACTGCAAATTTATTCAACAGTCATTCTATAGTTCTAGCTGTTCATGATCCCAAATATAACAACATTGCATGTGTACAGTAATCCTTCCTGCAAGAAATTCTGGTCAGTACAATCAGTATTATTCCTGTCCTACTGTAGTTTTGGTGAGGGTTCATTAGATTTACTGTTTGGATAAGAAAATAAAACCCTTCAGAGTATGTAGTACCCTAGAAGTTCTTTCTACCACTCATTCTGCCATTTCCTTACTTGCACTAGGGTTCTATTTAAATTAATTTATATGTCCTAATATAAGCTCTACAGCAGCAAGACATTCATACTGCTCAGAGCCACATCTCCAGGACCTAGAAGAGTGCCTATTTATAGCAGAAACTTAAGGAGTTGTTGCTGATGAATAATTGTAGCACTTGTGAATTGATAATTAATTATCTATGACAAATCTTCAATTGATATTTAAGAGAAGATTTTCTGTCTAGCACTTCAAATAACATGAAATGATTATTCACCTTCTTTACAGCTGGAAAACCAAGTAACAAGGAAGAAATGAGTCACCAAAGTCAACTTTAATGCATGAAATGCTTGGCTTGTGTGTAGTTTTAGAGAACCAGTGGGGTACATTTGGGTTTTCTGGTACCAAACTATATTAATTCCAAACATTGTAATGGATCATTTAGTTTATTTCATTACACAAAAAGATTGAGCCTGTGGAGTTTTCAATTAGCTCAAGTCTCTTTCTGCAATGCGTTGGTTTGAAAACATATCAAGCAACATCTGCTGGAAAGTTTTCTCCAAACCATTTTAGACTTTTTAGAATTCCAAGGTCACTTTATTGAACAGTACTAAGAAAGCAAGTTAGATAACATAAAGGAAAGAGATTTCAGTGTTTTCTTTGATTTTTGTTTTGAGAAAGAAAAAGGGAATAGGTCAAAGGAAAGAAGAAATATCATCTTGAGGTGACTGGTTTTTAAAATGAGATAAAACTAGCCATCTCCCAAGTGACATGGTCTCTTTATACTAAAATATGATCCAAGCTGCTGAGGTCAGAGAAGAGCTTAAGAAGGCAACAGACATGAGCTTTTTCTAATGTTGCAGGTGCTAACAGATTAGGTAAAGCCACAGCAGCTGAGCTTTCAGTAGTAATTTAGATTAAATTTTTAAAAAATTAAGAGATCGTGTGCATGTGTGTGCGTTTAGTATCTCCTGCACAATATTCCAGTCTGTTGCAATGTCACAGAAGTATGTCCCTGCTTCTAGGAGGGTTAACCCTATTATTCATACTGATATATTCTCTAAACCACATAAAAAGAACCGTTGTTCCTTTAAGCAGAAAAAAAAATTGCCCACTTAACTAATTCTGTCACCATACTTTCACAATAACCTCCTTGTTTTCTTTTGTATTCACCTAGCCTATATTAGGTTTTATTTCATCCCCTTTCTCCTCTTAGGTTTCACAATTTTTTCTACTCTTATTCATGCCTTAATCATATTATTTTCTTTTCCCTTTCTTCCTTTTTTCCTGTCCATTTTATTTTCCCCTCTTTTCAACTTTTTTTCGCAGATTTTATCACATTCATTTTCAAAATTTTCCACTTTATTTTTTATCTCTTGCCCTTCTAAGACACTCAGGAGTACCAGTTAAATAGAAGCAGAACATATTATATACATTCTCTAGAGGAGAAGCAAACTGTTGAATAAGGAAGTGGTTGAATTTAGCAGTGAAATTATGAGGGATGAAAAAATAACGAGGTAAGCAAACACTGCATCTTCTCCTTTCCCAAGCATCTTTGCATCCCTGCCTTTCAAGCCCAGCAAAATCTTGCATTCTTTTAACTTGCCAAATGTCATGTGGCAATTGATTACCAATCTGAGGCCTTATGTGTATGTATATATATATATAATATATATATTATATATATATATATAAAATCTTTCATCCTAAGAATCTGGTAAACTGTATATTAATGAAGGAGTATTTCTTGCTTTTGTTTTCTGTACAGACAAGTTTTGTTCTTCAAATTACCAAAATAGAACTTGAACTGGATGGACACTTACTTCTTTAGAATATAGTTTCACTTTTTCAAATGACTTTTGCAAAACACTCTTCAAGAAAACTGCTTATCCTTTGACCTCTACCCTTCTTTGTAAGCACTAACTTCCTTCATGCATCAATTATAAGTATTCCTTTGTAAACACTTTTGAATATCTCTTTTTTTCTTCCAGTTTTATTAAGGTATAATTGACATACAGCACTTTATATGTTTAAGGTGTACAGCATAATGATTCTTGAATGGTCTTTCTTTTTGCTTTCTCCTTTACATTCACTTAAAGAAACAACAACAGCAGCTGTGGTTAGACCCAATTATCCACTTACTCTACATACCTGCATCCATGGGACTGAATTCATCTGGAAAAAACTTGTAGCTTTGATGACTGGATATACTTTAATGTTCTGAGCAAAACTTCCAAAATAAACATAAAATTGACTTGAAATGCTATCACATTTTCTGAGTTTGTTGGCTCTCCCACTCACCAAAAGTATGTTCTTCTCTCCTCAAATATCCATTAACTCTCTATATTCTCCTGCTCCTCAACAAAAATGTCACCTGTCCTTAGACCCCTTCTTCCTCCATTAATTAAAGTAGGTTCCTCACCACCTGCTGCCGAGTCATAATAAATTTACATTTTAGACCAGAAATGAACAGTCTGATATTATCTCACTCATCTATTTGCTTAATTGTAATTGCCTGTCTTCTTGTCAGGTCTTTGGCATGCTGTGTGTGTGTGTGTAATCTCTTTCAAGCCTCAGAATAACCATATGATCTTGAATTTATTATCCCTATTTTCCAGGTGAAGAAAAGGAACTCTAAGATCAGAGATAGAATTTAAACTTAGCACTGATTTTATAACATTTGAGTGTACTGTAATATTTCTTCCCACATAACCCACTAATGAATTGCAGTGTCCTAAAGTTTCTACATTGAGTAATACTAAAATATACAGCTTATACTATTAGGTAATTTTATCATCAAGTGAAATTATTAAAAAGCAGTTGGAACACTACAGAGACATTATTTCTCTTTAAGGTATAAAAAATAAGCTAAACACAAAATGTCCTTGAAAAATTCTCACAGTCTCACAAAGCTAATTCAAAATATAATAGCCCCTCTGCAGAATGTTAACAAAAAAAACAGAAAAAATTATATGTGGATACTTACGGAGAGAGAACAGACTAAAAAGAAAGAGTCTAAATCTTAACTTTGAGTAGCTTCTACATTTAGTAAGACAATAGATGAATGAATTTTGAAATAATCATCAGTATATTATAGTTATTCTTATTTTTATGTTCTGTAGAGAATTCAAGTACAAAGATGAATAGTATCTTTAAACTGTAGTTACATACCTGATCAATTTTAGTAATTTTTCCAAAGATATTTTTCATTTAGCAAATTCACTAAAATTAAAAAGTCATTCTATAATGAATTGCCTAAACATATGCTATCAAAATATAGTTACAAGGCTGAGGGAAGTGTTTCAGTATTATTCAAGAATGGTTCAAAATCTATGTTAAAAAAAAGACCTTTATTCTAATACATTAAAATAGAGAAATACCTTGTATGTATGTACAACTCAGGAATTCAGGAATTCCTCCATTCCAAAAGCAGTGGCATTAAATTTCTTTTTGATTAGAAATGAAAAAGGAGAAGTAACACCACAGAAATACAAAGGATCATAAAAGACTACTACAAACCACTCTATGCCAATAAAATGGATAACACCAAAGAAATGGACAGATTCTTTGAAAGGTATAACCTGCCAAGACTGAACCAGGAAGAAATAGAAAATATGAACAGACCATTCGTAAGTACTGAAATTGAAACAGTGATTAAAAATCTTCCAACAAACAAGAGTCCAGCACCAGATGGCTTCACTGGCAAATTCTGTGAAGAGAAGAGTTAAAACCTGTCCTTCTGAAACTCTTCCAAAAAACTGCAGAGGAAGGAACACCCCCAAGCTCATTCTATGAGGCCACCATCACCCTGATACCAAAACCAGACAAAAACACCACAAAAAAAGAAAATTACCAGTATCAGTATCAGGCCAGTATCACTGATGAACATAGATGCAAAAAATACTCAGCAAAATATTAGCAAACTGAATCCAACAATACATTAAAAGGATCATCCACCATAATCAAGTGGGATTTATCCCAAGGATACAAGTACTCTTCACTATCCACAAATCAATCAGCATGATACAACACATTAACAAACTGAAGAATTAAAACCATATGATCATCTCAATTGATGCAGAAAAAGCTTTTGACAAAATTATGATAAGAGCTCTCCAGAAAGTGGGAAAAGAGGAAACTTACCTCAACATAATAAAGGCCATATAGGATAAACCCACAGCTAACATCATTCTCAACAGTGAAAAGTTGAAAGCATTCCCTCTAAGATCAGGAACAAGGCAAGGATGTCCACTATCACCACTTTTATTTAACATTGATTTGGAAGGTATAGCTATGGCAATCACAGAAGAAAAAGAAATAAAAGTAATCCAAACTGGAAAAGAAGAAGTAAAAATGCCACTGTTTGTGGATGACATGATACAATACATAGAATATCCTAAAGGGGTTACCAGAAAACTATTATACTAGAGCTCATCCATGAATTTGGTAAAGTTGTAGGATACAACATTAATACACAGAAATCTCTTGCATTCCTACACACTAACAACAAAAGATCAGAAACAGAAATCAATGAAAAAATCCCATTTACCATTACATTGAAGAGAATAAAATACCTAGGAATAAACCTACCTAAGGAGACAAAAGACCTCTATTCTGATAACTATAAGATGCTGATGAAAAAAATCAGAGAGGACACAAACAGATGGAAGGATATACTATGTTCTTTGACCGGAAGAATCAATATTGTCAAAATGAATATACTACCCCAGACAATCTACACAGTCAATACAATCCCTATCAAACTACTAACGGTATTTTCACAGAACTAGAACAAAAAATTCTAAAATTTATATGGAAACCCAAAAGATCTTAAATAGACAAAGCAATCCTGAGAAAGAAAAATGGAGCTGGAGGAATTAGGCTCCCTGACTTCAGACTATCCTACAAAGCTACAGTAATCAAAACAGTATGGTACTGGCACTAAAACAGAAATATAGATCAATGGAACAGGATAGATACTTCAGAAATAAACTCATGTACCTATGGTCAACTAATCTATGACAAAGGAGGTAAGAATATACAATGGAGAGAAGACAGCCTTTTCAATAGTGGTGTTGGGAAAACTGGACAGCTACATGTAAAAAAATGAAATTAGAACACTCTCTAACACCATACACAAAAATAAACTTGAAATGGATCAAAGACCTAAATGTAAGGCTGGACACTATAAAACTCAGAGAGGAAAACATAGGCAGAACACTATTTGGCATAAATTGAAGAAATATCTTTTTTAATCTACCTCATAGACTAATGAAAATGAAAACAAAAATAAACAAATGGGACCTAATTAAACTTAAAAGCTTCTGCACAGCAAAGGAAACTATAAACAAATGGAGAAAATATTTGCAAATGAAACGACTGACAATGGATTCATTTCTAAAATATATAAACAGCTCATGCAGCTCTATGTCAAAAAAATAAACAACCCAATCAAAAAATGTGCAGAAGATCTAAATAGACATTTCTCCAAAGAAGACATACAGATGGCCAAAAGCACATAAAAAGATGCTCAACATCACTAATTATCAGTGAAGTGCAAATCAAAACTACAATGAAGTATCACCTCACACTGGTCAGAACGACCATTACCAAAATGTCTACAAACAGGAATTGCAGGCTTGTGTCTCTTCCCTCCTCTGTAATTAAGCTGCCCCAGAGCCCAATGGGAAGGTGACCTCACTGAGGCTGGTGGCTCTGGAGGGACCCCACCGACTGAAGCTGCAATTGTCCTTGGGACTGTGGGCCAGTTGTTTCAACAAGTAACTTAAGATAAAATGGGAAAACAAGGAGGTTTGTGCCTGAGATCATATTGATGTGAAACCAGGGATGGTCACCTTGGGCCAGTTCTCTGAAACCTGGACCTTAAAGGCCACCTCTATTCATAAAAAGAAAGGATTTTTCCATTTGGAGGTCAACGTGTCAGAGTACATTTCCTGAAGTTGGAGCCGGATCCAGGGAAGTTGACCACTGTATATCTCTCAAAGTACAGCTATAGAGCATCTCTGTCAAACACCAGTCTATAGATGAGGAAATAGACACTGAGGCACAGAGAGGTTAAGTTGCTTGCTCAAAGTCACATAGACACTGTGTGGCTGACAGGGTCTTGGTGCTCCGGCCGGCTGTCAGGTCTGAGTCTCTGAGGTGGGAGAGCCAACTTAAGGACATTGGACCACCAGAGAACTCCAGGCCCCAAATAATATCAATCAGCAAGAGCTCGCCCAGAGATCTCCATCTCAAAGCTAAGACCCAACTCCACTGAATGACCAGCAAGCTACAGTGCTGAACACCCCATGCCAAACAACTAGCAAGACAGGAACACAACCCCATTCATTAGCAGAGAGATTGCTTAAAATCATAAGAAGTTAACAGACAACCAAAAACATATCACTGGACACATTCCTGCCCACCAGAAAGACATGATCCATCCTCATCCACCAGAACACAGGCACCAGTCCCCTCCACCAGGAAGCCTAAACAACCCACTGAACCAACCTTAGTCATTGGGGACAGACACCAAAAACAATGGGAACTACAAAACTGCAGCCTGTAAAAAGGAGACCTCACACAGTCAGTTAAGCAAAATGAGAAGACAGAGAAATACACAGCAGATAAAGGAGCAAAGTAAAAACCCACCAGACCAAACAAATGCAGAGGAAATAGGCAGTCTACCTGAAAAAGAATACAGAGTAATGATAGCAAAGATGTTACAAATCTTGGAAATAGAATGAAGAAAATTTTTTTAAAAATGTTTAACAAGGATCTAGAAGAACTAAAGAGCAAACAATGATGAACAACACAATAAATGAAATTAAAAACTCTCTAGAAGGAATCAATTGCAGAATAACTGAGGCAGAAGAACGTATAAGTGACCTGGAAATAAAACTAGTGGAAATAACTACCACAGAGCAGAATAAAGAAAAAAGAATGAGAAGAATTGAGGACAGTCTCAGAGACCTCTGGGACAACATTAAATGCACCAATATTTGAATTACAGGGGTCCAACAAGAAGAGAAAAAGAAAAGAACTGAGAAAATATTTGAAGAGATTACAGTTGAAAACTTCCCTAAAATGGGAAAGGAAATAGTCAACCAAGTCCAGGAAGTGCAGCAAGTCCCATACAGGATAAATCCAAGGAGAAACACACCAAGAGACATATTAATCAAACTATCAAAAACTAAATTCAAAGAAAAAATATTAAAAGCAGCAAAGGAAAAGCAACAAATAACATACAAGGGAATCCTCATAAGGTTAACAGCTGATCTTTCAGCAGAAACTCTGCAAGCCAGAAGGACATATTTAAAGTGATGAAAGGGAAAAACCTACAACCAAGATTGCTCCACCCAGCAAGGACCTCATTCAGATTTGACAGATAAATTAAAACCTTTAAAGATAAGCAAAAACTAAGAGAATTCAGCACCACCAAACCAGCTTTACAACAAATGTTAAAGGAACTTCTCTAGGCAGGAAGCACAAGAGAGGGAAGAGACCTACAATAACAAACCCAAAACAATTAAGAAAATGGTAATAGGAACATACATATTGATAACTACCTTAAATGTAAATGGATTAAATATTCCAACCAAAAGACATAGACTGGCTGAATGGATACAAAAACTAGACCTGTATACATGTTGTCTACAAGAGACCCACTTCACACCTAAGGACGCATAGAGACTGAAAGTGAGGGGATGGAAAAAGATATCCCATGCAACTGGAAATCAAAAGAAAGCTGGAGTAGCAATTCTCATATCAGACAAAATAGATTTGAAAATAAAGACTATTACAAGAGACAAAGAAGGACACTACATAATGATCAAGGGATCAATCCAAGAAGAAGATATAACAATTGTAAAATTTATGCACCCTACATAGGAACATTTTAATACATAAGGCAAATGCTAACAGCCATAAAAGGGGAAATCAACAGTAAGACAACAATAGTAGGGGACTTTAATACCCTGCTTTCACGAAGGTACAGATCAACCAAAATGAAGATTAAGGAAACACAAACTTTAAGTAACACATTAAACAAGATGGACTTAATTGGTATTTATAGGACATTCCATCCAAAAACAACAGAACATCCTTCCTTTTCAAGTGCTCATGGAACATTCTCCAGGATAAATCATATCTTTGAACATAAATAAAGCCTTGATAAATTTCAGAAAATTGAAATAGTATCAAGTATCTTTTCTGACAACAATGCTATGAGACTAGACATCAATTACAGGAAAAAAACTGTAAAAAATGCAAACACATGAAGGCTAAACAATACACTACTAATAACCAAGAGATCACTGAAGAAATAAAAAAATACCTAAAAACAAGTGACGATGAAACATGACAACCCAAAACCTATGGGATGCAGCAAAAGCAGTTTCAAGAGGGAAGTTTATAGCAATACAATCTTAACTCAAGAAACAAGAAATATCTCAAATAAACACCCTAACCTTACACCTAAAGCAATTAGAGAAAGAAGAATGAAAAACCTCAAGCTAGCAGAAGGAAAAGAATCATAAATATCAGTTCAGAAATAAATGAAAAATAAATGAAGGAAACGATAGCAAAGATCAAGAAAACTAAAAGCTTGTTTTTTGAGAAGAAAAACAAAATTGATAAACCATTAGCCAGATTCATTCATTAAAAATGGGAAAAGACTCAAATCAACAGAACTAGAAATGAAAAGGGAGAAGTAACAACTGACACTGCAGAAATACAAAGGATCATGAGAGATTACTACAAGCAACTATATGCCAATAAAATAGACCACCTGTAAAAAATGGACAAATTCTTAGAAAAACACAACCTTCTGACACTGAACCAGGAAGAAATAGAAAATATAAAATGACCAATCACAAGCACTGAAATTGAAATTGTGATTAAAAATCTTCCATCAAACAAAAGCCCAGGGCCAGATGGCTTCATAGGTGAATTTTATCAAACATTTAGAGAACAGCTAACACCTATCCTTCTCAAACTCTTCCAAATATAGCAGAGGGAGAAACACTCCCAAACTGGTATCAGTTTTCGCTGATACCAAAACCAAAGATGTCACAAAAAAAGAAAACAATAGGCCAATATCACTGATGAACATAGAGGCAAAAGTCCTCAACAAAATACTAGCAAACAGAATCCAACAGCACGTTAAAAGGATCGCACACTATAGTCAACTGGGGTTTATCCCAGGAATGCAAGGATTCTTTAATATATGCAAATCAATCAATGTGATACACAATATTAACAAATTGAAGGATAAAAACCATATGACCATCTCAACAAATGCAGAAAAAGCTTTTGACAAAATTCAACACCCATTTATGATAAAGACCCTCCAGAAAGTAGGCACAGACGGAACTTACCTCAACATAATAAAGGCCAAATATGACAAACCCACAGTCACCATCTTTCTCAATAGTGAAAAACTGAAATCATTTCCACTAAGCTCAGGAACAAGACAAGGTTGCTCACTCTCACCACTGTTATTCAACATAGTTTTGGAAGTTTTAGCCACAACAATCAGAGACAAAAAAGAAATAAAAGGAATCCAAATTTGAAAAGAAGATAATCTGTCTCTGTTTTCAGATGATATGATACTCTACATAGAGAATCCTGAAGATGCTACCAGAAAACTACTAGAATTAATCAATGAATATGATAAAGTAGCAGGGTACAAAATTAATGCACAGTAATCTCTTGCACTCCTATACACTAATGATGAGAAATCTGAAAGAGAAATTAAGGACACATTGCCATTTACCATTGCAACAAAAAGATTAAAATACCTAGGAATATACCTACCTAAGGAGCCAAAGACCTGTATGCAGAAAACTATAAGACACTTATGAAAAAAATTAAAGATGATACAAACAGATGGAGAGATATACCATGTTCTTGGATTGGAAGAATCAACATTGTGAAAATGACTCTACTACCCAAAGCAATCTACAGATTCAATGCAATCCTTATCAAACTACCAATGGCATTTTTCACAGAACTAGAACAAAAAGTTCACAATTCGTATGGAAACACAAAAGACCCCAGATAGCCAAAACATTCTTGAGAAAGAAAAACGGAGCTGGAAGAATCAGGCCCCCTGACTTCAGACTATAGTACAAAGCTATAATAATCAAGACATTATGGTACTGGCACAAAAACAGAAATATAGATCAGTGGAACAAGATAGAAAGCCCAGAGATAAAACCTTTCACATATGATCACCTTATCTTTGATACAGGAGGCAAAAATATACAATGGAGAAAAGACAACCTCTTCAATAAATAGGAAAACTGGGCAGCTACATGTGAAAGAATGAAATTAGAACACTCCCTAACACCATACACAAAAATAAACTCAAAATGGATTAAAGACCTAAATGTAATGTCAAACATTATAAAATGCTTAGAGGAAAACATAGGCAGAACTCTCTATGATATAAATCACAGCAAGATCCTTTCTGACCCACCTCCTAGTGAAATGGAAGTAAAAACAAAAATAAAGAAATGGGACCTAATGAAACTCAAAAGCTTTTGCAGAGCAAAGGAAACCATAACTAAGACGAAACAACAACCCTCAGAATGGGAGAGAATATTTGCAAATGAAGCAACTGACAAAGGATTAATCTCCAAAATATACAAGCAGTTCATGCAGCTCAATATCAAAAAAACAAACAACCCAATCCAAAAATGGGCAGAAGACCTAAATAGACATTTCTCCAAAGAAGATAGACAGATTGGCAACAAAAATAGAATCACAGATGTAGAAAACAAACTTATGTTTACCAGGGGGGAAAGCGGGGGGTAGGGATAAGTTGGGAGATTGGGATTGGCATACTGCTATATATAAAATATCAATAGATAACTAATAAGGACCTACTATATAGCACTGGGAACTCTACTCAGTACTCTGTAATGAGCATATGGGAACGAATCTACAAAACAGTAGATATATGTATATATATATATTTAACTGATTCACTTTGCTATACAGCAGAAACTAAGTACAACATTGTAGATCAATTATACTCCAATAAAATTTGTTTAAATAGCAAAATAATAAAGTTCCTTTTGAGGAAATCAATGTTTTAACATATAATATTCTCATATATAATAATCTCTCGTGAACCTAATACTTGTAGATTCATCTAAATTTTTTTAAAATTACATATTAAAACACTTGGTTTAATTTCAGATGACAAGATTTTTGATCTGGACACAGTGATTAAATATATAAGTATAAATTCGTTACTTAGTCTTTCTGGGCTTCAATTTCCTCATTGGTAATATCAAGCTAATAATACCTACTTTATAGAATTGGGAAAATTGGATGAGATAGTACTTGTGAGAACAACCAGCACAGGGTCAGACTCATATACAAAGACCAATGCCTAATATTCAGCTTGAAAGCTCTCCCTGATTAGTTTCTGTCAGTTCTATATATTGTTGAAATGCATCAACCTTTTTGAAATAGTTTTCTTTCCATTTGTTGATTTCTCCTGGGAAGATATGAAACATATTACTGATCATTTTACAGAATTTGCAGAACCTATTACATTTTAATTATCTTAATAAAGCTTTGTACCTCACAAACAAATACTGCAATGGCTGGCTTCTACCCAGACTAAATGTTGTAGCTAAACAAACTAAAAACAGTGAGTAAGTTCAATATCAAAGGAAGGAAAATGAAGCCCATAGGTAGGGTATTATGTAAATACTAAACAAGTATAGAAGACAGCTGGATTTAATTAAATCTGAGAGTCCCACTTTGATTTAAAATGCCCCATACAGACTGAGCAGGCTGATTGGATCAATCATGGCTCTTACTTTTGATAAATTTAACTTATCTACATAGATGCAATTGAAAACAATCAATATAGGTAAAATAGGGGACAATTAACACATAGGTGACCAAAGTTTCATTCTTATACATACAGATATACAATATTGTTCACCCTGACAATAAGCTTAAGCCTCCAACTTTAATTTATAGCTTGCATGTTTTATATAGCAATAAAAGGAACATTCACAGCAGACATAAATTTTATCAATAGTAGCAGCAAATCATCTGGGAAACAAACTTGAGGTCCCAAACTCCACTATGATGGACAAAAATAGGATTAGCTGTCCATCACCTATTTTTAAGGTCTTCTTTTCCTCTTATCTATACATTTCCTATGGATCCTCTTTGTAAGTAAAAGTTGATCTGCTACTCTTCCAGGGAGTGGGGAGTGGGGCGTGCATATTCTGACTCAAACTAAGCCACTAGGTGTTTCTTTCCTTGAATTTTTCACTGAGAAGCAGAGAGAGTTTGGTCATTCTCTCTATGTTGGCTGAGGATGGGTTTGATGGATTAGTCAGATGCTTAATAACAAAAAAATTCCAAATCTTATTTAACACATTAAAGATATATGTTCACTCACATCAAGGTCATTGTTTTTACGTGGTTGTGGCTCAGGGAGCAGGCAATTTTCCTATTGCCACATGTAGTATACATTCCTAGAATCTTTCTTCCTTCCTAGGATCTTTCATATGTATGAGACTGCCTTGGTGGCATATTGCTGATAGCTGGAAGTCAGAAAGACTTTAAGTAGATACTCCCATCATTACCTGTCTAAGCCTTTATGTTATATCTGACTTGTGTTCATAGCCCAGTGGTGAGAATCAGCCACATGATCTTACCAAGATATAAGGGAGACTGGACAATGTTTAACAGTGAGGCAGAGAGAAGAAAAGGGTTTTCTGAATATCTAACCCATTTCTACCACAGAACATACAACTTGAATATTCTTGGTGGATATGTTTCCCACAAGGTGTTAAATGAATAAAACTGACACACTGCAAAATCAGGGAACAGTCCAAAAAGACTGCTCTCACTTGTGATAACAATTGCAAGTTCAGGGGTACCCCAAACTATTCTTATGTTTAATAATTTTCTAGAAAGACTTGCAGTGATCACTGAAAGCTGTTATAATCATAGTTAAGGTTTCTTATAGCTAAAAGATAAATTTTACAGTCAGCCAAAGGAAGAGGCAGATAGGGCAACATCCAGAAAAGTTCCAAATGTAGACCTTCTATGTTTGGAGTCATGGACAGTGTTAGGTCCCTGATATTAATGTATGATAATATGCACAGAATATTGCCAACTAGAGAAGCTTACCTGAATTTTGAGTCTAGAGTCTTTATTGAGACTCAATCACATAAACAAGGTAGACTTCTCAAGTGAGTAATCTCAGCCTCCAGTCCTTCAGGAGGTCAAGCTCATACCATGTGAACCAAAGCTTTCACCCTAAACCATATCATTAGATTATTGCCAGTATCATTCTAAATTACCTTGTTAAAATAACAAAGTGACCCAAGCCCACAGGCAAATAAAATTACTCTAACAAGCACTTTCCAAAGGCTTAGAGATCACCTCCCAGAACCCAATGGCAAAGGCCAAACCACTCTTTGGGGCAAGTTAAATTCTTCACTATACACATATAAAAACAGCTTTAATATTAAAAAGAGAGAGATTAGTGACAGCATGTAAGCTCCTGTTTCCAAACTTTACTAAAATCCAAATTTCTTTCCACAGTTTATTTCAACCATTCTTTTAAATTGGTAATGCCATACATTCCTTCATTTAGTCATGTTTGCACATCTCAAGCTAGATATTGCATGTGTCTTATCTAAGCACTTATGTTTACCAATACACTTTTGTTTCATGGTCATAAAAATAAGTGGTTTCTGTAACACCAGCTCTACCAATTCAAATAATTGGCATGACAACCACAATGATAAGAGAGGAAAAGTAATTTCCAAGGCATGAGAGCTACTGAAGGAAGCAAAAACCTGATTATGAGAAAGCCTTAATACTTCAGGTAAGGAGGGATGGAGAAAGGTTAGTAACATTTTATAAAGTACCTTCTCTATGGTAGTGATTTTATATAAAATTATTTTATTTAAAATTCACAACAGCCACAGGCTTCTAATACCTTTATTTTACAGAGAGAACATTGACATTATACAAGACCTAGGAAATATGCATAGGCCATTGAATTAATTTACAAGCAATGGCAACATATTTCAACAGTGTTCTTATTGGCTAACAAATCCTGCTATATTACTATGTAATGTTGCATTTAAAGAAACGTTTACTATCCAGCCTATAACTTTGGGATTATTTTTTCAAAATCATGAAAATAAAAAATACAGAAAAATCATTTTTAATTCCAGGTACAATTAGTAGAACACTTAAATTTGAACAAAATCAACTCAATATATTGAAAATTTGATAGTGTTTTTCTTTTTTAACAAGGGTAGCATTTATCTCTTAGGATCACCACCAATTTTTTATAATAGATTTGTTTCTCATTTTAATACTTTTTAAGTATGAAGTTAATTCTCTTTTCCTCAGTTCTCACATTTGCATAATGGGAATGGTAACAGTGTTATTTGGAAGATTAAATAAATTGAAATATATAAAGCTCTTATAAGAGTTACCAGCATATAGTGAGCCTTATATTGTGCTTAATCATTATTATTACTATAATTATATTACTTTTTTCTATTTTGTATAAATATATCAATAAAATTTCAGAGTCTCTAAAGTTTCCTCTATTTTTTTATGGACATCTTGGCATTTACATTCTAAATTTGCAACTTAAGAGTATTTTCTGACAGCAATTGCTCACAAAGTGTACAAATTCACAAAGACTATTTTGACAAAGAACTGGTGTCATATCGTAAAATCAGCAACAATAATGTTTGAAGTAATGATTTAAATTCTCTATGATAAGTTTGACTTTACATATAAACATAAAACTAGGGGAAATTTTTAAAAATATAATAAAATATGAAGCTAATAACAATGAAAAAAATGCCAGAAATAAATAGAACAATTAAACTGTGTAGCAAAGTCAGTAATGTTTGTCTATGTTAAGCTAAAGCTTTTTTAATAGCATATAATGGAATGTTAAGAAATAAGACAAAGTTAGTTTAATAAACTTGCAAACGTAAAAATAAAAGTCATTAAGATAAAGTTCAAATTGTATGACAGGAATAGACTGAATAAAATAGACTTAATCATATGGTTGATTGAGATATCAGTGGAAGTTGATAGTAAGGGGCAATATAATTTTAAAGTAAATTGTTTATAATAAGAAAGTATTAATTTTTTTTTTTTTGGCTCTGTTGGGTCTTCTTTGCTGCATGCAGACTTTCTCTCTAGTTGAGGTGAGAGGGGGCTACTCTGTTTTGGTGTGAGGGCTTCTCATTGCAGTGGCTTCTCTTGTTGAGGCACTTGGGCTGTAGTGCACATGGGTTTCAGTAGTTGTGGCTTGTGGGCTTTAGAGCACAGGCTCAGTAGTTGTGGCGCACGGGCTTAGTTGCCCCACAGCATGAGGGATCTTCCCAGACCAGGGATCAAATGGTGTCCCCTGCATTGGCAGGCAGATTCTTAACCACTATACCACCAGGGACATCCCCAAGAAAGTGTTAACTTTTAATGAGCTGATCTCTTTGAAGGGACTAAAAATTAAGCTAGATTTGCAGAGTTTTTGTCTATGTTTTTCTTTATGCTTTGAAGATATGACTGATATTTAAAATTTTTTTATTATGTAATATATTTTGTATCTAAATAACTCAGAATACTTTAGTATATTAACATTAATCACATATTAGTTCTAAAGGGAAGTAAACAACTGTCTGTCATAAAATTATTTAGAATATATTAATTCAAATTGCTTTACTTTGCATACTTAGTTTTCAAAGAATCACATATACTTAATAGAAATTTTATATATCAAATCTGTTACTGCATTTTAACTAAGCTAACAAATAGCTTTTGAGCTCAACTCACCAGGGTATACTAGGGTAGGCCCACTGCTCAACAAAGAGCTCAGTTTGAGTCTTAGTATAGCTAATCAGGATGAAAATCATATTTCAGGGAGTACTGATTTCCTAGGGATTACAGGGCCTGATCTTAAGAAAACAATGACTCCAGGGAAACACTGAGAAACATAGAAAATGAGAGTTAAAAGAAATGGATTAGGAAAACTATAAACAAAGTGTCAGAAAGAACAGTCAGTTTCAAAATTATCTGAAAAAAGGGCAATTAGGCACAGTAAGATTATTTTGAACATAGAATTAATAAGGAGTAATTTTTTTTAAAAAATCACTTAGTACAGTATTGAAGATTAGAAAAGAAAGTGTTATATGTAACATATATATTCCTTTAATGACTTTAAAAATAGAAGTAATTATTGAGAATTTATTCAATATTACTGTTACTTCCATTACCTTAGGAAAGAATGTTTACCAAGAAGAGCCTTTGTCAGCTGTACTAGAACTTGGAAGATCAAAAGGAGAATTCCAAAGGCCCACCACTGATTTCCAGCAGAATTGTTTGGCATAATTGAACCAATCATCTTTTAGCAAGATAGTGACTTTAAAAGACATGTATATCAAATTTAAATAAGAAGAGAGTCAAGACCTCCAGGAGGAAGGAGAATAAAAAAGAAGAAAAGAAAAGAAGTCCCTTATGTTTTTTATTTTTAAAAGTCAGAGTCTAAGTATCTTTTCTGACCACAATGCTATGAGACTAGATATCAATTACAGGAAAAGATCTGTAAAAAATACAAACACATGGAGGCTAAACAATACACTACTTAATAATGAAGTGATCACTGACGAAACCAAAGAGGAAATCAAAAAGTACTTAGAAACAAATGACAATGGAGATACGACGACCCAAAACCTATGGGATACAGCAAAAGCAATTCTAAGAGGGAAGTTTATAGCAATACAATCATACCTTAAGAAACAGGAAGCATCTCGAATAAACAACCTAACTTTGCACCTAAAGCAATTAGAGAAGGAAGAACAAAAAAACCCCAAATTTAGCAGAAGGAAAGAAATCATAAAGATCAGATCAGAAATAAATGAAAGAAGGAAACAATAGCAAAGATCAATAAAAGTAAAAGCTGGTTCTTTGAGAAGATAAATAAAATTGATAAACCATTAGCCAGACTCATCAAGAAAAAAAGGGAGAAGACTCAAATCAATAGAATTAGAAATGAAAAAGGAGATGTAACAACTGACTCTGCAGAAATACAAAAGATTATTAGAGTTTACTACAAGCAACTCTATGCCAATAAAATGGACAACCTGGAAGAAATGGACAAATTCTTAGAAATGCACAAGCTGCCGAGACTGAACCAGGAAGAAATAGAAAATATGAACAGACTAATCACAAGCACTGAAATTGAAACTGTGATTAAAAATCTTCCAACAAACAAAAGCCCAGGACCAGATGGCTTCACAGGTGAATTCTATCAAACATTTAGAGAACAGCTAACACCTATCCTTCTCAAACTCTTCCAAAAGATAGCAGAGGGAGGAACACTCCCAAACTGATTCTATGAGGCCACCATCACCCTGATACCAAAACCAGACAAAGACGTCACAAAGAAAGAATACTACAGGCCAATATCACTGATGAACATAGATGCAAAAAGCCTCAACAAAATACTAGCAAACAGAATCCAACAGCACATTAAAAGGATCATACACCATGATCAAGTGGGGTTTATTCCAGGAATGCAAGGATTCTTCAATATATGCAAATCAATCAACGTGATACACCATATCAACAAACTGAAGGAGAAACACCATATGATCATCTCAATAGATGCAGAAAGCTTTTGACAAAATTCAACACCCATTTATGATAAAAACCCTGCAGAAAGTAGGCATTGAGGGAAGTTTCCTCAACATAATAAAGGCCATATATGACAAACCCACAGCCAGCATTGTTCTCAATGGTGAAAAACTGAAACCATTTCCACTAAGATCAGGAACAAGACAAGGTTGCCCACTCTCACCACTCTTAATCAACCTAGTTTTGGAAGTTCTAGCCACAGCAATCAGAGAAAATAAAGAAATCAAAGGAATCCAAATAGGAAAAGAAGAAGTAAAGCTGTCACTATTTGCAGATGACATGATACTATACATAGAGAATACTAAGGATGCTATCAGAAAACTACTAGAACTAATCAATGAATTTGGTAAAGTAGCAGGATACAAAATTAATGCACAGAAATCTCTGGCATTCTTATACACGAATGATGAAAAATCTGAGAGTGAAATTAAGAAAACACTCCCATTTACCATTGCAACAAAAAGAATAAAATATCTAGGAATAAACCTACCTAAGGAGACAAAAGACTTGTATGCAGAAAACTATAAGACACTGATGAAAGAAATTAAAGATGATACAAATAGGTGGAGAAATATACCATGTTCTTGGATTGGAAGAATCAACATTGTGAAAATGACTATACTACCCAAAGCAATCTACCGATTCAATGCAATCCCTATCAAATTACCACTGACATTTTTTACAGAACTAGAACAAAGAATTTCACAATTTGTATGGAAACACAAAAGACCCTGAATAGTCAAAGCAATCTTGAGAACGAAAAATGGAGCTGGAGGAATCAGGCTCCCTGACTTCAGACTATACTACAAGGCCACAGTAATCAAGACAGTATGGTACTGGCACAAAAACAGAAATATAGATCAATGGAACAGGATAGAAAGCCCAGAGATAAACCCACACACATATGGTCACCTTATCTTTGATAAAGGAGGGAAGGATACATAGTGGAGAAAAGACAGCCTCTTCAATAACTGGTGCTGGGAAAACTGGACAGCTACCTGTAGAAGTGTGAAATTAGAACACTCCCTAACACCACACACGAAAATAAACTCAAAATGCGTTAAAGACCTAAATATAAGGCCAGACACTATCAAACTCTTAGAGGAAAACATAGGCAGAACACTCTATGACATAAATCACAGCAAGACCCTTTTTGACCCATCTCCTAGAGAAATGGAAATAAAAACAAAAATAAACAAATGGGATCTAATGAAACTTAAAAGCTTTTGCACAGCAAAGGAAACCATAAACAAGACGAAAAGACAACCCTCAGAATGGGAGAAAATATTTGCAAATGAAGCAACTGACAAAGGATTAATATCCAAAATTTATAAGCAACTCATGCAGCTCAATAACAAAAAAACAAACAACCCAATCCAAAAATGGGCCGAAGAACTAAATAGACATTTCTCCAAAGAAGATATACAGATTGCCAACAAACACATGAAAGAATGCTCAACATCATTAATCATTAGAGAAATGCAAATCAAAACTACAGTGAGATATCATCTCACACTGGTCAGATTGGTCATCATCAAAAACTCTAGAAACAATAAATGCTGGAGAGGGTGTGGAGAAAAGGGAACCCTCTTGCACTGCTGGTGGTAATGCAAAATGATACAGCCACTATGTAGAACAGTATGGAGGTTCCTTAAAAAACTAAAAATAGAACTACCATATGACCCTGCAATCCCACTACTAGGCATATACCCTGAGAAATCCATAACTCAAAAAGAGTCATGTACCAAAATGTTCATTGCAGCTCTATTTACGATAGCCAGGACATGGAAGCAACCTAAGTGCCCATCAACAGATGAATGGATAAAGAAGATGTGGCACATATATACAATGGAATATTACTCAGCCATAAAAAAGAAATGAAACTGAGTTATTTGTAATGAGGTGGATAGACCTGGAGTCGGTCATACCGAGTGAAGTAAGTCAGAAGGAGAAAAACAAATACCGTATGCTAACACATATATATGGAATCTAAGAAAAAAAAATGTCATGAAGAGATTAGTGGTAGGATGGGAATAAAACACAGACATACTAGAGCATGGACTTGAGGATATGGGGAGGGGGAAGGGTAAGCTGTGACGATGTGAGAGAGTGGCAGGGACATATACACACTGCCAAATGTAAATTAATAGCTAGTGGGAAGCTGCAGCATAGCACAGGGAGTTCACCTCTGTGCTTTGTGACCACCTAGAGGGGTGGGATAGGGAGGGTGGGAGGGAGGGTGACACAAGAGGGAAGAGATATGGGAACATATGTATATGTATAACTGATTCACTTTGTTGTAACGGAGAAACTAACACACTGTTGTAAAACAGTTATACTTAAATAAAGATGTTAAAAAAAATCAGGAGATTTCATCATAAAAAAATAAATAAAAGTCAGAGTCTATCATTTATAATACTGTTAAGATTTGTCAAAGAAAATTTGCAGCAGACAAGTTAAACAGTCAAGGAAAACATTCAAGATTATTGCAATAGGGTCAAGACTATTGCAAGAGGGAGAAAGACTGAATCAACCTCACTAAAATAAACACTGGGAGAGTTTTTCAGCACTAGGGTGAACTAGTGGAAAGTACTGGAGGACAGTAGGGGAGAAGTTGGTCAGTGTGATTAGGTCATCTGTGTTTGCTAATTGACACTTCCTAGGAGTTAGGTTCCTACTTGCCCACCAGGAGGCTGGGAGACAGAGGCATTATCTTTCTTGATGATTACATTACAAAGTGCGGCTTTTAGATCTTCCAGAAAGACAAGTTCTAAAGTAGAACTGGCAAGAGGCTGGGAGAAATTTTACCTCTTAAAGGAACAGGAGAAATAATTTATAATTTCAAGTTTAAATGCTCTAAGAAGAGGAAGGTCAGGGGTCTGTAGTCTGGAAAAAAACCTATCTAAAGCTTAGTCCAGCTGAGGGGAATGTCAAGGCTATCTTAGTGAGAGTTATAGGTTCTTACATCTGTCACCGGAGTGATCCCACTCCGGTTGTGTTACTCTTTTTTCTCTCTGTCATTTGGTTTTCTCTTGACTTTGAGATGTTGTAAGTGTTCTTTGTTTTCTCTTCTCAGTTCTTTCTTTTCTACTGGTGTTCAATCTTAGTGATTCCTCAAAGCCAGTCTATTTATCTAGTCACTGGTAGCTCTTCTTCTTGATATGAAACATTAATTGCTTCACTAAGAATGCATCTAGTATTCAAGCTTTTATTCAGACAAACATAAGACAATCAAAGACATTGAAACAACATTTAAAGAAAATTAAAGACATGAAAAACAATGGCAATAAAAACAACTGATCCCAGAACACAAAATCTTTAATGAATATCATCTCCTCTTTGACTGACATTAGATATTTCATATTCTACAATATAGATTTAATTATATGGGCTGCAGTACATAAAACTTTTCATAAGGATCCCACACAAAGATATTGTAAACATTAAAGTACTTTTAAAATATATTGCCTTTTAGGTAAAGTTTTATTTTAAGTACTTTATGAAATAGTAAATGTAAGTGTTTTATATACCTACATTCAATCATTCAAGCATTGAAGACATAAACTTAGCATGTATATTGTAATACATACCATTAATGGGTAAGTGATATGTTTGTATTTTTAAAGTGCATTACCAGTTTGATGACATAGATTTATTTAAGGTTGGATGAAAACATTACATTTCCATGGCAACTCTAATCTTAAAATCTAGATCATCTCACATAGATTATAATGTTTGAAGAACTGTTTTAAGTATTCGACACATGTTAGTTTATAAACAGTAAGTAGAGATGTAATAGAATATAAAACAATCAATCTGTGAAAAGAGAAAAAAGATATAAAGAAAGTTTAAACTTCCCATATCAATGTCTGATATATTTTTATAGAAATTGATGAAAGAAGTGATATATTAATGGTTGGGAATATCAAAACTCAATATATAATTTTTAAATAATTTCCTCCATACCATCCTATGCAAAAATATAAGTTAAATAATGTCACATTTATTTACACCTATTCATAGCATATGAATAAGTTGATAGATATTATATGTACTATATTTTACATGTATAATTATAAGCACTCTATTATTAAGGCAGGCAATCTTTATACAAATAATTCCTTTGTTCCAGAAATTGTATTTATACATTGGATACACTCTGAAATAGTTGAAAACTATTTTATATCAATAATAGAAATGGTAAAATTTCTAAAGACTGCATTTTTACTTATTGAGCAATAAAGAAGGGGGACATCTTATACAGTCATGTCTCGTGAGGCATCTCACAAAGGTTACAGTCTATTTCTGTTATTGAAATTTTGTGGAGATAAATACTTGTGCTCCTTTCAAAGTCTTAGATAGATAAGTATGTCTGTCAAGTTCTAGTCAGAATCTGGGAGAATAAAGCATGACACATTCTTTCAATGTATGCCCTCTATTTTCTTGTCTTTAAGTATTCTTTATGTGAAGCCTGGATATAAACTGTATAGACATTCTCAACGGCTGACTATAGTCAGATTGCCAGTAACAGAACAATGCAACTATTTCCCCCTCTAACATGTGTACACGTTTAGTAAAGCAAGCTCCACTTTCATAACTGTCTGATTCTAGAATAATGGTTCTCAAAATATTGTTTATGACTAATTATATAATAAGCAACTAAGATTAATATTAAAAATGTGGATTCTAGGCCCCCACTGGAGTCTTACTGAATCTTAAGGATAGAGCAAAGGAATTAGAATTTCTCTGTTAAGAAAAAATTGCAGAGTTTTGTTGTTGCTGTTGTTATTCTACTTATTTATTTAATTAATTTTTTAAGTTAAATTTTGATGACACACAAACTTACACACGTTTCTTAAAAATGATTTCTCCAAATCATTTATTACATTTTAACCCCTTCCTATGGCAATTTATCATAGATCCATTATGCACAATGAGTAAAATACTGATTGATACTATTTGTTTCTCCTAGCTAAATGGACACTGGTTTAAAGACTTGTTTTATTAATTGTTCCAGTTGAAAGAGCTCAGATTTTGAAACTCAGAAAAAAATAAAATAAAATCTCAGTTCTTCCCATATCAACTTTGATTTGGGAAATTCACTGAATCTCTTTAAACTTTAATATTCTTATTTTTGAAGTGGAAATTATATACCATAAATTGGACTCATAATAGCATACTAAATAAATAGCAGAGAGTGTCATACATAACAGATACATATTAATAGTTCACTATTTTTATTCACTGAGGAGTGAAAATTGTCCTTGTTCTTCTAGATTTCATGATTAATGGCAGAGTTTAGGGAAGGAGACAGAGAGTTCCACATCAAGCTATACTATATTAAAAGAAGCTGTTCAGTTGCTGCTATAAAATTTCATGGGCTCATAGAGTAGAAGTGGAGTGATAACACTATATTTTATATAAGTCACATATGACATAAAAATTAAATTTGATATTTGAGCCAGGCATCAGAGTCTTGATAGACATGAACAATGTAGAAGAATAAAGGTGATAAAGAACAGCATAAACTAAGCCAGAAGAGGTGAACAAATACATTATGCTTAAGAAGAAAGCTAAGTAGTTCAGTGTAACTGGAAGAAAAAGACATGTTAGGGAGTGGTAGAAAACATTAAAGAGAATATAACATCCTAGGGATTTTTAGCTTAAAATAGTGTAGGATTTTTTTTAATGATTTTATGCATGGAAGCTTCCAAATCTTAGCAGTGTTTGAGAATTACAACTCCAGTGGCAGTGGGAAAGATGATATACAGTAGGAAAGATCTAAGGCAAATATGTACCCTGAAACAGAATTCTGGATACCTCCCTTATTTTTAGCCCCACACCCATATTTCAGCTGATTTTAACATTTAAATAAATCCAGCATCTTTGCAATCTATTCTTCTTAACCAGTCCTACCAAGTGAATCTAAGTAAACATAAGTCATTTGAATGTAAACCAACTGGATATAGGCTTATTAAAATTATAATTAGAATCAAGATTAAATTTAGCCTACTTTTACGCATTAGCCTTCTAATGGATATCTGCATCTACTCTTCCTGTCTCTAAGCATTCCTGCACTGCATCTGGTTGACTATTTGTAATATAAAATAATCATATCTCACACTCATACTCACCTACACACCAACAGCCACACATCCACAATAAACATCTATTTTAAAATCACTCGAGGTGCAGGGAAGATGGAGGAAGAGTAAGATGCGGAGATCACCTTCCTCCCCATAGATACATCAAAAATACATCTACTCGTGGAACTTCTCCTATAGAACACCCACTGAACGCTGGCAGAAGACCTTAGACCTCCCAAAAGGCAAGAAACTTCCCATGTACCCAGGTAGGGCAAAAGAAAAAAGAAAAAACAGAGACAAAAGAATAAGGACAGGACCTGCACCTCGGGGAGGGATCTGTGAAGGAGGAAATGTTCCCACACACTAGAAGCCCCTTCATGGGTGGAGACTGTGGGTGGCGGGGGGTAAGCTTTGGAGCCACGGAGGAGAGCACAGCAACAGGGGTGTTGAGGGCAAAGCGGAGAGATTCCCACATGGAGGATCGGTGCTGACCAGCACTCACCAGCCCGAGAGGCTTGTCTGCTCACCCGTCGGGACAGGCGGGGGCTGGGAGCTGAAACTCGGGCTTCAGTCGGAGGTCAGATCGCAGGGAGAGGACTGGGGTTGGTTGCATGAACACAGCCTGAAGGGATTAGTGCACCACGGCTAGCCGGGAGGGAGTCCGGGAAAGTGTCTGGACCTGCCGAATAAGCAAAAGACTTTTTCTAGCCTCTTTGTTTCTGGGTGCACAAGGAGAGGGGGTTAAGAGCGCTGCTTAAAGGAGCTCCAGAGTCAGGCACGAGCCACGGCTATCAGCACAGACCACAGAGATGGGCATGAGACGCTAAGGCTGCTGCTGCTGCCACCAAGAAGCCTGTGTATGAGCACAGGTCACTCTCCACACCTCCCCTCCCAGGAGCCTGTGCAGCCCGCCACTGCCAGGGTCCCGGGATCCAGGGACAACTTCCCCGGGAGAACGCACAGGGCGCCTCAAGCTGCTGCAACATCACGCCAGCCTCTGCGGATGCAGGCTCGCCCCACATCCGTACCCCTCCCTCCCCACAGCCTGAGTGAGCCAGGGCCCCCGAAGCAGCTGCTCCTTTAACCCCATCCTGAGTGAAGAACAGATGCCCTCAGGCAACCTACACACAGAGGCAGGGCCAAATCCAAAGCTGAACCCCAGGAGCTGTGCGAACAAAGAAGAGAAAGGGAAATTTCTCCCAGCAGCCTAAGGAGCAGCGGATTAAATCTCCACAATCAACTTGATGTACCCTGCATCTGTGGAAATCCTGAATAGACAACGAATCATCCCAAATTGAGGAGGTGGACTTTGGGAGCAAGATATATTATTTTTTGCCCTTTTCCTCTTTTTCTGAGTGAGTATGTATATGCTTCTGTGGGAGATTTCGTCTGTATCGCTTTGCTTTCACCATTTATCCTAGGGTTCTGTCCATCTGGGTTTTTATTTGTTTTGTTTTGTTTTTTACTTAAAAACATTTTTCTTTCTTAATAATTATTGTTTATTTTAATAACTTTATTTTATTTTATCTTTTTTTTTTTTTTTTTTTTTTTTTTTTTTTTTTTTGCAGTACGCGGACCTCTCACTGCTGTGGCCTCTCCCGCCGCGGAGCACAGGCTCCGGACGCGCAGGCTCAGCGGCCATGGCTCACGGGCCCAGCCGCTCCGCGGCATGCGGGATCCTCCCGGACCGGGGCACGAACCTGTGTCCCCTGCATCGGCAGGCGGACCCCCAACCACTGCGCCACCAGGGAAGCCCTATTTTATTTTATCTTTATTTTATTTTATTTTATCCTCTTTCTTTCTTTCTTTCTATTTTTACTCCCTTTTATTCTGAGCCGTGTGGATGAAAGGTTCTTGGTGCTGCAACAAGGAATCAGTGCTGTGCCTCTGAGGTTGGAGAGCCAATTTCAGGACACTGGTCCACAAGAGATCTCCCAGCTCCACTTAATATCAAATGATGAAAATCTCCCAAAGATCCCCATCTCAACACCAGCACCCAGCTTCACTCAACAACCAGCAAGTAACAGTGCTGGACACCCTATGCCAAACAATTAGCAAGACAGGAACACAAACCCAACCATTAGCAGAGAGGTTGCCTAAAAATATAATAAGGCCACAGACTCCCCAAAAAACACCAACAGACGTGGACCTGTCCACAAGAAAGACAAGGTCCAGCCTCATCCACCAGAACACAGGCACTAGTCTCCTCCACCAGGAAGCCTACACAACCCACTGAACCAACTTTAGCCACTGGGGACAGACACCAAAAACAATGGGAAATACAAACCTGCAGCCTGCAAAAAGGAGACACCAAACACAGAAAGATAAGCAAAATGAGAAGATAGAAAAACACACAGCAGATGAAGGAGCAAGATAAAAACCCACCAGAGCTTACAAATGAAGAGGAAATAGGCAATCTACATGAAAAAGAATTCAGAATAATGTTAGTAAAGATGATCCAAAATCTTGGAAATAGAATAGACAAATTGCAAGAAACATTTAATCAGGATATAGAAGAACTAAAGAGGAAACAAGCAACAATGAACAACACAATAAATGAAATTTAAAATACTCTAAATGGGATCAATAGCAGAATAACTGAGGCAGAAGAATGGATAAGTGACCTGGAAGATGTAGAGCAGAATAAAGAAAAAAGAATGAAAAGAACTGAGGACAGTCTCAGAGACCTCTGGGACAATATTAAACACACCAACATTCGAAATATAGGGGTCCCAGAAGAAGAAGAGAAAAGGGACTGAGAAAATATTTGAAGATATTATAGTTGAAAACTTCCCTAATATGGGAAAGGAAATAGTTAATCAAGTCCAGGAAGCACAGAGAGTCCCATACAGGATAAATCCAAGGAGAAACATGCCAAGACACATATTAATCAAACTATCAAAAATTAAATACAAAGAAAACATATTAAAAGCAGAAAGGGAAAAATAACAAATAACACACAAGGGAATCCCCATAAGGTTAACAGCTGATCTTTCAGCAGAAATCTGCAAGCCAGAAGGGAGTGGCAGGACATATTTAAAGTGATGAAGGAGAAAAACCTACAACCAAGGCTACTCTACCCAGCAAGGATCTCATTCAGATTTGATGGAGAAATTAAAAACTATATAGAAAAGCAAAAGCTGAGAGAGTTCAGCACCACCAAACCAGCTTTACAACAAATGCTAAAGGAACTTCTCTAGGCAAGAAACACAAGAGAAGGAAAAGACCTACAATAATAAATGCAAAACAATTAAGAATATGGGAATAGGAACATACTTATTGATAATTACATTAAATGTAAATGAATTAAATGCTCCCACCAAAAGACACAAACTGGCTGAATGGATACAAAAATAAGACCCATATATATGCTGTCTACAAGAGATCCACTTCAGACCTAGAGACACATACAGACGGAAAGTGAGGGGATGGAAAAAGACATTCAATGCAAATGGAAATCAAAAGAAAGCTGGAGTAACAATTCTCATATCAGACAAAATAGACTTTAAAATAAAGACTATTACAAGAGACAAAGGACACTACATAATGATCAAGGTGTTGATCCAAGAAGAATATATAACAATTGTAAATATTTATGCACCCAACATAGGAGCAATGCATAAGGCAATACCTCAATACATAAGGAAAATACTAACCACCATAAAAGGGGAAATTGACAGTAACACATTCATAGTAGGGGACTTTAAAACCTCACTTTCACCAATGGGCAGATCATCTAAAATGAAAATAAATAAGGAAACACAAGCTTTAAATGATACATTAAACAATATGGACTTAATTGATATTTATAGGACATTCCATCCAAAACCAAAAGAATACATATTTTTCTCAAATTCTTATTGAACATTCTCCAGGATAGATCATAACTTGGGTCACAAATCAAGCCTTGGTAAATTTAAGAAAATTGAAATCATATCAGGTATCTTTTCAGACCACAATGCTATGAGACTAGATATCAATTATAGAAAATGTTCTATAAAAAATACAAACACATGGAGGCTAAACAATACACTACTTAATAATGAAATGATCACTGAAGAAATCGAAGAGGAAATCAAAAGATACCTAGAAACAAATGACAATGGAGACACGAACACCCAAAACCTATGGGAGGAAGCAAAAGCAGTTCTAAGAGGGAAGTTTATAGCAATACAATCTTACCTTAAGAAACACGAAACATTTAGAATAAACAACCTAACCTTGCACCTAAAGCAATTAGAGAAAGAAGAAGAAAAAATACCCCAGGGTTAGCAGAAGGAAAGAAGTCAAAAAGATCAGATCAGAAATAAAAGAGAAAGAAATGAAGGAAACAATAGCAAAGATCAATAAAAGTAAAAGCTGGTTCTTTGAGAAGATAAACAAAATTGAAAAACCATTAGCCAGACTCATCAAGAAAAAAAGGGAAAAGACTCAAATCAATAGAATTAGAAATGAAAAAAGGAGAAGTAACAACTGACACTGCAGAAATACAAAAGGTCATGAGACATTACTGCAAGCAATTCTATACCAATAAAATGGAAAACCTGGAAGAAATGGACAAATGCTTAGAAATGCACAACCGGCCAAGACTGAGTCAGGAAGAAATAAAAAATATGAACAGACTAATCACAAGCACTGAAATTGAAACTGTGATTAAAAATCTTCCAACAAACAAAAGCCCAGGACCAGATGGCTTCACAGGTGAATTCTATCAAACATTTAGAGAACAGCTAACACCTATCCTTCTCAAACTCTTCCAAAATAGAGTGGAGGGTGGAACACTCCCAAACTCATTCTATTAGGTCACCACGACTCTGATACAAAAACCAGACAAAGATGTCACAAAGAAAGAATACTACAGGCCAATATCACTGATGAACATAGATGCAAAAAGCCTCAACAAAATACTAGGAAACAAAATCCAACAGCACATTAAAAGGATCATACACCATGATCAATTAGGGTTTACTCCAGGAATGTAAGGATTCTTCAATATATGCAAATCAATCAACGTGATACACCATATCAACAAACTGAAGGAGAAAAACCATATGATCATCTCAATAGATGCAGAGAAAGCTTTCGACAATATTCAACACCCATTTATGATAAAAACACTGCAAAAGTAGGCATAGAGGGAACTTTCCTCAACATAATAAAGGCCATATATGACAAATCCACAGCCAACATCATCCTCAATGGTGAAAACCAGAAACCATTTCCACTAAGATCAGGAACAAGACAAAGGTTGTCCACTCTCACCACTCTTATTCAACATAGTTTTGGAAGATTTAGCCACAGCAATCAGAGAAGAAAAAGAAATAAATGGAATCCAAATTGGAAAAGAAGACGTAAAGCTGTCACTGTTTGCAGATGATATGATGCTATACATAGAGAATCCTAAAGATGCTACCAGAAAACTACTAGAGCTAATCAATGAATTTGGTAAAGTAACAGGACACAAAATTACTGCACAGAAATCTCTTGGATTCCTATAAACTAATGATGAAAAATCTGAAAGTGAAATTAAGAAAACACTCCCATTTACCATTGCAACAAAAAGAATAAAATATCTAGGAATAAACCTACCTAAGGAGACAAAAGACTTGTATGCAGAAAACTATAAGACACTGATGAAAGAAATTAAAGATGATACAAATAGGTGGAGAAATATACCATGTTCTTGGATTGGAAGAATCAACATTGTGAAAATGACTCTACTCCCCAAAGCAATCTACCGATTCAATGCAATCCCTATCAAATTACCACTGGCATTTTTTACAGAACTAGAACAAAGAATTTCACAATTTGTATGGAAACACAAAAGACCCCGAATAGCCAAAGCAATCTTAAGAACAAAAAACGGAGCTGGAGGAATCAGGCTCCCTGACTTCAGACTATACTACAAGGCCACAGTAATCAAGACAGTATGGTACTGGCACAAAAACAGAAATATAGATCAATGGAACAGGATAGAAAGCCCAGACATAAACCCACACACATATGGTTACCTTATCTTTGATAAAGGCAGCAAGAATATAGAGTGGAGAAAAGACAGCCTCTTCCATAAGTGGTGCTGGGAAAACTGGACAGCTACCTGTAAAAGTATGAAATTAGAACACTCCCTAACACCATACTCAAAAATAATTTCAAAATGGATTAAAGACCTAAATGTAAGGGTAGAAACTATTAAGCTCCTAGAGGAAAACTAGGCAGCGCACTCTATGACATAAATCACAGCAAGACCCTTTTTGACCCATCTCCTAGAGAAATGGAAATAAAAACACAAATAAACAAATGGGACCTAATGAAAGTTAAAAGCTTTTGCACAGCAAAGGATACCATAAACAAGACCAAAAGACAACCCTCAGAATGGGAGAAAATATTTGCAAATGAAGCAACTGACAAAGCATTAATCTCCAAAATTTATAAGCAACTCATGCAGCTCAATAAAAAAAAAAAAAATACCCAATTCAAAAATGGGCAGAAGAACTAAATAGACATCTCTCCAAAGAAGACATACATATTGCCAACAAACACATGAGAGAATGCTCAATATCATTAATCATTAGAGAAATGCAGATCAAGGCCACAATGAGATATCATCTCACACCGGTCAGAATGGCCATCATCAAAAAATGTAGAAACAATAAATGCTGGAGAGGGTGTGGACAAAAGGGAACACTCTTGCACTGCTGGTGGGAATGTAAATTGATACAGCCACTATGGAGAAGAGTATGGAAGTTCCTTAAAAAACTACAAATACAATTACCATATGACCCAGCAAAAATCCCACTACTGGGCATATACCCTGAGAAAACCATAATTCAAAAAGAGTCATGTACCAAAATGTTCATTGCAGCTCTATTTACGATAGCCAGGACATGGAAGCAATCTAAGTGTCCATCATCAGATGAGTGGTTAAAGAAGGTGTGGCACATATATACAATGGAATATTACTCAGCCATAAAAAGAAACAAAATTGAGTTATTTGTAGTGAGGTGGATGGATCTAGAGTCTGTCATACACAGTGAAGTAAATCAGAAATAGAAAAACAAATACCATATGCTAACACATACATATGGAATCTAAGAAAAAAAAAAAAGGACATGAAGAAGCTAGGGGTAGGACGGGAATGGAGACCCAGACCTACTAGAGAATGGACTTGAGGATGTGTGTAGGGGGAAGGGTAGGCTGTGACAAAGTGAGAGAGTGGCATGGACATGTATACACTACCAAATGTAGAATAGATAGCTAGTGGGAAACAGCTGCATAGCACAGGGAGAACAGCTCGGTGCTTTGTGACCACCTAGAGGGGTGGGATAGGGAGGGTGAGAGGGTGGGAGATGCAAGAGGGAAGAGATATGGGAACATGTGTATATGTATAACTGTTTCACTTTGTTATAAAGCAGAAACTAACACACCATTGTAAAACAATTATACTCCAATAAAGATGTTAAAAAAATAAAATAAAAAATAAAATCACTCACGGGTTCCCATTGCTCTTTAATTTGGTCTAAAGACGTTTAAATGAATTGACCCCTAAGTAACTTTTCAGCCCTATCTTCTTATCTTCAATGATCTGAAGGATTTTTCCTTCATTTCTCTCTTCTGCTTTCTCTTGAGTTATACTATCCTCTTCTCCATGCTCTAGCTTCTCCAACTTTTTCATTTCCTGAGTACCATCCATCCTTCTACAATACAGTATTTATAGCTATAATATTCCTTTTGCCAAGGACTGTTTTTCATCTCCTAACCTAATTGACTTCACTTTTATCACTCACATGTAAGCTAAATTTTCACTTTTTCAGAGAAGGCCTTTTTGCCCTCATTATGTCAAATGCTTCATTATAAAATTTAATATCAACATATATCCCTTCTTTGTAGTATATTGTTTATTGTGATTTCCCATTTGTGTATGTAATCCATCACGTATACTAAACTATAAACTGTATGAGAGTTACTTTTAATTACCTTTGTATAGCAGGACTAGCATGGTGACTGACTCACAGTAGGTATTAATAAATAATCATTGAATTAAAGTTTGAATAGTTGATAGAAAGTAGGAAGTAAATTAGGAAATCATTTTGTGTTCCAGGACAGAAATACATTATGATCTAAAGAAGAGTTTTTCAATGAAAGTAAGTGGAAAATATGGATAAATAAAATAAAATCCATAGGTCTTAGTAGTTGATCAGGTATCAAGTGTGGGCAAATTACTGTTGCCATTTCTTTTGTTTTTTTTTCCCATTTTTTTTCTTTGATTCCTACAAATTCCTAAAGTTACTGGAGACACTCACATAATGTGAACCTGGCCACTGTAAGTTCTTAATGTCAAATCACATTTAAGCTTCAGTGATGACCAACAGTGCCTCTGTATATTCCTAGTTCTATTTACTCAGTAGATTTTCCAAATGTTTTCCTTTTTCTTGTAACTCTCTCAACACCATCTCCTTCCACTTCATGGAAACAAACCACATCAACCTTTCCATCTACCATTTTCAATCATTTTAAGTACCATCTAAACTTTATCCTACCTTTTCTTAGGGAAAAGACTATTCTCCATCCTCTAAGAGGGGAGTTGTAGTGCTTAGAGGTATAATATGGAAGAACAATGGCTGAGAACACAGTTCTGAGGAGACAGTATGATAACTGTAGGATGACTGCAAGGTCAAGATATAAAGCAGAAAGAATAGGTGGGTGGTTATTATACTCTTTCTGGAGTAAATGAGACCTGAACCAATCAAGTGCCTGAGATAATAAAGAGAAGGAGAAGATATTAAATCCACTGAAAGAGAGAATTTATAAGACCTGATCACAAGATCAGGTCCAAGGTATAAAAATATGGAAGTTAGGAATGACTTTGAATATGAGTTATTTTCTTTGTAAGGAGAAAATTCTGCTGCCTAAGAGCCTTACCAATGGACCTTTCATAATGCTGCCCATCTCTGGTTCTATTATCTCTCCTACCAAATATGGCCCACCTATAATCTTTACTCCAACCAGAATGAAGTATGCCATACTCTTCTGTGTGTTCAAAAATGTTATTACTTCTGCTTGTAAATCCTCCTTATTTTTTCTTACCCCCATCTCTTCCATAAACTTAATATATTACTTTATTGGAAAGATTGACCTGAATCAATTTTGATATAAATGTTATTACTCTACTTTTTAAAAAATTAATTAATTTATTTATTTTTGGCTGTATTGGGTCTTCGTTGCTGCACACGGGCTCTCTCTAGTTGTGGTGAGTGGGGCCACTCTTCACTGCAATGCACAGGCTTCTCACTGTGGTGGCTTCTCTTTGTTGCAGAGCATGGGCTCTAGGCACAGTGGCTTCAGTAGTTCTGGCACGTGGGCTCAGTACTTGTGGCTTGCATGCTCTAGAGTGCAGGCTCAGTAGTTGTGGTACACAGGCTTAGTTGCTCTGCAGTATGTGGGAGTTTCCAGGACCAGGGATCGAACCCATGTCCCCTGCATTGGCAGGTAGATTCTTAACCACTGTGCCACCAGGGAAGTCCCTATTACTCTACTTTTATAATGTCTGGTAACCACCAATATAATAGTCCTTATCACATTAAAATCTAATCACTTGGGGCTTCCCTGGTGGCGCAGTGGTTGAGAGTCCGCCTGCCGATGCAGGGGACACGGGTTCGTGCCCCGGTCTGGGAAGATCCCACATGCCGCGGAGCGGCTGGGCCCGTGAGCCATGGCCGCTGAGCCTGCGCGTCCGGAGCCTGTGCTCCGCAAGGGAGAGGCCACAACAGTGAGGCCCGCATACCACAAAAAAAAAAAAAAAAAAAAAAAAAAAATCTAATCACTGACAGCATTTCTCTGCTGCCATTGTAAAAGATACTTTTTTTAAACTTCATTTTGTCAAAGTATGCCACACTGTGTAGGCACATAAAAATGATTGTGAAATGGTTGAATAATATGGAAACAATGTAATGAATATGTTTAAGAATGACTATACAAGATACAATATATTTTTAAACACAAAGGGTTAAAAATAAAGTGTTGCTAAGCAAGCAATATTTGGAATTAGAATACATTTATGAATGAGCCAATGGAAGCAGGTGTTGAATGTTATGATAGCATGTGGAATATGAATGAATGTTCCTTTAAAAAAAGAGGCAAAATTTTTTAAATGGTCCATGCCTATTCTTTATGGAATATTACACAGAGACAAGTAAAGTTAATGTTTATGTTGGAAGGTGAGTCTGATCTCTGAGCATAGAGAGTTTTCACATTAGATATAAGGTTGGATCCTTTATTTATTAATGTGTCCATTCAATAGGTACTTGTCACATGACTGATTCTGTGCTAGGTAATGGAAAATATATTTATAAACAGAACTAGATCCAGTCCTTCTTCTTCAAGCTGTTTTCATCATAGTGAAGAGTTAGACAGAAATCTAATAGCCACAAAAATAAATAGAAATACAGAATATGATACATGTGTGGAGCTAGAGGTATCACTATATTGTACACCTGAAATTAATATAATATTGAAAGTCAACTATACTTCAATACAAAATTAAAGGAAAAATTAATAAATGACATACTTAAAAGGAAAAAACAGATAGATAAGCATTATAAATAAAGTGTATAGTGATATAAGACTGTGGAAAAAGATAACACAGGGATAAGGGGAGTTTTAACAGACAGTGACATAGGGTTGAGATCTTTAAAAAAATTATAAAAATCATTCTTATAAAAACAACAGATAGGACTATAGAGAAGTGAGATGATGTCAAAAAAGATAGCTTACCTTGTTTACAAATTTCCAAATTAGACCATGGCAGCTTGTTATAGTATAATAATATTATAGTAAAAGAGATTTATGTTCCTTGATTTTTATCTTTTTTTAAGTTGCTTAAAAATAATTTATAGCATCTTTGATCAAAAGATCATAACACTCCAAAATCAACTCCAGAGCTAACTGTCAGATAATGATTCAAAGCTTAAATATAGGCTTTGCTCAAAACATCATGTGATATTCTTTCTATACAATTTCTTATAATGTTACTTCTTATAAGAAAGTTATAGATTTACTTTCTGTATATAGTTTTATAATAAAGGTAAAAAATTCTCTTGAACTTCTCAAAAACATATCATATTATGGAATTAATTTGTATCAGGGACTTTTAAGTTCAAACTCAGTACCTTGCTATGTGGCATGCATAGGTCTCAAAAATAATACCAAATGCTGGGTTTGACTTTTTACAAGCAACCACAAAACTAGCAAAAACTCAATAATAAATTGTAGGTAAGAGAAAATGGAAGGACACAATAAAATACTCCTTTTTTGGTTTACTGTCAAAAAGCAATTTTCGAATTTTATTTATAAAATATCACAGTCGTCCAATGAGACACCTTTTCACTATGTACTGGATTTGATAGCATCATGATTCTGAAAGAAGTAAAAGGGTAATTCTTGCACCCAAAGGTGACCTTTATTACATCTTTTTCTAAGTGACTTCTCCCAAGATTGTCAGTCCAAAAAGAAAAAAAATTAGGAGGCAATACCTGGCAGAGAGAGTTGTGCTCTTTTTCTTTGTTTTCCTACACTAAATAATATTGATCTCTAACATTCATCTAATTGATTTTTTTAAATGATATGCAAAGAAAAGTAATTCTCAAGTGTTCTTTCTATCATAGTGACTAATCAGTTTTTCTGTGTCCTGTATTTTACAGCTTGGAGAAATGCTGTGCCAGTGATAATTTTCATTAGCACATTCAGCACATGTGAAATATTCCACATTAATGGCCAGATAACCCTTATAAATGGCAAGAGTTCCACTGAGTAACTTAATAAGAAACAATAATCAATGAGAAAAACAGTATATGAGTATATGTTTACTTTTGTAAAACGAGTTTCTCCTGAATAGAAAATGCAAGTGTAAATTTTTCTGATAAGAGGAACCTACCCAGTAAATACTTAATTTTGATCCTTTGTATTTATTTATATTAGTCACTTTATGTGCTTTAAAATTTGACTATAAAATCTCAGGTTGTGAAGTAACTATAATGCTTTCACTGGGTAAGAGTAATAGAGGCTTTTGTATAATGTAGATGTAATTGGAGAAGGGGCAGTCTGAGAGTCGTAATAAAAATATCCAGAGTCAGTTTTAGATGCATGATGAGTCTTTACAAAGATCATTACTTATTTTCAAATAAAATGTTTTAGGAGGATAGGTGGGGCATTGGAAATTAAGTGCAGTACTCCAAGTGTGATTAAATCATTTTAGCAAAAAATTCTTGAGAATTCTATCGATTGTAATTTGGTTATTTTAAATCCCAATGCACACAAATGAACCAGAATGTATAGGAAAAGTAAAACTGGAAAAATGACAAATGAAAAGATTTTACATATTAAATGATATAAACTCAGTGTCATTAAAAATCCTCACTATACTTGTTTTAGTTATAAAGATTTGCTTTCTGCTTTATGGACTTGACTGACATCCACACACCTAAGAGTGCTCTTCACTAATGAAATGCATGATGGACCATGAACCTCAGTCAAGACAGTTGTGTCAGTTCATTTTTGCTACACACAGTTCTCCAAACACAGATGAAGAATTAATAAAATGTGAAGAAAGACATATTTAATTAAACCAAGAAAAGTGACCTAAATGGACCAGAAACATAAAAACAAAGCAAACTAAAATCATAGATCTTTATGGATTCAAGTCCTGAATGAGGTTAATGCTTCCGATAAGGGGAATTAAAATTCCCCCACTTAAGGCAGGGGAATCAACAGATCTTCTTCATAATCCCAGTAATGAAAGGAACTTGAAAACAAGCCTAGCTGCTGAATTTTAGTTTGGTTAATTCTTCCAAAATTGGAAAATTATTCAGACACTATTTGAGGAAACACAATTTGAAATTAAAAACATTTTTATGCATGTTTTGTGATATCAAACATAGAACATATCACAGTAGTTTGAAAACACATTTTATACATCATAGTTCTGTGTTGAGGGTCTAGAGGCCTAGTGGAAGTAATTGTGTAAACGTTAGAATGATTTTTCAGAATAGTGAGAAGATAGAGAAACAGAGAAGATTGAAAAGTTGGATTAAAATATATAAATAATGAAGAAAACCTCTAGCAAAAAGTAACATAGTTATGGAAATATAAATTAAAGTTCAAAAGGCAACATGATAATTCTGCAGCTTATAAGGCTTACATTTCAAAGCCAAGATCATATACAATCCATTATTTAAAGTCATTGATAAAACTCACAAAGTTTGTGAATAATATAAATTTTTAAATGGCACTTTTAGTACTAATCACAACTACTTAGAATATGGGATAGAAAGTGTGAGTATATATATATATTACTTTAAGCAAAAAATAGTCTTAAAATTAACTCAATAATAAATCTTCAGATACATGTAAAATCTATATGGAGGAAATTTTAAAATAAATTTAAAAGTATAATAAAGTATTTTAAATGGAGATAGAAGTCATGTATATAACTTGGGCTAGGATGGAGTAACAGGAATAACATTTTCCCTGTCACATAAAACACCAAAAACCTAGATAAAATATATTAAGTGAAAACTTTCAAGGCATTGAGTTTTAGGCATTTTAGAACAATAATACTGAAAATGAAACAAGCTGGATGAGCCCAAAACTGCTCTAAAGAGATAGATTTCAATAGATCTGCAGAAGATATCCTTGAGTTTTGTGCTAAGTAGTGATCAGTGCATGTTTATGAGGTTGTGGAAAGACCCCCTCAAAATGATTAGATGTTACATTTCTCGGGATTAGCATAGGGCCAGGAAAAGTTCCTGTTCCCAACAGCAGAGAGAGAGAGGGAGAGAGAAGGACACAGAGAGAGAGACAAAGACAGAGAGAGAGAAATCTTGTTTACAGGACATCAAGAAGATTACTCAGAATGGTTTTGTCTTAGTGGTGGGTAAAAATTAGCCTTAAACAAAATGTTTCTCTGGTCCTGCCTAACAAAGCTTAAATAAATAAAATAAATCAGAATCCAAAAAATATTCAGAAGTCAACAAGGTTACCAAAAAATTCATGAAGTTTGACATTTAATCAAAAATTTCCAGGAGTGCAAAAAGTAGAAAAATATATACAGAGGAGAAAAGTAAATCATTACTTATCAATAAATGACACAGTTGATAGACTTATTAAACAAGGTCATTTTAAAAGTTATTATAACTGTATTTCATATAGTCAAGAAGATAGATGAAAGATTGAGCATGCAAACTTAGAGACACTGAAGATATAAAACTACCCAAAACAAATATCTAGAGATAAAATCTATGTCTGCAGAAGGAAAGCTTGCAGAATGAAATTAATATCAGAAGAGACATTGCAAAAGGAAAAATTAATGAACTTCAAGACATAGCAGTAAATACTATGTAAAGTGAAATATGTAGGGAATGTCTGAAAATAAAATGAGTAAAGCATCAGTGAGATTTCGGACAACTTCTAACAGCCTAATATAAAAATAATGAGAGTCTCTGAGAGAGAAATGGGGTGTGGGGAAGAAAAATATACAAATAAATAATGGCTAGTATTAACCAGTTTGATAAAAACTTTGAACCTACATCAATACCAAAAACTAGAAATGTCAGAAAAGCTATACCTATACATACTATAAATAAGTGGCTTAAAATTAGTAATAAAGAGAAATTCTTAAAAGAGGACCAAAAAAAACCACATTAGGCACACAAGAACAAAGATAAATATGACAGCGTATTTCTCATTGGCAAAAATACAAGTCAGAGAACAATGATGCAATTACCTTTAAAATACTAATGAAGAAAAAATCTGTCAATCTAGAATCTGCACTAACAAAAATATCATTCAAAAATAAATTATTTTTTATACAGACAATACCTGAAAAAATTCATAAGTGGGAGACCTGCACTATGAGAGTTGTTAAAGGCAGTTCTTCAGCTGGAAGAAAAATAATACCCAATGGAAATATGGATTTATTTAAAGGGATAAAGGAAATAAAAGCACTGGAAGTGTAAATACATGAAAAAATAATATTTTCTTATTATATAAAAGATAATGGACTATTTAGATTAAAAACAGTTACAATGAATTGCAGGGTTTATAAAATATATAGACAAATTACATGAACAGAGAAGGAACCAATATTTGTCTTACAAGGATCATCCTTGTAAAAATAATTTAAATACTAACAGGTCATTGAATATTTGTTGAATGAGTTGGAATTATCATCTAAGTATATCCCCTTATAGTTTCTTAATTTCCTAAAGCTAATTAATAATCCTATAAATTATTTATTTTGATAATCTCTTACCTGCATTGTTGTTCTATATTTCCTTTTACCACATTGTATTCTTGGCTCTGGATAACTTTACACACTCTCCACTAGTCTACTGTAAATTTGCCATAACAAACCCCTTATATTGTGGTATGCTAGCACATGCTTAGCAACCAGCTTTCTGAAAAGAAAATGCTCAAATTTAAGTCTCTGCCAATATCTGTTGGGTAAATAATCCCACCATAGCTCATTTCAAGCTACCAGTGTAAAATCACTAAATGACTTAAGAAAAGATACTAGAAAATGTCTCTTGACAGCTCCAAAACACCACTACTTTATCCATCTTGTATAATATTGCTAGCTAAATTCCATCATCTCTTTCACTTGGATATATACTCTTTCCTATAACAGCATGTAGGTCTCTAAGTAACTTGCCTGAATAACTGCTGGTCTATAGGGCAAATGGAAAACCTTGCAAATAAAAGTACTGTATTCTTCCAACAAGATGGGTCTATTTCTGAGATGTGGCAAATAGCAGACTCATCTGTAACATGCAAGACATTGTTATGAAGCAGAATGAGCCCAGATTCTGGAGACAGGGTTAGATTTAAATTTGGATTCTCCCTCTTCTTTGAATCTGTTTCTTCATCTGGAAAATAACAACAATAATAATTCCTAACTTATAATTTTACCATAAAAACTAGTTGTTGAAGGTAAATTTTATTCTATCTTGTATTATAAAGAGCACATGCTGAAAGGATACCCATACCAGCAGATAAAACTCTGTCTTGAGATATATCTGACATTGCTAGGAACTAGTCATAATGGTCCAATGTAATTGAAAATAGAGGAGTGTGAGGGAGTTATATATTCCTTTTTTGTTGGGGGAATTTATATATTCTGACAGGCAGGCAGGTTATATATTGTGATATATATTGTGACAGGATCACAAGGTGATTAGAAAAAAAAAACAAACAACTCAGAAATATTTTCTTTCTGTAAGTCAGCATTTGAGAGTGCTGTTAGGAGATAGACATACACATTTGCTGGGCTAGATTCCTAGAGAAGAGCTCCAGACAGAAATATACATGGATAAAAATAAGAAAAGTAGAATAACTGCAGAGCATGAATTATTAGATCATTTACTAAGACAAAAACTAATTTATATATACCAAACAACAAATTCATTATCAAAACTAAAGATAACATGGGGAAACCCAAATATCAGAAAAATAAAGACTTGTGTAATAGGGAAGAACAAATCTGACTCCATATTAGATCTGTTTCTTTTACTTTAGCCTTTGCTTTCTGCTGCATTTGTTACAAGTTAATCACTAAAGGAATGTTGCCTATAGCAACATAATGTTGCCTATATTCATAAATAATGTTGCCTACATGCATACATAATGGCCCATTTCAGGGAACCCTGCCCCCTCTGCCTGAACTTTAAACTAAAATACCTTCATACAGCTCACAGGAAAACATCCTGACCCTGTCCATCTGTGAATGGCTGCAGGAAAGAAGAAATTAACACATCCTTCCCCAGTGTGGCAAAACCAGGAAATAGTTGCAAAACTTAATAGCCTTTTTTACTTTACCTCCTCACCTCCCCCTCTCTCTGTTCTATAAAAGAAACTAGCATCCTGTAAAGATGGTTCTCTAAGACTCTAGTCCACCATTTTCTCAGACCCAACTTTCCAAAAAGAGTTGTTATTCCTTGCCCCAATACCTCGACTCCTAATTTATTGGTCTGTTGTGCGGTGAGCAGAATGAGCTTGGACTCGATAACACTGGGACAGTTATTGTAAATTTGTCTATCAGCTAAGTTAGAAATTGTAGGCCCAGAGCCCCTGTGTGTCCTTCTGCCCATCTTACAATGTAGACTCAGGCAAGACTGAGCTTGAAACCATTCTATCAAGTGGTTGTGGATTTAAGAAAAATAAGAAGAGATGATCATAAACTTCAGTCTGTGACTTTCTAGAATTAGGTTATCTTTTCCAACTATATCTATCTATTTCTAGTTCCCTGTATAAATCCAGAGATAGGATTTCCCCCTCTCCTTCATCTATTCACTTCTTACTCCCAAGTCAAGGTCCAACTTAAGTATCACCTTGTCCATGAAACCGGATATGTCACTGCACATTGATTTCTCCCTTCCCAAGGTTTCTTTTGTGATATCTCATAGTATTGGCATGATATATTATACTTTTTCATATGTGTTAATACTCTTCCAATCTATCTTATAATTTCATTCATAGCAATGTACATATACATTATATTTGTTTAAACAACTACAGAGGAGGGAAAAATTTTTTAATTAAATAAGTGAGTTGAGTTTTTTCTTAACATCTTTATTGGAGTATAATTGCTTTACAATGGTGTGTTAGTTTCTGCTTTATAACAAAGTGTGTCAGGTATACATATACATATATCCCCATATCCCCTCTCTTTTGCGTCTCCTTCCCATCCTCCCTATCCCACCCCTCTAGGTGGTCACAAAACACTGAGTTGATCTCCCTGTGCTATGCAGCTGCTTCCCACTAGCTATCTATTTTACATTTGGTACTGTATATATGTCAATGCCACTCTCATTTTGTCGCAGCTTACCCTTCCCCCTGCCCATGTCCTCAAGTCCATTCTCTACATCTGCATCTTTATTCCTGTTCTGCCCCTATGTTCTTCAGAGCCTTTTCTTTTTCTTTTAGATTCTATATATATGTGTTAGCATACAGTATTTGCTTTTCTCTTTCTGACTTACTTCACTCTATAAGACAGACTCTAGGTCCATCCACCTCACTACAAATAACTCAATTTCGTTTCTTTTTATGGATGAGTAATATTCTATTGTATATATGTACCACACCTTCTTTATCCATTCATCTGTCGATGGACACTTAGGTTGCTTCTATGTCCTGGCTATTGTAAATACAGCTACAATGAACATTGTGATACATGACTCTTTTTGAATTATGGTTTTCTCAGAGTATATGCCCAGTAGTGGGATTGCTGGGTATGGCAGTTCTATTTTTAGTTTTTAAGGAACTCCACACTGTTCTCCATAGTGGCTGTATCAATTTACATTCCCACCAATAGTGCAAGAGTGTTCCCTTTTCTCCACACTCTCTCCAGCATTTGTTGTTTGTAGAGTTTTTGGTGATGGCCCATTCTGACTGGTGTGAGGTGATACCTCCTTGTAGTTTTGATTTGCATTTCTCTAATGATTAGTGATGTTGAGCACCCTTTCATAGGTTTGTTGGCAATCTGTATATCTTCTTCAGAGAAATGTCGATTTAGGTCTTTCTGCCCAAGTTTGGATTGGGTTGTTTGTTTTTTGATATTGAGCTGCATGAGCTGCTTGTAAATTTTGGAGATTGATCCTTTGTCAGTTGCTTCATTTGCAAATATTTTCTCCCATTCTGAGTAAATAAGTGAGTTTTAATTTAAACCCTTCCCTCTTATCCTACTTATTCTATGAGGGATTATGATTATAATCATCTTTGTCTGGAAGATGCTTCTGGAAATATGCTATAAGAAATTAATAAGTGGGGGTTGGACCCGGCGTGCCCGCTCACAGCTGCTCCCCGGAGAGGATCCTCCCGCCGCCCGTCCGCCGGGGCGTCGGCTGCTCAGCGCCGCGGTCCTTGCACCCCGACCCCTCAGGCCGCGGGAGAAGGCGGCCGGGAGCCGCCCGAGGCGCGGGCCCACCCGAGGAGCCGGGGTCGCGGGGCCGGCGCGCCGCCGGCCACCGGCCGCCTTCGTTTCTACGCCTGAGCCCGGGCGGGCAGCGCGCAGCCTGAGCGCGCCGGCGCCGCGCGCAAACTTGGCGCCCCAGGAAGTTTCCTGAGACTTGGCCTCCTGGGAGGAGAGACCAGACATCAGAAATACATCTACACGTGGAGCTTCTCCTGTAGAGCACCCACCGAACGCTGGCAGAGGACCTCGGACCTCCAAAAAGGCAAGAAACTCCCCACATATCTGGGTAGGGCAAAAGAAAAAAGAATAAACAGGGACAAAAGAATAGGGACGGGACCTACGCCAGTGGGAGGGAGCCGAGAAGGAGGAAAGACTCCCACACGCTGGGGGCCCCTTCGCGGGCGGAGACTGCGGGCGCCGGAGGGGGAGGCTCCGGAGCCGCGGAGGACAGCTCAGGCACGGGGGTGCGGAGGGCAAAGCGGAGAGATTCCCGCAGAGGATCGGTGCCGACCGGCGCTCACCAGCCCGAGAGGCTTGTCTGCTCGCCTGCCGGGGCGGGCGGGGCCGGGAGCTGAGGCTCGGGCTTCAGTCGGATCCCGGGGAAAGGGCTGGAGTTGGCAGAGTGAAGACAGCTTGAAGGGGGCTAGTGCGCCACGGCTGGCCGGGAGGGAGTTCGGGAGAAGTCTGGAGCTGCCGAAGAGGCAAGAGACCTTTTCCTCCCTCTTTGCTGCCTGGGCACGAGGAGAGGGGATTAAGTGCGCTGCTTAAAGGAGCCCTAGAACCGGGCGCGGAGCTGCCGAAGAGACAAGAGACTTTTTCTTGCCTCTTTGCTTCCTCGGGTGTGAGGTGAGGGGATTAAGAGCACCGCGTAGAGGAGCTCCAGAAACGGGCGCGAGCCGCGGCTATCGGCACGGACAGTAGAGACGGGTGTCGGACGCTAAGGTTGCTGCTGCCACCACCAAGAGGCCTGTGTGTGAGCACAGGTCACTCTCCACACCGGCCCTCCCGGGAGCCCGTGCAGTCCGCCACTGCCGGGGTCCCGGGATCCAGGGACAGCTTCCCCGGGAGAACGCACGGGGCGCCTTGGGCCTGTGCAGCGTCACGTCGGCCTCTGACGTCGCGGACTCGCCCCGCCCCCGTGCCACTCCCTCCCCCCAGCCTGAGTGAGCTGGAGCCCCCGAATCAACTGCTCCTTTAACATCGTCCTGTCTGAGCGAAGGGCAGTCGCCCTCGGACAACCTACACGCAGAGGCGGGACCAAGTCCAAAGCTGAACCCCAGGAGCTGTGCGAACAGAGAGGAGAGGGGGAGATCTCTCCCAACAGCCTCAGAAGCGGCGGATTAAAGCTCCACAATCAACTTGAAGTGCCCTGCATCTGTTGAAAACCTGAATAGACAACGAATCATCCCAAGTTGAGGAGGTGGACTTTGGGAGCAAGATATACTATTATTTTCCCCTTTTTTTTCTTTTTGTGGGTGTGTATGTGTGTGCTGCTGTGTGAGATTTTGTCTGTATAGCTTTGCTTGCACCATTTGTCCTAGGGTTAGAGCGACCCATTTTTCTGTTTTTTGTTTGTTTGTTTGTTTTGTTTTTTTTTTTGTTTTTTTTGTTTGTTTTTTAAAAGGAAATTTTTCTTCTTAATAATTATTTTCTTATTTTAATAACTATACTTTATACTACTCTGTCTTCTCCCTTTCTTTCTTCCTTTCTTCCCTCCTTCCCTCCTTTCTTCCTTCCTTCCCCCTTCTTTCCTCCCTTCCTCTCTTCCTTCCCCCCTTTCTTCCTCTGCACCTTCCGTCCTTGCTTTCTTGCTTCCTTCCTTCATTTCTTCCTTCCTTTCTTCCTTCCTTCCCTCCCTCCCTCCTTCCCTCCTTTTCTTTCCTCTCTATTTATTCTACCTTTTATTTTGAGCCGTGTGGATTAAAGGTTCTTGGCGCCCCAGCCAGGCACCAGGGCGATGTCCCTGAGGTGGGAGAACCAACCTCAAGACACTAGTCCACAAGAGACCTCCGAGCTCCACGTAATATCAGACGGCGAAAATCTCCCAGAGACCTCCATCTCAACACCAAGACCCAGCTTCACTCAAGGACCAGCAAAGAACAGTGCTGGACACCCTATCCCCAACAAAGAGCAAGACAGGTCTACAGCCCCATCCATTAGCAGAGAGACTGCCTAAAATCATAATAAGGTTACCAACATCCCCAAACACACCACCAGACGAGGACCTGCCCACCAGAAGGACAAGATCCAGCCTCATCCACCAGAACAGAGGCACTAGTTCCCCTAACCAGGGAATCTACTCAACCCACTGAACCAACCTTAGCCACTGGGGACAGCCACCAAAAACAACAGGAACTACGAACCTGCAGCGTGCAAAAAGGAGACCTCAAACACAGTAAGATAAGCGAAATGAGAAGACAGAAAAACACACAACAGATGAAGGAGCAAGATAAAAACACACCAGACCTAACAGATGAAGAGGTAATAGCCAATCTACCTGAAAGAGAATTTAGAATAATGATGGTGAAGATGATGCAACATCTTGGAAATAGAATAGACAATTTGCAAGAAACAGTTAACAGGGACCTAGAAGAAATAAAGAGGAAGCAAGCAACGATGAGCAACACAATAAATGAAATTAAAAATACTCTAGATGGGATCAATAGCAGAATAACTGAGGCAGAAGGACGGATAAGTGACCTGGAAGATAAAATAGTGGAAATAACTACTGCAGAGCAGAAGAAAGAAAAAAGAATGAAAAGAACTGAGGACAGTCTCAGAGACCTCTGGGACAACATTAAACGCACCAACATTCGAATTATAGGGGTCCCAGAAGAAGAAGAGAAAAAGAAAGGGACTGAGAAAATATTTGAAGAGATTATAGTTGAAAACTTCCCTAATATAGGAAACGAAATAGTCAAGCAAGTCCAGGAAGCACAGAGAGTTGCATACAGGATAAACCCAAAGAGAAACACGCCACGACACATAATAATCAAACTGTCAAAAATTAAATACAAAGAAAACATATTAAAAGCAGCAAGGGAAAAACAACAAATAACACACAAGGGAATCCCCATAAGATTAACATCTGATCTTTCAGCAGAAACTCTACAAGCCAGAAGGGAGTGGCAGGACATATTTAAAGTGATGAAGGAAAAAAACCTACAACCAAAACTACTCTACCCAGCAAGGATCTCATTCAGATTTGATGGAGAAATTAAAACCTTTACAGACAAGCAAAAGCTGAGAGAGTTCAGCACCACCAAACCAGCTCTACAACAAATCCTAAAGGAACTTCTCTAGGCAAGAAACACAAGAGAAGGAAAAGACCTACAAGAACAACCTGAAACAAGTAAATGGTAATAGGAACATACATATCGATAATTACCTTAAATGTAAATGGATTAAATGCTCCCACCAAAAGACACAGACTGGCTGAATGGATACAAAAACAAGACCCATATATATGCTGTCTACAAGAGACCCACTTCAGACCTAGGGACACTTACAGACTGAAAGTGAGGGGATGGAAAAAGATATTCCATGCAAATGGAAATCAGAAGAAAGCTGGAGCAGCAATTCTCATATCAGATAAAATAGACTTTAAAATAAAAGCTATTACAAGAGACAAAGAAGGACACTACATAATGATCAAGGGATCGATCCATGAAGAAGATATAACAATTGTAAATATTTATGAACCCAACATAGGAGCACTTCAATACATAAGGCAAATACTAACAGCCATAAAAGGGGAAATCGACAGTAACACAATCATAGTAGGGGACTTTAACACCCCACTTTCACCAATGGACAGATCATCCAAAATGAAAATAAATAAGGAAACACAAGCTTTAAATGATACATTACACAAGATGGACTTAATTGATATTTATAGGACATTCCATCCAAAAACAACAGAATACACATTTTTCTCAAGTGCTCATGGAACATTCTCCAGGATCGATCATATATTGGGTCACAAATCTAGCCTTGGCAAATTTAAGAAAATTGAAATCGTATCAAGTATCTTTTCCGACCACAATGCTATGAGACTAAATATCAATTATAGGAAAAGATCTGTAAAAAATACAAACACATGGAGGCTAAACAATACACTACTTAATAACGAAGTGATCACTGAAGAAATCAAAGAGGAAATCAAAAGATACTTAGAAACAAATGACAATGGAGACACAACGACCCAAAACCTATGGGATACAGCAAAAGCAGTTCTAAGAGGCAAGTTTATAGCAATACAATCATACCTTAAGAAACAGGAAACATCTCGAATAAACAACCTAACTTTGCACTTAAAGCAATTAGAGAAAGAAGAACAAAAAAAACCCAAATTTAGCAGAAGGAAAGAAATCATAAAGATCAGATCAGAAATAAATTAAAAAGAAGTGAAGGAAACAATAGCAAAGATCAATAAAACTAAAAGCTGGTTCTTTGAGAAGATAAATAAAATTGATAAACCATTAGCCAGACTCATCAAGAATAAAAGGGAGAAGACTCAAATCAATAGAATTAGAAATGAAAAAGGAGATATAACAACTGACACTGCAGAAATACAAAAGATTATTAGAGATTACTACAAGCAACTGTATGCCAATAAAATGGACAACCTGGAAGAAATGGACAAATTCTTAGAAATGCACAACCTGCCGAGACTGAACCAGGAAGAAATAGAAAATATGAACAGACCAATCACAAGCACTGAAATTGAAACTGTGATTAAAAATCTTCCAGCAAACAAAAGTCCAGGACCAGATGGCTTCACAGGCGAATTCTATCAAACATTTAGAGAAGAGCTAACACCTATCCTTCTCAAACTCTTCCAACAGATAGCAGAGGGAGGAACACTCCCAAACTCATTCTATGAGGCCACCATCACCCTGATACCAAAACCAGACAAAGACGTCACAAAGAAAGAAAACTACAGGCCAATATCACTGATGAAGATAGATGCAAAAATCCTCAACAAAATACTAGCAAACAGAATCCAACAGCACATTAAAAGGATCATACACCATGATCAAGTGGGGTTTATCCCAGGAATGCAAGGATTCTTCAATATACGCAAATCAATCAATGTGATACACCATATCAACAAACTGAAGGAGAAAAACCATATGATCATCTCAATAGATGCAGAGAAAGCTTTTGACAAAATTCAACACCCATTTATGATAAAAACCTTGCAGAAAGTGGGCATAGAGGGAACTTTCCTCAACATAATAAAGGCCATATATGACAAACCCACAGCTAGCATCGTTCTCAATGGTGAAAAACTGAAACCATTTCCACTAAGATCAGGAACAAGACAAGGTTGCCCACTCTCACCACTCTTATTCAACCTAGTTTTGGAAGTTCTAGCCACAGCAGTCAGAGAAGAAAAAGAAATAAAAGGAATCCAAATAGGAAAAGAAGAAGTAAAGCTGTCACTGTTTGCAGATGACATGATACTATACATAGAGAATCCTAAGGATGCTACCAGAAAACTACTAGAGCTAATCAATGAATTTGGTAAAGTTGCAGGATACAAAATTAATGCACAGAAATCTCTGGCATTCTTATACACTAATGATGAAAAATCTGAGAGTGAAATTAAGAAAACGCTCCCATTGACCATTGCAACAAAAAGAATAAAATATCTAGGAATAAACCTACCTAAGGAGACAAAAGACTTGTATGCAGAAAACTATAAGACACTGATGAAAGAAATTAAAGATGATACAAATAGGTGGAGAAATATACCATGTTCTTGGATTGGAAGAATCAACATTGTGAAAATGACTATACTACCCAAAGCAATCTACCGATTCAATGCAATCCCTATCAAATTACCACTGGCATTTTTTACAGAACTAGAACAAAAAATTTCACAATTTGTATGGAAACACAAAAGACCCCGAATAGCCAAAGCAATCTTGAGAACGAGAAATGGAGCTGGAGGAATTAGGCTCCCTGACTTCAGACTCTACTACAAGGCTACAGTAATCAAGACAATATGGTACTGGCACAAAAACAGAAATATAGATCAATGGAACAGGATAGAGAGCTCAGAGATAAACCCACACACATATGGTCACCTTATCTTTGATAAAGGAGGGAAGGATATACAGTGGAGAAAAGACAGCCTCTTCAATAAGTGGTGCTGGGAAAACTGGACAGCTACATGTAAAAGTATGAAATTAGAACAATCCCTAACACCACACACAAAAATAAACTCAAAATGGGTTAAAGACCTAAATGTAAGGCCAGACACTATCAAACTCTTAGAGGAAAACATAGGCAGAACACTATACGACATAAATCACAGCAAGATCCTTTTTGACCCATCTCCTAGAGAAATGGAAATAAAAACACAAATAAACAAATGGGACCTAATGAAACTTAAAAGCTTTTGCACAGCAAAGGATACCATAAACAAGACCAAAAGACAACCCTCAGAATGGGAGAAAATATTTGCAAATGAAGCAACTGACAAAGGATTAATTTCCAAAATTTATAAGCAACTCATGCAGCTCAATAACAAAAAAACAAACAACCCAATCCAAAAATGGGCAGAAGAACTAAATAGACATTTCTCCAAAGAAGATATACAGATTGCTAACAAACACATGAAAGAATGCTCAACCTCATTAATCATTAGAGAAATGCAAATCAAAACTACAATGAGATATCATCTCACACCGGTCAGATTGGCCATCATCAAAAACTCTAGAAACAATAAATGCTGGAGAGGGTGTGGAGAAAAGGGAACCCTCTTGCACTGCTGGTGGGAATGTAAATTGATACAGCCGCTATGGAGAACAGTATGGAGGTTCCTTAAAAAACTACAAATAGAACTACCATACGACCCAGCAATCCCACTACTGGGAATATACCCTAAGAAAACTATAATTCAGAAAGACTCATGTACCAAAATGTTCATTGCAGCTCTATTTACAATAGCCAGGACATGGAAGCAACCTAAGTGTCCATCAACAGATGAATGGATAAAGAAGATGTGGCACATATACACAATGGAATATTACTCAGCCATAAAAAGAAATGAAACTGAGTTATTTATAATGAGGTGGATGGACCTGGAGTCGGTCATACAGAGTGAAGTAAGTCAGAAGGAGAAAAACAAATACCGTATGCTAACACATATATATGGACTCTAAGGGAAAAAAATGTCATGAAGAGGTTAGTGGTAGGACGGGAATAAAACACAGACTCACTCGAGCATGGACTTGAGGATATGGGGAGGGGGAGGGGTGGGATGTGACGAAGTGGGGGAGTGGCAGGGACATATATACACTATCAAATGTAAATTAGATAGCTGGTGGGAAGCTGCTGCATAGCACAGGGAGATCACCTCTGTGCTGTGTGACCGCCTGGGGGGGTGGGATAGGGAGGGTGGGAGAGAGGGTGATGCAAGAGGGAGGAGATGTGGGAGCATGTGTGTATGTATAACTGATTTAGTTTGTTGTAGAGGGAAAACTAACACACTATTGTAAAACAATTATACTCCAATAAAGATGTAAAAAAAAAAAAAAAGAAATTAATAAGTAATATAATGTAAATTCATCTGTTCTGTAAAATTTGAAATATCTATCTTTCTCTCCATCTGTCTATCTACTATGTGGGAGGTGAGCCATATGGTGTGGTAAAAATAGATGTTATGAGCCTTAGAATTAGATTAGACTGTAGGTCCAAATCACCTACTACAATGTGTGCTAATAGTTGTGTGATACAGATATAACTCCTTACCTATAAATTAGGAGTAATTATTTTAAATAAAAATTAAATTCAATGTCATAAACTATCTAACATACTATTAGAAATAATTAGTGCTCACAAATACTAATTGCATAACATCAACTTTCTCCCTTTCTCTGATTTGCTTCTCTCTTGTAATCTTTCCACAAACCATGTAACAAACGTAGATTTCATCCTTGATATAGTTGGAAAATCAAGTGGTATGAACCAAGTAGTGTCCATTAAACAAATATATATTGTTTTTGATCTACTCTGTTTCAGCAGATATTGCTGTGTCTATAATCTCTTTAATGGTCAAATATTTCCAGAAGAGCACAAAAACTCTTCTTTGGCCAGAATTTGAAAAAATAGTCATTTACTTTATAACTAAAACAGAGAATATGCCCTACACATAGTGTTGTTGACAAATAGTTAGCCTTTTGAACATGCAATTTCATGTATTCTTCGTGTCATTTTATAGATCTTAACTGTTTTGTTTAGCAAAATGCTTTCTTCAGGTCCATTAATATTTATGATCAGACAATATAGAAGAACTGTTTCATTAAATTTAAATTAAATGCTTGGTTATGTGTGTTTAGAGCAGTGTTATTTTTAATTGTTTATGCAGACTCCATGTCATTATATCTAGTGCTGGCTCTGGACTGTCTACCATGCTGAAAAATGCAGCTGGTTTGGGTGTTTTCTTTTGGAAGATAGAAAAGGAGTGGTGATTCAAAATGCTAAAGATACAGAATCAGTTCTGGCTCAGTAGAGGCATTCTCACATGATGAAGATTTTGATGAACTGTGTTACAAAGTAACTAAATATTACCAACTATCTATTAGGCCCTATATTTCTTGATACAAAACAAAAGACTGTTATTATCTATTCCCATTCAATCTCTTTTTTTTTTCCTGTTTCAGTAGTTGACATGGCATTCAGGGTGATATTGCAAAATATTTATCATTCCCTTTCTTAAAACTGTTCACTAGCTTCCTGGTACTTCAAGGATATCCAGTGTTTACATCTACTGCATTCAAACTCTTTCACATGATATTCTCTCTGTTTCACCCCCGATTTTATCTAGTTCCCTAACTTTAGTTCTTGTTTTAAGATAATGTATTCTAAAATGTCTTGACTTATCCCAATTGAATATATTAGGTTTTCATACTATGAACTTTGACAATAGTTCATAATGTCTTTATCACAGAATGTATCACAGATTATTGTAATCAAATATTAGTTGTATTTGTTTTCTACTAAATTATAAATGCCATGAATTCTTGGAAAAGGAAAAGAAAAAGTGTTTGGTATAAAGTGTAAGTACAAAATAAATAATAGAGACTTCTGATCCAGACAAAATGCCATGGACTTATCTCTCCCTGTTTTTCTTTGTTAAGTGTACCTATAAACCCTGGGCAATAGACAACCAAAGACAAATTCTGACAGGTGAAAGAAGGAAGGCATATAGGTTAGGAATCCCAGCACTGGGAAAAAAATGAAAAAAAACAACAACATAGGACAAGGTTTCTTACAATTCCCCACTCAATAGAAAAAACCTTACTGACTTTGGCATTTCCTGACTCCCAAACTAGCAACAGAAGGCAGCCCAAGTAGATTCACTTCCCACCTCCCACCAAGATAAAACAGGAACCCAACTGACAACATCAGGCAAGTCAGGAAGCACTTGCAAGTAGGATCAACAGGAGCACAGTAATAATATGTCACTAGAAGAAATGTTCTTCTTTTGCCACTGGACCTGATACTTCCCTCACCCACCCAGAGACCCTGAATTGTTCAAGAGTACCCATGAGGGGGATTTTGCTACAACAATGCCCTGACCAGAAGTGCTCTTTTTTCCATAGGCTGGAGATGCCTTTCACTTAGCTAGGAGCACCAGATAGCCCAGTTAGTGAAGGGTATTCCATCCCCTCAGGCAGTACCAACAGGAAACTGTGCACTCCACTAGTATGAGATAAACCAAACAGACCAAATAGTATCTCAAAGACAGAAAATTAAATCATCATTGGAACAACAGTCCACAAAATTGGCCAAGACCTATATGGAAAACTTAAACTATGTGACTTCCTGCTGAAAAAAACTTTAAATAGGACAGAGTCTCTTACCATAATGGCCAAAAAACTAGAACACAACAACAACAAAAAATCACCCATTTTAATATGTACCAGAAAAATAAAAACAAGTGAGAAAAAGAAATTAACTCATACCAACACCAAGATGTTGGAATTATCTAATAAGGATTTTAAAGCAGCCATCATAAACATTCAATAGGCAATTACAAATTCTCTTAAAATAAATAAAAAATAGAAAATTTAAGCAAAGAAACAGATGTTATAAAAGTGAAATATAACAGAAAACTAAAATTTAAAAAAGTAAAACTTTGATGGATGAGCTCAAGAGTAGAGTGAAGAAAACTTATGGAAAAAAAAATCAAGAGAATTTACCCAATCTCAATAACAGAGAGAAGAAAGAAAGAAAGAGAGAGAGAGAAAGGGAGGGAAGGAGGGAGGACAGAAGAAGAGAGTGAGGGGGAGAGGGAGGAAAGGAAGAAAAAACCTACCTCAGGGACCTGCAGGTCAATAATAAAAGATCAAACATTTGAATCATCAGAGTCCAAAAAGTGCAAGGAGAAAGGCAGTGGAGCTGAAAGAATATTCAAAGAATTGATAGCTTAAAAATTCTGAAATTTGGCAAAAATTATGAACCCACAAATTAAAGAAACTGGGTTAACACCTGGTAGGGTAAACCCAAAGAAATCTATGCTAATCTATATCATAATTTAACTTATGAATACTAATGTTCAGAAAAACACCTTGAAAACAGCCAAAGAGAAAGGAAACATTACGTCTAGGGAAACAATGATTTAAATGAAGATTGAATTTCTCATCTGAAATCATGGATGGAATAGGAAGTGGCACATTTTTCAGCTGTTAAAAGAAAAAAAACTATCCACCTTAAGTTTTACATCCAGAGAACTATTTTTCAGAAAAGATGAAGAAATAGACACTATTACCTACAGGAAAATTAACAGAACTTGTCACTACACTTAAGGAATGACTGAAAGACATTTTTCAAAAAAAGGGAAATGATAAAGAAACAATCTTGGAGTATTAAGAAAGAAAGAAAATGGAAAGAATGCAAATATGATTAAATGAAATAGATTACCCTTCTCATGTGTTTTATAAATATATGTAATAATTCAAGTAGAAATTATAACACAGACTAATACTCCTGACAATAATATTTAAAATTAAGGAGGATAAAGGAAGCTAAATAGAAATAAGCCTTCCTCACTTTACTTGAAGTGGTGAAATGTTTATTCCAGTAGACTGACAGTCATATGTGTATTGAAATATTTAGAGCCACTCATAAGAAAGCTATGGAAAATGATATACTCAAACACACTTTAAATAAATCAATATGAAATAAATTGTTTAAAATATACAAGATAATGTACATGAAGGCAAGAAAAGAGAAACAGAAAAACAAATATAAAAGAAATAATACAATACAGTAGTAAGCCCTAATATAGGAATACTTAATGTAAATGATTTAAAAATATAAGTTATGAAACAGAGATTGAGAGTGGATAAATAATAGGTCCCAACTGTATGCCATTTTTAACAAGTACACTTGAAATTCAATGTCACACATAGGTGGAAAGTAGAAAGATAGAAAAGGCTATCCCAACCAAGGAGATACTTCAGAAAGAAGGAGTGGTTATAGTTACAGCAGACAAAATAGCTTCAGAGCAAAGAAATTTACTGGAGACAAAGATGAACATTATATAACAATAAATAAACAACAAAACAGGAATATATAACATTATTAAATGTGTAAACATCAAGCAACAGAGACTCAAGTTACAGGAGACAAACATTGATAGAGCTGAAAGGATAAATAAATTAACAATTATAGCTGGGGCTGTTATTAGAACTCATAGAGCTAATAGAAAGAAAATGAGGAAGGATATAGATTGAAACAAAACAGTAAACCAAAGGATCTTTTCAACATATTTAGATCATCTTACTAAATGATAGCAGAATAAACATCTCTTTCAAGCACTCATTGAATATTCACCATGATAGAAAATCTTCTAGGTTATAAAACAAATCTTAACAAATTTAAAAGAGTAAAATTATACAAAGTAGGTTCTCTGACACTAATGAAATCAAACTATAAATCAATTATAGAAAAAACAGGCAATTGTCAAATCACTTAGTAATTAAATAGCACATTGCTAATTAATTGATTAGTCCAAGAGAAAAACTCTAAATGGAAACAAAAGTAGATCGGAATTATAATGAAAAAACTACATAACAAAATATTTGAGATGCAGCTAAAGCAATACTGAAAGGAAAATTCATAGCACTAAGTGCTTACATTAAGAGAGAGGAAAGTTGTCAAATCAATATCTAACTTCCAACCTTCAAAAACTGAAAAAGAAGAGGAAAATAAATTCAAAGCAAGCAGAAGGAAAGAAATAATCATGATAAGAGCAGAAATAAATAAAATTGAAGAAAAAATAGAGATAATCAATGAATTGCAAAGCTGGTTCTTTAAAACAATCAATAAAATTGACAAACCTTTAGTAAGATTGAAAAATATAAAAAGAGGGAAGACACATCTCCAATATGAGGAATAAAACAGGAGATCTCATAGTCATTACAAAAGTAAAAAGGAATTCTATGAGCAACTGTCCATTGAAATTCAAAAGAAATAGACCAATTTCTCAAAACACCACAGACTACCAAAACTCCACTAAAATGAGGACCTGGATAATAATATAACCATTAATGACATTTAATTTATAATTTGAAACTTCCCCAGAAGAAATCTCCAAATTCAGATGATTCTACTGAAGATTTCTGGCAATATTTAAACAAGAATTAATATCTTTTCTACACAATCTGCTCCAGAAAATGGAAAGAGGCAGGAACACTCCAAAACAAACTGTCCAACTAAAATTCTACATTCAGAAATAATATAATACAAAAATGAAAACAAAATAAAGTCTTCTGCCAAATAAAAGCTGACAGGCATCACTTCTAGTTCATCTATGATATAAGAACAGCAAACAGTTCTTGGAAGGAAGAGAAATATTACAGATCAAAGCAGGGTTTGAAGAAGAACAGAAGAGCATGAAAAAAAAAGACACAAGTATATGAGTAAATATAAAAAAGGGATTTAAAATTCTTCATTATATAAATGTCTGTATATACATAAAACAATTAAAAGATTGTTCAAAGCAAAAATAAAAATAATGTACATTTGGGTTCAGAACATGTGTAAAAGTTTTTTAAAAAGTAAGAATGCAAACTATGGTAAGAATAAATAGAATTGTACTCTTGTAATGTTTTTACGTTATTTGTGGAGGAGACTATAATTCAAGATATATTTTGATAACTTAAGCATTCATATTGTAATTTCTCATGCAATAAGTAAAAAGATGTAGAGTAGAGCAGTTAAATAGAAAAGATAAAACAGACTACAAAAACTAATAGGGAAGATAAAACAGACTACAAAAACTAAAAGTAACACACTTTAGCCAAAGCAAGACAGGAAATAAGCAAGAGAGGAAAAGACAACAAATGAAGCAATTAGGGAACAAATGGCAAGATGATATATGTAAAAATGGTCATATCAATGCTCACCATTAAAGGTAAATGGACTAAACACTCCATGTAAAAGTAGGAGGTTGTCAGACAGTATAAAAATAAACAAGACAACTGTTTATGCCAAAAACACTTAAATATAAAGGCAAAGAGAAGTTGAAAGTAAAAGCATGGGGAAAATATCATATAATCACTAAGCATAAGAAAGAGAATTAAGAGTTAAATATGGGATTATGGGAAGCAAATATTTAAAGATGAAATTACTGGATTTATGTACTGTGATGATGTAAGAAGAATGTTGACAAGGGAAGAAAGCTTAAGAAAGAAAGTTTTGGGGAAGTTTCAGAGCCACAGAGGAGAGCACGGACACAGGGGTGTGGAGGGCAAAGCGGAGAGATTCCCACACAGAGGATCGGTGCCAAACTGCACTCACCAGCCAGAGAGGCTTGTCTGCTCACCAGCTGGGGTGGGCGGGTGCTGGGAGCTGAGGCTCAGGCTTCAGTTGGATCACAGGGAGAGGACTGGCAGTGTGAACACAGCCTGAAGGGTTTAGTGCACCACAGATAGCTGGGAGGGAGTCCAGGAAAAAGTCTGGAGCTGCTGAAGAGACAAGAGACTTTTTCTTGCCTCTTTGTTTCCTGGTGCACTAGGAGAGGGGATTAAGCATGCCACTTAAAGGAGCTCCAGAAATGGGTGTGAGCTGCGGCTATCAGTGCAGACACCAGAGAGGGGCATGAGACGCTAAGGCTGCTGCTGCCACCACCAAGAAGCCTGTGTGTGAGCACAGGTCACTCTCCACACCTCCCCTCCCAGGAGGCTGTGCAGCCCGTCAATGCCAGGGTCCCAGGATCCAGGGACAAGTTCCCTAGGAGAACGCATGGGGTGCCACAGGCTGGTGCAACGTCACACTGGCCTCTGCCAAGGCAGGCTCACCCTGCACTCCGTGTCTCTCCCTCCACCCGGCCTGAGTGAGCCAGAGTCCCCAAATCAGCTGCTCCTTTAATGCCATCCTGTCTGAGAGAAGAACAGACACCCTCCAGTGACCTATAGGCAGAGGCGGGATCAAACCCAAAGCTGAAACCGGGGAGCTGTGTGAACAAAGATGAGAAAGGGAAATCTCTCAGAGCCTTAAAGCTCCACAATCAACTTGATGTACCCTGCATCTGTGGAATACCTGAATAGAAAATGGATCATCCCAAATTGAGGAGGTGGATTTGGGGAACAAGACAGATTATTTTTTTCTCCTTTTTCTCTTTTTGTGAGTGTGTATGTGTATGCTTCTGTGTGAGATTTTGTCTGTATAGATTTGCTTTTACCATTTGTCTTAGGGTTCTGACCATCCCTTAAAAAATTTTTTTTTCTTCTTAATAATTATTTTTTATTTTAATAACTTTATTTTGTTTTAACCTACTTTATTTTACCCTTTCTTTCTTCCTTCCTTCCTTTCTTTCTTCCTTCCTTTCTTTCTTTCTCTCTCTTCCTTCCTTCCTTCCTTTCTTTCTTTCTTTCTCTTTCTTTCTTTCTTTCTTTCTTTCTTTCTTTCTTTCTTTCTTTCTTTCTTTCTTTCTTTCTTTCTTTCTTTCTTTCTTTCTTTCTTTCTTTCTTTCTTTCTTTCTTTCTTTCTTTCTTTCTTTCTTTCTTTCTTTCTCCCTTTTATTCTGAGGGACGTGGATTAAAGGCTCTTGGTGCTCCAGCCAGGAGTCAGGGCTGTGCCTCTGAGGTGGGAGAGCAAAATTCAGGACACTGGTCCACAAGACACCTCCCAACTCCATGTAATATCAAATGGCGAGAATCTCCCAGAGATTTCCATCTCAACACCAAGACCCGGCTTCACTCAAGGACCAGCAACGAACAGTGCTGGACACCCTATGCCCAACAAAGAGCAAGACAGGTCTACAGCCCCATCCATTAGCAGAGAGGCTGCCTAAAATCATAATAAGGCTACAGACAGCTGAAAACACATCATCAGACATGGAGCTGCTCACCAGAAAGACAAGATCCAGTCTCATCCACCAGAACACAGGCACTAGTCTCCTCAACCAGGAAACCTACTCAAAACACTGAACCAACTATAGCCACTGGGGACAGACACCAAAATCAATGGGAACTACGAACCTGCAGTCTGCAAAAAGGAGACCCCAAACACACTAAGATAAGCAAATAAAAAGACAGAAAAACACACAGCAAATGAAAGAGCAAGATAAAAACCCACCAGACCTAACAAATGAAGAGGAAATAGCAGTCTACCTTAAAAAGAATTCAGAATAATGATAGTAAAGATGACACAAAATCTTGGAAACAGAATAGAGAAAATGCAAGAAACATTTAACCAGGACCTAGAAGAACTAAAGAGGAAACAAGCAATGATGAACAATACAATAAATAAAATTAAAAATACTCTAGATGGGATCAATAGCAGAATAACTGAGGCAGAAGAACGGATAAGTGACCTGGAAGATAAAATAGTGGAAATAACTACTACAAAGCAGAATAAAGAAAACGAATGAAAAGAATGGAGGACAGTCTCAGAGACCTCTGGGACAACATTAAATGCACCAACATTCAAATTATAGGGATCCCAGAAGAAGAAGAAAAAAGAAAGGGACTAAGAAAATATTTGAAGATATTATAGTTGAAAACTTCCCTAATACGGGAAAGGAAATAGTTAATCAAGTCCAGGAAGCACAGAGAGTCCCATACAGGATAAATCCAAAGAGAAACATGCCAAAACACATATTAATCAAACTATCAAAAATTAAATACAAAGAAAACATATTAAAAGCAGCAAGGGAAAAACAACAAATAACACACAAGGGAATCCCCATAAGGTTAACAGCTGATCTTTCAGCAGAAATTTGCAAGCCAGAAGGGAGTGGCAGGACATATTTAAAGTGATGAAGGATAAAAACCTACAACCAAGACTACTCTACCCAGCAAAGATCTCATTCAGATTTGATGGAGAAATTAAAAACTTTATAGAAAAACAAAAGCTGAGAGAGTTCAGCACCACCAAACCAGCTTTACAACAAATGTTAAAGTAACTTCTCTAGGCAAGAAACACAAGAGAAAGAAAAGACCTACAAGAACAAATTTGAAACAATTAAGTAAATGGTAATAGGAACATACTTATTGATAATTACCTTAAATGTAAATGGATTAAATGCTACCACCAAAAGACACAGACTGGCTGAATGGATACAAAAACAAGACCCATATATATGCTGTCCACAGGAGACCCATTTCAGAGCTAGGGACACATACAGATTGAAAGTGAGGGGATGGAAAAGGTATTCCATGCAAATGGAAATCAAAAGAAAGCTGGAGTAGCAATTTTCATATCAGACAAAATAGACTTCAAAATAAAGACTATTACAAGAGACAAAGAAGGACACTACATAATGATCAAGGGATCGATCCATGAAGAAGATATAACAATTGTAAATATTTATGCACCCAACATAGGAGCACCTCAATACATAAGGCAAATACTAACAGCCATAAAAGGGGAAATCGACAGTAACACAATCATAGTAGGGGACTTTAACACCTCACTTTCACCAATGGACAGATCATCCAAAATGAAAATAAATAAGGAAACACAAGCTTTAAATGATACATTAAACAATATGGACTTAATTGATATTTATAGGACATTCCATCCAAAACCAAAAGAATACACATTTTTCTCAAGTGCTCATGGAACATTCTCCAAGATAAATCATATATTGGGCCACAAATTGAGCCTTGGTAAATTTAAGAAAATTGAAATCATATCAAATATCTTCTCTCACAACAACGCTATAAGACTAGATATCAATTATAGGAAAAAATCTGTAAAAAATACAAACACATGGAGGCTAAACAATACACTACTTAATAATGAAATGATCACTGAAGAAATCGAAGAGGAAATCAAAAGATACCTGGAAACAAATGACAATGGAGACATGATGACCCAAAACCTATGGGATGCAGCAAAAGCAGTTTTAAGAGGGAAGTTTATAGCAATACAATCTTAACTTAAGAAACAGGAAACATCTCGAATAAACAACCTAAACTTGCACGTAAAGCAATTAGAGGAAGAAGAACAAAAAAACCAAATTTAGCAGAAGGAAAGAAATCATAAAGATCAGATCAGAAATAAATGAAAAAGAAATGAAGGAAACAATAACAAAGATCAATAAAACTAAAAGCTGGTTCTTTGAGAAGATAAACAAAATTGATAAACCATTAGCCAGACTCATCAAGAAAAAAAGGGAGAAGACTCAAATCAATAGAATTAGAAATGAAAAAGGAAAAGTAACAACTGACACTGCAGAAATACAAAAGATTATGAGAGATTACTACAAGCAACTCTATGCAAATAAAATGGACAACCTGGAAGAAATGGACAAATTCTTAGAAATTCACAACCTGCCGAGACTGATCCAGGAAAAATAGAAGATATGAACAGACCAGTCACAAGCACTGAAATTGAAACTGTGAATAAAAATCATCCAAAAAACAAAAGCCCAGGACAAGATGGCTTCACAGGTGAATTCTAACAAATTTGGAGAAGAGCTAACACCTATCCTTCTCAAACTCTTCCAAAAGATAGCAGAGGGAGGAACACTCCCAAACTCATTCTACGAGGCCACCATTCCCATGATACCACAACCAGACAAAGATGTCACAAAGAAAGAAAACTACAGGCCAAATCACTGATGAACATAGATGCAAAAATCCTCAACAAAATACTAGCAAACAGAATCCAACAGCACATTAAAAGGATCATACAACATGATCAAGTGGGGTTTATTCCAGGAATGCAAGGATTCTTCAATATATGAAAATCAATTAATGTGATACACCATATCATCAAACTGAAGGAGGAAAACCATATGATTTTCTCAATAGATACAGAGAAAGCTTTCAACAATATTCAACACCCATTTATTATAAATACCCTGCAGAAAGTAAGCAAAGAGGGAACATTCCTCAACTTAATAAAGGCCATATATGACAAATCCACAGCCAACATCATCCTCAATGGTGAAAACCTGAAACCATTTCCACTAAGATCAGGAACAAGACAAGGTTGTCCACTCTCACCACTCTTATTCAAGATAGTTTTGGAAGTTCTAGCCACAGCAATCAGAGAAGAAAAAGAAAAGAAGAAATTCAAATTAGAAAAAAAGAAGTAAAGCTGTCACTGTTTGCAGATGACATGGTACAATACATAGAGAATCCTAAAGATGCTACCAGAAAACTACTAGAGTTAATCAATGAATTTGGTAAAGTACAAGATACAAAATTAATGCACACAAATCTCTGGCATGCTTATACACTAATGATGAAAAATCTGAGAGTGAAATTAAGAAAACACTCCCATTTACCATTGTAACAAAAAGAATAAAATATCTAGGAATAAACCTACCTAAGGAGACAAAATACCTGTATGCAGAAAATTATAAGACACTGATGAAAGAAATTAACGATGATACAAATAGATGGAGAGATATACCATGTTCTTGGATTGGAGAATCAACATTGTGAAAATGACTCTACTACCCAAAGCAATCTACAAATTCAATGCAATCCCTATCACTGGCATTTTTTACAGAACTAGTACAAAAAAATTCACAATCTGTATGGAAACACAAAAGAACCTGAATAGCCAAAGCAATCTTGAGAAAGAAAAATGGAGCTGGAGGAATCAGGCTCCCTGACTTCAGACGATACTACAAGGCCACAGTAATCAAGACAGTATGGTACTGGCACAAAAACAGGAATATAGACCAATGGAACAGGATAGAAAGCCCAGAGATAAACCCGCACACATGGTCACCTTATCTTTGATAAAGGAGGGAAGGATATACAGTGTAGAAAAGACAGACTCTTCAATAAGTGGTGCTGGGAAAACTGGACAGCTACCTGTAAAAGTATGAAATTAGAACACTCCCTAACACCACACACAAAAATAAACTCAAAATGGGTTAAAGACCTAAATGTAAGGCCAGACACTATCAAACTCTTAGAGGAAAACATAGGCAGAACCCTCTGTGATATAAATCACAGCAAGATCCTTTTTGACCCACCTCCTAGAGAAATGGAAATAAAAACAAAAATAAACAAATGGGATCTAATGAAACTTAAAAGCTTTTGCACAGGATACCATAAATAAGACCAAAAGACAACCGTCAGAATGGGAGAAAATAGTTGCAAATGAAGCAACTGACAAAGGATTAATATCCAAAATTTATAAGCAACACATGCAGCTCAATAACAACAACAAAAAAAAACCCAATCCAAAAATGGGCAGAAGAACTAAATAGACATTTCTCCAAAGAAGATATACAGATTGCCAACAAACACATGAAAGAATGCTCAACATCATTAATCATTAGAGAAATGCAAATCAAAACTACAGTGAGATATCATCTCACACTGGTCAGAATGGCCATCATCAAAAAATGTAGAAACAATAAATGCTGGAGAGGGTGTGGACAAAAGGGAACACTCTTGCACTGCCGGTGGGAATGTATATTAATACAGCCACTATGGAGAACAGTATGGATGTTCCTTAAAAAACTACAAATAGAACTACCATATGACCCAGCAATCCCACTACTGGGCATATACCCTGAGAAAACCATAATTCAAAAAGAGTCATGTACCAAAATGTTCATTGCAGCTCTATTTACAATAGCCAGGACATGGAAGCAACCTAAGTGTCCATCAAGAGATGAATAGATAAAGAAGATGTGGCACATATATACAATGGAATATTACTCAGCCATAAAAAGAAATTGAGTTATCTGTAGTGAGCTGGATGGACCTGGAGTCTGTCATACAGAGTGAAGTAAGTCAGAAGGAGAAAAACAAATACCATATGCTAACACATATATATGGAATCGAAGAAAAAAAATGTCGTGAAGAGCCTAGGAGTAGGACGGGAATAAAACACAGACCTACTGGAGCATGGACTTGAGGACATGGGGAGGGGGAAGGGTAAGCTGTGATGAAGTGAGAGCGTGGCATGGACATATATATACTGCCAAACATGAGGTGGATAGCTAGTGGGAAGCAACCACATGGCACAGGGGGATCAGCTAGGTGGTTTGTGACCACTTGGAGGGTTGTGATAGGGAGAGTGGGAGGGAGGGAGATGCAAGAGATATGGGAACATATTTATATGTATAACTGATTCACTTTGTTGTAAAGCGTAAACTAACACACCCATTGTAAAGCAATTATACTGCAATAAAGATGTTTAAAAAAATAAAAGAAAAAAGAAAGTGTTGCAAAATTATATGGAAAGCAAGACAAGCAAGAAAAAATAAGTGAAGTTATTAAATTTGTATTATACAATAACATAATAAATATATAATGTTTTATTCCATGTGTTTTTAATTTTAAAAGAGGTCAAAATACATATTATTTTACATATACTTAGAAAATATTTTTCCACAGATATTATTGCTTTTATTCTTTGACTGAGTGTGATTCATAAAAAAAGATCTCATATTTCTGCCCAAGACAGTGCCTGGCTCACAGAAGTTACTCTTTCTATATATATATGAGATTTTTTATGGCAATTAAAAACGTAGGAACTTATGTCATTTGAATTCTCTTTCTCATGAATCTTTTTATGATCTGATTTTAATAACTCCTTGACACTAGGATCACTCATTAAAAAATCTATATTTCAGATTTCTCTAGTTTATAATATAAATTCAACTAAAACATCATTAAGGGCTTCCCTGGTGGTGCAGTGGTTAAGAGTCCACCTGCCGATGCAGGGGACACAGGTTCGTGCCCCGGTGTGGGAAGATCCCACATGCTGTGGAGTGGCTGGGCCCGTGAGCCATGGCCGCTGAGCCTGCGCGTCCGGAGCCTGTGCTCCGCAACGGGAGAGTCCACAACAGTGAGAGGCCAGTGTACCGCAAAAAAAAAAAAAAAAAAAAAAAAAAAAAAAAAATCTTTAAAACAAACAGAAGCCATGACTTTGTGGCTCTGAAAATAATTCTGAAGTTGAAGTTAATAAATGCCAAACATAATATTTTCCCTGTTAAAAATAACACTAGAGACAGTACAAAGAATATTATAGGATGATCGTTGAATAATTTTTAAGCTTTTTAAAAGTCTCGGTGATGCAATTTTAGTTATATTGGAAAGTACTTTTATTCTTTATATGCCAGCTATTATTCCTCATGTCTAAATTGCTGGTTGAAAGAAGGAAACATTTATACATGTCTCCAAACTGGGTCATTTCTATATTTTGCAATTCTCTGTTTTAAAAACTTGCAATTAAAAGGGAAAGTCAGAAATATAACCTGAACAGCAGGAAAGGGGAAATGTTTAATGCTGTTCCCTAGAATTTGTCTCTCTGAATTGCCCCTCAAGTTCATAATTTTTACATAAGATTTTGAATGTTCATGTTTATTATTAAGCATGATTTCTGAGGACAATAATTTAATTATCATCATGAGTATAATTTTTCAATACTATTTTTATTTCAGAATATTTTGCAAAGCATTGTTTAAAACAGTGCATTCCAACTAAGTTTCCCACTTCCTTAGCAACTAGATACTCTCAAAATTACTTCCAAAATCCAAAATGTGCCAGCAGATATTTGCTAAAAATTAATGTCTCTCACTGAGGCTGTGACATACACAGTTATATAATAAATAATGTATTACAATTGAGATAGATCATTCAACAGAGTTTATTAGTTATAAGTATATAATATGAATATAGCACTCTTTTAACTAGAATAAAATCAGGCTATCCTGTTATATCAGTGTTATATTCTGTAGAAATAAAATATAAAACAGCTGTAATTGAAAATGAAAAGGCAGGATCAAGAATCATGGAAGCCATGAGATCAACTGATTCTTTCCCATTTATATGAAGTTCCCACAGAGGTTTCTTTCTCTCAAGATCAATGACTATATACAATGACCTCACTGTATTTTTTATGTTTTTACAATACTAATTATTAATATAACTGATTATGATCTAGAAGAGCATAAAGGTCCATCTAAGATTGAAATGTTACCTTTACTCATTTTATTATGATGCTGATGAATATAGAGAATTTTGGCAGAGAATTTTTTTGTATACTTTGGGCCATTAAAGAAAACAAATGCATTTTATAGAAATGTTTCTTGAGCAGTTATAATTTCATTCCCCAGTGCCGTCTTCATATGCAAACATAAGTAGAGATTGTTTCTGTCCTTTGGAGATGAGTAAGTGACATTTAAACCAGATTGCATGCAGTATAATAAAGAGCTAGAAGCAGTCGCTCACAATGTCAACCTTCATAAAATGTTTTAATCAGCTTTTCAGTATTTTTTAACATATTAATTTTGTCTTTCTTTCCATACTGATAGCATTTCCTATTTTCTTATTGTTTCCTATAAATTTTACAAGGTTTTAGAAAGTTTATATACATAATTTCCATCAATGTTCTCTAGAATACTATAAAACAGGAGTATAAAAGTACGTTTTAGTCATAATCTAAAACACACACACACAGGCACTAAAATTTTCATAGAAGAAAACTAATGAGGAAAGTTAAAGAAGTGAATATACAATCATCGTACCAAAATAACTAATTAATTACAGATAGGAAATTGAGAAGGAGATAGCTGGCATCTAATTCTTAAGGCTTCATTGAGGTATGAGTTACATACCATAAAATTGACCCGTATTAATCATACAATTCAATAATTTTTAGTAGAAGTCCAAAGTTGTGCTGTTATCCTCACAATCTGAATTTAGAACATTTCCACACACCCAAAAGAAACGTGATGCCCATTGATAGTCAACTCTTATTCCCATCTCAGCCTAGGCCAACATTAGTCTTCCTTCTGTTCTACAGTCTTGTCTTTTCTGGACATTTCATATATAGGGCATGATACAATATGTGATCTTTGTGGCCAGCTTCTTTCACTTAGCATTATGTTATTAAAGTCATCCATTTTGACATGTATCAGTAATTTCACCCATTTTAGTGTCAAATATGAATCCACTGCATAAATAGGTCACATGAAATTTACCCATTAACCAGGTGGGGACATTTGGATGCTTTGCACTTTTGGTTATTATGATTAGCACTGCTATGAACATTTGCAAGCCAGTCTTTGTGGGACTATGTTTTTACTTCTCTTGGATGTAAATGCTAAGGTCTTAAGGTAACACTTTATTTAACATATTAAACAATTGCCAAACTTTTCTCCAAAGTGGCTGTACCATTTTACACTCCTACCAACAATGCATGAGGGTTCCAGTTTCTTCTCATTTTCACCAACACTTGTTATTGGCTGTCTTGGCTGTCTTTTTTATTATAGCCATTCTGGTGGATATGTAGTGATTTTGAAAGTGTAGCCAGTTGAGTCAAGAACCATTGAACTACATAATTTCAAACCATTTTATCTGTCACTAGTTCTATTTAGTAATTGTATTCATCTTTCAGGATGCAAAATTTAAAAAAAAGTTTTTATCCAGTTTACTGCTTCCACTCTTTTTTTTTTTTTTTTTTTTTTTTGGCGGCTTGTGGACCTCTCACTGTTGTGGCCCCTCCCATTGCGGAGCACAGGCTCCGGACACTCTGCAGCATGTGGGATCCTCCTGGAATGGGTCACGAACCTGTGTCCCCTGCATTGGCAGGCAGACTCTCAACCACTGCGCCACCAGGGAAGCCCTACTGCTTCCACTCTTAACTGATATATCTATTGAGGCAGATATTCAGAGATTAATGTCAGGACTTCCCTGGTGGTGCAGTGGTTAGAATCTGCCTGCCAATGCAGGGGACATGGGTTCGATCCCTGGTCTGGGACGATACCATATGCTGCAGAGCAACTAAGCCCATGCGCCACAACTACTGAGCCTATGCTCTAGAGCCTATGAACCACAACTACTGAGCCCATGTGCCACAACTACTGAAGCTTGCGCACTCTAGAGCCTGTGTCCCACAACTACTGAGCCTGTGTGCTGCAACTACTGAAGTCCATGTGCCTAGAGCCCATGCTCCGCAACAAGAGAAGCCACCACAATGAGAAGCCTTTGCACCACAACGAAGAGTAGCCCCTGCTCACTGCAACTAGAGAAAGCCCGTGCACAGTAATGAAGACCCAATGCAGCCAAAAAATAAACATAATTAGAAAAAAAAAAAGTAACCTGGGTTCATTATGCCGTATTTGTAATAAATTAGCATTGCAGTTTAAAAAAGAGAGAGAGAGTAATGTCAGAGAGTATGCTTTGCTAGCAAAACTTTGACTATTTGGCAACTACACATAAGGTCACTAATCTCTCTTATGCTGCTATAAAACCACACAGGCTGTGTTGTGATCAAATGGCAGTACATTAGAGCAAGAAGGACAGCCCTCAAGGGGACATATGTTGTTCATAAGGAAATACAGGTAATTACATTTCTAGTGAAGTATTCTAAACAGCTGGGTTTGAGTCTCTGCTGTTTGTCCAAATTTGAAGTCCAAAGTTTCACATATCAAAACCTTAACCTTTAAAAGTAACTTCTAGTAGCTATATAAAAGTTGGTTTTACTAGAGGAATTGAGCAATTTCCATACTCACTAACTGCTGGCAATGGCACTTTTTCATAGGTTATGTATGAACCCTGTATGTAAAGTTGGTTATTAGTACCACCTAAGCACTTTACAGATAGTTGAGGGCAAATCTGCATCATTTACCTTTTATTTGTCTTTGGATTTTCACACCTTTAAGACCACTGTATATATCAAAATAGAGATGGAAACTAGTTTGTTGACATAATTATATCACTCATGCATTATCCATGCTTTCGTTATTTTTTTAAAGGAAGCAAAACAAGTTTGAATTCTTTCTCAATTCTTTTTAATATTCTAGTACTCTAAGAGAGTGTTGCATAGGTAGAACTTCAGAGTAATATTTTATTATAATTCTAGTCTCTCAACTACCTGAGTACATACTATGTGCCAGATACTATCCTAGATACTTGGACAAAAGTACTTGTCTTCATGTTAAGCATGTTCAGATTATAGATATATTTCATACTGACCAAATATCCTATAATTACTGAGGTTGGCATTTGGGAAAAGATAAGCCAGATGTGTAGAAAGATACAAAAATACACACAATAATAATTTTTATATATTACATATAAAGACAGTTTATATAGAGAGAGACTAAGGAGCAATACTGAGTCCTACCAAGGAGGATAAGATTTAAAAATTGATACTAAAATCAGTGACAAGTTCGGAAGAGATATGCCTTCTTATAATTGAGATATTTTGAAAAAATTAAAAATTCTGAAAAGTTTCCAGGGGTCAATATATGATGTGTCTGATTTTCAAATATTGGGTTATATTTGTAAGTCAATAATACCACAATGAAAAATATGGTCAAATGCATGCCTTAGCAATTAATTTATGATATAGTTACTTTAGAACTGTAACATTCTATTTCACTTATGACATTTAGCAAAATAGTCTGCTTTTGTACAATAAATACCAGCATCTCACAAAAAGAGAAAAACATTCCTCTTGCAACTACTAAACTGTAAACTCCTTGAAGTTTAGCAGTATACCATATTTGTATTTTTACCTTCAAATATAAAATTTCTTGACATATTTTTTTAATTGGTGAGAATTGATTGATTTATAGAAGTCTGAAGCTTCTATTTCTTTTTAACTATTCATAGTTTCACCAACCTTTTAGCACCTACCAAATACATTATTCTAATATCAAGGAAGAGAGCAAAATGATGCAACATATGAAGCCTATTTATCAACACCTCTTCAATATGTCTCAGGAAGGTATCTATATATTTGTTTTCATTTCCATTGCCATTCTAGGTCAAATAATTTCACTCTGAAAGAAATCCCAAGTATTTCCTCATTCGGCAGCCCACCACTTTGTGATTTTCAATAAGTAAAACATTTAAAAAGAAAATATACCCTTGCTGACTGAGATTCCTAGACACAAATATGTATCCTAAATTTTAAAGAAAATTGATGAGGATCATACTGTAGTGCACTTTGTTTCTGAAAAGAAAAACAACTTAAACATCTCAAAGAAGATGCAGGTGTCAAGCATTAATGATAACCAATGTGCATATCCGTGGTCTAGTAGTTGTTGGTACTTAATTTCAACAATATCATGTTCCTCCTGTAACCTTTCCTGTGTGGCTGTATAAATTTGACAGTAAATTTAAATCTTGTTGACAACTACTTCCCTTACCTTTCGGCAGGCAATCAGTTGCTGTTCAAATGCTATCACACAGAAAGGTAATTACCAATTTTGCCCCATTCTCTAAACTCAAATGTAGTCATCTGAGATAAACCTGAAACTGTGTCAGAAATACTAAAGCTTCCCAAAAGAATATACAATTAACTAAACAAAATTTCAAACTATGTATATATGACTTTGATAGACATATACATTTGGTTGAATCTGTAGAAATGAAATCAGTGGTCAATTTGGTCAGCTGTAAAATTAGAAATAGCTTAATATGCTTGTTTAAAAGGAATGGCTTTGAGTCCTGGATCTCCAATTCGTGAGATGAACAATCTTAGTTGATTCCCTTAAACATTCTGAACTTGAGATGTCTTGTCTATAAAATAAGGATAGGTATTCTCTACACTCAATTTTGTCAATTACACATAAGGGACACAGTATAGTCCAAACATACAAATCTTATGATACTGCAGTAATAACAGTTACCATTCCAAATATCTATAACTTTGCTCAAGCTGTTTCATCATCTGCATGGTATATCTTTCCGTCTCAATCTTCAAAATTTTCCTCAAGAAATATTTCATTTTGTGGCACTGAAATATCTTCTGGAAAAAAACATCTTCACCTCCTCTACACTTCCATAACACTCCATGGGAATCTATACTCGACTTACCATTTTATGCTGAAATTATACTGATATTAATGTGTCACACTTCAACTAGATTTGGAGAATCTTAACTTCATATAGCATGTTCCATTCACATTTTTATCTTTAGCCTTCAACACTAAAATCTAGCACACCCTAGGTGCTCAATGTTGAAAGATCTGTATTCTAGGATTGGAAATAGGGCTAGAGTAAAAAGAAATGAGCAATTGTTTAATATTTTTTCTTGGATTTATTTATTTTTCTTTTTTCCCTCTGGAACTACATTTTTAAAGAATGAGATTTGGAGAAGCACAGTTAAAAACTAGATGGTATTTACTTCATTGATGAATTTTTAAAGAAGACATAGCAAAGTCCGGAGAAAAAGATTCAAAGAACTAGTTTTAAGAGACACAGGGATTTTGGAGCCTTGAAAGCATAATTCTCTTTACTAATATTGTTTCATCCAAGCAATAATTAGAGAGAATTTTAGGACAGCATTTTATTAAGGAAAGTATATTAAAATTTTTTCTAGATTTTCCTATGTGAAAAAATGGTTTGCACCAACATTTACTTTGGGAAATGTATACATTATCTTTGTTACTTGATAGATACTTTTCATTTTTTTCTTTCCCAAAGAATCTTATGAAATAAATATAACTACCCCTGGTTTACAGATGAAGATATTGTTAATTAATTTCACAAAAATGTTAAATGACAGAGCTAGGATGTGAATTTGGTTCCAATATTTATACTGTTTTTCCCACTATAAACTCTCAAACACTATTTTTAACCAAGGAGATGAGTATATATCATGGTGAGTAACCTTGGTATGCCAAATTCAGAAAATTATAAAAAATTACTTCCTTATGTCTCATGAGGCTTTATTCCCTCCTACCATACATTCTTATATTCTAATTATCTTGACTTGGACAAAGTGTAGGATATTTTATTACTGCTAATGATTTTTAAATAAATTATTTGTTTGAGGTAATAAAATATTAACATAATGCTCCCTTGAGTTTATTTTTTTATATCCTTCAAAATACACCCCAAAGACAAAAAAAAAAAGTTGAATCTACAACCTAGATGGTCCAGTTTCCATTGATATTTCAGACTTGCTCAGTTTTAACATTCGGACACACTGAATAGGTTTAGGCTCTTCTCTTATAAGCTTCCTTAGAGAGGACACTTTTGTCTAAAAAAATTGTCACATTCCTAATCAAATAGCATATCCTGGCAAAAGATTCTACTTTATATGAGAAACTTTGTCATTATTTACTGAAATTTCTTAAACTAAGTCAAGAAATCAGCATTGGCAATTAGATTACTGGAATAGTTTGCTTTTTCTAAATATGATGCTGTGTAAACCAGAGGCCATCTAAAACAAACAGATGAAGCAGGTGTGAAACAGACTCAGAGTTGGAAGACTGCCAACTGATCAGCTCCACCAAGGTTTTATTATCTAACCAGAAACATGTTTTGTTGATATTTAGACTTTCTCCCCATAGATTAACTTCTGCCAGCTGGATACATTTCAGTGAACATAATGGCCATAACTATTCCAGACTTAGGTAACTAATTGGCATTATAATCTGTGCTGTACCCAAGGTTTTTCTCTGCTTGCATGCAAAGACACTGATATACCCATGCAACTTCAACCATTGCTCAGGGTCTTTATACAGACCAATCCAGAGATTTATATGTGTGCTTTCTTTACATTGGAACAGTTTAACAAATAACTGAGATAATAATCAGACAAATAAAATGTAATCAATAATTGCTTCTCCCAAATTAATGAGTCCAAATTGAGGAATTTATGAATTTAAATTCATAAAAAAGTCATGAATTTTAAAAGAGATGAGAGGCATGGAAGGGACAAGAATTGTATCTACACAAGAAGTCATAAAAACTACGTTGTCTATGATCATTTATATCACTGAACTACAGGTGATCAAAAATTTTAACCTTCCTTGGCTCTATATCTCACTTATATTCAACAGATATATTCAAATATCCATAAACATGCTTCTTTCCAGGTCATAACAACACTTGCTATTTCTCATATGCAAAGATAACCCAATTTACTCACAGTACTAGGACATTTTGCTGTCTTTGTATCTTCCAAGTAATAGATATGGTACGGATTTGGTTTTGAATGATGTAGAGAAATATAAACAGTATAGAAGAAAGTAAATTTTGGCCAAGAAATAATAATAAATTTGGAAAAATATTTTTCTCATATATGGCATATAATGGGTTGACATACCTATGGGCATTTTTAAAAGCAACTGTGTTGAGTAAAAATGACGTTACATAAAAAGCACCTACTAAAAGTAGAAGGTTCTTTGAGTTTTGACAAATGTATAAAACCCTGTAAACAGAGAGAGGCGAGAAGAGGGCGGAAGAGTAAGATGCGGGGATCACCTTCCTCCTCACAGAGACATCAGAAATACATCTACACGTGGAACTTACCCTATAGAACACCCACCGAATGCTGGCAAAAGACCTCAGACCTCCCAAAAGGCAAGAAACTCCCCCACGTACCTGGGTAGGGCAAAAGAAAAAATAATAAACAGAGACAAACAATAGGGACGGGACCTGCACCAATGGGATCGAGCCATGAAGGAGGAAAGGTTCCCACATACTAGAAGCCCCTTCGTGGGTGGAGACTGCGGGTGGCGGAGGGGGGAAGCTTCGGAGCCGCACAGGAGAGCACAGCAACAGGGTGCGGAGGGCAAAGCAGAGACATTCCGCAGAGGACCAGTGCCGACCAGCACTCACCAGCCCAAGAGGCTTGTCTGCTCACCCGCCGAGGCGTGTTGGGGCTGGGAGCTGAGCCTCGGGCTTCGGTAGGATTCCAGGGAGAGGGCTGGAGTTGGCAGAGTGAACACGGCCTGAAGGGGGCTAGTGGGCCACGGCTAGGCGGGAGGGAGTCCGGTTGAAGTCTGGAGCTGCCGAAGAGGCAATAGACCGTTTCTTCCCTCTTTGCTTCCTGGTGCGAGAGCAGAGGGGTTTAAGCGCACCGCTTAAAAGAGCTCCAGAAACGGGCGCGGAACTACTGAAGAGATAAGAGACTTTTTCTTGGCTCTTTGATTCCTGGGGTGCGAGGACAGGGGATTAAGGGCACCACGTAAAGGAGCTCCAGAAACGGGCGCGAGCCGCGCCTGTCGGCACGGACAACAGAGACGGGTGTGGGACGCTAGGGTTGCTGCTGCCGCCACCAAGAGGCCGGTGTGCAAGCACAGGTCACTCTCCACACCGCCCCTCCCGGGAGCCCGTGCAGCCTGCCACTGCCGGGGTCCCGGAATCCAGGGACAGCTTCCCCGGGAAAACGCGCGGTGTGCCTCGGGCCACTGCAGCGTCACGCTGGCCTCTGCCATCGCAGGCTTGCCCCGCATCCGTGCCCCTCCCTCCCCCCCGGTCTGTGCCAGAGCCCCTGAATCAGCTGCACCTTTAACCCCGTCCTGTCTGAGCGAAGGACAGATGCCCTCGGACGACCTACACGCAGAGGTGGGGCCAAGTCCAAAGCTGAACCCCAGGAGCTGTGTGAACAAAGAGGAGAGGGGGAGGTCTCTCCCAGAAGCCTTAAAAGCAGCAGATTAAAGCTCCACAGTCAACTTGAAGAGCCCTGCATCTGTGGAAAACCTGAATAGACAGCAAAATATCCCAAGTTGAGGAGGTGGACTTTGGGAGCAAGATATACTATTATTTTCCCCTTTCTTCTTTTAGTGAGTGTGTATGTGTGTGCTGCTGTGTGAGATTTTGTCTGTATAGCTTTGTTTTCATCATTTGTCCTAGGGTTAGACTGAGTCGTTTTTTTTTTTTTTTAATAGAAATTTTTCTCCTTAATAATTATTTTTTAAATTTTCATAACTATATTTTATCCTACTTTATTTTGTCATCTCCCTTTCTTTCTTACTTTCTTCCCTCCTTTCTTCCCTCCTTCCCTCCTTCCTTCCTCCCTTCTTTCCTCCCTTTCCTTCCTCTCTTTCTTCCTTTCTTCCTTCCTCTCTTCCTTACCCTCCTCCTTCCTTCCTCCCTTCTTTTCTTCCTCTCTCCCTTCCTTTCTTCCTTCCTTCCTTCCCTCCCTCCCTCCTTCCTTCCTTCCTTTCTTTCCTTTCTATTTTTTTCTCCCTTTTATTTTGAGCCGTGTGGATTAAAGACTCTTGGCACTCCAGCCAGGTGTCAAGGCTGTGTCTCTGAGGTGGGAGAACCAACCTCAGGACACTGGTCCACAAAAGACCTCCCAGCTACATGCAATATCAAATGGCAAAAATCACCCAGAGATCTCCATCTCAACACCAAGACCCGGCTTCACTCAAGGACCAGCAACGAACAGTGCTGGACACCCTATGCCCAACAAAGAGCAAGACAGGTCTACAGCCCCATCCATTAGCAGAGAGGCTGCCTAAAATCATAATAAGGCTACCAACATCCCCAAACACACCACAAGACGTGGACCTGCCCACCAGAAAGACAAGATCCAGCCTCATCCACCAGAACACAGGCACTAGTCCCCCCAACCAGGAAACCTGATCAACCCACTGAACCAACCTCAGCCACTGGGGAGAGCCACCAAAAACAGAGGGAACTACGAACCTGCAGCCTGCAAAAACGAGACCCCAAACCCAGTAAGATAAGCAAAATGAGAAGACAGAAAAACACACAACAGATGAAGGAGCAAGATAAAAACACACCAGACCTAACAAATGAAGAGGTAATAGGCAGTCTACCTGAAAAATAATTCAGAATAATGATAGTAAAGATGATTCAAAATCTTGGAAATAGAATAGACAAATTGCAGGAAACAGTTAACAAGGACCTAGAAGAAATAAAGAGGAAGCAAGTAACGATGAGCAACACAATAAATGAAATGAAAACTACTCTAGATGGGATCAATAGCAGAATAACTGAGGCAGAAGGAAGGATAAGTGACCAGGAAGATAAAATAGTGGAAATAACAACTGCAGAGCAGAAGAAAGAAAAAAGAATGAAAAGAACTGAGGACAGTCTCAGAGATTTCTGGGACAACAGTAAACACACCAACATTCGAATTATAGGGGTCCCAGAAGAAGAAGAGAAAAAGAAAGGGACTGAGAAAATATTTGAAGAGATTATAGTTGAAAACTTCCCTAATATAGAAAAGGAAATAGTCAATCAAGTTCAGGAAGCACAGAGAGTCCCATACAGGATAAACCCAAGGATAAACATGCCGAGACACATAATATTCAAACTGTCAAAAATTAAATACAAAGAAAACATATTAAAAGCAGCAAGGGAAAAACAACAAATAACACACAAGGGAATCCCCATAAGGTTAACATCTGATCTTTCAGCAGAAACTCTACAAGCCAGAAGGGAGTGGCAGGACATATTTAAATTGATGAAGGAAAAAAAAACCTACAACCAAGATTACTCTACCACCAAGTATCTCATTCAGATTTGATGAAGAAATAAAAACCTTTACAGACAAGCAAAAGCTGACAGAGTTCAGCACGACCAAACCAGCTTTCCAACAAATGCTAAAGGAACTTCTCTAAGCAAGAAACACAAGAGAAGGAAAAGACCTACAAGAACAACCCGAAACAATTAAGTAAATGGTAATAGGAACATACATATCGATAATTTCCTTAAATGTAAATGGATTAAATGCTCCCACCAAAAGACACAGACTGGCTGAATGGATACAAAAACAGGACCCATATATATGCTGTCTACAAGAGACCCACTTCAGACCTAGGGACACTTACAGACTGAAAGTGAGGGGATGGAAAAAGATATTCCATGCAAATGGAAATCAGAAGAAAGCTGGAGCAGCAATTCTCATATCAGATAAAATAGACTTTAAAATAAAAGCTATTACAAGAGACAAAGAAGGACACTACATAATGATCAAGGGATCGATCCATGAAGAAGATATAACAATTGTAAATATTTATGAACCCAACATAGGAGCACTTCAATACATAAGGCAAATACTAACAGCCATAAAAGGGGAAATCGACAGTAACACAATCATAGTAGGGGACTTTAACACCACACTTTCATCAATGGACAGATCATCCAAAATGAAAATAAATAAGGAAACACAAGCTTTAAATGATACATTACACAAGATGAACTTACTTGATATTTATAGGACATTCCATCCAAAAACAACATAATACACATTTTTCTCAAGTGTTCATGGAATATTCTCCAGGATAGATCATATCTTGGGTCACAAATCTAGCCTTGGTAAATTTAAGAAAATTGAAATCGTATCAAGTATCTTTTCCAACCACAACGCTATGAGACTAGATATCACTTACAGGGAAAGATCTGTAAAAAATACAAACACATGGAGGCTAAACAATACACTACTTAATAATGAAGTGATCACTGAAGAAATCAAAGAGGAAATCAAAAAATACTTAGAAACAAATGACAATGGAGACACGACGACCCAAAACCTATGGGATACAGCAAAAGCAGTTCTAAGAGGGAAGTTTATAGCAATACAATCATACCTTAAGTAACAGGAAGCATCTCGAATAAACAACCTAATTTTGCACCTAAAGCAATTAGAGAAGGAAGAACAAAGAAAACCCAAATTTAGCAGAAGGAAAGAAATCATAAAGATCAGATCAGAAATAAATTAAAAAGAAATGAAGGAAACAATAGCAAAGATCAATAAAAGTAAAAGCTGGTTCTTTGAGAAGATAAATAAAATTGATAAACCATTAGCCAGACTCATCAAGAAAAAAAAGGGAGAAGACTCAAATCAATAGAATTAGAAATGAAAAAGGAGAAGTAACAACTGACACTGCAGAAATACAAACGATTATTAGAGATTACTACAAGCAACTCTATGCCAATAAAATGGACAACCTGGAAGAAATGGACAAATTCTTAGAAATGCACAACCTGCCGAGACTGAACCAGGAAGAAATAGAAAATATGAACAGACCAATCACAAGCACTGAAATGAAACTGTGATTAAAAATCTTCCAACAAATAAAAGCCAAGGACCAGATGGCTTCACAGGCGAATTCTATCAAACATTTAGAGAAGAGCTAACACCTATCCTTCTCAAACTCTTCCAAAAGATAGCAGAGGGAGGAACACTCCCAAACTGATTCTATGAGGCCACCATCACCCTGATACCAAAACCAGACAAAGACGTCACAAAGAAAGAAAACTACAGGCCAATATCACTGATGAACATAAATGCAAAAATCCTCAACAAAATACTAGCAAACAGAATCCAACAGCACATTAAAAGGATCATACACCATGATCAAGTGGGATTTATTCCAGGAATGCAAGCATTCTTCAATATATGCAAATCAATCAACGTGATACACCATATCAACAAACTGAAGGAGAAAAACCATATGATCATCTCAATAGATGCAGAGAAAGCTTTTGACAAAATTCAACACCCATTTATGATAAAAACCCTGCAGAAAGTAGGCATAGAGGGAATTTTCCTCAACATAATAAAGGCCATATATGACAAACCCACAGCCAGCATTGTTCTCAATGGTGAAAAACTGAAACCATTTCCACTAAGATCAGGAACAAGACACGGTTGCCCACTCTCACCACTCTTATTCAACCTAGTTTTGGAAGTTCTAGCCACAGCAATCAGAGAAAATAAAGAAATAAAAGGAATCCAAATAGGAAAAGAAGTAAAGCTGTCACTGTTTGCAGATGACATGATACTATACATAGAGAATACTAAGGATGCTACCAGAAAACTACTAGAGCTAATCAATGAATTTGGTAAAGTAGCAGGATACAAAATTAATGCACAGAAATCTCTGGCGTTCTTATACACTAATGATGAAAAAGTCTGAGGTTGAAATTAAGAAAACACTCCTATTTACCACTGCAACAAAAAGAATAAAATATCTAGGAATAAACCTACCTAAGGAGACAAAAGACTTGTATGCAGAAAACTATAAGACACTGATGAAAGAAATTAAAGATGATACAAATAGGTGGAGAAATATACCATGTTCTTGGATTGGAAGAATCAACATTTTGAAAATGACTCTACTACCCAAAGCAATCTACAGATTCAATGCAATCCCTATCAAATTACCACTGGCATTTTTTATAGAACTAGAACAAAAAATTTCACAATTTGTATGGAAACACAAAAGACCCTGAATAGGCAAAGCAATCTTGAGAACAAAAAGTGGAGCTGGAGGAATCAGGCTCCCTGACTTCAGAGTATACTACAGTACAAGGCTACAGTAATCAAGACAGTATGGTACTGGCACAAAAACAGAAATATAGATCAATGGAATAGGATAGAAAGCCCAGAGATAAACCCGCACACATGGTCACCTTATCTTTGAAAAATGAGGGAAGGATATACAGTGTAGAAAAGACAGACTCTTCAATAAGTGGCGCTGGGAAAACTGGACAGCTACCTGTAAAAGTATGAAATTAGAACACTCCCTAACACCACACACAAAAATAAACTCAAAATGGGTTAAAGACCTAAATATAAGGCCAGACACTATGAAACTCTTAGAGGAAAACATAGGCAGAACACTCTATGACATAAATCACAGCAAGATCCTTTTTGACCCATCTCCTAGAGAAATGGAAATAAAAACAAAAATAAACAAATGGGATCTAATGAAACTTAAAAGCTTTTGCACAGCAAAGGATACCATAAACAAGACCAAAAGACAACCGTCAGAATGGGAGAAAATAGTTGCAAATGAAGCAACTGACAAAGGATTAATATCCAAAATTTATAAGCAACTCAGGCAGCTCAATAACAAAAAAACAAACAACCCAATCCAAAAATGGGCAGAAGAACTAAATAGATATTTCTCCAAAGAAGATATACAGCTTGCCAACAAACACATGAAAGAATGCTCAACATCATTAATCATTAGAGAAATGCAAATCAAAACTACAATGAGATATCATCTCACACTGGTCAGAATGGCCATCATCAAAAACTCTAGAAACAATAAATGCTGGAGAGGGTGTGGAGAAAAGGGAACCCTCTTGCACTGCTGGTGGGAATGTAAATTGATACAGCCACTATGGAGAACAGTATGGAGGTTCCTTAAAAAACTACAAATAGAACTACCATATAACCCAGCAATCCCACTACTCGGCATATACCCTGAGAAAACCATAACTCAAAAAGAGTCATGTACCAAAATATTTATTGCAGCTCTATTTACGATAGCCAGGACATGGACGCAACCTAAGTGTCCATCAACAGATGAATGGATAAAGAAGATGTGGCACATATATACAATGGAATATTATTCAGCCATAAAAAGAAATGAAACTGAGTTATTTGTAATGAGGTGGATAGACCTGGAGTCTGTCATACAGAGTGAAGTAAGTCAGAAGGAGAAAAACAAATACCGTATGCTAACACATATATATGGAATCTAAGGGAAAAAAATGTCATGAAGAGATTAGTGGTAGGACGGGAATAAAACACAGACCTACTAGAGCATGGACTTGAGGATATGGAGAGGGGGAAGGGTGGGCTGTGACGAAGTGAGAGAATGGCAGAGACATATACACACTACCAAATGTAAATTAGATAGCTAGTGGGAAGCTGCCGCATAGCACAAGGAGATCACCTCTGTGCTTTGTGACCACCTAGAGGGGTGGGATAGGGAGGGTGATGCAAGAGGGAAGAGATTTGGAAACATATGTATATGTATAACTGATTCACTGTGCTGTAAAGGAGAAACTAACACACTATTGTAAAACAGTTATACTCAAATAAAGATGTTAAAAAAAAAAAAAAACCTGTAAACATCATTTAAACAATCTACCCTTCAAAAGTTCTTTCATGTTACTTTGCAAAAATTTTCCCCAAACACCCCTATTCCAGGCAATCACTAACATGATTTCTACTATTATCTTAGACTGTCCATGCTCCTCTAACAAAATATCATAGACTGGGTGGCTTATAAACAACAGAAATATATTTCTCACAGTTCTGGAAACAGGGAAGTCCAAGATCAAAGTGCCAGCAGATTTGGTGTCTGGTGAGATCCCACTTCCTAGTTCATAGATGGCTGCCTTTTTGGTGTGTTCTCACATGGCAGAAGGGACAAGGCAGCTTTCTAGGTCCTCTTCTATAAGGGCAGGAATCCCATGCATGAGGGGTCTTTAGTCTCATGACCTAATCAAGCCCTAAAGGCCCCACCTGCAAACACCATCACATTGGGGATTAGATTTCAACAGGAGTTTTAAGGGGACATAAATATTCATTCTATAGTAACCACTGCAGATTAGATTTCACTGTTCTACAAATTTATATATAGGAATCATAGAGAATTCACTGTTTTCTGTCTGTCTTTTTTTCACATATCATGTTTTTGAATCTCATTAATTTTGTTGCATATTATCAATAGGTTTTTCATTTATTTTGCTGACAATTATTAAAATTTGTTTATCCATTGACCTGTTGATATTCTGTTATTCTAATTCTGCTCTAACCTTTCACTTATCTTTCTTGCCTTGTTGCACTGGTAAGGACCTGCAGCAGAATGTTAACTGGCAGTGGTGAGAGGAAATATTCTTGCTTTATTTCTGATTTGGGGGATAAATCTTTTAGTCTTTTATGATTAAGATATTACATTAGTTTCAGTTTGTTCAGAGATATCTTTTAAGATCGTAAAGGAAGTGTTTTTCTATTTCCACTTTCCTGAGAGATTTTCCTCAAAAATAAATGTTAAATTTTGTTTAAAACAATTTTTTTTTCTGAATCTATTGAAATAAGCATATAATTTTCATCTTTAGTTTGTTAAGGTAAATTATATTTATTAAATATTAAACCAACTATACAAATAAACCCACACCAATTGCAGTGATGTATCACCTTTTCAATATATTGCTGGATTCAATTGGTTAAAATTTGGTTGAGTTTTTCATCTACATTCAAAAATCATATTAGTCTGCAATTTCCTTTGTTTTGTAACATCTGTATATAGTTTTACTATTGGAGTAATTCTGACTTTTAAAATTAATTGGAAATTGTATCCTCTTGTTTTCTGAAAGAATTTATATGAAATTGGTGCTATTTCTTTTTTAAATATTTCATATAATTCTCCAGTGAAGCCAAGTGTACCTAGAGTTTATCTTATGGGAAGATATTTTATACATTATTCAATTAATTAATTATATAGTTATTCAGGTGTTTTTCATCTCATTTTCAATAACTTGTAAGTTTCATAGAGTCTGTCCACTCCCTCTAATTTTAAATTATATTGGCTTAAAATTTGTTGATGATATTTTGTTGTACTTTTGATATCTTTAGTAAATATGATGAAGTCTCCATTTTTATTCTTAACAATGGTCATTTAGAATTATTCTTCTTTTCATGATTGGTAAAACTAAACTTTTGTCATTTTTATTGAACTTCATAAAAAGTCACTTTTTGGTTCAATTGATTTAATTTTATTCCATTTTGTATTCCAGGTAAATATATAATGAGTCTGATGAACACACATTTTCCCTCTCACATGTAAACATAATAAATAATTCTGAAGAATCAAAGGCCTTTCCTGCTTCTAGGGACATAAGTTTTAAGTGTCTTTCAGAATTGCTCAGAAGGTAGAAATTGAATATGCCATCCTAGTTATAATAGTCTACCTAAAATCACTCAAAGTATTGCCTGTCAATTCATCACTAGGTGGTGCTGGGACAGTCCTATAAGATTACCTCATCATATCTTCTGGAGTAATTTTTTCTGTGGTTTGGTAAAACTCTGTTCTTTAGTGCTCCATCTATCTAATAAACTCTATTGATCAAACACACATAAATTCTTGCTTTTACACTTTTATGGAGGCTGTATTAGTTATGGTTTTTCAGAGAAACAGAACCAATAGCAGATATTGGTTTTATCTACTTATAATTGGTTCACATAGTTATGGAGGATATCAAGTCCAAAATCTGCAGAGCCAATGTCCCAGTTCAAAGGTCGTCAGGCAGGATAATTTCCTCTTAGGAGAGAGTCAGCATTTTGCTCTATTCAGGCCTTCCACTGATTGGATGAGGCCCACCCACATTAAAGAGAGCAATCTGGTTTACTCAGTCTACCAATTTGAATGTTAATCTCATAAAAAAATCCTTACAGAAACACCCAAAATGTAAGTCAAATATCTGGGCATCCTGTGGCCCAGTAAAGTTAACACATAAAATTAACTGCCATGGGGGCCAAAAATGGCAAATAAAAATAAAATCCCACTCTTAATTAGCTTATATCTCTAATTCAACAAATAACAGACATTTACTCTATACTCTCCATATCTAATATTCCACCAGCCAAATACATCTGGTGAATGTTTGGTGAATAAGCTACAATAAAATCTGAAGGGGTTGTACCCTGGCAACACAGCAGGGTAGTAAAAGCCTGAAATTTAAAGGCAGATCCAACCAGGATTCAATTGTGTCACCAGATATGACCTCTGTGACTTCGTGTACATTATGTAAATTATCTGACTCATCTACAGACTTCTTCAATGATACCTATCTTGCAAGTTTGCTGGAAGGGCTTTATAAGTGCTTGACTTAATGCCTCACATACTGTAGGCCACTTGAGGATCACAGGAAGAATTTCTTTACTAGTTTTATGCATTTATCCATGCCTCTCAACAAGACATTCTCCAAAGCATCAATACAGTAGTTTTTAGAGACACACATCAGATTACACCACTCTGATTTCATCCAGTGACTTCTATTAGAATAAAATCAAACATCTTGGCCAGGGTTGTAAAATCCAGTATTATCTGATCTTGAACTAATTCCTCAGGCTCATACTGCTTTACTCTTGTGCTTACTACATGCTAGCCCTCCTGGTCTTCTTCCTATATCTTGTAAAACCCAAGCTTGTTCTTCTAAAGGTCTTTGAAATGGCTGCTGTCTCTGCTTGGCATATTCTTCACCTATCTGTGTCTGCCTCTTTCTTGTCACTCAGATCTCATCTCAAATACCATCTCCTCAAAAAGGCTTTTCTTCATCATGATTCTTAGTAGCACATATCACTACCTGATATTTTTTTCCTAATTTGTCCATCCAGTTAACTGTTGTATTTCCCAGTCATTAGAATTGTGCTTGGCACAGAGGAGGCATTCAATAAATATTTTTATGGAAAGGGATGAATTATTCAGATCACCTAAAATGCCACCTCACCTTCATGCTTAACTCCTCCCTCTTTATTAACATTCATGGGTGCATGATCATAATGTTCTATTGATTCAAATTGCTAAATAAGAGTAAGTTTCTTATTTTTTAATTTTAAAATCCCCAGACCTTAAGAATAACTTGTTGGACTTCCCTCGTGGTCCAGTGGTAACGAATCCACCTTCCAATGCAGGGGAGGCAGGTTCAATCCCTGGTCAGGGAACTAAGATCCCACATGCAGCAGAACAACTAAACCTGGGCACCACAACTACTGATCTGTGCACCTCTCAACTAGAGAGCCTGAGTGCTGCAAACTACAGAGCCCACGTACCCTGGAACCTGTGCGCCACAACTAGAGAAGAGAAAGCCCGCACACCGTAACGAAAGATCCCGCATGCCTCAATGAAGATCTCGCCGGCTGCAAATAAGACCTGACGCAGACAAAAATAAATAAATAAATAAATAATAAATCTTTAAAGAAAAAAAAAAGAATAACTTGTAGAGCTATTGAGTCCCTTTATCTTAAGAAATTGTAACTAAATTTGCCAGTATTGTATTTTCAAATTATTGGTTTAACTACTTATAGCCATTTTGTTGAATTATAATGTTTTCTTTTCTATAGATTTTTTTTTTTCTTTGTTCAGATGAATGGCTGAACACATGTGTACCTCTTAATTTAGGAGTCTTAGCTTTGGCCACTGTAATCGATCAACTGCAATGCACAGTTCCTCAAGTGTTTCTTTTTCTCGCCTCCGTAGGTATTGAAATTTCCTATTAGAAATCACTGGGGTAAAAAGCTAGCAAGTATCTTAGCAATTTCAGGAGGTTACATGAATAACAATATAATATTTTAAAATGTAGAATAAAGTCAGGATAGTTAACCAAAAAGTTACTTTTTTGGTGCAGAACTTGGAACTTTGAAACTGGAAATGGAGAATAGCTTTTAAGCCAGCATTTCTATTTTTCTTGCCCTAAGGAGAAAAGAGCTCAGTCCTATTTTAAATTAATTATGTGATACAATTTCTCATGAGAATTTTTTAAGTTTGACTTTTTCTAAAATTTTTCACTCTGGTGGTTATGTTTCCCTAATCATGATCATGATGAGAAATAAAAATATATTTCTACCAGGAGCTTTAATCCATTAGCTCAGGTCCTTATCTGAGAGAGCCTTTTTACATGAACCAGAAATACTTTGTGTGGTCACCAAATGACGGTAGAATGGTAACAAAAATTCTTATGATAATTCTTTCTAATCAAATTAATCATAAAGCAACCTATATTGTAGATAAATTAGAAAATGGTAATTATTGGATTAGCATCCTGATTTAAATCCCAGTCATTAACTCATTCCTAAATTAGTACAAGGTAATATAAATGGTCATGTTAGTTTCTTCCTTTGTCCCTCTTTAGTCTTTTTTTTTTTTTAATCACAAAGTAAATAATGTTTTAAAAGGGCAAATAATATCATGGTACTCCTGTACCAAAACCATCAAATATTTTCGTATTTCACTGAGAATGAAAACTAAAATTCCAAAATGGTCACACTCTTAATTTCTTCTTTACCTTGATCCATTTAATTTAAATAAGACATTTTAAATTAAGTAAGACCTTTTCCCCAAATCCTGCTTCAATGTCATGACTTACCATTTGGGTTCTAAAACCATTCATTTTTCTCAAACCTTACAAGACTTCAAATTCTAGATTTCTCTATGTCTTTCCATTTCTGCTTGCAGATAAACCAATTTCTTTTTGGAACTCATCTCTTTCTTCAATATCTTTCCAAATGTAGGCAAAGGTAACCAACACGCAATACAAATCTTTTGTTTTCCAATCTAGGCTTCCAATCTTCATCCTCTAGGCTGAGGAGGCACATTTTGTCACTGCATAACATGGATCTCAGGCTATTCATACTATTATATCTGTATTCTTATCATCCATTACCCAATCACTAATCCTTTCTCATTTATTTTGTGGTTTTGTTACAATGTATTAAGTGCTCTATCCATCACTATAGGTTAAACTATGCTGCAGTAACAAATACTGCAACCACAAAGATCAAAATATCAATGATTTAACCAAATTAAAGTAAATTTCTAGCATATCAAAGTCCTACCTATGTCAGCTTCTCTTGTTGGCAGCTGTTATCCAAAATATAACTCAGGGCATTCTTATCTGGAACAGTCTGCTATCTCATTCTGTAGCCTGTAGAAAACATATGTCATTCTATTTTGCTGTCCAATATCTGAAGCTGCTACTTGATTGAGATATCCCCTCTTTTTGAGTGTTGGGCAGAGACAGAGTTGTGTTCCACTGAGATTTATGAAAATAGTAAATATTCATTTTTCCAGTATCCCTTAAAACCAATGTATAAGCAATCGACATACAATAATCTTCGGGTGTGGGTACACATGACTATTAAAGCAGAGCATAAAGAATGCAAATAATATCTCTGGGGATGGTGCTAGTTGCAACAAGAAATAGTACAGAGGCAATAATAGCAGGTAGACTAGTTGCAACATTCAGGCTCTCCTACTAACAGAGTTAAGTGGTTCAATAGCAAGAGCTAGTCGCTGGGGGAGACCATAGCAGCTTACTGTCTGGCCCAGTTCTGAGTGTGAATCTCATCATCTTTCCTTGTCTCTAAGCCTGTTCTACAGCCCTTTGTGTGACTCAATAAGCTGCCCAATATTTTTTTAATGATAAAGGAGTTTTCTGCTAAATCAGAGGTTTTTTTTGGTTGGTTTTTGTTTTTGTTTTTGCTTTTCACTAAACTCTGACTGACATACGGGCTTAACAAGAATCTAACCATTTAAACTGATTCTTACCTTAAATGTGAATAAGTGAGCATCAGAACATAAAACTCTCATGTAAAGCCAGGTGGTTGAATTGTGTTGTGATGAGACTATTGGGTTATTCCAGTGATATTTAATAAGAATTATTCTCTTCTGTTATATTCACTAATTTAAGAAAAGTTCCCTGATTTGTAAGACAAAGCAAGGAGTTGAAGGTTTTGGTAAAAGGAAGGGCTATATCCTGTGTCCTCTTTGACCTCTGTTTTGCTGTAAATGGCCTTCTATTTATGAACATAAATCTCATGAATCTGTAACTTAATGTGTTCCATGAAGGTTAAGAACAAATCATAAACTTTAGCCTATACTAGTGAATTAGCAAAGCTGGAATACATATATATTGTTTTGTAAAACAAAAACAAGATGATCCAAAACCTATGGGTCGCAGCAAAAGCAGTTCTAAGAGGGAAGTTTATAGTGATACAAGCTTACCTCAGGAAACAAGAAAAGTCTCAAATAAACAACCTAACCTTACACTTAAAGCAACTAGAGAAAGAAGAACAAACAAAACCCAAAGTTAGAAGGGAAGAAAACATAAAGATCAGAGCAGAAATAAATGAAATAGAGACAAAAAAAAAAAAAGAACAATAGAAAATGTCAATGAAACTAAAAGGTGGTTCTTTGAAAAGTTTTTGGAAAATTGATAAACCTTTATCCAGACTCGTCAAGAAAAAATGGGAGGGGGTTCAAATCAGTAAAATTAGAAAATGAAATGGAGAAATTACAACCCACACCACAGAAATACAAAGGACCACAAGAGAGTACTACAAGCAACTCTACACTAATACCATGGACAACCTGGAAGAAATGAACAAATTCCTAGAAAGGTACAATTTTCCAAGACTGAACCAGGAAGAAATAGAAAATATGAACAGACTAATTACAAGTACTGAAATTGAATCTGTGATTTAAAAACTCCCAACAAACAAGAAGTTCAGGACCAGATGGCTTCACAGGCAAATTCTACCAAACATTTAGATAAGAATTAACACCTATTCTTCTGAAACTATTCCCAAAAATTGCAGAGGAAGGAATACTGCAGAGCTCATTCTATGAGGCCACAATTACCCTGATACCAAAACCAGACAAAGATACCACAAAAAAAGAAAATTACAGCCCAATATTACTGATGAACATAGACACAAAATTCCTCAACAAAATACTAGCAAATCAAACCCAGCAATACATTAAAAGTATCATACACCATGATCAAGTAGGATTTATCCCAGAGATGCAAGGATTTTTCAATATCCATAAATCAATCAGTGTGATATACCACATTAACAAATGGAAGAATAAAAACCATATGATTACCTCAATCGATACAGAAAAAGCTTTTGATAAAATTCAATATCCATTTGTGAAAGTAAATATATTATTGACCACATAGCCAATGTGTTTAATTAGAACAGTATTGATATCAAAGTTTTTAGGAGTTAGTTTGAGAAGGTGAATGACAATTTAAGTGGTAACAGTAGAAAATAGTTATGACTTTAAATCAAGAAAACTTATGTAAAGCAAGACCCAATTTGCTGGGTAAATATACAATGTTTCCATCTAACTGAAAGTATATTTAAAGTAGAATCCTTTCTATATATTGAACAGAGCAAATGTATGTCACTAATATAATTTTAAAAATCCAGGAACAGAAGGGTAGATTTTAGTAGAAAATCATACAAAAATTTCAAAAATTATGGTTTAAAAATTAGGTCAAAAGAGTGTTTGAAGTGGACTGCACATTTGCTATATACTTTCCCTTTAAATGGGCTTGCACACGGTATACATGGCCCAGCTAATCATCTGTGGGAGCAGTAAGAAAAAGAATGCTTGTGCCATAACATGTTTTCTCTCTATGCTTTAAAACACCTCAGTAATTTGTGGACAGGGATTGTTGCCTGCCATTAGAGTAAAGAAAGAATGTTGTGGCCATTCCAGTTGTTCAAGGATCAAGCCATCAGCCACTGCATATGTACCCCATCCCTGCACCGTAGTGCACCCTGAGAGGAATTCAGGATGAAGAAAAACAAGAAAAACTGAAAGCATTCTGTGCTTTGCTCCTAGATAGTTAAGACGCATATCTAAGGAATAATTTCAGTTAACCCAGATTCTGGAATCTTCCTATACATAGAAAAGCACTAAAATCATTAACTTGAAATGTCTGTTTTTGGTGATTAGCAGTAATCTTTTGATGTTTGACTACATCCTTTTTTTTTTTTCAGCAAAAAACTCCTATGTATCCTGGTTCCTCCCTTACCTCTTACGAGCAATTTCTCCGAGCTATATTAGGCTGTCTTCCAGGCTATAGTTCTTTAGTAAGGTCCTCGAATAAAACTTAATTTGCAACCTTTAGGTAGTGCGCTTTCTTCAGTGGACAAATTTTGTCAGTGTACACTTTTATATTTTTAAGATCTTTCTATTAATATGTATTATAAAGGTTAGCATTGATCTATCAAAATATTAGGTTTACTTTATATGAAAATGCATATATTATCCCAGTTAATTTAAGCTAACAGGAAAATAAGTTGCCCATTTTATAATCAGAAAAAATATCATTGCCTCCCACAAAATTTGGCCCAAAGCCAAATTAGGAGAGAAATTTCACAAGATATTGTCTTTCTTCCTGGATCAGAGTTAAACAAAAGTTAAGTGATAAGACAACATTGTATGCTTGTCACACATCAAAGCACGTTGTTGGTTTTTTGGTTTTTGTTTTTTTTTTTTTTTCCCTCACAGATATAATGCCATAAATTGTGGATAATTTGCTTAAATCATCCCTGGAGATATAACCTGAAGAAACAGATAGACACTTTTACTCCTGTACAAATGCAAAATTAATTTGGACTATTCTCAAAATATAAGATACTAAATCCCATTATTAATTGTAGCCTATTTAGTTATTTGATATTTCTCCACTTAACTACCCAGAGAGAAAACAAATTTAACTACAGCCAACATGGGAAGCCTGAACTATACTGCCATTTTCTACTATATTTGTTTTGATATGAAAATACAAATATGTATTTCACATTTAAATTCAAGCCGATGTTTATAAATAGCAAAATGTTATGCAATTGTTTGGCATTGGTTTCTCTTTAAAATAGAAACATTTTAAATGTTTAGATACTATCTTTTGTGATACTAAAAGTATATTTTACAATGTGGATTCTTTATAGTCACTTTGTCTTGGGTAGAATACATTTAATTTATTCAAGAATAAATTTTAAAAGGTTAATTATATTTTATTATTTATGTATTTCTGAATAGGTAAATTTATATTAAAATATGATTCTTCCTCATGGCTTTCTGGCTTCAGAAACAGAATTACTTGAGTTTGACTCTCAGCTACATCACTTGGATTTTTAATCTAAGCACGTTATTTAGCCTTTAATTTTTATGCCTGTAAAATGAAAATTTACTTACCTCATAATATTATTTTAGAAGATTAAATGAGGAAATGTAGGTACATATGAAATACGTTAATAATTACTATCTACTCTTCAGGTGCTTAGTAGTTTATGGAACACTTTTCCATCTATACTAAAATTTATTCCTAGATTAACCTTCTGCAGTACATATTATGAAGTTCACAGGTAAGAAAATGGAGACTAAAAGAGGTTAAGTGAATCAGATAATTAATAGTGACTTAAGGATACAATAAAAATCTTCCACTTCCCTGTTCAGTGATGTCGACTTAAAAAAACCACACAACATGTAAAAGCTGTGAGTCGGATTTATTCTGTGTCTTACTGAGGACTACAGTCTGAGAGACAGCCTTTCAGATAGCTCTGAGAAACTGCCCCGAAAAGGTAAGGGGGACGTCAGTATACATGTGATTTTGGCAAAGGGGGTACATGCAACCAAGTACATATCTTTGTAGAAGGTTGCTGCTAGTCACAAGGAACAGATATCTTAGTTAATGGTTTTAGTGCTTTTCTAAGTATGGGAAGATGTAAGAATACAGGTTCATAAAACATTTCTCCTGAAAATATCTATCTGAAGTACTGTTCTGCCAGTTTTCCCAAAGCACAGAGTGCCTCATTCCTGATCTCTGCTCTCAATTCCTTTCAGGGTGTATTAAAGGTCAGTGGCTCCGGTGGCTAATGACTCAATCCTTGTAGAGCCAGATAGCAATCAACGATTTTTAGTAAGCAATGATGTTTACAGAATGATGTTTAGATGAGTAGAAATAAAGTGACATATAAGCACAAATTCAAGAAGGGGTTATATGGAAGTTAACGTTTTTTGAGATGCTATGTTTGGTTTTAAAGAAAAAGAGACAAGGATATGATCAAAGTATAAATGCCTGGATGCTCTTAGGGTATGTGACTTTGTATCTGTTCTGCTTAAAAAGACAACTACATTGTTCTATAGAGTATCTTAAGATAAATATCACGCAAAATGAACATTCATGTTTATTAATATGATAGTGTCATTTAGGTTAAAAATAAATTATAGACCACTAGGAGACTATCACTGTCATGTGAGTACTCAAAAATCTAATCTATATTTGTTTCTATAATTTTACATGGGAACAAATTCTGGAATTATATATACTGAAGTGTAAACAGTGGTCATTTCTTATTTTTAACATAATGAATGTTTGAATTTTTTAAATGTTTATTTCTCTTATATAAAATTTTGTATTTAGAAATTTAAAGATATTTTTGTCATTTAAAAATATAACTACCTCATAATCATTATAAGTATAAAATGCATGCACACAAATATTCACTTGATCTAAAAGAAAAAATCCTTTAGTTATAACTACTAAAAATAAAAGCAATCAATGATAATGATACAAAGTATACAAGGTATTCACTGTACATGGCACTATATTTCCAGACTGATTCAGCTGAGAAGAAAATAACCACACATGTACACACACACACACACACACACACACACACACACCCCAGGAAAGAGAGAACAGCTAAGCAAAATGACAAAGCACAATTGTTCTTTATTGAATCTGATGACTGAAAATAAAACACACAACAAACAAACATGAATGATATTTTTACAATCTAATCACTTCATTCAACATAAAAATTGTTTTTGAGTGTCACAATCAAATACTCAAAATAAAATTTCAGAACTTTTTTAAACCATAAGGATGCTGTATTCAAACAAAAAAAATCTAGCATTTCTGGGAAAGAAAAGTATATAAACAAAAACATTGCAGATAAAATGTCACCACGAAAACCAAAGAAATTTAGAGTCATTTTGTTTAAACTAGAAATTCAAAATAACTGAACAGAACTCTCTTGTGCTAAATATTGTCCTTCATAATTATAAACTCAGCTGATTTGCCATCTGCGGAAATAAAGCTAGGTTATTGCAAAGGATCATAAATATGGAGTAGTTTGAATTACATATGTGGGCCAGCAGATGTCACTCTTGTTAAAAGACTGTCTAATCTTTTATGAAGGGTAATTGTCGGCTATGGTTGTGGGCAGAATTTCAACCTGGGAGGATTTAGCCCTGACCCTCTTTCCACCTTACCACCTACTTTACTCTAGTGACAACAGGATCAGTAAATTAAAAGTGTCAGCTGCCCTGCCATCAGTTTCCAAAGCTGTTTGGTCTAACTAAATTTATGGACAATGGTTATATAAGCAGCATTGCCAAATCTCTGTAATTATTACAGAGATGTAACCAGGCACAGAGAATAAATGTTGCTGCAAGCTAAACCAAGCCCTGACATTACTATAATTAGGCCGATGATTCATACCACTTGTTCCTCTTAGAAGATATCTTTAGTAGCCAGAAAATTAAGCTGCAATTTTTGAAATTAGGGATTTTCTCTTTGTGTGTGTGTTTGGTTTGGTTTTTTGTTTTTCCTTTATAAAACTAGAATTTGGTTATTTAAAAATGGACAAGGTCTGTTAATCCTTCACCCTTAATTACTCAAAGTACTTGTGATATCTTAGAGTGTGACCTTCTGGAAAGGTCACAGGTGTGAGCTATTTATGGGGTTAACAAATAATTTTTAAAATAAATTTCCAGAATTAAGGCAGAATATCTGGAATGTACATTCATTTAATATTTCCAAAAATAAAATTAAAATAGTTAGATGTAGTGTGTGTGTGTGTGTGTGTGTGTGTGTGTGTGTGTGCTCATGTGAATGTTAACCTGCTCACGTGTGGTATACTCTGTAAGAAGAAAATATCAGATTTTTGTTATTCCTTTAGATATGGAATGCATATTAGCTGGCATGTTAGCTGGCATATAGTGACTATGTAAGACTCTATCAGAACTTTTCTGGTAAAGTTATTATTGTGATAAATGATTTCTTATATTAACAAGATTGGTCATAGCTTCTTTGGCCAAAACTATGAATAATGTTAAAAAAAAACACTTGAGAAATTCTGGATTTAAATACATTTATCTCTATTTTTTTTTCACCTGAAAATAAGATAATACCAATATATTAAATCAGTTGCGTGGGTTAAATAAAATAATATAAATAAAACAATCTCTATAGTACTTGGCCCTTTTAGGATATCAAAGGACATAACAGATCTCTTGCTAAGTAACTAGAATTTTCCAGTGGGACTGCTGATATGATCAAAGGTGTCACAGCCTGTTCATTAAATAAACTGTCCAGTTGGAAGGTTAGTTATTCTATTGGCCCAACCTATGTAGCTCTACTTGATGGTTTACTCCCTTTAATATTTTGAGAAAATGGAATTCACACAATACCTAAGCATATCCAACTTACTGCCTCACAAATAGCTTATTCCATTTTGACCAGATGTACCTGTATGTACTAATAATATTAACTTAAAATCTGCTGTCTAATTGCTACTTCAGTCTGGTCTCAAACCTGGACTCAGTAGATATACAAAATAAATTTTCCATATCAAAACACATTAACACTTTATGACAGATCATTTTATAGCAATATAATTCTAGTTCTTTTAATATTTATCTATATTAATATTATGATACATTTATTTTTCTCATTTGCTTTTGGGATTTAATAAAATGTTACTTGTAAAAAAAAATTTGCCCAGTGCCTCATATACAATAAATGTCAGAAATTTATATTATTTTTGCCATATCCATCATTTTATGTGCTAGCTCCTAAGGGCACACCACATTTCATCATTCAGTTTCTTACAATATTTTGATGAAACCTGGCTATATTGTCTCAGATTTGGAATTATTATCCCTCATATTCTAATAGTTATTTTAATTGTTATTATTGTTTTAGGATCATCATAATATTGACTCAAGTTGAGTTGTCCTAAATGAAAATTCTTACATACCTTAGGACTATTTTGTGTTCAATTAACAGAAAATCCAAATGGCTTAAAGTATACCAGTATCATTGATTAATTTATCTAAAATGTAAAGGAATACATCTCAATTCTGACTCAGCATGACAGAGAAGCACCAATGATATTACCAAAATAAATGATGTTAACAAGACCTAGTCTCTCTCTCTCTTTCTCTCTCCCAGTATTCTGGTTCATCTATATGGTTCAATTATATGAAAGACTTCTCTCATTTCATTTTTTTCTGGTAAATGTCTATTTTATAATAGAACCAAATTGAATAATCAGAATGTGAGACAGCAAAATGGAGACAAACAAAGACCATGACAGAGAGACACAGAGAGTATTATCTACATTATAGTATACCTTAAAATGCGATTGAGATTTCCAAAGCCATTATGATTTTTGATCTGTATATGAACCTAATTTTTTCCACCTTCTGGAACTTATTAATGACTTATGCATGTTTCCAGTCTTACAAAATTTCATCATAATCTATTGATCTTTCTTTGTAAATTGTCATGTGACTCAGCAGGCTCTTTCAATTTGGAAAGTCATAGCCTTCAGTTACAAAATAATTTATTGAATTACTCCTCTGGTGATTGCTTTATTTTGATTTTTCTCTATAATTCAGACCTTAGTTCTTCTAGAGTGGTCCTCTAATTTTCTTATCTTTTTTCTCCTATTTTCCCCACTTTTCTTATTTTATTGTTTGTTCTACTTTCTGGAACAATTCCTGAACTTTATCTTCTAACTCTTCCAGAGATAGGAAACAAATCACTTTAAAGGGATTGTTGGGTGTGGTAGTAAGAAGGAGTTGGATAAGTGCACAGTGACTATGGAAGAGGAAACATTTCATAATGATCTCTGGTTCAAGAAATGTATACTGTCTAAGGAAAAGCATCCTCATGTCTAAAGGTACTTGTTTCTAGCTGGTAATTTAATTGAGTCTTCAGTAAGCTATTGCACTGATCTACCATAGAGACTAGCTACTGCTTTATGATAAAGTACAATGATTTATACAACAGTAAACCCTAATCTGCATTTCTTTTTCTGTGATTTTACTTCCTAATCAAAATCAATATACTGTAGGACACCAGGATGGTATCTATATATGATGATGCAGGGCAGTCAAATCTATATCCCTAGGAGGTGGCTATTCCAGTGATAACAAATCATGGACCACTCCATGATGGAAGGGGTCCATTGTAATCAACGTACTATCAGGTGATGTCCAATCTTCCTACTAAATAAAGCCATATTCTGACAAAACACTGGTCTGTGCTATTAATAGGCTGAAAACTCAGCAATAGTAGCAGCCAAGTCATTCTTGGCAAGGTGAATTTCATGCAGTTGAGCTTAGTCCTGGTCTTCATCACTTTATACAGATCACCATTAAATAAGCACTATCCCTTCTCTCCTTGCTTTGTGCAACATTTCTAGCAGAGATTGAGTCTCCTCTGTAGTTCCATTACCCATAAGACAATCCACTTCTCTAGAAACTCAGCTCCAACTAGGAAGTACTCACAATTCCAAGTGAGTTACACCAAATCCTGGAGTCTGGTCACCATATTTTCCTTCATCTTTCTAGACCAAAACATAGTGGGATCTTGCTTTTATTTCTTATTTTTAAATTGCCATGTCTTCAACCAACCATTTATAATAAGAAATATGCTCTAAGGGAAAATATTCTAATAATTGTAATCAATCAGAAGTGAATTGCAATATGCCCAAATCTACCTCAGGACTAATTTCTCTGGTCAAAAGTGACTGAACTCAGAAAACTAAAGATATTACCCTTGTGATATTTATGATATCACATGAGATTTTCAAGCTCTGACAAAATCTGTCCCAATCATACACTTTAGCCAGATTCACCAACTGTTTACATTTTTGCCTCATTTGCTTTCTCCTGGTTCTGTTCTGTTCTCTCCTCTCTTCTCTTCCCTCATTTCTTCCCCTCCTTCCCCCCTTTTATCTCCTCTTTTCTCCTGTCCTTTCCTCTCTATATATTATATCCACATCTATCTATATAGTTAGACAAAGATAGAGAGAGACAGATATATAAAGTTGAAGACATCATACCCTTTACTCTTTCATACTTACAAACAAGGATATAATCTTACCAGACCACACTCACAATGATCAAAATCAGAAAATTTACTACGGATCCAATACTATAATCCATACTCCATATTTACATTTTACAAATTGCTCAATAATGTCCTTTACCTTTTTTTCCCACAGTCCAGGTTCTAATCTAAAATCGCACATTTAAAAGTTGTTATATATGTTTAGTCTTCTCTATTCTGAATTGATTCCTTAGCTTTCATCTTTCTTGATTTTGACCTTTAGAAGAGTGCAAACCAGCTATATTGTAGAATATCTTCTCCCCAAACCTAGCTTGAGACAAATCTTGTGCACAAAAGTGAAGAGGCTGTCAAAGAGATTACATTAAATATTTACTTCACTTTTGCATTCTGTTCTATAACATATGCATATTTGTTTAAGGTAATTTCCCTCCAAAACATCTTTGGGAGGAATTCATATTTATCACATAGTTCTTTGTACAATCTACCATATAATTACCACTTTATCTATTTGAAATTTGGCTTTCCCTAATGCCTGAATCCAATGTTCAACTTTATTTTTATTAGAAGATTTTTAAGAATCTTGAAGAGAGTACTATGAAAGGTTTGAACTTTGGTGACAAATCTAAACTCATACAATTGTTGTTAAATTCATATTGCTTGGAATAATACCTAAAACTCAATACTACTCCTTTGGTGTACTTGGAAGAAAAGAAACAACAACAAAACAAGACCAGATGAATCACTGTCATTAAGGAACTATTAACAGTTCATCCATCTGAAAGTATGTCTTCCCAAATAAAGGAAAAACTGGTTCATAGAATTCATACCCTGTAGCCAGGCATGGGAGAACATCGGACTCAGTAAGTTGTTGTTGTTTACTTTTTTATTCAAATAAATAGGCAACTTTTCCTTTCAAAATATCTGTTTGGAATGCTTAATTCAGAAAAACACATGGGAGGGTTATTCATTCAATGATTCTTTCAGCCAATAGTCACTTACATACACAAAGTACTATAGCAGAATCTAGATATAAATGGTAAGAAAAAAAATGGACCTGATTCCTAGCCTTATTGAATCTAATTCCAGTGAAAAAGACAGGCATCAAAAAATAATCACACAGAGGGGGAGCGAGAAGATGGCGGAAGAGTAAGACGCGGGGATCACCTTCCTCCTCACAGATACATCAGAAATACATCTACACATGGAACTTCTCCTATAGAACACTCACCGAACGCTGGCAGAAGACCTCAGACCTCCCCAAAGGCAAGAAACTCCCCACGTACCTGGGTAGGGCAAAAGAAAAAAGAATAAACAGAGACAAAAGAATAGGGACGGGACCTGCACCAGTGGGAGGGAGCCGTGAAGGAGGAAAGGTTCCCACACACTAGAAGCCCCTTCGCGGGCGGAGACTGCGGGTGGCGGAAAGGGAAGCTCCGGAGCCGTGGAGGAGAGTGCAGCAACAAGGTGCGGAGGGCAAAGCGGAGAGATTCCCGCAGAGGATGGGTGCCGACCAGCACTCACCAGCCCGAGAGGCTTGTCTACTCACCCGCCTGGTTGGGCGGGGCTGGGAACTGAGCCTCGGGCGGATCCCAGGAAAAGGTCTGGAGTTGGCAGAGTGAAAACAGCCTGAAGGGGTTAGTGCGCCATGGCTGGCCAGGAGGGAGTCCGGTTGAAGTCTGGAGCTGCCGAAGAGGCAATAGACCGTTTCTTCCCTCTTTGCTTCCTGGTGCGAGAGCAGAGGGGTTTAATTGCACCGCTTAAAGGAGCTCCAGAAACGGGTGCGGAGCTGCCGAAGAGACAAGAGACTTTTTCTTGCCTCTTCGCTTCCTTGGGCCCGAGGAGAGGGGATTAAAGGCGCCGTGTAAAGGAGCTCCAGAAACGGGCGCGAGCCGCGCCTGTCGGCACGGACAACAGAGACGGGTGTGGGACGCTAGGGTTGCTGCTGCCGCCACCAAGAGGCCTGTGTGCAAGCACAGGTCACTCTCCACACCGCCCCTCCCGGGAGCCTGTGCAGCCCGCCACTGCTGGGGTCCCGGGATCCAGGGACAGCTTCCCCGGGAAAACGCACGGTGCGCCTCGGGCCGCTGCAGCGTCACGACGGCCTCTGACGTCGCAGGCTCGCCCTGCATCCGTGCCCCTCCCTCCCCCTGGCCTGAGTGAGCCAGAGCCCCGGAATCAGCTGCTCCTTTAACCCCGTCCTGTCTGAACGAAGGGCAGATGTCCTCGGACAACCTACGTGCAGAGGCGGGGCCAAGTCCAAAGCTGAACCCCAGGAGCTGTGCGAACAAAGAGGAGAGGGGGAGGTCTCTCCCATCAGCCTCAGAAGCAGCGGATTAAAGCTCCACAGTCAACTTGAAGTGCCCTGCATCTGTGGAAAACCTGAATAGACAGCAAAATATCCCAAGTTGAGGAGGTGGACTTTGGGAGCAAGATATACTATTATTTTCCCCTTTTTTCTTTTTGTGAGTGTGTATGTGGGTGCTGCTGTGTGAGATTTTGTCTGTATAGCTTTGTTTTCACAATTTGTCCTAGGGTTAGACTGACCCGTTTTTGTTTTTTTTTTAATAGAAAATTTTCTTCTTAATAATTATTTTTTATTTTAATAACTATATTTTATCCTACTTTATTTTGTCTTCTGCCTTTCTTTCTTCCTTTCTTCCCTCCTTTCTTTCCTACTTCCCTCCTTCCTTCCTTCCTTCCTCCCTTCCTTCCTTTCTTCCTTCCTTCCTTTCATCCTTCCTCCCTTCCTTTCTTCCTTCCTTTCTTTCCTTTCTATTTTTTTCCTCCCTTTTATTTTGAGCCGTGTGGATTAAAGGCTCTTGGCACTCCAGCCAGGTGTCAAGGCTGTGTCTCTGAGGTGGGAGAACCAACCTCAGGACACTGGTCCACAAGAGACCTCCCAGCTACATGCAATATCAAATGGCGAAAATTTCCCAGAGACCTCCATCTCAACACAAAGACCCAGCTTCACTCAAGGACCATCAACGAACAGTGCTGGACACCCTATGCCCAACAAAGAGCAAGACAGGTCTACAGCCCCATCCATTAGCAGAGAGGCTGCCTAAAATCATAATAAGGCTACCAACATCCCCAAACACACCACAAGACGTGGACCTGCCCACCAGAAAGACAAGATCCAGCCTCATCCACCAGAACACAGGCACTAGTTCCCCCCAACCAGGAAAACTACTCAATCCACTGAACCAACCTCAGCCACTGGGGAGAGCCACCAAAAACAGAGGGAACTACGAACCTGCAGCCTGCAAAGAGGAGACCCCAAACCCAGTAAGATAAGCAAAATGAGAAGACAGAAAAACACACAGCAGATGAAGGAGCAAGATAAAAACACACCAGACCTAACAAATGAAGAGGTAATAGGCAGTCTACCTGAAAAATAATTCAGAATAATGATAGTAAAGATGATTCAAAATCTTGGAAATAGAATAGACAAATTGCAGGAAACAGTTAACAAGGACCTAGAAGAAATAAAGAGGAAGCAAGTAACGATGAGCAACACAATAAATGAAATGAAAAATACTCTAGATGGGATCAATAGCAGAATAACTGAGGCAGAAGGAAGGATAAGTGACCTGGAAGATAAAATAGTGGAAATAACTACTGCAGAGCAGAAGAAAGAAAAAGAATGAAAAGAACTGAGGACAGTCTCAGAGACCTCTGGGACAACATTAAATGCACCAACATTTGAATCATAGGGGTCCCAGAAGAAGAAGAGAAAAAGAAAGGGACTGAGAAAATATTTGAAGAGATTATAGTTGAAAACTTCCCTAATATAGGAAAGGAAGTAGTCAATCAAGTCCAGGAAGCACAAAGAGTCCCATACAGGATAAACCCAAGGAGAAACACGCCGAGACACATAATAATCAAACTGTCAAAAATTAAATACAAAGAAAACATATTAAAAGCAGCAAGGGAAAAACAACAAATAACACACAAGGGAATCCCCATAAGGTTAACATCTGATCTTTCAACAGAAACTCTACAAGCCAGAAGGGAGTGGCAGGACATATTTAAAGTGATGAAGGAAAAAAAACCTACAACCAAGATTACTCTACCCAGCAAGGATCTCATTCAGATTTGATGAAGAAATTAAAAACTTTACAGACAAGCAAAAGCTGACAGAGTTCAGCACGACCAAACCAGCTTTCCAACAAATGCTAAAGGAACTTCTCTAAGCAAGAAACACAAGAGAAGGAAAAGACCTACAAGAACAACCCGAAACAATTAAGTAAATGGTAATAGGAACATACATATCGATAATTTCCTTAAATGTAAATGGATTAAATGCTCCCACCAAAAGACACAGACTGGCTGAATGGATACAAAAACAGGACCCATATATATGCTGTCTACAAGAGACCCACTTCAGACCTAGGGACACTTACAGACTGAAAGTGAGGGGATGGAAAAAGATATTCCATGCAAATGGAAATCAGAAGAAAGCTGGAGCAGCAATTCTCATATCAGATAAAATAGACTTTAAAATAAAAGCTATTACAAGAGACAAAGAAGGACACTACATAATGATCAAGGGATCGATCCATGAAGAAGATATAACAATTGTAAATATTTATGCACCCAACATAGGCGCACCTCAATACATAAGGCAAATACTAACAGCCATAAAAGGGGAAATTGACAGTAACACAATCATAGTAGGGGACTTTAACACCTCACTGTCACCAATGGACAGATCATCCAAAATGAAAATAAATAAGGAAACACAAGCTTTAAATAATACATTGCAAAATATGGATTTCCTTGATGTTTATAGGACATTCCACCCAAAAACAACAGAATATCCATTTTTCTCAAGTGCTCATGGAACATTTTCCAGGATAGATCGTATCTTGGGTCACAAATCTAGCCTTGGCAAGTTTAAGAATATTGACATCGTATCAAGTATCTTTTCTGAATTCAACTCTATGAGACTACATACCAATTACAGGAAAAGAGCTGTAAAAAATACAAACACGTGGAGGCTATACAATACACTACTTAATAACGAAGTGATCACTGAAGAAATCAAAGAGGAAATCAAAAAATACTTAGAAACAAATGACAAGGGAGACACGACGACCCAAAACCTATGGGATACAGCAAAAGCAGTTCTCAGAGGGAAGTTTATAGCAATACAATCATACCTTAAGAAACAGGAAACATCTCTAATAAACAACCTAACTTTGCACCTAAAGCAATTAGAGAAGGAAGAACAAAAACCCCCAAATTTAGCAGAAGGAAAGAAATCATAAAGATCAGATCAGAAATAAATTAAAAAGAAAGGAAGCAAACAATAGGAAAGATCAATAAAAGTAAAAGCTGGTTCTTTGAGAAGATAAATAAAATTGACAAACCATTAGCCAGACTCATCAAGAAAAAAAGGGAGAAGACTCAAATCAATAGAATGAGAAATGAAAAAGGAGATGTAACAACCGACACTGCAAAAATACAAAAGATTATTAGAGATTACTACAAGCAACTCTATGCCAATAAAATGGACAACCTAGAAGAAATGGACAAATGCTTAGAAATGCACAAGCTGCCAAGAGTGAACCAGGAAAAAATAGAAAATATGAACACACCAATCACAAGCACTGAAATTGAAACTGTGATTTAAAATCTTCCAATAAATAAAAGCCCAGGACCAGATGGCTTCATAGGTGAATTCTATCAAACATTTAGAGAAGAACTAACACCTATCCTTCTCAAACTCTACCAAAAGATAGCAGAGGGACGAACACTCCCAAACTCATTCTATGAGGCCACCATCACCCTGATACCAAAACCAGACAAAGACGTCACAAAGAAAGAAAACTACAGGCCAATATCACTGATGAACATAGATGCAAAAATCCCCAACAAAATACTAGCAAACAGAATCCAACAGCACATTAAAAGGATCATACACCATGATCAAGTGGGGTTTATTCCAGGAATGCAAGGATTCTTCAATATATGCAAATCAATCAACGTGATACACCATATCAACAAACTGAAGGAGAAAAACCATATGATCATCTCAATAGATGCAGAAAGCTATTGACAAAATTCAACACCCATTTATGATAAAAACCCTGCAGAAAGTAGGCATTGAGGGAACTTTCCTCAACATAATAAAGGCCATATATGACAAACCCACAGCCAGCATTGTTCTCAATGGTGAAAAACTGAAACCATTTCCACTAAGATCAGGAACAAGACACGGTTGCCCACTCTCACCACTCTTATTCAACCTAGTTTTGGAAGTTCTTGCCACAGCAATTTGAGAAAATAAGGAAATAAAAGGAATCCAAATAGGAAAAGAAGAAGTAAAGCTGTCACTGTTTGCAGATGACATGATACTATACATAGAGAATCCTAAGGATGCTACCAGAAAACTACTAGAGCTAATCAATGAATTTGGTAAAGTAGCAGGATACAAAATTAATGCACAGAAATCTCTGGCGTTCTTATACACTAATGATGAAAAATCTGAGAGTGAAATTAAGAAAACACTCCCATTTACCACTGCAACAAAAAGAATAAAATATCTAGGAATAAACCTACCTAAGGAGACAAAAGACTTGTATGCAGAAAACTATAAGACACTGATGAAAGAAATTAAAGATGATACAAATAGGTGGAGAAATATACCATGTTCTTGGATTGGAAGAATCAACATTGTGAAAATGACTCTACTACCCAAAGCAATCTACAGATTCAATGCAATCCCTATCAAATTACCACTGGCATTTTTTACAGAACTAGAACAAAAAATTCCACAATTTGTATGGAAACACAAAAGACCCAGAATAGCCAAAGCAATCTTGAGAACGAAAAACGGAGCTGGAGGAATCAGGCTCCCTGACTTCAGGCTATACTTCAAGGCCACAGTAATCAAGACAGTATGGTACTGGCACAAAAACAGAAATATAGATCAATGGAACAGGATAGAAAGCCCAGAGATAAACCCACACACATATGGTCACCTTATCTTTGATAAAGGAGGGAAGGATATACAGTGGAGAAAAGACAGCTTGTTCAATAAGTGGTGCTGGGAAAACTGGACAGCTACCTGTAGAAGTGTGAAATTAGAACACTCCCTAACACCACACACAAAAATAAACTCAAAATGGGTTAAAGACCTAAATGTAAGGCCAGACACTATCAAACTCTTAGAGGAAAACATAGGCAGAACACTCTATGACATAAATCATAGCAAGACCCTTTTTGACCCATCTCCTAGAGAAATGGAAATAAAAACAAAAATAAACAAATGGGATCTAATGAAACTTAAAAGCTTTTGCACAGCAAAGGATACCATAAACAAGACCAAAAGATAACCCTCAGAATGGGAGAAAATATTTGCAAATGAAGCAACTGACAAAGGATTAATATCCAAAATTTATAAGCAACTCAGGCAGCTCAATAACAAAAAAACAAACAACCCAATCCAAAAATGGGCAGAAGAACTAAATAGACATTTCTCCAAAGAAGATATACAGATTGCCAACAAACACATGAAAGAATGCACAACATCATTAATCATTAGAGAAATGCAAATCAAAACTACAATGAGATATCATCTCACACCGGTCAGATTGGCCATCATCAAAAACTCTAGAAACAATAAATGCTGGAGAGGGTGTGGAGAAAAGGGAACACTCTTGCACTGCTGGTGGGAATGTAAATTGATACAACCACTATGGAGAACAGTATGTAGGTTCCTTAAAAAACTACCAATAGAACTACCATATGACCCCACAATCCCACTACTATGCATATACCCTGAGAAAACCATAATTCAAAAAGAGTCATGTACCAAAATGTTCATTGCAGCTCTATTTATGATAGCCAGGACATGGAAGCAACCTAAATGTCCATCAACAGATGAATGGATAAAGAAGATGTGGCACATATATACAATGGAATATTACTCAGCCATAAAAAGAAATGAAACTGAGTTAATTGTAGTGAGGTGGAGAGACCTGGAGTCTGTCATACAGAGTGAAGTAAGTCAGAAGGAGAAAAACAAATACCGTATGCTAGCACATATATATAGAATCTAAGAAAAAAAAAATGTCATGAAGTGATTAGTGGTAGGACAGGAATAAAACACAGACCTACTAGAGCATGCACTTGAGGATATGGGGAGGGGGAAGGGTAAGAGGTGACAATGTGAGAGAGTGGCAGGGACATATACACACTACCAAATGTAAATTAGATAGCTAGTGGGAAGCTGCCGCATAGCACAGGGAGTTCATCTCTGTGCTTTATGACCACCTAGAGGGGTGGGATAGGGAGGGTGGGAGGGAGGGTGATGCAAGAGGGAAGAGATATGGGAACATATGTATATGTATAACTGATTCACTTTGTTGTAAAGGAGAAACTAACACACTATTGTAAAACAGTTATACTCAAATAAAGATGTTAAAAAATTTTAAAAAATAAAATATAAAATAAAATAAAATCAGAGGAAGAAAATATAAATATATTAAAAAAAATCACACATGTTGTTATATAGTTTCCAACTGTAATAATTATATAAATGGATAAGTTGATAAGAAAATGATGTTTGTACTGAAATATGAAAGAAGAAAAGGAGTTTGCCCTCTATAGAGTATGAGAAAAGCAGAATTGCATGAGTATGAGAAGAAGCAGAAGCAGAAGGCTAGTGGGACAGGTGTGTAAAAAGTAATGCCCAAAGTGGCATGAGGTGAGGCTTCAAGAGGATATACAAGGAAGGCAGATGCGGGGTCTATTAGTCATGCAATGAAATTTTGTCTTTTTTTTTTAATAGTAAAATATTGAAGGCTTTTGATTAAGAAGGTATAAGCATCACGTTTATGTTTTAAAATTATTATTTTGGTTTCAGTAATGATAACTGATGGTAAGAATTTAAAAATGTTTGCAGGTAAATGAAATAAAAAGTATTGGTGAAGTCTACTTTGGATAAAGTTGATTTTAGGAAAACCAAAGCACTGTATGAATTTGAGATACATTTATGAGGCAAATAAACTATGTTGTGGTGATAGACTAAACAGGACTCTCTCTATTATTCAACTTTGTCCATAAGCCATTCAGCAACGTATTATTGAATACCTATTATGTGCCAGAACTGAACTGCAGTCCTGAATGAGATGAATTCTTAGTTTTCAAAGACATAACAGTCTAAACAGACAGAAATGGCTAGTATACTTTTAAATGCAGTTTAATCATCTTTTTTCTTAATAGTTTTAGACTATCCCAAATTAGCAATTAATTCTGTTAACATCTAAAAATGTATATATTTATAAAGATTAATTTAAAACAAATCCATATGTATCAAATTTAATAGCTTAGCTGTTAGGGCGCCTTATTTCCAGCAACACTCTTATTCAGGAACATTTGCTAATATTTCTCAGTTAGCTAACGTAATAAAGCATCCTTAAGCCTTGCACGGTGAAATGTACATAACTCCCAGAGACTGATCCAATGTTTGTAAAAATATCTTATCGCTCTCACTATGAACTCTTCCCAATAAGCAGATAAATAAGAATTCAGCAAGCAATCTAGACCCATTATCTCTTACCCCTTCTGTTTAATCAAACCTGTGTTTTGCTTCTTGGGCACTTAGCCAGATGCTTATAAGATATCTATTACCGATAGTGCCTGGCCTCTTTATGACACTGTAAATCAGGTCCTTAAAGTGAGAAACATCCTTGTCAGAACATTCAAAGTTGCTGTTGAGGGCAAGCAAAGTCTATCACTTTAGAAGTATTGATTGCAATAAACAGAAAGCAATTCAGACTAACTTAAAAAGAGAATTTATCGGAAGGATTTTGGACCTCACAGTGGCCAGATCTTGTCATAGCAGGAACAAGGTGGGCTCCAGAGGGTCACAGAACAAGAAGAAAGATACAAAGTATTTGCCTATTGAGAAAGAATGGCTCATGAACACGACATTGTTGACAATGAGACCAACAGCACAGAAACTATGCCTCCGCCAGATCTGTTCTTCAGGCAGAACTGACTAATGCTGACAAATGTCGGCTATGCACTGGCTGCTGCTTGACAGGCCAGTTTGGGCAGAGTCCACAGAAAGTCAGGATTAAGTACAGTTAGCTGAATTCTAGGGTTTGTTTTTTCACTTTACACAAATTCTAGACCTTCCTGGAAAGATGACTAGGTGCATCAAAATAGCACTCACAAACCAAATTAAGAATGATACGCCTGGGGTTGGGGGGCACTTGCTCAAGATAACACAATAATTAGGAAGTGATGGAGCTGAATTTGAACCTAAGATTGTTTGGTGACAGAGCCAGTGCTACTAGACTGTGACATTTGGCATAGCTTCCAGGGTAACCCCCTGGCACATGAGATTATCTAGTCCTAATTGCTTCCCAAAGGCCCATCTACTAATTCTATCACATGGAGGTACAGGATTTCAACATATGGATTTTGGCAGAACACAAACATTCAGTCTATAACATCTTGAAAGCTCAAATATTATCATTGGTAAAGTCACTGTTTGTTTTCCTTGAAGTGGCAGGATTACTTTATTCATTTTCAAGAAAATATAAGTCACACACTCAAGTCTGAATAATCACCATTTGTCAGTCACTCATTCTTTCAAATAAAAACAATGTTCTATGAAAAAGCCTCAAATACAGAGTGCAACTCAATTGCACAATTGTTTTTTTTATCAAAAAATAATTTAAATTACAATGCAGCATAAGTGCTTTATAAATAGTTTTCATTTTGTCAATTTTTTTTTTAAAATGTGCACTTGGAAATTGAGATTGATTAACATTGATAAGTATTACTGCTTTTTCAAGGACGTTTTCAAGTGATACTGGAACATTTTTTGTTGAGAAAGAACGGCAGTAAAGAATACCACAGTATTATAGTGTTGGCGCTAGTACTGATGGAATTTGTTGCCACTGCTTTGATTCATGCTATGCCACTACTAATTTTACACATTGCTTTTGCACCATCAGTGTAAATGTGAAGACAGTGAAGAAGGGAGATAACATCTCAGTATTATTATGGTAATTGCTTCTAATTTGCAGACTCCCTGAAAGCAAATCAGGGACCACTGGGAATCCACAAGCTGCATTTTGAGAATTACTGGCCTAATATGAGATTGTTTTCAAATTAAAGTTTTCTAGATTGTCAATAAAAAGGATCTATTAGCTCAAACAAGTATGATACTTAAAGGAATTTGAAATGAAGAAGCAGAATAGGGGAAAACAGAGAGAAGACAATAAACAGAAGCTATGAGAAAGTGAAGGCCATAATATTAAGAGGAGACTAGAATGGAGAAGTTGGCAGAAGTATGAAAGTTGGTGGAGAGAGGAAGAGAGGAAAGAACTGATTTAGTATGATGTCAGTTTACCATGGTTGCTGGGGGAACACTGGTGCTACCTTAGTAATGACGTGGATTTCCATAAACCCGAACTATGAAACTACTAAGAAAACATCTTAGTTTCCTAATGGTCTTACAAACTGGTAGTATTAGTTATGAACAGTCTTACAGATCTTTATCACCTGAGGTAGCATTTACATGTTTCTATTTCTTGGAACAGAAAAAAATTAATGAAATAATATAGCTCCCTATATCAAATTGTCATTATTCCTCCGTGTGGTATTTATCAGAAGGTAAATCTACTGTATCGAAGAGGGAATTTCATTAGGTTTCATTAATAGGAACCAAATGGGTTAAGACCATGAATTGAGAAAGATATGTACGGGTCAGCCAGGGAGAAAGAACAACACTTAGAGGTTGGTTACAGATAAATAACAGCAGCAACACCAGTAATAATAATAAATAATTCATATGAACAAAATATGTTTTCTTTCTTTTTTCTAATTAAAACCAGAATGGGAAAAAATGAGGGCACATTTGGACACCAAAAATATATGACAAAAATATCAAAAAAGACCAGGAGTCACACATCTTTTCTAATTATCTTTACGGTAGGAAAACTTACCACGTATATAAAAAATACAGTAAAGAGTAATCATTGGTGAGACCAACTAGTTTCTCTTTAAGGAGAAAACTGGGAAGAAGTTCAGAAGGGAATTTCAAAGCACATGAAAAAGAAAACTTTGAGAGACTGATTTTGGGTTCTATATAAGATTAATTTTATTAGGTCTCCATACCCAGGAACTATGTAACACAAAGCCTCTGGACCTCCCACTAACATGTTCATACATAACAGTAACTATAAGTCTGAGCATTTCAGTTGCCACTAAGTTTTATTTGTGGCTTTTATTGTGTGAAAGCAATGGTTTAGCTCAGTTTCCCCGAGAAGTAGCTTTGGAAATTGCATTTGAATTGTTCTAAGTAGCAGTAATGTAATACCTAGATGATTAAGAAAATTTAAACCCACTCAAACATGTAGATTAAGGTAGTAGAGTGAGTTAACAATTGCAAAATATCTGTACATCACCACTCATTACTTAAAGACATTATAGTCAATATTGATTATAAGAAAGATGGAGAGTATTAGTTTCTGTACGTTAAATTGAAATTCCAGCATATCATTTTCTTGGAAATAAAAAGGAAGTAATCTAAAGTTCAACTAGAAGAATAATAAGTTGATACAAGCCAAGACAGTTCTGGAAAAGAGTAATGATAGTGGTTTACCTTCCAGATATTAAAAAAAGTAATTACAATGTTTTGTGCTGAATATTAATTTTATGATACATTTTTGTCTCTTCTGTAAATATGAACTATTTCATAATTAAAATGAAAAGTAGATGTTATCATTAAAAGCACAAACAAATCAATAGTACCTGGGTCAAATCCAGGTATACTAAAAACTCAGTATTGGATAAAAGTAATAGTATAATGGAAGATAGCATTATTTAATACTTGTCACTTGCACAATTGTTTCCTTAAGTAAAAACTTAAGGAAAGTACTTTTCTTAATGAAAAAGGACAGAATTAAATGTCCCCTAATCTTTCAGAGCTGAGGAGGTAACTCCCAGGCTCTGAATCAAAGTCCTCCCAGGGCAAATCCGAGAAACAAGGGTCAGATAAGAAAGACAGAAATTTGATAAAACTGCAACTCAGCCCCCATGCAGCTCAATCTCTCTGAGGACTGAGGATCTGCCTCCACACTATCTTTCTGTCGGAGGAAAGAGGGACACTTTCTGATGGAACAGAACATCATCTGGAGCCTCCACATACTATTAACATATGATAACACATTCATTTTATGTTTATGTTAACATATATTTTATATGTCTTAGCATACAACTAAAAATTATACAAAGAGGACAGACTACATGACCAATAACCCAGAAAAAAGTATGGACATAAGAAACAAACCTACATATTATGTAGATGTTGTAGTTAACAGACAAGGATTTTAAAGTTACTATTCATATGTATGTTCAAGAAATAGATAAAAGAACAGCAAAATAGAAGAAGGATTAGGAAGTTCATCATTGAACTCAGATCTACAAAAAAATTGATAGTCATTCTAGAAATTTAAAAAAATTAAAAAATAAACATTGTATTTGAAACTAAGAAATCAATGAATTTTTAACAGCATATTGACAACAGAAGAAACAAAAATTAGTGACATGGGGGATGGATGAATGAAAAACATTCAAAGCAAATCACATACAAAAAAAAAATTATTTTTAAAGATGTATGTGAGAGAAATGTGGGGCACACATGATATGTGCACTTTTTGCTATGTATATTTATGTAAAACCATTTTTTAATTAAAAGTATTTTTTCTGGCTAGTTTTACTTCTTTAATATATAATACAAGATATTCTTTGAGGCCATTTTACCAATTTATAAGAAAATCCCACTGACTTTTAACCTAATTGAATTAGGTTTATAAATTATTTTATAGAGAACTGTCATTTTTACAAGTACCATACTGACACTAGCTATATCACAACATTTATTCATTTTTTTAAAAAATATTCCTAGTTAGCGTTAACATTTTTATTGTTTTGCTCCTGGAGATTTCCTACTAAGTTTAATTTTGAACATATTTTAATAATTCTTGCAATTATCTTGAATATAATATTATATATTCAGAGGGCTCTCATGATAGTTAAGGAAGCTATTGATCACAATTTATTTTGTTTTCTTATTACTATACCTCAGGTAGAAAAGTCAGGTAATATGCACATCTTAACAATCCATATTCTTAATTTTCATTATTTAAATCTTCAATTTTAAATGTTGTTAAAATCACATTTGATGGAAATTAATAATTGTCTTAACCAGCACCATTGCTTTCCTCCTAGTCTATTACTAGGAATATAATCATATTAATGTAGTGATTCTTCCCAAGTGTATTCACAACACATAAGATGAGACTCTACCTGGAATAAACACAACCAGTTCCCAGTAACTAATACATAAAAAAAATTCAGTAAATATTTTAAATAGATGAATGGATAGGTAAAATTGTTCCTTCATCTAGAACTTTTTACTTTAGCCATTTAAAGTTTCCTTTTCCTAAGCTTAAATAATATAATCTTCTTTTTTCTCATATACCCTACATATCCTAGATTCTTCATCATATTATATGAATATCACAGAAAAGCATATATTGAACCACAGTACTTCCAAAGACTTTGGAAACATCAAAACTCAAAAGCCAGTATGTAGTTACCTGTTCTTATTAAATTTGATGAATGTGGGGCCATACAGTCAACATAAGTCAATTTGTATTTTGAGACAATGGATCTACATATACAAAGCTTCTGTATTTAACTTTTCTACATTTCAAAGTATTAACAACAATAACAATATTGTGAAAGTGGAAATGTTTCACTCAGCTATTATGTGTATATATATTGATACAAATGAATTACAATGATAATTCTACCCAAGGATGAATGTATTTTTAGTTGGCTCCATTTATGTATAAGTTCCACAAAGAAACATGATTCTGTGTAAAAGGACTCTAAGACAATGATATTTATATATTATGTTATAATCTGGAATGTGCTGTTAAGCATCCACTTAAAATCCACAAGCATTTTCTTGTTTATTGCTAAGAAACTAATTGGTTCAGCTTTTCTTTTCAAGCCAGACCACATAAAAGGGACCCAAAAATTAACTGCAGTTAGAGGCACTGTGTGGTGAAACAAAACACAACAAAGGATGACTACCTACAGCTGTGCCCGGAAAGATGGGAAACAAAAGTAGTACTTATAGTAAACACATATGTCATACATCAGGCTCTCTTTTAAGCATGCATACACTCACACTTACACACACAGACACACACACACACACACACACACACACACTATAGTACCTATATGTTGGAAATAAGGAACCTGAAGCCCAGAAAAATGATGGTACTTCATCAAGATTCCATAGTATTTTGTATAGTAAGAAGTAGAGCTATGATTTAAACCATGTAATGTATTCTGATAATCCATAATCTTAACCAATATGGGTTTTCTATGCTACCCCATAAGTAGAAACTGAGAGTGTATAGATATCATGACCTATATCACTAGTTCAGAATGTTTATAAAACACGTAGCACTATGCCTAACATGAACACTCAACTAATGCTCCCTTTACATTTACCTTTATCTACTATATACAAAAACGCTATTTGCTTTCTGTTTAGAGAGCCTTTAACAGTACTAGGTACTCTAGACTGTCAGGCAAAAATCTTAGCAGACATATTAAACTGAAAAAGTGATTTCTGTTCTTAAGTACAGTGGAGTAACATATAAGAGAATAATCAGCTATTTATTTGCCTGAATGTCCAAGTTTGCAACTGTTAACTTGTTATGATTATTAATAGCACCCATTTCTTGTGTCAAAAAGTATTCCAATTTGGAGCATAAATTTTATGGTAACCTTACATATGAACTATATACCCAGTGCTGTTTACTGAACTGTGCTCCCCCCAAATTCATAAGTTGAAGTCCTAACCCCCAATGTGATCATATTTGGAGATGGAGTCTTTGGGAGGTAATTAGCTTTAGATGAGGTCATGAGAGTGGGTTTTCATGATGGGATCAATTCCCTTGCAAGAGAGACACCAGAGAGCTGGTTGTCTTCACCATGGGAGGACACAGCCAGAAAATGTGCAAGCTGGAAAGAGAGCCTTCACCAGAACCTGACCATGCTGGCACCATGATCACGGACGTCCAGCCTCCAGAACTCTGAGAAAATTAGTCTCTGTTGTTTCAGTACACTGCATGGTATTTCGTTATGGCAGCCCATGTTGGCTAGTGGAAACAGCACCAAAATACTCTCATATATATTGTATTGAATAGTAATAAATTACATGCTAATTAACATATGTATATAACATCTACTTGCTTTATTTGACCAACTAGAAAAAAAAATAATGTTTGGCTCTAAGTTATCCTTCCTAAACTTTTATTTTAGTTTAACTATAAAGTTAAAATTTCTAAACCTAAGAGAAATGTAAGAAATTTCTATTACAATAATTTTTTTAACCTTGTTTATCTTCCATTATGACAAAAAATTTTGCTTGATTTTGATTACCATTAGTATCAGCAATTAAAGTTAATTCCAAAACATTTTAAAGATAATTCCTAAATAACTAAATAATTTGTCAGTTATTATTTAGTGAACAAAGTAAGCAGATTAAATCACAGTTTTGCATAAGATACATTTTATTTTTACCATATATCAACCTCAATTCTTCCAGTCTTTGAAAATGTTTATTTCCACAGTTTCAGGGAAAGAAAGGACCTAATACAAATTAGAACATTAGTTTACATCAAAATACCAAGTATATAACTAAACTCCAGAGTTAATATTAACCTACACTCGAAATTCTTTGCCATTCAGATCGACTAAATGTTTGCTTGTATTTGGGTCTCTTGAAAATTTAGGTCCATTGCTATTGCCAAATGTACAAATCTAACTTCAGCTTGTTCAGGTCTCTGTGCCATATTTATTCATATATTCTTGACTTCACTGTTCAGCATCTAACTTATTATACCATAATATATTGAGTAGACAATCATACACACATACATATAGGCTCTTTCTTACACACTATAATGATCAGGAAAAGTGTTTGTATAATTGTGAGAAGCAAAGATAAGTTTACAGGCTCTTAAGTTCAGATAAGAATTTTCTTTCTTTCAGAAAAAAGGGAGGTTTTATAAATCATATATTTTTATAGGTGTCCAAATGTGTCTAATTCTATATATTTCAAGTACATGGCTCCTTGGTGTCCTGATAATTCCACAAATAATTGTGAAGTGACTTCATACTTCAAGAATGTCATTTATGTTTAAAGAACATAAATGATTCTTTTTCTCTTTCATTTCTCATAAATATGAGAGCGATATTGTCCCATCAACCTCTTAGACAATATAATTAGTGAGAATATAATTTCACTTTGGTAGTTCTGCCATTTATGCTATAACTTAACTAAGACATTGGAGGAATATATACTCAAATTTATATCAGCTTCATTGATAATCCCAAGAACCAGGTATTGTGTTATCATTAGAATGAACAACATCCAAATTCCTAAAATGCTTTTTAAAATATTTTTATTAACATTTGTACTCCCAGAGCATCAACTTTCTATTATGAAATTTGATGTTTCATTCACTTCATGGCATATATGCGTTTTGTTGGGCTACAAAGGAGCAAAGGGGAAAAATAACAAAATTTAAAAAGAGTAGCAGTCAGATTTCACATTAAGAATTCTGATGCGAGTATCAAATGACAAATTCCTTGATTAGAAACCAAGTAAAGTCAACAATAACTTTATCATTGCAACATATGGCACTGGACATAATAACATTTATTTCAACGCTCATTTTTTATAATTTGCATTTTATTTCCATTTTCAAATAAAAGCAATATTTTATTTGGATGTATTCTTCTCTGGGTTAATCTGTTGCTTGTTGCTGTTGTTAAATTCAGGAAGTAGCAGGTAATGAAAATGATTATAGTTAAATTTAATAAATGTTCTCTATGGGCCACTCACAGTACTAAGTGTTTTACAGAAGGTCTTATGTCTGCAAATGATTCTTAATATAATTTCATTTTAAAACACATTTAAAAACTGACACCAAAATTTTAATAATGATATTTTATTATATGAAATAAAATCCCACGTAGTTACAAAACCAACTAGTAGTTTATAATTATTAAATTAATATTTCTTCTATGGTCATTTACATTACCATATACTGTGTATTAGAGTAGATATTAACATAATGGCATTTTAGTGGATTTCATAAAAATAATAATAATTAATATAACCATGTACAAAATTTGGAAGATTTTTTTTCACATCTTTATTGGAGTATAAATGATTTACAATGCTGTGTTAGTTTCTGCTGTACAACAAAGTGAGTCAGCTATATGTATTCATATATCCCCATATCCCCTCCCTCTTGAGCCTCCCATCCACCCTCCTCATCCGATCTCTCTAGGTTGTCAAAGAGCAACGAGCTGATCTACCTGTGCTTTGCAGCAGCTTCCCACTAGCCATCCATTTTACATTTGGTAGTGTATATATGTCAGTGCTACTCTCTCACATCATCCCAGCTTCCCCTTCCCTTAAATGCCCTCAAGTCCATTCTCTACATCTGTATCTTTATTCCTGCCCTGCCACTAGGTTCATTAGTATCACTTTTTGAAATTCCATATATATGTGTTAGCATATGGTATTTGTTTTTCTCCTTCTGACTTACTTCACTCTGTACGACAGTCTCTAGGTGCATCCATGTCTCTACAAATGACCCAATTTCATTCCTTTTTATGGCTGAGTAATATCCCATTGTATATATGTGCCACATCTTCTATATCCATTCATCTGTCAATGGACACTTAGATTGCTTCCATGTCCTGGCTATTGTAAATAGAGCTTCAATGAACATTGTGGCACATGACTGTTTTTGAATTATGGTTTTCTCAGGGTATGTGCCCAGCAGTGGGATTGCTGGGTCATATGGTAGTTCTATTTTTAGTTTTTTAAGGAAACTCCAAACTGTTCTCCATAGTGGCTGTATCCATTTACATTGCCACCAACAGTGCAAGTGGGTTCCCTTTTCTCCACACCATCTCCAGCATTTACTGTTTGTACATTTTTTTGATGCTGGCCATTCTGACCGGTGTGAGGTGCTACCTCATTGTGGTTTTGGTTTGCATTTCTCTAATGATTAGTGATGTTGAGCATCTTTTCATGCATTTGTGGCCATCTGTATGTCTTCTTTGGAGAAATGTCTATTTAGGTCTTCCACCCATTTTTGGACTGGGTTGTTTGATTTTGTGATATTCAGCTACATGAGCTGATTGTATATTTTGGAGATTAATCCTTTGTCAGTTGCTTCATTTGCAAATATTTTCTCCCATTCTGAGGGTTGTCTTTTCATCTTGTTTATGGTTTCCTCTGTTGTGCAAAAGCTTTTGTTTCATTAGGTCACATCTGTTTATTTTTGTTTTTATTTCCATTACTCTAGGAGGTGGGTCAAAAAAGATCTTGCTGTGATTTATGTCATAGAATGTTCTGCCTATGTTTTCTTCTAAGAGTTTTATAGTGTCTGGCCTTATATTTAGGTCTTTAATCCATTTTGAGTTTATTTTTGTGCATGGTGTTAGGGAGTGTTCTAATTTCATTCTTTTACATGTAGCTTTTACCCAGCACCACTTATTGAAGAGGCTGTCTTTTCTCCATTGTATATTATTGCCTCCTTTGTCAAAGATAAGGTGACCATATGTGCATGGGTTTATCTCTGGCCTTTCTATCTTGTTCCATTGATCTATATTTCTGTTTTTGTGCCAGTACCATACTGTTTTGATTACTGTGCTTTGTAGTATAATCTGAAGTCAGGGAGTCTGATTTCTCCACCTCCATTTTTCTTTCTCAAAATTGCTTTGGATATTCGAGGTCTTTTGTGTTTCCATACAAATTGTGAGTTTTTTTGTTCAGTTCTGTGAAAAATGCCAGTGGTAACTTGATAGGGATTGCACTGAACCTGTAGATTGCTTTGGGTAGTATAGTCATTTTCACAATATTGATTCTTCCAATCCAGGAGCATGGTATATCTCTCCATCTGATTATGTTATCTTAGATTTCTTTTATCAGTGCCTTATAGTTTTCTGCAGAAAGGTCTTTTGCCTCCTTAGGTAGGTTTATTCCTAGGTATTTTATCTTTTTCTTGAGATGGTAAATGGGATTGTTTCCTTACTTTCTCTTTCTGATCTTCTTTGTTAGTGAATAGGAATACAAGAGTTTTCTGTGCATTAATTTTGTATCCTACAACCTTACCAAATTCATTAATCTAGTAGTTTTCTGGTGGCATCTTTAGGATTTTCTATGTATAGTATCATGTCACCTGCAAACAGTGACAGTTTTACTTCTCTTCCAATGTGTATTATTTTTATTTCTTTTTCTTCTCTGATTACTATGGCTAGGACTTCCAATACTATGTTGAATAATAGTGGTGAGAGTGGACATTCTTGTCTTGTTCCTGATCTTAGAGGATATGCTTTCAGTTTTTCTCCATTGAGAATGTTGTTTGCTGTGGGTTTGTCGTATATGGCCCTTATTATGTTGAGGTAGGTTCCCCCTATGCTCACTTTCTGGAGAGTTTTTATCATAAACTGGTGTTGAATTTTGTCAAAAGATTTTTCTGCATCTATTGAGATGATCATATGGTTTTTATTTTTTAATTTGTTAATATGGTATATCACATCAATTGATTTATGCATATTGAAGAATCTTTGCATCCCTGGGATAAATGCCACTTGATCATGTTGTATGATCTTTGAATGTGCAGTTGGATTCTGTTTGCTAGTATTTTCTTGAGGATTCTTGCATCTATGTTCATGAGTGATATTGGTCTATGATTTTCTTTTCTTGTGATGTCTTTGTCTGTTTTTGGTATCAGGGTGATGGTGGCCTTGTAGAATGAGTTTGGGAGTGTTCCTCCATCCACAATTTTTTGGAAGAGTTTGAGAAGGATGGGTGTTAACTCTTCTCTAAATGTTTGATAGAATTCACCTGTGAAGCCATCTGGTCCTGTACTTTTTTGTGTTGGAAGATTTTTAATTACAGTTTCAATTACATTACCTGTTATTGGTCTGTTTATAATTTCTAATTCTTCCTAGTTCAGTCTTGGAAGGTTGTACTTTTCCAAGAATTTTTCCATTTCCTTCAGGTTGTCCATTTTATTGGCATACAGTTGCTTGTAGTAGTCTCTTATGATCTTTTGTATTACTGTGGTGTCAGTTGTAATCTCTCCTTTTTCATTTCTAATTTTATTGATTTGAGTCCTCTCCCTCTTTTTCTTGATGAGTCTGGGTAAAGGTTTATCAATTTTGTTTATCTCAAAGAACCAGCTTTTAGTTTTATTGATCTTTGCTACTGTTTTCTTTGTTTCTATTTCATTTATTTCTGCTCTGATCTTTATGATTTCTTTCCTTCTACTACATTTGGGTTTTCTTTGTTCTTCCTTTTCTAGTTGCTTTAGGTGTAAGGTTAGATTGTTTATTTGAGATTTTTCTTGTTTCTTGAGGTGAGCTTGAATTGCTATGAACTTCCTTCTTAGAAATGCTTTTGCTGCGTCCCATGGGTTTTGGACCATCATGTGTTCATTGTCATTTTTTTCTAGGTATTTTTTTATTTCCTCTTTGATTTCTTCAGTGATCTCTTGGTTATTTAGCAGTGCACAGTTTATCCTCCATGTATTTCTGTTTTTTACTGTTTTTTTTTCCCTGTAATTGATTTCTAATCTCATAGTGTTGTGGTAGGAAAAGATGCTTGATATGATTTAAATTTTCCAAGGTTTGATCTGTGACCCAAAATGTGATCGATTCTGGAGAACATTCCATGTGTACATGAGAAGAAAATGTATTCTTCCACTTTTGGGTGGAATGTCCTAAAAATATCAATTAAGTCTATCTGGTCTATTGTGTCATTTAAAGCTTGTGTTTATTTATTTTCTGTCTGGAAGATATTTTATTGGTGTAAGTGGGATGTTAAAGTCCCCCACTATTATTGTGTTACTGTCAATTTCTCCTTTTATGGCTGTTAGCATTTGCCTTATGTATTGAGGTGCTCCTATCTTGGGTGCATAAATATTTATAATTGTTATGTTTTTCTTGGATTGATCCCTTGATCATCATGTGGTGTCTTTCCTTATCTCTTGTAACGGTCTTTATTTTAAAGTCTTTTTTATCTGATATGAGTATTGCTACTCCAGCTTTCTTTTGATTTCCATTTGCATGGAATATCTTTTTCCAACCTCTCACTTTCAATCTGTATGTGTTTCTAGGTCTGAAGTGGGTTTCTTGTAGACAACATATATAAGGGTCTTGTTTTTGTATCCATTCAACCAGTCTGTGTCTTTTGGTTGGAGCATTTAAAACATTTACATTCAAGGTTATCAATATGTATGTTCCATTTACCATTTTCTTAATTGATCTGTGTTTGGTTTTGTGGGTCTTTTTCTTCTCTTGCATTTCCCACTTAGAGAAGTTCCTTTAGCATTTGTTGTAAAGCTGGTTTGGTGGTGCTGAATTCTCATAGCTTTTGCTTTGTCTGTAAAGCTTTTGATTTCTCCATCTAATCTGAATGAGATCCTTGCTGCATAATCTTGGTTGTAGGTTTTTCCTTTTCATCACTTTAAATATGTCCTGCCATTCCCTTTTGACTTGCAGAGTTTCTGCTGAAAGATCAGCTGTTAACCGTATGGAGATTCCCTTGTATGTTATTTATTGCTTTTCCCTTGCTGTTTAATATGTTTTCTTTGTATTTAATTTTTGATAGTTTGATTAATATGTGTCTTGTCATGTTTCTCTTTGGGTTCATCCTGTATGGGACTCTCTGTGCTTCCTAGACTTGATTGACTATTTCCTTTCCCATGTTAGGGAAATTTTTGACTATAATCTCTTCAAATATTTTCTCAGACACTTTCTTTTTCTCAACTTCTTCTGGGTCACCTATAATTCGAATGTTGGTGCCTTTAATGTTGTCCCAGAGGTCTCTGAGACTGTTCTCAATTCTTTTTATTCTTTTTTCTTTATTCTGCTCCATGGCAGTTATTTTACCATTTTATCTTCCAGCTCACTTATCCGTTCTTCTGCCTGTTATTCTGCTATTGATTCCTTCTAGAGTATTTTTATTTTCAGTTATTGTGCTGTTCATCACTCTTTGTTTGCTGTTTAGTTCTTCTAGATCCTCGTTAAATGTTTACTGTATTTTCTCCATTCTGGTCCGAGATTTTGGATCATCTTTACTATCATTACTCTGAATTCTTTTTCAAGTAGGTTGCCTATTTCATCTTCACTTATTTGGTCTTGTAGGTTTTTACCTTGCTCTTTCATACGTAACATATTTTTTTGTCATTTCTTTTTTTTTTTTTTTTTGATGGGTGGGGCTGTATTCCTGTCTTACTGGTTGCATCCAGCACTAGAGTTTGCAAGCAGCTGGATAGAGCTGAGTCTTGGTGTTGAGATGAGGACCTCCAGGAGACCTCACTCTGGTTAATATTCCCTGGGGTCTGAGGTTCTCTGTTAGTCCAGCAGTTTGGACTCAAAGCTCAGGAGCTTTGGCCCAACCTCCAGTCTGGGAACCAAGATCCCTCAAGCCGTTTGGCAGGCAAAAACAAATAAAAATAGAAAAGAAAAGAAAAAAGGAGCAATACAATAACAAAGAATAAAATACAAAATAAAATTAAAAAGATAAAAAATATATTAGGAAAAATAAAAATATAATTGAAACAACTGCAACAAGGTAAAATAAAGCCACAATAGAAAAAAGAAAGAAAAGTGGGGGGAGGGAACAAGCCAAAAGGAGCAGAACAATAACAAGTATAAAAAATAAAATAAAATTAGAAAAATAAAAGATTTCTTAGAAAAAATAAAAATATAAATGAATCAACAACAATGAATCAACAAGGTAAAACAGAACCCCAATCTAAAAGATGAAAAAAAAAAAAAAAAGCCTTGGCTATGGGGGGTGGAGTTTAGGCAGGGTTTAGGGTGGAGTGGGACCTACATGGGTGTGGGGTGATACTTGAGTGTGGTGTGGGGCCTAGGCTCAGGACCCATGCAGCCAGAAAAGGCCTTGTGGGGGCGGGGCTTAGGTGGGTCGACGTTCAAGCATGGGGTGGGGCCTCTGCTTAGGAACTGTGCATAAGAGGAAAGGCAGCATGTGGAAAGGAGGGCCCCTGGAGCATGGAGTTCTTGGAGCTAAGGCCCTGGATGAGGGTGTGTGGGTGGATTTTAGGCCCAGTGCAATTGGAGGGGCTCTCAGAGGGGGTCTTCGAGTGTAGAGATAGGGCCCTGGGTGGGGGTGTAGGCACGGGGCTTGGGCTCTGCACAGCAGAAGGGAGGCTCCAAGAGAAGAGGATTAGGTCTGGAAGTCCAACAGACTCCCCGGTGCCTACGTTGACAGGGAAAGTGCTGGCTGCTTTCCCTTCTGTTCCTCCATTCCCCTCCCCCACCATCTCCCCCACAGTCTCCCTCATCCCCTCTGGACCCCTAACGTGGGTGGGTCTCACTGGGTGTAGGAACTCCTCCCCTCCCCCAGCCACACCTCAGGGGTGCTGGTCCCAGAGGCCCAGCCTTTACTTTTGCCTCCCCTACCCTCCCTCCCACTCCCTCAGGACCCACAGGGCTGGAGCACGACTCGGTGGGCAGAGGATCAGGCCCAGGATCTCAGCAGGCTGCTGGAGGCCGAAGTGGGCAGGGGAAGCCTGGCCATGCTACCTTTTGATCCTCTGCCCTCCCAGTGGTCCCCCAATTTCCCCCTTCAGGTGTGGGATCCCTTACCCTCCCCCCAGCCTCCTATCAGGGACGCTGGTCCCATCCCACCTCCATTTCTCTTCCCCCCTCACTCTCCCCCACACCCCAAGTCCTACCTGGTCACTGGGGGTTCCTCCCGTCCCCTTAGATGTCCATGGTCCCCCACCGGTGCCTGGTAGGTGCCCTAGTTGTGCAAAGATGCAAATTCCACATCCTCCTAGTCTGCCATCTTGACTCCACCCCCCAAAATTTGGAAGACTTAATCATCAGAATAACGTTAAATTTCATACCAAGCATCAGTTAAATGTGAAGAATTATTAATGAGTAAATTTACTTGGCCCTGATACTACAGATCACTGTTATTAGTTTTAGAGAATATCGATTTTCATACAGATTTTCAGTGAACTGAAATACACACATCAGTTTTTAATTTATTTCTCCCTGCTTCCCCTCCCTTCTCTGCTAGGGATATGACATTATGGATAAAATTGGCTAGATTCTAATGATAGACATTTACAAATATTTTAGATTTTTCTTCTTCTGTTTTTCCAGGATAGTGTCTTAAAATACCACTGCTTTTTCTCCCTTCCCCATGCCTCTGAAAATAACATAGATTTCTTGATATCTAACATTTATGAAATTTGGAATCATCAAAAGTACATCTTAAATTTTTAATGGAAAGTGTCAGTTTTGTATTAGAAGTCATGAACTAACAAAAGATAAGACTGAGCCCAGAATGTTATGCAATCTTATGATGCCTCTCACCCTGCCTCTTTGTTATGTATATATAGAGAGAGTCCTGGTTATGTCTGCTATCACAGCATAATGATGCCCCTTTTCATTCTTAAATGTGTCCCAGTTCAGAAGGTAAATTATATGGTCACTCTATGTATATGAAATGTAATAGGGATGGGAATGGAAGCAACTCAGAGGACCCTGGAAAAGTATTTAATATTAGACCATAGGAACTCTTTCAAAATTATACCTCTTAGAGTTATACTTCAGCAGGTCGTACTTTGATTTCCCATGCACAGTGAAATATGTGTAGTCAGTATTAACTACCAGGATGTTATGAGCAAAAAAAAGACTATAGTTCTTTATTATCTTATTACTCTAGAGAGTCACCCTAGTAACTTGGCTCCTAAAACAGCTACAGAGGAATTTGAAATTTTTCTTTTGCACAGTCAAGTCACATCTACATTTATATATTTAAATTAAATTGAAGAATGTTGTTAGTCTGCAATCACTTTAAGACAACCAATATAGAGCAATATTTCAGTAACTACAAACAGGTATATTGGCATAGTCACATTTATATTAGAATCAGTGGATGAAGATGGATTCTTTCAAAATTGGAGAGAGAACTGAGATTCTGATTTAATAGATATAGAAGGGAGCTTCAGAATATGTACTGAACAGATCAAAATTTTTTTTAAATTTTCCACAGATAATGGTAAATTTTTATCAGGTTAAGAAACACTACCCTGACTACAATTCACTTTGTACTATTATTTATTTAGAACCTTTTGTACCTGAGATATTCTGCAAGACACTAAGTAGGTTGGTGAACACAAATACTATTATTATTTTGAGGATCTTGGTATAGCAATAAATGAGTAAGCACACTGCTAGTTATATACTGGGAAACTGATAAATGTTATCAAGGAAAAGAGCAGGAAGCTAGCTATAAAGGATAACAGGAAAAGAAATACTTTTGACTGGTAGTAGATGGCTCAAATCTGATGGGGTTGTCATTATTATAATGCCACCTCACCAGCCACATGCATAGGTCTGTGGCTTAGTGTTAGCAATTAGATTTCTATCCTTTAACAACAACAATTTTCTTTTTCAAAAATGGGCATATGACCTAAGGAAGAAAAATTACTACTCTGTCTGGGAAAGTTACTACTTATTGGAAGAGAGGTGACTGCCTTTACTTTGGAATCACTAACTGAAAGGATGTGTAGGTCTAGATCTACCAGTGGGCATATTTTCCACAACATAGAAAAAGTTTTCCCAAGAAAGTTGTCAGCACATACAAGACGAAGAGACAGAGGTCTGATGACACAGCTGTTAGCATGCTTTTTCTCTCTGAATACAGCTGGACTTGAACTTAGCTTCACTCCTTGGATTTCCCAATTATGTGATTCATGAATCCTCATTTGGTTTACACTAGTTGGACAGCTGAGTTTCTCTCACTTGCAACTGAAGAATACTGATATTTTTGTGAGATACAGAAAAACAGATTACAGATTTGTGCTTAATCTCAGAAAGTAGCCCTATATTTATTTCATTTTAAATAATTACATGTTCATATTTCCATATTTTTAGGGTTGCAGAGAGAGATGCCTTTTTTTCCATTTGGGGACCACTTCAAAACCTGAATTCCACCTAAGAAAAGCAGCATGAATTGAATTTTTTTTTTAAAAGCAAAAAACCTGTAGGTTTCTTTGTCTGAGGAACTTGTAATGATCTCTGAAATTGCACCATAGTACCGAGATAAGTACTAAACCAGAAATGAAAAGGTCTCATAATTCTCAAGGAGTCAGAGTATGTCTTTGTGTGAAGGACACCTAAACTTCTTCCATGGCAACTAAAGGGCACCTGTATTATGGAACGTGGATCCCTAAATGGCCAGATGGTGAAAATAGATTTAACTTCCAGTAAAGGAAGAGCCATAGAATAGAAAGTTTCCAGAGAGATGAGCAGGAGCCTCTGGAGTAAAAGGTATTACTGACTTAAGTGCTGATCACTTTAAAAGGAGCTCCTTCTCCATAAGTAAATAAGGGAGCTTCAAATACACACACACAAAAAAAACATCGAGAGGTCAGTGCACACATTATTACTGGAGCTTGGGTGGTGGCATACCAATGGGGAGGCCTGGGGAATGGTCTATGCAGACAGGGAGGAGTATTTCATCACTGACCAATCATGCTGAGCATTGTTGGGCATCATGATAAGCAAAGTATTCTTATTTTCAGTATGTTTTATTGCTATTTTAAAAAATTCTCTTTAGACTATGCAGCCCATTTTTTGCCTGCACTGGAAACAGACTGCTCCAACTGTCCCACACCATTGTACACTATCACCTTTGCTAATGTTGAGAGAACTGTGATCATTGATCAGGTAGAAAGAGATTTCCAGTCTTCACTAGTACAGAGAGCCCTGGAAAAATGGTTGCCCTGGATGACAAGGAGAGGAGATAATTGCCAACAGATGATGGCAAAACAGTTGGCCATCAGAGAGAAAGCATAACTACAAAATATCATCATAGATCTGTGTGCAATTCCTCCCTGTTCATTACCAGAACAGCACAGGGGAAAAACAGTCCTTAACACCAAGGAAGAGTAATAGACTGAGGAGTGCTTCCTGAGATACAAAGACTATGGGGGCATTGTGGTACTTTTGCTACTCCAATCTGCATATGTAAATCCCTCAAATCTGCTTTCTTCATCCTGCATTCTTAAATAAGGTGTCCACACATGAGGTTCCAGGTGGAGTCTAGCTGCCTAGCACTAGAGCTTGTCTTTCAATTACAATATTAATTTGATGTTTAAAATCTTATGCTGAAGTTTTTGCATGGTCTCTAATGGAATAGTACGTTGGATTCCATAAAGCTCTTTTGCAGACTATCTCTGCAAGCTAAAGGTATGACAACAAAACTCTGGAAAGCAATTTTGCAGGTACAAGACAATAGGGCCCAGGTATACAGCTATTTGATCATTTGACATAATCTAAAAGGAAGAGACAGTAAGTCTCTGGGAGTGGATTATTTATATGTTCTTCAAACAATAGTTCATAATCATTACTTCTCTCACATAGAATGAGTTCAAGAATGCATTTATGTGTCAGCTGTTTATATTTCATCTTAGCAAAATGTTAATTGTGTAACATTTGTTTTCTTTTTAAGTTATACCATTTCTTTCTAATGCCTTTGTGTAATTAATTTAAATATTATGGAAGTTAACCCAGTACAAAATATCTTCAATCTTTTGCCTTTTAAATGTATTATGATAGCTGAAAATTTCCCTTTCAATTGGATCTAGGTACTTTTAAAAATCTTTTTCATCAGGGTCCTAATTAGATAGATGTATATTTTCTTTCAATATGTCTATATTTTTTGGTTTACATTTAAGTATTTATACACAGCTTGTGAGAATCTAAATTTATCTGTCTTTTCTATGTTGCCAAAAATCTTTAACTGAATAATTATTCTTTTCCAATGAGTTAAATATCTGCTCAGTTTACAGGAAAGATATATCTTTCATTCACTATTATATTCCCAGCAGTTAACAGAGTCCCTGACACACAGTAGGAGCTTAACCTATTTTTGCTGATTAGCTAAATAAATTGAAAATGCCTGATTCCAGCTTCTTGTCAAATTCTGAGAACACTGAGATATTATTTCAAAACATTTTTAAGATAATTCCTATTTAACTAAATAATTTGTTATTTTATTTCAAAAATCACACTTTCCCTTCCTAGTCAGAATCACTTTCCACATGTCAGCTTTGCTAGTGAAGAAAGCAGACAGCAAATACCTTTTTTCCACCTCTCAGACATCCAATTTTCTACTTTGGGCCAGCAGTTTGTTGTTGATAATCACTTTTAAAGATTATATGTTTGCATATTTTCAACATGTATATGTGATTTTATAACCACTCATAACTAAGTTTCTTAGATTTAATTTTGTATCAAAATGATGTTAATGCTAATTTACAAGATACATTTATAAGTATATGCTTTTTTGTGTGTTTTTTGCGGTACGCGGGCCTCTCACTGTTGTGGCCTCTCCCGTTGCGGAGCACAGGCTCCGGACGCGCAGGCTCAGCGGCCATGGCTCACGGGCCCAGCCGCTCCGCGACATGTGGGATTTTCCCGGACCGGGGCACAAACCCGTGTCCCCTGCATCGGCAGGCGGACTCTCAACCACTGCGCCACCAGGGAAGCCCTAAGTATATACTTTTAATGGTTACTTTTATTTAACTTTGTTTTTTGTATTTTCAGAAACATACTTATGCAGAAATTTTCCTTGTTTTTTGTTATATCATTGTTGTTATATCATTTCATATTATTCTGTTCTATGTGTTTTATTTTCTTCTTCAGATATATTAATTATATGTAATTATATATTAATCATCTGTATAATAGCGCTGTTGTCTAGACTCAGGAGCTATCATCTCTCTGTCTTTATTTCCAATTTTTTTTCAGCATCCTATAAGATTTTCTTGAGATTACTCTTTACAACCCTGATCTGATGTTTAACAGAATTAATTCTGGTTTTGGTGAATATAATTTTTATCATATTATTGTTTCCCAACACTCTTTGAAAAATTACTTTTCATCTAATTTTGTATTGGTCTATGCAAGAAATTGCTCGATCTTTTCATTTTCCACTCTCTTCCCCATATCTCAGGTAACTCACTTAACGTTTCCCAAAATAAACATGTAATAGTGCCTTTCACTTTCCTAAAGAAATATTTTTTTACCAATTACTTAAAAGCTATGGTCTTCTCAGATTATCTTTTGTTTTCCAACCCTTAGTAGAGACATGAGTATAGTCCCTTTTATAAGACATACCTCAGTTAAAGAGCTGTCATAAATGACCAATGATAGTCACTCTCAGCATAAGGAGGCAATAAGTATGTAAATCAGAAAATTAATATTTTATAAAAAGGACTCAAACCTGATCTTACTTCTGAAGAACTAAATTTACATGTGTATGTTAATTTCATAATTCTTTAGCATTTGTTCGATTTCTTTAGTAAAAAATCACAGCTTAACATTTGTCCATTGTGCCATAAATTTGTGAGCTTTCCATTAAGACACAAGTAAATAATATTTCTATACAGTTAAGGTTTTCTGTAAAGGAGGATCAGGGATTGAGATTATAACTCAATATTTCTCTTATGTATAAGAGTGAACACATCCACTTTAAATACACATATAACTTTTCATTTTGGAATTGCTCAAGAGAAACATGAACCTTCTTTGTTGAGCCCTGTATGTCATCAACTATGTCCAAAATATTAGCATTTAAAATTCCATTAACATAACACACTTGGATTTAATTTAGTAACCATCCTGGTTCTATAGACAGAATATTGCTGCACTTAATCACATGAAAACACCTGAAGACAGAAGTTCTATCTAAACATTCTTTGTGCTTCTATTGCATGAAGCATGGAATTTTTCATTAAAACTTTGAATGCAATTTTAATGAGTATATTTTAAATATACAATTGACTATTTCCATAACATTTTACAAAATGTAGGCTAAACTTTTCATTAATTTATACCTCAATAATTTTGTCAGTACACATGTATGGGTAGGCCTTCTTAGAGCTCAGATATCATGATGACTAATAGCATTGAGCACTCCTTAGAAAATGCACTCTATAAATATATAAACATCATTTTGACTAATAGGAAATCAGTTGTCATGGTAGCTTTTTAGGAAATATAGTCTTTTTCTTCAAAGCATGTTACTCACTGGGGTGTTTTTTAAATGTAGGTCACGTGAAATTGGTTATGTTAGACCTCATTATATCTACTTGCTTTTATATAAGATTTATTTGAGGTATGGAATTCACTCAGGTATGGTGACTAGTTTTGTGCATTGAATTTCTTAAAGCCTCCATATGTGCCTTTTACTGTTAAAACCTACACTGTAAAATGTACACATCAGACTAAGAATTCTTATAATAAAACTAGTAAATGCCCATTCTGAATAGCTTTTGAAATGACAAAAGCAATAAACTAACCACTAGATATTTGTCAGATAAGCTATGCTTTTCTTAAGAAAAAAATAGCATATATAATGGAATGTTCATGGTGCAGTTTAGCAAGTACTAGAATAGTTTCTTTGGGAAAGGAGGTCAGAGGCCAAACAATGACACAGATAATAATCTTTTTATTTCCCTTGCCAAAGTATTAATTTGAAATGTCTTTATTGGTACTGTGAACCTTTTACTTTATCTCTGGAGTTTTTGAATTATATGTTTTGATTGTAGACATGATTCCTTTGTTTCTGCTTATTTGACTCAAGTCTGACCAAAGTCCTACAAGTGCTGATGGTGTTCTTAGGTCTGAAACTACAGATCTAAGACAACACTGCCTTTATAATTCCATGTATTTTCTTGCCTAAAAAGAGGTATTTACCTATTTGGATCACTGCGGAAAATAACAGATTGAAAACAATATTGCCAGAAAGCAATGCCAAAGCAGTTAGGAAGAGGAGCATTCAACTCTTCTTTCCAAACAGAGGGTTAGGAGGGGCATACAGAAAGAGATGAAAGAAATGGGTAATTAGTGGCTACCTATAAGAACGTGGAATATTAATAGTTCCATAATGATAACCAAAAACTAAAAATGCTGACTGTAACTTGAATTAAGCCAAACATCTTTCATTTAATAGATGTTTAATAATTAGACCCTGAAATAGATATATCCAGATCAGCTTAATATTTATGATATTTGGAAGAGGGATCAGCTTTGCTTAGGAAAGTTATTGTTTACAGAGTGTTTGTGTTAATTTTAAATATGTAAAAAAATTACCTATTCTCTTTCTTTCCTTCATACCTTGTGATGGTTACTGTGCCAATAATTCAATGTTCTGCATATTTTGCTTATTTTATTAATGTGTTTGAAAGTGAAACGTGATAAGAATAAGTCTATACCTGTCACTGAAGGTATTGATTATATGAGTTACTAAATTTTCCTAAATTTGAACAATTTAGAATCCTTAAAATTTGGCTATCATTTCATGTACTTCTGCTAATATCTTTGAATAACAATTATGTCTGAATATCAATGGACCTTATGAATATGATAAATAATTTAAACTATTTTTCTATGCTTTTAAAAATATCAAAATAATAGTGTACATATGCTCACTAAATTTATATGAAAGTTTATATGAAATAATATTGTATTTATTTATCAAATAGATGAAAAACATTTCCATCATAAAATAAACATTTTTCTAACCATAAAATATTTCCAGATAACCAACAGGGATTGAGCACCATGTTGGAAAAAAAATAGTCCAGAGCTACACTTTCAAAGTTGAGCACCTGCTGTAAAATAACCACCTGTGATTAATTGTAATTTAATTATAGATTCATTTCTTTTGTGTACACCTATGGGAAGGATCTCATAGGTCTTCCACAGTTGGTCAACAATCAACTTTTGGCATTTTGTTAAAGAAACTTGCATATTCTCTTAATAACACCAGCTAACTCTATCTCATGGCAAATTTTGTAAAGAGCTTCTGGGACTTTATAGTGGCATTGATAGTCAAATAAATTATTAAACCTGGAAACAAAAGCTGCATTAATTAATCATCTGCTTTAGAAAGCTTATGCCCTCAGCTTTAGGATAAGTTGTTGTTTATCTGTAAAAAGTCATATGGTAACTTTATTTACTGGAACAATTCAAGTAGCCAAAGATTTGTGACCCATTTTAATATTTTATAAAGAGGATTTTTATCATTTAATTCACAACTATCTATCTAATTATTCTCTCCTGTGATAATTAGATTGTGATAAAATTAAAGGTGTTACACATTTTATCTTTGCATTGATGATTATCTGATTGTTCTCTTCATTTAAATATCACATGCACATGCTATAAAACTTATTCAATAAAATATTACTGGCTCAAAGTTTTCCATCTTTACAATAGCCATGAGGTAGAACCAACTTTCCCCTGACCCAGATTACCGTCTGGAATGGCAGAGTGAGGAATTGTGTGAACTCCCTCTAAAACTAGAAAATATGGTAAAACAACGAAAATCACCATTTCAGAAATCTATTTAGCTAAAGCCACAGAACAAATAAAAGTCATCTATCAAAGAGAAACTACTGAACTTTAAGACAGCATTCTGTAACACTTTTTTTGAGATAGTCAAATCTTTTCTCCATCTCTAGATAATCTGAATAGATCTACAACAAGCAAAGAGATTCGATTAGTTAAAGAGGGAGAGAGAGATTGAGAGAAATGCCCAGGCCCAGAGGACTTTACTGATAAATTCTTCCAAATGTTTACAAAAGATTTAATACCAATCCTTCACAAACTCTTCCAAAAAATAGATAACACTTCCTAACTCATTCTATGAGGCCACTACTACTGTGATGCCAAAACCAAAGACATCATAAGAAAAGAAAACTTCAGAGCAATTTCTCTTATGATTAGAAATGCAGCATATCCTCAGTGAAATACTGACAAACCAAATCCAGTAGCATATAAGAAGGGTTATACACCATGGTCAAGTGGAGTGTATCCCAGAAATGCAAGGTAGATTTAAGATTAAAAAATCAATCAATGTAATACTATATGTTAATAGCATACATGATAAAAGCTACATCATCATCCCAACATGTGGGAAAAGCATCTGAAAAATCCTACACCCTTTCATGATGAAACTACTTAACTAGAAATAGAAGGGAATGCCCTTAGCCTGAGAAAGTATATCCATAAAACACCCACAGCCAACATATTTAATGAAGACTGAATGTTTCCTCCTAAAATCAGAAACAAGAAAAGAATACCCATTCTTGTCACTTCTACTTAACATTGTACTGAAGATTCTAGCTATTGCAGTTAGGTAAGGAAAAAATAAAATAAAATTTATCCAGATTGTAAAGGAATGTAAAAAAAGTAAAACTATTTTTATTGGTATAATTTTGGATATAGAAATCCAAAGAAATACACACATATAAACAAACACAAGCAACCACCTGAGCTAATAATGGGGTTCAGCAATGTAGCAGGATCCAAGATCAATTTACAATATCAGCTGTGTTAATATCAGCAATGAACAATCTGAAAATGAAATAAGAAAACAATTCCATTCATAATAGCAACAAAAAATGAAATACCTAGGAATAAGTTTAATAGACAAATACAAGACTTGTACACTCAAAAAATTTCAAAACATATTGAGAGAAATTAATGAAGATCTAAACAAATGAAAAGATATCCCATGTTTAAAGACTTCACATTGTTAAAATGGTAACACTCCCCAAATTGATGTATAGATTAAAAGCAATCACTGTATAATTCCTGCTGGTGTTTTCAGAAATTAGAAAACTGATCCTAAAATTTATATAAAAATTTAAGGAACCCAGATTAGCCAAAACTATCTTAAAAAAAAAAAAAGAAAAGAAAAAAGGACACAGTTGGAGGACTCACACTTTCCATTTGATACTACAAAGTTAACTGTAACCAAGACAGGGTTGCACTGGCCAAAAGATAGACATATAGATCATGAAATAGAATTAGGATTCAAGAAGCACACTCTACATTTATGATTTATTGCTTTTTGACAGAGATGTCAAGACAATTCAATGGGGAAAAAGTAGTTTTTTCAACAAATGGTGCCGGACAAGTAGATATCCACATGCAAAATAATGAATTTGGACTCACACTTCACACCATTCACAGAAGTGAGCTCAAAATAAATTAAGGACCTATGTGTAATAGTTAAATATGAAAAATTCCTCAAGAAAATATAGGAGTAAATACCTGTGATCTTGAGTTAAGCAAGTTTCTTTTATAAGTCACCAACTGCAAATGTGACCCCCCCAAAATAGATAAATTGGAGTTCACCAAAAGATAAAATTATAGTGCTTCAAAGGATACCATCAATCAAGTTAAAAAACTACCCACAAAATGGGAGAAAATATTTCTAAGTAATGTATCTGACAAGGAAACTATATCTAGAATATACAAAACAATTCTTACCACTCAATAATAAAAAGATGAATGACCCAACTAAAAAGTAGACAAAGGGTTTGAATCAACATTTTTTCCAAATAAAATATTTAAATGGCTAACAAGCACATGAAAATACGTTCAGCATCATTTATCATTAGGAAAATGCAAATTAAAACTGAAACCACAGGAAACTACTTCCCACCTACAAAGATGGGACAAAGGCAGACAGAACAAGGATTAGCAATGATTTAGAGAAACTGGAAATCTCCATTCACTACTGTTGAAAATGTAAAATGATAAACAGTGGCAGATGAACAAAATCCTAAATGTAGAGTTACTATATGACCCAGCAATTTCACTACCGGGTATACAGCCATGAGAAATGAAAACACATGTTCACACAATGTTCATAGCAGCATTATTCATAACAGCACAACAGTGGAAACAAACCAAATATCTGACAACTGATGAATAGATGAACAGAAAAATATATTCATACAATGAATGTGGCCATAAAATGAATGAAATTCTGCTCCATGTACTAACTACATGGATGAAATTTACATATCATGCTAAGTAAAAGAAGGCAGTCACAAAAGACCACATATTGTTTAATTCCATATGTGAGATGTCCAAAAGAGGCAAATATATATAGAGAAAGTAGACTTGGATTAGTAGTTGCCTGCACCTAGTGGGTGAGTATGGGGAGTGGGAATTGGGAATGCCTGTTAATGTATATAACATTTCTTTTGAGGATGTTGAAATGTTCTAAAATTAGATCGTGGTAATAGCTGCACCGTTCTAGTAATATACTAAAAACCACTAAACTGTAAACATTCAATCGATGCTTTGTGTGGTATGTGAATTATATCTCAGTAAAGCTGTAAAACATATTATTACCTTCAAAGTAGATTTAAGGAAGATTTAATAATAATAAAAGCTAATTACAGAAAATATTTATTGAACATTTGTTCTTCCAGGAAGTTTGAAAATCATTTTATATGCTTTATCTCATTAAATCATGTTACTTCTGTAAGATAGATATAGTGAGAACTCCCATTTTATAGTTGAGGAAACTAAGCATATCAAAGTAAGTCAACTTTCCAAATATCACACTTAAAACTATGGCTCCAGGGCATGTACTTTCAGCAGTTAAACTGTATTTCAGAGATGTTTTGACACTAAACACTGGACACTTTAGGGTTTATATGCCATATCTTGTTTGTTTCCATCATTATTCCTTGTCATCAATGAATATCAGCTGAGGCTTCGCTACGTTTCTATGCCTTGAGCTTAACAAATATTCTATAAGTGAAAGCAAGGGAAGTTGTATTACTTAACTATATTCATTATTATCTCATATATACATAGCAATTGGAAAGAATCTACAATTTTCTCAACAGTAAGTGTTAAAGTGTCCAAACACTCCCATCTCATATTCCCACAAATCCAATGAAATCAAAGTCTATTTCTGTCCTTTCTCTCATTTCTCCAATTTTACTGTCCTCTTTAAAAGCAGCGGCATTTTAGTGATTATCCATTCATAAACAATGTATACTTTTTTATTGCCTTATTTATAGTAATTCAACATTACTTTTTATTCTTCAACTTTTTAATATCTGTTGGTTTACTCACTCTTACTTTTTATGTAATTATTTTTAAATTTAATTTTAATTTCTGGCAATCACCTGGGTTTAATTTTCTTCCTATTTTTTAAAAAAATTTTTCATCCCTCTATCTTCTTGGCTCTACATTTCAGGCAAGGCTTTTTTCTCTGGACTCTTCACACTTTATTATCTCTCCTCATCATGAATGGTCCTTTTCCTGTTTTCTTGAAGTACCTGTGTGTTAATAACAGCTACAAATTTATTTACTTTCACTTTGTTTCTCCATTACTTAATATCCACAGTTCCTTTACACCTTCTTCGTACTATTCCCTCTCACTTTTATTCATTATGTGATTTATGGATTTTTTGTGGAAGAATATGCATAACGAAATTTACCATTTAACTATTTTTAAGCATATAGTTCAGTGGCATTAAACACATTCACATCATTGTGCAACTATCGCCGCCATCCATATCCAGAACGTCTCCATCTTCTCAACCTGCAACTCTGTACTCATTAAACAAAAACTCCCCATTTTGCCCTCTCTTAAGCCTCTGACAACACCTTTCTACGTTCTGTTTTAATGGATTTGACTACTCTAGGTACCTCCTATAAGTGGAATTAATTATACACTATTTGTCTTTTTGTGACTGTCTTATTTCACTTAGCAAAATTTAACTAAGTTTCATCCATGTAGCACGTCAGAATGTTATTTTTTTTTTATTTTTTAACATCTTTATTGGAGTATAATTGCTTTACAATGGTGTGTTAGTTTCTGCTGTATAACAAAGTGAATCAGCTATACATATACATACGTCCCCATATCTCCTCCCTCTTGCATCTCCCTCTGACCCTCCCTAACCCACCCCTCTAGGTGGGCACAAAGCACCAAGCTGATCTCCCTGTGCTATGTAGCTGCTTCCCAATAGCTATGTATTTTACATTTGGTAGTATATATAAGTCCATGCCACTCTCTCACTTCTTCCCACCTTACCTTTCCCCCTGCCCATGTCCTCAAGTCCATTCTCTACGTCTGCATCGTTATTCCTGTCATGCCCCTAGGTTCTTATAACCCTTTTTTTTTTTTTTTTTTAGATTCCATATATATCTGTTAGCATACGGTATTTGTTTTTCTCCTTCTGACTTACTTCACTCTGTATGACAGACTCTAGGTCCATCCACCACGCTACAAAAAATTCAGTTACATTTCTTTTTAGGGCTGAGTAATATTCCACTGTATGTATGTGCCACATCTTCTTTATCCATTCATTTATCAATGGACACTTACCTTGCTTCCATGTCCAGGCTATTGTAAATAGAGCTGCAATGAACTTTGTGCTACATGTCTCCATTTGAATTATGGTTTTCTCATGGTATATGCCCAGTAGAGGTATTGTTAGGTCACATGGTAGTTCTATTTTTAAGGACCCTCCATACTGTTCTCCGTAGGTGCTGTATCAATTTACATTCTCACCAACAGTGCAAGAGGGTTCCCTTTTTGCCACACCCTCTCCAGCATTTATTGTTTTTAGATTTTTTGATGATGGCCATTCTGACTGGTGTGTGGTGATGCCTCATTGTAGTTTTGATTTGCATTTCTCTAATGATTAGTGATGTTGAGCATTCTTTCATGTGTTTGTTGGCAATCTGTATATCTTCTTTGGAGAAATATCTATCTAGGTATTCTGCCCATTTTTGGATTGGGCTGTTTGTTTTTTTGATATTGAGCTTCATGAGCTGCCTGTATATTTGGAGACTAATCCTTTGTCAGTTGCTTCATTTGCAAATATTTTCTCTTATTCTGAGGGTTGTCTCTTCCTCTTGTTTATAGTTTCCTTTTCTCTGCAAAAGCTTCTAAGTCTCATTAGGTCCCATTTGTTTATTTTTGTTTTTATTTCCATTATCTAGGAGGTGAGTCAAAAAAGATCTTGCTGTGATTTATGTCATAGAGTGTTCTGCCTATGTTTTCCTCTAAGAGTTTGATAGTGTCTGGCCTTGCATTTAGGTCTTTAATCCATTTTGAATTTATTTCCGTGTCTGATGTTAGGGAGTGTCCTAATTTCATTCTTTTATATGTAGCTGTCCAGTTTTCCCAGCACCACTTATTAAAGAGGCTGTCTTTTCTCTATTGTACATTGTTGCCTCCTTTATAAAAAATAAGGTGACCACATGTGTGTGGGTTTATCTCTGGGTTTCCATCCTGTTCCACTGATCTATATTTCTGTTTTTGTGCCAGTACCATACTGTCTTGATTACTGTAACATTGTAGTATAGTCTGAAATCAGGTAGCCTGATTCCTCCAGCTCTGTTTTTCTTTCTTAAGATAGCTTTGTCTATTCGAGATCTTTTGTGTTTCCATACAAATTGTGACATTTTTTGTTCTAGTTCTGTGAAAAATGCCATTGGTAGTTTGATAAGGATTGCATTGAATCTGTAGATTGCTTTCGGTAGTATAGTCATTTTCACAATGTTGATTCTTCCAATCCAAGAACATAGTCTACCTCTCCATCGGTTTCTATCATCTTTAATTTCATTCATCAGTGTCTTATAGTTTTCTGCAGAAAGGTCTTCTGTCTCCTTAGGTAGGTTTATTCCTAAGTATATTATTCTTTTTTTTTTTTTTTTGCAGTGGTAAATGGGAGTATTCCCTTAATTTCTCTTTCAGATTGTTCATCATTAGTGTATAGGAATGCAGGAGATTTCTGTGCATTAATTTTGTATCCTGCTACTTTACCAAATTCATTCATTAGCTCTAGTAGTTTTATGGTAGCATCTTTAGGATTCTCTATGTGTAGTATCATCTCATCTGCAAATAGTGAGATCTTTACTTCTTATATGCCTATTTGGATTCCTTTTATTTCTTTTTCTTCTCTGATTGCTGTGGCTAAAACTTCCAAAACTATGTTGAATAATAGTGGTGAGAGTGGGCAACCTTCTCTTGTTCCTGATCTTAGTGGAAATGGTTTCAGTTTTTCACCATTGAGAACAATGCTGGCTGTGGGTTTGTCATATATGGCCTTTATTATGTTGAGGTAAGTTCCCTCTATGCCTACTTTCTGGAGGGTTTTTATCATACATGGGTGTTGAATTTTTTAAAAGTTTTTTCTTCATCTACTGAGATGATCATATGGTTTTATGCTTCAGTTTGTTAATATGGTGTATCACATTGATTGATTTGAGTATATTGAAAAATTCTTGCATTCCTGGGATAAACCCCACTTGATCATGATGTATGATCCTTTTAATGTGCTGTTGGATTCTGTTTGCTAGTATTTTGTTGAGGATTTTTGCATCTATGTTCATCAGTGATATTGGCCTGTAGTTTTCTTTCTTTGTGACATCTTTATCTGGTTTTGGTATCAGAGGGATGGTGGCCACATAGAATGAGTTTGGGAGTGTTCCTCCCTCTGCTATATTTTGGAAGAGTTTGAGAAGGATAGGTGTTAGCTCTTCTCTAAATGTTTCATAGAATTCACCTATGAAACCATCTGGCCCTGGGCTTTTGATTGTTGGAAGATTTTAAATCACAGTTTCAATTTCAGTGCTTGTGATTGGTCTGCTTATATTTTCTGTTTCTTCCTGGTTCAGTCTCAGAAGGTTGTGCTTTTCTAAGAATTTGTCCATTTCTTCCAAGTTGTCCATTTTATTGGCATAGAGTACCTTGTAGTAATTGCTCATGATCCTTTGTATTTCTGAAGTGTCAGTTGTTACTTCACATTTTTAGTTTCTAATTTTATTGATCTGAGTCTTCTCCCTTTTTTTCTTGATGAGGCTGGCTAATGGTTTATCAATTTTGTTTATCTTCTCAAAGAACCAGATTTTAGTTTTGTTGATCTTTGCTATCATTTCCTTCATTTCTTTTTCATTTATTTCTGCTCTGATATTTATGATTTCTTTCCTTTTGCTAACTTTGGGGGGGGTTTTGTTCTTCTTTCTCTAATTGCTTTAGGTGTAAGGTTAGGTTGTTTATTTGAGATGATTCTTTTTCTTGAGGTAGGATTGTATTTCTATAATCTTCCCTCTTAGAACTGCTTTTGCTTCATCCCATAGGTTTTGGGTCATTGTGTTTTCATTGTCATTTGTTAGAGGTATTTTTTTATTTCCTCTTTGATTTCTTCAGTGATCTCTTGGTTATTTAGTAGTGTATTGTTTAGCCTCCATGTGTTTGTATTTTTTACAGGTTTTTTTTCCTGTAATGGGTATCTAGTCTAATAGTGTTGTTGTCAGAAAAGATACTTGATATTATTTCAATCTTAAATTTACTAAGGCTTGATTTGTGAACCAAGATAGGATCTCTCCTGGAGAATGTTCTATGAGCACTTGAGAAGAAAGTGTATTCTGTTGTTTTGGGATGGAATGTCTTATAAATATCAGTTAAGTCCATCTTATCTAATATGTCATTTAAAGTTTGTGTTTCCTTATTTATTTTCATTTTGGATGACCTGTCCATTGGTGAAAGTGGGGTGTAAAGTCCCCTATTATGATTGTGTTACCATCAATTTCCCATTTTATGGGTATTAGCATTTGCCTTATATATTGACGTGCTCTTATATTGGGGGCATAAATATTTACAATTGTTATATCTTCCTGTTGGATTGATCCCTTGATCATTATGTAGTGTCCTTCTTTGTCTTTTGTAATAGTCTTTATTTTAATGTCTATTTTGTGTGATATTAGAATTGCTACTCCACCTTTCTTTTGATTTCCACTTCCATGAAATATGTATTTCCATCCCCTCACTTTCAGTCTGTATGTGTCCCTAGGTCTGAAGTGGGTCTGTTGTAGACAGCATATACATAGGTCTTGTTTTTGTATACATTCAGCCAGTCTGTGTCTTTTGTTGGGAGCATTTAATCTATTTACATTTAAGGTAATTATCAATATGTATGCTCCTATTACCATTTTCTTAATTGTTTTGAGTTTGTAATTGTAGGTCTTTTCCTTCTCTTGTGTTTCCTGCCTAGAGAAGTTCCTTTAACATTTGTTGTAAAGGTGGTTTCGTGGTGCTGAATTCTCTTAGCTTTTGCTTATCTGTAAAGTTTTAATTTCTCTGTCATATGTGAATGAGATCCTTACTGGGTAGCATAATCTTGGTATAGGTTTTTCCCTTTCATCACTTTAAATATGTCTTGCCTCTCCCTTCTGGCTTGCAGAGTTTCTGTTGAAAGATCAGCTGTTAACCTTATGGGGATTCCCTTGTATATTAATTGTTGCTTTTCCCTTGCTGTTTTAATATTTTTTCTTTGAATTTAATTTTTGATAGCTTGATTAGTATGTGTCTTGGCCTGTTTCTCCTTGGAATTATCGTGTATGGGACTCTCTGTGCTTCTTGGACTTGATTAACTATTTCCTTTCCCATATTAGGGAAGTTTTCAACTGTAATCTCTTCAAATATTTTCTCAGTCCCTTTCTTTTTCTCTTCTTCTGGGACCCATATAATTCGAATGTTGGTGAATTTAATGTTGTCCCAGAAGTCTCTGAGACTGTTCTCAATTCTTTTTATTATTTTTTCTTTATTCTGCTCTGCAGTAGTTATTTCCACTATTTTATCTTCCTGCTCACTTATCCATTCTTCTGCCTCAGTTATTCTGCTATTGACTCCTTCTAGAGAATTTTTAATTTCATTTATTTTGTTGTTCATCATTGTTTGTTTGCTCTTTAGTTCTTCTAGGTCCTTGTTACACGTTTCTTGTATTTTCTCCATTCTATTTCCAGGATTTGGATTATCTTTACTATCGTTACTCTGAATTCTTTTTTCGGCAGACTATTTCCTCTTCATTTGTTTGGTCTGGTCGTTTTTTACCTTGGTCCTTCATCTTCTGTATGTTTCTCTGTCATCATTTTGCTTAACTTATTGTATTTGGGGTCTCCTTTTCATGGGCTGTAGGTTCGTAGTTCCCATTGTTTTTGGTGTCTGCCCTCAGTGGCTAAGATTGTTTCAGTGCCTTGTGTAGGGTTCCTGGTTGAGGGGACTACTGCCTGTGTTCTGGTGGATGAGGCTAGATCTTGTGTTTCTGGTGGGCAGGACAGCATCCAATGGTGTGTTTTGGGTTGTCTGTGAACTTATTATGATTTTTAGGCAGCCTCTCTTCTAATGGGTGGGGTTGTGTTCCTGTCTTGCTAGTTGTTTGCCATAGGGTGTCCAGCACTGTATCTTGCTGGTCTTTGAGTGGAGCTGATATTACATGGAGCAGGGATATTTCTGGTGGACCAATGTCCTGAATTCGTCTCTCTCACCTTATCGGTGCAGACCTGACACCTGACCAGAGCACCAAGACCCTGTCAGCCACATGGCTCAGAAGAAAATAAGAAAGAAAAATAAAATTAAATTAAAAGTTATTAAAATAAAAATAATTAAAATTTTAAAGTAATTTTAAAAAAGAAAGAAAGGAGCAAGCAAACCAAAACACAAATCCACCAATGATAACAAGTGCTGAAAACTATACTAAAAAAAAAAAAAAAGGACAGACTGAAGCCTAGGAAAATGGTAAAAGCAAAGCTATACAGACAAAACACACAAAGAAGCATACTCATACACCCTCACAAAAATAGAAAAAGGAAAAATATATATATATATATATATATATATATCATTGCTCCCAAAGTCCACTGCCTCAATTTTGGGATGATTCATTTTCTATTCTGGTATTCCACAGATGCAGGGTACATCAAGTTGATTGTGGAGATTTAATCCACTGTTCCTGAGGCTGCTGGGAGAGATTTCCCTTTCTCTTCTTTGTTTGCACAGCTCCTGGGGTTTAGCTTTGGATTTGGCCCCACCTCTGTGTGTAGGTCACCTGAGTCCATCTGTTCTTTGCTCAGACAGGACGGGGTTAAAGTAGCAGCTGATTAGGGGGCTCTGGCTCACTCTGGCTGTGGGGGGAGGGAGGGGTACAGAATGCAGGAGTGAGCCTGTGGTGCCAGAGGCCAGTGTGATGTTGCACCAGCCTGAGGCGCACTGTGTGTTCTCCCGGGGAAGTTGTCCCTGGATCATGGGACCCTCACAGTGGCGGGCTGCACAGGCTCCTGGGAGTGCAGGTGTGGATAGTGCCCTGTGCTTGTACAGAGGCTTCTTGGTGGTTGCAGCAGTATCCTTAGCATTTCATGCCCATCTCTGGGGTCTGCGCTGATAGCCACGGCTTGCGCCAATCTCTGGATCTCATTTAGGCAGTGCTCTGAATCCCCTCTCCTTGTGCACCCCGAAACAATAGGCTCTTGCCTCTTGAATATAGTCAATTCACTGACAACCAATGAAGCAGCTTTAATATTTGCAATCCTACAAAAATTTAAGCAAATCCTATCCAATAGTATATTAAAGAAAAGAGATGAAGATATCTTTTGGAGATTAGCTAAAATTGGAAGTTGCTACTGGAACTTGCTAGAGATTGAATACTTGATCATGACACATTATATGTTCTTATGCTTTGAACTTCCCATAATGAACTAGATGCTATAGGGGCAACCAAGATATTGAGGTACGTATGCAAGGTACATCATGTGGAAGTGGTGGATATTAGATAGGACTCAGAAGGTGTTGAAGGCACAGATGTTGTGAATCAATTGCTTATATAGTGTACTTGCTCCAAGTACATTGCTAACTCTCCTTCACCCAAGCAAGCAAGAAAAAAATATTTGAACCTAGTCCCATAGATTGCAATATCATATACCAGAAATGTATTGTCTCATCATTATATCTCCAATCAAGGTAATGGGAAGCTTCCTACAGGAAAAAACTTCAAATGGTATATCTAAACACCTAGTCTGATGAGAAGGAGAAATGATCTCAGGACATTGATGCTTGCATTCATTGTGCCAGATGTTCAGGCATTTAGAAATAATCAAGTTGGAAGAGTGGTGAAAAGTAGATCTACCAAATAGCTTATAGGGATGAGCCTCTCGAAAAATGCTTTGAATTTAAGGAGCTTTAAATCTAAAACAAACAAAACCAAACAAAAAGCAACTAATCAAACAAACAAAAAACCTATCTTAGCATAGTATACTCTCACTACAGTATTCAGGTAAACAAGATTACCATTACATGCAACTTTTTATTGCAGCTGAAGTGCAACTGATGGCAAAGATAATATGGAAGGATAATGGAAACTTTGTAAATACCAGCAATGATTCTGAGATAGCTATCCATAGTTTCAATATATATGCATTTTTGCCAATTTCATTTTCTCCCTCTCTGACTCCACTCTCACTTTATATAAAAGTTATGTTGGTGGTAGCTTTATAATATAGGCTTGAGATTGCAGATCATCAAAGAGGAATTGTAACTAAATGGAAGAAGAATGAACCTCACCCAGAAACAAAATTATTAGTTGATATATTTGAAGGTCTCTCCATTTGGTAAGAGGGTGATGATAATCTTTTCATATTTAAGAGATGTATTTGCTCATGTTAGTTAAAGCATGCTAGTGTCTGGAAATGTATGGACAGATGTTGAGTAGTTGAACAGGTCGAATATGTTGTGTATGATGAACTGGCACTAAGCACCTGTCTAGTGGACTTTCTGCAAAGAACAGACTGGAAAGTTAGAAACTACTTCCTAACTTCCTTTTCATTGGGGTTCACTGATGAGAATTGTGTTTTGTCAATTAAATTGTCAGGTATTTCCAAGCTGGATTTCAGTTGGCTTCCCCAAATTTCTGGCCAATGAAAGCCAAAGTCAGAATGTTGAACGGCATGAGGAAGAAAGAACCAGAGTATTTTTCCCTCTCTCTGTGCCTCAGGCTATATCTTTAGCAGCAATGCAACTTTTCCATGGCTACTACTCCAAAATGGAATGCCCACTATGCTATAGATAGCTATAGCCTCTGGACTCTGATGATGTTTTCTCTTTATTTTCTCTTTTCTTAGGAGAAGTAACAGTGGTTTCTTGCCCTTTAATCTTGGAAGTTGGGGAGGGGAATCACTATTCACCACTGGCTTCTCAAAATACAAATTTCCTTCATTAAATTCCCTCTCTTTTAAGTTCTGAGGTTGGTTTTTGTGTTCCTGGTAAATCTGCCTGAAATATTATGAACATTTCAAACAAGGTCTTTGAGTTATAGACAGAAGTTGCAAAACTAGACAGAGTGCTCAATGTCTAGGCAAAGCTTCATTTGTATCAAGAGTCTGTTGAACTAACTTAACTCAGCATTTCAGAGGTCTACTCATTGTTTTGTTGATGTTCAGCTACATTTGTGGCAGTGGCTTCTTGATTCTAATTTTCAAATATACAGATGGCAGCTAAGGCAATATGTTCTCAAACTCACTGTTTCGAGGGGTGACCTCTGATTTTGTAAACACTTTCACTTGCTGCTTAAAAAAAATAATAAAGCCTAAAATGGACTGTCTCCCTGTACTGAACCCTAATTAATGCAAACTGAGTGTTTAAAAATATACAGTTAAGCTCAGGTTAAGATACATTTTACATTACATTTTAAAACAGTTTACATTTTTATCTGATCCATTTTGAACTATATATATATATTTATTTATTTATTTTTATTTTGTTTTGCAGTACACGGGCCTCTCACTGTTGTGGCCTCTCCCGCTGTGGAGCACAGGCTCCGGACGCACAGGCTCAGCGGCCATGGCTCCCGGGCTTAGCCACTCCATGGCATGTGGGATCTTCCCGGATCGGGGCACGAACCTGTGTCCCCTGCATCGGCAAGACTCTCAACCACTGCGCTACCAGGGAAGCGCTGAACTATAATTTTTAAGGAAACTATTGTTTAAATTTTAGAAAATTTATGAAAAATACTTTTCTTACAATATAAATTTTCTTCTCTTAAAAATACTTTCTAGCTATTTATAGCCCTTCAAGAGTTTCATAAAGCTTGGATTGATTAAACAGATAAAAACTAAACCCTTACTTAAAAGGCAATTTCAAGCAGTTATGTTGTCATGAATTTAAAATTATATTGTTAAAACAATTTTTCTCAAGGGTATCCAATAACCTGAAATATCAAACAACATGAAGGGTTTAAAGTTTAAATAAAATCCAATTTCTCTTAGAAAGTTTTTTTCCTCTGTTCTTTGGGATCCCAGAATTAAAATGTTAATACATTTTATTATATTTTTATTTGTATTTTAATCCAGCAAAACATTTCTTTTAATCACAGTCATGTTACCAGTAGTACTATGTGATCTGGAAAGCTGAGCTGTCTTGTTGATCTGAATTAGTAAAATTTCTTAATGCTAATTATTATTGTACCCAGCAGATCGTACCACATAGTATATATTACTAACCAAAAAGTAGTGAAGGACAAAGTTACAATGTGTAGAAAATAAAAATGTGACATGGTAACTTTGAAGGAGATGGATTTAGCTTCTAAGTTTCTTTATATGAACATATAAAGAAATATATAAGTATATATATGAGAGAGAAAGAGGCACTATCTACCTATCTAGAGAGAGGTCTATATATATTGATAGATATAAATATAGATATAGGGAGAGAGATTCTTTAGTATTCTTGGAATGTGTATTTTATGTAAATTTAATAATGCAAAGCATATATTCACTCCATTGTAATAAGTCACTTGCATCTTCACAAAAATTGGTAAATTTTAATTACTATAGCAATTAAGAGGATCTTAGAAAATACTTATAATGAGCTGAGGTCAAATGTTTTGTTGTCACCCTAGAGCTTTAAGGCACCTGCCATATGTTGTCTTTAATAATTGCTACAGTTGCTTTCTGTATGCAACACACTTATTAAGTTATAGTGGTTTACACGATACATTCAATTGTAACTAATATATGTTTGAAAAATGCCTGTTTTTCTTTGCTCATTTTATTTAAAAATACACTCCTCTTCCCTCCAAAAAACAAGGATCAAAGGAATATTCAAAGAAAATCATATGGGAAATAATGTAAGCAAACCAAAGCAACCATACTGAAGTGGAGATCAGAAAACCCGGAAATTAAAAAGCTTGGATTGTTTCTTCCTTTAGTTCAAGTAGACTAATAGAGATGAATTCTTCTTAAATACATCATAAGCATGAGTTGTAGTGGAAAAGTGAAATGAAAAGACTACATATACAAATATAAAGTATAAAATGAAATACAAGTTTAAACTTGCTCTTCTTTCAAGATAGTTTTGAAAGCAAAGAGACATGAATAAATTGCATGATGTCTCTGACAGTCAAGAGAAATACAATGAACATCTCTTGTAACAGAGCTCCAGAAGCTGTGGAGAAAAAGAATGACACATCATATTTCTTTTGCTCTCAAATTCTTCTCCCCAGGACATCCACCCTCTCTCCTTGCTTTTGCACTTATCCTAGGACCTAGATACTAACAAAAGGAAAGGGTAAGTGGTGAATTCCTTTGGAACCATTCTTGATAGAGATGAGTTTAGGGGTAACCTTTAGTTTTCTCTAGGTATTAGTGATCCTTTTATATGTGAACTGACTTGCTCAAGATCCTATTTTCTAAGATTCTCTGAATTCTGTGGGAGCAGAAGCTCCCTTCTAGTCAGGTTGAATGGAACTAAAGTTTTAAAAGAATACAGAAGATGGAATTACATTTAAATTAATTTGAGCCATGTCCTCTAACTAACTCTCTCCCCAATGCCGCCACAACAAAGCATGAGTAAACCAGAATTTTCTTCTGAAATTTTATGCAATTTTGTATATTTTCTTTAAAAACTGTGAAGATGAACTCCATCTTGAATTATCTCCTTTTTCTTTTCCTTAAGGCTCTTATGCATTGAAAATATCTCTCTACCGTTCAGAGGAGATTTTGATTGACTAGTTACAATTTTTTGCATTTCCAAGGGGTATTACACATTAGTTAGGAGAGAACATACACACTGCAAGCTTGGATTACATTTCAATTTGGTTATATATTAATTATTGGGTAAAATTTTTAAAAAGATGGTCACCTAGAGCAAAGGCAGATGCTTAGAGCCTTACTACTAATGCCCTTATCCACCAGAATTGTTATGGGGCCCACGATCTATCTGTGACACTGCACTCATGAAATAAGGATATGCTATGTCTAAGGACTTCTTTTCTAGCTATGCCATTGCCCTATTTATACTCACTACTTACATCTTACATATTTCTGGGCATTAACTTTCTCATGTTTCTGAATTTTGATCAGCATCCATATGATCATATTTTTATCTGGGGTGGAGCAGAGGAACAGTGTCTATGCCTAGAAAGTTATGTATCAGTCTGCAAAACCCCAAAATGCAGTAGAGTCTCTTTCCCCTGAGAGCACCTCCCAACTGTGAGGTAAAACCCTTTTATCTAGGCATTTTTTATGCCAAGTTTTGTCTGAAGAAGACAATCACAAAACTATTTCCCCAGAATTCAAGCCTTGGCTTTGGTGGGCAGTCTTATATTCCATGAATGTGGTCTATATCATAATTTATTTTTTAATAATCAGTCATCAATTATTTGATTTATATTGAAATAAATAACTTTTCTCTGACAGGTTTTGTATTGTCTGTTCCTTTTGAACACCATCAGGGACCTAACAGGTTTTCAAAAACAACTGGTTTTAACAGTATGAAATCATATTTTTTAGATAATATAATTACCAAATTGTATTTTAAAACATTACAAATGTTTTGTACATCTGAAATTAACAGTGAATTCCCATATATTATAAACTTCTAAATAGTCATTTCCTAGACAATTATCTTTCAATTTTAACAGATTATTTTTCTTTGTCTTTGATGAGAAAATTAAAGCATTTTTCCCTATTCTCATTGTTATCCAGAAGGAATATCTATATATGACTAAATATTCTCATTAAATGCTATAATTCTCTAAGAAACTGTTTTATATACAAAACTGCTCTCATCTACTCAAAATTTTTTTAAAAAATTATACTAACATTCATCAGAATGTATCTTTAGAAATATAATTTGACAAACCTTAATATACTTTTAAAACAGAAGCAAATCTTCACAATCTTTCTAGATAATATAATTTCATTTGAAAGGATTTATCTTAAGCAGAGCTGAGCCTTGAAGAAAGAATTTAGCTGTGACTATTTCAAGATCAATGATACATTCGTAAGAGAGAGCTATTGTTAATTTTCACTTTCAGCACTCCTCAGACGTGGCAATAGATGATTACCAATTATACCCATGAGGTGTATTAAACCCAAAACTAATTTAGGAAATGACCAATTAAAAAAACCTAAAGCTAACAACAATTACAGAAGTGTGACTCTAGAATAGAACTAACAGTTCAGATAAAGATTCATGCCTATACCTATTTCTAAAGTATTGAAGATGGATTGTTTAACCTGTAGAAAAGACTGGCTAACATTCTAGAAAAAAAATTATAAATTTATATCCCAACTGGAAATCATGCACTGGTATTCATTCTAACTGTATTAAATTTTATTATGTAAAAATAAAACCATAAGAGAATTAGATGTAAAATGAATATATAGTAATTAATCTTAGATGGTAAATTTGTAAAAATGATATAAAAGATAAAACTCTTGAAATTTAACAATTTTATTATTACATGGAAGTTAAATTCTAAAATCATATTCTGCCCAGTTTTGCTCAGGGTAAAATATGATTTTAGAATTTAACTTCCATACCCTGAGCAAACCATAATTCAAAAAGAGTCATGTACCAATATGTTCATTGCAGCTCTATTTACAATAGCCAGGACATGGAAGCAACCTAAGTGTCCATCAACAGAGGAATGGATAAAGAAGATTTGGCACGTATATACAATGGAACATTACTTAGCCATAAAATGAAACGAAATTGAGTTATTTGTAGTGAGGTGGATGGACCTAGAGTCTGTCATACAGAGTGAAGTAAGTCAAAAAGAGAAAAACAAATACCATATGCTAACATATATATATGGAATCTAAGGGGAAAAAAAAAGCTTATGAAGAACCTAGGGGTAAGACGGGAATAAAGACACAGACCTACTAGAGAATGGACTTGAGGATATGGGGAGGGGGAAGGGTAAACTGGGACAAAGTGAGAGAGTGGCATGGACATATATACACTACCAAATGTAAAATAGATAGCTAGTGGGAAGCAGTCGCATAGCACAGGGAGATCAGCTGGGTGGTTTGTGACCACCTAGAGGGATGGGATAGGGAGGGTAGGAGGGAGGGAGACGCAAGAGGGAAGAGATATGGGAACATACGTATATGTATAACTGATTCACTATGTTATAAAGCAGAAACTAATACACCATTGTAAAGCAATTATACTCCAATAAAGATGTTAAAAATAAATAAATAAATAAAATCATATTTTGCAAGACTAAAAACACTATAAATTAAAATCAAACTACAAAGCAAAAACTTTCACCATGGACTTCCCTGGTGGTGCAGTGATTAAGAATCCGCCTGCCAATGCAAGGGACACGGGTTCGAGCCCTAGTCCAGGAAGATCCCACATGCTGCAGAGCAACTAAGCCCGTGTGCAACAACTACTGAGCCTGCACTCTAGAGCCCGCAAGCCACAAGTGCTGAGCCCACACACCACAACTACTGAAACCCGCGGGCCTAGAGCCCATGCTCCACAGCAAGAGCAGCCACCACAATGAGAAGCCCGTGCACTGCAATGAAGAGTAGCCCCCGCTCGCTGCAACTAGAGAAAGCCCATGCACAGGAATGAAGACCCAACACAGCCAAAAATAAATAAATAATAAGATTTAAAAAAATAAAAAACTTTCACCGTGCCCTAGAGACAAAGTTTTCATATACATATTTAACATGTAAAGATAATGGTAATATAAATTAGAAAATAAAAATGTTATTGATCCAATAAAATAATATAATAATAATATAATATAATAAATAATATAATTTCAAGTTATGAAACAAACTTTTTTTTAAGATGTTGGGGTAGGAGTTTATTAACTAATTAACTTTTGCTGTGTTGGGTCTTCTTTTCTGTGTGAGGGCTTTCTCTAGTTGTGGCAAGTGGGGGCCACTCTTCATCGCGGTGCGCGGGCCTCTCACTATCACGGCCTCTCGTTGCGGAGCACAGGCTCCAGTCGCGCAGGCTCAGTAGTTGTGGCTCACGGGCCTAGTTGCTCCGCGTCATGTGGGATCCTCCCAGACCAGGCTTGAACCCATGTCCCCTGAATTAGCAGGCAGATTCTCAACCACTGTGCCACCAGGGAAGCCCATGAAATGAACTTTTAACATAAACTTTTATGTTAAAAGGTTATTATATATAGGTAAAATACTCAAATTTGCCAATAATAAAACAATTGCAAATTAAAAAGCAAGAGCAAAAAGGTTCTCACTTTGCAGAAAGTGAGACAATGGTGTTTCAAGAAATCAGAACAACCAAGGAACTCTATCTTATCCTTCTTACTAGTGCTAATTCCCTGTATTCACTTATGCTGAAATGATGACATAGAAGAAAGGGGAAAGAAAAAGGAATGCATAGATTCTTTCCCTCTTTACTCATCAGTAGCTAAAGGTGAAGAGTATTGGTAGAATGTGTGCATATTATGAACTGAAGTTAAAAAAATAGTTGAATAAGTTTTGTGAAGTGTTTCTACTCTTCTGGTAAGAATGAAATACATATGCATGTATTAGCTATGAAATATGAAGTGTACGATTTCTGTTACTCCTCATACACATGAAATGTCCTTATATTTGCTTTTAAAGTTGGTATTGAACAAAATAAATATGAACAGTAAAATTCATGTTAATAATTAAAATTTTAATTTTCTTTACTTAGAACTACATTAATTATCAAATACAATAATACTGTGATAAGTTGAGACAGAGAGAAAAAGAAAGGGAAACACTTTATACAATTATAACTTCAATGTAGATTTTTCCCTCTTTTTTGAACACACCCTTTCCCCTGACATCCTTGCATATTTTCATTTTATACAGTCCCCACAAATGATGTAACTGGCCCTGATTAGAACATAGTCACACAGCTAAAGAATGCAATGAAATATAGGAAATATAGATTGTTTGGGTAGTCTCATGTCCCAGGAAAACTAGAGATGTGATTTTGATTAAGAAATAACATTCACCTGCGCCCCCCCATTTCCCACACCCACCCAAAACACACACACAGCTGCTCTCCCCGTGCAGCACCTGGCTGGGGCAGGACGCGCTGGTGCACGTGTGTAGGCCCCGGGATTTGGTGTCCTCAGAGCCCCTCGCCCCCAAGGCCCTGTGTGTGGGTCCCTGGCGGGGCGCACCACCTCCATGCACCACCACCTGCCCCTCCTAGCGCTGGGAGGCTGCGTGCAGGGAGCCTGGGCCCAGGTTGTGCACGCGGCAGGGCTGCTTTGTTCAGGTAAAGCAGGGGTGGGAATGGGACACGACTCTGCCCACCTGCAGCAGCTCAGGCTGGACCCCACTCAGGTAAAAACACGCTCAACCCAGTGCCATGAGGATCAGGATGAACAGGCTGTGACCCCTGCCCTCGAAGGTCACTTAGAGTCAGCTGCCCACAGTCCCCAGGCCAGTCTCCCTCCCCAGTCCATCTAGTGTCACCTCCTTTTGCTGCCAGCCACCAGGCAATGAGCTCTGGAGGTTCCTACCTGTTCACATGAAGTGGAAGGCAAAGGAAAGGAAATCTGCCCAGTGGCCCTGAAGCGACTGCACTGACTCCATTAAAAACAGAAAGTCTGGAAGCAGCACCTGTTTATTTCAGAGTTTATCCCTTCTATTCACGCAGTGCATTAGTCAGGATACAACCTGAATGAAACTACCAGGAAAAACAATCCAGTCTACACTTGTTAGCTCCATAGCGGGTGAGACATGCACTCTGGGTAGCAGTAGAAAGGCAGGCCAGGGCCCTCCTCCTGGGGCCAGAGGGCAGTTCTGAGGATTCCATTCCTTCCCATAACTGGGGCTACTGTTACTGGTGCAGCCAGGTGCCCACCACCCAACCGTGGCCTGGGGCCCAGGGGACAGGTATGGCCCCACAGACGCCACCTTGCCCCCAGCTCTTCTCTTCCCTGCACTTTCATGACAGTCCCAACCTGGGCTCTGAGCCCCCATCCAGCCACCAGACAGGTCCCCCGGGGCCAATCACATCTGTCATCCGTCGGCAGACCCTCAAGGACTACCAACGGCCGAAGACCCCTCCCCAGCCGGCAGCCATGCCCACTGACTTGTGACCTCATCCCTGCTCCCCGCCCTTGTCACCGTCCCCCACGTTCAGGGACCCTCGCTGCCCCTCCCCACAACCCCCATTTCATTTCTCTGAAGCCTCCCGTTCTCCATGGTCTCGGGCTGGGTGGCACCGCCCGCTCGGCCTTGCCCTGGGAGGCCCGTCCAGCTGACCCGCCTGAGGGCTCCTCATCCACTCCGCAGCCCAAGGCTCCCAGCGAGCCAGGCGTTTCCTCTACCACGCACAGTACAGCCAAAGTGGCAGATGACCGAAAACGTTTTTTTCTACAAACCGAGCATACACAGTATGTAGCAGAAAGCATTGAGGGACGAGCAAAAATGAGTGGGTAGATGGGAGCAGATCCCTGGACTTACCTGGGACCACCTCCAGGGCACTGCTGGTGGATTGGGGTGGAGCAGGCGAGACAGCGCTGGGGGAGTAGCCGCCTGCGTCAGTACTAGAGGCCACACCTGAGCTCAAACCACTGCCAACACCCTCTCCACCCCCGCCCCCCTCAGGTGGCTCTGTGCAAAGACACACAAAATTTAAAAAAAAAAAAAAAAAAAAAGCAATCACTTGTAGAGTAGATCACTGACGGAGCAAGACCCTGTGGGGCTCCCGGGCACAAAAGCCTTCCTATATCCCCCATTTCTTTGATTATAGGAAATAGGCTTCACTCAGCCTCCATGACCTTCCCTGAGTTCCAAAGGGCAGGTTCAAACAGTTGTTAATTGGGGAAGGCAGGGGATGTGAGGCAAGGGAGGAACAGTCAAGAGAAACAATAGCGCAGGCTTGGGGCAGGGTCCTGGTTTCCCATCAAGGGATACACGCAACAATATCTTTGTGCTGTTTTGCAGCTACTGAAAGCCCCACCAGCTGAGAGAAGTTAATGGTTAACCAGGTGTGCTGCCCACAAGCCTCCCACAGGCACAGAGACCCCAGACCTGTTGGAACCAAAAGGCTGGTGATGTTGACTCCCCCTTACCTCACCACCAACCCGTCAGAAGAATGTCAGGAGCTGATCACACCCTCTTCGACCCTTTACCATAAAACTCCTCACTACCCCCTCCCAGAGGGTACACACAGTCTTGAGGGCATTAGCCCTCTATGGCCCCCTTTGCCTGCCAAAGCAATAAAGCTATTGTTTTCTACTTGACCCAAAACTCTGTCTCCAAGATTTAATTCCGTGTCAGGGTACAGAGTCCAGATTCGGCTTCAATCCTTAAAAAGGGTCTGGTAAATTCATTCCAAAAAGTCATATGCTCTCCACAAGATTCCACTTTTAATTTTCTCTGAAAATATAGAATATTAAAATTTAATAATTGGACAGAGTAGTGATTCCCTCAGATCTTAGGATCTTTATCACAATACTACCGTGCTAATATATCCTGTTTCCTCTTCCATAGGAAATGGCAGCAGAAGCAGGATATTGTAAACCCCCAGGCAAGTGGGATGCATAGGGAATAGTTGGACTTCCACACATATTATGCCATGAGTGCAGTTTTGTGTATAGGCTGTATAATGGAGTAACTCAGTAGCTGCATCATTCAAACTAAACGCTAAAGACTTTTTCTAATCCACATCCTCCTTCCTAAATCAAATATCAGGGTCACCCTAAATCAAGTGTCAGGCTTCCCTTCATCTTTTTTTTTTTTTCCTTAAAAATAATCAGTTTTCACACATATAAAAATTCCCAGAAATTCACCGGGTTTTTACTCTCAGGTGCTATTTTCGAGGTGTCTCAGTTTTTAAACAAAGTTAGTCTCAACTAAAAAAAAAAATGAAGAAAAAAAGAAAGAAATACATACATGGAATGGCAAACAAAACATTCAAAGAAATGAGTATCCTATACAAGTATTCACATACACACGTGTGTATTAGGTGCAAAAATTTCACACTTCTGAAGAATGCAGAATTTTTATCTTCTTTATTTTATACTGTAATTTAAATTATTCTTTTAGTCTGATATCATAAGAGACATTCCAATTCCCAAAGTGTTGACATCTGTGCTCTTTGCAAACCTTTGCCCAATGTTTTTATTAACTCAATTTAATGGAATCTTTTTTATGGTGACCTTAAGAATTTAATAACTCCTCAATGCAAGGACAGTACCACCTGCAGGCTCCACTAGGATTAAACTGTGGTAGTTCAATATGTTGCTGGAACACATTAAAGACAAAAAGGGGCTGGGGGAAGCAGCCACACAAATCAGTCATTTCCCTCTGACCAACAAGTACTGCTACTGTTCATGATGGTCAGTCCCAGACACATGTAGAAAATGTCTGTGGTTGCTAAGGCAATAGGCAGCTCACTTGCAGCTCCTTAATAATATTAATCTAACTTTGATCATGTCAGATAGGCTAGCAATCTTCAATTCCAAAGTGTCTCTCTTCCTGACAGATGCTCTGCATATCTTATAGATACGATCAATATGTTATTAGTCAACAACCTGACACTAGCCCATGAATTAATCCCTTTCTGTCAACCTAGCAGTTTCTAGTCTTTTCTAACCTCATCCTCTCAGTATGGATGGGACGCGGCTTAAACCAATTAAGGTAAAATTAACTTTTTTCCTTGTGGTAATCTCTATCTATGTTAATTTGAATCTCTGAGGACAGCTGCTCCAAGCAAATAATTTTATGCTTGACCTTTTTACGTGCAAGATTAAAGTGGTATAGATGTATGCATGGGACATCAATAAGCTGTCTCTATTTTCACCCTCCCTTAACATCCTAGTAGTGCTAGAAAAAAATTCGACTGAACACAGAGGATTGCTAAATGACAGTGATATATTTATTTGGGTTGCAAAAAGGACTCTGTCACTTTAGCTTTGTGTTTAGTATATGCTGTACCTTTGTCTTTTTGAAAGGTAAATTAATAATAAGTGGTGACAGTACTATGGGCAGCACTGTAGTTTTGACAAGCAAAGGATGTTAACAGTTATAATACGCAAAACCAATCATTTATATTCCTGGTACTTATGTGATACAGTGACACTATCTGCTAAGAAATAAAGCACTGATTGGAAAGATTAGCTTTATCTGAGTCAAGACATTAAAGTTAGGCTTTCTCTATCACTTGACCAATGCAAAGATTACATTAGGATAGTATAGCAAGCTATATTATTAAGAACCTAGCAAGCTTAGCTTTGAGCATCAGTGACTATCCTGTTTTAAAGTTTGCTGGTCTACTAATCCCCAGGCCAACATTTGAAAGAAGTTTGTCTCCTGGGCAATATTGTTTCCATTTAATATCCTTTCCTTCCTCTTTTAGCACACCCCACTCTCACCCCTTAGCTGGCTTTGGTCACTATCTAACCTCTTTTAAGGCATTTAGGGAAATCTTGCTTTCCTATCCAAATAAAACCTGTACTGAGGAAAAGATAAATGACAAGTCATTTCCACTTCTGTGTGAGTTTAAAAAAAATACATTTCCTCCTCCAGCTCTGTGAGAATAGTCTTTGACCCTGCTACTGAGAAGTGGAATATTGATAAGGAAGCAATTTAAATATTTTTACTTCAACAAACTCTGGATATTGATTTTTGTTCACAAGTTATTATTGCATAGGAAGCAGAGTCTACAAATTGAAAAAAGGTCAGCTAAGACTAATGAAATAGTAATTCATTTTATATTTTCTATCATTTGCAGAATCCAGATGTATATATATAACCTATATGTTAGTAGAAAGTGTTTTGATAAAATAGCAAACATCTATATACTTTGGCTATCTACATTTTTATAAGTGACATTTGCTTTTTATTCTGCTTGGAATTCATTGGGATGCCCAAATATTAAACATTTTTCTCATCAGTTCTGGACTCTTCTGTCATTTTCCCTGTAAATAGAGAGTTTCCCCATCCTCTAGCTCTTTCCTTCTAAAATTCCGTGTAGGTGTGTTGAGTAGTTTCACTCTTCCAAGCCCCTTAATTTATTTTTCACTTTTTTCTGTCTCCTTTTTCCTCTAGACCCTCTGTATGTTCTTCTGCTATGTGGCAGAGGATCTCTACAAGAAAATGCACTCTGTGGTGGGGCTCAGAGGCCCCAGGTTCAGCCTCTGTGGGGACCCTGTGGGGCAGAGCTATGCTGAGAGAGGCAGGTCCAGGCCACGGGCTCCCCTCCTAGCTGCCCACAGACGTGGACAATTTTTTATGACACTTTGTTTCTTTCTCATATTGTATCTTTAAAGTAACAGCTACATTGTTTCTTCAAACAAAATAAACATATTTATTTAATGTCCTGTGTCTAATAAACTGCAGTATGTTAAGTATTTGTGTATTTGCTGCCTACTATTTCAGCTGGCTAACATTCATTGTTCTTTGCTTCCTTGTGTGCTTTGTGATTCTAGAGCTCATGGGACTGTGAGATTTATTTTGGTTTTTGTATGAAGGAATATATTTTGTATAAAGAATTAATTTGGTTCCTCCAGAAATAAATTTTTGTTTCATCAAGTTTAGACCACAAATTCAAATGAGGGTCATAAAATTATGAATCCCCAGCAAAGACTTTCTCCCTTCCTCCAAGGGCCCAGTTGAGACACATTTTTTTTGTCCTTTCTTTACATTAGTCCAATGTATTTCTATTTCATCCTTACAAGGAGAATGCAATATGTGGGTTCCAGCTACATATAAATTGTTTCCTATTAGATTCCCCACAAGTTTGCCTAACCCAAGAATTTACCTTCTGTCCTTTGATTCCCATAGAGTCCTCAAAAATTGTAACTTGTGTTAAGTATAAAATTAATCTCAGCTAATCTGCTGCAAACTCATGCTTACTTCCAGAAGTGCCTGGAGGCTTGGTGTGACCCTAGGCCAAACTTAACTACTTTGTACTAATGATTAGTGTAGTTCTGTGCTGGGATTTGAGACAAACCAGGAGGCAAGTTGCACCAGCTTATCAGCATTGTTTATAGAAAATGAACAGATTGATGGTTTGCACCTCTTTCTGTTTGTTTGTCTTGGATTTCCCGTTACATTAACAGAGGAGTGTAAAAGCCCTCCTCCTTCAACGAAGCAAAGATGCCCCTGAGACCTAGGTACAGTCTCCCTCTCCACCGTGCAGTGATTAACAATCTGATGACAAAGTGTGAGTTGTATAATTAAGAAAGGACTCTGGGAGCTGTATATATGTCTTGGACCAGTCTGACGTTTGCCTGTGCTTTTCTTTCCCCTGCTGTACCATATATTTTACCTTAGTGAGTATATACCCCATGGAGTATTATGAATCCTTTCAATTATCTGACCCTGTGTAATTACTGCTCAAGTATTTGGCAGATGCCCTCAAGGCAAAGCCACCTTCAGAACATTCTCACCTCCTGCTCAAGTCCCAGGTTTCCTGATCTCTTTGTTTTTAGCCTCCTGGAATTTATTTTCTTGCCAGAACAGCTTTCCATTTATAATATTTTAAAAATATTTTACTGAGTGGTTTTAGTTGCTTTCAGTGAGAAGGTCATTTAGGATGTCTGATATGTCATACTGACTGAAATGAAAGTCAGTGAAAATTAATATAGAAAGAGAGAAACTCTAACTAAAGGAGATACCACTTAGTATTTTCTCTTCAGAATATTAAGAATTGTTTTTACTGAAATAAATTGCCAAGTGCTCATTTTGCATACCACCATTACCATTACCATCACTACCATACACATACATGCACACACGCACACACACACAACTACTTAGCATTATGTATGTGTGTATACAATTTATGTATAGAATAAATTAATAATTTTAAATGTTGGGGAGTTTACAATGTTCTCAAAATATTTTTTCAACTTTGTTGATGTTGCCAGATAGTCCATTATTAGTATGCTTTACTTTGGCCTTAAATATTATCCCATACAAAATGACAAATTACCATAAAAGAGATTAAATGTTATGCATAATTTTCATCCTAAAGTGAATGAATGAATATATCATCACTTTTTACTGATTAACAGGTTGTAATGAGAAAAGAAGGGGGAAATGATGAGTTCATTGGTAAGCCAGAAGTAGTCCTATGGGAACAGAGAAGTATGCTAGTGCAGAAAAGGGGAAATAAGAAGAATCTAGGGGACCAAAGGCAAAGTTGATCATATGTGTTTAGTTCTGGCCCAAAATCCCCTAACCTGTAAAGAGTGTCATTGTTCCACCTAACGCTCTTTCATTGGCCAGGTTGTATCTATTTGGCAAAGTAAAGGGAAGAAGTACCTTGTTGCCTATGTGTGTCCTACCTGCTTGGCTTCCTTTTAATTGGCACCTGCCCCTTGTCTGAGTGGTGTGTGCCAGAGCCTCAGTGAGTGCTCCACAGCTGAGCAGCTATGATGAGGCAGCCTCCTTCAAAAGGATTCTAAGCTTCATTTCTGAGTTTAGGAGATTTTAGTTGGTTTCATTTGTAGAAAATCTACAAATAAACCTTTCACCTGAAAAAAGATGAAAGACATTTCACATAGAGAAATCATCCAGGGATCCAAACAAGGAGACAGCTGGAGATAGACTATTTAAAAATCTGTTCTGCTGGTTCTGATAACTTAAAAGAAGGATAAAAATGTCTGTATAGAGCTGAGAGAGGGTGAAATAAGGCACACAGTTTAGTGACTTCTTTCCATTGGCTTTTTGCCCTTCTAGTTAGCTGAAGAGGCTATTTTGTTCTGTGAGAAATACATTGCTGTGAACTAAAAAAAATAAATAACAATAATGATTCAAGAGCAATATTCAATCCTTAATTGAATGTCTGGTAAAATACTAAGACTGGCAAAATATTTTGAGGGTTCAGACAAAACTAGCTAATATCTTAATTTAAAATAGAAAACAATTAACACACTTGTTTCCAGTTTAAGTTTAGTGGTAAAATAGGAATGAATGTTGTCTATCAGCGGAGATTTACAAATAACAGCTACTTTACACTATTCTTATAATCTCAGTAAACAAGTGTCAGTAGTTATAACAATAATAGTAACTCTCTTAACCTCATTTTCTGGGCGGTGGGCAGTGGAAGGCTTAGGAGCATCAGAAGATTATTATTTCATGTTCAGATATGTTCCCATGGCCCCCATAACAGTTCCATAGCTCAACAAAGTGCAGACTCTCTGGAGGCACTTTTCAGTGGGTGCTAAGATATCTAGAGTTCTCTCCAAGTATGAAGATACCAGGCCTATATAAATTAGACTAATTTTGAATCCCCTGGAAATCTAATATCCTGGTTGCTTCATTCATGTCACTCAAGACTTCACTGATGTTAACCTTGTGGGAGATACCACTAGAAATTAAAAATGAACAGAACTTGAAATAGCAGGGATTAGCACAACCAGCCATAGGTGACCGAGATTCATGAACAGTATCACATGTCTTAGAAGGAAAGAGTGTAGCAATCAGGGTCTTAATGGTAAAAATCAGTATGAGCTGTCAGGTTCTGACTTTTTAAAGTTGAGCTAAAGTCACAATTGTAATTTGCAGGAGTTGTAGCAGGCAAGTATCATAAGGGGTCAGCAAAGAGCTGTGTGGGCTGGTGAAAGCATTCAATTTTAAAAGTGGAGAAAGAGGAAGAAATTAATTTAATGTGGATTAATTTACATGGAAAATGCTATTCCAAACGGGTAGCAAATCACACCCAAGGTGACCTCTGACCTTTTGGATGTTATTTTGTCCTTTTTTTCTCCCTATCTCTCTGAACATTTCTCCTCAGTTTTCTTGTCTGGATCTTTTATTTCTATATGTGCCCCTTAAATATTTATTTTCCAGAGTTCTGGCCTTGGCCTGATTTATTCTTGCTTTTCATATTCTCCATCTCTTTATTTTAATCTATATCCTTTCATCCACTCCCACAGTGATAATTACAAACAATATGCCAACAGACCCCCTGTTAGCATATAAGACAGCTTTAGTGCCAATTAGAAAATGGTGCCATTTCTTGGCAGATGGATTGCAAATAGTTATCCCTGCCTTCAGCATAAAAAGTCTCCTTTTCCTCCAGGCTGATGCAGTCCCTACTAGGGTTGAGAATGTCTGGGTCAAACTAATGGCTGTTTTTTACTATCTTTCAACCAGACATTTCCAAGGAAAATACAGTTTCTTCTATTTGCTATGTCTGGTGCACACTTTCCAGTACTTACCTGGTCTTTTCAGTATTTGAAAATACTTACCTCTTCTTCCTCAAAATGTTCTATGTCAGCTTTAAGGCAGTGTTCTGTCCAGTTTGTTTCTTTTACTACTTTTCAGCTCTGGGTGTGTGTGTGTGTGTGTGAGTAGTTTCAATATTCTTTCTATGATAAATAAATATTGGCATTAGGGAAGGGGTCAGCTCTCAGTCTTCCTACTTTTCTCTCTACATCCTCTACACAGATGCTATCACATCCATGGCTTTAAGAGATTTCTATATATTGAAGACTCCCCAAATTTGTACTTGTATCAATATAGATGATGTCTTCTCTTAGAAGTCACTTGGGCGTTTAAAAATAAGCATGATCAAAATATAATGTATACCTTCTTCCCTAACCATGATAATTCTTGGGCTGTATCCATAACTATAAGTAACAGAATCATCTCCCCACTTACACAAGACTGAATATTGGAACTCATTCATAATTCCTTCCTCTACCTCTCCTTCTTTCATCCCTCACAAAAAGCTAATCTCCTTCCTTCATTTATCTTCCAAAATACTAATTCCTTCTCCAATCCTCTCTATTGCTGTTAGAATTACTGCCTTATTAGATCACTACAATAAAACTTATAATAATCAGTTCTACTCTACTTTTGTCTATTCCACCACAGCCTTCTACAGTGTGTCTGGTCCGTTCACTATCCTATGCATTTCTTTTTAGCTGCTCTACAAAATCTATGTAGAAATGTATAATATTCTTAGTCTGTTATTTACTCTTCAACTATTGTTCTAGCTATATCTCTAACTTCTCTGTCTCCCATACACTCTCTCCAACTGTAGTAATAAAAAAATTCAATAAAAATAAAACCATAATAACAGCAAATATTTACTAAGCATTTACTATGTGCCAAATATTGCAGTTTCCTAAATAAAGGAAACTCTCTCATCTCTTGTCTTTGTTCTGGCTACACTTTCTCTCTAGAATGACTTTGTGTTCTGTTTCTTTACCAAAGCCTGTCCTTCAAACAAAGTGCCAGCTCTCCCTAAATTAGGTGCATCTTGCCTGTACTCTCAAGGTATGCTATTCTTAATGTCTTAAAATCACAAAGATATACAGACAAAAACATTATATAGAATTCAAAATGGTTAAAAAAGTTTTTTAAATGTTTCTGTTTTTGAGCACACAGGGTGCACCATTGTAGCTTCATGTATGGTGGGAAGTGGGGAGAGTAAGTGTGGGTTCGGATGGAGGGGCAGGGAGAGATTGGGCTAGGATGCACTGAGCGTCCAGGGGCAGCTCAGAGGAAGGCAGAATCAGGCTCAAGGCACCGATGCCCTGACCAGTTTTCCTAGAAGCCAGATCTGGAGAGAACTCGGAAGTTGTACAGACCAGCAGAGGAGTCCTGGAATGAGAAACACCTGGGTCCCCTGAGTGCCAGAGACCCTTCATCCCAGAGGGGGAGTCTGGCTCACATCACCTATCAAACCAACCCCAATTCGATGCCTCAGTCAAGTCACAGTGCAGCAGTGCCTCACCCAGTAATCAAGCCAGGTGTGGGGGATCAGGCTCTGGCCCAAGGGCTATGCAGGGGCAGGACCACCCAAGGTCAGAAATAGTGAACTTTGCATTCTTGGAAAGAAAGTCAAATGCCTTCCAGGAGACCAAAGGCCTAGTGCAACAACACAAGCTTCTGGACTGGCCCCTGGGTTAAAGATTTAAAGTTAAACCATCTATTTACAATTTATGCAGCCAAAGCATTTGATATACAGAATTATATCATTCACATTTGGCACACACATTTAAAGACCTCTAAATATAATTGAGACTAAAATATCTATAGATAATTAATGAGAAATAGAGGGGTTATTTTTTGTTTCTTTGTTTTTTGTTTATTTATTTATTTATTTATTTGCTTTTAGAGACTTGTCCTTAATTATCTTTATGGTTCTTTTAGCAATGTAATGATAAATACTATATTTAACATTTTGATAATATTAATTATGTATTCACACTATTATCTTTGGGGAGATTACTGACATCTTGGAACCAGGCATTATTGGAATCAAAATAGCAGTTTTGAGTCTATAGTTGTCCTGACTACATATTTTCACTAAGGATTTTTAAAATGAAATGTAAATCCTAGCTTTTTCTCTAGTCAACTCCATTTTAACTGTCAAATTATATTTAGAACAATAAGCCTAGCTCTCAAGCTTGTGATTCAGATATCCTCCTAGCATCAAAACCATAGGCAGATTTTCTCAGCTTCATATGGAGAAAAGATGTGACACCTTAAGATCTTGTCTTGAATTTCTATGACATTGAAACATGCAACAATCAAAGCAAAGGAGAGAAGTTATTAATCATATTCATTTTGAGGGGAAAGCTTTGAATATGGAAGAGTCTCTAACTTTTCTTTATATGGTTTAAACCTTTAATACTGTGTAAACCAATTTTGAGCAGGTGCAAGCCACTCTGGAACATGGTTTCAACGTTGCTTTTCTTTTGTGGAAAGGTAATCTAAGTATCTGACTATAGGAGGGCAAAGTATATCAACATTCATCCAAAGGAATTTAAAAAGAAACCCACCCTCTATTCCATCAGTAGTATTTAAGTTCCTACTTCTTAAATCCTGGCTTTAGGTTTATTCTTTTTTAAATTGGATCCTGTCTGGATGCCTTTTCCTATGTATACTTTCAGCAGATATTTATTTGTCTGCTTTTCCTTCCATGTTTCAGTTCAACTTCCAGGTATTATCCTTGGCCTTCAGTCATACCATCTTGTGTCAGATTTCTAAGAGATCTTTTACTTATAATCCAGAAATTAAAGGAATTCGCTTTCAATCACACATACCTAAACTAGGAATAAAGACAGCAATTTTGTTAACAAAATTTGTTAGGAATATATTTGCTTTTATTTTGTAAAAGATAATATTGAAAAATTTAAAATCATATTTAAAGCAAATAGATTAAATCCATTTATTCCAATAGCAAGAACTAATGAGTTACTTGAGAAGAGATTTTAAATCATCTTTCCTTTAAAAAGGAGATTTGAGTAAAGAAGAGGAGGAACTCAGAATGATCTGTGAGTCCATGAACTCAGAGTACGTGGGCAGGGAAGCCAAGCTGAGCAAAGAGGAGGGTCCTTTTTCAGAAAAACCGGACCCAATCATGGGGCAATGCTGAAGCAAGGCCAGTTTGGTTCAGAAAAGAATTTGAGGACCCTTTACTTTCAAAATATTTTTCATTCATTTCAAATTTTATATTGAAATTATATGTCAAAATGACTATATCCCCACTAGTCTACTCTATAAGCATAGGAAATATGTTTTTTTTTGTTTGTTTTCAATTATTGTATCACCAACATCTAGCTCATGGTTTGGCAGGTGGTAGGTTCTAAAGACAGGTTGAAGAATGAATGGTAGAGAAGAGGCATGGAAAGCATTTAGTGAGTCCAACTATGGGCAGTCTGTATTAGATAGAATATATGTCAGCCTGACAACTGAGTCAGCAAAGATTTGGCACCATGAGGTTATGTGACATTTAATAATTAGAGTCCTGGTTTCATCTGACATTAGCCTACATAAACAGTAACAAAGACAGTTCACATTTTTTATAGGTGCCTTGAAACTTTATTTGGTTTGTAATAAATTATAAAAAATCATTTTTAATGCACCACCCTGCCAAACACATAAATAAAACTTTTATGAAAATTCAGTACTATGATCCTTTATATATATTCTTTGATGTAGACCTGAGATCATTAAAAGAAAAGAATAAGCAACAGGATTTAAAATCACCTAAATGCTAATAATAATAAATTCCCCTATGAACTCACTGAATCTACCCCATTTGTGCACTTAGTATCTGTACAAAATAGTTGACACTCCTTATTCATTTATTCACTCATTAATTCACTGATTCATTTATTCGATGAAAAGATATTTTTTATTATTATATATCATTGCAGCAATTGCGTTATGTTCATTTTGGGTTGAATTATTGAAAGGGCTCATGTGATTACTGAAAAGGCTCATGTGACCACACAAAATGGCTTTTATTAAAGCCTCCAGTGGGGCTTTACTAAAGGCAATGTGTATGATAGAGCAGGAGAAACAAAACACAGGCAAACATCAAGGAGGTCCCAGACATTCAGGCAAAGATTTTCAGGGTCTTCTCTCATTCTCTCATCACATGCTTCATCTCAACATGACAAACCTTGAAGATATCTGTAACATATCTTGGCATCAGGGAAGATGAGGCTAAACCTTACTGAGGGCTGTTTGTTTTGTTTTTGTTTTTGTTTTAATACTCCATTAGTCACATAGCAAAACTAGATTGTGTAACTGGTTAAATCAGTTACACAATATAGAGCTACACATTTCTATAAACAACGTTGTAATGGCTCCAGGGGAGTTTTAGGGCTTTAAGGAGCACAAAATAAATCACTAATATAACATTTCATTCCTATCTTGGTCAAGAGTTAGTAAGCTCCTTGGTGGCACAGAGCCACCACAGATCAGCTGCAAGTTAACAGTATCTTAGACACTCTTCCTTCCCTGGAAATTGGAGGTTGAATTGCACTTTTTTCTCTGCGTAAGCACCAGAGTACTGACTAGGGTAAAGGAAGAGGCTCCTCTTTAATTCCTAAGGGAAAAGAGTGCCAATAGAGTTAAGGTAAGCAGTTTGATGCATGTTACTTTTATCTGGGTAGTATGATTTTTATCCTTCCAAAGCCACTTTTTGCCATTGTCCACCCTGCTCTGTCTGCTGAAGGTTGCTCTCTGTGGACAGCAGCTCTGGGGTCCCATGGCTTCTGGTGGAGTTTGGCCAATGAGAGCCAAATCATTCCTCTCATATAGGACACTCTTCCCACACTACACTGACTTTTTCTATGATTTCCTTTAACCAAAATAGTTTATAATTTCTCCTTAGAAATTACTTCTTCTAGGAAGCATATCCTGTCCTTCAATAATTACATGGTCTTCCTTATCTGTGTGATCACACAATACTTTATACATCCCCATCACAATATTTAAAATATTATACATTTTTTTGTTTTTGTTTTTTGTCCTAATTCCCCATTAAACTTTTCAATGGAACAAAATATATGTTTTATATATTTATTATTTTTTAAAAAACGTATTTCTGTGTCTAAAGCATAGTGGACACTAAATAAATATTTATTGAACCGAATAGTTAACTAAAGGATAAATAAAATTGTTAAAGATATTCATTTGAGTTCCAAGTCCACTGGCTTAAATACTTAAGGAAAACTTTAAGGAGCTGAGATATAGGAATGTATTCTCTTAGGTACTGATTATATACAAATTTGAGGCTATCACACTTTCTTTATGCTCTCCATTAGTCCATTAACATGGACTAATGTGTTTTTTACATTGCATTATAATATGATTTAAGGTTAAGTTTTCTTCTATTATTTGGTTTTCTCCCAATAGTTTATCACTTCCATAACTTGAATTACCAATCACAAGCTCACTTCCACTGTTATGAGCTTAATACTTAATACCTGCACCCTTGACTTTTCCTTTCATGTGAAGGAACTTTCAGTTGATCAATGTTTAGTCTCTTTCTGCCTAAAATAGGAGGAGTAACTTATATGATTGATGTTTTGGGAAAACAACTGGGTTTGCATTGCCTCCTTCACTTTGGGATCTGTTTACTCAAAGAAGAAATACATTCTCATATCCTTTTAGCCATATGATAAGCTTAACAGGGTAGACATTCATGGGGGAACCCCATGGACTTCAACTACTGCCAAATAATGGGAGGCTATCTGGGTCTATTTTTTTTTAATTATTATTCAAATAACCATTGAACTTGTACAATTAGGTTATATCCTTACATTTTGATATCAAAAGGTGACTCCTATTTCAACTGGTTTCAAATTTAGGCAGAAAATATAGGGTTTATTTATTCAGACTCCTAGATGCTCCAAGAATTTCCACCATTTTACCTCAAACCCAGACATCTCTTCTGAGATTCATGCACAAACGCACAACTGAGAACTGAATAACTACATTTTGATATTCCAAAGATGCATCAAACTCAACACTTTAAAAATTTTGTACGTCTATACCTCATAGTGCATACAGAATCCATTAAAAAGAGGTTAACTGAACATTTGATATGTAAGAAAAGAAACCAAACACTGATTATTAAATCAAGTGTGGTCTTTGTGCCTGTTGATTCTCTTTCTACTACACTGAGGTACTCTGAATTATAGGTGGCAAAATTAACATCATTAGTCTGATTGGTCCTTCATTTGGACAATCTTAAAAGATAGGCAGACTTTGAATGGTTTAAAATATCCTTCATGGTCGGACTCCTTTTTCTCTCTTATGTCTCCTCTCAGCTCTTCTGCTTGCCAGTCTGCATTCCAACCACACAGGTCTTTGTGTTCCAGATGAACTGTGTCATCCACATTACTTTACCTCTGATATTTCCAGGTTCTTCACCCCACTTTTATTCCTGATTAAATGCCTTTTACCCATTTAGAATTATCATATTTGCTGTGTTCCTTTTAGAATTAAGAGGTTTAGAATTATCATATTTGCTGTGTTCCTCATGGAATCTTCTACCTCTGCTTTGGATAGGAACTGCAGCTACACCCATTCATTTAATAAACTGTTTTAAACTTCTTGATGCACTAATTTTAGTAAATGTAGTTTTCTGGTTTTTAAATCTGTGTCAAGATAATGACAGCATCTATGTCTTCTTTAATATATTCCCAGCCCTAACATTACTTTAATCATATATAAAGGTAAATAGAGTAAGGAGTGACCAAATAATTTTTAAAAGTCTCTTAAATTTCCCAACATAAAGCTAACTAATAATTTCTATAAAAAGTTGGAATCAAGAGACATAAATTTTATTATCCCTCTAATTATATTTTATTTTTCTTTTGGTAATTCATTTGCTTATTCTAAAAATAAAGATCATTGATCTGGTCTCATTGAAAACACTACTGGGTAAACAAAATAAATAACAACAACTAGTTTAATTTCACACGTGACAAAGTAATCTCTTTATTATCAATATATTTTAAAAGGAATATTTATATTAAGAATAATACAGAGATGGACCTTAAATTCCTGAAGAGTGAAGAAAACATAATATAGGGGTTATGATGTCTTCCTAGAAAAAGGATTATTAAGTTAATATATAAATGATGGAAAAAAATAAGATGCAGTGAAATATTAATAGTTGTCCCAAGGAAGTGTCAAATGATAGGAAATTTTTATCTTATTGATGGATATAGGGCATTGTAAAAGCTTAATCAAATAATTTGTGAGCAGGTATACACAATGATGGAAAATAAATATTCTCTACAGTGATGTGAGTGCCCCGGTCACTTATTTTCTCATATATTAGGGATAATATAGCAAGATCTACACATGGCATAGAGAAAAAATTTCATAAGATCAACCAATTCCTCTGCTTCAGTCTCATGCTCACTGAATCCTGTGAATTACTAATTGGGTTCTTAAGCCACTAAATATTGAAGCAGATGTGGTCCAATTTGAATGTATGGAAAGAAATATATCTAACAAAATTAATCTTAATACTCAAATACCCTTCTGGATTACAGATCAACCTGATTATTCCTAGGTGAACTATTAAACTTGAGTCTGTGAGCTACCTCCTGCTGTCTCCCCAAGAATCTGCCTGAGCTGCTGAAAACCCACTTTTACATATCAGAATTCTAACAACACTGCGTATGAACAGAAATAATGTTATCTTAAGTCACAATGTGTTTCAATATACAATCTGATAGTGTAGCTCATACTTTAGTTCTTTCTTATGAAAAAGTAAAAATATGAAATTCACTTGAAATAGTATGTGTTTGCAAATTTCAAATAAATGTATTTTTTGAAAAACCCACAGAAAACAAATTTAGAAGACCTAATGCATATGTCCCACAAAGTAAAGTAGAAAGGATATTTCATGGTAGATGCATTAGGCCATTTTTGTATTTTAGAGCATAGTTATATACATGAAAAAAAACCATTAATTTTCTTTCTAGCATTCTTTAGTGTAAAATATGTTGTGACCCCTTGTAGTTTTGTAACTGGAATGACTTCTCTATGAAGTAATATATATTTCTTCATTTGAATTCAACTAAAGTATTTTATGACAACTACAAGCTGAAATAACATAATCGAAATTAATCATAGTAATGCTAGAAAGTAAATGCATTGGTGGCAGATGTTCATATGAAATAATTTTTGGTACTGGTATCTTGTAGAATGTTAAGCAAAATGCAATGTTATAACAAGAAAATTTCCAGTACGTACTGAATTTCACAAAATAAAGCATTTTATATAGCTTCTACTCTGTATTTTGTACTTGTTAAATTTGGAACTTTTATAAGATGATACAGCTGCTTAACCAAGTAAAATTTTTGCCACATTCCTCTTAATTTTATAGTCATAGCTCTCTTCACTATGCTTTTTCCTGTCCATCAGGAAATAACCCATTGTTCTCTATGAGCCACTAAAATGGGACTTTTGTTAGCAGGGTACAATTTCTCCATAAATAAGATCACTTTATGAGGTGAGAAGCATGTAAAATTCTGTTGGTATCTTAATGTGGAGAGGGACTGAAATGCATAAAAGCATCAGTAAAGCTGGGAATCCTTCATGTAGTACTGAAGGCCCTACTTTGTCTGCAGTAATTAAATTACTGAGATATTTGAGATAGAATATTACCTGCTTTAAGAAAACTGAAAAATTTTCCTACTTTCAAAGCTATATTTATTCAAGTCATATAACTGACTTCATGCTACAGTTATATTCTTGTAATATAGATCCTAAAAAGTATGTGATCGTGACTGATATTTGTGTTCTAAATTCTTTCAGAACAATTTGTCCCCTAAACCTTTCTGCCCTTATAATATCTCCTATAGTTTTGTCTCTGTTGATGTTCACAGAGGTTTGATGATGGTGAGAGATTTATTTTTTAAGGTCCTTTTGACATATGAGGATGCAAAGGGAAAGAGGAAGAATGCTACTTTGTTCCACATGGGATACAAGGCTGAAAGGTTCAAATTGTATTGATATTCATGAAGCAAAACAACCAACTCATTTTTGAAATATTGAACGTAAACGTACAGATTGCCAACAAACACATGAAAAGATGCTCAACATCACTAATCGTTAGAGAAATGTAAATCAATACCACAATGAGGTATCACCTAACACTGATCAGAATGGCCATTATCAAAAAATCTACAAACAATAAATGAGAGTGTGGAGAAAAGGGAACCCTCTTGCACTGTTGATGGGAATGTAAATTGATACAGCCACTATGGAAAACAGTATGGAGGTTCCTTAAAAAACTAAAAATAGAACTACCATATGACCCAGCAATCCCACTAATGGGCATATACCCTGAGAAAACCATAATTCAAAAAGAGTCATGTACCACAATGTTCATTGTAGCACTATTTACAATAGCCAGGAGATGGAAGCAATGTAAGTGTACATCAACAGATGAATGGATAAAGAAGATGTGGCACATATATACAATGGAATATTACTCGACTCGGCCATAAAAAGGAATGAAACTGAGTTATTTGTAGTGAGGTGGATGGACCTAGAGTCTGTCATACAGAGTGAAGTAAGTCAGAAAGAGAAAAACAAATACTTTACACTAATGCACATATATGGAATCTAAGAAAATTGTACTGATGAACCTAGTGGCAGGGCAGGAATAAAGACACAGACATACAGAACAGACTTGAGGACAGTGGGGGTGGGTGGGGAGGGGAAGCTGGGATGAAGTGAGAGAGTAGCACTCTCTCACTACCAAATGTAAAATGGATGGCTAGTGGGAAGCTGCTGCATAGCACAGAGAGATCAGCTCCGTGCTTTGCAATAACCTAGAGGGATGGGATAGGGAGGGTGAGAGGGAGGCTCAAGAGGGAGTGGATACGGGGCGGGGATATATGTACACATATAGCTGATTCACTTCATTGTACAACAGAAACTAACACAACATTGTAAAGCAATTATACTCCAATAAAGACATTAAAAAAAGATTTTAAAAAAATGTTTCATTTTACATTTCAAAGAGATTATTAGCTAAGTGATTAATTCACTAAAATGCATTCAGACTGTAGAACAATGGCCAGGAGAAAGTAGTTATTTGAGTTAAGAAAATACCTATTGGTACTTTAACATAGGCCAGTGTTGCTGAAAAAGTCAAGCTCCCTAGATGCATGTGACTTCCAGATGTCTTCTCTCGAAGGGTGTAGCAAAGCTACAGAGCTGCATAATAGGCTTTCCTTTCTCTTTGGGAGCTAATTTGATAAGAATTTTTTAAATTGTAGATGTTTGTAGTGTAAGGCTCAGATATTTTGTTAAAAATTTTTAGTCCCGTTGACACTCTGGTGTCTATACTCTCTTTTCCACATTTCAGATCATGCACAAACTACATCTATCAAACGAAATTCTTTGTGAAACAAATCTTCTACTTTAATTCCAGTTATTTTGGACTCCTCAGCTTCATCTGTTCATCACATGATTGTTTTCTCTTCCTGAGTGTAAACTCATCCATCCCTCTTGCTTCTTTAAGTATTCCCTGGCCAGCCATCTGAATAGTGACACACTTTATCTGTGCTCCTATAGTACCTGAATATACTCTATGCATTTTAATTCTTGATTCATTTATGTCATTCTATCCCAGATTATAAATTCCTTGATAATAAAATGATCATGCATCATTGTACTTAGATTTTCTCAGGAATTAATATAATGCCTGGCATGTAGTATGTGCTCACATAATGATTAACTGTTCAATAAAGTGCATCTACCTATCTGCTTACTCAAGTCTTATCTGTCCTACAAGAAACATATAACCACCATTGCCAAGAAAAACCTTCATAGAGTTATCTCCTTTAACTCATTCAACTCCTGAATAGATTAACATACCAAAACAGAAAATAATACTAATTATAATACTAACGTTAACAAAACTATTCTAAAAGAGACAATAGCACTAACAGTAATACAATTTTTGGCATGTATTGATTAACATGTATTATACAGTGTGCTAAGTGCGAGAAAATAAGTGATCCATCCAAGGCAATACAGCTTGGGCTGAGGCGCATCAGAAAGTGAATCTGAGGACTGTTTGAACTAAAAGCCCATTGTAATTTTTGAATACTTTATGATATAGCCTTTATAAAATATTTCATATTTGAACAATATAAATATTTCAATAAATATCAGTTATTATTTTGTTTTCAATTTTATCTTGTATTGCTCTCCAGTTGGTTTATTTATGCAAAACTTTGGTCTCAATTCCATGAAGCAGAGCACATACTTTCTCTCATAACCTTAACATATCTAAGTTAGAAGTGATATTTTAACACTTATCAAATAGCTATGGAATTGAACTGGCCCCCAAACACAACAAAGCCATAGACATCAGTCCCGGTGAAAAAGATATGGAGGCCGTAGAGCATTGAATGCTAATTATTTGTTATATTACATTAAGTCCCCTACATACAAACCTTCAAGTCTGGAATTTTCAAACATGCGAATGTGAATTCTCATGTCCAGTCACGTAAGTTAGTTCACGTCTGGTGTATATTGTCACATGCGCACATCCTCTACAAGTGGTCGTGCTTTTGTGTACTTTACTATACAGTACTGTATAGAGTATGGTAGTACAGCATTTTTATTTCAAGCCCAGGATGTCCAGAAGAAAGAGTAAAAGCAGTGGGACGTAGCTGGTACTGTAAGATTAAGAATGTTTTCTTTATTTTTTGTGTTTGTTTTCATGTATTATTTGTGTGAAAAGTATTATAAACCTATTACAGTACAGTACTAGATAACCAATTGTGTTAGTTGGGTACATAGCCTAACTTTTTTGGACTTACAAATGCACTCTCAGAACAGAACTCATTTGTATGTAGGGGACTTTTTGTATTTTAAGATCATTATGAACCTCGATTATCTAATTAGTAAAAATGTTAAAACACAAGTTTAGACTGAATTTTTAAGCAGATACAAAATGATATATATTCTGTAATATAATTCTCTGCAATAATTTTAAAAGTCGAAATTTGTGTCTAAAAGATGTGAGTATTTTAATTATTTGGGGTTTAAATTTCATTATATTTCTTGCCTTTGAAAGTTTCTTGCTTAGAAACTTTGAAGATACGTGTTCTAAAAGTTATTTATAGAACCATTCCATTTAATATAAAATAAGGATAATTATGTTTCTTCATTGACAGTAAGAATATGGCAAGTGTATATGCATTTATTCCAGTTTAGATCTATGTTTCCAGCATTTTCCCAGTGCCTAGAAGTCTAAACTTTCTCCTAGTCACACTGTAGAAATTGAAGTCTTTTTTTTCTCCTGACAAGGCTTTTAAATGTTACCAGTTTCAACTCTTTAACCTCAAATTTAATCAAAAAGTTAGAAAAAAAGAAAACCCAAATATTTCTAGTGTGCATAAGTTAGTTTATGAGTCAAAAAAACTAAAACTATAAACATGAACATATTATGAAAGTTCACCAGATTTCTGGATCTATAAGCTCTCTTTCACTTTAGGATGAAAATCGAAGGTATTAACAATATTAATATATCAGACAATCCATTAAACCGTATGCCTCTCACCTAGCAGTATATTTTGCATACATCACTGCAGCATTATCATAAGGATAATGTGGTCTTCTCTGGGTGACTCACATGGAGAATCTATTATCTTTAATGGTGCAGAATAGAGAATGATTATAAAAAGTACTGCTTATATTTTGGAAACTCCTTTAAGATGGATTCTCCATTTCTTTGGGTGTTGTTTCACCTTCTTTCAAAAATTTAATATTTGTTGAGAGGCATGATTAACGCACAAAGAAGTCTGGAATTTTCAGTAAATATGGGACCCATTATAGTACCTCCCTCAGGAAAATGCTGAAGAAATCAGCCAGCACGCCAAGTACACTTGCTCCTTCTGTGAAAAAACCAAGAGGAAGAGACCAGCTGTGGGCATCTGGCGTCATGATTCCTGCATGAAATGGTAGCTGGTGGTGCCCAGACCTATAACACCACTTCTGCTGACACAGTAAAGTTGTCCATCAGAAGACTGAAGGAACTGAAGGACCAGTAGAAGTGCCACTATTTGAAGTTGCTAGCCTATAATAATGGGTTAATTTATGTAACAAAAAAATAATACTTGTAACACAAAAATTAAAATAAAAAAGCACTAAGAACTGGGTGATTATAGGAAAAGGTAAACTTACAAAAAAAAATTCAAAAATTCAAACCACCCCCAAATTTACTTCTACTTAACTAATTCTGTTTAACTCTAATGTTTAAATAATATATCTGTTTCATAATCTACTTTATTTTACAGAAAGAACAAGGGTTTTATGAACCACACACAAGAAAAGAGACACAAATGTAATAAGAAAAAGTAATTTAAGTACAAATTAGCTACTTGTTATTTATGAAAAAAAATTTTTAATTTAAGATATTATTGTATAAGTTCAAAAATAAAAGAAGTTTCACAACAAATGTGATGTGAAAATCATATCTCATTATGAAACATTTGCAGAAACTGTAATGATTAAATATAAACATTGCAGTGATAAAACGGTAATAAGTATCACCAGTTTAAAGAATTGTGTGTCATTAAACCACATTTTGAGATTCATTATTATTTCACCTGTAAGGAAATTGTGCTGTTTTAGAAACCATCCACTTTGTTCCCCATCATGACTTACTAGGGATGTCAAAGACAATATCATTAATTACCAACAGTTTCATGTGTTATGCATTGAGATGTCACAGAGGGTAGACTGTGAAATGTTGAATAATGGCCCATCAAAGATATTCACATCCTAATCCCCCAAACCTTAAATACCTTACCTTCCATGGCAAAAAGAACTTTGTGGATGTGATAAGGTTAAGGATCTTGAGATGGGAACATTGTTCTGGATTATATGAGTGAGGCCGATTTAATCACAAGGGTCTTTATAAGAAGGCAATAAGAGGGTCAGACACAGATGGCATTGTGATGTTGCAAGAGTAAAGATTTGAAGATATTATATTTCTGGCATTGAAGGTGGAGAAAGAGGCCATGAACCAGGGAATACAGGTTCCCTTTAGAGCTAGAAGAGGCAAGAAAATCAATTCTCCCCTAGACCCTTCAGAAGGAATGTAGCCCTTCTGACCCATTTTAGGACTTCTCATCTTGAGAACTGTAAAAGAACTATAAAAGAATAAACTTGTGTTGTTTTAAGCCACTAAGTTTATAGTAATTTGTTACAGCAGCAATAAGAAACCTGTACATCTCCCTTCTGCTAAAGACTACTTCCAACAATCTTGATGCTAAAGGCATTCCAACTGTGTTCCTGATTCAAAATTAGTTTCCTAGGAAACCTGAAAATTAGCAGTGCTCTGAGGAAGCAAAATCTAACGTGGAACCTTTCCAGGAGGAACACACAACAAATGTGCATAGTGATGTTTTCCCCATTACTGCTCCAATAATAACTACAACCTTATATTTAGTTAATTATGCACTTCAGAAAGGAGCATTTTCAAGTATTTCAAAGACATGGGATCCAACTCGACATTGATACCCATAGACACAAAGTGTTTTCAAGTGCTTTTATATAGATGGAGGATGCATAGGGACCAGGTAATTAAAGGAGACTTGGTTCAGTTAAAACTCACAGTGGGTTCACTTGAGACATAAACTCTAAATGTATAATTGGAAGAGACATATTTTATAATTATTATAACCCTTACATTGGGTCCTTGGCCAGGGGAAAAAGAGCTAGTACAGTAGAAATTGGCAGGTAAAAGATTTGCTACTGAAATTTTGGCCAAGAGAATGTAATAAAACCTATTTTGTATCGGATGGGAAACAATTCTCCATAACTCTCTTATCTTTCTTTATCCCCACATATTAGCACTCAATTCTCAGGTTCATTTACATTCCAGAAGATAGAGACTGTCTCTTCCCCTCCCAGGGATCTGCTTACTTACATTACAAGGTAGTAAGAATGAAGTCTCTCTCTAGAAGGAAATATAGGCAGGTTTGCCAGTACCCCTCTTATAGGAATGGGTAATTTCTAAGCTCACTGTTCCTCAGCTGTGACACGGTCCTGCTATGTGTGCAGCATCCACCTGGACTCCCATCCACATCGCCCCAATGGAATCTGTAGGTCAAAGGGAACCTATGTCACCTGCTACACCATGAGTAGTAAAATGTCTAAATTTATCTGACTTGTCTCCTTACTAGTTGAATCTATGGAAGTGTGACTAACCATACTAGCAATTACCACCACACTTTTATTAGGGAATGTGTGATTGTTTTACAGTAGTCTAACACACATTCCCATGATGGTTTGCCTTTCCTGCTTACAAGAACTTAACCAGCACTATCAGCCAAAGACTTATAGAAAGTTATATCCACTGACACAGACTCCTTAATAATATTCCCTGATATACAAAGTCCCTCATAATGTAAAAAACCTATTTTCCAGCAAAAAAAACAAAAAGGTGCCACAGTGGACACATGAATCTGAGATTTGTTGGCTCTATCACATTCAGTGCCACCCAGAACATTGTGCTGATAGAATGCAAAAATGATCTCTGAAGGTTCAGCTGAGCTATCCTTTTGGAGATCATGCCATGCAAAGATAGAGTGCTATTCTCCAGGACATGGTATGCACGCTGTATTAATGATAATGGTATGATGCTGTTTCCCCAGGAAGCAGGAAGTAAGGGTTGGGGTAGGGTTGTCTCTGTTTATTATCATATTCAGTGATCCATTTCAGGGAATGTGTGCTGTATATCACCAGAACACTGAACTCTGGTGATTTAGAGAGTCCAGTCCCAGATAGAGAATTCCTCCACTAGGGGCACAGCAAGCATCCCTCTAAATTTTAAGCTGCCATTTGATCATTTCAAGCAAGGAAAAAAAATACCATCCCATCCTGGCAGGCAGACTGTTAGTACACAATAGGGGCAGAGAAAACTTTGGTACTCTGATGATGTATTGGGTTGGCCAAAAAAGTTTGTTCAGGTTTTTCCATCAGATGTTTGAAAAACCCGAACGAACTTTTTGGCCAATATTTATCTCTTGGAACTCCTTTATCTTACTTTCATGGTAAATGGGCAAGCATTTCAGCTATGGACTGAGAAGGACCTAATGATCAGAGGTTCAGAGCACTCAGGGGTGAAGTTCTGGATCATGCCATCAGGGAAGTCACCTAAACCAGCAGCAATGTTGGCCTAGGGTTTAAAGATTTTAGAATGGATAATACAAAGAGGCAAAGAATCTCAGGTGTGGCCTTGAGAACAGGTTTAGAGGCCCAGGTCTCACTAACTTTCCCCTTGTATGTTTATTCAAGAAAAGAGACTGACCAGAACACTGGAGGCGATATTTCCAGGAATTCTTGTATGAAGCAAATGAATTCATGAATCATGAAACGTGGACTGAAGTTGATGCATTGGTGCACCACCCAGAACTTCCCTCTGGCACTGAGATATTCATTTCTCCAGCTATTGTGAGTAAGTGATGCTAATATCCTTAGCTGAATCACTCTCCGGACACTGTCTTCAGTAGAAGAGAGCTGCTTTACCCAAGGCCACACTCCTATTTCAGAAGCTGCCACATCCAAAGACTAGTTCACATAGCATAGGAATATTGAGAATGATTCCTTCAGAGATGGATAAAGATGAAAGGCTATACCAGCTCTAGAACTCCCAGTGCTATCGTGAGGTCAAATCTGCTCACTTTAGTGACTCCACATGGGTTGATCCCAAGGGTACTTCCAATAGACTTTCTACATAAATAATCTCTATCTCTGGACATTCTCTAAAGAATCTGACATAAGACAAGTATGAAAAGCCTGTGAAAGCCATGGGATAATTTGTCAGAATATCAAATGATACTTATTACAGACTCTATTGTATGTTCTCTATTACATACTCCATTGTACGTTCTCTATTTCCTAATGATGACGTATTTATATATCAGAGACTCTTGTTTGAAGCACCAATGGTTTTCTGAATTACCCATTAGTATGACAACTACTGCCACAGACTCCACTCTTCCCCTGAGCAAATTACCTGTCCTTTTATAGCAGCAACCCGAAGAATTGAAGTGTAAAACTGACAAACCAATTTTTCACATGAATTTGCAGAGACTCCAGCCAAAAGTAAGACAGAGGTAGAAGAAATATTGTTCACACAAGAGAGAAATGGATTTTCTGCTTTGACTGCTTCCAAGAACTTGAGATGATAAATGAACTGATAACAATAGCGTCTCTTATTTTCAGGAAAAATGTCTTTATGTTTCATTTATCTGGTTATTGAAATACAGAGAATATTTGACTAGTATTCAAGAATCCACTTGTAAAAAACTGGTAATGTTTCCTCCATCCCACAAATAATATATGATATAGTGAAGAATCTCATAGATACATTTTTAGTGTTTAATTAAAGGATATTATTTTATCCTTCATTCTTGACATATTTGTATCTTTATAGGATTTTTCCTTGACATATTACCTTGATATATTTTCCTTATAGGATTACTCATTTTTATTTATCTGATTTTCATTTGCCTTTATGTTAATTGTTTGCATGTGCATTTAGTTGTTTGTAATTATAAGTTTCATAATATATATTTTTTGTGGTACTATTACTTTAACAAAGAAGACAAGAATTTTTTAAATTGGGCCCTGGCATTTCCTTTAATACTGATGACTTGGTGGCCTGGATTATTATTATTTCCTATTTACTTCACACATCTACACAGTATTGAAGTTCTGTGCTTTTGCTCACTTACATCTTCCACTTGAAACTTTTCTTCACTAGCCCGTAAATTCATGTCTGCTTTTCTGGTAAAGTATCTTGTCAAGAACTTACTGACACATCTACATTGTATGTATACTTTATTATTTATAAATAAAATAAATCCTCTTTCAGCAACTTTCCACCAACATGTTTGCAATTATACATATTTACTCTAAGTAATATTTTTCTTTAAAAAGAGTAAAAAATAAATAATAAAAACAATCTGGCCAAATTGTTTATATTTTTCTTAATAATTTCTATCACTTTCAGTTTTTAATAACTTCTCACCCAAACATTTGAGACATATAGCTTCCCTTTTAATTCCATTTGCTGATTTTAAAATGTAATCTTCAATCAAATTAAAATTTATTTTAAAAGGTGTGAAATTATTTAAATTAATCATCTTTTCAAATTTCAAGCCAATATTTTCAATGTTATTTAATAAATATTATCACTCACTTCCATTAATTTGACATTCTTACTTTATTATTTATTAAATTCTTTTATATTTTAAAATCTGTTTGAGGGAGGTTATCTGTTCAATTCCTCTGTTTGTTCATGTTATTAAGGATTTTTAAAAATCATGTGGTTTAACTCCAAAACACCATGAGGTTGAAATTCAAATGACTTTAAGCAGCTAATTATTGGCATAAGTTTTCTCTTCTATAAAATGTGATAACAATATTTATAATTAAATCTTACTGTGAGAATGAAATGTAAGCTTATATCATGCCCACCACTAGAATCTAGAAATGATAATTCCTTACTGTTTATCCATTCATGCATTTGTTTAACAGAATATAAATTTATTTAGCTCCTATTTTATTTTCAGACATTCTGCTGAGCATTAGAATATATTAATGAAAGCAATTTTTTAAAGAAATAGCCTCTACTCCCCAAGATGTCAGAGTGTCTTGACAGAGGACAAACTGACATGTTACTGCTTGACACATGCTAAGATAGGTGGATATTCATGTGCTAAATTAATGAAAAGGAGTCCAAATAACCCAATTTGTGGATCTCCAAAAGGGTGTGACCTGAGAGAGGTGATGCTTGAGTTGAGACGTGCATTCTGATCAGCAGTACACTGTTAACCTAGGGGGCCTAATTCTAAGGCATACTGTTAATGCTCTGATAGTAAATACTAGGTGCATTCATATGAAAAAAAAGTGGAGATTTTTTTACAAGCATCCTGGGTTTTGAAACATAGTTCACAATTGTCCTTAGATCTAGTGATTAATTAACATTATCCTTCTTTACTGCCATCAGTTACTCTTCAGGACTACCATTTTTACTAAATCTTTAAACAGCATCTCAGCCATTGCTGAGTTTCAGCCACTGAAACTACCTGCTAGAAATAGCTATAGAATGGCCAGTATTCTGTCAGGTTTTGACAGTTTGGTAGGAAATGGTATGAATAATTTTTTATAGATTTCTTTGCTATCTTCTCCTATTCTGTTTTCTATTTGCATTCATTAATAGTTGTTTCAAGTAAAATTAATATCCAGCATCAGGTTTTATTGAAATTACATTCATCTCTAAATAATTTAACATGAGGTGATATCTTTATAATGTTCAATCTTCTCATTCTAGAAATCTCTTTATTGCTTTACTCAAATCTTTTATATTTTCCAGGGAACATTTGTGGATTAACTATTTGAGTACCATATATTTTATATTATAATATTTTCTAAATATTTATGCTTTTCATTGTTGTTATTGTGAGCAGGTTCTGCTTCAACATAATCTACTTGCTGATGAGGGCTGGTTGTAAGTTGCAATAACACAAGAGGCTGAATTATCAGAGAAGACTCACAGAAATCATAGATCTTACCCCAAACCAAACTTTACTAATGATTAGTGAGAAATAAAAGTAAAAATCACCCAGACGTGTATAAGCGTCTGCTTTTGGAAGGCACCAAATTATCAGATGCAACTTCCAAAAAGCCCCTTCAATGCATTGGGACACATCTTGGTTTTGGAGTACAAGACATTCTAAGTGTAGGGCAAGCTCAGAGGAAATACTTAAGGTTGGGGCTTTATAGTTTATATGTTTGGTTTCCAAAAAGCTCTATCCCATAAATCCACATATTCCAGGTTATTTAAACTAAGCAACCCAAATGGATTAAATATGTCTCACTAAAATGTTTTCTTATAAAATTTCTTATAAGTTTCTTATAAAAATATAAGAACTCCCTCAAGTAACTTACTGCTATCATATCACATCCAAATGTTCATTGGGGAGTCTGAAAGGGGTGTTTCGTTTTTTAGTTGAATTGTTAATAAGTATATACTTTCATCACTCAGAAAATAATATAACAGATACCCATGTAATAATATGGAGGAGTAAGGCAAGCTTTATCGCTAACATTTTATTTCTTTAAAACAAATATGGCAATGTTTTAGTATCATTTAAATTTGAGGGCTGACTATATGATTATATGTTGCATTATTTTTTTTTTCTATACTAGCAAAATACTTTTATTATTTTATAATGATAAAACAGGAAAGTAAAGATTTCTTTTTGGTGTATACCAGAGTTCAGGGAAGTGGAAGAATAAGGGAATTAATAGGACTTTTTTGTACTTTGATGACAGTAAAAAGTTAACAATACCAACTGTTTGACATAAAACTTATAGCCCCCCAAAACACATATATAAAGGATAATAGTTTTAAAATCTATGAAAGTAAAAATTATACAGTCAGAAGTTCTAATGCTTATTCCATCTTTATTATAAAATTGTAAACATTTAACAAAGCAAGTGTGTATAACAAAAGTCCAAGCACCCTTTTCTTTTGAGTCATGGCTCCTGAAAGATGGAGATTTGCACTGAAGCGAAGTTGTCTTCTTCCCTGACTACCCAAAAACCAGATTCATTAATAAAGCCACAGGCAGCTCCCTGTGGGGACTCCAAGCATCACATTTTATTGCTCTGACACTGCAACAAGTGAGAAGCCTTCTGTCTGTCTAGGTGGCTTCAGGACTAAGGCAGGGGCAGCCCTCCCCACAAGGGGGAGGCAGAGGTGCGAGCGCCCGTGGATAGAGGTGAGCAGCAGCCAGAGGGAGACCAGGAGAGGAAAAAGGACCTACCACCAGCCTTCGGCCCCCTATTTTTGGTAGAGAACCCGCTGAAGTCACCCTCATCCCCTTCAGATCAGGGAACTCACTAAGACGGTAGAGTCTTCACTGGCTTTATGATTCATTCCCTTCTTTGAGAGTTATATTCATTAACTGGGGAAGGCAGGGAGGGTGTTTAAAGGGGAAATGGCCCAAATACCAATCGTGGCGGCAAATGGCTATTAGAGAAGAAGATCTGAGGGCCCAAGTACCCCCATGAAAGGCACTGCTGGTGCAAAATAGTTACCAATGTGTGTATAAGCTTTCGCCCCCTTAAAGCCACTCAAGCTGGTTGTGTGAACATTTTCATTGGCTCAATTCTTTACATATGATACTCCTTATCCATTTTGAGGCTCCAGGGAAATAAAAATGGGGTTGTGGTTTCGCCAGAGACCACTCTGCATATACTCCACTCTTTTCAGTGTACTATTTTCTCTCTGACACCCGTTTCACAGGGTCTCACCTTGTGCTTACCAGTTTGATTTCGTTACATTGAAGTGCTGTGTCTTGATTTCCCACAAACAGCCACAGGTAATACTCTGTTGTGGACTCTTAGCTTAGTCAAGACCTAAAAAGTCATAGACCTTAGAAGGGAAATCCACTTGAATCTTTAGAAAGGATGTATCAGTGTTACAAAGCAATTCTCTTTAAAAAGTGCAAGTCATCTGACGAGGGAGTGGCAGAAGTAGTAAAACAAAGTGGAATTCCTTCCTCTGGCCTGGCTTGCATCTTCCCTGCCAAACAGGGCACACCTATTTTTCCTCCTTCCCACAAACCTTTGCGTTCTGGGGAAAGGATACCCAGCTCCTTACTATGCTAGGGTTCCCTGGGGAATTCGAATGACTCTTTTCCTCTCCAATCTAGTAAATCAGTGCCTTAAGGAGTTTTTCCATTTGGGCTGGAGAGAGAAAGAAGGGGAGGCAGAAAGAAAGGTTATGGGAAATGAGGACAGGGTGCAGGAAAGACATCTGCGCCTTACTCAACAATGGTCACCTTCCTAACACATTAAATATGAGTTTTCAGGTAAACTGCGAAAGGCAGGAAGTTACAACAAAAGAGGACATAAGAATTCCAATTATTTCATTTCAGCATTTGGCCTGGGGGCCGCCTGCGGTCCTGCTACCAACACATGGGAGGAAGGGATTCCTCAGCCCACGTCCTCCTAAATGCCAACCTGGAAGAACAGCATTCTGGGAGGAGGAGGAACTGCTGGAAAGACCACCTCTGTGTCATTAACTGTGCTGTCTCATGGCATCCTCTTCCATTTTGGCACATACAGTCACAGCCTGCACTTATGGAAATGATTTTCCAGTGAACCTCCCTTTGCCCTGAAAGCTGACAAAGAGCAGGAATAAAAAAGGCTCTTAATCAAAAGGAAACCCTAAGTTTCCAATGCCACTTATCAATTTAAACCACCACCTACCCTAATCTGTTTTAAAACTTTTTAAAAAAATTTAAAATCTTTTCTACGCTACAAATTGCAAACAGTTCTGCTATAAAGTTTCAACAAAAATGTGTCCCAAAATTGGGGCAAGTGGAGAAATCTTGGATTAAGTCAGCATGATAGCACAGATTTTAATTGCTTTTTTTTTTTTTTTTTTTTTTTTTGCGGTACACGGGCCTCTCACTGTTGTGGCCTCTCCCATTAGCCTCCGGACGCGCAGGCTCAGCGGCCATGGCTCAAGGGCCCAGCTGCTCCGCGGCATGTGGGATCTTCCCAGACCGGGGCACGAACCCGTGTCCCCTGTATCAGCAAGCAGACTCTCAACCACTGCGCCACCAGGGAAGCCCTAGCACAAATTTTTATAAGCCTGACATTGTGGGGTTTCACTGTTAGTTTTTTAGTCATTTGGGTAGAAAACGACCTGTAGAACCCTGTCCTGCTGTCCCAACATCAGATAACGATACCAGCAGATGGGGTGGGGCCAGCCTAACATAGCACAACTGCTGGCGGGGAGCCCTGGGCCCCACAGAGCCTGACAGGACCAGGCCTCAGCCCCACGGCTCTAGCTCTGCCTGCCCAGCTCCCCAGGCTGTGGGCTTTTGGTCCAAAATAGTTGCTCTTTCTTGAATTTGAGAACAAAAATATAGGCTGTATGAACATTGAAAACACCACAAATCCTCCTGTTACTGAGGCCCTAGAAGGTCGTCCAAATCATTCATCCACTCCTCCGAAGTCCTCTTCTTCAGCAGGGAGTCAATCAGGTCGGCATCTCCAGCCATGCTGGCCAGCCCGCTGCTACCCGGCTGCCCACTGTAGGCAAAGGGCAGTTCTTGGCCTGCGGTCTGCACAGGGTAGGCTTGGGCACAGTGTAGCGCTGCCCAGCCGCCCACTGTTGGGGCAGGGCTCTGGCTGGCTGAAGGCCCACAGCTCAGGCCCAGCAAGCCCTGCTGTGGGGCTCCCTGGGGAGGTGCTGGGGCAGGGGCACTGGTCCTCACATGGACCAGTGTATGTGCTGGTCCATGGACCCCGCTGCAGCTGCTGAGCTCATGGGGGCCGTGGGCCTGCTGGGCATCGCCTGGGAGAACTGCGGGCTGGACATTTTCAGGTGGGCCTGCTGCATGTGGAAACTGGAAGCTGCAGTGAAGGGGCTAACAGTGTTGTTCCTGGGGCCTGGCCACTCAGGTTCGGCATTCCCTGATGTTGCCATGTGGAATTCTGGCCTCCTTTGGTTGCCGATACCCTTGGGACCTGTGGCTTAGTTAAACCAGAGTTCAGAGTCCCCTTATTGTGCTGTTGGGAAAGACCAGAGTTCCCCAGAGAGTTCTGCCCATAGGCAGCTGAAACCGAGGTGTTCTGGCCCACACTGGTCTGTTGTATTATTTTTTGAGAAGTTAAAGTATATCAGTATTTACAATTCAACTAAAAGTATTTTGTTTTTACTCTCTTGCATGATACATTATTCTAACACATTCTTATATGCTACACAATCAATTGCAAATAAGATTAGTTGAAAAATAATCTTAACAATAACCATTCCTTAGTAAAATGAAGAGCATCATGCAGATGAAATATTCTCAACTCCTGCATAAAGCAACAAAAACAGATTGCATGCTCTATTGGTCCCATGAATCTGGTAAAATATCCTCCATTGACACTAATATAAAAACACGGTATTTCTAATAGGTATATCTTGTCCAACTCTATCTTTTACCATATTTGGTAAATGAAGCTCTAACAGCCAAGACCAAGCAAAGATAGAACCAGAATTGTTGTACACTGCTTAGTTAACTGTAGTTAATGCTATAGAGATAAGCCTGAGACAGCCTTCATTCAATTATTTGCCATTGTCTTGTTTCCTCCTTCGGTGTTAATAATTTTTTTCTTAATTTTTGTAATTTAAATTTAAAACAAATACATATGTCCATTTGAGATTGCTTGCTGATTTACATTTTCAAATCAAAGCAATCAGTGTTTTCTTTCAGGTCATGAAATTTGTCTTCTCTTATAAGTTTGCATGTTACTTCTGTTTCATTTTTTCTGGTATATTCCTTAAGGACTAATTTTAATATTTGTTGCAATTTTTTCTCTATCTTTATTGATCATCGATTGTTATTCTATACAATTCTTTCTTTGTTTATAAAATGGAAATATCACCAGGTTTACATTATTTATTTTGTTTTCTACTCTTTCAATTCTGCTTCTCTGCCTCCCATTTGAATTTTAATTCTTAGGTGTAATTTCTTTACAATATTTAAAAAATGGTTTCCCTTTTTATCTTGAATGTGTTCTTATCTCCTGAATATTTGTTTTGCTTTATTTTATATATAACCTTTCAGGTCTCCAGTTTGAGAATGCATACTTTATATTTTCTAGAATACTTTATTTTATGTAAAATATTTGTAAAAAAAAAAAAAACCTGCCTTTTCTTTCAGTTGTTCAAATTAATGATCCCTTTATTTTTATTGAGGGAAAAAAAAGAATACACCTTCATAATTGATTTCTATCAGTTTACTAATGATTTATTTAAAAAAAAAAAAACATGTATGCAGAACCAGTGTTTCCCAGACAGGTTGCCGTGATTGTGCCTGTGCTGTCTCCTAATCCCTTTCATGTTCTCTAGGATGATAAGAGAGTCAGTTCCATAGGTGTCCTCAGACTATAGATGTCAGTTCCCAATATTGACAATAGGGTGTACAACACTGACATTAGCAAGTCCTGATTTCTGCTGCCATGATGGACTGAAATGGAAAGATTTCCCTGCTCCTAGTCTCTATTTTTCTGAAAATGGGGAACCTAATTTTATTTTTTTTTAATCTGAGGCTGTCTCTTATTTAGGGACAAAACAAAAACAAAAAATCTTTGTTTCATTAATCATAATATATTCCACATAATGGAAAATATATAAAATAACAGTTACCATCCACTGAAATTCAGCTCATTAAAATTGTGCCATGTTTCTTCAGATTTCTCTCTTTTAAAGGAAAAATATATTACAGGTATATTAAACACTATCCTACAATTGTTGCATGTCATTCTCAATAATAATTTTGTACTTTCCCTACTTATTTTTTGCATCTTTGTAACAATTATTAGTGTAAAATACAACTTTTATTTGTTTTCAAAATTTGCACAAATAGCATCATAGTGTGTGTTTTTTAACCTTCATGAAAAGAACACATTCAGATGGACTTGTTCAATCCTTTTTTAATTTATTTTAAAAATCGAAGTGATAATTGGAGGTTCAGCAACAATGTTGCAATCATGAGTAAAAAAATAAGATTCTCAGAGAGAGCAGCTTTGATAACACTGAGGTGCTGAATCTACTCCACAGTTTTGAAAGAAAAGTAAACCCCTGCTTGTTTAAGACACTATTAGTCAGGTTTTCTCTTACTTTGATCCAAAAGTAAATGCTACCTAAAATGCTCTTTACTGTATAATTCCTGGTGCACTTATGAATTCTCCACTGGATACTTGAGTCAGGATTTCTACACCTTACGTTCATTTTGTGTGTGTGTGTGTGTGTGTGTGTGTGTGTGTGTGTGTGTGTGTGTGTATTCAGCAGACTCCATAACCTTTACAATCAACATGGTTGCCATAGCTACTAAAAGCTCCAAACTTTCGGTTCCACTACACCTTGACCTTTATTTGCATTCAGTCTCAAACCAGGATCAGCAATAATTTGGATAATGTGATGATATATTCTATGAGCCACCTGTGTTTATTTCTAATATTCAAGTAGAATATTGGTCCACTCAAAATATGTAAATGACCTGCAACAGTAAGAAGTGGTTATTGTCCTTAGAATTAAAGGAGTAATGGAAAATTAATGTTATGGAATCTAGAAAGAGCTACATTTTTAGTAAAGAGGCCATCAAAGAACATATGGCAATAGAAGAACACAACTACTTCCAGAACGACTATCAGATAGGAAGGATCCAGATATAAATAAGTTCAGGACTTCATTCCTTTCACTGTGTTTTCCTCTTGGTGCCTCCCATGGGCAGAAACCAACTGGATGCCAACTGCAAGGTATCCCTGGTGAAGCAATCAGTAGATACCAGTCCTTCGTGACAAATATCCAGGGAGAGAAGCTCCTAATGAAGTGGAGTGCAGAGATTAATCAGTGTATCTGGCATATCTTTCTCCATATATATTGACTGCTTGTTTAGATTTTTATTTTAAACTTAATAATTTTGAACTCTACAACTCATTAGAAAATACATACATTCAGATACATCAGATGCTGTCCTTCTTCAGTGTAATCCATTTATTTTTGCTGGCAAGCTTTTCCAGAATCCACAATGTTCTGAGTACTACCACAGTGATGTGTATTTCTAGGGAGATTGACCTAGAGAGTTGTGACAGAGCAGAAGAGTCTAGGTTACAATAGAAAAAATTAGCTTTCACCAGACTTCTCTTGCATGCACCACATGGCTTGGAAGCCCTAAGACAACATCTAAGATATTCAGGTACCTTGAAGCCTCCCAGCAGGAAAGATCATATGGAGAGACTACAGGAATTCAGTGAAAGATGCCCAGGGCACATAGCTATTCCAGACCCTAGCTGGTCATATCTTTCTTGTCCAAACATGAGACATGTGATAACAAATAACTTGGAATGGCCAACATTCCACTAAACTAAATTGCAATAGTTTGAAGGGCCAGCAAGGACCTATGAGACTTGTCAAAAATTTCACAGGTAGATCTAGGGAATTTGAGAGACATAGTCAACCTTGATAAGCTTTTATATACTAACATATCTCTGGTAGTCTGGAAAGCTGTGCACGTGCAGTAGGCTATGAGTACACTCAGGAGTCTCCAAAGAAGTCAGGAACTACCTATAGTTTTTGACTGAATGAGAGACACTGTACACATAGACAGTAAAAGCCAAGAAAGAATAGTAAATTCCTGGAATTTTTAAATACATCCCCTTCTTTCAAAAAGGTTTATTGGTAAAGGGTTGAACGCTTACTGGCTCAAGCTGTTTAAGCACAAGCTCTGGGCAATTATTGGCTGATGTGTAAACTATATTGACCTAGGGGAAGTATTTAGAAATCTAGGCTTAGTAAACAGAAATAAATAAAAATAAAAACAAGATTTTTTAAAAAATGAGAATATCCCCAAAATACATGATGAAAAATCTGGCATGATGGATAGGAGAAATAAGCATTTCAATAAAAATAAGAGGAAAATTCAAAGTGCCATTCATAATAACATATAGAACAACTAGACAGAAAGTCAGCAGTGGTATAAAAGACTTGAACAACACTATCAACATAAAACTGTATAAAGAAGTGTTTAAAACTCAAATAGAATCGAATTAGAAATTATCAAAAGATGAAAAAAGAGGACATTTATAAATATTCGGAAAATAAAAATACACTTCTAAATAATCCAAAGAAGAAATTACAAGTGAATTTAGAAGATACTATGAACTAAATGAAAATGAAAACAAAACATTAAAACTTGTAGATGCAGCTAAAAACTTACATATAAGAAAATTTATAGGGACAAATACATCTTTTGGCAAATAAAAATATATCTTGAATAAAAAACCTTAGCTTTCACCTTAAGAAATGAGAAAAAATAAAATAAATCCAAAGAAAACAGAAGGAAATCATAAAGATGAGAAGTCAGCAAAATAGAAAAAATTAAAGCAATACTGAATGTCAATAAAACCAAAAGTTAATATTTGAAAAGATAAAATCGACCAAGAAATTTTTTAGAAAACAAAGGTACAGGTCAAAATCAGCAAAGAAAAAGGGACATCACCACTGACCTCACAGAAATTTAAAATATGCTAAAGGAATAGTGTAAACAACTTTATACAAACAAATTACACAACTTAGATAAAATGGAAAAATTCTTCAAATGAAAAAAATAAAATTGATTCAAGAAGAAATAGAAAGTTCAATTGACATAAAGAAATTGAATTAATAATTGAAAATGTTCCCATAGAGAAAATTGTAGTCACAAGAGGCTTTATTGCTGAATTTAATTTGATATTTAAAGTAGAAATATTACCAATCCTTCATAAATTCTATAAAATAGAAGAAAAGTGTATACAAGCCCACACATTTTATGAGACCAGTAATACCTTAATGCCAAAGCCAGGCAAAGATATCATAAGAAAAGAAAACAGTAGCCAATATCTATTGTAAATATAGAAGCAAATGTTGTCAACAAAAATTTGCCACTCAAATCCAACAACATATAAAAAGGATTATGAATCCTAACCAAGTGGCATTTATTCTAGGAATAAGTACAATAAACTATATTAATAGAATAAAGATAAAAAATACATGATTAACTCAATAGATGCAAAAAAAGCATCTGATAAAATCCAACACCAATTTGTAACACAACTTCTCAAAAACCACTAATAAAAGAATGCTTCCTCAACTTGACATCTACAATAAATCTACAGGTAAATTTTACTTAATGATGAAAGAATTTTTTCAGAACTAGGAAGTGCAATCAAGAATAAATAAATAAATAAAGTTAGCATTATAACTGGAAAAAAGAGGAGAAAAGCTCTATTTGCCAATAACAATATTCTGTATGTAGAAAATTATAAAGAATCTGTAAGAAAATGACTATAATAATTGAGTATAACATGTGCAAGATGCATGACTAAGATACAAAAGTCTATTTTATTTATATACACCAGTAAACAAATTGAAAATAAGTTTAAGAAAACAATTTCATTTCACAGTAGATATATATATAGATAATTTATTTATTTATTCATTCATTTATTTTTGGCTGCATTCGGTCTTCCTTGCTGCGCTCAAGCTTTCTCTAGTTTCTAGTTGTGGCGAGTGGGGGTTACGTTTCATTGTGGTGCACGGGTTTCTCATTGCAGTGGCTTCTCTTGCTGTGGAGCATGGGCTCTAAGGTGGGCAGGCTTCAGTAGTTGTGGCACACGGGCTTAGTTGCTCCATAGCATGTGTGATCTTCCCAGACCAGGGATCGAACCCGTGTCCCCCTGCAATGGCAGGCATATTCTTAACCATTGCGCCACCAGGGAAGTCCCCTGTGATATATTTTGAAGCCAGGGTATGTAATGCTTGCAGTTTTTTTTCTCCTTTCTCAAGACTGCTTTGGTTATTTGGGGTCACTTGTGGTTACATATGAATTTTAAGATTATTTTTTAGTAGATAAATAAAATGTAGTATTCTATGAAATTTTAGTCAGCAATTTAAAACAGAAACTAAATTGATACAACTATGTGCTACGACATGGATGAGGCTCTAAAACAATATGCTACGTGAAAGAAACCGGTCTCAAAAGACTACATATGGTATGATTTTATTTATAGAAATGTTCAGAAGAAAGAAAACCTCTAGAGACAAGGGTGTGGAGATTGACTACAAGGAGTACAAGGGTGCTGGAAATGTTTTAGGGATGATGGAAATGGTCAAAAATAGTCTAAATGGTGTTGGTTGTGCAACTCTATAAATTAACTAAAAATATTGAATTTTACACATGAGGCAGGTGAATTATATGGTATGCAAATATATTTCAATTTAGCCCACGCTAATTTTCCCATTCTTATAGTACTCCATCCTCTATTATAGTGATTCTTTTTTTTTTTTTTTTTTTTTTTTTTTTTTGCGGTACGCGGGCCTCTCACTGCTGCGGCCTCTCCCGTTGTGGAGCACAGGCTCAGCGGCCATGGCTCACGGGCCCAGCCGCTCCACGGCATGTGGGATCCTCCCGGACCGGGGCACGAACCCGTGTTCCCTGCATCGGCAGGCGGACTCTCAACCATTGCGCCACCAGGGAAGCCCTATAGTGATTTTTAATCAGGAAATCATATAAGTAGCCCTACAAAATACTTCAAGAAAATTTGCGGTTGGCCAAAACATTCATTCAGATTTTTCCGTAAGATGGAATGGAAAAATCTTAATGAACGTTTTGACCGACCCAATATATACTGAGTCCCCATCCAATAACCAAGGCTAGCATATGGAATTTACATAAGGAATGTATACATTCTAGGTTTGTTTCCCATGAGCAATCCTAGACAAATAAGGTAGCTTTTGAAAAGCAGTGTATAGCTAAAGATGCCCCTGTTAACAAATGGTAAGAGTGTTTGCCAGGATGTCTGTGTTTAATATATTTAAGAAGGAGCTTGGACTAGTCACCTTTCTGTTTCCCAGGATAGATGCTAGTAAAGAGAGAGACTGTACTGGGGGTCCACTACAAAATCTTTCTTTCTCATTATGTACTCAGAAAAAAATTTTTATTTTTGTATTTTTTATAACTTAAGGGTTGATCCCATTTGGAAAACCATGTCACCTAAGACAATATACTCCAGATACAGTTGAGCCTTGAGCATTTGCCTATTGAAATGTGTATTTTTCTATTGTAAATTACTTTAAAAAAATTCTCTATTATTTTCCTCTTTGGGAATTACATTTTTATCATTTTAAAGTATCTGTACAGAAAGTTTATATTACCATTAATTTAATTTCAAGAAAGTAAAAAGAGTGTTAGAAATTATTTGTTCTAAAAAAGAGGTGCACTATGCCTGATATGGATGAGAACTGCTTTCATCCTTCGCAAATGCTCTCTTTGTGAGCAATGCCCTTCCTATCTCACCCCATCCTTCATCCAGTTTTCTTGTCTGTTTTCATATATTTATGCAACTTTAAAAGGTGCTCATCCTTTAAGTGCCTCCTCTGTGACTTTCATAATTTATTCCATAAGACATCAGTGCTTCTTTTCTTATGTTCTTCTGAATTTAGTAAATGCTTATACTCCTGAATTTTCACACTATACTATACTGAGCCCAGAGAATAAGGACAAGGCATTTTAGCCTTATTTTTTCTTGAGTATCTAATATGTACTTAGTGAGTGTCATAGCACTTAGTGGTAAGTAAATATAAGTTAAATAAACATTTGATGTAAAAATATTTTGTTAAATAAGTATAAATATTCTGTGTAGTATTTATTCCACATTGTGAGATATAAATGTCTTTTTTGGTATATCAAAAAGCTCCAAAATATATTGAAAATATGTTTTCTTATATTTTTATAACAATGATTAATTATATCTAAGAAATTAGGATAAGACATCTTTACACATAAAATCAGACTTTAATCACATAATCCTCCTTTTAAATATTAGTTCTTAGGTACTATAAAACTCTGGGCATGTAATAACATTCTGTGTAAAACAATTATCAAAATAATAACAAAGGGTTTGTTTTCCCCATATCCATGTACTTTTACGGATACAAGTGTTATGTATTCAAGTTGAAGTAAAAATGTCATCTTTCACACACATCCAACATTTTCTAACCTGTCTTTTTTATACTGATAATTTTGCATTTCATAGTTTTATTTCTTTCAAAAATACTCTTTATTCTTAAAACTCAGTCTATTTTAATATAAATAGTACTTAGTCTTATATTGAACAGTGATAGTGTACATTGATAAAAATCTCACCTTTCAGAACCTACATTTCTACTTAGAGAACTAGTAAATTGTTAAAGGAGGAGCTATATAATTGATTTCATCATTATTTCTGCCTTGTAATGTCAGCAACTTAACTTGCATCAGCCCAAGAGCATCTTAATCATTATATTCAAAGACAATTGTTTGACTTTCTCACCCCCGAAGCATTCTTGGCTTCCCTCTATTTTGCTTTTTTTCTAATAGTGTTAGATTTTTTTTCTATATGCTCTTGGTGTGAAAACATGTAGTTAATATGCAGAGCAACTCACTTTGTAATCAGTACTTCTGAAAGGTTGTTTGTTGTCTAAGGACCCTACGAATCCTGAATCAGGAGGAAACACCATACCAATCTAATTATTCCTTGCCCTCAGCTTCGCATCAATGACAAAATGATACACCTACTATCAGTGCAATTAGTGACAGTTTACTAAAAGAATTTATGATTTAAACTATTACAGTGGCATACATATATATAAATAAATACATATTGTATACTTCGTATACACACATATTGATATACAACACTTTAAAATAGTTGTACTATGTTAAGTCCTACTTACTGGTTCAGCTATACGTGTTCCTCCAGGAGATGCCGTTGTTTCATTATGCAGCCCTTCTGGGGCAGTCTATCCTTAGATATTTTTCCTTTAAAGAGTTGCAAACCTCCTAGCCTTGCATTAAGAGCAAGATGCTTCATATTATTTAAAATACTATCACAGGGAAGTACAATCTGTTCAAAATCCTTTGCATCCTATTTAAGTCATTAATTACCTTCATTTTTAAAGGAACATTAAAATCAGAGGGGAAGGGTAGAAATACATTGACAGGGAAAATTTGTAAACTCTTAGGAATTTAGAGTTCCTTCCGTTTATAATAAAAGTCCATGAGTATTATAAAAGCATAGTTACCTTGCAAAAAAATTTCATAAACGACTATTTGGGAGTATAAAGACTATAAAATAATAAAAATGCTGAAGCTTTAAGTGACATAAATTTGAGCCCAGTGCAGAGTGTTATGTAGGTTTAATCTGAAAGGAGAAAAATAAGAAGGAATTGTTCCTATGTTTGTATAAATTTACAACATTCTCTGTCTCAAAAAAAAAAAAAATGGAAAGAAAAATCTAGATTCTATACAGTGGGTTATTTAATATGCTATTTTCTCCAATTCATGTTATACTGCTTTGTGGTGTCTTGTACTAGTATTTAGTAGCAGTATAGCCAAAAGTGTTTTATAAATTTTCTTATACAAGCTGATGGCATTCTCTTGCATTTATCATATTTTGCCAAAAAATTAGTACATAAGTAAGCACCATGATAAATCCTAAGTGCTCTATACAGAGGAAAAACACACTTGAGAGGCAAAAAGACACATTATTAGCTGGGAAAGGCCAAGAGGCTAACTCAGTTCATAACAGAAACAGTGCAAGTAACCAATCATCGTACCATAATTAAAGAAAACAAAGCACATCATCAAGCTAGAAGGGGAAAATGTATTGAAAACCTATCATGCTTGGCATTAATGGTTTCCATGGTCTCAAAGAGTATAAATCTTGCAAACTGAAAATAAGAGATGCAATTTTAAGTAAATAAATATTTAGGTGTGAAGTTGCTGTTCTTTTTGTCAAACATTCCGCTTCTTCGATTTAACAAACAAAATATGCGTTTCAAAATTATTAAATGGTATTCTTGTATTACTAAAATTATTTATAATAAGCTAATGATATTCCAAATGACAAAGTAGAAATTGCTTTGGATATAATAAAACCTTCAATTATGGTGGATTTTATGGATTACCTCTTTATGAATTGATGTCTATTGGAAAATGAATTAACATAAGATTCAGCACTTACTTAACATTGACTTTAGAAATAAGTATTCTAGACAGTGGATTTTTAGCTTAGTGTTTATGCCTTTTTCATCCTTTTCCTCCATGAGTAAAACAATTTTAATGTGTCATTTTGAACTGATAAAACAAATTAGTAGAATGACCTTGGATAAACGGGTTTAACAAAATTTTACTTTTTATTTTCTATTAGAAATATAGAAGAGAAAAATTCTAATTCATTATTTGGCTATGTTAATATTTTTATTTAAATATAAATATATGATCATTACACAAATAAAAATGAATTTTATATTTATGTATTTATTCGTATACATTCATATATATCATGATCTCAATCATCCTTTAGTAGTTCTTTTGGGAATTCCTTTGTGAGAAAGGTACTGTAGGTGGTCTCTGACTTACAGACAGAAAAAAATGGAGGTTCTCAGTCTGACTGCCCAGAGAAACACCTCTGGGAGTGTGGAAGCAGATCCTTCTTCACATGTAGAACAGAAGAAGAGACAGCATCCTTAGCTGACACCTGGATTTCAGCCTTGCAGTGGCCCAAGTTAAACTGTGCCTGGACTCCTGATCCACAGAAACTGTGGGATAACAAACATATGTTGCTTTAAGACGCTAGGCTTGTGGTATTATTGTTATGCAGCAATATGCCACCACTCATACCCTAACAGTGAGAGTGAATAGGATTACTAAATTCAGAAAGTGAATGGATACTCCTGAGATAGGAGACAAGAGAAACATCTTGATTTTCACTCCCTGTTATAGGAGTGAAAAGCAGAGAAGTCCACCATAGATTGATTTTCCTCCTTCCCTACATCTCTTCTCCTTCCTTCTTTCTCTCCTTTCTTTCCTTCTTCCTTTTTCCCCTTTCTTTCATTTTCTTTTTTCTCTCTCTTTTTTTACACACTCTGTGCTTTCAACACAGAACTGCTAATTTACTCTCATGATTTCAATGATCATATCACAAAATCTAATCTTAAATTCTGATATTTCTCCCAGTAACCTGATTTCTCTACTAGATTTTCAATACAAAAACTGCTAATGGTAAATGCTTTAGAAGCTTTTTCCACATTTGTTAAATTTGAAAGAAAAAGTTTTTAAGTTTAGGACTGGAAGGTATTTAAAACCCATATTAAAACTGAGACACAACACTCAGGCTGAGTTATAAATTTTCAAGCAAGTGCTTTGTGATAGGTACAGGTTTGAAAGGGTTTGCCAATCCAACTGAAACATGGGAAAAAACAATAACAATATGTTATTCATTTGAGTATGTGTCAGTAAGCTTTAGTGGAAAAATATTTTTTAGTTGTAGATACATAAATATTGTTTTAATAATTCCAGTATTTAATTTAATTACACTATTCATATTTTTATTTGCCCCAAATATTCAGAATTATGATAGAGAATTCTTGCAATAAAATATTCTTATTGTAATGTATTATCTCAATAAATAAGTGAAGAAATTCCATGTATGATCAAAATAATAAGTATACTTATTTAATAGTTATACTCTAAGAACTGACTATACCCTAAAATCAGAGATCTTCTCTAAATAAAATTATTAATTTTAATCCTTTATTAGAAACATGATTTTTAATGACAATATTACAGAGTGAAGACTTTGTAAAATAAAGTTCTCAAATCTTACAACTAATTTGCTCCTTTATTTTGATACATTGCAATGAAAGAAAAGCAATCTAGTTTATTTACCCAACAGGTGAAAAGTATAATTATTATGCATGCTAACATTAGTTCTTTTGAATACAGCCTTGGAAAATGGTTTACAACTATATCATTTATCTACCTACTAAAAAATGTGTTGTGGGTATTTCTGAGTGCTTGTTATTATGGAAGTATTATGACAAAAAAAGTAAGACTTAAGGATCAGAGATCATATTGTATAAATTCTGTACTACAAAATGAACTGATAGATGTCTGCCATTATGTAATACAGATCCACTAAAGCTAACATTTGTCTTAGCCACAAAAGAAGAAGGATAGAAGTTTAACACATGGACTACAGTAAGCTATAACTCTTTTTAAAAAAGGGTTACTGTGAAAGCATGGACAAAAAAGGAACCATACATAGGCATTCATGACTAAATTGGGATATACTGTCAAACATGTGGCTCTGATCCTGGTTGATTTCACATTTTCAATGCCCATCCATAAACTATCCTGACTGATAGCTTAACTGATTAGTCATCACAATATTCTTTTCATACCTCCCATATCTGAAGATTGTCTTTCACAGTCTTATTGGCGATGATTCATGAAGTTTCCACTATTAACCCACTCACCTTTTTTGTTCTAAACCAAATATTGATATAAACTACCATTGGGACTTTATATTATGCACAGTATTTTGTCCCACTGTTTCCTTTCCCATCTCTACAATTAATCTATACACATCTTTCAAGTGGAGGAAATGTCTTTATCATCATTGTTACCACACAGTGCCTATCAAAATGCATTACATGATTGGAATAAAATATACAAATTAATCAAGGTTCCTAATGATGGGCCCCCATTAAGATGACCATTTAGTGTGAATAGAAATAATTTCTACTTCTTCCTTGTTTATAATTGGCAACTATAAACAAATCTGAATACCGTTTCCACATTTATTCTCCAAACAAGAACAAGCAGGCCCTTTATGTGTTAAATAATCACCATTCCAAGGGCCATATTAGCAAAAATTAATATATTTGTAAATAATGTTATACATTAGATGGCTTATTGAAAAAAGTTGTAATATTTGCAGAATAGTTATGTAATATGTGAGTTTGCATCAAAATACAAAACAGAATAGCCTATATTAAATCCATTGAAGACAACTGGTTGTTTCTGTGGATGTTGCTGTATTCTGAATTTAGTAAATGGTATAGATTCTGATTTCAGAATTAATATAAGAATATTAATTTGTTTATAAACTCTATAGTTAGTATGATTGTTATGAAATTCACTGCTGAATTTCTATCATACTACCAAAATATAAACAATGGCTGTGACAGGCAACTAATAACATTGAAAGAGGACTGGGCTTAAAGTCAGCTAATCTGAGTCCACCTCCTAGTTCTGCTGGTGCTAGTTTAGTGTAACTTTGAAATTAACTTCTTTGGGTCTCAGTTTATTCCTCTATAGAATGGTGATCATAATGCAAACTCTCTCCCCTATTCTTACAGAATTCCTGTGAATTTAAAATTAGATAATGCATGTGAAAACATTTAGAACAGTACATAATAGATAACAAGAATTATTGAATCTTGAATAATGAATATTTCTCTTTATTCTTAGCACATATTAAGCAGTGGATGTGAGCATCCTTGTTGTTATGCCACAAGACTGATAACTCCCAAATCCCTATTTATATCCCTGAGTTCTAGACCTATATATTCAACTACATGCATCTTTACCTCACTGTCCTCTAGCATTTCAAACTCAATATACCTGAACTGAATTATCTTGTATTACCCTCCTTCTACTGGATCTTCTCTACATTCCAAAATCTGATCCTCCAGATTTGCAATCTGTCCTTTATAAATGATGCCACCATTTATACTATTCATTTACTTGAGCCAAATAATCATTCTCAATTCATTTCTTTTTATTACCTCCTACATCTCTATTTTATTTCTAACTTTTTGATTTACCTTAATTATTGCAATACTCTTTTAATTAACTATCTTGCCTCTAATATATCCCCTTTTATACTTTCTACACAATGTAACCAGAGTAATCTTTCTTAACTTTACATATGATCATATATCTCCCCGATCAATATCTTTATGAATCCTCGTTGTCTTCAAAATAAAATATAAAAGGCTAGACACAATATACAAGAAACGTTCATGATGTTGAAGCCTTCCCATCAACATGGTATTGTAAGTGCCTAGAATTATTTTAGTCCTCTAGGTCTATTGTACATGTTTTGCTCTAAATGGAATATTTTTATTTTTCCCATCTTTGAAGACTTTATTACGACTCAGCTCAGGTATCTTCTTTGGAAGACATATGGTTATTCTCTCCACTTACCCTTTTCCTTTACCAGCATCTGCTTAAGTACAGTTCCTATATGTTCCCGAAGCACTTCTGTAATTTATTTTAGCTCATAATCCTCTATATTGCAACTGTTGATCTCTAGCATTAATCTGTGAGGTCTTTGATTGTATAGAGCCATATCTTATTTATATTTGCCTGTATTGTAGAATGAATAGAATAAATACATGAATAAATGTATCAAAGGGCAATGCAGTAAAAATCTGAATTTCTGTCAGACCCATGAACTAATTCAAAGGGTGAGCAATCAGAGGACAGTGTTAATTTTAACACAAAATATGTTATAAACACATTGTATTGAATCAATCAATTTGCATTTTTACATGCAAACAGAGAATTTTTGAATATCTGTTTGCAGACAATTAAGAAATAGGTGCATAAATGGAGGAATCAATCCCAAGAATAATCCAACCCTGATGTGCCTTTGAACTACACTCCACTTGTGTGTTAATAGGCAGCTCAAACTTAGCATGAACATAGAAGAATTCTAGACTTCCTCTCAAAACAAACATGCTCATGTCTTAATCTCTCTCTCAACTCAGAAAATGGCACCATGATCCATTTTGTTGCTCAAGTAAAATGGTTAGCAGTTTTATATGTACCTAGTTTCCTTTTAATCCCGAAATGCAATTTCAATAAACAATTATGAATCATGAACTGTATGATTTATCATGCTGTGGCAGGAGATTGACATAAAAATAAACTAACAATTTACATTTCAAGTTACTGGGTGAAGATAGTATAATAAGGACTTAACCAGAGAAAGGTGACAAGTGCTCTTGAAGTGTAGAGGAAATCAAAGAATTGACATGATCAGATCCATATGTAAATCGCTTTACAAGGAACACAAGCTAGAGAATATAAAATTAGTGAGGAGCTTATCATCATTTTCTAGGCATGAGAGTAAAATAATCAAACTAAGAAGGAAGGTCCTTTTCAATAGGTTGGCTTGAGTCAAATTGAGACCTTTGTCAATGATAAGACATATAATAGTGAAACAGAATATCAGTGTCCTTGAAGGTCCAGGTCAGGAAGATGAAAATCTGGAACTGGGCAACTCAAGTATTCTGATAATTGGAGCAATCTAGAATAGACAGAATGCTTCAAATCACCACTGAAGTCTCAGCTCTTTAGGTCTCAGCACTTAAAGAGGATTGTGGAAGGCAGTATACAAAGAAAAAAAAAAAAAAAGAAAGAAAGAAAAGGAAAATAGAAGAATGCTTACTAGTGATGATTTAGACCCCAAGATTTTAAAGGTATTAGTTTAACTAAATTTATTGCTTTAATAAGTAGGGAAAATAGAGGTTATAAATAGATATACATATAGGGGATTCTTGAATTTGCAGTGGATATACTGAAGATTTAAGAGGGCAGATATTCAAGCCAGTGTTAACTTGTATGGTGAGCTATGCAATTTGAGGACAGACAACTATATTATGGAGAAATAAGATTCCAATTTCAGAGAACATGAGCACAGGGAAAATATTTAACTCTTCAACTTTACAAAACACAAATTTAATTTTTAATTTCAATTTTGGCAGAATGCATTACAACTTCTTCCAATACATTGAATTCCTCATTTTAAGCTATTTTATGATGGATTACAGCAATACATTCTTGCCAATAAACTGAGATTTCTAGTTGACAGAATGTCAGCTGATATACAGTTTTTGAATATGTATTTGATAATATGGGGCAAGCATTTTCTGAAAACTGGAGTTATTTAGGTCTATGAACTTTTCCATATTTTTCTGATTCCATCTGTTATAATTCAGAGACTTTAATTTCACAAATGAAAAACTAGTTGATAAAAGCATCTGCTGAAAAAAGCAGACTGCTGAAAGATATTTCTCCTCTAAACATTATGATTTAGTTGTTTTCTCAACAATATGTTCTTGATTATCTCAGCTATAGAATAAGACACAATGTATTTTACTGCCATTTCCTTACTGAGCGGAATTTACCATTTGCCATCACTTAGCAAAAGGATATATATAACCAGCAAATCAATCTAATCTCTCACTAAGGCAATTTGCATCGAGGCAACAGAAAGAAATGGTTTCATTCCAATGATACAATAAGAAAGATGATTGTCACAAAACATACATAATGCAAGGAAAATGTACTCACAATATTATTGGAAAAGACCCAGATTATATCTCTGAGTTGCTGCCAAATTGATTTTTGCTATTTAATATAATTCCTCTGTCATAATAACTCATTTTATCATTATCAATGTGATCAGCTCTTCAGTTGATTTGATTCCATCACTAAGCCACACAAAGCGACAGATTGATGGTTTATTTTGCAGGGTATTGTATCATCTGAACATGGCTCTGATTGTCCAAACTTCTGCTCAGGATGCTAAGGTAGAATTAATACCTAGAGATAAGATGGTAGATTTTTTAGTGAATAGTTTAATGAATAGAAAGTACTACTGAATATTTTATCTATTTATTTTATATTGTGAAATGTTAAACATCAATGTCAATATAACTTGGATTTGGGGATCAGATTGTGCTGCATACAAATCTTGATTCTATCTAATTAGAAGCCATCTGTAAAATGAAGATAATAATTCTCATTTTTAGAGATATTTTAGGATAAAGTGAAATAATGTGTAAAGAGTGTTTCTTACTGAAAGAATTTCCCCAGCATCACATTCCTTATAATCACACAGACCCTACTCAAGTTGTTTGTGTGTTTTTGTCAAATTAATTGATCCCATTGAACATATATTTTCTTATACATAAAATGGAAGTTATTCCTTCAATATTCACTGAGCACTTGTAGTGCCCTCATGGAGTCTATAATCTAGTACAGAAATAATAATACCTAACATTTAGTGATTTTTTTGAGTATTATAAGAAACAATGCATATACAAAACTTAATAGACACAAATAATTATTTTGTACAATTGTTGGCTATTGTTGTCCATATTACATGAGAGAAACCTTAAAAGTGTGAGAATTTAAAGTGATAAAAATGGTGGAGTGGGACTTAGTGAAAGAAGATGCCTTAGAGAGAGACGGAAATAGAAGACAAAGAAGGAGACAAGAGTGGGTAGCTGGTGGTGGGGGAGAGGACTGTGATGGTTGATGTCTCTAACCCATTTGCCTAGAGCAGAGGGTCTGTGTGGGGAAGAAATGGTGGGGAAAAAAGTATAAAAAATTTGACTTCACTTTATGCAAGACATTGAGGAATTTATGCTTTATCCTCTGGGCAACAGGGATTCATAGTGCCTTCTGAAGTGAGTAATATTATTATGTGAGCAATAGGGTAAGTGGCCAATTAGATTTCATTTTCCTTTCCTTATAGGATGTGGAATTCTTTAGATCCCATGAAGATCAAATAGTTTTAGGGTATGAGTATTTTAAAATGCAATGAATTAGTTCTATACCATGTTATATATTATAGTTCTGTGGTCTTCTGATATATCCCTCTTAGAGGAAAATAGCCTTGAGCAAAGTTATACCCTTTCCGCATAGTAAGCTATTGTTTACTTCTCCTTGTCTCTATTTTATATTATCTGAAAATATAAAGCTGCAACTTCAAAGTCATTAAGAATTGAGAGTATGTCCTTCACTTGAATATCCTTCATATGAAGTGCACTCCAGAGGAAGAATTTAACGATTATAGTAAAAGACTGATGCTCTCAATGCCCCTGAAATTCTGGCATGAAGGTCATTCTACAAGGAGTTACTAGAAGCAGAGCCACACAACTCTGCTCAAAACTCAGAGTAAGCTCTTCAGTATGTTGCTTCCAGAGGTGAATCAGATCCTTAGTCTTATTTCCTTGTCAGGCAAACATCTCTCTAGTCTTATTCTGAATTTAGTACTGTTGCAAATATCAAAAGAGGGAAGTTTTTTGTGGTATGCGGGCCTCTCACTGTTGTGGCCTCTTCCGTTGCGGAAACAGGCTCCGGACGCGCAGGCTCAGCGGCCATGGCTCACGGGCCCAGCTGCTCCGCGGCATGTGGGATCTTCCCGGACCAGGGCACAAACCCGTATCCCCTGCATCCGCAGGCGGACTCTCAACGCCTGCGCCACCAGGGAAGCCCAAAAGAGGGAAGTTTAAACAACCTCTGCTTCCAAGAGGAAAGATACCAAGGTTGCTGTACTGAGCTAGAAACTGGATTTCTCATTTCAACCTAGCAACTAATTTGGAAAGTTGAATCCTCTCCCTTCTATAAGTCATGTCCTTCCTCTCCAGAGTAAGTGCAAAAGAAGTACATTAACTGCTTATACAGAGGCATAGGATTACTGCCTGGGTCAGAAACAAAATGTGCTCTTCTGAGCTTCACTGAAGATGTAGCTATTATACTCATAATTTTATACTTTCTCCTCATTTTACTAAGAAGCAATTAGTTGCCTTGTGGTATATATTTTTTAATCTTTCTAATAATAATGTGTTTAACCCATCATCTAACTCAGTTAAATAGAATGAGTATTTCCTTAGTGAAAAGAGATTAAAAAAAAAATATGAGCATACTGGGAGAAAAAGAATACCAGACAAAATTAACAAGGAGAGACTAAATTTTACTGGAAAGATTAGAACACTATCCCAAGGCCGGCTGTGAATGACCTGAGGACATAAGAGCGAAAACATTAAGAAAAATAAATGTTCCTAAACTCTGCCAAAGTCAGCAACACTAAATTAATAACTCCAAATAAATCTGCAGTTTTACTGTCTAATTCTGACTTGAAATGTTTGGATGTGTAAAGTACTGATACATCACACGCAAGCCCACAGTAAAGCAACTGTTAGCTAAATAGCCTCCTAAAAAATAGAATCTTTCCCAATTTGCTCTACAATGAACAATTGTTCTGTATATAGCTGATTGAGATCTTTGAGATCTTTGAATTTTGATCCCAAGAATGCTATGTACATTTGCAGTTCTTTTATATTTAGTTCTACTTATTTATTTTATTATCACTAAATAGTACCAACCCAGTTATCACTGAATATTATTAATATGAATATATTTAGTAAATAATTTTGCTTTTTTTGCATGATACATATACTACAATCCTAGTCTTCCTAGTCACTCAGTCATTAAAATAAAAGAATGTAATCCCAGAATTTCCTGCACAGACACTGACAATAGGGATACGTTATTAATAAAGTAAAAATGAGCTTACACATTTGTTTTCAGAGCCATTACCTCCTAGCATGTAAGACCATAATTATTTCTTTTAGCCTTCAAGCAGTGTCTGTTAACATTCAGGATGTTTGTTAACACATGTAAACATGTGCTTTTCTCAAGTCTGAAGTCTGTTTAGTTATGAGTTAAGCAATTAGATTTAAATTCAGATAAAATAATCTCTGTGATCTCTATCAAATGATTTTAACCTCCAAGAAAATGAGTCTCCTCATCTATAAGACAGAGAAATTGATATTGATCTCTTAGGGAAGATCTGGGTATGTAAATGAGATAATACGTATCAAAAGAACTATCACATTTCCTGCTAAATAATATGTGCTTAACAAATATATATTTTCAGGAAATACATTTTTTGTGTGTCCCTGTATCACTGTAGGGATTATGATTATTACTGTAGGGATTAGGATTATCAACTTCCTTTGTCAGTAGGGTATAGGAAGACATTTCTAGTCTGGGGAGACTATGTCCATCAAAATGTACCCATTGATCCAGCTTTATTTTTTGTTGTATTTTATAAAACATTCTATCTCTAGAGGCTTATGTAAAAGTGATTAAAAAGAAATATAAATTCATGTTACTCAATATTCTGTTAATAGAAGAGAAAAACATTTCTATAACCAATAATACAATGTTTAATTAAATGACATCTTAAAGTTAATTTAGAGTATAATTCTAGGCTCCCAATTTCAAAATATCTATTTATTATTATTATAGTTAAATGACCTCTATTGGTTTCTTTGGATAATGTATTCAGAGCTTATATTATGGGTTCTAAGCAAAATAATCATTAAGAATACTCCTCATTTATTTTCTTTAATAACCTATCTTGGGAGGCAGCTGGGATAGAGACTAAGAATATAACTTTTGTATCCAGACTTCCTGGTTTGAATATTGGCATGGCCAATGACTAGTTTGATGTTCTTGAGTAGTTACTTAAGTTCACCTTCTTTGATTTCATCTGTGTAAAATAAGGATATTAAAAGAACCTATGTCATAAAATTATTTGAATATTAAATAAGTTAAACTATCCAAAAGTGGAATGTAAACCTTTTTGAGAAGATTCCTGCCCTTGTCATGCAATTTTTTTCTGATCACTGCCACCCTCTGTTTAGGAAAAAATTTATACCATAAAACAAACTGTATATTTTTAAAAATATAATCAAATAGCAATCTTCATCAAAAGCTATCCAAGAGCATACCTTGAAGTTTTCTTTGACATATTGATATAGGGATTTTTGATTCAATGAATCCAAGTTAAAAGCTTTGGAATGTTGTTAATTAAAACTCCTCCCTGGCCACCAGTTTAAGATTAAATAGTGCAAGCCTTCTTTTTTTTTTGGTTTATTTTATTTATTTATTTATTTTTAACTTTTTATTTTATATTGAAGCATCATTGATTAACAATGTTGTGTTAGTTTCAGGTGTATAGCAAAATGATTCAGTTATACATATACATGTATCTATTCTTTTTCAAATTCTTTTCCCATTTAGGTTCTTACATAATATTGAACAGTTTCTTGTTCTATACAGTGCGTCCTTGTTGGTTATCCATTTTAAATATAGCAGTGTGTACATGTCAATCCCAAATTCCCTAACTATCCCTTCCACCCACCCTTCCACCCTGGTAACCATAAATTCATTCTCTAAGTCTGTCTGTTTTTGTTTTGTAAATAAGTTCATTTGTATCATTTCTTTTTAGATTCCCTGTATGATACCATATGCTATTTCTCTTTCTCTGTCTAACTTACTTCGCTCAGTATAACAATCTCTAGGTCCATCCATGTTGCTGCAAATAGCATTATTTCATTATTTTAGTGGCTGAATAATATTCCATTCTATATATGTACCACATCTTCTTCATTCATTCCTCTGTCGATGGACATTTTGGTTGGTTCCATGTATTGGCTATTGTAAACAGTGCTTCAATGAACATTGGGGTGCATGTATCCTTTCAGACCATGTTTTTCTCTGGATATATGCCCAGGAGTGTGATTAAGTCTTCTGATTTCTATCTTGAATAGAAAAGCTAGAAAAAAAGTGTCATTTCTACTTTAACAACAAGAACAAGTCAGATAGCATACTAAATCATGAATTCAGAGTGCTGGAGTCACAGAACAACTGGCTAGACTAGAATTAAAAGAAAGAAAAAAATTTCAAAGGAGATATGGTATATGAACATTAGCCAGTCTGTGGCAATAAGAGAAAGAAAAGGTCTCCACACAAGTAGAAAGGAAGAAATAAGCAATTGTTTTTAATGAATTGCTACAGGCCGAGTGTGCAATAGCATGAAGATGTAGAATCTAAAAATGTAGACCCGAAGGAGTTTGCACATACTCATAGGCTCTTTTCTATAGAACACACTGGATCCTCACAAAGACTGGGACAGGGCAGTATATAAGACAATGCTTCCCTTGGTGATGTAAGGCTGGATGAGTGGAGGGACCATGGCTACTCTACCTTGTACTTCCTCCACTAAAGAACAAAATATTAAATTATTAGCAAATAGAAAGACAGCAAACGCTTTTGCCCAAGAGCACATGTGAAGACCAATTGCATCTGGAAGAAAATATAAGAAAAACACCCTCTAACCCTGGAGGAGAAGTTTCCTTCTCTCTTAGGCCCAGACCACTGGGGATCTCCTGCTGCTCTAATGTGTTGATGTGAGATCAATCCAAAAAGTACCCATTACATTGTATCCAGTTTGTACATCAAAGGGATCCAGAAATACTCGGTTTGACAAATTTCCTTTTCCAACATTAGGCCATTGAGCAATTTTAGAGGGAGGTTATGCCTTTTTTTTCTTCCACTGAACCCTTTATCCCACTAGTTATCCACTAGTTGAAGAGTCTAGATGAGAGTCAGCAATACATAGTATGATCATTCCCATTGAGGTTAGAGAGAAAACTAGAAATAGGGTCAAATATAAATAAGACTAAACATTAGAAAAATATCAGAGTGCTATAAGTATTCAGACATATCCATGTTTCTCCTTTAAATGCTATTTTTCCTTAAAATGTATCATTGTCTTAGAATAAATAAATTCCAAGGAGTGAGAGTTTAGGAACATTATTACCTTTATGGCAACTAGTAATATGTATGTATTAACCATATAGAAAACTCACTAGGATTTAGTGTTTTAAAACGTCTAATATTTTAAAAGCTTGACTATAACTCTAAAGAGTTTTCTCAGAAAATTATCCAGAGTAACTATTTAAAACTAGGTTTTGTGAAGTTTTAGGGGAACAAAAAGATGCCAAAATGGATTCACAGTAAACTAGTAACATCAAACTAAACTACTTCTCTCTTTCACTGTTCATCACTCCCTTCATATTTTCTCTTCCTTGCCTACAAATATTATATCATACGTTTCAACACTTCCTTACACACCTTATTAATACTTCTGACACTTGCTCATTAATTATATCAAGTTGATAAAGCCCTAACTTTAGTTAAGCTCAGTAAACTGTTTTCAAAAAGCTATATATTACCTGAAAACCTCTCAAAACAATGTTAGCTGCTCTCTTTAAACTCGTAACCCTCAGCCTCACATTGGCATTCAGCACTAATAAATTTTACCACTAAATTTCCATAATAAATTTGTTTTTGCATTTTTCATACCCAAACTACTTCTCAACATAGTCTCACTTCTGTCTTCTAATGATAATATCATCTTTGATGACAGAAAAATCTGGGTGATATGGAGGATTATTCCTTTATCCTTTTGACACTTCAGTGGAGAGCTTTCCCTTCTGGGCAGCAAAGAAGGCCTTTGGCTGATGTCAGCATTCCTGGCCTTTATCAGAGTACTCAGTGTGCAGAACTTGGACCTGAGTGTGCACACTCTCCAGTATTCTTTAGGTTACCTTGAAATATTTGTTACTTAAAGAAAACAGAAGTTTTGTAGTCCAGTTTAGGCTAATCTATAAGTATGTAACACAGTGTAGGACAGATTTGTTCATCCTCTTGGAGTACCTTCTGTTAAAGGTCCATCTATAGCCCACCCAGGATCCTCTCTGCTGGAACCTTGGCCTCTCTGTGTATGGAACTTCCTTGTCCAGGCTGTGCTGTGGAATAATGAGAGTTCTGGAGGTTGAGTGAACTCTAACATGCTTCTTCTTATAAGATTTCCCCCAATAAATGTTAAGTTATATCTAGTATTTAAGGCAATGTGTTCATGATGCTCTTGGGTGACAACCTCGTTTTTATTGATTAACAATGGAAACAATCTTTTGGAAACTCATTTATCTTTTTTTAACTAAGTCGGCCAATAGAGGCAGTTTAGCCTAGTGCTTAACATGTTTTCCGGAACTCACGTGGTGGGCTTTGAATCCCAACTCCCAATCATCAACTGTGTGATCTTGAGCAAGTCATTTTTCTTTTCTGTGCCTTGGTTTCTTTATCTGTAAATAACACAGGAATAATATAACTTTGTAGGGTTGTAGTAAAGATTCAGTTACCATATATAAACTAATTAAAACAAAGTTTTACATATAATAAACCAATATCAGTGTTTGTTAAATAAATAGTGCCTATCTATAACTAAAACCAAAGTCTCTGTGTTTTCTATCATTACAGTGAAAGATGGAAGAAGTGGCCCTCTCAAAGGCCAATTCCATCTGTTGGTTTTGGATCAGATCCTATCTAGTTTGTAAGAACTTCATTCTTGCATGCATTCCCTTTCTCTGCTATCATCAATTTTTCTAACTGAATCATTCTGATTAGCATAAAAATTCTTATTGTCTCTCAAATTAATAAAAATGTTTTCTTACCCCTTATCCTCTACCAAGTCAATTATTTTCCCTCCTTGACAAAAATTTATAGAAAGAGATTAGTTGTGGCAGATTGCATTTTACAGAATTGTCCCTTGCGATATTTCTGGTTTCACTCCAGAATGTTACTGGTCTCTTCAAGAGAAGAAGTTTTTCCCTTCTCCCTGAACTCAGTGAGATCTTGTTATTGCCTCTATAAATGAAATATGCTTCCCTGGTGGCGCGGTGGTTGAGAGTCTGCCTGCAGATGCAGGGGACACGGGTTCGTGCCCCGGGAAGATCCCACATGCCGCGGAGTGGCTGGGCCCAGGAGCCATGGCCGCTGAGCCTGCACATCTGGAGCCTGCGCTCCGCAGTGGGAGAGGCCACAAGAGTGAGAGGCCCACGTACCGCAAAAAAAAAAAAAAAAAATTGTCCACTTTAAGCAAATGATGATGGATCTCTATAATTTTCTATTTTCTTTGAACAATCTCTTTATAGCAAAATTTCATGTAATATTTTGGATGGAATGCTAGAAATTACATACTTTTTGCTAGTGACAGTTATGTGATTAGTCATTACTTTTACCTACATAACCAGATATATGTCCAAAATTCTAAACTAAATAATTTCACAATTAAGTGAAAATGGAAACATCTTCCTATCCTGATATATGGATCATTTCAAGAGTTTTGTATCACCTTAATATTTACCATTATTTATAACAACACTATCTATAAATTCATGATTTTTGTATTCCTGTTTGTACACGACTTATTTTTTCCAGGTCCCTTTTGTTAGCAACTACAAAACAACATTTCTTTGACCTTCTCAGGACCTTAAATCCATTGACCTTAATTACATTTTCTTTTTTCCTTTTATCCATTCATTGCCTTTCTTCTCTTTCATATAATTCTATTTCATGTTCCATGAAATCTATCAATTATCACTTTCATCTCTCTGGCCTCTTTATTCTTCCATTGAACACACAAGGCAAATACCTCATGCTGGTTAATTTGAACTCTATGCTAACTTTGTATCTACATATGAAGAGCAAGCATTTCTCAAGATAATTTATCATCAAATATTATCTAGATGATCTCTTCACATGTTTTTCATCTTTACTCAAACTTTGATGCCTCCTCTCTCATTTTTATTTCAGCTATTATCTTGTTTCTTATTTCACTGAAAAATAAAAGCAGAGGAGAAATGCTCTTATCTCCACACCAGTGGACAGAACAACTGTTTGTATCTCTCTTCATAATCTCTATCTTCCCTCATATTAGGATGAATGAACTGTCTCATCTTTCAAAACCAAGCCTTCCAATCACGTATTCAATCTCTTCTCCTTCCTCACTCATGGGATTTTTGTTCTACAATTATTTCTTCTCTCTTTTGTTGGCTTTCTATACTTGATTATGCTAATATAAACAAAGAAACATATAAAAATATTTCTTCTTTAAAAAGAAAACGTTTTTTCATCTTATATCAAACCCCAGCTATTGGAATATTTCTCAGCTCTTTTTAGATCATAATCTTCACAGTAGTTAGCTACGTTTATAGTCTCTACTTCCTCACATCTGATTCTATCTTGAACATACCACCACTACCATAAAATGACCCTTGTCAAGATTAACACTAATGACTATGCTTCCTACATAAGAATTCTCAGAACTCAAATAAGATGAGCAGAAGCTTTTGAAGAATTGATCACCGTCTCCTTCTAGACACACTTCTTTCAGTTGATTGCCAGGATACTTCTCTCTCCAACAATTTTACATATGTTTAATAGTTAAGTGTATGAATTAAAGTCAAGAAAAATATTTTCCATTAAGTTAAAACATTTAAAATCACTGCTTTCTTTTGCATTTTATTTCACTTCTCTCAAGTTTAAAAAATGACTTACTAGATTATAAATTTAATAAATATTCTGTACAACACTATTCAAGAATACAAAATTTAACTGTGCTCATGTATGAATATTTACAGTTGGTAATTGTTAAATTTGTCCAAGTTTTATTATGATTTTTGCAGTAAACAATGATAATGTGTCAAATAGTTGGTTTTGTTATTAAATTCATTGTTTTTGTTTAATTTTGAAACAAAATTTCATGTTATCAAAGATAGTATCATAAAGGTAGAATTGTATAAATTTCCAAATAAGATCTCTAATCAAGCCTACTGTATTCAAATGATTTAGAATTCATTTGATTCTCATCTTTAACATGAAAGAGATGTTTTTTCCATTATTCAAACAAATTTTGGGGAGTGGGCACGAGAAGTACATCTTTAGGTTGTTCTCTACCTCCCCTTTTACTCTTCTGAAAGGATATAGGTAACAAGAATGTAATTTAATGATGTCAGAAATCAATTTTTTTTAAGTTGTCTCTTCAGTAGATTCTGGCAAATATTCTGGCAGATTCACTCTTTCTACTTCCTTTGTGCCTAAACTTCATTCCTCTTTACTGATCATGTGGTACTGAACAGGCAGACACAATACTGTTGTCTCTATGTTTATTTTCTTTTCTAGAATTGATACCACTTTGTAGATAAATATCCTCTCTCATGTTGGATTAGGTGTTATAACAGGAATAAGAAGAACTGAATGGGTGCTAAAAATAAAGTGAACATGTGATTAAACAAATAAAGAAGCATTCCACATTAAGCATACTGTCTCATCATTTCAAAAAAGAACTTCTAAAAAATAATATTTTAAAATTTCATTACTTATTTTTTTTTACATTGAACTCTATATTAATCAGATTCTACCTGGGAACATCTAGAAAATATAGACCCATAAGAGTGAATGACGGTAAAAGATGAAGAAAAAAATGAACAAAACCCTTTTTTATAAGATTGTATTTTGTTCTGACCAACAGAGGGATTGAGAGTATTGAAGGGAACAAGCAGATGAACCACACTTGAACAAATGAGTACTAAATACCAAACCTAAAAGTTGAGGTTGTAGATCATATGGCTATTTTGAAAAGTAGCATCCACAGACAGAGGAAAGAACAAGGGCAAAAGACCAGAGGTAGATTCATGCCTCATGCATTAGAAGAGTAGTAAGTAGGCCAAGCTGAATGGAGCAGACTGACCAGGAGCTGTGTAGGACATGAAATGTGAGAGAGGGGAGAGGATGAGCATAGGTCATTGTTAGAACTGTGCCTTTTCCTCATACTGAATAATACACATTGGTTTTACTCATGATCATAGGACATTTGAAAACTTGAATTCTCCTTGACCACAAAGAAAACACAGTAAAGCTTTTCTAGACCACAATTTCTGATCACAGTCCAGAAGTTTAGAATTCAACAGTAGATTTTAAAACACTTAACTGTTTGTAAATAGAGAACAATTTCCTATCTAACAACTGGCTCAAAAAGGAAATTAACTCAAATTTAAATATCTAGAAAGCAATGAAAAGAATAGTAAAAATAACTTGTATGGGTCACAGCTAAATCTACAATAAGAAAATAAATGCTTTTAATAATTTATTATTTACAAATAATATGTTTTAATGACTTAGTATTTTAAAATAAAAATCTATAAAATATGGGTTAATGATTCAATTTAGGAAACATATAAAATGAAAAATAGAAGTCAGGAATTGATTAAAAAATCTAAAATAATGAATAAAAAATCAGGGCAAAAATACCAAATTTTTTTAATGTGTTTCTTAACACTAAAACATACAAAAACCTGGAAAATATAAATAAAAAGAAAATAAAAACACAACATTCAATATTGTATAGATTTTTCCACATTTAGAATTTTACAAATATAATTTATTTAGAAACATATGTAGAACCAAAAATCTTATAAGAAGAGTAATTTAAACTATAAATCTAATTAAATAGCTCCAGAAAAGTGTATTTCAATAAAGAAATATAAAAGAAAACTTGGACATTGGTTAAAAATAAAATAACTTATTGAAATATAAATCAATCACAAAGAGACATGATTTCACTGCAATTTTTAGATAAAATTCTTTCAATTTCCACTTGGAAAAATGATTTGTCTACAGTAGCTAAGAAGTCATGGTCGAATTCTGAGAATTATACAGAGTGAACTGCGCCAAATCATTCATATGTCCAAGGACAGCCATTAGCAGTTAGACTTAGTTTTCTTGACAAATCACACAGCAATATCCTACTGCAACACAACATAACGGTGGTGGTTCCCAAAGAAAAGTGTGGGTGCTATTTGGAAGAGGAAAAAAAGAAAATTGATTGTTGATAAACAGTCAAAAATGTCTAGTTCACCATGTAAAATAAGACATTTCTAAGGATTACATGAAAAATGTAAAACAATAAGCAATATGAAGTATGTGTAGGAGAGTGTTTGAATAAACTTGTAGTGCTAGAGACCTTCCTAGTATTTCTTTGCAATCATATCTTTTTTCTAGTTATACGTAAACAATTTGTTTTCTACCTGCTTAATTTCACATCTAAATGTTTCAGTGAGTGACAATTCAATTCTTTTACCTGATACGGACTAAATTTGCTAATTTTTTTCATTGTGGGTATTTGATATCTGGCTAGACATTTTGATTACTGACAAACAATATTTAATTTCCTCTGAATTTAAACCAATTAGAAAAACAAAAAGATGTTCCCTAAAACTGGGCATAAGTATACTGTGTTTTATGAATTGTTAGATACATTTGTTTCCAAAGTTTTAACATTTTGCAAATCAGGATGAGTTTTTTAAATATAATGTATTATATTTTAATTAGGGGAATTGTTTTCTTTCATTATAGAAGCTTAAATGATGTGTCCTGCAATTGATTAGCATATAATCTTTATTTTCCATGTAAGAAAAAATCATTGGTGACCTGAAATTTGGATATTTTATAAAACATCAGGAAGATCATCAGAAGTTATATAGAATGATGCTTTGATTTGCAGAAATTAACAGTTATGAAGAAATAATTAAAGTAGATATAGAATAAACTATTAAGGCTATAAATTGCTCTTTAAGCACTGCTTTCACAGTTTTGTATGTGGTGTTTTCAATGCCATGGAATTGTTCTTTTTATTATTTCCATTAATTCTTCTTTAACCATAACTGGAGTATGTACTAAATTTTTCAAATATATTGAAGTTTTAACAGCTTTCTGCTATTGACTTCTAATTTGTTTTTGTTGTAAAAGAGAATGGACTATCTGTGATAATAATTCTCTAAGATTATTTATTGATTATTTATTGATTATTTAAGATTATTATTTATTGTAAGGCCATAGTTATTTTTTGTACATGTTACTCCATGTACTCTTTAGAAAACTGAATATTTTTCCATTGTTAGATGTATAACTATTCGTGCATTAGCTAAAACATTGACTTTGTTATTAATTTTTCAACATATTTTTAATTGTTATCTGCTTGACCTATCAATTTCTGAAAAAGTGTATTGAAATCTCACACAAGGATGTTAGCTTTTCCAGTATTTTCTTGTAACATCCTTTATTTTTGTTTCAATTATTTTGATATAATTTTTAAATGTCTATACTTTAAAATTGTTAGAACTTTTAGATAAATTCAACTTTTGATCAAAATATTTTTACCATGTTCTCAATGATGCCTTTTTATCTAAAGCTATTAGTTTGAAAGTAAAAGTTTTATTTATTTGTTTAGCATGTATTACAATACTAAGCTAACCATAAAAACAAGATATTTTTGTCAAAGGAAGATTAGACTTATTTATTATTTATATCTAAAAGACTGATTTTTAAGTGACTCTGAACTCTATGTAAGATAATCATCTTTCAAGTCAACATAAGAATATTGCATAGCATTGAAACACTTAGCCATTGATGATTAGTCAGATACCTTATTTCAACCTGATTTTTGGCATTTTAAGCACTATTACTTTAAAGACTTGGACTTTGACTCCTTGCTTTATTATCAGCTTCTTCTGCCCTAGCCTTTGTAACTGGTCTTTTGAATGTTAACTAAGTACATTTTAAGATGTTCTGTTTAAGGACCCTAGATTAACATTTTTAAGTTTGCCCTCCATGAACTAATTTCATGCTCTTGGTTCAACTCTATCCCCTCTACTTCTTGTCTAGTCTACATATACCTGTTTTGCTGGCAAATCAATGTACAGAGAGAATTTCCAGTTAGTTCTTTGCTGCCACCTCTTGGATTGTGAACACTATGATTAGTGTAAGTTTAAGTGATATTTTTTCTAGTTACAGACAGGTTACTCATTTGGAACCAGGAGTTTAAAGTGGACCACTATAAAATAAAAATATTTTTAACAGCAACAGGTTTCACTAGTAATTAATACTTCTAGAAGTATTGCTAAATTATCTTGTGTGGCTAGAAATAGCCATGTGGAAAGAAAGGGTAGAGACTGTTTGTCTAAGGGTGATATGCATGGTCAAATTTCACAGGTATTCAAATTAGGTATAACTTTGTAATTGGAATAATAAGAATAATAAAAAGATATATACTAAGAAAATTGAAATAAATGGCAATTTAACCAAGTGAGCTTGGTTTGTTTGTGTCTTCAGACCTTTACTGTGATCTTCTCTAGGTTTATTTTAATTTGCTTTGCAGGGCAATGAGCTTTGGATAAATGCTTGCTTATTCTTAACTGATACAACTACTTTACTTGAAAAATCTTTCAAAATAATTTTCACATAGCCAACGATAGCTACCCATTATTTGTATGAATCTGTGGCTGACTTGCAATACTCTCATAAATGTAAGTATCACTTAAGTCCACCATCAGTCCTCTTAGCTATACAGGCCTTTAAAAAATATATTTTACTTTTTCCAGTGAATGGTTAGTAAGAAAAATACAGCTATTGAATGTGTGTTTAACAGGATGAATAGGAGAGCTGGTATTAGAGAGAGTGTAATTGAAATGTAAGTAATTGAAGGATAACAAAAATCACTGGTAAAGGCTTTTTATCATTCCAGTGAAGAGTTCAGTCTAGCCTTCAATTGCTTCCTGTAATTTCTGTTTATAAGACTTCACTCGCTCGCTTTCTCATAGGAAACATTTGTGATGTCAGAATTACAACCTGAGCTTACAGCACGATGACATTTTCAAGCTTTTCAAGGTTTGTCAAGCACAGTAATTATATTTCCTAGAAGTCTCTCACCTCTCATACCCATGTACCTTAATCATACACACAGTGGAACTCTGTAAAGTGTGCAGGCCTGCAATAAAAGGACTGTGTTTAAATACTGCCTTTAAGACAAAAAAGATGTCTGAGATTTTGAAAATAGGATAAACATAATTTTGTATGCTTTTAGTTTTCTTCAACTATCATGAAACCTAACAAAGGGATTTTCTGCATGGATTGCTGTAGCTCAAAAAATCTATTTGAAGGCTTTAATCAGTTAAGCATATTTTAACTGAGTTCTGAAAACTTTCTATATATCATTTTGATATATTGTATGTTTTCTGTAACTGAATAGATCAGAATTATTTTTATATAGTGAAGTTAGCAATAGAGAATAACAAGTACTTCTAACTGAAATTTGTGATGTTTTCAATGCAAAAGATGCTGTTCAGAAATATTTTGAAACCAGTATTTCTGAAATTTTGTTAAAAATTATAAAATTAATTAGAAAAATAATTAATAGAATTTAATTCCTTTTTGAATTAACAACTATAATCTCTGTTTTGAATAGTGTGTATATTGGGAATATAAAACTTTGAAGGCAATTGGTTATGGAGCTTCCATTTGTGACAAGAAACATAAGAGAATTTATATAAAGCAAACAGCATCTGAGTGACCATTTGGTCACTTTGTAAACGTTAGTTTCTAAAATATAATGTAAACATATACAAAGATATGCACAGATATAATTTATTATTAAAGTATTTGGGAAACTGCTTCTAAATATTTATTTTATTGTCTGTTTTATTTTTAGTAATAAAAATAACCTATATAATGAAGATAAGAATACAATATAGAGTTTTAATTTAAATATGTTAATAATATAAAAGTAAACATTTTTGCTCTGTGAAAGACAGTTAAGAGAATGAAAAGACAAGCCACAAACTAAGAGAAAATATTTACATAATATACATGACAAAGGATCATATACAAAATATACAAAGAATGTTTAAAACTCAACAATAAAAAAATCCAATTAAATAATGGGCAAAACATCTGAACAGACACTTTATCAAAGAAAATATACAGATGGAAAATAGGTATACAGAAAGACTCAACATCACTTGTCATTAAAGAATGCAGACTAAAACAACAGAGAGGTACTATCACACACCTAAAAAACATGGTTGAAATTAAAAAAACTGACAGTCTCAACTACTGGTGAGGATGAAGAGCAGCCAGAACTCTCACACAGTGATAGTTGGAATGCAAAACTGTCCAACCACTTTGGAAGACAGACAGGAAGTTTCTTATAAATCTTAAACACAATCTTAACATACGGTCCAGCAATCTTGTTCCTGTATTTACCCAACAGATTTGAAAACATGCTCACACAAAAACCTGAATGTGGGGCTTCCCTGGTGGCGCAGTGGTTGAGAGTCCGCCTGCCGATGCAGGGAACGCGGGTTCGTGCCCCGATCCGGGAAGATCCCACAGGCCGCGGAGCGGCTGGGCCCGTGAGCCACGGCCGCTGAGCCTGCGCATCTGGAGCCTGTGCTCCGCAACGGGAGAGGCCACAACAGTGAGAGGCCCGCGTACCAAAAAAAAAAAAAAAAAAAACCTGAATGTGAATGTCTATAGCAGCTTTATTCATTATTGGCCCAAACTGGAAGCAACCAAGATGTCCTTCAAAGAGAATGGATATACAAATTGGGAACTGTGGTACATTCATACAATGGAATATTATTACACAATAAAAAGAAATCAGCTTTCAAGGAACAAATAATGTATATTACTAAGTGAAAGCAATCAGTATGAAAAAGCTACTTACTATACGATTCCATTTATATGACATTCTAGAAAACACAAAATGACCCAAGCAATAAACAGATCATTGTTGCCTAGAGTTGCAGGTGGGGTTTGAATAGATGAAGCACAACAGAAGATATTTTAGAGAAGGAAAACTATTCTGTATGACACCAGAATGGTGAATTAATGAAACTATGCATGTCAAATGCATTGAATTTTACAGCACAAAGATTGAACCTTAATATAAGCAAATAAAAAAATTAAGTGGTCAGGAATTTCCAAGATGGAATGCAGACTGTGACAAAATAATCTAAATGCATTATAAATGTGTGAAATAACCAAACTTAAATGGGTAGTAACTCTGTAAATGAATGAAGATGGTAAGATTAAAAATGAATGAAACTGTACATAAGCATTATGTTGTATTTGGTAAAGTGTTTTAATATGGGGGTATGACAATTCTGAAATCATTGTGCATGAATACATATTAGAATTCAGTAATGAAATAAATGGATGGCAGGTGTTAGGAGCCAGGTTTTTCACTGTTGGAGTGGGTAGTTTCTGACAAGTAGGGTGAGAAAGCTAGAATGATCCACATGTTAATAGATTAGAGTTGAAGATAGTATGAACTCATGGTTAGCTTGGCAGACACAAATGGATACATATAGAAATATTTATTTCTATCTTGGATGGAATCCTGGCATAGAAAAAAGATATTAGGTAAAAACTAAGGATATCTGAATAATGTATGAAGTTTAGTTAATAAAAATATATCAATATTAATTCATTAGTTGTGATTAATTTCCATACTAATGTAATATGTTAATATAGGGAAAACTGGATATGGATTTTATAGGAAATATTTGTACTATTATTGCAACTTTTCTGTAAAAATAAAACTACTCTAAAATAAAAGTTTATTCTTAAACTATTTAATCTCCACTTCAACACACACATGTTATTATATACTTCCTGTTAGTAACAAATCTTCAAATTTTGGTGTATTCTTCCATTCATTTTTTTCATTTCATATAAGTTTAAGCAAGCATCAATGCTTAATTCTTTTGGGAAAAATGCATTTTGTATCTACAAATATGTCGATTGTGAAGTTTATTTTTATATACTAAGCAATCTCATTGTTTTCTTATATATGCTTAGGCATAGAGTTTTAGTGGATGCATTTCCAGCAATCAAAACTTCATTAATTTTGATTCAAAATTCAAAAATTTTAGTAATTCATCCTAAAAGTTACCCTGCTTCTGCATGATTTTCACTGATGCCTTGCTCATATAGGCAATTGTGCAGTCATCATTTTCAAGATCTGAAATAGAGGTAACTCCCTCAATACTGCTTTATGCTCAAGAAAGTATAATTCTCCTGCATAACTGGGTTCTTCACCTGAGATACATTATTGAGTGCCAATCTAAAATGACTGAGGGATCATCTACCTCCCTGACATAGTTGATACCATCATTATCTTGAAATCAGTTTATATTTGGTGGTCAGAATATGTGATGGTATATTATACCATCATTAGCTGAAGAGAAAATCAAGGTGAATCATTTTGCTCAGTTAAATTTAAGTATTTATGTGATAACATATAGGAAAACCCAAAGTCAAAGAATTACATAAATTTGTTATGAGAAATGGAACAGGATCATAGTCAAAGGTATGACTAACACCTGACTCATGAGTGATAAGGGACAATGAAATTTATAAACGTGTAAAATATGGATTATCTATATGGTATAGTGAAGCAATTAGTACTTAAATTTTCCTTAGATAAGAAAAGAAATATTATACAAAATAAATTTAAAAGTACAAACAGCCTAAATATTTTAAGAAAAAAGAGAAGGGAATTCTTAGATTATTTAATCTTCAATTAACTTTAACATGCATAAATGATTCATTTACTTATGCCCCGTTAAAGAATTTTTACCATACTCATGCTTTCCCATTGAACAAAATCTAAATTTCTTAGCCAAGTTTTTTTTTAACACGCAATTAAAATTTTTCTCTGAAAATATTTCTCTGCTTGGATCCTGACCTTCCAGATATAGAGAAAAATATAATCCAGATAGAAGATTGTACAAAGTTACAGATCCCACTTTTAGGTGAATCTTCAGTCTATGAAATGAAAATGAAGAAATCATCCTCATAGATCCAAAAATCCAAGAGATACTGATAGCTTATGCAATGCTTAATATATACTGGTGTGACATTTTGCCAGTATTTGCATCATTTTATTTACTTATTTTTGCCATTGTAATAGACACAGACACTGAATACATATGATTTCTAGTCCAAATTTTCTATCTTAAGTCCTGTGTTTACAGTTTTTTCCTAGCCAGTGGTTAACTGAGACTATGTTGAAAGTGGAATTTAGTTCATTAGGCTCTAAAGCGGTTCTTTGGGATGTTAAACACATTCTCTATCTTGACTGTGGTAGTAGATGACCCAATGCATACATCTGTCGAACTAATCAGTGCATTTTTGTGTGTAAATTTACCTCAATAAAGTTAATTTTAAAATTACAAAAATAGAACAGTCATGCCATAAAGTAGCAATTATCATTACCTATCTGATAAGCAGTAAGCTCTTAGTTATAGGCCATATAATTGATAAAAAAAAATTCCTGCTTGTAGGTGCTGATGAATTCTTTCACATGGCTCTCTTAATTGTGAATTGAATTATAATTTAAGGATAGACTAAAGCTTATAAAATAAGAGATCATCATTCATCTATTTTGTATATGTCTATTATTTTTTTGTTTTTATTTAAAAATTTATTTTGTTGAAGTATAGTTGATTTACAATGTGTTAATTTCTACTGTACAGCAAAGTGATTCAGTTATACATACATATATATATATATATACATTCTTTTTCATATTCTTTTCCACTATGGTTTATCACAGGGTATTGAATATAGTTCCCTGTACTATACAGTAAGACTTTATAATAACTACATAATAGTTTGCATCTACTAATCCCAAACTCCCAATCCATCCCTCCCCTAACCCCACTCCCTGCAACCACAAGTCTGTTCTCTACCTATGTGAGTCTGTTTATGTTTTGTAGATAAGCTCATTTGTATCTTTTTTTAGATTCCACATATAAGAGATATCATATGGTATTTGTCTTTCTCTTTCTGACTTACTTCACGTAGTATGGTAATCTGTAGGGTCATTCACGTTGCTGCAAATGGCATTTCTTCATTCTTGTTTACCGCTGAGTAGTATTCCATTGTATATATATACCACATCTTCTTTTGTCTATTGTTAATTAATCTCTCTCTAGTTTCCAGGAATTTCCATCAATATACTTCATGAAATTCTATTGTTTTGATATTCTTCTTTCAAAATATGTCCTCCTATTAGATAAGCAGATAAAATGATGGTGACACATAGTATTGTTTTTGCTGACTTATAAAGCCAAACATATGGATGATGTATCCCACTGCCAAGTAAGTTTAGAAAATAATTATTTAAATAATTTGCAAGAGAATTCTCTACTTTAGAACTTCTAGTCTTTAATATACCCGTGTATTTCATGATTCATTAAAAGGAAAATATACTATGCAGTGTTTACCATTTTTTGAAAACAATAGTTTTTTTGTATAATATTTTCTAGCCTTCTGTTTTATGAAATAAGTTTTTGGGAAAACTGATATGAATATTTCCATTTCCCCAAGGCACAGTCATGTTTCTATATATTTTTCATTACTGATGAGGAATGCAGTGAAATTCCCCAATGGCAATTTCTGTCTCCCACTTTAAACAGTACTCTTTGGTAAAAGAGAACAGAATGCGCTAAGTGGTTTATCAGTCTTAGAGAGCACCCACTATGGCTTAATAAATAGTAGCCTATATCAGTTAAATTAGCTTGAATGCAAAGCCCCACCCCTGCTAACTATTCTCAAAAAAGTAACTGTTATATACAATACAAATTTTCCCTATAAGTGAACTTCAGCCTTTCCCAATGTATGCAAGCAATAACCCTACAGCTTTTCATTCTTCTATAGGCATGGTTATCTCCTTGTTTCCTCTGAACCAAGGCACAGAAACACTTTGTTGTTTTAGTTTAGCATGATCAGTAATTTTATATGTTCTTCTGGATACCTGTGTTTCTATCTAACTTTACTATATAAGTATAAATACTTTCTAGAGCATTACTATTAGTAACAACTACTAATGAGGGAATTAGATATGACTAATGAGGTCTTTCTCCTTATATTTATGCTCTTAGAGGACATTTTCCTCTTTGATGATGATATAGTTATATATTTCGTTTTGGAAAATGTCTGCTTGAAATTTAGCTATGCAGGTTAACACCTTTCATGTGAAACACCTTTACATGTGAAAATATGTATATATTTATTATATACATTATTCATATATATTTATTTATATTATATATACTGTTATATATAATATTCATATATATTTCATTATATATTTACTCATTACATGTATATATGATGAAGTGAGGAAAAGAACAACTATTATGTATTGTAGTCATAGGAGTAGGCCATAAGCAAGAAATAACTGATTGTGATGGTGAGAGTCAAATGGTTCTATCGTCTCCCTGCATTAAAAAAAAACAAAAAGAAAAAGAGTCCATCTTCCTGCATGGTCAGTTATCCATTACTCTCCAGGTTCCTAAACAGAACAATATTGAAAAAAGAAAGAAAAAAGCCTAACCAATGATCAGAATATAGGTGCCTCAGTTTACCATATTTTCAGCAATAAGATAAATAATGCAAAGTTGAATTTTTGTTGGGTGTTTGAGATTAATATATATGTGTACTTTGACTGTGCTGCTGGACACTTGGTAACAATATGTCTTACATTTTCAGAAAAAGAAAAAAGGTCAGAATATCTCACTGCTATTTTGGGCACATTCAGAGAATATGCAGAAAGGTATTACTGGCTTAAGTTAATATTTGTACTTCTATAAAATGAACTATGTAGAAATAAATGATACATGCCTTTATCTATCTCCAAAAATTAATGTAAATTGGTCCTTTATCACTATACACTTGAGAATAAAACCATTTATACCATGTTAATGTATTTTTTCAATAAGAAGTTCTTTATATGTATTGTGTAGAAATATTCTCAAAGTAATTTGTCTACTTAAATATGTTCCCATGAGCCTAAGTATAAATGTTTAGTTCTTTATTCATGAAAAGAAATGGATCTCCTTAACAGGGTTAACTAATTATGGTGTGACTGCAATTCTAAAATGCACAGTGTTATATTTATACATTTATGTGTATAGACAGGTTTGCCTTCAAATATCTCATCCATGAATAAGCTAAATTTTAAAATAATACTAACATACAACAATACAATTATACTGTTAATGATTTTCAATAAAAGCTTTTTAATAAAAGCTTTTCCAAGGAAGAATGCAACAGGCTATAGAATCAACTTGCAGTAAGTTAAGCAAATAAAATTTGTTCTATAAGCAATACATTGTAGTATTATTTAAGACTGTATATTTTCATAATATTCTATGTGCCCACTGATATAAATATATTTGTTCTTACTTGTGTAACAATCCATCAAGATAAGTATTGTTAACATTGGTTTACAGAAGCAATGAAACTAAATTTTAAAAAGGATAAGTAGTTGTTCAAGATTATAAAAGTCGTGTTAGTGCAAGGAAGCAAAAATGTGAGATATAACTATACTTCAGTTTTAAAAAAAATGTGAGGTATGCCTCATTCTTAAGTGCATACAGGTTCCATTGTGTACCTTTTCATATTTTTCCTCTGTGGAATGTAGTGTTTACAACATGATATAATATTAATAAATGATATAATCTGTACTAGGCACTGTTCTAATTTTCTTCCATGTATTAGCTGATATAATCTCAGTAACAACCCTATGGATTAGGAAATATTATTACTTCCAATTTATGGATAAGAAAACTGATGGCTGGAGGAACTAACCTGAGTATCTTGCTTAAGTTCTTACAACAGTTAATTAATAGAATGGGGATTTTTCCCTGGCATCCTATACTTGAAAGTGAGTCTAGATAATATCACAACTCTGCTTCAGAATGATCTAGATGTGTGTGAGGACTTTTGGCCCCCTTTTTTACCTGCTTCATACTACCAAGTGAGAATTTGCACTTCGTGATGATTAATTTTGTTTCATCTTGGCCACGTAAGGTTGCAAAGATAGTATAGATAATTACCTCATGTCCCTTACCCAGTTTCTCCCATTGTTAACGTATTACATTGGCACAGAAGATTTGTCGAAACTGAGAAACTGAAATTGGTAAATGTGTCAACTAGGTGGCAACTGCAAGACTTTGGCAATGCCCTTCATCTGTATTTGCTCTAAATATGCATCCTATATATGGTACTCTTTTTCCCATAACCAGGATTTTGTGGTCAAGTAATCAAGATGCGGAAATGGGAGCAGAATCATTCACTATACTACTTGTGATCCACTAGCAAAAATTTTGTTTCTTGTCCTTGTGACTTTATGTTCTGCTGGTCTAGAGGTCTTAGTTCCAATGGGGGGAATGTTTCCAACAGTAGACACACAATAATTGAACTGGCAATTAAAAGAGCCACCTGGCCACTTTGGGCTTCTCATGCCTCTGAACCAAGAGAAGAATGGAGTTACAAATAATGGCTTAGGTGACTGATCCTGAATACTAAGAGGAAACTGGGCTGCTATTATACAATGGAGGTAAGGAAGAGTATACCTGGAATAAAAGGGATCACTTAGAGCATCTCTTAGTACTACCATGTCATGTAATTAAGGCAATGGAAAACTAAGGCAACCCAATCCAGGCAGGACTACTATTGAACCAGACCCTCCAGTAATGAAGGTTTGGGTCACCCCAACAATCAAAGATCCATAACTGGCTGAGGTGCTTGCTGAAAACCAAGTGAATATGGAATGAGTAGTGGAATAAGGTAGTTATAAATACCAGCTACAATGAGATGACCAATTGAGGAAATGAGGGATGTAATTCTATAATTTTTATGAGATTTTCCTTATGAATGTGTGTATAACATATATTTCAAAAATTTTATTCCCTCTCTTGTCTACTTATCATTTAAATAAGATGTATTAATAATACTTAACTTTTTATCATATTATTTAAGTTACAGAATTGTAAAGAAGAGTGAACATCACCCCAAGGACTTTGCATCTGCTTCTGGGGAAAGGGTTAACAAGTTTTTGGTTGTATATAGGATAGGTATGTCATGTTAGGTGGAAGTATGACTCTATTGTCTTCTTTTGGTGATTAAGTGTGTTTAAGGATATGTGTATGAATGCCAAGCTGACAAGGAGGGAATGGTGATGGCTAGTTTTATGTGTCAACTTGACTAACCTATAGTATTCAGTTATTCTATTAGACATTAATCTAGGTATTGTTGTGAAGGTATTTTGTGGATGTGGATACCATCTATAATCAGTTGACTTTAAGTAGCTTATCTTCAATAATGGTGGGCCTCATTCAATCAGTCGAAAGTCCTTAGAGAAAAACTGAGGTTTCCCTGAGGATAAAATATAACTGATTTTCCCCATTCAAGAAATCACAGGATAAGATTATCCTCACTATTAAAATTCCTGGGACCTTGGTCAGGTTTGCAGCCTTTTCCTGATCATTTGGATCTATAGGAAATGAAATGTTTGAGAGGAAAAGGAAAGGAGCATGAGTGGAAGCTACAATGAGGAAACTTTAAGCTTACTCTACCTTACTCATAATCTAGGAACACACCTAATTAGCCCAGGGGTCTTTGAATATAACTTTGGAAGGTATTGGAATAATTAGGATTAAACTCAGACTTTTCAAAATAAGCCCTAATTTTTAGTAAACAATTTCTTTGTCCTCAAGACTGCAATATCAGCTCTCAGCCAAGAGTTTCCAGCCTGCCCTGTGGTTTTGGATTTGCCAACCCCTAAACCTCAACCCCTACAATCACATAAGTATACATATGTCCCCTTCTGGCTCTGTTTCTATGACTCATTTACTCCCAGGTTGGAGACCAACACAACTAATTATGTCTCTTAGGAGAATCATATCTTCCTTTTGATAAGTACTCATCAAACAATAGAATGGTATGCCAATTATTATATTATTTCATGCTGAAACTGACTAAATAGCCTCTATATTTCTTAGGGAACTAATCATATCAATAATTTCAATAAACTTTTTAAACCATAGGCTGACAATTTCTTGTATTCATGCACCTTCAAGTAAACCAAAAATTGTCAATTATAAGCTATAATTCTCAGTTTTATTATCTTAAAGGTTGTAATAATGTAATATGTCTCAAATTGATTGCTATTAATAGTAGTAATATTGTTTGTAAAGTGCCTTAAAAGTCCCTTCCTTATGTGAGACATTATGGATTAATCTATACCAGCTACTATCATAAAGTAAAATTATATAAACAAACATACCAATATAGTACTACACAAAATAATACTTAATTGAATAATGCTGATGAAGTGTGATACGCTTGAGCTGTATTCAGCAATGATTAAAACTAAATAGTTATAATAACAATAAAAAGACAACTTTTAAGATGCTTCAAAAACTGTTTTATAAATAGAATCTCACACAAGTAGCAACTTAATTATTTAAAGCTATGCAAGTGGATTAATTAGGAAAGAGTATCAGGACATAAGTTGGTGTCAAAGAGAGTGACTGGAGACATGGGCTTTGAGTTGCCAAAAGACAACTGGCTAAAACTCAAAGGACTAATTAAAATTTCAGCCCCAAATAAAAATGGTACTACAGCAGAACAGTAGTCAACCATGGCAAGACACTCCACAAACAAACATAGAAATACACAAGAAAATAGAGTGCCCTTGGCCTCACTGTTCTTCACTTAACAAAGAACAAAGTGTCCCTGAGAGAAATGTATTGACTAAACATGCCCCAACCTTTTCATAACTCAATCCTCCTAAGGTGTTAATCTACCAGAAAATAAATACATGTTTGTGTTTGTGAATGAATGTTAATGCTAATGAACATAGTGAAAATTGTAATTCCATGTGCTTTGCCTAAGCTTTCCTCTTAAAGGAGTTGTGCTTGTGGAAATAATTATTCACCAATCTGATTTGAAACTGAAAGATGGCAGATGGTCAGCTCATGGTTAATATGATACTGACAGGTTATCTACCTGAGGAAAATGTTGTATTTCCTAATATTGTAAGACAAATTAAATATTTTTGAGAAGAGAATTTGAGAACAAAATTCATATTTTTAATACACAGAATCATTTAAAAATGGCCACAAACAATGGCCATGTCTTTCCATTTTATATGGCTTTCACAGTGCCCATAATTCAAATGAGTACAATTCTTAAAAATAAGCAATCCACAAAATTTTTAAGAAAGATTTTGCATAAAGGGCTTAATTATGGTACAATTTGGTGCTAACAATCCACTAAGGGTTTGAACATTGTGAAACTTAATCCAATTTAATAACATTACAATAAAAAATGTGACTGGGGATTTGGGAATCAAAAGAAAAAGGTATGATTAATGCATTTAGAGATTTTGATTATGATCAATGGTCATATACCTGGTGGTTGAAGGTTATTTTCAATCAAAATATTATGTGACACACAAACTTACATATAGATTTCTGATTTTATGTTCTCTGTTGAAAGATTATATCTTTTTATCTCTGAGAGTATTCACCAGTGTTGTTAAAATAAGCTGGGCAAAGAAAGAACGCAGATATGACTTGGTTAAGTAGAAGTTATAAATAATGGTGATTTAGGTTTAACTTACTCTGTAAAAGAAAACACATTGTCATATATCATGGAGTCTGCAATATTATCTAGCTTAAGACATTTAAATTAATTATCATTAATGAAAGGAAAAAATGTAATTAGAATTGTAAATTGTCACAGATTTTTAATATTAATTAAGATTTAATACAATTTAAAATGTAAAAAAGAGCATCTTAGAATTGATAAAATACAACTTTTATATCACAAATAAATTAGTTATAAATATTTATAAAGAAACATGAGTGTCATTGGGGCACATGAGCCACAATCACCTAACTGGAATGTGTTTCTTTCCCTTTTTATTTTAATACAACTTGACTCGTGTTAATGATGCCAAAGTTCCTAAGTGTTATGCGCTGAATCGTGTCTCCCCAAAAGATGTTGAAGTTCTAGATTCCCAGTAGCTGAATGTAAAATGTTCTTGAAATATCGTCTTTGTAGATGATCAAGTCAAGATGAGGTCATTAGTGTGGGCCCTAATCTGACTTTTAATAAAATATTTTAATAAAAATTTTAAATAAAAATTTTAAATAAATTTTAAATAAAAAATTTTATAAAATTTATAAAATAAAAATTTCCCCTTACAAAGGGAAAATTTGGACACTTGAGACAGATGCACACAGGGAGAACTCTACATGAAGATGAAGGCAAAGATTGGAGTGACGTAGCTACACATTAAAGAATGACAAAGACTCAGCAAATCACCGAAGTTAGAAAGACATGAAATAAATTCTCTCATACAGCTCTCAGAAGTAACCAACACTGCTGACACTTTGATTTCAGACTTCTATCCTCCAAAACTGTTAGACAATAAATTGATTAGCCACCCAGTTTGTGGTGTTTTGTTATGGCTGCACTGGAAAATTAACAGACTAAGATAACTTAGAAATACTTTAGCAATATATGTTTGGTGCTATTGTTTGAATAACAGAGATAACAATTATAATTTGTTTTTTATTACTCCAGTTAGGAGAGTAACTTATTCAGAACCCAATATCTTCAGCGTTTTTATACATTGCCTGCTACTGACTGTTACTCTCCTCCTACAGCATGATTTTGTATTTAAAGTTATGAATAAAGGATCTGAGAAATTAATATTTACTACCACTAAGCAGGCAAATAAAAAATGAAAATCTAAAATCATGTTTCCTTAAATTGGCTAATATTTATCATAGTGAAAGTTTCTGTTAATGTCTCATGCTGCATACTGCAATAATTTTACTTATTTTAAGATGTATGTGTCTCTGTGTATGCACAGAGTGTGAGTGTGTGTTTGTATGTGTTTCTGTGTTGAGGAAGGTGGGGATTTTCAGGTTTCCTTCTTCTACTGTATCTTCTTGTTTTGTTTTGGTTTGGTTTTGGTTTTCCTTTCCCTCAAGGGGACTACTCTTCAGATCTTCATTAGTTGGCATTTAAAAAAAAAATCACATGTTGACTAAATTAGTCAGAGTTAGATGATTTGTGCATCTTAAAAGAACAGCTGTGGCTTAAATTTAGTTTTTATCTGTTTACATATAGAGAGTATAAGGGAGGAAAGACTTTTCTGATAGGTTCTGAACCTCCTAGGTTCTGTAGGGGAAGAAAAATAATTTTCCTTCTAACCTGAGTTTTTTGGCTGAGACCCCTGTGATAAAGACACGTTAACAAGAGAAAAACAAACAGCAGTTTGTTAACATGTATACCTCATGTATATATGGGAGATATCCAGGGAAAATGAGTAATTCAAAGAGACAGCTTAGAATTCCAGCTTATACAGCATCTTCAACAAAGAATAAATTTGTGGAGAAATGACAGAACAGAGGAAAGCAGTTTTAGATCTCCAAGTATTGAGATAAAGGCTAGTTAATAAAGTTTGTTATGTAGATTCCTCTGGTGCCTTCTCCAGGCTGACAGTGATGGGGTGACTACCTTTTGTCCTTTCTGATAGAAATGGGAAGAGGAACAGCTTTGAAAATGTATGTCCTGCTTTTAAGCAGATAGGGGAATGCAAGGAGGGGTTTTTGTTTCTGTTTTTTAAAATCTCCTCATAATAATTCCTATGTCAAAAATTGCCTATTTCAGGGTGGCATATTCTACTACCTTCAATCAATAGCTGAGTCTACAAAATAAGCAACAAGCAAATTAACAGAATGGATATACAAATTTATTATTGTTTAATATTGCATGCACAGGGAGTTTCACAGGAAAGAAAAAAATAAGTAAATACCCAAAAAAGTGGTGACATTTGAGAGCTTATATATATTTAATAGGGGAAGGGAGGGGGGATATGGGAAACTCGAAAGTTAAAGAGGAGAGTAAAAGGTTTCTTTGTAAAGATAACTTGGCCCTTTCTAAGGACTTTTTGTTTCTCTTTGTTTTGTGTTAGGGCAAACGCTTTATAGTTTCCATCTGGGCCATGGCTTGGGCGAGGGCTCCAGAGTGGTTAAACAGAAACCCTGACACCAGGGAAACGCAGAGGCGTGCCCCAAAGGCCACTGGGCTCCATAGGCTCTTAGTCGCTTGCTGGTGACCCTTTGTAATAGATGCTCCCCCGCCCAGCCTGGAGCCAGCAGACTGCAGAGGTTTGTCAATTGGTCACCCATCTTCTAGATGAGTTTCACCCTCTCACCTAGTAAGTCGCTCTCCCAGACGTCACTGAGCCTGGGGTCTGTGCGGGCAGAATCCAGGGCGCTGCAGATCCAAAAGGGCCTGGTTCAGCTTCTTTTCCAGGAGCAGGGCGTCTTCCATGGCGTCAGCGTTTTACCCCGTTCATCCTGGGACGGCTTCTATACTTTCTGGAAGATGTCGTGGCCACCTCACTGGTTTTCATTTTCAAGAGACGCTGGCGCCCTCAGGCTTCTGCTCAGCCAGCTTCGGGGAGGGGCCTGCGCCCTCCAGAGCTACGCAGTCGCTGTGGAAACCGAAGCCCAGAGAGAGGTAAGCGTAGGAGGCCCACAGATGCGGGCTGAGCAGGCGGTTGGCGGCCTCCATTCGGGGAATAATTCTGAGGAATCTGGGAGCTCTTGGTTGGTTAGCACCAAAGAGCTAAGCAGAAAAACGGAGTTGCCTGGTGCCTGAGGCAGAGAAGGGCCGAGAAGATTGTCTCCAAGGTCGTGACTGGAAAGGAGGTAGGAGGCTGGAAGAAAGGGAGCCCCGGGGTCTGTTCCATCCTAACAGTGCTGAAGCAAGAGAGGCGTCCCAAATCTTCAGGACCCTCCAGGACGTTGCCTTTCTTTTTTTCTTTTTTTTTCCCCTTCAGAACAAAGAGTTGTCTTACACTGTGGGTAAACTGGAGCCTGTGGGAAGTCGGGGAGAAGGTGGAAGTGTGATGTTGGAGAACCCTGAGGGTTGCGGGGAGGATTCAGAGGATCTGCCCTGTTGCCCAGGCCAGGCTGGGTAGAGGCTCACTTTTTGGAAAAGGTGAAGAGGCAGGGGCCAGATTCGCCACTTTCCACTCCTCTCACCCACCCACCACGGCATTAAATGAACAAAAAGCAACTCTGTACAGCACAAAATATTCAAGGAGGGCCTTCCCCTGGACTGTGCAGAGTGGGAGGGGCAGCTCTGGAGGACAGGGTTGGGGCCTCCAGCTTTTGACACCACCCTAGGCCCCTTCCCAACACCATGGGGCCAGGACTGGCAGCTCTGACCAGGAAACAAAATGCCAACTTCCTCTGAAATGTGTGTGGGACTCCTGGCTCAAAATTTTCCTCTTCTTCTCAGACCCCAGAGCTTTCTCAGGAACAACTGGCCTGAACTTCTAGAATAGATGGGAGGTGTGATAGTTTGTGCTGAAGTTTGTCTGAGTGTGGTGTACACTTCTAGTCTACTGTCCTGAGATTAGTAAAAGTCAGTCTTCCCCAGGTGTATGAAACTCCTGGGGAGGGGATTTAGGACAATTGAGTTCCCTCTGAAGGATCTGTTCTTAGGCAGATCAGGAGAGATAAGAGAAAGTCTCTCCTGACATTTACTGTATTTCAGATGCCTTCAGCTCAAAATGTTACCAACCAGGGTTGTTGGCCTTCCCCAATCAATAGAAATTGACTAGAGGCCAGACAAGATATTCAGGCACGGCTTTATTGGGGCCCCTGCTACAGCAGGGGGAGTGAGAACAAACAACAGGTTCCCTTGCTTGCTTGCTCCCCGAGAGGGGGGCAAGCTTGTTCCTTACATGGGGTGAGGGTAGGGGTGTGTCCAGGGATCCATCAGGCCAGAGGGGCGGCTTTGGTGTTTCGCCCACCCCTTAGGTGGTGTTGTGTGTAGGAGGCATGCACAGTACCCTGTTTTTCTCCAGGCTCTTCAAAAGTGGCAGTTGGGTTTTTTGGTCTCTTTGTATCTTTGGGGTCCAGACTTTGCCCCAACTGCTGCAGGTAGTTATTTTTAGTCCCATATAGTTTGTTTGTATGTTGTTGCTGGAGGAGAGGTGTTTCCAGGTGCAAGCATTGCAGCACTGCAGCAAAGGGGCCCAGGTCCCAGCCTGTCTCAAAAATAATCAATATATCAAAGTGGCATATTTGGTGATGGCAAGTCTTGACCTGCTTCTAGGTGATATAGTTCTAGAGAAAATATCAGCAATACACTAAGTCAAAATCAACATATGAAAAATATCAAGAATGTTATGGAGGACCATTTATATAATATATAACTACTGTCATAACGCCAAGGTGTTTTTTAAAAAAATTAACATCAATATTTTCAGAACCTATACCACAAATATCAGTATTTTGTTGCAAATAATTCATTTCAGAAATAAATTTGAAGCAATGGAAAAATCTAGTCAGATGCCTCAGTGATGAATTAAAGGATTACATTTCTAACTTTTTCCCTTGATAAGCACAATGGTATATGTTTATAATGCCTTAAACATGTGCTATGTCAAAAATATGCTATAATTTGAGCTATATTTTTGAGCATTTAAATTTTGTTATGAAATATAAAAACTGTTTCAAACTTTGTGGTATTTTTCAAAATTACAAATAATTAGCATCCCATGATAAGAACTGCTTTGGAGGGAGCTCTACTTCCAGAATAGCTGTGTGAGGAGCTCTGTCCCCCTCATCTCAGCAGAATAGCCATAACAGATGAAAATTATAAAAGACATGACCGTTTAAAGTTTCTGCAAAACATACAGAAAATTTTTTTTCAAAAAGGTCTAGATCACATGGCACTTGGGGTGCAGTTCTTCTCCCAGCTCCCAGTTAAGGGCTATTATATCTCTCCGGGAGGATCAGACTGCCAGCATTTTTCATACTTCCCCACCACTGGCTATCTGGGGAAGGGTGGATTTGCAGAGGTTAAACTTCAGTCAGGTGCAGCTGATAAACTGAGGGCTCCTTTCTTCCATCCAGCCTAACTTTAGGGTGAGGGTGAGGCAGGTGGAGCAGGATGAGAATAGTTTGGCCCCAATTTTCCTCTCCCCAGCTGTGTTATATTGCAGAGATTCCTGAAAGAGGCAGGTGGAGAAGATCAGAGGTAACCACCCCTGTTGCACACCCTGTTTAAAGTGGAGCAGTCATTCCAGGGAAAGTGGGCCACTCTCCTCACCCCCAGCTCCATAGCAGAAATTCAGAGATTTTTTTTTTTTAACTCAGGAAGAGAGGCAAGCTGTAAGAACAGAGAACACCAAAGCTCTTCTCAGGGGAGCTATCTTTATTTGGGACATAGTTTGGGAAAGTTCTAGCTTAAGGATGCTATATTAAAAAACAAAAAAACACAGTGGAGATTTTGATGGTAACACATTAAGATAAAGGTGGTAGTTCCATGAAAGGAGCAAAATAAATCACAAGCCAGCTAATTTACCAAAGAGAACTAAGAAAAAGGACAGCTAAGAATTAGCTGACAGCTGGCAGATAGTGGAGCCTAATGGTTGGTTGTGATACCAAAAGAAGCAGAGAGCATAACAGAAAGATCAGGGAAAGAGACAGAGAGAGCTCTGCTAAGCTAAAGCTTTACACTGTCATTCCATGAGTACTGTGTGCATGCACGATACTGTAGTGGAGCCTAATGGTTGGTTGTGATACCAAAAGAAGCAGAGAGCATAACAGAAAGATCAGGGAAAGAGACAGAGAGAGCTCTGCTAAAACTTTACACTGTAATTCCATGAGTACTGTGTACATGCACGAAACTGTACTCTCTGAGGTTTTGCATCTTCAGAGGTTTTATACTGTGGGGGAAATAGATTTAGCTAATGTAGTCCATCCAAGTCAAGAAATAACAAACAAGCCCCAAAGAGAGGGATATCAGTGTCCAGAGTCAGATGCCACCATTGCAGCTGCTCCTATGAGATTTTTGACTTGCTCTTGCCACTGGGCTCTCACTTCTAATGCCAGTCGCCCAATGATGCCATCACACCATTAAAATACCATTGCTTCCATTATAAGTAATTTCTGAACCCAGTTTTCACCTATCTACATTCTAAAGCTATTGCAGTTGGCCAAACATGGTTTAAATAATTATTTGTAATATTTTTAAAAGATTTATTGATATTTCCCAAGTGATCAATTATCAAAGGTAAATTTATCAATTTGAGGGTGAAGATATAGCAGAGCATTATAAAATATTAAACATTACTCCCTCCTTTAAACATAACACATACTTTATAAGCACTATTGATGATGCAGCAGCTCTCTTTTCATTAAAAAATATATATAATTCCAGTATTTAATTACAAAAACCCTAAAATGTTGCTAGCTACCACAGAATAAAGCAAATGATGGCAAAGTCCCTAAAAACTAATTACAAAAAAAAATTAAAAACACAACTGGAAATTTTGTATTTATATTCAGTATCTCAATATTTCAGGATATTTTTGAGAGTAGAAACCAGTGACTGCATATTGGAACTATAATTTGTAGCCTTGAGAGAATGGGAGTATTTAAAAATATCAAAGCTTTGGGAGAATCTTTCATTTGTTTTCATTTTTTGAAGCTCTTTCTCCAGGCACCAATACCAAAGGATAAAGAAACATAGTTCAAGTGACAGCCACTTCACAAGGCTTTGTAAAACTTGTGAAAAATATGTTTCAAAAGAAAGAAAAGCTCAAGTTATCCCATAAGTATATACCGGTGTGTTCTGTTGCTATTTTTGTTGTTTCCCAAAGTTAGAAGTTTAGGAAGGGAGCCCGAATTGAAATGGGTTACTAGTTTTGGTTATAATTCAAGGGGTTTTATAATCAAAATTAAATGAGTTTAGAATTTTTAAATGCAACCTATAAGGCTCTAAAGCAAATGTCTGTATTATGAAAATAGAAATTAAAAGATGATTGCTAGTAACTACTTATGACATTCAAAATTCAAACATTTTTCCCCCTTATATCTTTCCATCTCTCTAAACTGGAATGAATAAAATATTTTGAGTTTTTTTGTCATAAATATTTCATGTACAACTTTATTATTTGATAATTTTCTTTTAATTTTTTTTTTTTTTTTTTTTGCGGTATGCGGGCCTCTCACTGTTGTGGCCTCTCCCGTTGCGGAGCACAGGCTCCGGACGCACAGGCTCAGCGGCCATGGCTCACGGGCTTAGTTGCTCCGCGGCATGTGGGATCTTCCCGGACCAGGGCACGAACCCGTGTCTCCTGCATCGGCAGGCGGATTCTCAACCACTGCGCCACCAGGGAAGCCCTTTCTTTTAATTTTTTAAATGTCATCATAAGTGTCACATAGAAACATAAACTTTTGATTAAATGTATTTTCTTCTAGAAATTAATGAAAGCTTCAAGACTCTTATTCCCAGGATTGTAATATTGATGAAACACAAATTTAGTCCCACGGTATTAAAAAGGGGCATCAACTTGATTAATTCATTTTATAAAACTGAAAATGTCTCCCAAGATTAAATATTATCCTTTCTGAGTTGAATTTTTATTTCAATTTCCATTGTGGATTTTTATCTATTAAATAGCCTTGACTCTCAGACTTTTTGGTTTTCTAACCATCATTTTATGATCTTACAAATACGTATTTATTAGTACATTATAGTTTGGAAGTCTACAATGAGTAAAAGGGGAAACAAGTATTCTATTTTCAACTGTAACCTATTATGTATTTTTTTTTTCTTTTTTTTTAACATCTTTATTGGAGTATAATTGCTTTACAATGGTGTGTTAGTTTCTGCTTTATAACAAAGTGAATCAGCTATACGTATACATATACATATATCCCCATATCTCTTCCTTCTTGCATCTCCCTCCCTCCCATCCTCCCTATCCCACCCCTCTAGGTGGTCACAAACCACCTAGCTGATCTCCCTGTGCTATGCGGCTGCTTCCCATTAGCTATCTATTTTACGTTTGGTAGTGTATATATGTCCATGCCACTCTCTCACTTTGTCCCAGCTTACCCTTCCCCCTTCCCGTATCCTCAAGTCCATTCTCTAGTAGGTCTGCATCTTTATTCCCATCTTACCCCTAGGTTCTTCATGACCATTTTTTTTTTCAGATTCCATATATATCTGTTAGCATATGGTATTTGTTTTTCTCTTTCTGACTTACTTCACTCTGTATGACAGTCTCTAGGTACATCCACCTCACTACAAATAACTCAGTTTCATTCCTTTATATGGCCGAGTAATATTCCATTGTATACATGTGCCACATCTTCTTTATACATTGATCTGTTGATGGACACTTAGGTTGCTTTCATGTCCTGGCTATTGTAAATAGAGCTGCAATGAACATTTTGGTACATGACTCTTTTTTTTTTTTTTTTTTGGCGGTACGCAGGCCTCTCCCGTTGTGGCCTCTCCCGTTGCGGAGCACAGGCTCCGGACACACAGGCCCAGCAGCCATGGCTCACGGGCCTAGCTGCTCTGCGGCATGTGGGATCCTCCTGGACCGGGGCACGAACCCGTGTCCCCTGCATCAGCAGGCGGACTCCCAACCACTGTGCCACCAGGGAAACCCATGACTGTTTTTGAATTATGGTTTTCTCAGGGTATATGCCCAGTAGTGGGATTGCTGTGTCGTATGGTAGTTCTCTTTTTAGTTTTTTAAGGAATCTCCATACTGTTCTCCGTAGTGGCTGGATCAATTTACATTCCCGCCAACAGTGCAAGATAGTTCCCTTTTCTGCACACTCTCTCCAACATTTATTGTTTGTAGATTTTTTGATGATGGCCATTCTGACCGGTGTGAGGTGATATCTCATTGTGGTTTTGATTTGCATTTCTCTAATGATTAATGATGTTGAGTATTCTTTCATGTGTCTGTTGGCAATCTGTATATCTTCTTTGGAGAAATGTCTATTTAGGTCTTTCTGCCCATGTTTGGATTGGGTTGTTTGTTTTTTTGATATTGAGCTGCATGAGCTGCTTGTAAATTTTGGAGATTAATCCTTTGTCAGTTGCTTTATTTGCAAATATTTTCTCCCATTCTGAGGGTTGTCTTTTGATCTTGTTTATGGTTTCCTTTGCTGTGCAAAAGCTTTTAAGTTTCATTAGGTCCCATTTGTTTATTTTTGTTTTTATTTCCATTTCTGAAGGAGATGGGTCAAAAAGGCTCTTGCTGTGATTTATGTCATGGAGTGTTCTGCCTATGTTTTCCTCTAAGAGTTTGATGGTGTTTGGCCTTACATTTAGGTTTTTAATCCATTTTGAGTTTATTTTTGTGTGTGGTGTTAGGGAGTGTTCTAATTTCATTCTTTTACATGTAGTTGTCCAATTTTCCCAGCACCACTTATTGAAGAGTCTGTCTTTTTTCCACTGTATATTCTTGCCTCCTTTATCAAAGATAAGGTGGTCATATGTGCGTGGGTTTATCTCTGGGCTTTCTATCCTGTTCCATTGATCTATATTTCTGTTTCTGTGCCAGTACCATACTGTCTTGATTACTGTAGCCTTGTAGTATAATCTGAAGTCAGGGAACTTGATTCCTGCAGCTCCGTTTTTCTTTTTCAAGATTGCTTTGGCTATTCGGGGTCTTTTGTGTTTCCATACAAATTGTGAAATTTTTTGTTCTAGTTCTGTGAAAAATGCCAGTGGTAGTTTGATAGGGATTGCACTGAATCTGTAGATTGCTTTGGGTAGTAGAGTCATTTTCACAATGTTGATTCTTACAAGAACACGGTATATCTCTCAATTTTTTTGTATCATCTTTAATTTCTTTCATCAGTGTCTTATAATTTTCTGCATACAAGTCTTTTGTCTCCTTAGGTAGGTTTATTCCTAGATATTTTATTCTTTTTGTTGCATTGTTAAATGGGAGTGTTTTCTTAATTTCACTTTCAGATTTTTCCTCATTAGTATATAGGAATGCAAGACCTATTATGTTTTTATAGCAAATGGCTAGTAGATTACAATTTAAGCTAGTCCTAATGTTGCTGAAAGATGTTTTCCATTCCTTGTAATGTTGGTTTTGTTTGGTGTCAAAAGTACTAAGACAGCAAATTTTCAAGCCTTAACGTACCAGAAAGACAGAACTACCTTTGCAGTGGTTTTCAGAAGCCAGAAAGAACACCTACAGAACCTTGTACTATGTTCTTGGCTTGCATACCAACCACTGAGTAAAAGATTTGATTTCTGCTGTTTCATTCCTCCTACAATAACAGCCCTTGTCACTATTAATATAAAGAAGATTTCCAAAGTGAATCTATTAAAACTATATAGTCTCACAACAGAAATAACTTCTTTTTTTTTTTTTTCGGTACACGGGCCTCTCACTGTTGTGGCCTCTCCCACTGCGGAGCACAGGCTCCGGACGCACAGGCTCAGTGGCCATGGCTCATGGGCCCAGGTGCTCCACGGCATGTGGGATCCTCCCGGACCGGGGCACAAACCCATGTCCCATGCATTGACAGGCGGACTCCCAACCACTGCACCACCAGGGAAGCCCCAGAAATAACTTTTAAAGAGTTATAGTAGATTCTCTTTCTCATGGTTATTTCATAGGACTAGACTATATACCTTTGTTGTTTAAAGTAACAAGAAGCTTCAAAGTACTTCATATTTTGGAAAGGACAACGTATAATAGGTGCCCACCATGTGTAACAATGTGATCAAAATGAATTAAAGATGATGAAGTGTTAGAAAAACATGATGGTGTTTCATTTCTCACTTTTTTCTAGTTTTATTGAGATATAATTGACATAACATTGTACAAGTTTAAGGTGCACAACAGAAGGGTTTGATGTATGTATATATTGCTCAATGATAGCCACAATTAGTTGCATTAACATCCATTACCTCACATAGTTACAAATTTTTTGTCCTGTGATGAGAACTTTAAGGTCTACTCTCTCAGCAAATTTCAGATATACAGCACAATATTGTTAACTAGAACTTATAACTGGAAGTTTTTACCTCTTGAAAACTTTCGCCCAATTCCCCCACCTTCTACCTCTGGTAACCACAAATCTGATCTCTGTTTCTATTATTTTGAGTTTTTTAGATTACACATATAAGTGATATTATGCAATGTTTGTCTTTCTCTCTATTACTTATTTCACTTAGCATAATGCCCTCAAAGTCCTATTGTAAATAATGCTGCTATGAACGTGGGGGTGCACATATTTATTTGGATAGTGATTTTGTTTGCTTTGGGTATATATCTAGAAGTAGAATTGCTGGATCATATGCTAGATTCAGTTTTGGAAGAGACTTGTGTTTAAATAAATATTGATAAAGAAAATGTCATAAGTCAAGAGAAAGTAGTGGAAACCGTGGGAACTAGAGAATGCAGGTGCAATCCAAACTGTGAACAGTTTTCAGTATCAGCCCATTGTTCACTCATGGCAGTGTGGGCCCAGTGTTGACAGATTATTCTTCATTTTTCTCTTAAGAGAAACTGGCTTTGTGGAATTTTATGTTGATTTACCAATTCTTGAACTGTTAAATGATGGATCACTTTTTAAAAGTTTTTTAATGGTAGACACACAAAACCACATGAGGGCCAAGTTGCTACCATGGATTAGCAATTTGTAATCTCTGGGTTACACACTTCAGACAGATAAAGCTGCTCTTTTGATTATTTTTGTATTGAAGTATAGCCAATCTACAATATTGTGCTAGTTTCAGGTATACAGCAAAGTGATTCGGTTTTATATCTATATCATAGATATAGATATAGATATATAGATAGATTCTTTTTTAAATTAATTTTTATTGGGGTATAGTTGCATTACAACGCATTAGTTTCTTGCTGTACAGCAAAGTGAATCAGTCATACGTATAGATAGATATATCTACTCTTTTATTTTTATTTTATTTTATATTTTTAAATTTTTATTGGAGTATAGTTGCTTTATAATGTTTTGTTAGTTTCTACTGTACAGCAACGTGAGTCAGCTATATGTATACATATATCCCCTCTTTTTTGGATTTCCTTCCCATTTAGGTCACCACTGAGCACTGAGTAGAGCTCCCTGTGCTGTACAGTAGGTTCTCATTAGTTATCTGTTTTATACATAGCAGTGTATATATGTCAGTCCCAGTCTCCCAGTTCATCCCACGCCCCCACCCCCTTGGTGTCCATATGTTTGTTTTCTATGTCTGAGTATCTATTTCTCCTTTGCATATGAGTTCGTCTGTATCATTTTTCTAGATTCCACACATAAGTGATATTATACGATATTTGTTTTTCTCTTTCTGACTTACTTCACTCTGTATGACAATCTCTAGATTCATATATTCTTTTTTTTTTCAATTTGTTTCCATTATAGATTGTTACAAGATGTTGAACATAGTTCCCTTTTTGCTATATGGCAAATCCTTGTTGTCTATCCATTTTATGATTTTATGTATGGTAGTGTGTATCTGTCAATCCCATACTCCTAATTTATCCCTCTCCCACCCTTCCTCCCCTTTGGTAACCATGAGTTTGCTGTCCATGTCTGTGAGTTTGTCTCTGTTTTGTAAGTAAGTTCATTTGTACAACTTTCTAGATTCCACATATAAGTGATATCATATGGTATTTGTCTTTCTCTTTTTGACTTACTTCACTTAGTATGATCATCTCTAGGTCCATCCATGTTGCTGCAAAAGGAATTATTTCACCCTTTCTTATGGTCAAGTAATATTCCATTGCGTGTGTGCATATATATATGTGTGTGTGTGTGTATATATATATATATATATATATATAAAGTTACTGTCTAACAACCTTTTGTTTCAACTTGAAGGACTTCCTTTAGCATTTCTCATAGGGCAAATCTAGTTATAATGGACTCCCTCAGCTTTCATTTATCAGGGAAAGTCTTAATTTTTCCTTCATTTTTGACAGTTTCTTCTGGATACAGTATTCTCAGTTGACAGATTTTTTTCCCCAGCATGATATATGTATATATCATCCTATGCATTTCTGCTGAGAAATTGCTTATAATCTTATAGAAAATAGCTTTTATGTGATGAGTCACTTTTCTGTTGCTGCTTTCAAGATTCTGTATTTGATTTTGACAGTTTGATTATAATATTTCTTGGTGCCTAACTCTGGTTTATCCTTCTTATAGTTAATATGGCTTTTGTATTTGTGTATTGAATTATTTCCTCAAATTAGGGACTTTTTGGCCATTATTTTGTCAAATATGCTCTCTACGCCTCTCTCTCTCTCTTTCCTTTTTTTGGATCCCCATGCTATGTATATTGTTCCATCTAATAGTGTCCCATAAGTCCCTTGGGCTCTTTTCACTTTTCTTATTATTTTTTTCTGTTTGCTCCTCTGACTTGATGATTTCGAATGATCAGTCTCCAAATCCACTAATTTTCTCTTCTGTCCGATCAAGTCTGTTGTTTAACACCTCTAATAAATTTTTAAATTCATTTATTGTATTTTTTACTCCAGAATTTATCTTTTTTTTATCATTTCCCTCTCTTTCTGATATTCTCATTTTGTTCTTAAATCGTTGTACAAATTTTGTTTACTTGTCTGTCTCTTTTTTTGTTTTGGTCATTGAGTAAATTTAAGACAATGTTTTCAAGTCTTTGTCTAGTTAGTTAGAAGCCTGAATTTCTTTAGGGTTAGTTTCTGGAGATTTATTTTGTTACTTTGAATGTTACTGTTTTTTATGTACCTTGTGATTTTTATTGAGATTTGGGAACTTGAAAAACTAGCCATTTCTCCCAGTTTTAGTGGAATGGCTTTATGTAGAGGAAGACCTTCACTAATCAGACAGTCCCTGCCCATAATCTCATACCCCAATTTTTCCGTGGAACTGCAGACTCCCTGCAGCTCCAACAATACCTTCCATTGCTTTCAGCAGCCTCCAGTCTGATATCCAAAATACGCTACCACTCTCATCAGTGTTCTTAGTCGAGCAATCAAGAAAGAAATCCCTCAATCAACCCCTTAGACCAGAATGTTATAAGAAAGCTCCATCCTTTTCCTTCTGTCCCAAGGTAGAAGTTGAGATTTGAGCTGTTTCCTCCTAACCACACAGAGCTGTATCATGAAGGAGGTTGGGAAAGGGTTGCAAAATGCCACAAACTTGCTGCCAGTTTGAGTGCAGCTTCTTCTGTGTTGCGTGTTCACATGTTTGGTGCAGCTTCTTAACTGTTTTCTAGAGTTCTCAGAAAACCATTTTGGTCTGTAAATTGTTGTTTATTCAGTGCCATCTTGCTGAACTTGAGATCTGTAATGTTTTCGTTTAAGCATATTTAAAATATGATTTTACATTTGTTCTTATGTAGTTGAGATTTTTGTCTTAAATAGAACCTTTAAAAGATTCTTTCAGCCTGTTTGTTGCTATCATTTAGAAATGCAAAATTTTATTTTAATTTTTCCTATAATCTTGCTAAACTTATTAATTGTAATAATTTATCTACAGATTTTTTGAGGGAGTATTTCTATCTACAGACTCATAACATCTGTAAGCATTAAGATTTTTTCTCTCTTTATTCCTTATGCATTATTTCTTTTACTTTTTATACTATACTGACTGTGACCACTTTTAAATTTTTGAGGAGAAATAGTTATATGATACATCCTTGAATGATTTATCATCTCAAAGATAAAACTTTCAACATCTTACCATAAATTATGATGCTTGCTCTAGGGTTTTTATATTTAACACTAATTATAAGAAGGAAATCCTACCATGTTTCCTTTTTTTTGGTTTAGCATGAAGGATGTTACATTTTATAAAATACCTTATATGTATCTATTAGGAATGTGTTTCTACTTTATCCTATTACCGTATAGCAAATTACTTTCATTTCTTGAATAGATCTAACATGGTTTCAGTATATTAAACCTTTAATTTTTAAACAGAATTTTTACACTTAAAAATAGCTTATTACTTTCCTTTCTTACAATGTTAATGTCAGGATTTTGTATCAAGATTATGCTTGACCTCATAAAACAAGTAATTTTTCACTCATATTTTATTTTTTCGTGTTTTTCAGTAATTTTACTTAAGATAGTGTTATTTTATCAATAGAAATTCAGTGCTACTGCTAAATTCATCACAGCAAAGAATATTTGGTGGGGGGATTTTAAAAATTTATTTATTTTTTTATTTTTGGCTGTGTTGAGTCTTCATTGCTGCACACAGGCTTTCTCTAGTTGCGGCGAGCGGGGGCTACTCTTTGTGGTGGTGCATGGGGTTTTCGTTGCAGTGGCTTCTGTTGTTGCAGAGCACGGGCTCTAGGCGCATGGGCTTCTGTAGTTGTGGCTTGTGGGCTTAGTTGCTCTGAGGCACGTAGGATCTTCCTGGGTCAGGGATTGAACCTGTGACCCCTGCACTGGCAGGCAGATACTTAACTACTGTGCCACCAGGGAAGCCCGGTGAGGGGGATTTTTAACTGTAGATTTAATTCTTTTAGTAGCTAAATTTTTAATCACATATTCTATTTCCAAATACATTCCATTCACTATTCCTTTTAAAATATAGTGATGTAAAGCTTCCTCATTCATTTTCCTTTTTTGTTTAGTATTTGTGATTCTCTCTGTCCTCTTAATTTGTTAAAGTTTTTATTTTGAAATCATTGTAGATTCACATACATTGGTAAGAAATAATGCAGAGGGATCCTGCATATCCTTCACCCAGTTTACCCTAATTAATGGTAACATCTTGCAACTGGGATAATATTTTAAAAATAGGTCATTGTGTTTTTACCGTCTGCATTTGTGTACACATATCTGCCATTAACTCAAGGTCTTTACCTGCTTTGGAATTGGGGAGGAAGAAGTGAACAGAGGTAGAGAAGCCAGTAGCATTGTTAAGCTAGGAATGAAATAAAAAGAAGTAGTTATTGACTTGACACTAACATCATAAATAGAACTTTGAAGCAAGACATACTCTTGAAAGTTTTTACCTAAAAAAATGGATTTACAGTTGACCCTTGAACACATGGGTTTGAACTGTGTGAGTCCACTTATATGTGGATATTTTTCAATAGTAAATACTACAGTACTACAAGGTTCTGGTTGGTTGAATCCTATCTTACGTGGATATGAAGGGCCGACCATAAATAATATGCAGATTAACCTTTGCATTTTTCAAGGGTTAACTGTAATAAATTTACTAATTATTTTTAATATATTAGAATCAAATTTAATGACCTAACATAAACATTTAATAAGAAAATTTCTCAAAATACAAAAAGTGGGAGGGAGCTGCTATGCCCTTTCTGGCCCAAAAAATTGTGGGGAAAAAGGAACAGAATTAGGAAAGACAGAGTGATAAGTATATGCTTTACACTCTCTTGCTTTTAGTTGAAAGAAAGTTTTAGATGAATTGAAGGGAACACAGAACAGGAGATTTTTACATCACCCTGTAACCTGGATCTACAAAGAAATAGCATTTTATTCTTAAAAGTAACGTAGGATAGATTCTTCATAGTTTGTCAAAGTAAATTTGGCAGTATAGGATAATTGTGTATATAGGCAACTATTAATTCCTTTTCTGAAGTCACCATCAAATTCTCCTTTGGCATGAATTAGACCCCAAATTTCCCAGATACCTCCATTTGATGTTATAGAGATTAGTGGAAATGAAAAGCACCAGAAGTGCCATGAGACCTGCTAAAATGAGGATTGAATTAGACTGAAAAAAGTGACTTGCTAGAACATGGGTAAGAGCTGATTAGCACATAGAACACATGATGGCTAAGGTGAGGCCAGATCAGCCACAGATTACGTTAGACCTGAATAGAGATACAAGACTACAGATTTTACAATTTAACAGTAAACCCCTGCAGAGGGCTTGTAATTGAGATCACGTATACCATAGTGTTTACCAGTTCACAGAGCTTATCACTCCAGTGACTCTACAAGAGACCAGGCAACATGAGGAATCTGCTGAGTTTTTCTTTTTCTTATGCTGCTAATAGGACATAAAAATCAATATTCTACACCACCTTGGAGAGGCACAGAGAGACAGAGATACAACTCAGAAAATAAACAGTGCTGAGGTTAACCTTTAAAAAATAAACATATTTAATGGATTAGAGTAAAATTAAGTATCTTCACTGCCCCCTGAGTAGACCTTAAAGATGAGATAAGTTACACATAATATAAAGGAACTTTTTATTTGCAGTTGTGGTATATCATGTGTATATGTTTAATCCAGATATGCACCTATTGCCCTGTATTTTCTCTTACTGATCCACAGCTCATATGTCCCAAAATAGTTCCTTCGCTCACTCCCTCTTGTGCTCACTAATTGCCTTTTTATTTATTTATTTTTTCTGCCGCGCTTCGCAGCATGCAGGATCTTAGTTCCCCAACCAGGGATTGAGCCTGTGCCCCCTGAAGTGGAAGTGTGGAGTCCTAACCACTGTACCCCCAGGGAATCCCCTTACTAATTGTTTTTTGACTTTTATTTGTACAGTACTTCTTTGATCTTTACTTATACAAAGCATTATATATTCTTCAAAATCAAGGGCCTCTCTCCTCCACAGAGACTTCACTACTGACTTCAACCCATAAAATTTTTCCACTTTTCTGAAATATTGTCTGTGGTTACTGTTACCTAGTTTAACATATAATTACAAAAAGCTTCATATATTTCACAGTTCTTTTTTCTCTCCCATCTATCTCATATAAAGTACACATAATAGTGCCTGGTACTTGGTAAGAAAACAATAAATTTTAGAAAGAAGTATTTTCTTATGAAAAGTAGTGTCCAGTGTCATGTCTTAGAGATTTTCTGGGTTTCCCATAGTGTCTAGTAGTCTGACTCCCATCTAATTAAATAAATATTATTGTGTTTCATATATTTTCATAAATTAATTTCTTTACCTAGTTTCACAGAATTTTGAGGAACTGTAAAATGTATGAAATGTGTGAAGTCTTTAAAACTAGGAATTGATGCACAAGACGTCACATGCTGTTAGATTTATTTACTGTCTTAACATTAGTGTCATCATTATGAACACTCAAAAGATTCATGCTATTCGATTACACAGCCATATTGTAAAATTATTCCTTTAAAAAATATTATGAAGTAAGCAAAGGAAAAAGTGATTAACAAATTATTAAAAACTTCAACCAATTAATAATTTTACTTTGTCAACTTGACACCAAAGTAGTTAATACAAGTTTTTATTTTGTCTGACTGATGTATAGTCAGGGTAATAAGTACTGTCTGATTTCTTCTCTGTGTATCTGAGAAACTTATAACTGTGGTTAATTCACTGTTAACCTTAACTGTGTCTGCACAGTTAATCATGAAGGCAGAGGAGATATGTGTGACTGAGAAGAGACAGAAAGGGAGGATAATGGAATTTATGATCCTTTAATAATGCATATTTCCCACATCATTCTTTCTCCTATTTGCCTCATATTAGCACTGAGGAAAAAAAGATATGTATCATAGCTCTGTAAAATATACCACCTTTTAATACATACAAGTGCAATAATATTAGTTTGTCATTATATAATTTTATTTTTTACAAATGTTCTTATTCCTTTTACCCCATCTTCTAAGTCAGAGAATGTTTTTAAAGTGAAAAAAAAATAGAATATATGTCTTTTAAGTTTAATCTTCAGTCACCTCACTTGGTATGCAATAAAAAATTATGTAATAAAAAAGTTTATTGATATGCTTTGAGATGAGTCATATTCATTTTGGTTTTATTTCTAAATAATCACACTTTTTTTTCACAGACATATTTATAAGAGTGAATAAATAATGTGTGCTTTCTACGGAATATAAGTTTGAACTCATTTGTTATGCTGAAGAATTTATTATTTAGTATCAGTTTAATTAAAAGTCAGAATGTTGATTTAGGTCACAAAGTAGGGATTTTAAATTAGATGCTGTTATAAAATGCAAGATAATTTCCCTTCAGTCAATATTTTTTATTTTTTAACACTTTCTTCAGTTTCATAAGTGGTAGTGATATTGATTGTACATATATTTTAATGATAAATAATTCTCTGCAAATAGAATACATATATCTATATCTGTATCTCTGTCTATCTATCTAATGCGTGTATCTGTAGTTAGAAATTGCTCCCCCAAAGTGACACGCCACTACTAAGAGAAAAGATAAGACCTTAAAAATATTTTTTATAGTCAAAAATGGTGTACTCTTTCATGGTATTTGTTAGACTCAATATGTCTCTTGCCATTTTAATAGAAAAATAGATTGATAATTAAAATAATCTCATTTTATGAGTTTCTTGTTTTTTTTCCCTTTGGCAATGAGACCAAAATAGTTAAAATTTATTTTCTTAAAGAAGGACTATAAATATTATTTTAAATGAATCTCAATATTTTAAATATATCCAAGACTGTTCTAATTAAAGAGATGAGTTCATCATAGTTGTGCATGTTCATTTTCCTGTACAATAATTTCTTAAGAAATATGATTAGAATTTACCCAGCATCAATTATTTGTACTCATCTCATTACTTGCTACTTTTGGTGGCTGACAGGTCTCAATAAATCAACAGTTATGTAGCTCTAAATTTTCTAATATCTTTTATCTAATATTGCATGTAAATGATTAATATATTCTGATTTATCTACAATATTTAGATTAAATATAAAATATCTTGATTAGATAGGTTTTATTAAAATAAGGCCAGAAATATTAATAAGAATGCTTAAATAAATGCATTGGAAAGCATGCTCACTGACATATAAGAAGGATGTTTCTTAATATAAACGCAAATAGAGAATTTTAAATGCCTTTTTTTTTTTTTTTTTTCGGTACGTGGGCCTCTCACTGTTGTGGCCTCTCCTGTTGGGGAGCACAGGCTCCGGACGCGTAGGCTCAGCAGCCATGGCTCACGGGCCCAGCCGCGCTGCGGCATGTGGGATCTTTCCGGACCAGGGCACGAACCTGTGTCCCCTGCATCGGCAGGCGGACTCTGAACCACTGCACCACCAGGGAAGCCCTTAAATGCCTTTCTGAAAAGCAATATTAATAATCTGAGCTTTAATTTTTTACTTTTCACCTCTTGGGCTCATGATTTTTATTGAGGATACAGATTTGATTTGAGAAACCAAGAATTAATGCAATTGTGAAGAATGTAGAGCTCTTTTATTGTTTTTATTTTTTAATGTAAAAATATTTTTTTATTTTTTATGTTTTATTATGTAAAAACCAAATATCTTGGAAAAACAGGAGAGGATGAGTCCCCACATAATATTTTGCTGGTAGTATAAAGTATTACCTGACCAAATTTGAATTATGTATTAGAAGCCTTTATTTAACTGTCAAAGAATTCATTTTAACTACCTGGTTGAGACTTTTCCTTAGAAGTAATGCTAGAAATAATCAGACATACAAGCTAAGGTTTGTTTTCAAGGCTGATCATCAGACTGTTATTTATGAGAATGAAAATTCTGGAGGAAACAAAATAGCGAACAATATAGAATTAGAAAAACATTTATACAATTTTTAAAGGTTACTTTCCATTTACAGTTACTACAAAATATTGGCTATATTCCCTGTGTTGTACAATACATCCTTGAGCCTTACACTCAATAGTTTGTATTTCCCACTCCCCTGCCCTATATTACCCTTCACCACCCTCCCCACTGGTAACCACTAGTTTGTTCTCTCTGAGTCTGCTTCTTTTTTGTTACTTTCACATAAATGCATATATACATAGGCATATATATATATATATATATATATATATACACACACACACACATGCATTGATGAAAATAATTCTTAGAAAGAAATATACAAAATATTAGTAGCAGAATTAAGGTTACTTTTTAAAATTAAATTTAATGTACAAATATGTTAAGTACACATTGTGAGTTCTACAGTGCTCATAAACATCCCATATTATCTACTCTCTCCTCTTATAGCTCAATTTACAGATGTTGAAAAAGGCTACATCAAAAATGGTCACAGTTTTAAATTCAAGTAGTATACAGTCATACCCTTAACCTACAAATTGAGGTTAAGGAAACATTGTAAAATATGAAAATAAGACTTATGTGGTGGGGCATTTTAATTTGAATATGAGATATCAACTGCTTGGATTCAGTGTTTGGAAAGAAAAATTATAGGGCTAGCCAGTCAGAAATTAATTGGTGAAGAAATTCCTAGAAGAGTACTTATGAAGAATAGATGAACTGAGGTACAAATAAAAACTTTGGCCTTGATGGGGAGAAATGATTCTAACTTTATACTTGAAGGTGTACACTGGACCAGAGAATGGAATGTAAAGCTTCTCATCAGCACATGATGAAACACAATTGGGCATTGTGTTTCACAACACAGTTGAAAAATGCTGACTTCCTGAATTGTTATGGAGAAGGTATCAGATAAAGTAAATTCCAAAATATCAGGTCTTGTACTTAATTATTTGTAATATATAAATATTTCATATATCTACAATTATACATTTTATACTTTTTCAGTTTGTTTCTTATTTTCAATTATTTGCTCAATCCAAAATAAGGTATCTGAAAAATGTGGAGATATATATATATTTGTATATAAATATTTATATATATATAAATTAATGTAATCTTTGATCATAGCATTATTCACAAAATAATTCATATAGCATTATTCACAAAAGAGTAGAGGGAGTCATAGGAAGTTTTGTGAGGAAGATTTAAGATTATAGGAGATGTTTCTATTTCTTCTGATTCTTTCTTTTAATGGTACACAAAAAAAGACTGAATACATAAAATGTGCTGAGAAGAAAATCCCTAAAATGTTTTTTAAAAAAGTTTTCCACAAATACACTACTCCTGTTTCTCAACCATTAACATAGATGACTTTATGCTCATTTAGTCATCTCTACAATCACTTTTTTAGCTAAACATTTGTGTTTTTTTATCTTCTTTTTCTTTGGAGAAACTATCCAGAGGGAGCCCAGATGTTGGACTTAGAAGAAAATAAAAGCACCTATTATAAATATGTTCTCAAAATATGAGTACTATAGTACTCATATAATACAGAGTATTATAGATATATGCAAAGAAACCATATTTAATATTTAAAGGCAAGTTTTATGCATTGGGTCAAGAAATTAATAATATCAGCAAAAGATAAAAGAATTACATTAAAAAATGAAAATTCTAAAATTGAAAGTTCAGTAACTAAAATAAAAAATTGACTATGGGGCTTCCCTGGTGGTGCAGTGGTTAATAATCTGCCTGCCAATGCAGAAGACACGGGTTTGAGCCCTGGTCCGGGAAGATCCACATGCCACAGAGCAACTAAGCCCGTATGCCACAACTACTGAGCCTGTGCTCTAGAGCCCTTGAGCCACAACTACTGAAGCCCGTGCACCTAGAGCCTGAGCTCCGCAACAAGAGAAGCCACCACAATGAGAAGCCTGTGCACTGCAACAAAGAGTAGCTCCCGCTCGCCACAACTAGAGAAAGCTGTGTGCAGCAGCAAAGACCCAATGCAGCCAAAAATAAATAATAAATAAATTTATTATTTTTTTTAATTGACTATAGGTGCTCACCAGCACATTACAGGTGGCAGAAGGAACAATTGGTAAACTTGAAGACAGGTCAGAAGAGATTATCCAATCTGAAGAACAGTAAAATTTAAGATAGTTTCTCAGGGCCTCCCTGGTGGCACAGTGGTTGAGAATCCGCCTGCCGATGCAGGGGACACGGGTTCGTGCCCCGGTCCGGGAAGATCCCACATGCCGCTGAGCGGCTGGGCCCGTGAGCCATGGCCGCTGAGCCTGGGCATCCGGAGCCTGTGCTCCGCAATGGGAAAGGCCACAACAGTGAGAGGCCCGCAAAAAAAAAAAAAAAAAAAAAAAAAAAAAATAAGATAGTTTCTCAGAGAACTGTTGTGCACGTGGCAAAGCACACATAATGGATAGACCAGAGAAGAGAGAAAGAGAGGTACTGAAAAATATTTCAAGTTGTAATGACTGAAAACTTTCTAAATTCAAAGAAAACATTAATCTACACATCTAAGAAGGTCAACAAACACGACAGAGAATAAACATAAGAGATTCACAACTAGACAGTGCAAACTGTTGAGAGCCAAAGACAAAGAGGAAATCTTGAAAGCAAGAAGAGCAAAACAATTCATTATGTGTAGCAAACCACAGTAAGATTAGCAGCCGACTTCTCATCAGACATATTGCGGAGCTCCTTTGAGACCTCATATTAGTAAGTAGTAGAGCAGATGTACAGATTTTGTGGCCATGATTTAGACTAGATAAATACCATTTTTCCAGAGTTCAGTCAATGTCAAAAATGCCTTACTTCCTTGTCTCTGGAACCAAGTCTTTAGAAGAAGACTGGCTTGCCTGGATCTGAGTATAAGCCAGAACTTGAGGAAATAGACAATCCAAAGATTAAGTGAGAATACCAAGGTTGGTAACCTGAAGAAACTAATATAAACAATTTGGTTTCAGATATAGCTGGTGAGCCAGAGTACCAGGGCATGGAAGAAATACATAGGCAGAAACCTGTTTCAGTCATTAGAACAGATGAATGAGAAGATCATTTGGAAAGACTTGGAAGTAGCATAAATGCCCCATGATTAGATATATATATATTTTTTACTAAAGGACAATTCACAGTACACAATGCACATATGCTGGATCATTTCAGTGGTCAGAGTTGTAGTGGTAACAATGACCTAATCCTTTACTAATAGTAAATAAAGGGGAATTTTCTTAAAAGACTGGCATTTCAGCAGAGAGTAGAGAAGAATAGGAAGGGCAAAATAAATATAATCTTCAAAAGACTGGGATGTGCTGTGATGTTATTAAATATCATAGACAAGCTAAAAAGTGTAAGAAGTCTTTTAAAATGTTGGATATTACAAGGTAACTGCCAAGAAAGCAGTCAAAGTGCTAGGAATATAATCCAGAATTTAAAGGGAAAGTTTTGAAAGAGTATGAGCAAATGTAGACCCACAGTAGATATATTTCTGACTCAAGAACTTTGGGAAGACTTAAACCAATTTTGAAAGATCTACTGGAAAAGATTTGGGGTTTTTAGGTAAGTACTTTCATAGGTCATAAAGATGTGGGGAGTGAAATAATTTGATGGCAGGAAATTATGAAAGAAATAGAAGGGGTTTAGGACAGATGCAGGAATGAAGACCAATATGAGGGGCATTTTAAATTCTTATACAAGAAGGGAAGCAGTGTAGACTACACAGTTTTTTGGGTTTTGTTTTAGATTCCATATATATGTGTTAGCATACGGTATTTGTTTTTCTCTTTCTGACTTCACTCTGTATGACAGATTGTAGATCCATCCACCTCACTACAAATAACTCAATTTTGTTCTTTTTATGGCTGAGTAATATTCCATTGTATATATGCACCACATCTTCTTTATCCGTTCATCTGTTGATAGATATTTAGGTTGGTTCCATGTCCTGGCTATTGCAAATAGCTGCAGTGAACATTGGACTACACAGTTCTTTAAGACTTTTTAGGGAAGGAGTAAAGAAACAAAAATTTGACTGTTTATTAAAAGAAATGTATACACTCTAATATAAAAATAACTAGTTGTATTAATGTGAATATTTTTGCATTATATGGAAATGTATTTCTTGAGAATAAGAAATTTGAGGTAGTAGAAATCATTTGTCCTCTACTATTACGATTTGTAATACATCCCAAAACTTGCAGTAATGGCTGGAAATTTGCCTCTCTGCCTTCCTATTATTTAAATATACATTGGTCATTAGGTAAACTGTGGACATTCACTTACAGTCCACATTAGGATAATCCCAAATTGTATTCTTTGACCTAGAAGTTTTAAATATATCATTAGAGTGGACTGGTACTTTTACAGTTGTGATGGGTAAGCAGGTAGAAGATTTCTGTCAAATCAAAATCATTCTATAGACACATTCTGTCTGTGACACATGCAAAGCTCAAGTGCCAGATTTGGGTCTTGAACATTGAGATGTACACTTTGCATTTTCACCATCTCATTATTTTGACAGGGTGTCTGGCAGAGCTGTGATACACTAGCTGCAATAGGAGTTGTGAATGTTGGCAGTGTAAGCACCCAAACACATAACTCCAGAAAACTTTCTTAGCTCATAATAGTCTAAGAATTCTAGCAGGTTATGACTCATCAATTAGAGAGTTTGCCTTATAAGTAAGGAAAATAAGACACCAGTATAATATTGCTATTTTGGGTGGATCTCACTGTAAGCCTTATGGCTACTCATAATTAAATATTTATGTGTGTGTGTGTGTATATATATACATATATATATATTCATGTGTCAAATATAAATGTAGGTAATTACTAGAGCAAGCTTGACATTGAATAATTGAACTCCTGTGAGAATACTGTGGTTCTTTTAGACTTCAGCCCCATGGTAAATGACATTTTGCCTCCATTTTATTTGCTGCAAACAATGTGAGGACTATTAAAATTTTGGGGTAATGGATTCCCTTTGGTTTCTTTCTCTTCCCCATGTATACCTCCCATGCTTTTCCTGTTGCTTCCTGACTAGTCTCCAGATGCCAGTGGCCAAGTTTTAGCTCCCTTACCCTTCTTCTTCGAAGACGGCTCCATCCAAGCTAGCCTTCTGCAATCACCCTTATTTCCTGATACCATCTTCTCATGAGAATATAATTTTAATTCCTTATCTTAACTAAGATTCATTTAATTAAACATGTCTGCATGTTAAATAAAATGAAGGCCAGTCACACTCATTTTAGTGAGACCAACCTCACCAAAATAATCACAGTGAGGAAGGTGTGTATTCATGGAAGGAATTAATATCTTTATAGAAGCATTTCAGGTCACAAGGCAGGAGATCCATGGAGACAGTGTGATCTGCGTTTGTGCAGATGGTGGGGGAAGTCTGCACCTCACTTTTTTACCCATGTATGCCAGCATCTGTTTCACGTAGGACTAAAATATTCCATGGCTTGAGTATGACAATCCCAATTTTGGAATAACACTGTGTTGCCTTTACTGTACTGCTGAGTTTTTTTCTTTGTTCTGTGTTCTTGGAAAAGTTGCCAGGGTTTATAGTCCCTTCTTTGCAAAGCCTCTTCTCCACTTTCCCAAGAGTAGAGACATTGGCTTCTTCTGTTTTGTGATACAGCTCTTAGCGGGGTGCAGGCTTCAGGATGTGCTCCATAAATACCTGCTCAATGAAGAAAGGAAATTTAGCTGAGTGACTGACATATTTATTTAGAAGGACTTTTTAAAACCTCTGAAGAAAACGTGTATAACTTTTTCAGGAGCTCAGCTGAGCTGGAGAGAGCTAAATTCTCAGGTATTCAAGTAGCTGATCAAAGCAACAAACCCCAAATGAAAGTAACTATCAAACCTTTAATAACTTACTAGATAGTATATGGAAGATGCTAAAACCGGAGTTTGTGCCTACTAGATCTGATCATTACCCCCTGCCCAAGAACATAGGAAGTTCACCAGGTGAGGGGCCAGGTGCATTAGCACCTCACTGTCCAGGGAACTCTGAACTATGGCTCCTGTAGTTTTATGGACCCTGGGGCAAGAGTAAGGAGACTCCAGAGGCTAGGAGGGGAAAAGTACTGAGTACTAAGTCAGAGAAGGGAAGAAATGTATCTTCAACATTTCCCCCTCCTCCCTCACCTCATAAAGGTGCCTGTGGAGGCCCTAATAAATAGACCTAGGAATTAAATTGCCTAGGCTAAAAATGCAGGTTATGTGTACAGGGCGCAGGCAGAACCCATGCAGGCTCGCAGGGCCAACTAAGGAATGACTGTATGTGCAAATATAGAGAGAGCCCTGAATCCTTGACTGTAAGTCTCGTGAGACTCTAATCCACTCACTGTGCACCACATCTGACATTGGGATGTGCAACTTTTCCCCATGAAGCCCGTCAGGGAAAGTCTTTGTGGTAGTCTATGGTTGGGCCTGGAAAACCACACATAGATTTTTAACCAGTATTCAGGTTCCTCAAACTTAAAGTGAATTATTAAAAATCTGCATAAATGCTTTAGGGGTTGTTTGGGGGGGGGTTCTTTAACCTTTCTTCTCTGTAGAGAAAATTATAAAACATTTTGTTGACTATGAACATTTTTCTCTACCAATATACAAGGAAGATGACATATATTTTAAATAAACAATGTACATGTTTCTTTCTGAAACAGCTCACATAAATAGCATCCACAATCTTTTACGTTATTTTAAGGAAACAAGGAAAACCTCGTTTTATAGAATTGCAACACTGAGGGTTCTGTAGCAAGCCATTTTCTCTTTTAATGGTTCTTATTTATGCCAAAACACATGCAGTGTTTATTTATCTAGGCATGACACCTCTCATAATCTCTCTTCTCCCTAATTTTGAAAATGAAATATAACATCTTTTCTTTACAAGTTAATTGTGTAGAAAAAATGGTACTATATTCCTGAAGACTAGAAAAGAGCATTTAGGGAGACATGTACTGCTTTAAATATTTTGAAGAGCATCTGGAATAATCTCGGGCTTAGTCACTCTTAACAGTTTTCTAACTCTCAAGATGATGCACAGTATACATCTAATAAATAGTTACAAATGCATAAATGAATGAATGAGCTCCTTTGTTTTGCTGGTTTTGGTGCCCGTTATGAATCTCTCCAGGGAACGACTTTGCACTGGCCTCCACTGCTGTTATCATATAATTCTGCATGCTCTTCTCATTCTCTGCTCTGGTTGTATTTGCAAATATTAATACAATATCCTGTGTAAAAGAGGAAAGAGACTTGGCAATTATACAAAAAGCTAGTATGTAGCACACAAACTATTTCTACATAGGAAGAAACTTATATTTGTTAAAACATATAGAGGAAGATGGCTCTAGAGCTGAACTTCAGCTGAATCATTTCAGTTTTACTGCACAGGGAACTGAAAATTTTTTTAAAAACCCACATAATTTTTTTCTCAAATGTGTTTGGGATGATTAAATAAGTAGTAGCAGAATACCTGGTGAAGTTAGAATTATAACTACTGAAGTATGGCACAGACACACTCTAGTCAAAAACCTCAGTATGTACAGCAAGGTGATGGAAGTTAATACTGGATTGTATACTTGAAATTTGCTGAGAGTAGATCTTAAGCATATTCACCAGAAAAAAAAAAAAAAGAAAGAAACTACATGTAGTAATGGATATATTAATTGACTTATTTGTGGTAATCATTTCACAATGCATACATGGTATATCCAATTATCACATGTACATGTTAAATGTATACAATTTTATTTGTTAATTAACCTTAATAAAACCAGAAAAAAAAATAAGGGAAATTTAGTGTGGACTATATGGGAACTTTCCTACTTCCACTTCTATGCTGATTCTCCTGATGTTATAGGTGTTGAGTTTCATGGGGGAAAATGGCACAGGTTGAGGCGGCACTTCCTTTGGTTTTAGACTCTTGCTTATACCATTGCAATTAGTGATTAAAGAGGCTTAACTCTAATTTTTGGCTTCTTGCTTTAATTGGCTGCTCTGATACCTAGCAGCTCAGCTCTTCCAGCTCAACTGAGTGCCTGACAATAATCACAGGTGTATTGAAAACCTCCTTTATGCAAAGTCAAAACTATTTTATCTCATTTAATACTCACACCCTCCTGCAGAATAAGATGTATCCTTCTGTATTGTTTTACAGTTGAATCTACTTAACACCACAGGATGCCTAAAGATTCAGGGTACTTGAATAATATTTGAGGTCCTAATTTTGAGGCTGTGTCTGTGTTATCGTACCCTCCCTAAGTTTTAGCCTTAATCCCAGGCAATGGTCACAGCTTTGTTCAGCCTCATTTCATAGGTAAGAAGTCCTATCCCAGTTTCTCGCAGTGAGCCTGCATGACATGTTAAACATTTCTTATTCCTTTTATTAAGGCATCTACTTCTTGGCTACCTCTGTTTGCTTTTGGGCCATCAGCTCAACAGCTCTAAGTTTCATTTCAACTTGTATTTCTTTCTGGTTTTGGTGGAAGTGTTTTTCTTGATTTTGAAAGTGGATATGTCTTTTTAATTTTCTTTTATGTATTTGTTTTCCATTGGAATGTATTTATAGTTATTGGTCAGTAATTTTTTTCTATCCTTTTATATTAATAGTGATTTTTTTTACTATAGTTATCAGAAATACAACCTCTATATAATTGAAGTTTTGTTGAGTTTGAGAATTAAAAGCAACCAGTAGATTTTATACATAATTTTTAATGAGGAATAATTAACCAACATTTTTGACTAAAACAGTTGCATCTTTATTCTGATTACATGACTATAAATGTCAATTTTCTACATTACTTACCTACAGTTTTTCTAGTCCCACCCACCTACATTTCAAGTAAATTAATGTAATATTTATAAAAAATGTTATTATTCAAATATATCTTTCTAGATTTTATAACTTTAAGAGTTGGTAACAAAACAAGTCTTTGGAGAAAATATGGAATTTTAGAATACAATGGACCTTCTTATGGATTGTTTTATCTAATTTCTGCTCATTCTGTTAATTCTCGTATTCTTAGAGTACATTATTCTCTACTACACTTCAATTAAGTGCATTCCAACTAAATTTGAGTATATATAAGCACATAATTAGAAAAAATAAGTAAACACTGTCTTTAAATTACAATGCTATACATTATTTTAAATCCCCCAATAGATGAAACTGCATATATAAAGGATTGTCGCGCTAATGTTTTTTTAACTCAAAATTCTTGAATATCAGTTTTTGAGAATATTTAAACAGGTAATAATAATAAATTAACCTTTAAAAAATTTTAGGGCACTGTTCTCAGTGAAAGAAGTCAGATATAAAAGAATACATGTTTTCACTTATATGAACTAACCAGAAAAGATAAATCTACAGAAATAGAAAAATAGAATAATAGTTACTTAGGGAGAGGGGTGGGCACAGATTTTCTTTTTAGGATATGCGAATGTTTTAAAATTTGATCTTGGTGAAATGTAGTGATGGTTTTCGAATTCTTTAAATAGACTAAATTCATTGAGTTTTCAAAACATGGTTATTTTGATAGAAAAATTTGATATAAAATAGTTTGACCAAAAAAGAAAACATGATCTGTGGCTTTAAAGTCAGAGTTAGGTTTAAGTCATAGCTTCATCATCAATTGGCTATCTGACTTTGAACAACTTATTTAACTTCTCTGCGCCTTAGTTTTCTCTATGAAGTGGGGTAATAGTACCTACTCCACAGTGTTGAATTAGAGTTAACTGAGATAAGGTAGGTAAAACATGTAGCATCTTTTCGAGCAAATAGTAAGGATTTAGTTAATGGTACAAGATCTGCTTGAGATACTTTGGCATGTCTTGCTCTAGGAAAATAAAATTGGCCTCTTGGACCCACATCAATTTTTTTTTTCTGTAGCAAACATGGGGAACTAGAACTACCCTGCCCCCACCATGAAATCTTGCATAGTGTATTTCTCATTCAAGTGCCAGCATTGTTTTCTCAGTTAAAAATTTTTTTTCTGCCTCTTTAAGATCAAAATTGCACACAGGTTTGAATATTAACATAAGGAAGTCTTTAAGATCAAAATTGCACACAGGTTTGAATATTAACATAAGGAAGGTTGGGATTTAATGTTCTTTATTGCTGTTGTTGATGTCTTACTTACAGAAAGGAGACAGCAGTAGTATCCCATTAAAACTTGACTGTGATTTGATTTGTTCAATACCTCTACACACCTCTTTGTGAATACATTTGATGTAAGGGTTCCATGAGAAATGAAAAGTGCTGAGGCTCTAATTTAAAAATTTCGTTTCTCTTGGGCTAACAGGCACCACAGTTAATTTCAACTACTGGCAGTAAACAACTCCAATGTGAGGGCTATTAAGCTGCAATCATTTTAACAAAGCTTCCTGGGTGACAGAGCCTATGGCGCCAGCAACTTATTGAAAAGACTGAAGCCACAAATACTAAGAAAGTCTAACTGAACCCTAAGGATTAATGAGATATATTAATGCAATGCAGAGGAGCAAAACTTCATAGCCTGTTTAACTGGATGTGATTTTATTAAATATGCCATTAAATTTGAAAGCAAGGCATTAGATAGTCTTTGTCCCTATTTCTATGTCTCTGAATTAAAAATGAAGAAACATATTCAGTTGTAAAATCTCAGAATATTCTTATGTGAAAAAAGTGATGTTCTTTTCCCTTGATGTTTCCACTACTGTTTCTCTTATAAAAACCCAAAGGGGTTTTGTAATACAGACACTAAACTGATTCAGATATGGTAATGCTGCATTTCAATACTTTTTATCCTTTGTGTACTCAGAAATATTAAAAATCAAACACTTCTCAGCACTTTTTTCCTTACTCCCACAAGGATACTTTAAATTGTTTTGTGGTTTCTAGGCAAGGTAATGTTGTAGCTGCTTCATGCCATAGCCTTAGGCTGCAAATGCTCTGAGTCCTCCAATTTTATCCTTCAAAACTGTTCAGACTGTCTCAGTGGTTTGTTGAGCAGTAGCACTGGCTCTCACATTCAGTATCAGCCATGTGAACATCCCCAATAATTAGCAATCCTTCAACTTTTAAATAGCACATTGCCTATGACACTTAGGATTTGCAGATCTCACTTTGTGCTAAGTACAAATACTTCTGCTAAAGCTTTCCCAAAGACTGTAATGATTCAGAATTCAAAAGTCAGACAGTGAGAAAAAAAAATGTTGAGACTGAACTCATTATTGATTATATGCTATCCTAGCGGTAACTGGTATCAATTTGATAAACTGAGATCGTTTATATTTGATCATTATTGATATTTTTTTCTGAACATATTCAGAAAATACTGAACAAATTCAGTATTCCATTGGAGTATTACCTTTTAGATTTTCCTGTTTCTCAAACCGTTTATAATACTTGGTTTGCATATTACCTTAGAATACATACATAAGTTAGAGTTAGAAGAATTGTCCTTCACCATCAGTGTGAATATTATGGTGATAGTGAAGATAATGATTAAGATTTATTGTTTATTTTTAATTACATTTAAAAGATTATTTTAGGGCTGTTTTAGGCTTATAACAAAGCTGAGAGGAAGGCAGAGAGATTTCCTCTGTAACCCCTGTCCCTATGCATGCATAGCCTCCCAGTTATCAAGAGCACTCACGAGATGGTACATTTTTATGAGGGAGGAACCTACATTGAAACATCATAATCACTCAAAGTCCATAGTTTACCATAGAATTCACTCTTGGTGTTGTATATTCTGTAAGTTTTGACAAATGTATAATGACATATATACATCAATATAATTTCATACAGTGTATTTTCACTGCACTAAAAAGCCTATGCTCTGCCTATTCATTGCCTTTCGCCAATGTTTACTTTTTACCAGACTGTAAACTATGAATTTTCAATGAACTGTCTTATTTAAACGTTATAGCAAACTCCCTAGCTGCAATTAATGGGCCAGGAGGATTTACTTCATCTGAATCAGTCCAAGCAGATTCTTTCATTTGGATATTTGGAATTGGTGTGGGACAAATTTCAGGAGCAAAGGATAAAATCTTGTGGGGCTGCCACCAGATGCTGTGGCCTCCTTATGTTTTTCCTATGTGCAAGGAGAATTAAATAATGGATGCTGGGGGAAAATAATTAGGCAATCATAGAAGAGAAGCAAAAATAAAATGCATTAAGAGAGAATAGCCTGAGTTCTGGATTTCTGATGATTTTCTAGTTCCTGCCATTTATGAGACTCTACTGTACTTGAATTATACAAGATATTTCAGCATATGCTTTCCTACCTTACATTAGCTTGAATTCTGTTATCTGCAGTCCACAAAACTTTGACTGAAGCTAATATTTTGATCTACTGTTTCATATTTCATATTCTACTGTACATAAAATCATAAACACAGCACTTCTCCCATCATTTCAAATTACTGAGCTTTGTGTCCCAATGTAGATTTCAGTTAATCAGCCCAACCAAGAGTTATGACAAGAACAACAAAACGAAAGTGGTTAATATACCTAGAATATATTCATTGTTCATTAATGCATTGGGGATCTTGAATAAATCACCACTTTTTGTATGTTAGTTTCTTAAACTGTCCAAGTAGATAAGATTACATAAGTAGTTGCAATTATGCTTAGGCTTGTCAGATGATAAAACAAAGGTGTTTTAAGAATTTCCTGAAGGGACTAAAGGGATAAGGAAAGTGAGTGGGTGGGGTCTTTTGTCCTTTGAAAAGCCCTGTTTTTAACACACACACACACACACACACACACACACACACACACACACACACTCTCACACACACACACACATAAACTTACACATAAACATGTACTTGTAAATTCTGTGTGAAAAAAATTTATTGCTTTAATAAAATTTAAAAACCATTGACTTTGTAAATCTAAAATATTTTGTTACTAACATTCTGTGATATTAAGAGCATAGATACATATAACCAAGTGCAGTGTACATATAATCCATATGATTGGGAAGTGAAGTTTTAAGGAACAAAACAGAGGCCAGTCCTCACCAGTGGGAATATTTAAGTCTAAATCTCTTTGTTTCAGTTAGGAACAGGCTTTGAAATTAGAAACAGAAATCCAAGAGTAGCTGGAGAGTTTGTTCAGGTCTTGAAGAAGTGTAAATTATCTAAGATCTGTGACCAGGAGTAGTTCTGAAAATAAAAAATGTTCTGTTTCTTTTGACTTCAATATATTTTTCTTCCAACTAAGACCCAGAGTTACCTGGCCATGAAAATGTATACTTTTTTCATAGGTTTCAAAGGGCAATGCAAACAGTGATAAAAAGAAAGTAAAAGTAGCTGCAGAGTATTTTACAGTTAAGATAGCAAGTGCTTCTGTAAGATAATTGGATACTGAACAAATAGAAAAGTGTCTCTTTTCCCTTTCAAATTTAATACTATTAAAAATAATTAATACAACAACTAGAACAATGAGAATAGTATAGGTCATTAAGAAAATGAGTTATCCAAAGGAAAAAAATGATAGTATGGAGAGACAACACGATGGAAGACAGAATAGGAAGCTCCAGGAATCAGTTCCTTCACCAAAACAACTATTGAGTTGGTAAGAACTGCCTGAAGAGAATTAAGAGAATGAGAAGATAAGCCACAGACTGAGAGAAAATATTTGTGAAAGATTCATCTGATAAAGGACTTATCCAAAATATACAAAGAACTCTTAAAACTTAACAATAAGAAAACCTAGTTAAGAAAGGGACCAAAGACCTTAACAGACTTCTCACCAAAAAAGATATACAGATGGCAAGTAAGCATATGAAAAGATGCTCCACATCATATGTCATCAGGGAAATGCAAATTAAAACGAGATACCACTACATACCTAGTAGAGTGGCCAAAATCTAGAACACCAATATCACACAATGATGGCAAGGATATGGAGCAACAGGATGTCTTCTTCATTGCTGGTAGAATGTAAAATGGTATAGTCACCTTGGAAGACAGTTTGGCAGTTTCTTATGAAATTAAACATATTTTACCAGATAATCCAGGATTTGTTCCCCTTGATATTTTTATCCAAAGGAATTGAAAACGTATGTCCACACAGAAACCTGCACATGGATGTTTATAGCAGCGTTATTTATAGTTGCCAAAACTTGGAAGCAGCTAAAGGTGTCCTTCAGTAGGTAAATGCATAAATAAACTGCAGCACATCCAGACAGTGGAATATTATTTATCAGTAAAACAAAATGTGCTAGCAGTCTATCAAAGGACATGAAGGAACCTTAAATGCATAATAGTATGTTTAAAAAGCCAACCTGTAAAGGCTTTCATAATACATGATTCCAAATATATGACAATATGGAAAAGACAAAACTACAGAGACAGTAGAAGGATCAGGGGTTGGGCATTAGGGGATGAATAATAGAGCACAGAAGATTTTTATGGCAGTGAAAATACACCGTATGATACTATAATGATGGAGTCATTGCATTATACAATTTGTCCAAACCCACAGAATTTACAACAAGAGTGAACCCTAATGTAAACTATAGAATTTAGGTTTATGATGTGTCAATGTAGGTTCATCTGTTGTAACTGTACTGCTCTGTTGCAGGATGTTGCTAAGACAGAGTCTCTGCATGTGTAGGGGTAGGAGGTAATGGGAAATCTCTGTACCTTCCACTTCATTTTGCCATGAACCTAAAACTGCTCTAAAATTATAAAGGTTTTTTTTAAAAAAGAAAATAAAGATTATTGGTATAGATAACTACTTAAGTAAATATAAACACTAGTATATTTTATTTTTGATACGTAACTCTTCTTTTTTGTTTCCTGTATTGTTTTAAAGCAAGTGCATACAACAATAAATTTGTTACTTCACAAAAATAGAGTGGTAGAATTTGTGACAAATAACGACTAACAACATAAAGGGGGTAGCAGAGTTGGATAGGAGCAGCGTTAATGTATTCTATTAAAGATACTTTGGGGCTTCCCTGGTGGCGCAGTGGTTGAGAATCCGCCTGCCGATGCAGGGGACACGGGTTCGTGCCCTGGTCCGGGAAGATCCCACATGCCGCGGAGCAACTAAGCCCGTGAGCCATGGCCGCTAGGCCTGCGCGTCCGGAGCCTGTGCTCCGCAACGGGAGAGGCCACAACAGTGAGAGGCCCGCATACCGCAAAAAAAAAAAAAAAAAAAAGATACTTTGGTATCAATTCAAAATAAGTTGTTATAAAGTTAAAATGTGAACTGTAATCTCCATGATAACCACTAAGAAAATAGCTGAAAAAATATAAAGTAAAGGAAATGAAGAGGTGATTAAAACGGTACATGGGAAAATTTTTTTTAAACTTTAAAAGAAGGCAATATTGGAAAAATTGAAGAATAAAAATGTTTTAGATATATGTAACAATAATAAATGGCAGAAGCAATTACTCCATTATTAGTAGTTACTTTAAATATAAACAGATTAAGCTTACCAATTAATTTACAGATATTGTAAGAATGGAAGGAAACAACAACCATGATCCTACCAAGTGATGCTGGCAAGAGACTAACATTCAAGTGAAAGTTACAAAGAGGATAAAAGTGAAAGAATGGAAAAAGATATTTCATACAAATAGTAACCAAAAATGAACCAGGATGGCTTTACTACTCTCAGAAAATATCAATTTTAAGACAAAAAAATTTAGAAGAGGTAAAGAGGTACATTTTGTATTGATGATGGAGTCAGTTCATCAGGAAGGGATATCAAGCATAAACATACACACATCTAACAGTAAAGCCTCAAAATATTTGAAGTAAAACTTCACAGAATTAAAGGGAAAAATAGACACTTCTCAATAATAGTTGGAGACTTTAAACCACACCATCAATAATGGATAAAACATCTTGAGTGAAGATCAGTAAGGAAATAGAGAACTTGAACAATACTCTAAAAACAACTAGACCTAATAATATACAGAAACACTCCACCTAACAACTGATTACACATTCTTGTTAACCACACATGGAACATTTTCCAGAGTAAAGCAAATTTTAGGCCATCAAATAATTTTCAATAAGCTCATAAAGATTGAAGTAATAGAAAGTTCCATGTCTTGACTACAATGGAATAAAGCTAGAAAGAAATAAAAGAAAGGAAACTGGAAAATTTAAAAATATGTGGAAATTAAACAGCATACTCTCAACCAACCAATAGGTCAAAGAAGAATCACTAAGGAAACTATAATATACTTTGAAATGAATAAAAATGAAAATACATCATACCAAAACTTATGGAATGCAGCAAACTACTACTCAAAGGACATCTATAGCTTTTATATATTCATTATTATTTATTTATATATATTTATACTTATTTATATTTATTATCTATATTAATAAGAAAGATCTCAAATTAGCAACCTGACTTTATACCTAAAGGGGTAGAAATATAAGGGCGAACCAACATAAAGTCATCAGAAGGAAGAAAATAATAAATATTGCAGTAGAGATAAATGAAATAGAGAATAGAAAACAATAGAATCAATGAAACCAAAAGTTATTTCTTTAAAGATTATTAAAATGAACAAATGTTTAACCAAACTCACTAATGAAGAGAGACACCCAAATAACTAAAATTGGATATGAAAAAAGGAATATTACTCTCCGTTTTACAGAAACTAAAAGGATCTTAAGAGAATACTGTAATCTGTTATAAATCAACAGATTATATATTCAAGGTAAAATGGACACATTTCTTGACATACATCCCAATTGCCTTTTAGCAGAAATGGAGAAGTCAATCCTCAAATTCACATGGAGCTGCAGTGGGCCTCCAATAGCTAAAACAATATTGAAAAAGAAAAAAAAAATTGGAGGAATTATGCTTCTGGATTTCAAAACTCACAACAAAGCTAAAGTAATCGGAACAGTGTTATACTGGTATAAAGACAGACATGTAGACCAGTTGAATGGACTTGACAGTACAGAACTAAACCCAAATATGTATCACTAATTGATGAGTCACCAAGCCCATTCAGTGGAGAAAGAATAGTCTTGTCAACATATGATGCTGGGACAACTGGATATCTACATGCAAAAGAATGAAGTTGGACCCCTATATCACTCCATATACAGGAATTAATTGAAAGTGCATCAACAACCTAAGAGCTAAAATTCTTAAAAACTATTAGAAAAAAAATAGGAGTAAATCTTTATGACCTCCGATTTGGCAATGAATTCTTGATTTGACAATGAAAGCATGAGCAACTAAAGAAAAAAAAAAGAAAAAAAATTGGACATTAAAGGACTTGAAAGCATTTTAGTGAGATGGACAAGGGAAAAGGAAGAGTCAAATTTGACCCCAACATTTTAAGGGGTTTACTCTTTGTGTTCTACACTCTATGAGTCTTGACAAATAACGACATGTTACCACCATTATAATATCATATAGAATAGTCTCACTGCTCTAAAATTCCCCTGTGCTTAACCTATTCATCCTTCTCTGCCTGCTCTGAAAGCAAGGCAATCTGTTCTTTTTACTATCTCTGTAGTTTTGCCTTTTCCAGAATGCTTTGTAACTGGAATCATATGGTATGTAGCCTTTTCAGATTCACTTCTTTCAGTTAGCAGTTTGCATTTAAGTTTCCTGCATGCCTTTTAGGTCACTTTTTTTTCCCCCCTGGTACGCGGGCCTCTCACTGTTGTGGCCTCTCCCGTTGCGGAGCACAGGCTTCGGACGCGCAGGCTCAGCGGCCATGGCTCACGGGTCTAGTCGCTCCGCGGCATGCGGGATCTTCCAGGACCGGGTCACGAACCCGTGTCCCCTGCATTGGCAGGCGGACTCTCAACCACTGCGCCACCAGGGAAGCCCTAGGTCACTTTTAAGAGCTCTTTCCATATTATAGTTTTAGTTCAGTGGCTGTCATCTGTGCTTCAAAGAGTTGTGTCCATATATTATTATTTTTGAATTTATTGACTTTGTTTTAGTATCCTTGGCTAACCAACATTTTTCAAAATATTTTTAGAGTCAATTAGATCAAATTAATATCTGGATTTATCTAACTTGCTTAAGGTTCTCAAACAACTATGTGAAATTTCTTAGAGTTTACTAAAATTATTTAACATGTTTAACATTTGTTTAATCTAATTGAAAACTTTTGTAAATGTAGTAATACAATGATCAAAATTAATATTTTCCTAAATGTACCAGGCTTATCTATAACATAATTTATCACTTTCTCATTAATTATGCCCAATTTTGTCAAATATCAAATATATACACATATGAAAAATTATTTCTGTAATCTTAAAGGGGAAAGGCTAAATGATAAATAACTGAAAAATATATATGGAAAATTAAAAATCAAAGACAGGTAGAATCAGACAGATCACCAAATAGATAATTTTAGATAATCAATCCAGTGAATTATTGATTCAGGTATTCTGCTTTTTACATTTAGATAATATGTTTCACTGACCAGTTTCCCTTTGCCTTCATAGAGAGTATTATAACTAAAAGTCATTTGCCTACACTGGTAACTAAATAAAAGTTCTAGTGCTACACCTGGAAAAGACTAGAGGAGAGAGATATGGAATTGAGGGGCACAATAGTCTCATAAAAATATAAATTTATAAATACCTTTATGAAAATATCTTCCAGAATGTAGTTAATACTAAAATATCTTATGATCATGTCTACTTATGAAAAACTATATGTTGAACAAGAATGTTGTAAAAATAATCAAAAAATTTTTGATTAGTATCATTGCCATACCTAAATTTGCCACATGCTTTTCAATCCTTTTCTCTTTATGCCCCCAAATGTTTAGCAGCAGTAGCAAGCCAACCTAGATAGACTGAACATTCTTTTACATTGCATGACAAAGAAAAAATGAAAACTAGTTAACCAAAACCAACTTGTTAACATAAAATAAATTTAAAGAAATGTTCATTCAACTAATGGGCCATTTTCAAATCAGTACAAATTGAACAATTACTGAACTAACTGGCAAGAATGAACTTGCATCAATGAAAGTTGATCTAACAATCCCATAAACATAAACTCATAGCACTTAAGTGGAAAGGAATTCATAGGGATGCAGAGGAGTACCACAAAATAAGACAGGCAATAAAAAAGATATTATAAATCTTTTATAAATTTGTATTTACCTAAAAAAAAGGACATGAAATATATAAATCAATTTCCACAAACTGAAAGAGCCACAAAAAGGTGATGATATATTTTAAAAGGATTTAATCAGAAACTGTTAAGTAAAACTGTCAGTTTTTCTAAGGATTCAGAGGATTTAAACAATATAATAAATACAGTTAATTTACAATATATTTTAGGTTTTGTCCAAAAATCATTACAAATTGAGCACCTACAGAATCAATGAAATAACTATAAAATAAGACAGACTATCTGAAAGACATATTGTCTGACTAAAAATGCAGTATAATAAGAAAGTAACTATTAAGCAAAGTCTAAATATGTCATAGATTAATAGAAAATTACATTGGTCACTGAAATATTTAGCAATGCATGATGGGGGAGACATTATATAATATAAAAACTTGTGTATTACAACATAAGTGGAACATTAAAAGAAATTTTATAATTATAATTTAAAATCCATTAATTTAAAAAATAATATTTAAAATGAGTTCAGTTTTTAAATCATAGGCTATTAAATAATAGCTGTATTAACCTTTTGTAAATAAAAGGCAGTAATAAAATATTGAAATGGAATAAAGTAAGGCTCAAAAATATCAAAAATATGATTTTAGGAAACAACAAATAAAATATTCATATAGCAAGACAAGAGTGATCAAAAACAAAAAGACAAAAATAACATTATGAGCATTATGCCCACATAACAGGCAAGGTATTAACATCCACAATAAAAAATCTAATAAAATATATGAGGAACTACAACTCAATCAAAAATTGAGCAAAGGAAAAAGTAGGAAATCTATATGGGGAATAAAAACCTTTTGAAAATAGGAACTCTTGAAGTGCTTGTGGGAGGGTAAATTTTTTGTAAAACCACCTTACCACCTTGGAGTGCTGCTTTGCAATTGTGCAAATCTCCATATACTGATTCAAATTACAAATATATGCTAGAGACATTTGGTGGATTTAAATAAGGAAGCATATAAGGATAATCATTTCAGTTTTTTGGTAGTTGTAAACCTTTAAAAGGAATCTAAGAATCCATTAGTATGGGACTGTTTAAATTTTTAGATATTTATTCATTATAGATAGTTCTCAAAGCTAATATTGTCCCATGAAAAACAAATTTCAAGAAAATATAGTTTTGGGAAATTTAATTAAAAATTAAAATATTGTATATGTTATTTATATATATACATATATATATCTTTCTATATATAGAAAGAGACAGTTTTATATATATATATCACACAGATATTAAATGGCTTTATGCATCCAAATTCATGATAGTGGTTGGCTTTAAGGATGGATGCAAAGGAATAGGATTATGAAGACAAAGTGTAGGAAAATATTTTTTCCATTAAAATAATCTATATCATATGATTCTTTCTATATGACATTCTGTAAAAGGCAAAACTGTAGATAGTAAAAAGGTCATTGGTTGCCAGGGGTTAGAGAGAGAGAGGGATGAATAGCTGAACCACAGAAGATTTTTAGGGCAGGGGAAATACTCCGTATGATACTATGATGGTGAATACATGCTATCCCTATGGTTATTCAAACCTATAGAAAGTATCAATACAACACCAAGAGTGAAACCTAATGTAAACTATGACTGATGATAATGATGTGTCAGTATAGGTTCAAACCTCTGTACCTTCCTCTCAATTTTACTGTGAACCTAAAACTACTCTAAAAAAAGGTTCTTAAAATTTTTGAAAAATGTAAATTATCTAGGATGATATAAGATTTGGTTTATAATTTTGAATAAGCATGATTGCTTCGAGTGAAGTAGAGTAAATCAGATGATTACTTCTGGTATTGACCATAACGTCCATCAAGCCTTACAAGAAGGAAAATTCTAAAGCTCTTGATAGCAGTTGTACACTTTCTGGTCTTGGTGTTTACTAAGCTTGCTGCCTGAGATGTTGTCTCTCCCCCAATAGTAAGGGATCTGCAATGAGCATTTACCCTGGTTTATTATCCTGCAACTGACTTTTGCTGATTCCCTAGCCCTTTGGCTAGGGCCTGCTTTACTCACATCTGCATTCTGTGGTCAGATGATGGTACATATGGATATGTATTGTCATGAAGATAAGCAGAGGAAGACAACCTGGGATAAATAGCCAAGTCTGAGACTTAAAGGACAGTTCTTAGGATAAACTTACTCTGATACTCACATTACATATATCATAAAGATTATAAAAAGTAACTAGGCACCACTTCTGCTAATGGCTATTGTTGGTGTGTGTGTTTAACAGCTTTGTCTACAGGTGAATTATAGCGCTGTTTGCATGTTTATCAGTGCCTGTTTTCTATCAGTCTGTTGAAGCAGCCTCCAGTTCACGTTTGTATTACTCTCTATATGGTACTTGTTATGTTGTTTTACCTTAAGCCAAATAATACATTTAAAAAATGTCCAAAGTACAAGTTGAGGATACCTGATTTGTTATCTTGGTGTTCTAAGGGATTTTTTTTTAATAGTTGGTTAATTATATGCCAATCTCAAGTAGAGTGTAATCCAGGACTTCAATGATCTGGGTAAATCTGGATGTATGCAACAGGGAAAAACAAAAAAAACCCACAGAAAGGATATGAGAGGAGATACAACCAGAGGAAATCTCGCAGTTTACTGTCTTCTCTTAACTGTTGTACTACGCCACTATAAATGCACTATATAAGAATGGTATTTTTTTCATAACCTGCAATATTTAACAAAGGTAATTTCATGTTTTTTCTGCGTGTGTGCATACCTAATTCCTGCATTACCATGAATTTTTTCTTTTAAAAACTCAACTACCTTCTTTTTTGCTTCATATAGCATTCTTTATTTGTCCTTTTCATTATTTTGATGGTCCTATAGAGTAATGCAATCATAAGTAAAATGTATAGCTTAAAATCGTAGTTTGTCATTGGAAAACTAGCATGAGACACATAGTAAGAGAATTCTCAGTAGGAACTTAGATGAACTGAGAGAGGCTTCTGCTTAGCTGACAATATTTAGGTTGTTGTCTGTTTTGTAATTTAAATTCCTCCTGCAGTTCTCTAAAGGACAGTAATTTAGATATATCATTTAAACTTCTACTGTCACACTGTCTTCCCACAGTTATTCAAGTTGAAGTGAAAAATTACTCCCCAGCTATTCTTAACCTGATATTTTATCAAATAAAGGAATATATGGATTGTTCTAGGGAGCATTTAAATAATAAATGAAAAGAATTCCAGATGAATACATTGTCCTTTAAAGTTAGGAAGGTTTCCTTTCTCAAAGGAACAATTAAGATGCCAAGGCCTCTTCTCTATGTTGACTTATTAGTGTCACCAAAAGGAAGTAAATTGTTGGACAAATACAAAGAAAATAGACGTATGGTCCTCATGTGAATTATTCATGCTCAGTAGATGTATTAGTTTCTGTTGAAATGTAAAGAACTATATATAGAAACACACACACGTACTGCCACACTCAACACTTAAATAAATATTATTTGCCTATAAAATATTTTATACTAGTACAGTTATGAATAAAAAAGAATTTAGAAACTAGGAATCTTAAGAAGGACCAGTCTGGCTGTCACTGGTAAGAATAGGAACTTGAAATAAAAGTTATCTGTGCTCTCTTCCAATCCATCTCTCAGATTTCCAACTGATATTCTATAAGGTTTTCTCTTATACTTATTTTTTCTTTCTCCTCCTTTAATATAGAACAGTTAGTAAATTAATAATAAGAACCAAAATAAGCATCATCAATCAATTTTTTAAAATCTTTGTTATTAACTAATTTATTATCTTTCATCTTATTCCCTCAGTTAGGAAACATTTGTTTCCCAGAAACTTTGGAAAAGATAATAGTTATTTTCATCAGACTAACACAGTTCATAAGACCTGATGATTAAATCCTACTTGGTCTTTTTTCAAATATAGCAACTAAATTGTATGTTATATTGTATCTATTATTAGTTTCTTTGGAGAAGTATCAGGTATCCTTGAAAACAATTCAGGCTTTGAAATCAAATGTACCTGATTTAGAGTCTCAGTTCTTTCAATGTCTGCCCACATGAACATAGGCAATAATTTCCAATCTTTAACTTCTTCACCTAGATTTTGGAGGAGAAAATCTTTTTTTATGTTTATAATTTCATTTATTATTGAGGTATAATTGATATAACATTATATTAGTTTCAGATATACAAAATAATAGTTCAATATTTGTATACATTGTGGAATGATCAGCATAATATTAATAAGTCTAGTTAACATTTGTTGCCTTATATATTTAACCCCCCAATTTTTTTTTCCTGTGATGAGAACTTTCAAGATTTACTCTCTAGCAACTTTCAAATATGTAATACAGTATTATTAACTATGGTCACCATCCTGTTCATCACCATGACTTATTCATTTTATAACTGAGAGTTTGTATCTTGACCCACCCCCTTTACCCATTTGTAATTTAAAGTCCTCCTGCAGTTCTCTAAAGGACAGTAATTTAGATGTATCATTTAAACTGTTACTATCACACTGTCTTCCCAGGATTATTCAAGTTGAAGTGAAAAATTACTTACCCTTCAGCCTCTGGCAATCACCAGTCTGTTCTCTGTATCTGTGAGCTTTTTGTTTGTTTGTTTGTGTTTTTGTTTTCAGATTCCACATATAAGTGCGATCATACAGTACTTGTCTTTCTCTGTCTGGCTTACCTCACTTAGCATAATTCCCTCAAAGTCCATCCATGTTGTTGCAAATGGCAAGATTTCATTCTTTTTATGGCTGAATAATATTACCTTGTATATGTATATGCCAAAATGTCTTTATCCATTCCTCCATCAATGTACACTTAGGTTGTTTCCAGGTCTTGGCTATTGTAAATAATGCTGCGATGAACATGGGGCATAGATCTTTTTAAGTTAGTGTTTTTATTTTCTTCAGATAAATGCCCAGGAGTGGAATTGCTGGATCATTCTATGGTAGTTATATTTTTAATTTTTTGAGGAATCTTTGTACTGTTTTCTATAGTGGCTGCACCAATTCATATTCCCACCAGCAGTGCACAAGGAGTTCCCTTTTTCTCTACATCCTCACCAACACTTGTTATTTCCTGTCATCTTGATAACTGCATTTCTAAAAGGTGTGAGGTAATATCTCATTGTGATTTTGACTTGCATTTCCCTGAGGATTAGTGATGTTGAGCAGCTTTTCCTATTGGCCATCTGTATGTCTTTTTTGGAAAAATATCTATTCAGATCTTCTGCCTATTTTTTAATCGAATTGTTATTGTTGTTTTGCTGTTAGGTTGTATGAGTTCTTTGTATATTTTGGATGTTAACCCCTTACCAGATATATGATTTGCAAAAATGTTCTCCCACTTGGCAGGTTGCTTTTTCCTTTTATTGATAGTTTTCTTTGCTGTGCAGAAGCTTTTTAGTATGAGGTAGTATTGCTTGTCTATTTTTCTTTTGTTGCTTTTGCTTTTGATGTCAGATTAAAAAATCATTGCCAAGGCCTATGTCAAGAAGCTTACTGCCTATGTTTTCTCCTAGGAATTTTATGTTTTCAGGTCTTACATTTAAGTCTTTAATCCATTTTGAGTTAATTTTTGTGTATGGTGTAAGATAGTCACCCAGTTTCACTCTCTGGCATGTAGCTGTCTAGTTTTCCCAACACCATTTATTAAAGAGACAGTGCTTTCTCCATTGTACATTCTTGAATCCTTTGTCATAAATTAATTGACCACATATGTGTGGGTAAAAATTCTTAAAGCATTCTTTAAGTTTATGTGATAATTATTAATAAAATAAGTTAATCACCTGATAAAAGTAAGCAGTCCCAATAGTTCATAATATCATTATTGCTTCCTTTTTATTATTTTCACTTCAGTCATTGTCTTTTTCCTCCTGTGAATAGAGTTATTTGTTTGCTTTAGTCAAATATTGAATTAAGAACCCTCCTTACCATGGACAATTTCCCCAACTCTTTATGACCTGTGTCCCTATAATAGGACAATTTTAATACCTCTCTCACATTAGGACTACTATACCCACTTTGCCTGAAATATGATTGGCTATATTGTCTGACTTATTTATTGAAAATGTATTAACAAATAATTATATATGATATCATCTCTTTCCTAGGTACTTGGATCTCTGTTAAAATAGAAACCTTCTGGATCATTCAAATGGTAGGAATTTCAGCGTTATTCCTTTCAAGGTCTTTTTAAATTTTCCTTTGTGTAGTGAAAGTCCTAACTAGTCATTTTTAGATAATATCTCTGTTGCTGAAAAAAATACATAAGCAGCTAGCTGGTGAGGTTATCTCCCACAAAGATCTCTTCCATCTCTGGGATTGATGATTCAACTGGGACATAAAGGTGTCCGTACATTTGTGTTACCACTAGAATGTTTAAATTTTGTCTCAAAATCTCTCTCATGGGCTTTATTCACATATTGACGTTTTGTTTGTTAATGCCCTAAATTGTCCCTGAAAAGTTGCGTCTAATGTATGGCAGGATTACAGGACATTAAAACACTGCTACTACCTTTGCCTTTAAAGGAGTTGATAATGCAGTTGATTATTTTAGTTAAGACTATTGTGAGAATAGTATTGGATAATATTGGGTTGGCTAAAAAGTTCATTTGAGCTTTTTGGCCAACCCAATAAATATTCACGTTTAAATTTGGAAATTATTAACCTTAATTAAAAATTCATTCAATTTTATTCTTCCTAAATTGTTATAGTATATGAAAACTTGATATTGGTCAGTGTTAAAACATTGGTGTTGCATAAATATATCTGTAAAAAATATATTTATTTCTCAATCTTGTAAAATGCAAAAAATGCCTTCTAGATTGTACACCTCCATCATCAAATAGAGTTGGCACTCAAAAGTATTAATAATATTGCACAGTATATTCCTAAATCTATTGATACAGTTCATAGGCATATGCTAGCATTTAAGTTATGTCATACCAATCTTTTATGTGCTGAATAAAATTTGGCTAGGAGGATTTTACAATTTTCTATTATAATTGTGGATTTGTGAATTTCTTATAAGTTTGTGGGTTTTATCTGTATTTTTTCTTTGTATAATTTGACTATATTTTAGTTACATATATATATGACTCTTAAAATATTACTTGTGTACCCTTACTTTTCTTAGTATGTATTTTTCTACTTGATATTTTTGTCTTAAGTTAATTTTTTATCATAAATATTGAGGCACAAGAATTTTCTTGGGAGGGAGATTCCTCTTTTTCAGGTTTATCTTCTTCTATCCATTAATTTCTACTTATTCTGTGAAGGTGTGCTGAGTTTTATTACTTAAAACAGTATATAGATACAAGGGAAGTGCTCTCATTTTTAATAGATGAGATTATAGTGATTATAGGGATATATTGCAGTTATTATCACCTTAAGTTGTGTTTTTTATTTGCTGTTCTTTTTGTTACTTTTTCCAATTTCTTAATTTTGTAGGATTGATAAAGTCCTTTTTATATAGACTTTTTTCTTTAATGGTTTATAAAATACACATATTAGTTTTTCCATAGCATATTTTATATTTTAGCATGAATATGTTAATTTCTAATTAAAATTAATTAGAATCTTTGGCCTCTTGTAGAATAAGAAATAAAGTCAGAGGGCAAAGATTTCTCTTTGAAGTTCTCTTTTCCTTTTCTATATTATTTATATCAATACTTTCCAGTTTGCTTTGAATGGAAGATTTGCATTATTGATTGATTAATTAATTTAATATTTACAATAAATATTATTTGTACCTTCTGATTTGCAATATGAATTTCTTTGTTCACCCTAGCTTCCCCCTCCTTTTTAAAATTTCTGGATTAATTTTTCTACAGAATTAATTTTTCATTGTAATGAATGATAGTCTTTAGTAATCCATTTACTCAGGGTCTCTAGATAGTACATTTCTGCATCATTTCCGCAATATGTTGACAGTGTACTCTTTCACTTGAACAACAGTAGAGAGTAACTGAATGCCAATTTACCATTATTTTCCATTCACTCTGAAGCTGTGACTCCAGTGTTTACTGATTCATTCCTGCTTATAACATATCTGCTATTAATTTGATTGTTGTACTTTTGCAGATCAGTCTTTTCTCTTTGATTTTCATATTTGTCTTTATATTTGATGTTTAACTTCACTATGCAGTGGTTAAGTGATGATTTTTCTAAAATTAACTTAGCTCTGCTAATGTAACCTGATAATGCTTTCAGTCTGAGGAGTCACATATTATTTAGTGTTAAAAAATATTTAATCATAATATTCCTTTATCTTTAAGTAGTCTCCAAGTGTTCCTTTATCCTCATTGTTAGTATTCCCTCCCTTGATAACTTATTTTAACTATGTGATGGAGCTATTCATTCTAGCCACAGTTATTTCTCTTCATGCTTCATTTCACACTGTGTTTATTCTGCAATTCACTAAATCTTTTTTCAGCTGCTTTGTGTCTAATATTTATTCTGTTCATCAACTATGTGAATTTTTATGTGAACATCTGAATATTTTCATTTCTCAGATCTTTTTTTCATACTTATCATTTCTTACTTGTATATTTTCTATTGCTATTTAATGGATTACCAAACTTTACTGTCTGAAAAAAACCACACTTTCATTGTCACAGCTTCTGTGAACCAGACAGAAGTCCTGTCATGGCTTAGCTGCACACTGCTCCAGGTCTTAAAATGCTATGGTCAAGGTGTGGGCCAGCCTGCATTTTCTTTTGGTAACTTGACTGGGGAAGAATATGATTCCAAGTTCATTTAGGTTACTGTCAGGATTCATTTCCTTATGACTCTATAACTGAGGCCCCTGGATTCTTCTTACTGACCATTGACTTGTGGGCTTCAGAAGGTTCTGGAAGCTGCCCACAAGGATCTCACAGAGATCCTTTCACAACATGGAAGCTTACTTCTTCAAGTCCAGCAGGAGAATACCTCCATCTCTACTTTCTCTCCGCAGTGGCTAGGAGTCCTACATAACAAACCAATCATGGGAGTGACATCCCATTATCATTGTCAAGTTCTATTGATTAGAAGCAAGTTACAGATTCCACCTGTACTCCAGAAAGTATACTAAGCATGACTCATTGAGGGTCACCTATTATGTGTTCACCACATTATTTAATAAATTTATTTATTCACTGCATGTTTTCCACTCTTCATACTTTCAGACATCCTCAACAATATTCATGGTCTTCTGGGGAATGCCACATAATATTTCTATCTATCGATGTTTAATATCCTTAATTTTTTGCATTTTCTGTTAAAAAAGGTAATGCTTGTCTGAAAGCTTATGAGCTCTGTAATTTTTATTTGAAAGTTCATGTTACATGAGATTATTTTTCTTCGTTGTATTTCATCTTCTTGCATGATATTTCATTTGACTCTTTGCTGTCATCTATGTTGCAGATTCCTGACATGGGTCTTATGTTAGGAAACTCAGAGTTTTGTACTACATGAGGAACAGTCTACCTGCCAAAACTAACTTATCTGTGAGGTACAGGTGGCATAGTGCCTAGAGCCTACAATATTCTAGGGGCCTAGGGAAATGTTTTCATTTTAACATCTTTTAAAATCAGAAGAAAAATGAATATAATAAGAAATATATAGCAATGAATTTAGCCTGGCTTATATTCATTTTTATACTAGCACAGTCATAATATATAAGTTCTAATATATATTTATATTTTACTGAGGAAGGGACCCACAAAGACAAAATTCCTAGAACTCATAACAGCTGTGATACTGTCCCACTGGACATTTTAGCCATATATAGTATTGGCTTATACTCTTCTCATTTCCAGAAGGAGAAAAATCAATGTTCTTGGTACTTGCAGATCATTTTGTTGAACTATTTTAGAACCCCATTCACTTGCTCAGTCCTGGGTCACAGTTTCTATCATCATTTAAGAAATCCAGATCTGACTTCCTGTCTCTCATGGGGCTTGCTTTAATACCTCTGTCTGTGTATGCCTGTGTAGGCTGATCCTTATTTTCTGTTTTCCAGTGTCACTGGCTTTTTCCATCCATGACTGTCCATTTCTTCTCAGACCCATTATATTAGTTACTGTCTCATTTTTTTTCAAGAGTAGCTGTTTGCTTTGTGATGTATAGTTAAATCTCTTTTATCTGGCATTTCTTTGAATTAGGAGAAAATGTAGGTCACTATGCTTTTGTTCAGTCTGCCATCTTGACAAGTAATCTCATTTGTCTTCAAAAGGAAACAGTTTTACAGCCTTGCTTGTGTCCAAAATAGTATTAAAATCATTTAAAAAGTTATTACTGGGCTTCCCTGGTGGCGCAGTGGTTGACAGTCCGCCTGCCGATGCAGTGGACACGGGTTCGTGCCCCGGTCCGGAAGGATCCCGCATGCCACGGAGCGGCTGGGCCCGTGAGCCATGGCCGCTGAGCCTGCACGTCTGGAGCCTGTGCTCCGTAGTGGGAGAGGCCACAACAGTGAGAGGCCCGCGTACCACCAAAAAAAAAAAAAAAAAAATAGGACTACTTACAGAGCTGTCCACAGAGTTAATGCATGACACTTTTCTCTCCTAATTGCTCATTTAACTAAGTCTGAAAGTCAGATTGGAAACTTTTGGCTTTAGGCTGGTTAACATAAACTTGATCCAGAATCTATTAAAAAACAAAACAAAACAATAGACAGTTAAACATGCTTAAATATTGGTGAAAAAATGAAACAGTGGGGTCTAAAATGAAGGATTGAGGCAGAATCATTCTATATCTCTTTTTTCATTCTGATATTCAGCATTACTAAATCCACTTTGTTGAGCTTCTCTGGTGATGTCTGGGCAAAACTGTGACCATTTCATGTAATTCCAAATCCATCACAGATTATAAGATATCTTAAAGAAATGCTCTTGCAATTCAGTCTTGCTAAAAGAGTGGTGTTGGTGGTTAGTGTTAGAATGAGAATGTCGGAATCATTCCAGACTCTCTGGTGGTGGTAGTTATGTTGTTAACTAACATGAACAAGGTGTATTCATTAATTGGTCTGCTCTATACTCCTGAGTAGTAAATGAATTGGGAGACCCAAAGGTTCCTATCTGTAGAGGTGTAATGTATGCAGCACTGGCTGCTGGGGAAGTAGTCAATCTGTAATTTTGCTATTCAGGAAGGCAGAGGAGTATCAGAGAGAAAGATTAGATGGGATGATAAAAGTTGTATCCTCATTATAAATTTGCTGCAAGTGAGTGTAACGCCTTAGCAGATATCCAGAAGACCCCAGAAGACCTGATGCTGTCAGCAAAGGAAAATAAGATTATTTAACCATCTTGCCCTGAGGCTGCTCTTTGACTATTAGGGCTTCCAGTAACACACCATCATCCATCCCCCTGAGATACATGATGACTTCCACTGATGGCAAGGAATCCATAAAAATGCATTATTGACATTAAGCACCACTAGGGTAAAGTTGCTTAAGTTTGTTTGTACAAATATATTGGATTCCAGTTTTCACATTTTGGTGTAAATAAATAAGAATCTAGTGTAAAATCAGAACAAAATCTCCATTGATTTTATTAAGCATCATTATCAAAATATTCCTATATATTCAATAAAAGAACAAGGTATCTTGTCATAAAAAAATAGATGTGACACATTGCACATAATTTTAGTTTTTGTTAATAGGAAAGAGAAACAAGATGAAGATTGCCTTTAACTGGAATATTTCAAGATAAAATTGATAAACAGTTTTAAATTCCTTATTGAATAATATACACCCAATCTGTGACTCCTTAAAAGTTTTATCCATGGATTTTAACTGCTATATCTCAAAAAACCATAACTGTCCTAGAAAACAATGCAGTTATGTTTGAAGAAATTCAGCTTTACTCACCTTTTTTGCCTTGGCTAGTGAATGATGCTTTTCTTTCTAGCTAGTGACCTAGCCTAGGAATGAGTTTTAACACTAGATGAAAAAAATTGCTTACTTTAAAAACTGGGGGAAATAGCCATTTTTAAAGAATTAATTAATTTTTTTGTGTGTGGTACGCGGGCCTCTCACTGTTGTGGCCTCTCCCGTTGCGGAGCACAGGCTCCGGACGCGCAGGCCCAGTGGCCATGGCTCACGGGCCCAGCCGCTCCGTGGCATGCAGGATCCTTCCGGACCAGGGCACGAACCCGTGTCCCCTGAATCGGCAGGCAGACTCTCAACCACTGCGCCACCAGGGAAGCCTGGAAATAGCCATCTTTTAGCACAAAATATTTCTTACAATAATGCTTTGTTATTATGGGACTCTCGTGAGATACATTTTTCAACAATAGTCATGTAATGGAAGAGATGAATTCATTATGCAAAACTTAGCATTACTCCTGCTGTAACACTCGACCACATATGTCCAAATTAAAAATATCTCATCACAGGTCAAAATATCCTATTTCCATCTATGTGCTTCACTTTTAACAGAAATTTATTAGGCAGAAAAGACAGATACCTATATGTATCGGGTTGGCCAAAATGTTCATTAGGGTTTTTCTGAAAGTTGTTACAGAAAAACCTGAATGAACTTTTTGGCCAACTCAACATTTAAGACGCACTGATTAGTTATTAATGAAAATATTCTCATTGTTTGGTACCCCAGAGATTTTCATACTCCAGGGCAGTAGAGCACAATGAGATCTGAGATGAGTGGAGTATGTCTTTCTTTTGTATATATAGAGAAAGTCTGTTAGAGCAAGTACAAAGGTCTTGAATTGATTACTTTAAAATTTTCAGTCTTCTAAATATTGACATGATTCACAGATAAAAGAGTTTAATATTAGAATTTTGTTGTATTTTATTTTCCTGAAATTTAATGAAGCAGTGATTTGTAAATTTTTTTGTATATTTGTTTTGTTGCAAATCCGGACCATTTGTTAGAGGCCTATTCATTCATTGTTTATTATTGTTAATAGTAGTACTAGTATTAATAGCAGTAGTAGTATTGCTACTGTTAATATTATGCTACTGCTATCTGCAGCAGAGTTAGAATGTTAGAGTACTTTATGCTTAAGGAAAATGAAATATAAGAGTGAAGAAGAAATGATATACATTTACTATATTGGGGCAGTTGGTAAAAAATTAAAAGGAAAGAAAACAAGACCATGACTAAAAGAATTAATTTTTATCTAATTGATTTTCATCTCTTAGAATTAATGAATCCTATCATTTTTGTTATATTTGCTTTATATATATATATATATATATATACATATATATATATTTTTTTTTTTTTTTTTTTGTGGTACGTGGGACTCTTACTGTTGTGGCCTCTCCCTTTGCGGAGCACAGGCTCCGGACGCACAGGCTCAGTGGCCATGGCTCATGGGCCCAGCCGCTCCGCAGCATGTGGGATCTTCCCGGACCGGTGCACGAACCCGTGTCCCCTGCATCGGCAGGCGGATTCTCAACCACTGCACCCCCAGGGAAGCCCTATAATTTAAATTAAAGATATAAAACATTATATATAAAGTTGAAATGTTTCATTTTTACACTTTCTAGGCTTATTTTTTCTCCTTAGAACCAAGTATGGCAGACTATGTGGGTGGTAAAATATATTATGTTAAATTTTTAAGTGTCTATGTTTATCTTGATTTTTATTAGTTGAATCTTATTTTTTACTGATTAAAAGTCTTCTATTATTCTAATTTGGTTACTATTTAATTTTTTTCTCCCAGTTTTTAATATTTTTCCCTTTATTCCGGGTATTTTGCCATTTCATTATATTATACCTGTGTGTAAAAAAATTTGTGTTCCTCTTGCTTGATACTTGGTGTGCTCTCCATTTGAAGAAAACTAATGAGAGGAGTGGCCAAGATGGTTGAATATAATGAAGACAAATAAAGAAACCATTTGTTTTTTCATCAATTTTGAAAAAAAATGTTCATCTCAGAGTGTCCAGGATATTACTTTCCTATAATTCTTGCTCTTCACCCCTGCTAGGTTCCCAATGGGTGGTGCTGGACCTCCTGAGCTGAACTTCTATATTTGTGAATATCTGTGTTATAACTTATATGTTTGTGGCTTGCCTAAAGTATTTTAAAGTAATTATGTTGTGTGTATATATACATAGAGGCATCCATATATTTCTATCTCTGCAAACACATGCACACACACTCAAAATCCAGGTTCACTATTCTTTATATATAATAGTTTTTATTAAGATCTGGCTATATTTGTTTCCCATTATTTAGAAGCATTATTTTTATGTGTGTTCATATACATGCATGTGTGTGTACACATATTCTGTCATCATTTTGATGTAGAGTTGGGTATTTCACATGTAAACTCATAGCATCATCTTGATTAGAAATTTGCTGTTTAAATGTAGGGATGTTTTCCTCAAGTGAAAATTTGGAAATGTTTTGATAATACATGAGATAGTTTAATTTAAATCTTGATAATTCCATTTCCCATTATATCTTTGGTATATTCTAAAATCCAGTGGAAAAATTGGAACAAATGTTGTGCTTTGTGCTCATGATAACTTAATGGGAGGCAATAAAACATGATGGGTAAGACCACAGTTCCAAGTCAAAGCTTCCTGGATTCCCATTTGATTCTAACTGTGTGCCTTTGGACAATTCACTATGTATTTTTCTGCCTCAAATTCCTTATCTGAAAAATAAGGATATTAATATTTTCTCACAGGATTCTTCCAAGGATTAATGAGCCTATACATATATAGGGCACTTAGAAGAGTGACTAACACATAGTAGATAGTAAGCCTCAAGTAAGGACCAATTCTTGTTAGCATAGGGTTAATATTTGCAGTTCTAGGCTTATAGTGGTTTAAACACTATTACCACAGTTTGGATAGTTGATAGGAGTATTTTTAGGAACTAGTAATTTTGTTGGTCTGAATTTTAAAAATGCATTAAGACAAGTTATATTTTTTTCACATTTCTCTTTAAAAAGATAAAATAAAAAACTTTCACTGTAATGCCCAAACCATTAATCCATTCAACCAATGGCTATAAATCATATATAGAAAAATTATATACAACATAGCAAGTACATTCTACCAATACATAATATATCAAGCAAGATTGTTCTTTCTCTACCTCCAATTAATTTTGCATACATGTTAAAATCCTGATTTACTGGCCTTCCCTGGTGGTGCAGCGGTTGAGAGTCCGCCTGCCGATGCAGGGGACACGGGTTCCTGCCCCGGTCGGGGAAGATCCCACATGCCGCAGAGCCTGCGTGTCCGGAGACTGAGCTCTGCAATGGGAAAGGCCACAACAGTGATAGGCCCGTGTACTGTATAAAAAAAAAAAAAAAAAAAAAAAAAAAAAAAAACAGTCCTGATTTACACCAAGACTAAAAACTTCCTGTTCTTACATTTCTTTTATTTGTAAATGACTGTTTTTGCTACCCTGTATAAAGCCAGTGGATCTTTGGGACTATGTATTTTAACCTACCCTTTAGGCATTCCATCTTCTGAATCTCTAAGGAGCAACTTCCAAACAATCTACCTAAGATTCTGATCTTGTCTAATTTGATGATTTATCTTTATAAAATCAGGCATAGTCTAGGTTTTTATGATTTAACTGTATTCAGACCTTGCTATTTTCTCCCTTCCTATTCATATGGCTAAGTATAGACAGGAAGAGTACTATACATCATAATTCCTTTCAAGTGTCTTTTACATGAATCAGGAAAAGTCATGGCAACACATTAGATGTATTTATTTTTTAAGTGCTTACTATGTATGTGGCACTGTTCTAAACCCTTGGGATCCTGTATAAGAAATACAGGTTATAATCTAGTGGGTTGGGAGAGGTGATAAACAAATGAACCAATACCTAAATAATAAGTTATGTGGTAATAAGTTTTAAATTGTAAGACATGTGCTGTTTAACATGCTATGTACAACGAGGGGAGGTGTTGGGGTTTTGTTCAGTTTCTTACCTTGATGTTATGAATAGAAAATTTAGCATTTTACAGACAGCCATGGCTTTTGAAAAAAGACTGTTTTTACAAAGATTTCACTTTAGATATCGCATGTTAATTTTTAAAAACTTGTTACTAAGTTTTTTTTTTTTTAGTATTGCCTATGTAGTAATTTTTGTGAAAATTCTACAGAAGTTTGGGAGGGAGTGTTAAATAATATTTATGCCACACCTTTAAATAAATAGGCTAAAAAATGATCACATAATAGTTTATCCACAAGTTCCTTTTAAGAAATTTACCAGGTAAACTTGAAACTAGATATAATAATGATAATTATATAACATTTTCTGCTAGGTCTATAGCTATTTAATTCACTTATATAGTTAAAAAGTGCCTATTCAATATATTTACTGTTTACTCTCATCACTCAAATTCTTCACGTGATTATAGATTGGGATGCAACCTGCATTTTACAATAGTGATCACCATTTTATGACAAGTATTAGCCAGTCAAGGTTTCTTGTTACCCAGGTCATCAGAAACTTTTGCCAGTTCCTTCTCAAAACTTTAATAATATACCTAAGTGACCTTAGATTTTCTTTCCTTTCTCAGCTATCAGTTCAAAATGCCTGAGGCTGAAATAATATTTATTGCCTGTAGCAACCCCATACCACCTGCCCCAACTTGAACCACCCTCACTTTCTCCATCTCCCAACTCTTACATTGATTATATTATATTGTATTTGACTTTTTAGGTTGAATTTAAACTCCAGGTTAAGGTCATTCCTCACATTTTTTGATTTGTATTTCCTTTGCCTTTCTCCTTTTTAATATACAGAAGCTAATATTTCATTTTGCAGTGATTTTTTTCTTCTCTACCTTCTCATCACTATTCCCTTTAATGACAAATTATTTAATGACTTCTAAGACTGACATGTTGTGGTTTGTCCATTATTCCCTACAGGACCATAAACCCCACATAGCTCAGTTACCTTTAATTTTATAGTCCCACTGAAATAAAGTCAATAATGCATCCGTGACACATAGGCCATCTTAACACTTTTTTTTGTCATCTTAGTTATTAAGTTTTATATCTTATAAGTGATTTATAAAGTATCACCTACATTAAAATAACTTAGTAAAATAAATCTAACATGTAATGAAAACATCACATTACTATTTTTAAAATGTATTTATTTTCCTTTTTTTTGGCCATGCCATGCAGTATGCGTGGTGTTAGTTTCCCAGCCAAGGATCAAACCCATGCCTCCTGCAGTGGAAGCAAGGAGTTCTAACCACTGGACCATGAGGGAATTCCCTCACATTACTATTTTTGAATAATAAAACTGACAGTCTCAATTTATTTATCTAGAAAGGCCTCTCATTATTAGGGAAGTTATAGGAGTTATGTTGTGTCATTTACATATGACATATGAGAATTATCTCATTTACATATGAGAATTATCTGATTAATTATCAAAATAATACAATGTTTTAAAAATTAAAATCAGCTTGTATTTAATATCTTTATAGATTCTTCTACCTCATCCATGTTTTCTAAATGAACATTTTAAACAAATTCTAAAAAAATTGCCTGAGAATGGCTGCTAGTTTTACCTATGTCCTTCATGCAAGTCTTAAAAACAGTTTAAAAAATGAAGCATCTACGTGTGCAAGGATACATTCCAAATGTTGAGAAAGACCAGACCTCTTATAGATCAGTTTAATAAATAATCAAGGAAATATAAGTCTAAAAGAAGGAAAGAATGACTTTTATGTATATGTGTTTAAATTCAACCTAAAAATTATAAAGAATTTGTGATATAATCCATGGAAGCATTGAGAAAGGATAAAAGGAATTGGTTCAATTTGGGGCAGGTTGTCAAGAGGTCTCTATAGACAAGGAAAGATCAGAAAGGAAACTTTTCCTTCATTAATTTATTTATTCAATCTGTGTTTATTGAGAATCTACTGGGTACCAAACAAAATTCTAGGTACTTGGTAAACAGCAATGATACAAAATAATTAATATTTATTGTAATCATGGAAACTATATTCTAGCAGTGATAGAAAGACTAGTACAATGAATAATTAAATAATATGCTAGAAAACAACAAATGGTATTTTTTTAAAAATAAAGCACGTGAGGGTGTACAATAAAGGTATACTAGGGATGAGGGTAGTGATTTTTAGCTCTAAAAAGCTTGGTCCTTTGCTCAGAATCCCTGACCTAAACTAAATTCCTGCCACAATTCCTCTTTGAGCATAGCTTTGTTATTTTAATTTTACTCCCCAAATCTTGCAATTGTCTCAACATTGCATTTAATAGTAAGTAAATTGTTGTTGATGTGCCTGGTTAGATCAGAGAAATTTGTGATAAATGGAGGATATTCTCAATTTCCTGGCAGTAAGTGAGAAGACAGATTATATATGGCAACATGCAAATGTTGCCAGGTAGGAATATATGGTAATGTGATTCTGTGGAAGTTATGGAACTAACAATCGATGAGAGTGGCTTAGACTGAGAGGTGATCCTACTTATTGAGGGTTTGACATTCAGGCTAAGTTTAATGGAAGAACAGCATTTGGGTGATGGAATATACTAGCTATCACTTCTGTCTCAAAGCCAAATTCTACCCCTAAATTGTCTCTTATAATCTAAGCCAGCCCCTGAAAATAATCATTAACACAGTAATGCTGAGATTTTCCTGAAGATCAAAGTTACCTTAACAAGTGAAATTTTTTTTCAAATAAAAACTACTGTGTTGTGTTCTTTCATGAAGACACAGAGACCATCCACAATCATCTTAAAGGGGCTTAGTAATATAGGAACATGTGATTCCCTAGATCCCCAGTTAGATTAATTGCAGGCATCAACATTTCTTTTCAGCAGTGGCAGAGAAAGATTTTTCTTCCACCCTCACCATCCTCTAACTTCCACTAAGGGAACTCCACGATTATCTGTCAGAATTAGCAAAAAACATAATTTGGAACAGAAAATAAAGGAACTTGCCATATCTGGGTGATTATTGATTATAGGAGAGTGAATAAGAAGTCTAGAAAAAAAAAAATGTTATCAGTGAAGCCATGAGGAACATGAGTGGGAAAATTAAGGTTGAATATTAGCACCATTTTGTCAAATTCTACACTTATAAATGTGAAGATATTATAAGAAGCTTACACTTAATGTTTTATAGAATAATTGGAATTCCTAGTTAAGATGGTACTAGAATAAAATTTAGTCTTGCTCATATAGAGAAAAATAGAATGAAGATGAGTGGGGAATTATCATAATTGTACATGCAAGGATCAAAATGTCAATTTACTTAATTTTCCAAAATGCTGTTAAAACTAGTGATGTTCCCAGCTAAACCTGCCCTGTTTCATTTGCTTTCCTTAAAGTTACACATTGCTGAGTTGTATGAGGGTCCAATGTACTGCCCTGTTGACAGTGATTACCCAAGTTTTTGTAAGATATCAAAGAAAATATAAAGTAGAACAGAGGAAAGATCACAAAACTTTGAGTTAGAAGACTTAGGTTTAGTCAAAACACTATCAGTTATTAAATATGATCTCAATCCAATCACAATTTCTAGGAGGTGGTTTTCTCATTTGCAAAATGGATATTACAGAAATTACCCTGTGAACCCCAGAGTGTTAAGTGAGATCATGCGTATCCCAGTTATTTGGAAACTTTAAGATGTTATTGTGATTTTATTTTATTTTTTAAAATTTTTATTGGAGTATAGTTGCTTTACAATGTTGTGTTAGTTTTTACTGTACAGCAAAGTGAATCAGCTATACATATACATATATCCCTCTTTTTTGGATTTCCTTCTCATTTAGGTCACCACAGAACATTGAGTAGAGTTCCCTGTACTATACAGTAGGTTCTCATTAGTTATCTATTTTATACATAGTATCAATAGTGTATTGATAGTCCATCCCCATCTCCCAATTCATTCCACCCCCGCTTCCCCCCTTGGTGTCCCTACATTTGTTCTCTACATCTGTGTCTCTATTTCTGCTTTGCCAATAAGATCATCTATACCATTTTTTCTAGATTCCACATATATGTGTTAATATACAATGTTTGTTTTTCTCTTTCTGACTTACTTCAGTCTGTATGACAGACTCTAGGTCGATCTACATCTCTACAAATGACCCAGTTTCGTTCCTTTTTATGGCTGAGTAACATTCCATTGTATATATGTACCACATCTACATGTAAAACAATGAAATTAGAACACTCCCTAACACTATTCATAAAAATAAACTCCAAATGGATTAAAGACCTAAATGTAAGGCCAGACACTATAAAACTCTTAGAGGAAAAACAAAGGCAGAACACTCTTTGACATAAATCACAGCAAGATCTTTTTTGACCCACTTTCTAGAGTAAGAATTTAAAAAAATAAACAAATGGAACATAATTAAACATAAAAGCTTTTGCACAGCAAAAGAAACCATAAACAAGACATAAAGACAAACCTCAGAATGGGAGAAAATAGTTGCAAATGAAGCAATGGACAAAGGATTAATCTCTGAAATATACAAACAGCTCATACAGCTCAATATCAAAAAAACAACCCAATCAAAAAATGGGTGGAAGACCTAAATAGACATTTCAACAAAGAAGACATACGGATGGCCAGGAGGCACATGAAAAGATGCTCAACATCACTAATAATTAGAGAAATGCAAATCAAAACTACAATGAGGTATCACTTCACACCGGTCAGAATGTCCATCATCCAAAAATCTACCAACAGTAAATGCTGGAGAGGGTGTAGAGAAAAGGGAACCTTCTTGCAGTGTTGGTGGGAATGCAAATTAATAGCAACCACTATGGAGAATAGTATGGAGGTTCCTTAAAAAACTAAAAATACTACTACCATATGACCCACCAATTCAATTTCTGGGCATATACCCAGAGAAAACCATAATTCAAAAAGACACATGCACCCCAGTGTTCATTGCAGCACTATTTACAATAGACAGGGCATGGAAGCAACCTAAATGTCCATCAACAGAGGAATAGATATTGTGATATCTATAATAGTCAATACTTATTGAAAAATTGATATGGTTAAATATTTTGTTTGTGAAATATCCGAAAAGGACTCAACAATTCACATACCTACAGTAAATCTAACATGCTTCTTAGTGTGATTCTGACACCCAGAATGGCAATTACAGAACTTACATTTAGCACACTAGTTCTAAATAACTCTCTTGTAAACTAATATTTGGATTGGACTTTTCCATATTTTGTAAGATTTATTTGATTTTCTTGTCAAATAGGTGAAAAATAAGGGGTAAATCATTTCAACTTATTGAGAATAAATCCAGAATTTTATAATTTGATCATAATTATTTCATTAACTATAAATGGAGAACATAAATCATAGCTAAATTTTGGCATTTTCATTCTAATTCCCCATGTGAATTTTATTTAAGATATGACTGTATTGTTATTATTTATTAATTGATATAACATTTATAAGGTTTAGAAATTATATTGTATGGTTAATTAAGCAGAAGTGGGGGTTTCTTTTTTCCTGATTTATTTATTTTCTTAAGCCTTTTTTCAGAATAGTTTTAGATTTACAGAAGAAGTATGGATATAGTTTGAGAACTCCCATATATCTCACATCATTTACTATATTATCAATGATACTATATTAATCAACATACTATATTAATATGGTACCTTTGTCACAAATAAAGAACCTATACTGATACATAATTACCAACTAAATTCAGATTTCCTTTTTTTTTCCAGCCTTTTTTGTGTTCCAGGATCCACTCCAGGATTCCACATTACATTTTGTTGTCATGTTTAATTAGGCTTTTCTTGGCTGTGATAGTTTCTCAGACTTTCCTTTTGTAAAGATTACCTGATAGTTGAGGATCCCTGGCAAGATATTTTGTAGGATGCCTCCCTATTGGAATTTGTCTGATTTTTTTTTTTTTATCCCTCATGATTAAACTGAGGTTATGATTTTGGGGGAGAAAAACCATAGAGTTAAGTGAAAATCCCATTGTCTCATATTAAAGGTACATAACTTAGCATGACTTATCATGGTTTATCATTGTTGATCACCTGGCTGATGTAATATTTTTCAGCTTTCCCCTTGGTAAAATTATACTTTTTCCTCTTTCCATAATGTACTCCTTGAAAAGAAATCACAATGCATAGCTCACACTTAAGAAGTGGGGAGTTATGCTCCACCTCCTTGAGGGTGGAGTATCTATATAAATATTGGAGTTCTTCTGTATGGGAGATTTGTCTCTTCTCCTCTACTGGTTTATTTAGTTAATAATTTATTTATATCAGGATAGGCCTGTGGATATTTTTAAAGCTTTGTGTTATAATACAGTACTACTTCATCTTTTTTGCTCAAATTATTTCAGCTTTGGCCATTGGGAGCTCTTTCAGTTGGCTCTTGGGTATGTCCCATCATTGTGGTATATGTGTGTGTGTGTGTGTGTGTGTGTGTGTGTGTGTGTGTGTGTGTGTGTTTAAACATTTCCCTACTTTCTGGCACTGTGAGATAGTCTAGGCTAATCATGTGTGTTTCCTGCCTCAGTTCTAGAATCAGTCAGGTCTCTAAGGAGCTTTGGTTCGTTTTATTGGAGAATGATATTAGAGACTGGAATTTGGGTCTAGATGTGCTTGTTGCTGCTGGAGTGACTTTACACATAGGCTGTGAGCTGACAGAAAGGAAATATGAGTATGATAACCTGTGGGTATAAGCATATCTGTAAATATTTTTGTATGTAACCATCTATTTTTAAGTATTAGTTCAAACTAATATCTCCAATCGAATCTATTACCTTACCACATGAATCATCCTAGCCTTCCCCACCTTGCTTATCTGTTACCTATCATTGAAACCTGTTTCCCATCATCTGACATCCACTTACTTAACTGATCAATAAGTTTTAGATAGGAATTATTAAAATGTGGGACCTTCAGAAATCAGTTTGGACATGTTAAAGGCTTATATAGCTATACTTACTGACTGATGGAACCTTCAGAAATTTGGAATTTGTTTTGGACATATGACAGCTTAGAATTGCCCTATCCAATAGTTATACAATGTGAGCCACATATATAATTTAAGATTTTCTTGTAAGGACATTAAAAAAGTAAAAAGAAGCAAGTGAAAAACCAACCAAACAAAAAATATATAAATAGCAGTTTAAAATTGTTAACCCTTACTCTAAGAATAACAACTAGAATCAAGTGTTAATTTTATTTAAAGTGCTAGTACAGTTTCTTTTGCCTTTAGTCTTGTAGAGTCCATTCATCCCAGTAAGTTAACAACTTTTCCACCGCTCTTTTCAGTGAGGTTATTTCATACATATTCAATCGTTAGATTATTATGTCAAATTCTAGATTTTATCCTGGGATTCCTTGACTCCTAAATGATTTTTTTTGTTTTGCAGACATTAGGCTGACTCTTAATGCTAAAAAGTTCTGTGTGTTTTGTCAAAAGGTTTCACCATTACAGTATCACCCAAAATAATTTCACTCAGAAATCCCCTGTGCTTTATCTATTAAACCTCCACTTCAAACTCCTACCAGCAACTGACCTGTTGTTAGCTCTATAGGTTTTCCTTTTCCAGAGTGTCATATAATTGTAATTAAAAACTTTGTGGTCTTTTCAGACTGGCTTTTTAAAGTTATCAATGTTCATTTAAAATTCATTCATGTCTTCACATGGTTTATTACTTTTCTAATGCTCAATATTATTCCATTTTAATCAAGGTACCACAGTTTATTTTTCTAGTAGCCCATTGAAGGATATCTTGGTTGCTTCCTGTTTTGGCAATAATGAATAAAGTTGCTATAAATATTCATATGCAGATTTTGGTATTTTTGAAATCAGTTAGTAAATATCTAACAGCACCATTGTTAGAACATAAAGATAAGATTGCATTCAGTTTTGTGTAATACTGCTGAACTGTCTTCCAAAGTGGCTCTATTATTTTGTATTCCCACCAGCAATGAATGAGAGTTCCTGTTGCTCAACATCCTCACCAACAATTGCTATTGTCAGTTTTTGGAATGTAGCTATTTTAATAAATAATGAGTGCTACCCCACAGTGTTGTAATTTGCATTTCTCTAATGACATATGATGTTGACCATCTTTTCATGTGCTTATTTGTATCTGTATATCTTCATTGGAAAAATGTCTGGTCGAACTTTTTCCACATTACATAGTTGTGTTTTTTTTCTCATTGTTGAGTTTTAAGGATTCTTTATATGTTTTGGATATATATCCTTAATCAGATAAATGTTTTGCAAATATTTTCTCTTGGCTTATAGCTTAACTCTCTTAGTAGTATCTTTTGCAAAGCAAAACTTTTAATTTTAATAAAGTCCAACTATTTTTTTCATTTCATGGATCATGCTTTTGATTGTGTATCCAAAAGTAATGGTGAATAATCGGAGACATCCATGCCCTTGTTCATGATCTTAGATGAAAAGCATCCTGTCTTTCGTCATAAAGTATGATGTTATCTGAAAGTTTTTATTGATGTTCTTTACCCCTTCCATTCCAAATTTGTTGAGAGTTTTTATCATAAATGGATTTGGATTTTGTCAAATGTTTTTTCTGCATCAAAAGATAGAATCATGATTTTCTTTCTCTTTAACTTGTTGATATATTGGATTACAGTGATTCATTTTTGAATGTTGAACCAACCATGCATACCTGGAATAAACCCGCTTAGTCTTGATTCAATTACTTTTTTTTTTTTTCTTTTTGTGGTACGCGGGTCTCTCACTGTTGTGGCCTCTCCCGTTGCGGAGCACAGGCTCTAGACGCGCAGGCTCAGCGGCCATGGCTCACAGGCCCAGCCGCTCCGTGGCACGCGGGATCTTCCCAGACCGGGGCCCGAACCCGCGTCCCCTGAATCAGCAGGCGGACTCCAACCACTGCGCCACCAGGGAAGACCGAGTCAATTACTTTTTAGCATAATAAATAAAAATATATATTCAGCAAAATTCTGGTAATTGTAAAACCTGTATAATTTTTTAAGTACAACTTTATTATGTTGTAGGCAATCACTCTGATGTACCTCATTTAATATATTGATGTTTTAAATGTAAAATGTACTGTTAACCATCATTGAATACCATTATGGTAATTTAGTTGATTGAATGTATTTAAAATTTTAGAAACTTGTATTTTTTTGTAATATGTATTTATACATTCTGCATTTTAAAAAACTAGAAGATGAGGATTGTAAAAAGTATTTGCTTTCCATATGTTCTATTTAACCCCAAACAGCTAGCATCTACTAGGTTGCTTTTTCTATGAATTACTTTAAATATTTTTTCTTTTGTTTGTTTTTTCTCCTTTTCTTTGGGAATGAAATATAATAGAACACCACATAGAACATCCGTTTTCTTTGGTTTGTTAATATTTACAATGTTTTTCTGCATTTATCAAGAAATATACAATTCCCTATAGTTAGAGGCATTCAAACTAACAGTAGGAAATTTTAGTGTTGATAAAACTATTGATCATACAAACATTAAAGTTATGTCTCTTGTAGTAACTGCCAATACAAGAGTTGTACATTAATTAGAAAATCAATAGAATTGTCAATAAAAAGGCAACCTTTGATAGGATGATATTGTCAGAAGACCAAGTGGCTGAGGGGCCATAAGCTAAATAACTCAGCAAGTGACCTATTTATTTGACTTCAGGCTACTCTCAAATTGTATATGAAGAAATACCAGGTAGAACCAAAACACAGGAAGCTGTATATTGCCCATTCATTTAATTTGTTTTATAAGAATAAAGGCTAGCTTATTATTGCAGTAAACTTACTTGTTTAATTTCTAAAACACTTACTTTGTGTTTTCTATCGTAATTCTATAATTGTTCCAAACTGGCAGAATATTTATGAAAAACATAAATCGCAATTTTATCCTTTCCCACAAACCCTGTTCATTATTATTTATTTTAAACTACTCTTTTTAGCAATATATGTTGGAGAATCTGTGTATTTAATTCTAGGAATATAGCTAAATTATGTAAATATTTCAGGCCAACACAATTCAAAAGTAATAATAAAAGGATAATTGCCCCATCAAAAAAGACCTCAGATTTTCATTCTAAATTATTTTATTCAAGATGATCAATCAATCTTCCATTTACTCATTTTTAAGGAAATAAATATGAGCCTTGATTTTTTTCATTTGTTTGCATTTTGTTGTTTGGAAATATTTTACCTTGCTTAATTTTCAAGTCAATTAAGAGCATTTTAATGAGTCATAATGGTCCAAATCGTAATATTATAGAATAGTTCTGCAAATGATGCTTTTTCCATAATGGGTTTTGTTCTATCAGGACTTGTAGAAAGGGCAATAACAAATAGTAACAACAGAAAGAGTGTCAAGGTTGAGTTCCTTTGTTTTCCTAGAAATGCCTGAATTCTATAATTGAAATTGTTATTGGTATTGATTTCATTATATATATAATTACATGTTATATACATATTATATAGTATAATGTTATATATGTTATAGTGTACATAATGAATATATGTTATATTATTTTGCTGTAATTAATGATAATTTTCAACAGTGTTTAAAATTTGAATTTCCAACAAATATTTACAAGATAGCCATAAGCTAACTTTTGCTAAAAATCTCCTTCCAAGTCTGTAGGGCTGTCTTTTCTTCTGCCCTCTTAAATACTACAGGTAATGACTAGTTGAGAACAGCATAAGTTTATATCGTTTCTTTAAAGTAATAGTAAATTATCCAAAAATGGAATGAAATAATGCTTATAAATTATTTGTACCCCATATATAAAGATAGAACACAATATAGAACACAAAATCAAAATTTATATCATGCCAAACATAAAGATTCTAAAAGAACTTTGTTGAAGTATAGAAGTAATTCATTTGTTAACAGAAGTCATGAGAGAAAATTTTAAAAGTCATGTACCCAGAGTTAAACACCACAAAGAAGCCTGAGAGTCAAAGTTTTACTGAAATTGGCGTTATTTTTGTTAAAAGTTGTTGAAAGTTATATTTTGTTGAAATTAATAAGGGAGTTATAACTTTATTAAGGAGATCATTTCATGTGTTCAGGACAGTTTCTTGTGATTATGTCTCTTCATTCTCTTTCCAAACAAATGTTTCACAGTTTAAATATCACATATTACAGATGGCTCAAATTAAATAATGCAAGCAGTTTTTTTTTTTTTTTTTTTTTTTTTTGCCGTATGCGGGCCTCTCACTGCTGTGGCCCCTCCCGTTGCGGAGCACAGGCTCCGGACACGCAGGCACAGCGGCCATGGCTCACGGGCCCAGCCGCTCCGCGGCACATGGGATCCTCCCGGACCAGGGCACGAACCCGTGTCTCCTGCATCGGCAGGCTGACTCTCAACCACTGCGCCACCAGGGAAGCCCCAATGCAAGCAGTTTTGACATAGTCAATTCATATTACTTTAAAATACTTCCTATAGCTATTGGAATGTATATTTACTTTTTTGTAATATGTAACATGTGATTAACATTCTCTTCAAAAACTTTTGATACTCTCAGTTCTGTTAGAAATTGCTAAAAGTATATTCTGAAAAAAGTTAATACATAAGGAATGCCATTAGCATTTACTTTCTAAAAGAGTTACTTAAATGCTCAATATTTACATGTAATTAAAAATAGTGTATTCTTAATTTTTAATACCATAATTACTTTCTTTTTACTTTAAGTATGAATTTTGAAAGATTTTGATGGTCTTTGCCTACCAAAAGAATAATGGAATAACAGTGTTATTAGAATATATTTTTAAACATTAATATTAAAAAAACTTTTTTGTTTTAATAAATATGGAGAAAAGTAATATGTGCTACGTGTTTGAAGATAGGTAACAGTACATGGAGAAAATATTTCTAAATAAAGAAGTTTAAGAAGGAATAATGGTGAAGTCATTTGAATTAAATTATAAATTAGTTTTAAATTTACCTTAAGGGTAGAAGGACATAGCTGGGAAGTTAAATCTACAGAGAAAAAGTACTCTGGGAAGCAACATATTAACTATTTGAGCATTGTTTTCAGTTTAAGTTATTGACTGTACTGTTTTCTGTGATTAACCTAGCTAATCAAAACCGACAGTAATTAGGTTTTTATAAATATATATTCTACACATATTGGTCCATGATTTCTGTCATACACAAAGGCTGCCATTAAATCATATAGCAACAGCAAAGTTAAAATAATTCACAATGCTAATTCCCTTTGCCAGAGATTTTTAACAGTTTAATTATTTTCTTGTTGGAGGAACTTTAATTCTAACAATGTATTCCTTCAAGCGATTCTAATTATATGGAGTTTGAAGTTGATTTTATACATTGATTAATACCACAAGCAATCAAATTTAGGTGTTAGAAGAGTCTGAGTTTCTAAGTCATTAAACTGTGTATTTTAATACAGTCTCATTTGGAAACCAAAGAGATCAAATCGTAATGTTCCTGTTTAGAACAACAATAAATTATGCAAATATTGTAATTTCAAATTATTTACTTTAGCTTTTGTTTTAAAACATTCTCTCTTGAAAATTAATTTTTCAAATATCATTTTATTACATTCAAATTTAAGAATGTCTATTTATCATCTATAGGACTTCAGAATTTGAGAAGAGAAATGCTGTCTACTTCCTCTAAATATGTTTCAGGCCCTGTATATGCATTTGGTTTAATTCTTACTCTTTGGAGTGCATTTGTCTTACTAGGGCCTCTAAGGTGCTATATATTTCTTGATTGTTCATCTTAATTAACATAATGTAGTGGATTGAGGTGATGTTGTGTTGGGATATCCAAATGGTCCAGATATTTTAGTACTATAAAATGGTAGAGGACAGAGAGGTAATATAGCTCAGGAGCAAAATTGTAAATGTATATTGTTACCTGTTCCATGTAAATATGAACTGTTTCTAATCTTCTTTTCTGATAATAATAAATAGTGGAAAAGAATGCACTTACCAAATCAATGCTGCATCCCTATGTCCAAGGCCATAATAATCTATTCTAGTAAGGACTACATTTCTAGCACTGCAGTTGGGGCTCCTACTTGTTTGAATTGGTAATAGCCTAGAGTCACCCTCCAAGATCCATGTATTTTCTGCAGGGGCCAGACTGGTAAACTAAATGGAGATATGATGGGGACCATCACCTCTGCATCCTTTAGGTCCTTATTGATTTATACTATTTGGACAAGGATGCATTACTGTTTTCTATTTAGTGTCGTGGCAGAGTGGCAGTTTCAGTGTCTTCATTTTGCCTTCTGTGCCATGAGAGACCTTACTGCACAGACCAAGGAATCATTGTGGGAGTTAAGCCAAGTGTTAAGTATGCCAATGACAATTATACATTTAGGTATTGTAAAATGACAACTAAGTGGATTCATGGGTCCTAGTAGATCCACAGTAAGCTGAACCTTGCTTAGGATGCCATTATAAGAAGGGGAGCCATAATGATGGTTTAGAAGTCTCTGTGTCTAACAGGCCTCAAAACATCAATTTCCTTTTGCCCTAAATGACCATAGGTGTCTCCATGGAAAGACTGTATATTTATTAATTGTTATGTTTGCCATAGTAGTTCTGCATACTTCTTCTCAAAGACTTGGCCACCTCTTCAGTCAGTAGATTCTGAATCTGAAAATAAGTCCAGAAACTGGACAAGGGATCATGACATTTTTATTAGGTTGGCTGCCTTCAGCCACCTAGTCAGCCATTCTCTATTTCCTGTGATGGTAGTTTCTGGAGAGTGCCCTTGTTAACTGACCATTTATTTTGTTCTTAGGGACACTATGTGCTATGAACCATAGAACCATAGAAGCATCTCCATAACTATCTGTGTGTCAAAACCTTGGCTGCCACTCTGACCCTGCCAGTCATTAAGATATTGTGATATCCCAGCTCTTGGCACTAAAGCACTGCTCTCTATCCTATATTGTCTCTGTTGTTTCAGTGTTCTACCATCTGTGTTGCTTCCAGTAAGCCTAGTTCTGTATTAGTTACTCAAACTTCAGAGTGCCTTACAGAGGAGAATTACATGATCTTGTTGAATCATATTAGTGTCTCTCTCACCAGTGCATTCTTCATAGCTTTGGTGAATGTGAATCCTCTGGGCTGTCAAGTGGAGCATGATTATCTTGTGAGTCCTATAGTCTTACATTGTATATCCATCCCAGCATAATGACTTCATCAAACTGTTATTCCCTCTTCCATTGTCTGCTACAGCAAATCTGAAGTTTCATCTAGTCTTAACTTTGCTTTTTCATGCTTCTAAGAGCCATCATATAGTCAATTTGCACAGTCTTCAGGGATTTTAAACCATGTATCTCGGGAGAAAGTTCCCAAATCAATAAATTATTCCCTATCCATTATTTTGTTCTGGTTCACTTTATCAGTGCAAATTCAATGCAGACTTGGGCAATACCATGGAGAAATCTGCAGCAATATAAGACATTAGAGTGGCTCCATGTTACACTGAAATGAAAACCTCTGTATCTCCACTTATCAAAGTGGTCATGAATGGAGACTGCCTTGGAAAGGTGTATCTTTATGCAAGGTAGTTCCTTGCAGCTGAGGCAGACTGAAGAACCAAGAGCAAGAGTCTTTCTGCTGAAAGTTTGGGCAATAACTCCTTCCTTGAGAGGTGATCTGGGTGGTGCATCTCATTCTTCACCATACATTGAAGTAAACATTATCTCAAAGTATCTAGATAATTTAGATAACTGAAGAAAGCATACTATTACTTTGGAACCAAACAGAAGTCAACTTGTACTTTTATTGCGTTGACCAGATGATTTGGCAATTCGTTGAGGATGTTGTTCATTACTGTATAACAATCAATGTAACCTAATAATCAGGTTTACTTTGTCAGGGTTAAGTGCTTTCCCTAATTATAATATTTTAATACTTCCTCTCAAAAAAAAAAAAAAGGCACATAGATGGAACAGATGATCAAGGATAAGACAATAGCATATTTCATCCACTGAACCACAAAGCTTGGTTTTCTGAACTTGGTTTGTGATCTAACAAAAACTCTGTGGTAGAAGATACTTTGTTAACTGTCTTTTTCTATCTATGTCTAAAGGATTGTATTTATATATACAAAGTAACTTAGTATGAGAAACATTAATTATAAAACTAAATATATACAAGACACAAACCCAAACCATTTCTTTTTACATTCAACATAAAATTTTGTTTCCACAATATTAAATTATAGTAAGTCCCCTACATAAGAATCTTCAAGTTGCAAACTTTCAAAGATGCGGATGTGCATTCACATGTCCGGTCACATAAGTTAGTTCATGTATCTAGCATACATTGTCACATGCATGCATCCTCTACAAGAGGTTGTGCTTTTGTGTACTTTACTGTACAGTACTGTATAGAGAACAGTAGTACAGTATCTTTATTTCAAGCCCAGGATGTCTGGAAGCAAGTGTAAAAGCAGTGGTGATGTAGCTGGTACTGCTAAGAAGCACCAAGCAATAACAATGTAAACAAAAGTGAAAGTAATTGAGAGAGTGGAGTGAGGCAAAAAGAGGTAGACATCGCTTGTCAACCATTGTTCATGAATTGTTCAACCATCGGCATGATTCTAAAGAACAAGGACAAGATCATGGAACATGTGAAGTCTGCTGTGCTAATGATGTCGACAATAATATCAAAGAAGCATGGAAAAGTGATGGATGAGATGGAGAAAGTTCTCAGTGTGTGGATGCAGGATCAGCATCAGCGTCGAGTCCTGCTCAGCTTAATGCTGATTCAAGAGAAAGCTAAAAGCGTTTATGAAGACTTGAAGAAGAAACACAGCGAAGAATCAGAGGGCATATCTTCTAATGCCAGCCATGGAGGTTTCACCAGTTCAAGGCTAGAGACAACCTTCACAACATAAAAGTACGTGAGTGCAGATATGGTAGCTGCCTGGGAATTTCCTGAAATGCTTTGAGAAATTATTGATGAAGGCGCATGTTTACACAAGCAGGTTTTTAATGTGGATGAGACAGGACTGTACTGGAAGAGGATGCCAGACTGAAGTTATATCAGTAAGGAGGAAAAGTTGATGCCAGGCTATAAAGCAGCAAAGGATAGGCTAACTCTGTTGTTTGGTGGCAATGCTTCCAGTGATATGAAGCTGAAGCCTCTCAGTTTATCATTTAGAGAACCCAAGAGCCTTTAAAAATGTAGCCAAGGTCTCTCTTCCTATTGTGTGGAAGAGTAACCCCAAGGCCTGGATTACACAGGCCATTTTCCAGGACTGGATTTTCCACCACTTTATTCTGGAGGTAGAGAAATATTGCTTGGAGAAGGACGTCCCATTCAGCATTCTTTTGCTGCTTGACAATGCTCCAGGCCACCCCCCATTCATGGACGACTTTCATTCCAATGTCAAAGTGTATCTGCCACCAAATACTACATTGCTCATTCAACCTATGGACCAGGGAGTTATAGCGACTTTTAAGAAATATTATTTATGTCACACTTTTTGTCAGGCAGTAAAGGCAAGTGGCAAATCAGGAACAACCTTGCGACAATTTTGGAAGGACTATAACATCTACAAGGCCACAAAAATCATTGACTTTGCTTGGCATGAGTTACCCCCGTCATCATGAATGGGGTTTGGAAGAACCTTTGCCCACAGTTTGTTCACGATTTTCATGGATTTGAGAAGGTGAATGCGAAGTACAAAGAGGTTTTCAGCAATTTAGTGACCCTCAGTGAGAAGCTGGAGCTAGATCTGCAAGAGGACAACTTCATTGAACTCCTTGCTATGCAACACAAGGAGCTTACTAATGAAGACCTGATGGAATTGGAGGCCCAGAGAAAGGACAAAGAGAGACAAGAGGAAGAAGAAATAACTGAAGAACTGAAGAGATTCATGACTCAGGAAATGGCAAGGGACTTTTCTTTATTTGAGGAGGCACTGTTAGTTTTTGAGGCACAGGACCTGAAAGTAGAATGGTACACGAAGGTTGCAGCAGCTGTTCAGAATGCAGTCCAGTGCTATGGCGTCATCTATGATGAAAAAAAGAGCTACTATCCAGACATCACTGGATCGTTTTTTTAAGATGGTAGATAGAATAGAATCCAGCAAGGAAAAAGAACCTGTGCCATCAGTGTCAGGCGTGAGTGAAATTGCAGCTTGCCCTCCGTCTCCTATTGCTGATGATCCTTCAGCTCTACCGTCTCCCACCTCCTCTCCCTCCTCCAGTCAGTAACTTTTCTTGCCTTTTCACTCAATGTCAGTCCCTGTATACCAGTTGTTGTACTGTACTACTGTACATTTCAAGGTACTGTATTGTAAGATTAAAAATAGTTTATTTTTTGTTTTTGTTTGTTTTTTATGTATTATTTGTGTGAAAAGTATTACAAACCTATTACAGTACAGTACTATATAGCCAATTGTGTTAGTTCGGTACCTAGGTTAACTTTGTTGTACTTAAACAAATTGGACTTATGAATGCACTCTTGGAATGGAACTCATTCATATGTAGGGGACTTACTGTACATTCTTTTCTAAATACTTGCTATGAGTTTTTGTATTTATCATTGTGTACTGATAACTAAGAGTTTGCATACTGGTTATGGTATGTGAACTTTCAGCTACTCTGATCTAAACTATTTCAATCAGAGACTTTCAGATTTTTTCCAGGAAATTCAAAGACAAAGATGCATTTTTTTTTTCTGCTTATGTGAACACAAGAGATTATTACTCCAGCAAACATGAGGGGAGCTATTTTCACATGAAACTGATCCTACAAAGAGCAGAGAAGAAAGAAGGAGGAAATGTAGTTTAGGTGGTATCACTGAGCTGCTGGATTATTGCTTGGTGCAGCCCTACTTTGAAATTTTCAGTGATCCAATACTCAAAATTATTTAATACACTTTAACTCAGATTTTTTGTTACTTCAAACCAAAACAACTTTACTGACTGAAATATTACAATAATTTTACAAGTGAAGGAGTTTTTTTCTCAAGTCACATGTGATATGAAGTTGTAATAGGCAGCAGTTTTTGCAAGAGAAATAAACTAAACTTTAACCAGTTTAGAATGAAAAAACAAAAAGCAAAAAAGAAAATGTTAATAATGAATAAAACCAAAATAAAACAAACAATTATTAGCTCACATAATCAACTGTGGGAAGGGCAAGAATATAGATTACCTCAGCCAGTGCAATTCCAATAGGACTCTATTTTTTTATTTCTTCCTTTCTAGTTTGCTTTGTGTTTTGGTTTTATTCTACTGTGCTGAGTTTTTCAACCAGGCAGGAATCATGAACACAAATAACTTCTAGGCTCACATTTTTCTGTCTCTACCATCAGGGAGTATGAATTCGTTTTCCTTTAGCTTAAACTTGAAAGGACTAGAGAAGAATTCTGGCTGACCCCAGTCAGATCAAACAACTACTGATGTGTCCAGAGATGCAATAGCTACCAATTAGTAATCTCGATAGTAGCTCTGTAGTTGGAGCTGGAAAAAATAATTCTCCCTGAAGAAAGCTCTATGGGTAGGAGTGTGGAGGCATTCCAAAAACAATATTAAAATAGATGTCTACTAAAATCAGAATTGGTTTCAGAATGGGTCTGACTCCGAGGTCTGTGCTTTTATTGACAATGGATAATTAATAAAAGCTCTTTACAATTGATTAAATTATGGGGTTCGTCACCAGTATTAGAATTGTAACTTTAGGGTAGATTTAAGTAAATGAGATAAAATATAAATAAGGTATTTCAAGAAAACCTTACAGTCACCTAATAGAAATGAACAGAGCTTCTTAATTTCATTTCACTATTTAAATATTGATAACCTACTTATGGAATGATAAAAACTAATGATTATTTTTCAGCAAATAAACCATTCTTTAAATGTTCAACTAGTAATTATAATAATTTTTTAAATATACCGTTTACAACTCTCTTTCATGTAAATCCTAAAGGACATTTAGCTTCAGATGACATTACTTCTTATACAGAGAATAGCTGGAATTATTTCCCCACCAGTGTCTGAGATAATATTGAAAAATATTTTGTATTTCCCAAAATTGGAATAAACCTGTTATACAGGGAGACATTGGATTTTTTTTTTTGCCCAATTTGATTTACTACATCTCTATTTTATATAAAACCATTATTGTCAAAATCTAGTATCAAAATCTGGATGATTCAGAGTCATATGATATACTGAAACTGCTTGTTCTCTACAGGGACATTAAAAATCTTTTTTGTCTGAGTTACTAACATTTCATCTTCACTTAACTCTTCTAACTTTCCTTATTTTTCAAGTGATTGGTTTACTGCCATTACTCTTGTAATAATGATTATTACTTCTAACTGGCAAACTTTCAACTAAAAAATAAGACGTGTTTTCTTCCTAAACTCAAATAAAGAATAAAATGCATTATCAGTAATCAGAGTTATATATCTTCATCATTAGGCTCCAAAAAATTCTTATTTTGCTTATTGAGAAATGATAATTGATATTAAATTTTATGTCCTTTTGAGAAAACTTAGCCATAACTAGTGCATTTGAAAATGTCATTGCAGTCACACAATTTGAATTTTCTAACAATTTTCTACCTTCTTAATTCTCCATTCATTTAGAAATATTTAGCAAATAGGAATGGGAAACTATTGTATAGTTTCTGAAATAGTTTCTAATTTGCTGCATTTAACAACTTCATGTTAACAAAATACAGTTCTCAGGAAAGGGTCATATTATGTTTTTCATTTATTTTCATTCCCTCCCCTAGTGAATTACCCATATGTACAAGCAATTGAAGTAATGAGTCAAATACTTTAAGTTCAAGAGAGTGGGTGTCATGTCTTCTAATTCTCTGTATATCTAGTGTCTTATACAGTACCAGCACAATGGACTTTCATAAATATTGAATTAATTGAATTGAATTTGATAATATAGTATAAAACATTTATTGAGACAAAGGGGATTATATGTATTCAATATAACAGTTAGTTACTTTTATTCTGTTAATATTGCCCTGACCTGTAACCTGGATCAGAGACGCAACACAGAGAGAAAATAAAAGGAAATAAAGAAAAGATTATGAAGACTCAGTATAAGCAATGCATGATTATTTTTGCTATAATTACTAGGTACTTAACATACAGTGCTCTTCTTTGCGGGATATTTTCCTAGCCATCTTGGCAGGGGATTTTCAAATAAAGAAGTATATCATGGAAGATATCTGTGAAACATAAATTTAAGAAGCATAGACTCTAACCCAAGTGAGTTTAGTGACACATTCACATAAGAAGAACCTCCTGTGGGTCTCCTTTCCCATTTATTTGTAAGACAGGCAGACAAAGGAAAAGTTAACTATATATAACAATAGATCTTTTAACTGCAACCTGAAGATCTGAGACTAATATATCAAATTTAATGAGGCTGTACTAGCAATATACAATATAATTTTTTTTTTAAGTTTTAAAAGCACCATGATAATCTGGGTGAAAAGCTTGGGATATGGTTCAAATGTGAGCATGGAGGAATCAGGATTTATTGTGATAGGGTGTAGTAATTGGGGGAAGAGTGTGAGCAGCTCTCTTTTCATGACACATTTAACATCACTCTGTCTCCCTAGAGAAGCAGATAAGGAAGTTCGTAGGATTTTGCCATAGGTCTGCTCTTATGCATGACAGGTACTCTAATTCCTTCCACCCACAATAGTTGGGATATATGGACTATATTGATTGATACTCCTATTAAGACTTGGGTCAGGAACTTGGGATATTATGTTAGTGAAAGAAACAACGTGCTGTAGACATAAGGAATCCTTAAAGAAACAACGTGCCATAAACATAAGGAATCCTGTCTACATTTAGAAATTCCTTGGGTTCTAGTATGTATTTGATATCCTATAAAGCAGCGGTACCCAATGTTTTTGGCACCAGGGACCAGTTTTGTGGAAGACAATTTTTCCACGGATGGGGTGGGGCAGGGGGTATGGTTCAGGTGGTACTGGGAGCGATGGGAAGCGGCAGATGAAGCTTTGCTCACTTGCCCGCCTGCCGCTCACCTCCTGCTGTGCGCACCGACCAATTGGGGACCCCTGCTATAAAGACTTGGCTATTATTATACAGTTTAATGTTATCTATTAAACAGTATTTCCTGAGTGATTACTGTGTTCAAGTATTATGCCTGAGACAAATAGTAAATATGATAACACATCTATATTCTCAAATAATTGATAATTTAGAAGATCCTATAAAATGGCACTAGCAAGTGGTCACAAGCCAAGGAATGCAGATACCAGAAGAAGCTGGATTTGAAAGCAAGGAATAGAATCTCCTCCAAAGTCTGAAGGGAGCCCAGCCCTGATGACACTTCAATTTCAGATTTCTGACCCCCAGAACAGTAATAGAATAAAATTCTGTTGTGTTAAGTCACCAAGTTTATGAAAATTTGTTATAGAAAATGTGTTACAGATAGGAAAACTAAAAGAGTAAAATGAAACACACTCAGACATAAATCCTCACACACACAGAAAGTATTTATCAGCAACATATGATCATAAACCCAAAATTAGGACTTGGTGGACAGAATGACAACCACATGTGCAACTTGTAATCAGCAACTATGCAGGAAGAAGCCAAGGAAAAGGAAGGCAAAGGAAGTTCCAATAGTCCTAAAAGTCACAAAACTGTACTATCCCCAACAGATACCCACAGTAAGTCTTGGCAGGCTAATCTGGGCATGGCAGCAAATTTGGGCAGTGATCTACAGGTGAAAGAAGATGCAGATGAACAGAGAACCACAGAAAGATTGGAGTTGTCTGGGCCCTACGAACTCTCCAAACTAACCAACCAAAGATCCTTTCCAGGACAAAGACCAACACTGAAAATAAATGTCTAGAAGTAGAACCCAGATTGAGGTAACAGGAGCATTGGAAAGAGAAAATCCAGGTGAAGAGGGGGAGACAGTGGACTCAGAGACACTTGGAGAAACAGGAGAAGAGAGAGATCTAGATTTTTGAAATTAGAAAAAGCTGTTTTGGACCACCTCCTATTTTAGAACTACAGAGAAACCCCTCTTAGAAACCTTAGCAACAGAACATAACTAATATTAAATGCTATAAAACTATTATTAAAAATGAAATACAGATTAATATCTATTCAGACAATAAATACATGCCAAAATGAGATGCTCAAAAACAAATGAGAACTTTAATATTTTCAAGCATGATAAAAATGATGTATTAAATTATAGAAGCTGTGAAAAATCAAAAAGTATAAATCAGATTTAGAAAAATTCAGTGAATTTATTTGGAGAATATAAAAGATTTTTGAGAGAACTGTTAGGTAGAAAATATTAAGGTTAAAATAACAAAATTATTTCTGAAATAGACACCAAGCTAGAATATATTTAATAGCAAATAAATACCATGGATGTTGATTTAAGAGAAATATAATATGTTTTTAAAACATTTTTATTAAAAAGAAAATACAAAGTTACTGAAGACAGGCAAAGATGATTCAACATACATTTAACAGGAGCTCCTTACCTACCGTCCCTAAAGTGTTCGTTATCTATATGACAAATTAACTTAAGCTTAGAGGCTTAAAACAGCATACATTTACTATCTCACAGTTTCTCTTTGGCCACAGCTCATGAATCACTGTATAATTGCATGTCTGGTCATTTCAGCTTCCAAGAAGAGTGAATAACCAGGCGCACTTCTCGAAGTTCTGCCCCCTGGGAGTTTCCCTTCACCACTGTCCTTCGGGGATGTCCCAGAGAGGGGCCGTAGTGCTACTGTTGCCCACTTTCAGGTGCATGCATATCATACAGAACCATGAATAGACCAGACCTGAGTCTTCTCTTCCTCTGCCAACTGATTGTAGGGAACTCCCCATGAGGCCATAGGTGCAGGTTGAGAGAGAGAAGGCAGTGTAGCGGGAGTGGCAACCATGGGTATCTGGGCCACTTCTTCCTATAACATATATGTGTCTTCAGAGCCTGCTTAGGACTGCTCACATATATACTACTCATATTAATATTTGATGATGAAGTGTTCCTTTGCGCTCCCGACATTATGGGTTGTTGGTCAGATGGGCAGCTCAGGTTGCATGTGCTGACCCATGATTAAGTGTTCAGTCACTGCTAAAGCCACTAGCAGGCCAAGAGCTGTTTCTCAAAAGGAGTAGTTATCTGTAGAGGATGGCAGGACTTTGGCCCACAATCCTAAAGGCCTGCACTGAGATTCACATATAAGGGCCGGTCAGAAGCTTCCACAGCTTCCCTCTCTGCCACTGACACTTTAAGCACCATTGTATCTGCTGGACCAAATTGCCCAAGTAGCAAAGCAGCTTGCACAGCATCCTGGACCTGTTGCAGAACATTCTCTTGTTCTGGGCCCTACACAAAAGATGCAGCTCTTTGGGCCACTCAATAAATAGGCTGGAGCAACACACCCATATGATGAATACATTGCCTCCAAAATGCAAAGACTAAATCAAAATTGAAATCTTTTTTTTTTCCTTTTGCAGTAAATGATACCTTGAAGAAAGGGAAAAGACAACCCATAGAATGGGAAAAAAAAATTATTTGCAAATCATGTATCTAATTAGGGACTGGTATCCAGTATATATAAAGGATTTTACAACTGAATAATAAATAGAAATAAATAACAACAAATAAATAAATAATACAAAGCCAAATAACTCAATTTGATAATGGATAAAGGATTTAAATAGTCATTTCTACAAAGAAGATATACAAGTAGCCAACAAGCATGTGAAATACGCTCAAAATCATTAATCATTAAGGAAATACAAATCAAAATCACGTGTTACCATTTTATATCCAGTAGGGTAGCTATGTTCTCAAGACAGGTGATAATCAGTGAGAATTAGGTAATTTGGAACTCTCATAGACTTCTGGTAAGACTGTCAATTGGTGCAGCTACTTTGGGAAACAATTTGGTACTTCCTCAAAAAGTTAAATGCAGAATTCCTTGTATGACCCAGCAGTTCCACTCCTAGGTTTATATCAAGTAAAATGAAAATAGAAGTCCTTGCAAAACCTTATTGCCATATTTAGTCAAGGGCAAATAAAAATATATATGTGTACACATAAAGGTTGTTTATTATGACAATATTTTGATTTAAATAACAGGGTTTGATGCATTCTTTATTTTAATAGTCTTTATTCTACATTTTGGTAGAAACCTTAAATTATTAATTGGTTGTAAAATGATACTGTTCTTTTCTATCTGTTAACTAAATACATAAATTAAAAGCCACTTATGTAACTTGTCTAAATCTAAATACAATCCATGATACTTCAGTAGTGTTGCAAGAAGAATTGAAACCCAGTAGCTTTTTTAATACTCAGGTACATTTTTAGACTCTGGAGTAGAAAAGTTACTTCCACTATAAAATAGTCAGTGTTGTACATTTGTTTTCTTACTGCATTCTAATCCTGAGTACCAATTAGCACATTTTATGACTTTATTTGGATAATCTCCAAGTTTATATCCATGCCAGTACACTTCATAATTACTTTATTTAAAGAGGCTGCATCAGACCCTTGCCACTTAGAGGTGGTCTGCTATCAACTTCTGGAATTACTACGTATATTAAGCAGATGTCAACACAACAGATTTTTAATTAGTTACAAAGAATTTGTATAATTTCCTCATATTTCCAAGTACCATAGTTATCCATTGCCAGACCTCCATGTCACCATTCAAATCAGACAGAAAACACCCTAGGGAAGGTGGCAGCCAAGGCCAAGCATATGTTACCACTGCCCTCTCTTAGGGTAATGACTTGGCAGTAAAAATGGAGATATACAAAAGAAAGAAACAGAGAATCTATAAATAAATACATTCTCACTTCACTCTCAATGAAGACTTCAACTGCACTACAATTCTCAAAGAATGTTTCTCATTTTAAACTCAACAACCTCAGTGGAGAGAATATTGCTAAATGTTAATGTGTGAGTAGCTGCTATGGTATAAGTAAAGTTTTGCATCATAAGATAGCACAGAAAACTGCCAGAAAAATTGAGACAGACATTTAGAATCTATATGAAAATACTGAAAGGAAAAGTTTAAGATAATTCTCATATTTGAAACCCAAGAATCTTGATTATAAAATATCCAGGCAAAGCCATTTTGTATAATGATGAAAATACAGATTTTGCAGTGAGACAGGCTTGGCTTGCATCCCTGGTCTGTCCCTCGGTAGGTGTAGGGCCATAGAGAAGTTATTTAATACCTCTGGGTCTCATTCATGTATTCATGCATTTAAAAAGGTAGTGGGCATATATTGGACAAACACAATGCTAGCTACTGGAAATAAAATACAAGTCAAATAATATTTTTTCCTTATTGGAACTTACATTCTTTGGGGGGAGGTATATCTCATCCAATTAAAAATCAATCAGTTAATGAATTCACAATAGACTTTGGTAAGTGCTAGCAAAAAAAAAAAAAAAAAAAAAAGAGGAAAGAAACAAAATACAAAACTAGAGAGAACAACGTAGTGCATTATGAGGGTGTTTAGGTAAAGCCTGGTGAGAGAGTTGGTAAGTTAGATCAGACCTGAAGAATGAAAACTACGATTATCTGTAGAATAGAGATTTGTTGTACACATGATAAAAAAATAATTTCCCTAAAGATTTTTTGGCATAGTTTCTGGCATAAAATAAACACTCAAAATTGGGGGATTGTACATTATTATTGTTATTCAAGTTCTATTTGAAAATCAGAAAATATGTATTGAGGATCTCTTGGGATGCATATCTTATCTCAATCTGATTGACTGACTTAGGGTTTGGAGCTCTTATGTCTGTTTTAAATATAAAGGAAACTCACCAACCCCTTAGTACTTTGTTAGACCATCTTTTGAAATGCATTTATTTACTATTTAAGAAACTTTACCACATTTTTCATGCTTTAGGGGGAATTTTTTTAAAAAAAACTTTGTATTTGTAAAGTGTATCAGGGGTCTTCTTCAGTGCCTGGCATTCACAAGATTATAATCCATTTCTTGAAATTATTTGCTCTCTTTATTCATTAATTGTAAACATTTTTGTTGTTTTTTTTATCTTTATTATTTCATATCCTAAATGGGACATATGAGATATTTTGTTTATTTACTGTGTTATTGAAGTATAGTTGATTTACAATGTTGTATTAATTTCTGGTGTACAGCAAAATGATTTTTATATATGTATAAATATATATTATTTTTCAAATACTTTTCCATTATAGTTTGTTACAAGGTATTGAATATAGTTACCTGTGTTATATAGTAGGACCTTGTTGTTTATCTATTTTATATGTAGTAGTTTGTATTTGCTAATTCCAAACTCTTAATTTATCCCTTCTTGCCCCCTTTCCCCTTTGGTAACCATAAGTTTGTTTTCTATGTCTGTGAGTCTGTTTCTGTTTTGTTAAATAACTTCATTTGTATCATTTTTTAGATTCCACATACAAATGATATCATATGATGTTTGTTCTTCTCTGTCGCTTACTTCACTTAGTATGAAATGGCAATATTTCTTTCTTTTTTATGGCTGAGTAATATTCCATTGTATATATGTATACCACATCTTCTTTATCCATTCATCTGTCAGTGGACATTTAGATAGCTTCCATGTCTTGGCTATTATAAATAGTGCTGCTAAGAACATTGGAGCTCATGTATCTTTTTGAATTAGAGTTTCCTCTATATATATTCACAGGAGTGGGATTGCTGCATCATATGCCAACTCTATTTTTAGTTTTTAAGGACATAGGAGGTATTTTGGATTAGAGATGGAGCTCTTATTAAATACTTCACAGTATGTAATGGTGTGCTGGTCCCTCTTTACCCTTATCTTTATTCTTCATGGCAACTCAGTGAGAGATAGGTCAATTGTCCAAGGTGAGTAGCTGGATACTCCAGAGTTAGAGAAGAAGCAACTTTTCTTTGCTTATAGAGACATAGGGACCAATTGTCCCCCTCCTCTTCTGAAAGGATTTCCTCCTTATTCCAGAACTTTTGTATGTAAATAAAATATCTTCAGGAGCCAGAAAGCCCTAGGGGTTGACTTTTACAATATAGAGATGCCTTCCTGAAAAATAAATAGCTAGGAAAATAATGCTCCAGTCTCTCTGGTACCTTCAGAGCTAACTTAGGTGCCTGTCCCAAAATGAAACTAAGAGAGAAGTGAAGTTTTAAATAAATGACTACAGATCTAACCTTATGGTGTGTTAACATGTTTCTAGGAGAAATGAAGCAAACATTCTCTAACTTTATAGCATATGTTTCTTTGTCTTTCAAGGCTAAGGTTCTATAAAAGTATACTGAGAAACATACTGAAGTTTTATTTCCCCCGAAGTTTGTGTAGAAGAAGCTAAGAGGATATGTAGAAAATATTCCTGTTATGCAAAAAGGAAAAGAAATACATTATCATATCAAATCTGTTATATCACACTGAGTAAGATGTGTTTTTACTTCCTGATATTTTATAGTGTATCCTATACCTTTATATTTACAACTTTATTGTCTTACTATTATATGAAATCATGCTGAGATAAAACAAGAGTCCACTTGATCTTCTGAACAAAATTAAGTTTCTAAGCCTTGTTTTCAGATAATTTAAAATGCAAATTCATTAAGAAAATATTATTCAAGTGGAGTTTGACTTATAGTTTTTGGGTCAGAGGTTCTGAAATTTGCCTTTCTAAAAGTGATGATTGCTTTTACGATACCAATGGTAGGCAGTATTGTACTATATTTAATTTTAGTTCCAATGTGTGTTTAATATAATTAAAGTCATATTTTCAGATTGGTAAATGTCCCCAAATGTGTGGGAACAAAGAAGCCGGCTCTCAAGGGCATCTGGCTCCTAGTCTGCAACACATGGTTTCACCTTTCCCTTCACCCACACCCAACGTGTGCATCAATAAGGGGAGAGATGCAGTTCCATTCGGGCCCCTTTGTGATTCAATATACTCCAGTGAGTTGGATGTTGAAAACAAAAGATAAAAGGTGCTGAAATGTATTTTGATTAAAGCAATTTTCAATAATAGTCCAATTGTACATATTAAAAAACTACCAACCACCTTCCCATAAAGGCTTATATTTTAAGGAGAACATTTTATACATGTATATGGCCACAGAATGTGAATATATAGATTATCTATATATTAGCATCAGAATTATTTATTAATCATTATATATGTAACAAAAAGAAATATATATAATATCTACATATTCACATGTATATGTTTTAATTATAGATTTCTAATTTTAAAACATTATTTTGATATATAGCATACTTCATTTTTTTTTAATTGACTGTGGCTTAAGTAAAAAAAAAAAAAAAAAAATCACTTTTTTATTCATTTTAAAGTTGTGTCCATCCTTGAAGCAGCAAAAAATTCCTAGGAAGGAATGGCAGAACATGATTCCAATGGCAGAAAGAGAATATTAATAGAACTCTAGAGGTCTGAGTGTTTGAATTTCTGTTACTCACCAGGTCAACTAGATTTGTGGAAGAATCTTACCTTAAAGAAGAATCATAAAGTAGTGTCATAATTTAGATTAAAGCCATATATCTAGTATAATTTGAAACATGTATCACATAATGCATAAATGATGTATTGTACTGTTAGAAAAGGTTGACTACAAATTCTAATTCAGGAAACAAAACCAAGAGTTAACTAGATACCAGGACAACAAAAGAAAAAAAAGAAAAGAACCACTGACCAGAGTAGGACGTCAGTCATAAGATTTATGGTCATGCTTGCTGTGAGACTGTATTCTTATCCATGACCTCCATCACCATTTAGAATTTGGTGATGTTAACGTTTGTCTTGTTTTAACCCTTAAAATTATTTTTAGTTTTACTGAAGTAGTATTTGTACATATTTAAAATAGTCAGAATCCATTTCTGTATGTAAAATTAAACAGAAGAATTTAATAGTGAATTTTTAACATATAATTTAAAATCAATATCAGAAAAAAGACAAATAGAATTAAAGGTAATTAAAGATATAAAAGATTTTATGGGTAACATGACAAAACTTTATTGAAGATATTAAAGTCATCTTTAGTAAATGGAGAGGCAGTCCATGGTCATGCCATAAAACTATAATATTTTTAAACCTTTAGTTTTCCCTAAAATTAATATATAAATTCAAAGACTTTAAACATCTAATTTTTGGTAGAAAATTGATATACTGTATCTAAAAACCATGTGAAAAATATGTGAGAACACAAAAGGTCAAGAATAATTTATCAATATTGAAGTAGAATAAAAATGTGGAAATAATTGTCCCTAAGGCATATTAATTTATATTTTAAAATTGTAGTTCTATAAAAGTAGTGATTTACTGAGCTAGGCCAAAATAATAGAAAAAGGAGAAGAGAAACTGTTCACAGATTTATGGCAGTCTACTATATGGAGAGGGTGACATTGTAGACTGATATGGAAAGAATAGACTGAGAACGCACTGGGGAAATTGGTTATTTCTTGTAAGATAAATATAGCTGGATTCTTATTTTTTAAGAATACATAGAAACCTACCTCTGGTAAATATATCTAATTATGAAAACAAAATTTAAGACAGCTATAATAAGCATCAGTGTGTATTTTTAAGGCCTCAAATTAAGCAAGGATTTTATAAATAATATACAAAAAGAAGCAAAGGAAAAACCACCAAGGAAAACATTGATACATTTTAATATATTAAATTTCAAATATTTTTACTATAGGAGGCAAGAAAATGTTTTTTTAAAGAGTAATAAATTAACAAATTGAGAAAATATATTTGTGACACAAACATTAAAAGGTTATATTAATATGTATATTGAAAGACTTATAAAACAATAATGACATGTAAAGTTATGTGATAGGAAAAAAAGGCAAATTATCTAAACAGATAATTTCTAGAAAAGGAAATACCACTAATATGAAGGTCACAGGATTAAGAGAATGTTCAAACAAACATTATCTGTTGCTTTTCCAAATGTTTTATGGGATATCAGCCAGCCCCAGCCCTCTGCTGGTATTCAAGTGATCACTCACATTAATGGCTTCAAAAAGTTAAATTAGTTACCTCTCTTATTGCTATCCTGCTCACTACCTAATTGGCTCTTTGTCTATTCACTGTTGCATACATAATAGTGGCTGTGTTTGCCTGTAGATAAAGCCAATCCTACTTGGTTTAACTTGTGTGGGCAATTTCCTTTTTCCTTTCAGTTGACTCCATGAAGGTCAGGGCTCTTGACAAGTAAAATTGCAGTTGAAGAATGAAGACAATCCCCTCCGTAACACACACATGCACACACACATACACACATATCCATAAGTGAGTAGGCAGATTAGAAAAACCCAACATTGTACATTGAGTTAGTAAAATGTCAAAATATACTTTCTTATATTAAGATGCATGTCTCAATTTAGTATTTGAATGTTTCCTTTATTTCTAATTGATTCATTTTATCTTATATAAAAAGAACTGAATTATAATTCTTCTGATATCAAACTAATATTCCAAGAAAAGGATCAATTTCACACTATTCCAAAGGCCAAGCATGCCTAGTGAAATGGCTGAACCCATAAAAGTTTCAATTGACAAATTAAATTTGATGGTTGACATAATCTGTTGTTCAATTCCAGTCTGTGTTAGTTTCCCTTATTCTTTGTTCCTAACACAAACTAATTACATCTCTCTCACAGAACTGGTCACATTGCCCTGTAATTGATAGTTTAGACTTTGAGGCAGTTGAAAGAGGAAACAGACTCCCTATCTCCACAAACTTAGCAGCACTCACTATATCAGGGAGGCTGGAAAGAGGAAAAAATATTCCTAAATTTGGGCATCACAGCTCAGCAAGGGGAACATTATACAAATGTATATTTGTTGGGAAACATTTCTCCATGTCACATATGTAAATCTTGTGTCTGTGTTTGTTCCAGGTGTATCCTTCTGAAAATGTTTGTATAGCAGGCAGCCTTGAAAGATAGTGTCTTCCTCTAGGGCAGAAGGTAGCTTTGTTTCTTGACCAGTATATTATAGAAAATGTCTTCTTAGGGTAAAGTTTGGGCAAGTTTACCAGTAGCATCCTTATAAAATAGGGGGTTTCTTAAGCTGTGACACACACTTATTTCGTGTGCAACATCTCTCTGGGCCCCACCTCCTCATCACCCTTGTGGGACTTGGGGGGAATGGGCAACCCATGTGACATGAAGCTCATGCTGCCTGCTATGCTATGAATTATATAGTCCTTTTATTCTGTCCCAGAAGTTTCATGTCTTCTGCCAAATCCATGAAACTGTGGCAAGCTAATTTGTTAGCTGGGCAGGTTGGGTAAAATCTCAGATCCTTCATAGCTGTTTACAATATGCATTACACTAATTCAGTTAATTATTTCTATAGTCCAATTCTACTAGTAATGATATGCCAGAATCTTTTATATAATTATCAACCATTTTCTTTACCTTACTTTGAAATTTGCTTTCAATTGGAAGCACATATTTTAATCACAAGATTATTCATAACCATCAAAATAAAATAACAATGAACATACCTTATTAAAGCAATAATTATGACATTAGACTGTTTATGCAAATTGAATCAAATCAACCTTAAGAAATAAAACTGTATTGTAGAGAAATAGTTTTCTTGATAAAATCCTTTATTTTTATGTGAGACAGATGCTATTGATCATGTATTATAGTGATGAAGAATATATACCACCATCCCGTTTTTAAACAAGGACATCTAAAGGTACATTTAACAAAGAATCAAACTTTAGTGCTTTGTTACTATTGCCAGACATATTTTGGAAATTCCTCCTTTGGAACTGCTTTTAGAGATAAAAGGATTTTTTGAGTATGTCAAATTATGGTAAATATTCATGTTGCTAAGTAATATTTTATTTTTAGAAACTGCCAGTACATATTAAGAGCAAAATCGAGTAATAAAGGAAGGTTATGAATCTGAGTAATAGCATTTAAAAAAGGATATAGCTATGTAGACACACTGGCAATATTTTTTTTCTGTTGGCTGATAAAATGATTTTTCATATGCATGATCTCTTATAGCTATATTGAATAATACTTAGAAAAAAGAGTGGAAAATCTGACTTAGGATGAGATTGAATTCATTCATTTGTTGAGATTGTAACACCTTGTTCTTTTGAGCAGAGGGATATAATATCAGAGAAAAGTAGTCTAGTGGTGTTGGGTAACTTGCTTAGTATTTTTGAGCATTTTTATGTTCAGTGGGGATAACCCTAACTAACTTACCCAGGTATTTTAAATATTGAGGTAAAATATTTAGTACATGTGAAGCACCTGGGACAGAAAATACATAACATATAATGTACCTGTAAATGATGGTGTAGATGTATTAGGGTTGTAATTCTTGTTATGCACTCTGTAGTATAAAACAGTTGAAATTATAGTAGGTGGGGAGTCAGAAAATAAAATAGGTTCCTGTAGAGCTGCTGGTGGGCTTTGAGTCTCAGCACTCCTTTAGGCTGGGACTTGGGAGAGTATGTTTCTCTTGTTTCAATCATATAAGAAAAATTCAGTAGAATCCCTTGGAGAATTTGATATCTGTTACATGCAAATTGAAGGATACAATACTCGGTATATGACTTAAGTCATTGTAATTGAGGAAATGAAAGTTGTTCATTGTGACACCCTGTACTTTCAGAGTGCTTAGGGAAAAGGATGTCTATATTTCCTCTGGACAAGTTGTACCGTGTATACAAGAGACATCTCCAACTGAGATCCTGCCCAAGGGAGTTACTTGGAGAAGTGAGTTGACACTAGCTTTGGAAAGCTGATGATATAGCATTGGGTGCCTAGGGGATCAGAAAGCTACAAACTAGGGCTTCCCTGGTGGCGCAGTGGTTGAGAATCCGCCTGCCGATGCAGGGGACACGGGTTCGTGCCCCGGTCCGGGAAGATCCCACATGCCGCAGAGCGGCTGGGCCCGTGAGCCATGGCTGCTGAGCCTGCGCGTCCGGAGCCTGCGCTCCGCAATGGGAGAGGCCACAACAGTGAGAGGCCCGCGTACCACAAAAAAAAAAAAAAAAAAAAAAAAAAAAAAAAAGAAAGCTACAAACTAGATGAAATTCATATGCTAACGTTAAACAAAAACCTTGCAAGTGAGAGGTGTCTAAATAAGAGGCTTTTTCAGAGGACCCAGAAAAGTGTCCCATGACAGGAAGAATCAGCTTTAAATGTCTGCCAATTCCTAAAGATAATTATATCAGCTCATGGAAATAGCAAACAGGCAGTAAATTCTCACCCTTTTATCTCTCCTCCCTTTTCCAAACCTCAACCCTAGTTAAACCAGATGCAGCCTGCTGAGAAAATAGGACAGCAAGTAGAAGATTGGAACTAGAGAAAAGACAACTATGCCTCCCTTTCCCAGGCTTCAGTTAGGGGAAGAACAAACCTCCAACTTTAAAAACAATAAAATATAACATGTACAAAGAAATACAAAAATCATAACTGTATATAGCTCAGTATTTTTTTACAAAGTGACTACACTTCTGTAACTACTGTACACATCAAAAAATATGAATAGTACTAGCACCTCATAAACCTTTCTCGTGATCGCTTCTAGTCACTATATATATATCATCATCCTCAAATTTAACCAAATTAAGCCATTATTTTAACATCTAAATCTTTATTTCAGTTTTGACTGATTTTGAGATTTAGATGAATTGAATCATTCAGCACACAGTTATTTTTATTCTATTTCTCAACATTATGTTTAATATAAATTCATGCAGTTACAAGTCAAAAATGTATTTAAATATTTTTAATTGTTGTAATAGTATTCCTTATTAGTTTCAGGTTTACAACATAGTGATTCAATATTTTTATAAATTATACTTCATTTAAAGTTATTACTAAATGTTGGCTATATTCCCTGTGCTGTACAATATATCTTTGTAGCTTATTTGTTTTATACATAGTAGTTTGTACCTCTTAATACCCTACACTTATCTTGCCTCTCCCATTGGTAACCAGTACAGTAGTTCATTCTCTATATCTGTGAGTCTGTTACTGTTTTGTTTATTCATTCATTATTTTTTAGATTCCACATATAAGTGATAACATACAGTATTTGTCTTTCCCTGTCTGACTTATTTCACTAAGTATGATACCCTCCAAGTCCATCCATGTTGTTACAAATGGCAAAATTTCATTCTTTTCTATGGCTGAGTAATATTTCATTATATGTATATACCACATCTTTATCCATTCATCTGTTGATGGACACTTATGTTGCTTCTGTATCTTGGCTATTGAAAATAATGCTCCTATGAATATTGGAATGCGTGTATCTTTTGAATTAATGTTTTCATTTTCTTCTTCAAATATATACCCAGGAGTGGAATTGCTGGATCATTTAGTAGTTCTAGTTTTAGCTTTTTGAAGAACCTGCATACTGTTTTCCATAGTGGGTGCACCAATTTTCATTCCAACCAACAGTGAACTAAGGTTCCCTTTTCTACACATCCTTGCCAAAATTTTTATTTGTTGTCTTTTTGATGATAGCCATTCTGGCAGGTGTGAGGTGATATCTCATGTTGGTTCTGATTTGGATTTCTCTGATGATTAGTGATGTTGAGCATCTTTTTGTCTGCCTACTGGCCATCTGTGTGTCTTCTTTGGAAAAATGTCTATTCAGATCTTCTGTCAATTTTTTTAATTGAGTTTTTTTTGGTGTAGTGTTGTATGAGTTGTTTATATATTTTGGATATTAACACTTTATAGGTCATATAATTTGTGAATATTTTCTCCATTTAATAGGTTGTCTTTTCATTTTGTTGATGGTTTCCTTTGCTGTGCAAAAGATATCAGCTCTTCCCTTGATGGAAATCTTGGGACCTTATGAGGCTGGCTATAATAAATAATGCTGTTGTAAACTGTTTCAAACATTTTTTCGTGTGTATATGCATGCATTTCTGTTGATTATATTCCAGTAGATAATATCACAAAGTTTTATTTCAAAGTAGTTTATCTCAAAGTACTTAGGAGATTCTCAGAGTATTTGTAGGAATGACATTCCTGTAATCAATGTGTGGCAGTAACAGATGTCTTTTCTTCCTGTCAATATTTCATGTTTTACTCATTTTTGACTTTTAGCCAGTCTACTTGTATATAATGATGTGTTACTAATTTAAAATTTTCATCTCCCCAATATCTTGTTTAGTTAAGCACCTTCTTATATACATACTAGACTTTTGATATGATCTTTTGTGGCATGACCATTCAAGTTTCCACACAGTTTTCCACTGAGGTGTTTGAATTTTTATTATTTATATTAGGAATTTAAATTATATTCTGGATATATCTTGAAACTCTTTGGTTATACAGATTGAAAATAAATTTTCCTGCACTATGGGTACCATTTTCCCTGTCATATTAGTGTTTCATGGAGAAATTTCTTAATATAAATGTGGTCAGATTTACCAATCTTTTCTTTTATGGCTAGTGCTTATTTGTCATGTGTAGGAAATAATTCGCTACTCCCCAGTTAAAATGCAATATCATAAGAGTACTGCTTGGTGAATTATCACAAAGGAAATACAGTCATGTATCCTCCTCAAATATTCAGCTTTAGCAAATCCTAATTCCTGCTCTTGTCCTTCCACACTCATTATATCCTTCCCCCTTCCTAAAGTTAACTTCTATCCTTATTCCTAATATTTCTTAATTTTGCCCATTTTCCTTTTAAACTTTATAAATATTATAGTATTTCTTCTTTTCATGGATTCTTTTGTTTAAAATTTTGTTTGTAAGGATCTCTCTTGATGTTGCTGAAGTAGTAATTTGTTCATTCCATCATGGTGTAATACTCTATCTGAATATAGCATATATTAAGTATCTATTCCAGTGTTTATGTGAATTATTTCCAGGTTTGGGGTATTTTGAGTAATAATGCCAACTATAAAAGTATTTTTGTACAGTTATGTATGCTTTTCCCTTAGATATATACATAAGATTGGAATTGCTTTGTCATAAAGTAGTCTGATATTAAACTTTAGTAAATACTGCTAAACAATATCAAAGCATTTCTATCAATTTATACTTCCATTGCCAGTATATAAAAATTTTAGTTACTGCACACACTTGGTATTGATTTTCTCATGAATTGTAGCTATTCTAAAGGGTTGATATATTATTAAGGGAGTATATATTAGTATAATTATAAACTTTTAAGCATATTTTTTTAACATCATTCTTTAGGTATTTTTGCCAGTTGGGTAACTTTTACATGAAGTACCTTTAAGAATTCTCCCCATTAAATTTTTTTTCTGTCTTTTTCACACAGTTTTGTATTGGTATTTAGTATTATAACTACACATAATTTGTTCATGATACATACTGAAAATATATTTTGACACTCCATCATTTCCATTTTTGGATACTTTATTCATTTTTAGTTATTTTTGTGTTTCTTATCTAACTATAGTCAATTTACAATATTGTGTTAGTTTCAGGTGTACAGCAAAGTGATTCAGTTCTATGTGCATATATATAATATATATCAGATTATTTTCCATTGTAGGTTATTACACAATATTGAATATAGATTCCTGTGTTATACAGTAAATCTTTGTTTCTTATCTATTTTATATATAGTAGTTTGTATCTACTAATCCCATACTACTAATTTATCCCTTCCCTCTCCCTTTCCCCTTAGGTAACCATAAGTATATTTTCTATGTCTGTGAGTCTGTTTCTGTTTTGTATATAGATTCATTTGTACTATTTTTTAGATTCCACATATAAGTGATATCGTATAATATTGGTCCTTCTCTGTCTGATTTACTTCACTAAGTATGATATTCTCTAGGTCCATCCATGTTGCTACAAATGGCAATATTTCATTCTTTTTTTATGGCTGAATTATATTACATTGTGTATATCTACATCTTAAAGCAATCCTCTGTTGATGAGCACTTGAGTTGTTTCCATGTCTTAACTACTGTAAATAGTGCTGCTGTGTACATTGGGGTGCATGTATTGTTGTGAATTACAATTTCACAACATTCTTGGGTTATATGCCCAAGATTGGGATTGCTGGATCATATGGTAGCTCTATTTTTAGTTTTTTAAGGAACCTGCATACTGTTTTGCATAGTGGATGCACCAATTTACGTTCTCACCAAGAGTGCAGGAGTGGTCCCTTTTTTTCACCCTTTCCATCATTTACTATTTGAGACTTCTTGATAATAGCCATTCTGACTGGTGTGAGATGATACCTCATTGTGGTTTTGATTTGCATTTCTTTAAAAATTAGTGATGCTGAGCATCTTTTCATGTGCCTGTTGGCCATCTGTATGTCTTCTATGGAGAAATATCTGTTTAGGTTTTCTGCCCATTTTTTGATTGGGTTGTTTGTTTTTGGGGTATTGAATGGTATGAGCTGTTTGTGTATTTTGGATATTAACCCCTTGTTGGTTACATCATTTGTAAATATTTTCTCCCATTCCATGGGTTGTCTTTTCATTTTGTTGATGGCTTCCTTTGCTGTGTAACAGCTTTTAAATTTGATTAGATCCCATTTGTTAATTTTGCTTTATTTCTTTTTCCCTGGGAGACTGATCTAAGAAAATATTGCTGCAATTTATGTCCAAGAATGTTTTGTCTATATTCTTTTCTAGGAGTTTTATGGTATCATGTCTTATATTTAGGTCTTTAAACTATTTAGAGTTTACTTTTGTATATGGTGTTCTAATTTCATTGATTTACATGTAGCTGTCCAACTTTCCCAACACCACTTTTTGAACAGATTGTCTTTTCCCCATTGTGTATTCTCGCCTTGTTATTCTTAGATTACTTGACCATGTAGACATGGGTTTATTTCTGGGCTCTCTGTCCTGTTCCATTGATCTATATGTCTGCTTCTGTGCCAATAGCATGCTGTTCTGATTACTGTAGCTTTGTAGTGTTGTCTGAAGTCTGGAAAGATTATACCTTCAGCTTTGTTCTTTTTCTCAGGACTTCTGGTTCTTTGCTGGTTCCATATAAATTTTAGGATTATATGTTCTATTTCTGTGAAAAATACCTGGGTATTTTGATAAGGATCACACTAAACCTGTAGATTGCTTTGGGTATTATGGCCATTTTAACAATATTAAGTCTTCCAATCTAAGAGCATAGTATATATTTCCATTTCTTTGAATCATATTCAGTTTCCTTTACCATTGTTTTATAGTTTTCAGTGTATAGCTCTTTCACATCCTTGCTCATTTTACTAAGTATTTCTTTTCCACAATTTTAAATGGGATTTTTCTTTTTAATTTCTGTTTCTGATACTTCATTCTTAGTGTAAAGAAATGCAGCATAGCACAGGGAGATCACCTCTGTGCTTTGTGACCGCCTGGGGGGGTGGGATAGGGAGGGTGGGAGAGAGGGTGATGCAAGAGGGAGGAGATGTGGGAGCATGTGTGTATGTATAACTGATTTAGTTTGTTGTAGAGGGAAAACTAACACACTATTGTAAAACAATTATACTCCAATAAAGATGTTAAAAAAAAAAAAAAAAAAGAAATGCAGCAGATTTCTGTATGTTGATCTTGTATCGTGCTACCTTTCTGAATTCATTTATTAGTTCTAATAGTTTTTGTGTGGAATCTTTAGAGTTCTCTATATAGAGTATCATATCATCTGAAAATAATGACAGTTTTACCTCTTCCCTTCCAATTTGGATATCTTTTACTTCTTTTTATTTTCTGATTGCTGTGGCTAGGATTTCCAATACTATGTTGAATAGAAGTGATCAGAGTGGACATCCTTGTCTTATTCCTGAATTTAGTGGGAAGGGTTACAGCTTTTCACCATTGAGTATTATGTTATCTGTGGGCTTGTCAGAAATGACTTTTATTATGTGAAGATATGTTCCCTCTACACCCACTTTGATGAGAGTTTTTATCATGGATAGATGTTGAATTTTATCAAATGCTTTTTCTGCATCTATTGAGAATATCATATCATTTTTGTCTCTTTTTGTTCTTGTTAGTGTGGTATATCACATTGATTGATTTGTGTATGTTGAACCATCCTTGAACCCTGGAATGAATCGAACTTGATGTATGATCATTTTAATGCTTTGTTTGTTTCGGTTTGCTAATATTTTGTTGAAGACTTTTGCATCTTTATTTATCAAAGATATTGGCCTGTAATTTTCTTTTCTGTAGTGTCTTTTTCTGGTTTTGATATCAGAGTGATGGTGGCTTCATAGAACAAATGTAGGAGTGTTCCCTCTTTTTCAGTCTTTTGGAATAATTTGAGTAGGATGGTGATAAGTTCTTTGTATGTTTGGTAGATTTCCCCAGTGAAGCCATCTGGTCCTGGACTTTTGTTTGCAGGGATTGTTTATATTACAAATTCTATTTCACTTCTAGTGATAGGTCTGATCAAATTACCTGTTTCTTCTTGACTCAATTTGGCATGCTATATGTTTCTGGAAACTTGTCCACTTCTTCTTAAGTTGTCCAATTTGTTGGCATATAATTGTTCATAGTATTCTCATATGTTTTTTTGTTTTTACAGTATTGGTTCTTTTTTCTCCTCTTTCATTTCTTATTTTGTTTCTTTAGGTCCTCTTTCTTTTCTTCTTGGTGAGCCTGGCTAGAAGTTTGTTGATTTTGTTTATCTTTTCAAAAAAATATCAGCTCTCAGTTTTATTGATCTTTTCTATTTTTTTAACTCTATTTTATTTATTTCCTTTCTTCTGCTAACTTTCAGTTTTGTTTGTTCTTTTTCTAGTTCTTTTAGGTGGTAGGATAGGTTGTTTACTTGAGATTTTTCTTGTTTCTGGAGGAAGGCCTATATCATTATAAACTTCCCTCTTAGAACTGCTTTTGCTGCATCCTGTAGATTTGGTAGGATTTTGTTTTCATTGTCATTTATATCGAGGTTTTTTTGGTTTTGTTTTGTTTTATGCAGTACACGGGCCTCTCGCTGTTGTGGCCTCTCCCGTTGTGGAGCACAGGCTCCGGACGCACAGGCTTAGTGGCCATGGCTCATGGGCCCAGCTTCTCTGTGGCATGTGGGATCTTCCTGGACTGGGGCACAAACCCGTGTCCCCTGCATCGGCAGGCGGACTCTCAACCACTGTGCCACCAGGGAAGCCCTGTATCAAGGTATTTTTTAATTTCCTCTTTTATTTCCTCTTTTGACCCATTGGCTTTTTAGTAGCCCATTGTTTAATTTCCATGTGATTGTTTACCTCCTTTTTTTTTTTTTTTTTTTCCTTTGATTGATTTCTAGTTTCACACTGTTGTGGTCCAAAAAGATGCTTGACATAATTTCTGTCTTCTTAATTTGTTGAGGTTTGTTTTGTGACTTAGTATATGGTCTTATCCTAGAGAATGTTCCAGGCATGCTTGAAAAGAATGTGTATTCTGGTTTTTTGGATGTAGTGCCCTATAGACATTAATTAAGTCCAACTAGTCTGGCATGTAGGACCTGTGTTACCTTATCTATTTTCTGTCTGAAAGATCTGTCCATTGATTTAATGAGGTGTTAAAGTTTCCCCTATTCCTGTCAACTTCTCCCTTTATGTCTGTTAGTCTTTGTTTTATGTATTTAGATGCTCCTGTATTGGGTGCATATGTTAATGAGTATAATAACCTCTTCTTGTATCAATCCCTTCATCATTATATAATGTCCTACTTTGCCTTTATTTATGGACTAAAGTCTATTTTGTCTGATATGAGTGTTACTTCCCTCACTTTCCTGTCATTTCCATTTGCATGAAATATCTTTTACCATTCTCTCACTTCCAATCTGTGTGTCTTTCATCCTGAATTGAGTCTCTAGTAGGCAGCATATTATAGACTCTTGTGTTTTTTTTTTTTTTTTTTTAATCCAATCTGCCACTCTGAGTCTTTTGAGGCAAACATTTAGTCCATTGACATTTAAAGTAATTATTGATAGGTATGCATTTATTGCCATGTCCTCCTACTCCACAGTCTTGATCTCCTCTCACTCTGTCTTTTCTTATCCATCTCTTAATGGACGAATTTGACTGTTAGAAGTTTCCAATTTTTATGTAACTTAAATTGTCAATACTTTCTTCATGGAAGTGGCCTTTATGTTTTATTTAAGAGATCTTTGCCTGCAAAGAAGACATGATCTATTCTCCTGTTTGCATTTTTGAAGCCATGTTGCTTTTTAAAAAAATATTGGCAGAAAATCATTAACTGATAGAGTGTAATATTTTTCCCAGTTTTAGAGCTACATAAGGATCTTATTCTTGTTTGAACTTCCTTCTATTAAGTTAAGGAAAATGATGGTCTTACTGAGTTAACTAAATTCATTTACAAGAATGGATATATGGATGCATATGTGGTTGTTGGAAATTTATAGTCTATACATGAACACTGTACCTTTTTAGCAACATTATCTAGGACATTTACTTGAAATTGATGAGTTGTAGCTGATTCAAAGAATGCAAGCCTCACACTGAGAAAGTTACGTGACTAGCAAGGTATAAAGTTGGAGAGACCCAGAACTGATAACTACCCTGTGCAAAGATGGTCTACACCCATTTAAGCTTATCTTGTGGTGTGTACAAGTACACGTGCATGAGTGTGTGTGTGTGTGTGTGTGTGTGTGTGTGTGTGTGTCTAGGATTATTGAAAGCTGTGCCTGGGCATTGGGATAACTCTGCCATGCTGTTCCTATCCTGTACCTTTTCTTAAACTTCGTGCTAGGTCAAGTCTGTGATGCCTTATGATTCTGATTATCATTCCAATCCTAAACCCTCCCTTTATGGTGGCCATACATACATTTAGATCTATAATCCACCAGAAATCAATTTATTTGTATGTTGGGTAGTGATCAGAAATTTAATTGTGCTTAATAAAGATAACCAAAGAACCCTCTAGAATTTATGGAACTGTCCTTTTCACTCTGTTCCACAATGCCTATTTTTTCATAAATAAATTGCCCATATATATGTTTCAGGATTCTCTGTTATTCCATTGCTTTGCTTCCATTCTTTTACCAACAGTATGTCTTCTTAAAAGTGCAGCTTTGTACTATATCTTTGTATGTCTATGGGTTATCTTCAACTTTTGTCTTTATGCCTTTATTCTTCAAGATTTTTCTTGGTTAATCATAGGCCTTCTTATTGTAAAATATAGAATCAAATAGTCAACATTATAAATATACTGCCTCAAGGAATGAATGGAACTTATAGGTCAATTTGGGGAAAATGGATCTCTTGACAGTGTTTAAATTTCATAATATAATAACATGTTACATCCTTCTAATCTAAGTTAAATAAAATTGTAAACTGAACAAATAGGGAAATACTTGTTTAATTTCTGTTATATTCAAAATCCTATGCTGTGCTCTTTTACAATCATTATTTATGTCCTAACAGTAATCCTGTGACAGTAATTTTATTATCTTCACTTTACAGCCAAAGATGCTGGTAATTTCTAGAGCTAAATTATTTCTCTTTTTCTTTCCACTATAGCACTAAAGCTTTTTTCAAAAATTTTAGTTACTTTTAGTTATTTTGTTATTATTTTAGTTTTATGTTGTCTAATAAGTTTTTGCATTAAAATCTTATTTCCCATTTCATTTCACTGTTTTTCTGTTTTAATTACATGTATTAATAACAATCTATTTTTGTCATTACATTTATTTGTATAGTTTTTATTTTATAAATCTATTCCACAGCCACAGTGATTTCATAGGATTGTTTAATTGAAAGTACTCATAAGACTCCATAGACCATACTCAGTAGGGCTTTAACCAAGGTAAAGGATACAGTAAAACAGGAGAAAGGAAGCAGAGGCAAACATCAGGAACCCAAAGATATACCAAGATGCATGCCCTAAGATCCTTCTTAGTAACACAAGATGTGCTTCATCTTTGGATTATGAACCACTAAAATGAATGCAAATAATCTTGGTTTCAGGAGAACTGGGACAGAAGTTTCTGGTAGGACCTCACTAATCATGTTTCCAAGCCATTTATTTAATCAGTTTAACCAAATATAAGCTCACCACCTACATATCTCTAGGAGTATTAAAACAAAATAAAACAAAACAGACCCTGGGTGCCTCCAAGGGAATTTCAAACTTTAAATAGCACATTATAAATTTACCAGTTAGTCCATTTCATCCTTAACTTGGTCAAGAGTCAGTACCAAAATTCCAGGCATCTTTGGAAATAGGCATAAATATATCCCAGTCTGGTAGGATAACTTTATCTTCACAGTAAACCCAACTATATGTTATTTATATGACTTTAATTAACCACTTTTCGTGTTAAAACTTTGGATATCCTAAGATGGATGTTATGTAAATTTTATACTGGAAAATAGTCTCATTTTATAGTGTTAAACTTTTTGGAAGAGGACTTCCCTGGCAGTCCAGTGGTTAAGACTCCACACTTCCACTGCAAGGGGTGCGGGTTCCATCCCTGGTCAGGGAACTAACATCCCACATGCTGTGAGGCATGGCCAAAAAAAAAAAAAAAAGATAACAGTATGAAAAAATTTTTTTGGAAGAAACTAAATTTTATTACTTAAAAAAATCTAAAAAATAAGCACATTCTACTTATATACAGCTATTCATTAGAGTTTATTTCTAAGCCAGAAAATTCTGCAGGGCTGGGGGAGTGAAACAAGTATACCTCCGAAAAAGTAATGCATAAAAAGGTTGTAGAAGTTACCATGCAGACAGAAATGCTCATGATACTGAAAAGTACTACTCTACTGCTTATATGGAAATATACTAGTTTATAGAGAGAATACTAATTTTGAATAAAGAAGTGGCCTACCATAGTAATTTAGAAACCATGTAGTAGCAGCAAACTTTCATAGAGTTGGAGAGAAGACATAAGTAGGTATAAAAGGGAACAAGTTTTGGAGGGACTTTTAGTTGTATGTTATTATTCACACAGTTGTTAGGCTGAGTTAGGTCAATTAATAGATTTACCCCATCTTGATAGAAAATACTTACATCATTTTGGAAATCATTGTTATATAATGAGTAGAGAATGTAACTGGAAATCAGAAAACCCTTTTTCTTTGAGAACCCAGACATTAACTCTCAGTTTTAGGAGATAGTTTTTTAATGTATTTATAAACATTAAAAAATAGAAATTCTTCAGAAAATGCCTAATATATCCTTAGCTTGTTGTTATGTGGAAGCTTAAAATATCTTTTTGGTTGGAAAAACTGGAGTATGGCAGCTCTGCTGTTAATCATGGGTAATAGGAAGAAGATATGGTCCTAGGAAATAGACAAAGCAGCAGCGCATCCTGATAGAAATGTAGATAGCAAAGTTCTGATTAATATATAGGAATAAGTTTTGGTGGTTTTAATTAGCAATTTCCTGATAACTAATGAATCTGAATATGTTTTCATAAGATTATTGGTCTTTTCAATATTCTCTTCTCTGAAATATCTAGTATGGGTATGATTAAACATTTTTAAAGGAAGATAGATAGATACATACATACATACCAACAATCTGTTGGGGAAAAATGGAAAGAGTACATAGGTAGGTAAGAGGTCATTACCTATAGGAAATAGGTTGTTGGATATATTCTGCTCCTTGTTTGGCAGTGTTTTTACATATATTCATAAATAAATATGCCCAAGTTTTAAAAAACAGAACAGTTCTCATGAAACAAAGACTATGCATTATTCACCTGAGATCCAAAACAATTAACCAGTTAAATAAATATATGTCACATAAATATTTATTTCATACCAAGTCAATGTTACTGTTACCTGAAGGACATTTACATTTTTTAAACATCTTTATGGAAGTATAATTGCTTTACATTGCTGTGTAAGTTTCTTCTGTATAATAAAGTGAATCAGCTATACGTATACATATATCCCATATCCCCTCCCTCTTTCATTTCCCTTCCACCCTCCCCATCCCACCCCTCTAGGTGGTCACAGAGCACTTAGATGATCTCCCTGTGCTATGCGGCTGCTTCCCACTAGCTACCTATTTTACATTTGGTAGTGTATATATGTCAGTGCCACTCTCTCTCTTCGTCCCATCTTACGCTTCCCTCTCCCCATGTCCTCAGGTCCACGCTCTATACGTCTGCATCTTTATATTCCTGAAGGACATTTACATTGTTAACTGCATTTCTTTATGTTAAGAAATCCTATAAGCTTTCTTAATTATCAATTGATATAATGACAAAAATTAGTGGTTATTAATAAAATTCACATATAAAGTTGATATTTTAATAATATCTGAGTAGAATAAAAACCAATTTATTCTAATACATTTTGAAAGGTGTAATACCTGTTTTCTTCCAAGAGGAGCTTTATGTTTAACCAGATTGAAAGTTGCAGACCTGCTCAGATTGAAAGTTTCAGACCTGCTCATATAAATGCAAACTAGATGTGCTATACAGGAAAGGCCATTTCCTCAATCTAAATCTCTTTAAACATCTGATCTAATATTGGAAAAATTCCATCAGAAAAGTCAAAATAAACTTTTCTATAAAGGCCAAGGAGTATCCAAAAGAAAATGGGAAAATAAATAATTACAGACACAATATGCATTAGTTACTTTTACCAATGCATTCTTCCATACACACAGAGTTTATTATTCCCTATAACCCAGAAAATCTTTCCCTATCACATAAAGACTATTCTATGCTTATAGGAAAGAACCTAAAGGTCTTGCTATTTTAAACAGGTATGTATGTAAAAGAATAAAGACTAATTTTCACCACTGTCAAATGAAAAAAGAGCCTTTGAAAAGGAATACAGTTTTCACAAAGAACTGTTGCATGGTGTTTGAGACACCCCAAGGGAGGTGTGTTATATTTTTTTCTTTTAAACTTGCAGTTTTTCATACAAACAATACTATTTTCTAGCAATTCTAATTCTGCACAGAAGACTCTGCCAACCAGTGCCATTTTATAGGTGTAGAGGGAGGAAAATGAAGATTGTTTATCAATCACATATTATGGGATCAACATTGTTATTATTTTTTTTCATGGTGCCTAAAAATATTCCTAACTCAGAACTCTGAATAGACCCCTTTTATTCTTCTGTTTGTTTATTGGTGATCTCATGTAGATTCAAATACCATCTACATGATGACAACTCCTACATGTATATCCTTAGCTAAGTCATCTCCTCTGGACTCCAGACTTAAGTACTCAATTGTTTACTATATATTTTAACTTGGATGCTTGTATTGGGCTTCCCACAGTTAACATGTCCAACACTGAGTTCTACACATTCCCTCAAAACCTGTCATAGACTTCCTCATTTTTACCAAATAACAAGTCAATTATTTTGGTTCCAAGATGGAACCCAGATGCCACCTTTCACACTTTCTCTCCACTTTACATTCAATCTCCTAGAGTATTCTGTGGACTCTAGTTGAAATACATATCCAGAATTTGATCAGTTCTCAAAATCTCCATTGATACTTCTGCCAAAGTCACCAAGTCTCTCATAAATTATTGCAATTCTGTAATTGGTCCCCTTTTGACCTTACTTTATTATTTTCTCCTATCCACTAGCAACCAAAGAGAACTTTTAGGAGTATAATTCAAATAATGTCACAACAGTGTTCCAAATTCTCTAAAGCTTTTCTCTGTGACTTTCAGTAAAAGCAAGAGGTTCTGTTCTCCCATTATCTTTCTGAAATTGTTATGTACTGCTCTACTCCTGATCAAAAGACTTCAGCTTCCTCGCTGTTCTGTGTACACATCAGACATTTTCCTTATTCTAGGACTTTTGACCAAGGCTCAGTCCCACACCACACCTGTGTACTTCTTTAAGTGCTAACTGAGATGGTAAGATGTCAAGTCTGCCATTTACCATTTGACATGTACTCCATTAACATTTGTTTATTTATTTATTTATACATATATATATGTATACATAGATATATATTCTACCTATCTACCTGTAGCCACTTTTGAGTGTCTTATTCTTGATTTATATAGGATTTATGATGATTTCTTTTTAATTTAGAGTTAATTCTTTTTAAGTAAAAATTCTTTAGGTCATTTTACCCCAGAATAGTATTTATAGCTTATAAAGAAAACATTTTCCTATGTAATGCATATTACCAAGATATGAAATGGAAGAATTATCGTCTCCTTTTCTCACTTAAGAAAACTAAGGCTAAGCCACATTACATTATAGGTCATAAATGCAATGCATGGGGGAAAAAAACAAACATGATTTCCCTCTGTCTAAAACTCAATCTGAGTTTTTCATTAACTTTTGGGGAAATTAATTTGTTCTTCTATGAATCACCTACTCTTTTACTATTCTTACCTTAGAGTGTTTGTTTTATTCTTTGAGTATATTTATATGCTGTGAAAAAACATTTGAAGACCTTTTCAAAGATTCAAAGATCTTTTTGTTTGAAAGAAATTTTTTCTTTCATATTTACTTTATATTTTGCCATAATTTAAACACTAATCTTAGATAGTGAAGTATAATGAAGTTTTTTCTTTGAATTGTTTTTACTTAGAAATAATTTTAGAATTATAGAATTGCAGATTCTTCTAGTATTCTAGTATAGAGAGTTCCTGTGTTACCTCCCCATCTTCCTGTACTAATAACATCTCACAAAACCATGGATCTTCATCAAAATAAAAAATTTAATATTGATATAATACTGCTACTATAGACCTGAATTATAGATCTTATCTTAATTTCACCAATTTTTACAAGCACTGTTTTTTTCTTTTTTTTTTGGTGGTGTATATATATATATATATAAAACATATTTTTACATGTGTAGGTTTTTATAACCACCACCATCATTAGGATACAGAATTATCCTGTGACACTCCCATGAATAAGAAACTCCACTGTACTGCTCCTTTATAGTCACACCTTCCTCATACCTAACCCCTCGGCAATCAGTGAATTGTTCTCCAAAATTATAATTTTATCATATTGAGAATTTTATATAAGTGGAATCACACAGTATGGAATGTATTGAAATTGGCTTTCTTTTATTCAGCATAACACTCTTGAAACCAATGCAACTTGTCACATATATCAACAGTTTGTACTTTGCACTGCTGAATAGTACCCTGTTTTATGATATATTACAGTTTATTTATTGATCCACTTATGGACACATGTTTTTAATTTGGGGTTATTACATAAATTTTTATTTCTTTAATATAAATGCCTGGGAGTATTATTGTTGTGTTATATGGTAGCTACATGTATAACTTTATAAGAAACTGTCACATTTTTTTTCAAAATGGCTACATCATTTTACATCCCCACCAATCATGTATGAGAGATCCACTGGCTCTGCATCTTTGTCAGCATCTTACTTTTATACATTTAATTTTCAGTCTTGGTTAGGTAGCCCTTCCTGATCCCTAGATTGTAGATTTTTTACATCTTTATTGTTTAAATTATTTTGCATTTGAATACATAACTCATGAATATTTGTATGGTATGAGATATGGATTCATATTTATTGTTTTCCATATAGATATCAAATATGCCATTGTCATTAATCAATTTTTTAAATTATTTATTTATTTATTTTTGGCTGTGTTGGGTCTTCGCTGCTGCGTGCAGGCTTTCTCTAGTTGCGGTGAGCAGGGGCTACTCTTCATTGCGGTGTGCAGGCTTCTCATTTTGGTGGCTTCTCTTGTTGCAGAGCACTGGCTCTAGGCGTGCAGACTTCAGTAGTTGTAGCATGAGGGCTCAGTACTTGTGGCACGTGGGCTCTAGAGCGCAGACTCAGTAGTTGTGGTGAATGGGCTTAGTTGCTCTGCGGCATGTGGGATCTTCCTGGACCAGGGATCGAACCCGTATCCCCTGCATTGGCAGGTGGATTCTTAACCACTGCACCACCAGGGAAGTCCCATTAATCAAATTTTAATTGTTTTCCTTTTAATCCAATGAATTGGAAGCCATCTTTTCTTCCTTTTCCAATGGTTTCTTTATTCTGTTCCACCGATCCATTTACAACCTTTTATATCAAAATATTTTTAAATGAATAGTGTATTTTTATTTGATGTTTTAATATCTGATAAAACAAGGCCATTTATCTAATAAAGCAAAACTCACAATTTATTTATTTTCTTGACATTTTCTGAATATTTGTATTATCCAATTACAATGATATTTGGGGAAATTTTAAGTAAAATATTACTAAATTGTATATTACATTTGAACAATTTATATTTAATCATATTAAGCCTTTCATCTAATATGTCATATACTTTTCCATGTGTTTCAATTATTTATATCCTTTTCTGATGTTTTAGCTTGTTTAATGTAACCTTTTCATTAAATTTATTCTTGAGAATATTAAGCAATAATGTTCATGTAACAATTTTCCAATTTATTTATGGGCACATATAGCTATATTAAGAAAAGTATTAATATTTATATTTATTTTTAATCTCACTTGCTCAAATTTAATTTTTATAGCTATTATATCTTCTAATTATAAAATCATATCATAAGCAAAAAGGAAATTGTTTTATTTTTATTCCTGACATAATTTCAGTAATTTTTATTGAAGATTTATATGTTTCAGGTGTACAACATAGTGATTTGATATTTTTATAGATTGTAATCAATTTAAAGTTATTATAAAATATTGGCTGTATCCCTTGTGCTTTACATTACATCCTAGTATCTTATTTTATAGTTAGTAGTTTATATCTCTAATTCCCTTCCCCAATCTTGCCCCTACTCCCATCCCTCTTCCCACTAGTAACCACTGATTTGTTCCCTGTATCTGTGAGTCTTTTTCTGTTTTGTTACATTCATCCTTTTGTTTTATTTCTTAGATTCCACATACAAGTGAAAACATGCAATATTTGTATTTTTCTGTCCAACTTATTTCACTAAGTATAGTACCTTCCCAATTCATCCATGTTGTTGCAAATTGCAAAATTTCATTATTTTTATGGCTAACATTACATTGTGTATATACACTTTGTGTGTGTGTATATATGTGTGTGTACATACATACATATTATATATATATACATATACACACATACCAAATCTTCTTTATCCATTCATCTGTTGATGACTACTTAGATTGTTTCCTATGTTGACTGTTGTAAATGATGCTGCTATCAACATTGGGGTGTATATAACTTTTTGAATTAGTGTATCCATTTTCTTTGGATATGTACCCAGAAGTGGAATTACTGGATCATACAGTAGTTCTATTTTAATTTTCTCAGGAGCCTCCCTACTGTTTTCCATAGTGGCTGTACCAATTTACATTCCCACCAGCAGTGTACTAATGTTCCCTTTTCTACACATCCTGGCCAGTATTTATTATTTGTTGTCTTTTTAATGATAGCCATTCTGGCAGGTGTGAGATAATACCTCATTGTGGTTTTGGTTTCCATTTCCCTGATGGTTAATTATGTTGAGCATCTTTTCACACGCCTATTGGCCATCAGTATGTGTCTTCTTTGGAAAAATGACTACCCATTTTTATAGCAGGTTGTTTGTTTTTTTGTTATTGAGTTAAATGAGCTCTTTATATATTTTGGATATTAAGCACTTAACAGTCATATCATTTGCATATATCTTTTCCCATTCAGTAGGTTGTCTTTTTGTTTGGTTCATGATTTCCTTCAATGTGCAAAAGTTTTTATGTTTAATAAGATCACATTTGCTTATGATTGCTTTTGTTTCCCTTGCCTGAGGAGACAGATCCAAAAAATTATTGCTGAGACTTATATCAGAGTATACTACCTATGTCTTCTTCCAGGAGTTTTATGACTTCCAGTCTTATATTTAGGTCCTTAATACATTTTAAGTTTATCTTGTATACAGTGTTAGAGAATGTTCTAATATCCTTCTTTGACATGTAGATGTCCAGTTTTCCCAACACCACTTATTGAAGAGTGTTGGGGAAGCTAGTAAAGTAGTCTTATTCAGGCTTCATAGGCAGCACTAGGCCTCTCTCTGACCAGACAATGATGCTAAAGCTGGCTGCATGACAAAGTGTTGAGCTACACCCAGGCCAGCAGGGGTGGAGCCAGCACACATTGTAAACCACTAGATAAGATAGGCAGTAAGTCATGAGACTTCTTGCATCTTGAGGGCCTGGCCAGCCCCCAGGGATCAAGAACATACCAAGACTTATGAGTTAAGACCAAGGCATTTATGACAACAACCAGAGCTGCAAACTTACACGTAGGCTGTTTTTTATCAGCCTGTGTCTTTGTGCTAAAAGCTGGGCTCCTTCGAGTGGCAAACTGAAGTCTCCCCTGTGGGGTGGATGCACTGCCCCAGACCTTCACAACTGGGACTACAAATTGCTGTTCAAGGGACTTCCCAGCACTGCTTGGATCTGGATGTAGGTGCTTCCTCAATTTGGTGATGTGTAAACCTCTGTCTTTACTATTCTTTCTTAGTTAGTTGTACTATTCTTTTCTTAATTAGTATACTGTAATCTTTGTTAATTCAATAAACTCTCTCTAAATTGTTATTTAACTGAGTATAGAGTGGTTATTTTGCCAGCGAATCCTATGAACCTTGAAACCAAAAGTAAGGCTTTCAGCAAACAAAGAGACTGTCTTTTCTCCCATGTGTATTTTTGCCTCCTTTGTCGTAGATTAATTGACTGTGTGTGGGTTTATTTCTGGGCTCTGTATTTTATTCCACTGAACTATGTGTCTGTTTTTGTGCCAGTACACACTGTTTTGATTACTGTAGCGGTGTAGTATAGTCTGAAGTCAAGAAGCATGATACCTCCCGTTTTGTTCTTTTATCTCAAGATTGCTTTGGCTATTTAGGTTCTTTTGTGGTTCCATGCAAATTTTAGGATTATTGTTCTAGTTCTATGAAAAAATGCCATGGGTATTTTGATAGGGATTACATTAAATCTGTAGATTGCTTTAGATAGTATGGATATTTTAACAATATTAATTCTTCCAATCCATGAACACAGGATATCCATCCATTTCTTTGTATTATCTTCAGTTTTCTTCATCAATGACTTATAGTTGTCAGAGTATAGGTCTTTCACCTCCTTGATTAAGCTATTCCTAGGTACTTTATTCTTTTTGATGTGATTGTAAATGAAATTGTTTTCTTGCTTTCTGTTTCTGATAGTTTATTATAAATGTGTAGAAAATCAATGTATTTCTGTGTATTAATCTGTATCCTGAGACTTTACTGAATTCATCTATTAGTTCTAATAGTTTTTTGATGGAGACTTTAGGGTTTTCTATATATTGTATCATGTCATCTGAAAACAGTGATAGATTTACGTCTTCCCTTCTAATTTGGATGTCTTTTATTTCTTTTCTTATCTGATTGCTGTGGCTAGGACTTCCAATAATATTTTAACCAGAAATGGCAAGAGTAGGTATCCTCATCTTGTTCCTGATCTGAAAGGAAAAGCTTTGTTTCTCACCAGTTAGTATAATGTTTGCTGTGGGTTTGTCATAAATGGCCTTTATTATGTTGAGATATGTTCCTTCTTTACCAACTTTGTTGTGAGATTTTATCATATGGTGTTGTTTATCTAATGCTTTTCTGCATCTATTGAGATGACCATGTGATTTTTATCCTTCATTTTGTTAATGTGTTCTGTCACATTGATTGATTAGCAGATATGGAACCATCCTTGCATCCCTGGAATATATCCTACTAGATCATGGTGTGTGATCCTTTTTATGTATTGTTGAATTAAGTTTGCTAATATTTTGTTGAGGATTTTTGCATATATATTTATCAGAGATATTGGTCTGTAATTTTCTTTTTTGAAGTATCTTTGTCTAGTTTTGATATCAGCATAATGGTGGCCTGATAGAATTAATTTGGAATCTTCCCTCCTCTTAAATTTTTTGGAATAGTTTGCAAAGGATTGATATTAACTCTTCTTTATATATTTGCTAGAATTCATCTGTGAAGCCATCCAGTCCTGGGCTTTTGTTTGTTGGGAGTTTTTTGATTAATGATTCAATTTCAATACTAGTTATTGGTCTGTTCAGATTATCTATCTGTCCCTGATTCAGTCTTAGAAAATTGTATGTTTCTAGGAATTTATCCATTTCTTCTAGGTTGTCCAATTTGTTAGCATATAACTATTTATAGTATTCTCTTATGATTGTTGTATTTCTCTGATATCCATTGTAGTTTCTTTTCTTTCATTTCTTATTTTGTTTAATTGGGTTCTATCGCTTTTCTTAATGAGCCTGGCCACAAGCTTATTATTTTTTTTATCTTTAAAAAAACAGCTCTTGGTTTTATTGGTCATTTCTACTGTTTTTTGGTCTCTATTTCCACTCTGATCTTTATTATTGTCTTCCTTCTGCAGACTTTAGGCTTTCTTCTTTTTCGAATTCTTTTAGATGGTAGGTTAGGTTGCTTATTTAAGATTTTTCTTGTTTCTTGAGGTAGGCCTGTATGTCTGTAAACTTCCCTCTTAGAACTGCTTTTGCTGTATCCCATCGATTTAAGGAAGCTTTGTTTTTAATCTTCATTTGTCTCAAGTTATTTTCTGATTTCCTCTTTGATTTTATTGTTGACCCATTGGTTTATTAGTAGCCTGTTGTTTAGTGTCCACAGTTTTGTGTTGTTCCCATTTTTCTTCCTGTAATTGATTTCTATGTTTATACTGTTGTGGTCAGAAAAGATGCTTGACATAATTTCTGTCCTCTTAAGTTGGGACTTGTTTTGTGGCCTAGCATGTGGTATGTCCTGGAGAACATTTCATGTACACTTGAAAAGGATGTGTATTCTGCTATTTTTGGATGGAATGTCCTGTAGATATCATTTCAATCCAACTGGTCTAATGTGTCATTTAAGGCCACTGTTTCCTTAATGCTTTTCTGTCTGGATGATATGTGGGCAGTTAAAGTTCCCTACTACTATTGAATTATTGTCAAATTCTCCCTTTATGTCTCTTAATATTTGCTTTACATATTTGGATGCTCCTATATTAGATGCATATATGTTAACAAATATTATATCCTCTTTTTATATTAGGCCCTTTATCATTATATATACAATGCCCTTCTCTGTCTTGTATTATAGATTTTAAGTTTACTTTGTGTGATATAAGTTTTACTATACCAACTTTCTATTCCTTTCCATTTGCAAGGATTAATTTTTCCATCTCCTCATTTTCAATCTGTGTGTATCTTTAGCTCTGAAGTGAGTCTCTTATACACATATGTAGATGAATCATGTTTTTTATTCAGTTAGCCCCCTATGTCTTTTGATTGGAGCATTTAGTCCATTGACATTTAAAGTGATTATTAAATGTGTACTTACTGCCATTTTGTTACTTGTTTTCAGGGTGTTTTTGTAGTTCTCCTCTGTTCTTTTCTTCTTCCTTTAATCTCTTCCCTTGTGGTTTGATGATTTTCTTTAATGTTGTTTGTGTTCCTTTCTCTCTAGTTTTTGTGTATCTATTGTAGGTTTTTGATTTTTGGTAACTATGGAGTTCATATAGTCATTTAAGTTCAAACATTCTCAAAGCTCTGCCTAAACTTCCTGCCACATTTTGTGTTTTTGATGTCATATTTTATATCTTTATGTCTATCCCTTAACTATTTATTGCAGTTAAGAGTTGATTTATTCATTTTTTTTCTCTTTTCAGTCTTCATAGCAGCTTAAGTAAGTGGTTGATTCACAGCCTTTACCTTTACCACTGGGATTTTTCCCTTCCTATATTTCTTTTTGTTGTGGCCTTTTCTTTCTCACTTAAAGAAAACCCTTTAACACTTCTTGTGTAGTCAGTTTAGTACTGATGAACTCTTTTAATTTTTGTTTGTCTGAGAAGCTTTTTATCTCTCCTTCAATTCTGAATGATAACCTTGCTGGGTAGGGTGTACTAGATTGTAGATTTTTCCCTTTCAGCATTTTAAATATATCATGCCACTCCCTTGTGGCTTGCAAAGTTTGTGCTGAAAAATAGCTGATAGCCTTAGGGAGTTCCCTTCTACGTGACTTCTTTTTTTTTTTTTTTTTTTAATTCTCTCTTTAACTTTTCCATTTTAATTATGGTATGTGTTAGTCTGGGTCTCTTTGTATTCACCGTTTAAGTTTAAGACTCTCTGTGCTTCCTGTACCTGAATATCTGTTTCCTTCTTCACATTTGGGCTGTTCTCAGCCATAATTTCATCAAATACATTTTCTACCCTTTTCTCTCTCTCTGCTCCTTGTGGGACCCTTATAATATAAAGGTTAGTATGTTTAATGTTGTCCCAGAGGTCCCTTAAACTATTCTTTTTTTTTAATTTGTTTTTATTTTTGCTGTTCTGATTGGGTGATTTCCATTATTCTGTCTTCCAGATCACTTATGTGTAATTCTGTATCACCTAATCTCCTGTTAATTCCTCTAGTGTATTTTTTATTTCAGTAATTGTCTTCTTTACCTCTGACTTGTTCTTTTTTTAATATATTCTAGTTCTTTGTTAAAATTCTCACTGTGTTCATCTATTCTTTTCCCAAGCTCAGTTAGCATTCTTATTACTATTGCTTTGATCTCTTTATCAGGTAAATTATTTATGTCTGTTTTACTAAGGTATTTTTCAGGGCTTTTTTTTTTTTTCTTGTTCTTTCATTTGGAACATATTCATCTGTCTTCTTATTTTGTTTTACTTTATCTGTCTCTATGAAATTAGACAAAACAGTTACCTATTCTTGTCTTGAAGGTGTGTCTTTGTATGGGAGCACTCCTATGCAGTCTCTCAGTGGCTTTGGTGAAAGGGCTAGATCTGAAGTAAGCATGGGCCATGTCTTCCCCCAGGTGTGCTTGCAGCCACTGACTTGGTGGGAGGTAGGGATGGAGTTGGAGGGGTTAGAGGAAGAACCAGGTCAAGCCTAGCCTTCTTCTATGCTCAGTGACTGTCAGTTCCCTATGAAGGGTAAATTCAGGGTACAAGGGGCTAGAGCAGGAGCCCTGAGAGAGTTGGGTTTCTCCTGAGTGCTTTGACAGTTTCTACATTGGTTTGGGGCATGGCCAGGGCCTGAGGGCTTGAGGCGGCACTTCTCTGCTGGTTTCACTTTTTCCCTGGTTTGTGTGCCTTTGTTAGAAGCTGGTTGAGACTAGATGGGTTGATGCCACACCACTGAGCTGGCTTCACTCCCATCCAAGCAGGTACAGCGAAATGCACTCCATTAATTATCATCTCTGCCCTGGAGCTAGTTTCACTCCCTCCTGAGTGTGTGCACTGAAGCCTGTGCTGTCAGTAGCCCCCTCTGCCCTGGTCAGAGGCAATGCTGGGGTCCAGGCCAACTCAACTCCCTTCAAGTATGCATATGCTCATTGGCAGTGGCAGCATCCACCTTACTGAGGAATAGTGCCAGAGCAAAAGGGACTGGAGCTGGAGCCTGGGGGACACACTGGGGAGGTTCTGGCAAGCAGTTTTCAGTAGCTGTTTCCTTGCAGTGACTGAGAGCAAGCAAGTCTGTTTGCATACTCTTCATGAATAGTCTTGGTCTCTTACAGCTCTTCAATAAGTCCTGCTGTTTTTCAAACCAGCTAAGAGGGCTTTTCTTCCCTGTGTCAGACCCCAGGGTTGGGTGCTTAATATGTGACTCAAACCCTTTTCTCCTCAGGGAGGATTCTTGAGCCTACAATATCCTCCTCCTCTTCTGTGCACTCCTCTAAGGGTTTGGGTCCCAACCAGATCACTTCTCTGTTCCTACAGGACTCCGTGTGGATCATTCTTTACAGCTTTGATCATGGAGGAGCCGTCTTTCTAGTCCCCAGATAGATTTCAGCAACTTTTGTTGCTCTATATGTAGTTGTAATTCTGATGTGTTCATGACGGGAGTTAAACCTTGTGTCCTCCTACTCTACCATCTCCATCTCTCCTTAATTACAGTAATTATGTGTTCTATTTTATCTACAAATGCATATCTTTGTGATGTATTTCTTATTTTATCCTTTATATATTTACTTGAGTTTTACCTAGTTTTCTTAAGGAATTGAATTTCTCTTTCTAATTAATTGTGTTCTCACTTTACTTATTTTTTTAATACTTTAAAATTTTTAGGACAGTTTTTGATTTAAAGAAATATTGTGTCAGTACAAAGAGATCCTACATAACCTGCACCCATTTTTCCCTATTATTAACACCTTACATTAGTATAGTACATTTGTTACTATTAATGAAACAAGATTGACACATTATCATTAACTAAAGTCAGTACTTTATTCAGATTCCACTAGGTTTTACCTAATATTCTTATTTCCTTCCCAAATCCCATACAGAATACCATATTACATTTGGTCATATGTTTGCTTAAGTTCCTCTTGACTGTGATAGTTTCTCAGACTTTCACTCTTTTTAATGACCTTGATAATTTGATGAGTAATGGTTAGGCATTTCATAGAGTATCTCTCAAATGAGGTTTGTCTGATATTTTTCTTATAGTTAGACTGGAATTAAAGATTTGGGGGAGGGAGACCACAGAGGTTAAAAGGCCAAACTCATCATCTTATATCAAGGGTATACCACATATCACTGTTGATGCTAATTTTGATCACCTGGCTGAGGTAATGTAAATGTAAAGTTACACTTTTTTTGAGTTACTCTTTTTTATTTTTTTTTTTGCCTTTTTCTGTATTGCACTTTTTGAAAATAAATATACACAGCTCACAATTAAGCAATAGGAGTTATGTTCCACTTCCTTGAGGGTGGAATCTATAGATACATTTTTGAAATTTTTTGGCAAGGAAAATTTGCCTAATCTCTTGCCTATTGAATAAATTTATTTATTTGGTCTGGTTTATATTCTAATTCTATCTCATTGTGTTTCTCAAATTGTCACTAGCCCCTAGCAATTATTAAATCCAGCTTCCTTCCAGGTTTTTTTTGTTAATTGTTTTTTGACCATACAAACTGCTACCAGGCTTTATTGCTCAAAATGCAAGCCAAACACTGAGAGTAAACAAGGACCACGAGAGGACAGAGCCGCAGAGGTGGGAGAGGGCCCTAGCGGCCCACCCTTCCACCACCCGGCAAGGTGGACCCCCGCCCCTTCACGACTGGGAGACAGGATCGCAGCTCCAGGACTGCTAGGCTATACTCATTCAGAACCTCGGCAAGTGACCTGCCCACTCTGGCCTGTGACTGAGAGGTTGGGAATAATTCTTTATGGCTCCCAGCAAAGCCCTCTGGGCTGTTGGCTTCATCATCTGTGCTTGATGAAACACAGCTTGATGATCCCAACTTTTTATGAAAGCTACCATGTATATAGAACTGAGTAGATGTATCAACCTGGTTTTTGCCTAAAATTTAGATCATCTGGCAGCCTTCTTTCATTTTTTTCACTCTTTATCCCTTTAATCCAAGCTGATGGTGTTTCTGCTAGTATAAAATTTTCATGAGCCTTGTAGGTCTCCTTTGTAACTCCATGAAACATGAATCTTCTCCATTGACCTTTTGTGGATAGTCCTATCTCTACCCTTGAATCCTTCAGAGATGGATGAGAGGATTTATACATGCCTAATTTCTTCAAAGAACCTTCTGTGTGATTGAATAATCTTTTAATTCTTCTGTGACACTAGCAAAAGATTGTCCAGAAATAGTCTGAGATTTCTCTCCAAAGCACCTGGGCCTGAAAGTGACTCTCTTAATTATAGCATCTTTTACAATCTGGATAGACTGGGAATTTTCCAAATCATCAAATTCTGGCTCTTTTTTTATTTTTTTAAAAGTTCTTCCCTCAAATTAATTCTTTCTTCTCACATTTTGTTACAACTAGTAAGAAGAATCTAGGCCATTCCTTCAATACTTTGCTTGGAAATCTCCTCAGTTAAATAGTATAGTTAATTGTTTACAAGTTATATTGTTTCAGGACACACTTCAGCTAAGCTTTCTGCCACTACATAACAAGTTTCCCTTCCTTCCAGTTTCCAATAACATATTTCTCATTTTTATGTCAGCCCTCACTGAGAGTATCTTTTTCATCTGTATTTCTACTAACAGTTTGTTAAAGAGCAGTTTGGGTATTCTCTGAGATCATATATGTTTTCTCTACCATGCTCCTCACGTCCTTCTAAACCTCCACTAGCAAAGTCTTTACCATTCACATTGCTAATGACAGTCTGTTGGAGGCAATCTGGGCTTTGTCAGTCATGCTCCTCAAATGTTTTTCATCCTCTGCTCATTGTGAAATTCTAAATAAACTTCCAAACCCACATCTTTACATATTAAACAGGTACTAAAATCTGGTTTAGTTTGCTATTGGTATGGAAAATTACTGCATACCTGGTGGCTTAAAACTCTTCAAATTTGTTATCTTGAATTAGTGATCAGAATACTGAAATGAAAATCACTTGGCTAAAATGAAGGTATCAGCAGGACAGCATTTCTTTCTGGAAGCTCTAAGGGAGAATCTGTTTTCATGCTTTTTCCAGGTTCTGGAGACACCCATATTCCTTGACTCATGGAACCTTTCTATCTTCAAATGCAACAATGGCTACTCCAGTCTTTCTTATATAACATCACTCTGACACTGATTTTGACTCTTCTGTTTCCCTCTTTAACATTTTAAGGGCCCTTGTGATTTAGTTGGGTCAACTGGAATAATCCAGGGAAAGCTCCCTATTTTATTATTAGTTGATTAAAAGTCTTAATTCCATTTGCAATTTTAATTCCTCCTTGCCATGTAACCTGGCATATTGACAGATTCCAAAGATTAGGACATAAAAATATTTGAAAGATCATTACTCTTCTTATTACATATTGTTAATTGTGTTCTTTTGCATTTTAAATTCCAATTGTCCATTGGTGATATGTAGGAAAATAATTGAATTTTATATATCAGTCTTATATTCTACAACTTTGTTATACTTGCTTATAAGTTACAAGAGGTTTTTTGTTTGATTCTTTGGAATATTCTATATGAACAATTATGTCATCTACAAACAAAGGCAACTTAATATTTTTTTTCCCAATCTGTGTAGTTTTTATTTCCTTTTCGTGTCTTGTTACACTACCCAGGGCTTCTAGTACAATGCTGAATAAGAGTTTTGAGAGAGGAAATCCTTACCTCATTACTGATATTGTTGAGGGTGGGGAGAATCCAGTTTCTCACCATTAAATATGATGTTAAGTGTAAGCTTTTTATAGATGTGAGACAGTTCCCCAGTATCCTTAGTTTGGTGGTAGTTTTAGTCATAAATGATGTTGGATTTTGTTACATACTTTTTTCTATATTATTTGATATGATTATATGATTTTCTGTCTTTTCTGTAGATGTGATGGATTATAGTTATTGACTTTGAAATGTTGAGCCAACCTTACATAGCTAGAAATATCCCATTGAATATACTACATAATTCTTTTTATACTTTTTAAAAATTTAATTTGCTAATGTCTTGTTGAAGGCATTTATACCTATTTTCATGAGTTTTGCCTTATTACAAGTTCTTTTTGTATTTTTAGTATTAGGGTGATACTAATAGGGTATTAATATAATTCTAACTCATAGAATGAATTATATTTTTGGTAGGACTTTACCCATAATTGTTGGAAGCCAACCTGGAGCCTCTGTGCCATGACAGGGTCATGGAACAACACCAAGACAGCGCTGCAGGGCAGTGCTGTGCCCAGGAAGCTGACTACATCTCTTCTGATCTGTTTTGTAATTTTGTGCTTCTGCCTTGAAAAAGTACATGGGGGATTTGCCCCCCATCCCAAGCTTAACCGTGTAAAACATCCCCTTCCCCCTCCCAAAACAAAACCTATGAATTGGGACTTTTTAACAACAGCCCCTGGCTGTGGGAGAAAAAACAAACAACCTGGAAATGTAAGGTTGTTTCTATGGAAAACACCAATAATAAAAAAACAATGTCCCTACATAGGAGTAATCGATGATTATGGGTATTGTTGGTTCTGGTATAAGGATAAATTAATCATACAGAGTCAACTGCCAACATTGGAATTGTTGACTCGTCCATTCAGACAAAGCTTCTTGCCCAGAAGAACACAGTGATAGATTAAATTGTGAACTATATTGTAGATGATTTAGGGGATACATTGTTAAAACCTGTCCATGTGGACCTCTGGGACACAGGAAAGTTTAGGAAACTTTCTCCTTCATAGTTTCTTTTAATGGCTTGTTACATATTAGCTTGGCTTTGTTGTTAGTATCGATTGAATCTACTCTAAGAAAAAAACAATGATGTTTTGAGAACCTTTAGAATTATTTTAAGTGCGTATAGAAATATTAGGTACAATGTATTATGAATATCTTCTGAGGTTTTAGTTAAACACCTGATGATGTAATCACTTAGGGTATATAAATCTGACTGTGAGAAAATAAAGAGAGAGAGATCATGCTTGTACATACACAGTGTTATTGATTTATTTAACTTCCCCTTGCCAATGCTATCCATCCCTCGGGTATTCCTGGACCTGCAGGAGCTGGACTCCTGCACATAATCACATGAGCCAGTTATAATAAATGTCCTCATATATCTATATATATCCTATTGATTTTGTTTCTCTGGAGAACCCTGACTAATCATACACATGATATTCCTAGGTGTGGATTTGTTCATATTTGTCTTATATTTTATTCTCTTAGCTTCCTGGATCTGTGGCTTTGTGTCATCATTGATTTTTCAAAAGTTTTGGCCATTATTGTATCAAACATATTTCTATTCTGTTCTCCCTTATTCTCCTTCTTGCATTCCAATTATTCATATGTTTTGCATTTTGAAGTTGTTCCACAGTCTATGAATGTTCTTTTCACCTCTTTTTATTTTTTTCTCTTTTTGTATTTCAGTTTAGGGAGTTTCGATTGACCAATATTCATACTCATTGATATTTTCCTGTGGTGGGTCCAGTCTACTATTGAGCCCAACCAAGACATAGTTCATTTCTGTTTTTAGTTTCAGATTTTTAGCATTTCCTTTTGATTTTTTTAGTTTCCATCTCTCTGCTTGCATTACTTATCCATTCTTGCATGTTGTCTACGTTTTCTATTACAACACTTAATATATTAATCATAGTTATTATACATTCCCTTTCTGATAATTCCAAAATCTTTGTCATATATGAGTCTGGTTCAGATTCTTTGTCTATTCAAGGCAGTATTTTTTATTTTTAACATTTTTAGTTGAAAGGCAAACATGATGTATTAGGTAATAGAAACCGAGATAAACAAACTTTTACTGTGAGGCTTTATTCTAATATGGCTAAGATTGTTCTATTTCATATTTTCTATAGATGAGATGTAGTTGCTAGGGGCTTCAAATTAATCTGGTATGTAGTGTTTTTGTCTCCCCTGGATCTTTGGACTTCCCTGAGACCTCCTCTCAGAGTGTTGTGTTGTGTTTTGGGGTTTTTTTTTTTTTTTTTTGCATCTTATATCTTTTTCAAATAATGCACTCTTATTTTAATGGAGTTCTACTTGTTTAGTGGTAATATGTGGTGGAGGGTAGGCTTTCCATTATCTTATGGTTAAATCTCTGATTTTCATTGAGCTAGTGTCTCTGGGCTGTAACATTCACACGTGTTACTTATCTCCAAACCATCCTCTTAGGTTAGACATGAGAGCTAGAGAGAAACTGAGGTTGAATAATGTCCCTTACCTCATGTCAGAAAAAGCTCTGGTAAAGTCACCCCCAACCCCAAGTAAGCCTTTCTTATAGAGAATTCTCTGGATGTATTTCACAATGGTTAATGTTTTTACTCCCTGTTCCAGAGCTTGCAAGGGATCTTTCTTAGCTTTTTATGATGAGTTTCTGGTAATATAGGTAGGTAGGTAGGTAGATAGATATGTATGTATATATACATATAAGTATTTATCTGGTATATATACATATATAGATATCACTGAAAGTTGGAGAGGGCATTGACATGACTGAGGCTCATACCTTCAAACTGTCCCACACTCAGCTTCCAGAAATTTATAAATGTTACCCTTTGTGTTCCTACCAATTTATTGCTCCAGCAGCTTCTGCTCCAGGTAAGCAGATCTTGGCTCTGACTATCTTTATTCAACTGTATCTTCAGATTTGTGGGTAGTGATTTGCCCTGCAAACCCAGTTTTCTGATGAGTCCAAGAAAAATCTTTAACTTTTTGGTTTTTCAGCTCTTAATTTGCTATAACAGTGGAATAACAACTTCCAAGCTCATTATGTGTTAGGGCTGTTACTTATTTATTAAGATTATTGTTCTATTCTAAAATGTCACTCTGTTAGCAGAGTTCTTTGGGATTGAGTTAATATTGAAACTCAAACAGTACCATTGTTACCGAGGTTTTGAAAAGAGTGCAGGTTAAGAAATAACACAGCATTCATTGTATCAGAATAAATGATATATCATGACTCAAGAAACTTTTGCCCCCCCAGTTTTTTCTTGAGCGCAAGATGATCTGAATGTATGTGACTACCTCCAATCAGGGAAATCTAATTTAGGGAGTTATTTAAGCATATATACCCAGTCACACAATTCCTTCTGGTGCATGTAACTTGCTGTTACAGGTTTCACTCAGCTCCCTCAGATGTGCTATTAGCCCTCATTCTCTGAAACACCTGTCTCTCATCAATACAAGTTATCCTTTACTCAGTCTTAATAATGACATTGGTACATAGTTTCAAATATATTTTCATGTGTCATGTATCTGGTATAGGTAAACCCTTGAAATATCTTGGATTTAACATTGAAAGGGGCTTTGACTAAAGAACAAATCTGCAGACATTTTTGAAGCTAGGAAAGGGTGGAAAAACCAACTTTAAACCATTTTCTTCCATACTATTTTATATTCCAAAGTTTTTCTTCTGAGAATGCTGTTTACTGCTTTGAAGATACAGGACAATGGAGTAGAATCTTCAATCTACTGAGAGGAAAATACTTCAACCCAGGAGTCCCACTTCAGCCCAAGTTTTAAATCTATTAATATTTTTACTTTCTAAACTAAGATATTTCTTGCTTTTATGGTCAGTAATTAGGGAATCTACTATAAGTATATTCTACTTTATTTTATCTACTGTATTCTTAAATAATAAAATCCAAATTCTGTTATTAAAATTAATTTGTTTTCTTAATTTCCCTCTCTTGCTTTTAAAAAATTTGGTTTTCATCATTTTCTCTTATTAGTTTTCTTTAATTGGAAATGGGTTTTTATCATCCTGTCTGTCTGAAAATTTGTTACTTTTTAGTGACTTGTTTTTATTTGCCAATTCATTGTATTTCATTATATTGTTGCAGTTTCCTAACAATTGTTGAGAGATGAAAAGTTCTCCTTTTCCTCAGGCATCTAGAGCAAAGAATGTAGGCGGTCAGTCCCCTGCTGAGAAACTGTAAGAAGTCTTCCTGATTTAAGATACATCTATAATATCCACCTTATGAGACATGAAAGATAGCACAACTCTTCTGCCCTGACACAGGAGGTGATAGCTAATTTTGGACTTGGAAAATTTGGGAAGAGTTCACAGAACTTATTATTGGTTTAGAGGTGAGGTATGATATAAATAGTGGAATCAATAATGATTGAACTGGTGGCATTTCTGTCTCTTACAGCAGTATCCAATACAAACATGCATAACTTTCTGTTACCGAACCAAACTTGGGTCTGCTCGCCGTCATGCAGTAAAGCCAAGCTACTGACACCAGGTTGTGGTGTAGGAAGTGCAGTGTTTATTGTAGGCACCATACAAGGAGTCCCAGTACCTCATGCTCTACGAAACCCAAACTACCCCCATGGGTTTCAGGGAAGCATTTTTAAAGGCAAGGTGAGAGAGGGGAGCCAGAGGTTGTGTGATCAGCTCATGCACAATTCTCTTATTGGTTGATGGTGAGGTAACAGGGTGGTGTCCCAGGGTTTAACATTATCAATCTTCAGGCTCCAGCCAGTCTGGAGGCAACATGCTCATGGTCATCATGTAGTTAACGTCTTCCTTTTGGTGGGGGCTTTAGTATCTGTAAAACAACTTAGAAATGTGCATCAGATACTGTTATCTGTGTACTTCAGGTAGGAGCTAAAGATTCTGTGACTGACACATAGCTGATTTACTGTTAAAATTGTTACCAGTTTTCCTGGCCCAGCTGCTTCTTTTGTTACTATATGTTCACATCCTTTCAATCATTAATTATTGAGCCAGGCTTTTGTGACTTAGGGGAGGCCTGGGAGACTACAGCTTTTCTACAACAAGAAGCAGGGAGAGGACATGGGGGGAGGAGGTCTGTCACAGGAAAGCTCCATAGGGTCCTGCTTGGCTACATTTCTACTTTCATCCTCATAGTGTAGTTATATCAACCATTGTTATATCCGTATTCTGTTTTTACATTATTTTACTTGTGAAAATGTTTTTCCACAGATGAGCCATATAGAATGGCATTTTGTTTCATAGAAAATATTTTTATTTCCCTGGAAATAATAAATTTCTCAATTTTGTTCATTTTTTAGCTATTTAACATATTCTAAAAGTAATAAACTCTTTTTATAAGGTAAAATTCCTCAAGTAACATACTAATTCCATTTTTCTCTCCCCAGCATCCTTCAGCATTTCTTTATCGTCTTTTCATTCTGGGTATGTGCTTTCTAAGTCTGCTCTATATTATTTTAAATGACTGGGAAATTTTTTCTGTCATTTGGAGTTGTCTTTCTCCCCTTTCTTGGCTTGGACCTGTTTTTTCGAAAAACCCATGTCTTCCTAAATTACTTTTGTCTTCTTGAGTTACTTAATTCCCTATTTTGTTGCAAAAAATCATTTTGTGGTTAAAATGAGTAAAAATGCACAGGAAGTAAGTTTTTGTGATCTTTGAGATCTTGTGGAATGAAAATATATTTCAGCTATATATCTGCTCTGTTTAGTTTTTTCCTCATAGTTATTTCTTTCTAATTGTTTTTGCCTAATTTTTTTTGCTTGGAGTATTTATGAATTATATACTAATAAGCTCTTTGGAAGCTCTCTGGGCATTGATGATCCTTACCATCAAAACTGATAGGTCACTAAACTGGGTCTTTCATTGGAGAATCCACTAAAATTAGTATACAGTTGTCCTTTCCTCTTGGCCAAATTAGTTTCCTCAGAAAGAAATTATCACTCTTCTGCCTCAGAGAATGTAAACTTAGAGTTTATTATTCTGAGAGAAATCTAAAAGAAAGAACTTGGAGGTGTCAAAATCCACTGTGAAAATTTTCACTTAACCTACATGTTTTTAATAGGGCACCTCATTGTCATTCTCACCTGTGTCTAGTATTCATATTCTGGTATTTATTTATTTGAGTATCAGAGAGTAAACTATTTACTTCCACCAACATTTGGGAGGGACAATTGCTTGATGATAGGGCTGGAAGAAAGGCCCTGGGGCTTAACCTTCTCCTTAACAAGATATTTAATCAATGCTCCTTTTTTTAGATTTTAATATACAGATTTTAAAATTACCCAAATTTGCAATTCTCTATCTTTTTCAGAGTTTTCTGTAGAACATTGCTTTTTATTTCCACTTGCTGACAGTTAATTTTTATTTAAAAATTTTTAAAAATCTGATTTACTAAGTCATTTCATTTGTCTGTCTTCTTTATACTTTCCAAAGTTTCACTGACATTTAGTGTGCTTTTACCTCCTTTCCCATTATCTTTCTATCTCTTTTTGTTTTAATTTGTTTGCTTTAGTTTTCTGTTTTTAATTTTAGAGCTATAATGTCAGAAATATTTTCACCCAGTTTGGTCTAACAATATATTATCTGCTCTTAGTTTGCAGAGTTAAATGAAGAACATGTAACAAAGAGAAAAATAATTTAAAGTATGCCCTTATATTTTTTCTTTTATAATTAGAAAAGTTTGGCTTATAAAAAGGAAAATAGAAGCTAAACAAAAAACCAAAAGGATATTTATGCCTACTTTGAAGTCTTCTCCAGATAAAATTTGAACCAAGAGAATTTAAGAGGTGAAAAATACATTTGGATCAAAAATAAAATGATATGATCTTTCAACTGAATTTTGCACCTTGGGGAATGGAGTTGCAGTTGCTTCAATCTTCACTCAAAATTTCCATTATGGAGCCCATTACTTTGTAGATTAATTTTTTTGGTATGATTTAACATATCTTATTATATCCTAAGACTGATATGCTCTCTAAGGCTCCTCTAGACTTTGAATTTTACAGGTATATGAACATTTTCAGATATTCCAGGCATAATTTTATTTTTTTATATAACAAAAATATACACATTCACTTTTTTCCCATGGTACATACATTTTATTTGTAATCTACTCAGTATACCCATACCACTGCTAGATAACAGGAGAAAAAAAAAAGTATATATGCATTTCCATACAGAGGATACAGTGAGGATGAGAAATCAAGATACATTACAGAAAGCATAATAGAAAACCATAGGATGTGAACTATCCTGTTACTGCTCGGTGATGTTGTCTCACAATTGTCATTTAAAATAAGATACAGTGGGGTTCCCTTGGCTCTCTGCCCTGGAGATTGCATGAAGGGTTCCCTCAGCTCTCTAATCTCGGTTTAACTATTTGTTAATCCTATGGGTAACTCATTCTGCCAGGCATCTTCCCTCCTGTCCTTCCCTGCTTAATACATGCTTTACCATTACTGCACTTACTTAGTTTAATATCTTCATAAATAGCAAAAATTTACCAAAAATTTACCAAATTTTCCAAAGGCAATTTGGAACTTCAGTGACCTCTTTGGGAAACTTGAGGCCTTCCCAAACTGGCTCATCCAGGACTTGCCCCTTCCCATCACTTCCATTCCTTCTTCCTCCTTTTACTACCTTTGCTCTTCCCTGCAGCTCCCTTAAGTCCTTTGATCTGTCCCCCTTCAATATCCCTTCCCGACTTGTCTCTATAGGAAGCTGAGTCCCTCAGCTTCCTATAGTCACTAGAGCTTTAGGCCTCCTGACTCTATTGGGGGACTCTCAGAGGCAACCACCTGAGGCTGAAAAAGCTAACTGGAAACAGACTGGCTATTTTATCTGCTCTAATGTCTTTGGAGACACCCAGATGGCTGCTGGGTGTCTCTTTGGTCCCTCTCCCCATATTTATTCCACAACCTCTATAGAATTACACATCAGGTCAAAGAAGATGGTGGGAAACTCTAAGTCCTCATATTGAACAGATAACCTCAACTTGTTCCATCAGTCAGAATAATCCTGATTAATAATATAAAGTGGGGCAAAGACAAGAGCCAAAACTCTGTTATATAAACAAGGGAGTTTTGTATTTCTGTGTTTATGCATGACTCAACTAAAATTTTAGAATGAAAGCTATAAGATCTTTATATGTATCTGTCTGTATGTTTATGTATATGTGTATGTTATGAATATGTGATATTTTCCAAACTTCAGATGGCATTACCAAATTATTCAAATATCCTGACAACTTTTGACATTTTGCCTTCTCTACATCTAATCCCAACTGATATCTTTTTTACCCAAAATTGACTTTGGGGTTTCCCAGAGGGCCACTGGAAAATCACAAAGGATTTGTTCTTTCATCTTGTAAAAAGAGGTGCTAAAAATAATTAGGTTTATTTAATATTATATAAATGATTATATAAATTGCATGGGAAGTGTTGTCAAAAAATACTTAGACTTCCCTAGATTAAATTTGTTTGGGTACAATGTTATTAATATAAATATTTCAAAAATTACAAAAAATATAAAATAAAATAAAATAAGGTGCAGTAAGGTATGGTATGATCTCCTTGGTGGTTTGCCTTTGAGATAGATTTTCTAAATACTCTAAGACAAAAATGTTACTGCAAAGAAACAAATAAGCAAAAAGAATGGGGAAGCATTTATTATTAACTTGTAAAAAGTGTCATCTGAAGATATATCACAATACAATGTGGTAATCATTATTCAGCTATGTTTAAGTCTGCATTGTTTAAGTTTATTATACTTTGGCTGGAAACAGCTTTAAAATGTATATACAGATCTAGCTTGGTAATATGTTATTAATATGATTTTATAACCTTATAAAATTTAAAAATAGCTTAGTTAAAAATCAATTTGAAAGGAAAAGACTTGAAATATCTTTATAGCCTTGTGAAAGCAGACTTGATTTTATGTGTAAATATAAAAAAAGAAAGTAGAATAAGAGCTATAATATTATATGAGTGAGATTAAAGAATTGCACATCTGAACCAGAAAGAAAGAAGTCATTAGTGTTATGTAAGCAGAGTACTCCAAACACACAAAACTATGAAATGTAAGTCTCCACAAAAGCCAAATACTTAGAGTCTTCTCTAAAGAGCATTTTGTTTTAGCTTTCATTGATAAAATGCATGCATTATTTAGAGATAGCCATCACTTTTATTAACACTTATTTGTGTTAATTTTTTTTTTTTTTTTTTTTTCGCTACTAGGGCCCCTCACTGCTGTGGCCTCTCCCGCCGTGGAGCACAGACTCCGGACACGCAGGCTCAGCAGCCATGGACCACGGGCCCAGCCGCTCTACTGCATATGGGATCCTCCCGTACTGGGGCACGAACCCGCATCCCCTGCATCGGCAGGCGGACTCCCAACCACCGCGCCACCAGGGAAGCCCTGTGTTAATTTTTTTAATCCTAAAGATTAACTTAAAGTAAAATGTGTTAATTATATATTAGTAATAGTAATAATAGTGTATTGTACTTTAAGTTAACCTTTAGGATAAAAGTGTACAAGTAGGGCTTCCCTAGTGGTGCAGTGGTTGAGAGTCTGCCTGCCGATGCAGGAGACGAGGGTTCGTGCCCTGGTCCGGAAGAATCCCACATGCCGCGGGGCAGCTGGGTCCATGAGCCATGGCCGCTGAGCCTGCGCGTCGGGAGCCTGTGCTTCACAATGGGAGAGGCCACAACAGTGTGAGGCCTGCGTGCCGCAAAAAATAAATAAATAATTAATTTTAAAAAGAAACTTTTGGAGATGATTAATGTATTCATTAATTTGATCTTTGGTGATGGTTCCCTGGGTATATGTATATGCCCAAACTTACCAAAGTGTACACTTTAGATATATTCAGTTTATTGTGTGCAAATTACGCCTCTATAAAATTCTTAAATACTTAATAATAAAAATAACCTTTATATAGAAAGGCACCACTAAAGGTGAGAAAATAAACATCACACAATGAAAACAGATTATTCCTATTGTGGTTATGTAGGCACTTTAATCTTATGCTTCAGGAGTACAAATTTGTAAAACTTTAGTCCAAAGCAGTTTATCAAAATATATGTATATTTTAAAGCATAAATATGTGCATACTCTTTGATCACAAAAGTATACCTCTAAGATTTTACCATAAGTATATTCAAACAAGGATCTTGGATATGTGTAAATGAATTTTATTGCAGCATTTTTATAAATAGGTAAAAAACTGGAAAATTAAATGTCCATGGTAGAGAACTGCTAAAATATATTATGGCAACTTCAAACAAGAGAGTTTGGAATCAATGGTAATTTAGATATTTTAAAAAGAAAGATATTTAAGGTAAAACATTTTATTTTTGCTTATATATGTAGAATATGTGTGTGTGTTATATATACACACACACATTTAAAAAACCCTTACTCTGTGATAACTAATATTCCTAGTGAGTCATGACTAATGCTGTGAAAGCAAGTATACATTTTTTCCAAATAAAAACCTTTTTAGAATAAACAATCAATGAAATCACCCAAACCAAAAATCCACCATTACATAATAGCCTTTTGAATTAATGGGAGAAAGTAAGCCTGTGGAATGAAGACAGTCCCTTTTCCTTCATCTATTCAATAGCTTGATATTAGGACTTTAGGAAATTCATTTACATTAAAGAAATAAACTTAAACTACAAATAATACTTTTTTTTTTACAATTCAGTATATCTTAAAGAAGGAGAATATCTGAGTTCAAGGAAAGAGAAAGGCATAGGAACATCATGACATAAATTAACTTGCTGCCATTATTTTCCATTTCTTAAAAATTTTTTAATGTCATTTATTTTTATAATGGCTTAATCATTTCCAGCACATTAATTTACGAGAATAACATCTAAACTGTTTCTGTTAAATGGAAACCACTGTGGTAGCTGACACAAGTAGACAAGGCTCGTACTAAATGAAATTAGAGGAATTTCCTCTTTATTATAGATTTTGGAAGATCAAAAGGGTTAAGCTTTTTATTTTATAGATTTTTGATGCATGAAAGTTTGTGACAATAAAAGGATAAAGATAATGTGTTATCCTTACCCACCACAGAATACTATAATTTACAAAAGGTATAAATCCAATACTTTCATGCTAGTGGGGACTCTGTACTCTATTTTGCAATCTCAAAATTTTTTCACACGTAAAGTATTTTTTGATTAAAACAAAATCTTGTCATGTATATGTAAATGAATATTATCCTCGTGTAATTTAGCTTGTAATAACATTTCCTAAAAGTACCACTTGGAAAATATTAGAAGCATATATAGTTCTTAAACAGTCAAAAATATAATTGGACTTTCCTTGTCTTTCTCTTAAATCTGTATACACAAACACTGTCAGCTTACAATTTATGGCATTCAGGAAATACCTTAGAAATCACTAGTATCCCAGTCAAGTCAATTAATATATTTAAAACCTATTTATTTTTACATTAAAATTATTACTGTTTGTACTTTGGCTTAATCTAATTTCAATATCCCATGTTTTTGAATAGTAATTGTGCTAACAATTGATTCCAATATGGGATCATTTAAAAATATTTATTCCATAATGTAGTGATTTAAAGTATTAATATATGTGTGAGAAATGCGGAAGTATAATCTCCAATTATTCAAAATCCAAGATATCCACCTTCTCTAGTCTAATAAAATCAGTTAAATCTATAGAAGTGAGTGTTGTGTTGTTTACATTTTTCTGAAAATCTTCAAGATTCAGATTGTGGAGGCATTGAAGAAGTGTAAAAAGGTCGTAAAGTTTGGAAATCTGCCTAAGGGGATTGGTATTCTGTAATGGTCATCTGGATTTGGGAAACAGAATTAAATAGATAAAAGCTTTGAAAGGTAAGGTTCTGATACCCTACTACTAGGTTTTATTAGTATAGTGTGATAGAAGTGGTGAGGGCAGATTTCAGCTCATGCAGTTTAGAGGAACGAAGTCTGATAAATTGATCTCTTTCCCAACAGCTGAATGGAATAATTCAAAAAACCCCTGAAATATCAGTATACTACAGCCACAGTTCTTGGTTTAGGTAACAAGATGGGCTACTGATTTGGAGGTATTACCAAGTTTTATTTTGTTTTCTGTTTTCTAACTAATTGGTTTACATTGTTTTTCAAAATTTATTTTGCTGCATGAGCTTTCTCTAGTTGCAATGAGATGGGGCTACTCTTCGTTGCAGTGCACGGGCCTCTCATTGCAGTGGCTTCTCTTGTGGAGCACAGGCTCCAGGCTCACAGGCTTCAGTAGTTGTGGCTCTTGGGCTCCAGAGCACAGGCTCAGTAGTTGTGGCACATGGGCCTAGTTGCTCCACGGCATGTGGGATCTTCCTAGACCAGGGCTCGAACCCGTTTCCCCTGCATTGGCAGGCGGATTCCTAACTACTGCATGCTGAGGGCTGAGGGAAGCCCTCAGTGTGCATTTAAAAAAAGGCTTATCAAAACCGGTGAATTTTTGTGTAGCCATTTTAATACTGAAGATGGAAGAAAAAAAGCAACATTTTTGGCATATTATGCTTTATTATTCCAAGAAAGGTAAAAACACAACCAAAACACAACAAAAGATTTGTGCAGTGTATGGAGAAGGTGCTGTGACTGATGAATGTGTCAAAAGTGGTTTGTGAAGTTTGTGCTGTTGATTTCTCTCTGGAGGATGCTCCACGGTTGTGTAGGCCAGTTGAAGTTGATAGCGATCAAATCGAGACATTAATTGAGAAAGATGAACATTATACCACGTGGGAGGTAGCCAACATACTCAAAATATCCACATCAAGCATTGAAAATCATTTGCACCCTCTTGGTTACGTTAATTGCTTTGATGTTTGGGTTCCACATAAGTTAAGCCAAAAAAGCCTTCTTGATCATATTTCTGCATGTGATTCTCTACTTAAATATAACAAAAATATTCCATTTTAAGACAAATTGTGATGGACAATGAAAAGGATACTGTACAATAATGTGGAACAGAAGGAATTGTGGGGCAAGTGAAATGAACCACTACCAACCACACCAAAGGCCGGTCTTCATCCAAAGAAGGTGATATTGTGTATATGATAGGATTGGAAGGGAGACCTCTAGTATCAGATCCTTCCCGAAAATGAAATGATTAATTCCAACAAGTACTGCTCCCAGTTAGACCAACTGAAAGCAGCACTCGATGAAAAGCATCCAGAATTAATCAACAGAAAACACATAATCTTCCATCAGGATACTGGAAGACTGCATGTTTCTTTGATGACCAGGCAAAAACTGTTACAGCTTGTCTGGGAAGTTCTGATTCATCCACCATATTCACCAGACATTGCACCTTTGGATTTCCATTTCTTTAGGTCTTTACAAAATTCTCTTAATTAAAAAAAAAATTCAATTCCCTGGAAGACTGTAATAGGCACCTAAAACAGTTCTTTGCTCAAAAAGATAAAGTTTTGAGAAGATGGAATTATGAAGTTGTCTGAATAATGCCAGAGGTAATGGGAAAAAAGAGTGAATACGTTGTTCAATAAAGTTCTTGGCAAAATGAAAAATGTGTCTTTTATTTTTATTTAAAAGCCGAAGGCACTTTTTCACCAACCCAATAGATTGTACCTGTTAATTCCATACTCATGATTTACCTCTCCATTCCCCTTTGGTAACCGTAAGTTTGTTTTCTGTGTCTATGAGTCTGTTTCTGTTTTGTATATAGATTCATTTGTGTTATTTCTTAGATTTCACACATAAGTGATATCGTATAATACTTACCATTCTCTGTCTGATTTACTTCATTTTAGTATGATAATCTCTAGGTCCATCTATGTTGCTAGAAATGACAATATTTCATTCTTTTTTGTGCCACAGTAATATTCCAGTGTGTGTGTGTGTGTGTGTGTCTGTGTGTGTGTCTGTGTGTATGTATATATATATATATATATATATATATATATACATATATATATATACCGTATAAATCTTCTGTTGTTGGACACTCAGTTTGTTTCCATGTCTTGTATTATAAATAATACTGCTGTGAACATTGGAATGCATGTATCTTTTGAATTAGAGTTTTCATCTTTTCCAGATATATGCCCAGGAATGGGATTGCTGGATCCTGTGGTAGTTCTATTTTTAGTTTTTTGTTTTTTGGGTTTTTGTTTTTGCGGTACGCGGGCCTCTCACTGTTGTAGCCTTTCCCATTGCGGAGCACAGGCTCCGGATGCGCAGGATCAGCGGCCATGGCTTATGGGCCCAGCCGCTCCATGGCATGTGGGATCTTCCTGGACCAGGGCATGAACACGTGTCCCTTGCATCGGCAGGTAGACTCTCAACCATTGTGCCACCAGGGAAGCCCTATTTTTAGTTTTTTAAGGAACCTCATAGAGTTTTCCAGATTGGTTGCACCAATTTACATCCCCTCCAACAGTGTGGGAGGATTCTATTTTCTCCACATCGTCTCCAGCATTTATTATTTGTAGACATTTTGATGACTGACTGGTGTGAGGTGATACCTCATTGTGGTTTTGATTTCATTTCTCTAATAGTTAGCAATGTTGGGCATCTTTTCACATGTCTATTGACCATCTATATGTCTTCTTTGGAGAAGTGTCTGTTTAGGTCTTCTGCTCATTTTTTTTTGATTGGTTTGATTTTTTTTTTTCTTTTTTTTTTTTTTTTTTTTGCGGTATGCGGGCCTCTCACTGTTGTGGCCTCTCCCGTTGTGGAGCACAGGCTCCGGACGCACAGGCTCAGCGGCCATGGCTCACGGGCTTAGTTGCTCCGCGGCACGTGGGATCTTCCCGGACCAGGGCACGAACCCGTGTCTCCTGCATCGGCAGGCGGATTCTCAACCACTGCGCCACCAGGGAAGCCCTTTTTTTCTTTTTTTGTTATAGGGTTGTATGAGCTGTTTGTATCTTTGGGGTATTAACCCCTTGTCAGTCACATTGTTTGCAAATGTTTTCTCCCAATCTATAGGTTGTCTTTTTGCTTTGTTGATGGTTTACTTTGCTGTGCAAAAGCTTTTAAGTTTTATTAGGTCCCATAGATTTATTTTTGTTTTTATTTCTTTTTCCTTGGAAGACTGTTCAAGAAAATATTGCTACAATTTATGTCTGAGAATGTTTTGCCTATGTTCTTTTCTAAGAGTTTTATGGTGTCGTGTCTTATATTTAGGTCTTTAACCCATTTTGAGTTTATTTTTATATATGGTCAGGAAGTGTTCTAATTTAATTGGTTTACATGTAGCTGTCCAATACAACTTATTGAAAAGACTGTCTTTTCTCCACTGTATATTCTTGCCTCCTTTGTCATAGATTAATTGAACACAGGTTCGCGAGTTTATTTCTGGGCTTTCTATTCCATTCATTTGATCTGTATATCTGTTTTTGTGCCAATACCATGCTGTTTTGATTACTGTAGCTTAGTAGTATTGTCTGAAGTCAGAAGGGTTATGCCGCCAGCTTTTTTCTTTTTCCTCAGGATTTCTTTGGCAATTCTGGGTCTTTTGTGGTTGCATATAAATTTGGTGTTTATTTGTTCTAGTTCTGTGAAAAGTATCATGGGTATTTTGATGGGGATCACATTAAATCTGTAGATTGCTTTGGGTAGTTTGGCCATTTTAGCATTATTAATTCTTCCAATTCAAGAGTGTGGTATTTTCTTACATTTCTTTGAATCATATTTAATTTCCTTTATTAATGCTTTATAGTTTTCTGTGTAGAGGTTTTTCACCTCCTTGGTTAAGATTATTCAAGGTATTTTTTTTAAAGCAATTTTCAACAGGATTTTAAACTTTCTGTTTCTGATACTTTATTGTTAGTGTAAACAAATACAACAGATTTCTGTATGTTAATCTTGTAATCTGCTACCTTGCTGAATTTATCAGTTTCTAATAGTATTTGTTTGGTGTCTTTAGGGTTCTCTATATAGAGTATCATGTCATCTGTGAATAATGACAGTTTTACTTCTTCCCTTCCAACTTGGATACCTTTTGTTTCTTTTTCTTGTCTGATTGCTGTGGCTAGGACTTCCAATATTATGTTGAATAGAAGTGATGAGAGTGGACATCTCCTTCTCTCTATTTTCTCCTTCTGGAATCCCTATTATGTGTAGTTTGGCATGCTTTATATTACCCCATAGATCTTGTATGTTGCTCTTATTTTTTTCATGTTTCTTTGTGTCTGCTCTTCTGATTGGGTGATTTCCATTATTCTGTCTTCCAGATCACTTATTCATTCTTCTGCATTATTTAGTCTGGTATTCATTGCTTCTGGATTGGTTTTTATCCTGGCAATTGAGTTGTATAATTTTGATTGGTTCCTCTTTATAGTTTCTAGTTCCTCTCTACAGTGATCTGCATTTCTATTGATAATCTTTCTTTATTCCTTTAGCATTTTTCTTACCTTCTTTTTGAACTCAGGGTCTAGAAGACGTGAGTGAGGTCTGATTTATTATTTGTTCTTTCAGGAGATTTTTCTTATTCTTTTAATTGGGAGAATTAAAAATCTCTGCTTTTTCATTTTACTTAACTTTCTCTGTCTCTATTAGTTTAGGAGAAAACGTTATCTCCTGTGGTCTTGAAGGGCTGTTTTTATGTGGGAACATCCTGTGTAGACTGCATGAGTTCAATATTTTTGGTACAAGGGCTCTTTCTGGTATAGATTCCCTTCATGTCTTTCCTCAGAGTATGCTGGATGTTATGCACTTTATAGGGTGTTGGATTGGTGTTGTGACCAGATCCTACATTGGATGTTGGGTGTGGCCCCCTTTGCTCCCTAGCTGTCACAGCCCTGATGGGGGTTGGGTCTGCTCCACAGTTGTTGGAGTAGAAACCCTGAGGGTCAGGTTCCATAAGGCTCTATAGCCCTTGAGTGCATGCTCTGTCCCAAAGGAGGTGTGCACTGAAGCAAGTGAGGCCCATGTGTCCACAGTGAACCTATGTGCCTCGCATGTAGGGGTCCACAGTTTTGCCCAGAAGCAGCTCAGGGTTGTATCCCTTTTTCCACTGTGTTCATCCCAGACCTAGTTCTAGGCTGTGGTGTGGAGTGGGCTGGTACTGCAAGCTGGTTAGTGTGGCTGCAGGAACTGTGGTAGTTGTGTGCAGCCTGGGACCTGGGTTGCCTCTTTGGCAGGCCTCTCCCAGGACCTGTCTATACTAGATCTGGCTTCAAGCTGCGGTGTGAGGTGGGGAGAACTGAAGTGCTCGGAGAATCGAACCACCGTGTACCTCTCCCAAGGGGCTGTCCACCCAAGACGTGGCATTTTTCTATTGCCACCCAGTGTGCATGCAGACAAAGCCTTCCACTGCTGGACCCACCCCTGCCATGTGTGAGTTGCCAATGGGCTCTGAGGTTCAGCTGGGACAACATCCCAGGCCCTCAGGGCTGTCTCCAAGTAGGTAGACCAAGTCCTCCCAGGGTCCATCTGCCTGAGGTTCAGCACCTAGCCACCGTTTGTACTAGCAGTCTCGCCCAGCACACATTTCAGGCTGAGAAGTGCAGCAGGGTAGCAGCTGTCAGCTCAGGTCTCTCTCCTCCCTGATTGCTGGTAAGCCAGCACATGTGTACTCTTCCTGAGCAGATCCAGGCCCCACCGGTGCCCCTTCTGTCCCAGTGGATTTCCCAGCAGGAAAGGGGGCCGCCCCCCAGTGCAAGGACCTGCTGATGTGCACCTTTCCTCCTTCACAAATCCCTTCCAGTGGTGCCAGTCCCATCCTGATGCTTTTTTTTTTTTAAGTCCTACTTAATTATGTGGAGATGTTTCTTGCAGCTTTAGTTGTATTAGAGAGCTTCTGCCCATTTCCATTTGGTTTTCTGTGAGAATTGTACCACGTGTAGATGTATTTTTTTGATATGTTTGTGAGGGGAGGTAAGGTCCATGTTCTCCTACTCTGCCATCTTGATTCTCTCCAGAGTTGTTCATTTTTCTGTTCTTTCTGCTGTTTATATGAAAAGGTTTGGAGAAGACAAGCTTTGTTTATTAACACACAATAATAAACATGTATAGCCAGAACTTATTTGCAATAGTGGGTACAGAAAAGATAGATTTTAAAAAACTCATGTTTTCTTATATTTCATAGCCTCTTTTGAGTTAGTTTAGAGCCAGCTTCGTTCTGATTCATGGACTGTGACAGAAGTGACGTGGGTCCCTTGTGAGAAAAGTCGTTAAGACCAACATCCCTCCTCAATCTCTTCCCCTTCAGTAGTGACCAAGAATTTCATGTGTTGAGATGATTGTGGAACAAGATAGAAACTGCCTAGGTATTAGAATCACTGCACTGAGGATTGGTGCTTTGGAGGGTGTCCCAGGCAACATCAGATTTTGTGTGAGAGAAATATAAGGAGATATACCATTGCTGTGTTTTGCTATATAACATTTCAAGGTCTACTGGCATTGATTAATACAAAGAGCACAGAGATTAATTACACTGGTTAAGAAGGGCACAGAATATAAGCACTGGAAGGTGTTGGTAAAAATGAGGGCAAGAGGACCATCTCATGACAAGATGAGCCTGAGTGGGGTGGTAAGCTAGGTTTAAAAAGGTAGGAGGGAAGGGGATAATAATGAGTAGGAAAAAAGCCACATGGAAGGAATTATAGATAAAATTTTAGGACTATGGTATAATCTACAAAATCTTTTCCTTTACTCTGTTGTTATATGGTGTACAGAACATCTTGATTCTTCGGAGTAATTAAGGAGTGTGGGAAACTGAACTTTACCAGTTATTTTTGTCAATTATACTGGCTCTCATTTATTTCATTTGCCTTAGTCTCCTTCCTCTAAAATAACTACTGTATCAGCCAGGATATCATCAGGGAATGGAGAGTAAAAACTAATTAGGATATGTAAGGAAGGTGTAAAAAGGAGTCATTTACAAAGTTTTGCACAACATAAAGATGAGCATCAAAAATAAGTCTAAACCAACACAAGCATTAGAGTTTCTGTTATCATCCCTAAGACAATGAAAGACAAAGAAAAGGTGCACGTTACTGGGACTGAGAAGGAGAGAGTCTTATAGATAAGTTACTTTGGGGCAATGGCTTTCATTTATGAGGCACAATCATTATAAATCTATCTCAGAGGGAGAGTTAGGGAAACAAATACCCTGATCTCACTTCTCTTTCCAAACATGTGTAGGATTCCTTTTGACAAAGTTGGACTTAAATAGGCTAAAGGATCCTATTGATGCCATGTATATAGGTTGACTTCCTGGAGGAGATAGCAGGGTAGAAAGAGATTAAGGGTAGAATGGAAAGTCAAAGAGGAGATATTTGTCTTTGTTCACACACCTGGATGAAAAGTTCATGTCCCAGACACAGGTGATGTGCAAATCAGGTTAGCTACCTTATAATTAAAGTGATGTCAGTTCTTTCATATTCCCATGTGAAAACTAAAATACTATTCACTACTGTCCTTGTTTCTGGGGCTGGGCAATGAGGTATAAAATGGTATAGATGCCTTCCTCTACTATCCATTCCAGGTTTCCATTGACTTTTATGAGCATCTCAATTGTATATGGTTCTTTACTTGATGGCACGATATGAGTTCTTGGTAGTTTTCTGTGTTTGTATGGTGTGTGTGTGTTGTTTTGCTATTTTTCCTAGGAAATATTTGACAAGGAATTACTAAAAGGCACCCTAATCAACCCTGGGACTCCAAATATAGTCCTACTTGCCCCATTGTGTGGCAGTTGTAACCTACTATATCAAATTGTCAATTTATAAATTGGAACCAAAGTGGTTACTACTGAAGTCAAATTTGTCAATCTACTTAGCCAGTAGTCTTCAAGGGTCTAGCCTGAACCTCTTTGAATGATGGATGTCCTTCAGAGGATGAAGGTGTAAGGTGCCAGAACTTTTACAAGTCAGCTGATACCTGGCACTGTGTTACTTCCCTGCATTCTCTTGATCAAAGCCAATAAAAAGTCCAGCTCAGGTTCAAAGGAAGGAAAAATGGCCTTTAATCTCTTGCTGGGAGACTGGCATGTACAGTTATAGGTAAAATTATTAGTCACCATCTTTGGAAACAATCTACCATACTTACTTTTTGCCATAGATAAATCCAATTATCATTGAATTTGCTGAGCCCTAATGCCAAGTTCAAGGAAGCTTGCACTATAGCTTGAATCTTCTGTAGCATTCTTGCTTGCTGCAGGCCATATCCAAAACACCCTTAAGGAAACTGGGTAAATAGGTTACAGAAAAATGTTCAATGTGGTATATGTTTTCTCCAAAATCTGAAAAGACCCACATAATGTGATGTCATTTTTCACGGTAGTTATGTTTTTCTCAGATTAGAGAGGATAAATTGACTTGCACCAGACCTCTGGACTCTTGAAAATTTAACATCCAGCATTGGTATCTTTTATTAAATAATTTAGTTTTCTTACTTCCTATTCACCATATCCAATTAGCATAACATCATCAATGTAAAGAGCAATGGTTTTTGAGGCTCATAGGTTTTCTCTAGGTTATGACAGAAATGGAAAATTTATATTGCCTTGACATAAGACTTTAATATTTGACAACATTCTGTTCTCTCAAGTAAGCAAACTACTTCTGATTTTATTTAATGATATAAATAGGGGGGAAAGAACCCTTTTCAGGTGAATAACTGCAAACCAGGTCATTGTTCTGCTCATGAGCTTTTGCCTTCTCAAGAGCTGTGTTGGAAGAAAATCAACAATTTTGGAGGACCAAACTATAGCAATTGGAACTGTACCTGTGATTGTTATTAAGAGATGAATTTTTATACTTACAAAGCCAGCTAAGTGCTTAATCCTCCTTGGGTAGCTTTCAGCTTTGTCCCCAACCTTTTATATCTAGTTAAATAACAATATTTTTAGTGACCTGCCTTTATTGAATTTTTTTCAGTGCACATAACTTAGTTAGATTTTGTAGAAACAACTTACTTTTGCCTTCATATTATGCTGGGTCATATGATTTTAATTAAAATTAATTAATTTAGAAAATTAATTAATGTAGAAAAACAAGTGCAACTAACACAAACAGACTTTGGAAAAATACAACCGACTCTTGGTAAGGCAACAATACAGAATTGGTGGGATGGGACCATAACTACTTGGGCATATTAGAGAATAGCCAACTAGCTACAAATTCATCGGGGCACTGGCCATTGGCCAGAGTGTTTTGCACAGAGCCTGCTGTGTCTGTAATCTAGAGAGATGTTTATATCAAGATCAGTTAAGAGAGAAGTTAGTGTACATTTAAAAGACAGAAGATGCTCTGATTAAAACTGAGGCAGGAGACCTGAGGGCCTGCTCTTTCAGTCTACTCCTCATCTTAAAAAGAGAGATAGAGATAGAGATAGGGAGAGAGAGAGAGAGAGAAAGAGAGAGAGATGAGTTTTTCATTGGCCAAACAACCTAGTTAAAAGAGATGTATTAACAGTCTCAGGAGTAGAAAATAAAATGGCAATATTTGGAATTTTGATGAGATATATATTTACCCATCTGGATTTTGCACTGGCCAAAACAGTTAGCTAAATGAGAATGTATTAGCAGACTTATTGTATTAGTTCTTTATTGCTGCTGTAACAAATTATCACAAACACAAGTGATTTAAAACAACACCAGTTTTTCTCTTAGAGTATTTGAATTCAGAAGTCTCAGAGTGTCTACAGGGAAGACATTATGGGGGCTTCAGGGAAGAATCTGTTTCCTTGTCTTATCAGCTTTTAGAGGCCACCTTTACCTCTTGGCTCATGGCCTCTTCTATATAGTATTGTAACTTCTCTCATTTGTGCTCATATCTCCTGACACTGAGTCTGATCCTTTTTCTTCTCTCTTATAAGAACTCTTAGGATTACTTTGGATCCACCCCCAAAGTTGGTTAACCACCCATCTCAAGATCCTTAACTTAATCACATCTGTAAGGTCCCTTTTACCATGTAAGGTAACGTATTCATATGTTCTGATGATTAGCATGTGAATATCTGTTGAAGGCAATTATTCAGCCTATGACACTCAGGAAGAGAAATTTGAGAGAATGGAAGAATAGTATTCAAAATTGTGTTGAAGTATATGTGATATTTTCATTCTATTCTTAATAATTTTAGCTACTCTTCATATTCTCCATATTCTTGTCTCTGCAATTTTGCACAATTTTCACATTTACTTTCTAGTTCATTAATCTCTCTCCAACTTTTTCTAATCTACAATGTAGGACATAGTTTTTATTTATAAACAATTCTACCTTTTTCATTTATAAAATTTCCTATTGGTACTTTTACATAATACTTATAGGCATTTGTGAGTTCCCCCAAATTTCCATTAAACTTTTTATTTGTAGTCAGTTATACTCAGTACAAATCATTTCAATATTTAATGTACATGATAATGTATAAATCTTTATATATTGTTTTGCTGAATCTCATACCTGGTTCGCCATTCTTTGTTTGCTATTAATAGATATATACATATGTATATGTATTATATATATATGAAACAGTATATGAAAGGTTATATATGTGTGTATATATATAAAATAAAAATCAGAAGCATATAAATCCTACTTGTTCAGACCAGTGAAGTGTTACAAAGTGAACACACTTCTCTAACTATACCAGGTCAAGAAGTGGAAAATTTCAGCTCCCAGAAATAGCTTCCATGCACAGTTTCTACCACAAAGATTGCACAATCTTGTCTAACTCTGTATATTATCTTGTTTCAAGATAATGGGTTTTTTTTCTGTAATTTTTTTTCTACTCACCATTTTGTTAGTATTTTGGAGTTCAACCATTTGGGTTAAAATTTATTCTCCTATACTTCTTAAATTTGGGGGCTTTAAGATGTTGGGCAAGTTAATTAACTTTTTTGTACATCGTTTTCTATATCTGCAAAGTGAAAATATGAATAGTAGATACCTGTTGATCTGATCTTAGAATTAATTAAGAAAACATATGCAAACTTGCAAGTAAAGTTTCTGGTATATAAAAGCCCGAATAATTGTCAATAATTATTAATGTTATCATTATTTCCTCATAGTAAATCTGGATGAAAATATTATTATGCCTTTTTATTTATATATAAAAATACTGTAGGCTTTTGATTAGTTAATTTGCCTAATATCAGAGGGCAGTTTATTCAGGACCCAAAAATCTGATAATGACTACAAATTCCACGCATTTTCCACCAGGCTATGATCCTGCTATTGCTTAAGTTAGAGAAAGGGGCAATGAGAATTTTGTGAACTTCAGCAAATATATGTCTCTGTTTGAAATTTTTAGCATAACTTTATAGATGTGACCACGTGAGATCACAGTCAAAAACATCTCAAAACCTTGGGGTATACTAGTTAATTGTCTTCAGCATAGTAGATTAGGTAGCCAATTTTCCTTTGCTTATCATTATATTGATAGATAAAAGATAGATGATAGGTAGTTAGAGATATAAATATATATTTATTCAAACTCAGTTTCAATAATATATAAAAGTTTATATGTTCTTTTATTTACCAACTTATCAATTACTTATTTACCAATAATTTCTAATTAAAAATCAAAGTCTGTTCATGTCTCTGGTTTCTTAGAACTATGTAGAATTTTAAACATTTTAAATCATTCTGTTTTATTTATGAATCTAGAAATACTTACAGTAACAATTCCTTTTTATATTCATGATGTTTTATACTATTTGAAAATAGCTCTGCTTAGTATAATAAATAACAAGATGATAATATAGTGACTAAGTCAGAGTAAGACTAATGTACCACACATCCTCCCTTTTTGGTCCTCTTCTCTCAATTCTTGTTCCACTGGTGATCTTTTATTTTCCTTAGGCTTTATCCATCACTTCTATAGAGACAGCTATGAAAGCAGTAAATTCAAACTTGATATTTTATATTCTTGGATATATTTCGACTTTTCTAAACCTTCTCCTGGAATTTTGTCAAGAAGCTCAAGCACTGATACATTTATCAACTCCCACACAGAAATGGTTTCTACTCTTTATTCACACCACCAACATTTTATTTTAGAGAGACCCTGAGTCAGATAATCATACTGACATTGAGTACCTGAAGAGTGTCACATATTATCTCATATTCTTTACATGTAAAATGCACATATAGATAGGGTTCCTTATTATCCCTATCTTACATGCAAGTGATGAGGAGGCTATGCAACTTGTATGTGGTTTCTCAGCTGTAATTTATGCATCCAGGATCTAAATTCAGGCAATTCCATTCCAGATGTCACTATGAAGTATTACCTTAGTATGAAATCAGGGTCATTTGTTAGTCCTCCAATATCTTTTTATTTATTTATTTATTTGGTTGGTTGGTTGGTTGGTTGCACCGGGTTTTAGTTGTGGCAGGCAGGCACCTTAGTTGCAGCTCGCGGGCTCCTTAGTTGTGGCAGGTGGGTTCATTAGTTGCGGCATGTGAACTCTTAGTTGTGGCACGAATATGGGATCTAGTTCCCTGACCAGGGATAAAACCTGGCCCCCCTGCATTGGGAGCCCAGAGTCTTAACCACTGCTCCACCAGGGAAGTCCCACTCCTCAAATATCTTAATGATTAAGAAAAAAGAGTTGGTAGTGAAGACCCATTTCTTCTCCCCTTATGTAAGAAATTGGAGGAGTAACAAATGACCCTGGATTTCATACTAAGGTAACATTGCATAGTGTCATCTGGAACAGAATTGCCTGAATTTAGATCCTAGATGCACAACTTACAGCTGAACAACCTGATGCAAATTCCATAGTCTCCCATTGCTCATATGTAAAAGGGGGACAATAAGCAATCCTATTTAAAAGTGGTTTGACATGTAGGATAATATCTGACACATTTTACCTACTCAATAAATATACATGTATTTTCCATCCATTCCCACTTATTCATTCTTGCAGCTGTTATTTTCTGTTATTAATTATAAACTGTTAATATATTGTGCACTCTGTTAATTAGTTTTTCTTCCTTGCATTTCCCTGTTTATTTTGGGGCCAACTTCCCAAGCACTTCCACAGACACAGAAAATTTAGATTAATTTGAATAAAATCCCTCTGATTGATTTTCTTCCCTGATGAAACTATTTCTATGACTGACAGCTTACCAATCAGAGTTATATTTTTTTAACTTGAAAATTAATATCTTCATCAGCTTTCCCAAATTTACTTCACAGTGTCCTCCTTTCAGGTAGAGCAAAACAAAATGAAGCAAAAACAAATACAAATTATACCTCTGTCCTTAGCTACCATTATATTTTGTTGGGGATTAGAACATTGGTTTAAAAAGGATTAACAGTAACAAGAAAGCAAAAACAAATACAAATTATACTTCTGTCCTTAGCTACCATTATTTTTTGTTGTGGATTAGAACATTGGTTTAAAAAAGATTAACAGTAACAATAAACATTATAAATAAAACAAATAGCAAAGTAATCATAAAAGGAGAGAGTAACTTCCAAACATGAAAGACTTGATTATAACCTAACAGAATATGTTAACAAAACCAAAAATAAATATACTGCAAACAAATGTGAATTAGTCAATCATATAATCAGAGAACAATGAGAGTAACGAAAGGAAGTGATAGAATTCTCCAAACATTATTCTATGTAGAATGGGCTTTGACCAAAAGATGGAAATTATGGTTCTACAGGCAAGGCATTCCTCAATGTGGTAATGTATATAAAAATGTTGAACATAATAAATATGAACATTACAATCCTTACAAAAAATGGATATGTTAGACTGTCTTAGACTGATGCCATTAAATATTTGAACAAAATAATTGTGGTTTTCTAATTGTACACATTCACTGTGGGTTCTTGATGTGGATTCATGATGAAACATTTCACAGATTTTCTAAAGGTGGGCAATCAACTGATAATGCAGAACAAACCAATTTGTATCTTGTTATAGTTATATATTTAGTTATAAATTGATAATTTAGCATTACAATTTTATATAGTAGCCTAAGAAAATTTAATAATGTCAAAATGCCCCTTAGATATAAACTTAAATAGTGATGGTATTTCAGGAATGGGGGCAGGTATTTCCTGAGCCTACAGGCATGAGGATCCGATTTTTTTGCAGCATAAATGCAGTAAAATTATGAATGGCATTATATCTTTTAAGATTCTTACTTGGAAGCAAAATTAACCAATTCTTGCTAATTTGAGTAGAAAAGTGATTTATTCCAAAGATATTGAATAGGTTGTAGTATCTTCAGAACTTTCCCAAAGCCTGGGAAATAATGCCTCAACTCATATGGTAGGTCAAAGGAAGGTAATACTTTCACTTTGGATGTGCACACAGATAAGCTGGCATCACAGACTCCTCCAAAACTGGCCCACTGGACAATGCTAGAATAGCTACCACTACTTGCCTCTGGACAGTAGATGCAAATCCACCACTGCCTCCAACTTTTACTTTTATTTCTGTCCATGAAGAATTAAATGCTATAAGAATTGCCTTTCTGCCATAAACATCCAGGAAAACAGACAATATATATGAAATAATAATATCCAAACATTGAGCAACAGGCAATGTAGCACTGGGATCATAAGAAAAGGAAAAAAGTAGAGATGTTATACAGTTTCCTCAGTTTATCATTAGAGGCACTTTCTAGACCACAGAGAAGGAGAGGGAACCCAGCCCTAGACAGGTCTGGGAAGAATTTGCATTGCAGCAGCCAGAGTAAAGGTACCTGTTAACACAGGGCAATAAGAAGAGTCATCAGAAAGGTCCTGCCTTAGGATGGGGCTAAATTAGCCCTAGATGAATCTTGCTCTGAGCATGTCCGAAAAAAAACCTTAAAACACACACACACACACACACACACACACACACACACACACACACACACACTTTAAATGGCTGAATTGATTTGTGAGTAACTTAACTGCATGCCAGAACAAAATCTAACACTATTTGAAGGAAAACAACAAAACTCTACGAGCAACAAAATAAAATTCATCGTGCCCAGAAAAATTACCAGGTATCAAAACAAAACAAAACAGGTATATATGACCTGTGCGACAAGAATAATTTTAATAAATCAAAATTGATGCAGAAATGACAGAGATGATCTGTCTGCAGACAAACCAATTACAATATTATGAATATTGCCAAGAATGGGAATGAAAACAGGACAGTAGGAGAGTAAATAAAGATACAAAACATACTTAAATGGAACTTTTATAAAAGAAAAATACAATGCATAAGATTAAAATTCATTGGATGGATTTAATGGCAGAATAGATTACTGAAAAAAATCTGTGAAGTTGAAGATATAATGATAGATATTATCTAAAATGAAGTACAGAAAGGAAAATAGACTGAGAAAGTGAATTGGGCTTAACTGACATTTAAGACAATATAAAGCAGATTCCGTTCATGCATTTGGCATCCTAAAATGAGCAGAATGAGAGAAGCAGGGGAAGGCAAAATATATATTTGAAAAGATAATGTTTGTAAAATTTCTATAAGTTATGAAAACTATAAACCATGGAAACCAGATGTTCAGTGAATCCCAGCAGAATAAACCTAGAGAAAACAATGTCAAGTTACATTATAAACAAATTGTTGAAAAGCTATTTGGGATAAAATCTTAAAAGAAATAAATCAGAGGAAAAAATTGACACATATATGCTATACAGATTACAAACTGTAATAAACATTACATTTCTCTCAATATAAACAAGGCTAAAATAAGCACTTTATACAACTTCGGTACCTTTTAATTTTATCTCCTAAATATAAAATTTTAGAAGAAAAACTACTGGGTCAAAAATATGTGCAATATAAAAACTTTGTATACACACTGCCTAATATCCCTTTGAAAAGTTTGCACAGATTTAGACTGCCACCATCATTTTATACACATTGCTAACCTATATCCTTGTGAAAAGTGAATATTACGATTTGTAATAATTACCAAAATCTAGTTATCCTAAGTAAACCTATATGAGAAAACCCTCCTCATCTTTTCATTTTTTAAATAGTAAGACAATTTCTCATAAAATAATGCCATTTCTAAAGCTTGGCTTTTTATATCCATTCTGACTTTTGCTCTGAATCTTTTGAGCTCTTTGACTTTTACTATTACTTTGAAACTTTTAAATAGATTTAATATGTTAATGAATCAAATATAAGAGATACTGAAAATAAAATGGCAAAGAGATAAAAGTAAGTTAAGACATTTGGGTGGTGGAGCCAAGAGACTTGACATTGAAATACAACAATTTGGGCTTCCCTGTTGGCGCAGTGTAATGAACTGAAGTGAAAATTGTTATTTTGGTTTTAGGGTTTAGTATTTTCCACAGTTCAGAAGATGGTGAAAGGGCTTCCCTGGTGGTGCAGTGGTTGAGAATCTGCCTGCTAATTCAGGGGACACGGGTTTGAGCACTGGTCTGGGAGGATCCCACATGCCGTGGAGCAACTAGGCCCGTGAGCCACAACTACTGAGCCTGCACCTCTGGAGCCTGTGCTCCGCAACAAGAGAGGCCGTGATAGTGAGAGACCCATGCACCATGATGAAGAGTAGCCCCAGCTTGCCACAACTAGAGAAAGCCCTCGCACAGAAACAAAGACCCAACACAGCAAAAATAAATAAATTAATTAATAAACTCCTACCCCCAACATCTTCAAAAAAAAAAAAAACAAATACAACATTTTCCAGGAAGTGTAAAAAATCAACAAATGTAGCAGAGGCAATACTTAAACACCAGCAGAAAATTTAGTAGAGCTGAAGAAAAAGCAGGATCTGTGGATTGAAAGCACTCACTGTGTTCCAGGCTGGACTGATAAGAAAAGAAATAAACATAAGCAACATTCCTAAACCCTAATAATAAATAGAAAATTTTACAAGCTCCTGCACAGAAAGTGGAAATTATGGACAGAGTGGTATATGACCTCTGAACTGGAGTGTTGTAAGCATGAAGTTGGAATTCTATCAACAGTCTATCGAGACAAAAGATTGCAAACTGTGAAACCTTATCTGTCAGGATGAAAGAAATATACTGAGTATAGCAAGGAACAGACAGTATATCAACCATGTACAACAACTGAGAAAAATTCATGGAAAAATACATTTACCAAATAACAATTAACCAGAGCAGCAACCTCAAGATGGGGAAAGAAGAGAATGAAAATATTGTTGACCAATGACTCGTGACTGGGGAATTACTTTTTATTATTATTACAGTACCCATTAATATTTTGGAGTTCCAATTTTCTAATTTAAAGCAGGTTAAGGCTCCTGTAAAATGATTACACACATTTGATATAAGATGGATATGATATCAGAGCTAAGCAAGGTGAAAAAATTCTGGGGCCATTGATCAAGAAAGGAAACATTGGGACACAATATCAGAAAAATTATCAGAAGAGTGTACACAATTTTCACAAAACATCAAGTTGAATATGTGCAACAGTTCAACTGAGTCAGGAGTTAAGGAAAATCAGAATGAGGTAATTGAACCAAGAACATGCAAAATCAAAGGAATAAGATATGCAGAAACAAGCTGAGTGAAAAGAGAGGGACTTAGAGTTGTCTTCAGAGCTGTATGTGCATTGCAGCTACATTGTATGCTTTACCTCTATGAGGCATTGCTTTATATTTTATAGCCCCATACATATTGATCATAGTAATCTCTTGCTAACTGACTGACGGGGGAAGAGTCCCTAATAGATCTCTTTCTGCATTTTCGTTTACCAGTGTCTATTTTTCAGTACTCGCATGGCATATAAGATGACTACTTTTACTTCTTTCCCCAAAGACCCCTGCAAAGTATCCACACATACAAACACACATATGATCACATAAGTCTGTTGATTTTTGTCTTCTGGGCACCCATAAAATGATATCTGGAATATATTTGTTGACAAAAATGACCTAATACAATGTGTCCTTCTTCAGACTTTTCTACTTTTTCTCATCTGTTGCCTCCATATGTCCTGCATAGTAGCAAAACTGAAATACAAATATTTCTCAAACTCATCATGTTGTTCTTCTGTTTTTGCCTATACTGTTTTAACTTAGAATTTTTTATTCACTTTTGTTTTCTATCTATCTTAAACTTTAATTTTTAAAGACTTAGCCCAAGTTTCATTCATCTGTCAGACTTATTTACTAACCTAGTCTGTTACTCACTGCATTCTAAAGAATTATGTTAATATCTTCACACATCAATATAGCATTTTATTATAATTATCTGATTGCAATCATAAGTTATACAACTCAGAATAAGAAAAAAAAATTATTTATCTCTACATATCCAAATTATAACACAATAACTGATATCTGATAGTTGCTCAATAAATAAATTTGAGAGAATGAGTAAATCTACTATAATATATATTTTACTCTTGTTGTTTCTTCATTAAACTAATTATACTATTTGTATCATTGACATTAAAGTTTATTCTGACTTTCTGTTTGTTTTACTGAGGGATTACTACCATAGCAGGCATCAGTCCACATACTTTCCTTAAAATGGTAGTGGTGGGAAAATCTAATTACAGTCGTTGTTTGTTAATTCTTCCATTCTAATATATTTGTCATGTTTTGATAAATTTTAAAAACCCTTAATAATTAAAATACTCAGTTTAATTGAAATATAAAGTTTCTGGGAGAGTAGATTAATAGTTTTGACATTTAAGGCTGAATTTTGATGTAGGTTCCATAATTACATATACAAACTTTCCATGTGAAAAGAAAATTTACATGTACAAATTAAACAGAATAGTTAGATTTCTTAGTAAACCGTTCACATACAAGTGACTTTTGAAAGTCACTTTGAACTTTTAGAAAATTAGGCCCCTTAATAAGTTGCTATGACTTTTTAAAAAGTTACAGAACTGGTATACTTTTAACAAAGAAAAGAAAACTAACCTTTTAAAACACATTATCAGCTTATATCTTGATACCCAAATGACCAACAGTTTAATATATATTAAATATAACCATTTAAATTTTTTGATGATATACTCTCACAACCTTAAAATTCACAATTGATCAAGAAATACATAATAAAATATGAACTGTTTCAATACCTGAGAAAATTTAAAAAAGAAAAACTCTACCTTCTATATTTGTAAATGCATATACATCAGCAATAGTCCAGTTAAGACAGAGACATGGATGGACCTAGAGACTGTCATACAGAGTGAAGTAAGTCAGAAAGAGAAAAACAAATATTGTATATTAATGCATATATGTGGAATCTGAAAAAATTGGTATAGACGATCTTATTTACAAAGCAGAAATAGAGACACAGACGTAGAGAAAAAAACATATGGATACCAAGGGGGAAGGGGGGGGTGGGATGAATTGGGAGATTGGGATTGACATATATACACTATTGATACTATGTATAAAATAGATAACTAATGAGAACCTACTGTATAGCACAGGGAACTCTACTCAATGTTCTGTGGTGACCTAAATGAGAAGGAAATCCAAAAAAGGGGATATAGGTATACATATAACTGATTCACTTTGCTGTACAGTATAAACTAACACAATATTGTAAAAGCAACTATACTCCAATAAAAATTAACAAAAAAAAATAGAAATTCAGTAAGGGCCATTTAAGAACACAAAGATGCTTCTAATGGAAGACAGAGTTTGGCATTGCCTTTTACTGAACTGTGATGAACATGAGAATACATGTGACATTGATAAAGAGAAATAAGACTTAAAATAAGACCTTGTTAAGATCTTTTCTCATGCTTAATTTTCCCCTAGTTTCTTATTCCTTCTTTCCCCTACCCCCAATTCCAGCAAACCCACTCTAATACTGAAAGAGTCAGAATCCTTGGCTAACAAACCGGGGAAAGGAGGCAAGTTGACAGATGGGTGTATAGTAGCTAAACATGTTCCACATCACTTTCTCTCTCCAGAATTCTTTTAGGAAGTAGGTCTAGGGTAAGAGGGTTGTGACCTTGTTCTATGACCAAAAGTGTCCAAGATATAAGATATTTTAATTGTCTGAACATCTGCAAGGAAAATATTAAAATATAAGATTTTTGTGTTTTATGATCTCATTGTCTTGGGTTGCCCAACCTAATGGTAAACACATTAAAAGAATATAGGAATGTGCTTAAGTTTGACTCCAAAGAAAGACTGTCCAGTGTCATGACTAAGATGAATCCTTTATAGTCAGTCACTAGAAGATTTAGACAAACCCAAGTGAAAAAATGTTAACAGTTAAATGAGAACACACCCATTATGCATATAATTATTTACTTTATCTGCCCATACCTTGTCTGTTAAAACAGCTAGCAGTTCATGTATAGCGGTTCTGTTTTGTTTTATTATAATAATTAATAAGTTACCTTCCAAAATGTTGACTTACTGGACCCCAATTTGGGTGCTTTTGAAATAGAAGTTACCTAAAAAACATCTCCAGTTCATCATTCGTATATGAAACTACCAAATGATTCACTATTCACTTGATTGAATCACTACTTATATTTTTTTGTATTGCTCAACAGTTAAAATTGTGATTTTACTTGATTTTTGTATTGCTGAACAAATTTAATAATACATCCCCATTTTGTGCTATCACTTACTATCTATATCCAGATACCATGCATATTATCATTATATTAGACTTTTGGCTTAGTACTATCACCAAATACCTATTCAAATATCTGTCAGGGAGTTCTGGAAAATATCAGTCTCAGTGGTAGCTTCAGAGAAGTTGCTCAGTGGTTCTATTTTTTTCTATCACAAATAATGCTATTGACTTTAAAGGTACAACTAGACAACTTGGAAAATAAGCCTCACCTAACCCTAAGAACTATTTGTTTCGATTTGGTAGCTGGAAGGCTTATACTTATTAAGAAATACTGCATTTTTTTTTAGAAGCCGTGTCCAAAATTTTAAGAAGCTGGATCAATTTGTCCAGCAGAGTAGAGGTTCTTTCCCAGGGCACATACCATACTTTATCTACCTTTTCACTATGGCAACTTTGTAGTTTTTTAGGTAAGAATTACAAGGGCTGATGATACAATACTTAATATCCTGACCCAAGCATAAGCCCTAGGATTAAAACTTTAAAATAATTTACAAAAACAATAGTTTGCTTTTATCTGTTCCTAAGATTTTTCTCCTACATACTTAGTTCTCAGCTGTAATGCCACTTTATTGAGAACCCTTTCCTGATGTTATTTTTCCATGATCCATATTAAAGTTTCTTTACTTACAATAACATTGGTTTTACATTTTATTATAATAATAAATATGTTATGTTATTATTACAATGGTGTGATTGTCTGTCGTCTTTGCTCAACTGTGACTATAAGCCCTGAAATGACAAGAACCATGAGAACCTTGTTCTTTGCTCTACACTCAGTAATCAGGAGAGTGGCCAGAACCTTTAATTACACATAAACATTTGTTAAAAATGGAATTAATATTGGACCTTGTGTGGAAGGTGATATAATTATTATGGGGTAATTATTTGGTATAAAATACTAGACCGAGGTGTAGTTTGTTAGATTTGTCACATTTAGTTCAAATGAGAAATATTTTTTTCACCAGTCTACTTCAGGATACTCAGCTTTGTCATGCCCTAGGAAACTCAACATTGTATTTTCCTGTGTTCCTCTGTAAATGAGGGATCATACATGAAGATTCGTTATCACCCCCTAAATGCAATAAGGACTATGGTGGAGATAATCTTGAATATTCTGTAGCTTTCTGGACACAAAAAATAAATAGTGCCCAAGGAGGAAACAAAGCAATGTTAATGAGTCCGTGAAAGCCATAAAATACCAGTTCCTGGATTTCAGATTTGCATTTCAAAGTGATTCCCACTGATAACTAGTAAAATGCATTTTTATTGTTTTTACTCAGTTGGCTTTTAGTCTTAGGTATCCTACTAAATATCACTTTAGTTTCATATTTGCATTAACTGTTACTACTTTATTGGCCTACAAATAGTTCACATAGTATTACATTACAGGAATGTCATTAGTATGGTGATCCCACTTAATGCTTCATGTTCACTTTCTTTCTTAAAACAATAAAACAAGCTTAGGTGAATCATTTTCTGCCCATGTCTCACTTCCATTTTCCAGATAATTTTTTTTCTAACTTGCATGTACGCTATTCATCTTAAGAGGGATTAGGGGGCTTCCCTGGTGGCGCAGTGGTTGAGAGTCCGCCTGCTGAAGCAGGGGACACGGGTTCGTGCCCCGGTCTACATCAAAAAAGTGGACCAAAATAAAATTCATATAGTTTTTCTAAACCTTTTAGAAAAATAACATTTTATTTGAATTTGTGTTATTGCAGGAATGATGAAGCTGTGACAGAAAGTGCTAAATGTTTTAGGCCACAGGCTAGCTTTTTCAGCCCAGATTTATCGGGTAGACAGATTTTTTTTTAAATAAAGGTTCATCTACAAGTTGACAAAAATAATCCATTGATTAACATTTAGATTTAGTGAAATAATAAAAAAGAACTCTGAAATAGAGGTAGAAATTCAGGTTTTGGTTTTGACTCTGGCATTTATTCATTGTGTTACTTTCAATATTTTATCTTTAATTGCAAAAGGCTTCTCTCTTGATATATACCACTTGTTATTTCCAGGGTCAGTTTGTATAATAAGTCTAGATTCCTAGAGCATCATTCTACCTTTAGTACTCCATGAGACTCTGCTAAGGTTGGATTCAGTCAAAAATGGAAAACCTCAGGGAGAGGAGAGCTACTCTTCAATCAAGTCTTCTTGAGCTAGATCTCTAATCCCTAATATATAGATAATAATTTTTGCCCTATATCATGAAGCATGGTCATCAGATAATATGTTTGTGAATTTCCACCCAAGCTAAGTGAGAAGGCTAAAAAAAGAAAGGCCAAATGTCTGTAACTTGATGATTCTAATTCAAAATATTGATTAAGCCAAAAGTTCTTTACTGTTTTTAAATTGAAATGATCGATGATAAAGAAAATGATACTGGAGTCAAGTTTGAGCTGACAGACTCTATATATACACAGAGTATGTCATTGACCATGTTGTTATTAAAATTATGCATTTCTGGTATTAATATAAAACCTAAATGAGAAGGTATAACATCATGTTGAAATATTCTTAGTCTCATATTCTATGATGATAAAACTGATTGGGAATCCCTTATGCACATAAAATTATGTTTCCTTCAGCATGTGTTCCACCTATATAAAAAAATTAAACACATATTTCTGTGGCAAATAGGTTACAAATCCTTAAAAAATAGGTTTAAATTAACTTGCATTATCTGTAGGGAATTCCCAAAGTTTGAATAAAATTTTCTGAAACTTATTTAAAATGCAATCATTATTTTATTGCTCACAATTGTTTAAAATCACTATAAATTTCAGGAAGTTTAACCAAGAGTATGAATGTTTTCATATTACTAAAACACCATATGTAAGAGTTCTCATTTTTGCAGTACAATGGGCTTATACTCCTTATATACATTTATAATATTTAGCACTAATTTTCCAGCAGACCATTTATAACCATTAGCATTATAGGGAACATCTTAGCTCAGATATTTTCTCTTTCTTTTCTTTTTCTTTCTCTTTTGTTCTTTTCTTTTTTTGCAATTCCAGTCACATTTAAAACTCCAAAATGGAGACCTTTTCTTGGCCTATGGTTTCACATTTTTCATTATTTTGTGCTGTAGGTTTTTTTCATTGTCTATAATTCTGCTTCTAATTAACACAAATCTCGTTTCCCATAAAAGCATTTTAAAAATTAGTACTGTTAGACTGCAGTTAAAAGTAAAGGGCTTTAGATGAGCAAGAACAGTTGCTCCTTGTATTGCATATTTCCAATATTGACTATCCATTAGTTTGAGGCACAGGTATGTGAATCAATTAATACATACATTGAAAAATAGTTTTCTGCATTATGCTGAGTGTGCACTGATGAGTAAAGTCACAGAAAATGTGGATGAAACAAGTAATATGATGTAAAGTAGCTAGAACTATTAATAGAGCTATCTAAAAGTACCTGTGTTAGTAGAAGAAAGCAATAGTAAACTCTCCTTGAGGTTCTCAGAGACAGTTTAATTAGGAAATTTTGGTTTTAGTCTTAAAATACTGGTAGAATTACACCAAATGGACAAAGGCCAAAGTTTTTCCAAACAGATACCAGAGCATCTGCAGATGTTTACAGAAATGAAGTAACATGTTATATTTGAGAAACTATAGCTTGATTGGGTAGAAGACAGAGAAAGCAAGTATAACAATAGTAAAAGAAAAGGGACAAGGTCAAATCAGTGAGGGTCTTTTTTGTCAGGTCAGGACAAAATTTGGATGTTATCCTATAGGTGAGAGGAGAACATAAAAGGGATTTATACAGTGTATAGCATCATCAGAGTTATTTTTGAGTCAATTACTCAAATATTTAGCAGATAAATTAGAAGAGAAAAAAAGCAGAGGCAAAGAGATTACATAAAATAATATTATACTTACATAAAAACTAAATAATAAATTAGCACAACAATATGAATGGAGAAAAAGGAAGAGTAATTGGCAGCATTGCCAAATTCATGAACATTCAGAGGTTGGAGTTTAGGGAACTTTGAACTTGAATCTCAGGTCTCAGCTTCTGAATTGGATAGTTGGATAGGTGATAGTATCATCAGCAAGAGAGAAAATACAAGAGAAAGATCAGATTTGCCCTGGGATCATCGAGGTGAGAGAAAATTACTTAATGAGTTTAGTCTTACAGGTGACTGACTTGAAGTGTGGCTAATACAGTGAAGTTTGGTCAACAAACACATATCTAAGAAGTTATCTTATAGGTGGTTAAAAAAAATTATGGAGTTGGATGATATGGCTCATGAGAAAATTTCCAGAGTGTGCATACATGGCCAGAAAAAAATTAACCTCAGAAAGTAATTTATTTATATTTGTATGTTTGTATTTATTTGAGACCTGCAGGTATTTACAATAATTTTGTTTTTAAATGTACATGGGTTGGGTTTGCATTCTCCTGTTGTCAAATAAGTATTTTACCATTCTTTTTAAAATTATACCTGTTCACATCACTTGTTTATGTCACCTGCATAGCTTCTGTGTAATAAGAGTTGAAAATACCTACTGAGTATTTTGCCAGGCTATTATAATATGTGTAATACTAGTTATAGTTTATATTAAATATTATTATCTATAAAACATTGTGATAGATTCTCACAAAAACTCTGAGGTCTTAAAATGATGTATAAACAAAGCAATAGCGAATGCTATTTTTATAAATTCTAACAAAAATAAAATTCTGCTAACAGCATTTTCTCATATTTGTAGCAGCTAAGATTGTTCCACACTTAAGGCTCCAAATTTAAACTTTATTCTATTAAAAACACCGTTGAAGAAACTAGTCTATTTTTTTTTCCAGAGAAAAACAAGTGTGAAAAGTTTTAATTTTAAGGTGAGATTTGTCCCACTATTTTATTGCTTTTTCATCTTTTACAAAGCTTGAATCTGACTTCTACATACACAGAATAATCTGATTTTAAACAGAAGTCTCCCACATTGAAATTATGTGCAGGATCATTTTGAAACCCAAAGTGTTATTTTTACATGTTAAAAAGTTGTCTATATTTGAGCAACAGACAGCTATCAAGCCATTTTTTAAATCTTTGAATACTTATAATATCAATTAGCTTGAGAAACATATTAATGGAAAGAAAAGTGTATTATATATTATTAAAATTCAGCAAACCATAAAATGGTAAGAATGGCATAGCAAAATCATTTTTATATTATTGTTACTTATATGAAATTACCTAACATAACTCAATTATAATATTCCTTCATGTAAGCATTTGAAAATAATATGCCTTATAACCTAATAAAAATCAAAGTAAAATCCATGATAACTAAAAGAGACTTTGATAATAATTTTAAAAGTAAGATTTTCTTTCTAGTCCTGAAATATTGGAAGTGTGTTAATTCAATTATGATTCCCTTGTAACACTTCAACAGTGCCTGGAATATGGTAAGCATTTCAAGAAATGTTTTTTTTGAATTAAAGAAAGAACAAATGAATTATGAATGGATGCATACATAGATATAAATAGTCCTAGATCTTACTATTATCCCAATTCCCAGAAGCTGAAAGAAATTTAAGTGTGAACTGAAATATATCAGCTTTACCCAGTACACATTAAGGAATGGCTGGGAAATGTTAGCACTGTGTCAGATACAGCCCTACAATGTGTCCGCTACTCAACCAGCAACAGTGGTTTTGATTTTGAAGTGAAACTAAACCTCGTGAGACCCAATAGGCTTTACCCAGGACAAAATCTACATAGCCTAAAAACAGGATGTCATTAAAGTGGATATCTCATGATGACATGAATGTTCTAGATTTTCTCCATATGTGGTGAACTTACTGTCATGAGAGATGTGACTGAGAGAGAATGGATCAATTCATTTAGAAAAGCTGTCATCTCTGGAGTCACTTCAGCTTGCATACTTGCTAGCCAGGTAGCCCTTTCAGTAATATGTAACTAGCTTCTATTCTCCAGTCCACCTGTGTTCACAAATAAAGTTTAATCATTAACTTTTCAATGATAAATAAGTATATCTATGAGGTATAGAAGGTTAGTTCAATTCAGTTAACCTCACCAGATACTCATTTACCCTAGACCTAGATTAATTCTAGAAATGTATTGAGTTGGTGTTGCAATTAAAATCCAAACCTTGGGCATTGCTCAGTGAAAAAGTAAGCATAAACCAGCTACTAACCCTTTTCTTCCATGGTGTCTGTAGAAGCAACTCTAGGCACATTCTCTTGACAGAGCTTCTTATCAAAGAGAACTTAAAAATGCACAGACTAAATCAAATTCCTTGCAGGCATTAAAGTTTGGAGACTCTTTACCAATTCCTTTGGACATCTCCCAATTTGCACTTTTACCCACAAAATCAGTGTTTGTCCCTTATTAGCCAATAACACTGAGTCACTCTCACTATTAATTTTGCTTTTATCTTTTATTTTTATTAATTGAGGTTAAGGGACATACAATAAACTGCACATATTTAAAGTATTTGATAAATTTCAGCCATTAAAACTGTAACCTCAATCATGATAATGAACATACCCCTCACCTCCAAAAAGTTTCTCTACCACCCTCTTCACAACCCAATTCTTCAGCCAACCAGTGTATTGTTTTTTTATCACTATAGATTAGTATACATTTTCTAGAACTTATGTTTGAAAAGTATAAAGTATATTTATTTTTGTTTGGCTTCTTTCACTCCACAGAATTATTTTTGAAATACATCCATGTTGTAACATATATCATTTCTTTTAATTTCTGAATAGTATTCTGCTATCTGAATATAGCATAGTTTAGTTTTTTCATTGACCTGCTGATAAACATTTGAACTGTTTCCATTTTTAGGCTGTTATAAATGAAACTACTGTGAACATTCCAGTATATCTCTTCATTCGGACATATGCTTTCATTTCTCTCAGTTAAATACCTAGGAGTGGAGCTTAGGATTGTATCTAGGATTAATTACTTATTAATTAAATACCTAGAATTGTATGATAGATACATGTTTAAATGTATTATATTAATTCAACAAACAATTATTGAATGCCTGTTATGGCGAGCTGCGTCTGACCAGCAGAATAACAGTCGCCACACGCTAGATTCTTCTCGTATCACACTTTATTGGAGTACAGCTTGGTTAAGGAAAGATGGAAGGAAGACCCCGCAGCCTTAGCGGCAGCTGCCTATATAAGATTCAGGGTACTGTGCAAGTCTCTGACTGGTTCATATCGAAGGCATAATTACACGTCGCCTTCGGACTGGTTACTGCTCTAAAACCTTGTTAGCATATCTCAACGCATGCGCACTGGCTACCGGATGGATGACTCAGCTTTTTCTATCCTGCTTTGCGGCAACGCTTTGCCGCGCCCCACATCTCCCCCTTATTTATTTACTATAGCACAGTGAAGTTTTGCCGGTACACATGCTCACACCATGGTGTGTTCACGGTTCAACGGCAGTTTTTCACTGGCACATCTATGACACCCTCCTGCGTGCAATGCCATCATAGGGCGGCAGGGTGCAAGGGCTGTCTATGGCACATCTACGACACCCTCCTGCGTGCAATGCCAGCATAGGGCTGCAGGGTGCTAGGGCTGTCGAGACCTAAAACAGAGCTCCCTATGGAGGTGCAATGGCAGCAAGGCCTCTCCGTGCAAGGGCAGTCATCTGGGATTATTCAGGGCAGAGAGCCAGGCTGCAGGGGAATCACCTTCACCGATAGCCAAAAGCGCCTGAGTGAGCAGAACCTTATCTCGACGCGCTCGGATACGAATTCGACAGACCAACCAGAGACATAGCACAATCCCAAACAGGCAGCAGGCTGCAAACGTAGCTACTCCCACCCACTCTTTGAAAAAGGAGAAAGCAGAGGAGAGCCAAGAGGTAAAGTCCCCGAAAGTAACTGGCTCCAGTTTGGTAGCATTAAGCCGCAATATTTGAATCTTCCGTTTCAGTATCATCCGTTCCGCCTCTCGGGACCAATTTCCCGCTAGGAATCTTCCGATCACTCTTTTATTGAGTGCATCTGGAACGAGAAAAGGTGTGACACACACATGGCCTACATGCTGCATGCAGCCCACTTGTATGAGGCCATATAAATCATCCATGGCCTCTTCCAATAGATTGATTCTTTCATTGGTAGCTAAAATGCCACTCACAATATGAGCATCAAATCGAGTCTGTTCTTCCAAAATCTGTGAAGTTTTTGTCACAATTTCATTGATTTCTCCTGCGGCCTTAACTTGGCTCGCCATTGCTACACCTGCGGTAACCGCTGCGGTGGCAGAAATGGCTATTGCTGTGACAATGGCGGCAGTAATGCCAAAATCTCTTTTAATACGAAGCAAATTTAAAATGGGGAAATTATTTGGATCTGCCCGAATCGGAATAGGTACGAAAGTAGGCACCCGCACCACGATGGCAGTGGTAACCTGAGTCCCATTCCAACACTCAGACAGCCAGCAGTGGCCAGATCTCGTGCAATTTGCACTGTTATTAGTAAGCAGCAGCACAAAGGGCGATTTCACACAAACCGCTGCTGCTGATCTGGTGTAATTATACACTGATTCATATGTTTTCATGATCTTAAGTTTATATCTGGTCCCATTGGAATATTGCACCGTCCCAGAAACATTGTAATAGGTACCATTACTTTGCTGCAACATGGCCAAAGCAGAGATATCCATGCTGGCCCCCACTTCATTAATCAACAGCCAGGAGTAAAATGGCCACCCTTCAAAAACCCAACGCTCATTAGTGATTTTATTCTTTCTACCCATATAAGACTTCAAATCAGGGGAAAATCGAAAACCTGAGCTAATTTCATATTTCGCTAGGGTTCTATCTTGACATTGGGTGAAAATCGGGGGTGATGCCGTATCTGGCTCACAGTAGGGAGCAACAATGGTCCTATTAGCCAGTACACAAGAAGAGTTTTTCCTTACTGGAACTATGCCTGAATGCTCCAAGGCAAAGGTAGTGACATTTGCCTCGTCAGTGCCATTGATTCCCGTACCCTGACCTTGTTGGGCTCCAGAGGCAATCTGCTGTAACGCTTCCGTCAAAACCTTTAATGGAACTATACTATGCCTTAGTGGGCTTTCCCACGCCTGTAATATTCCTTTTTTCAAAATAATACAATCCTTGTCAGTATCGAAACTGAAACAAAGACTTCTGTTCAAAACTATATTACTAGCATTATAAGGCACCCAATCAAGCTTTAATGGCGTGGTGCATGCCGCATTCATATCACAGCTAGTGGAATACAGCATAGGGAGCACTCTACTCTGGGAATGCACCGGCATGGGAACTGGCCAGGTCCGGCTGATTCCCCAAAAGGTCAGGTTCTCTGCCTTGAGCAAGGGAAGAAACATTACGATCATCCATTGTTGCATCATCCGTGCGACACTCGGCATCCCTTTCGAGTTTCTCTTCCACGCTCCGTGTCAATCTTGACGGCACCCAAATCGGGTCCTGATCCTGTGGAGAGACACAAAGAGATCCCCTGGATCGAGCAATAACGCGATCCGGGCCTTTCCATTGGTTGGATAATACATCTTTCCACATCACTGTACTATATTCTTTATGAGTCAATGCCACATGACACTCTGCAGCAGTTTTATCATCATCATGCACATTCAAAAAATTTATGGTAAATAAGGCAAGTGATAATCTCTGTTTGGGGGTGCAGTTCTCTGCTATTCCCCCTTTTTGTTTAAATAATAGTTCTTTGAGTGTCCGATTGGCACGCTCTATAATCCCTTGGCCTTGTGGGTTATAGGGCAAGCCAGTAACATGCAGCACCTGCATCCGTTGACAAAAAAGAGCAAAACTTTTAGAACTATAGGCTGGGCCATTATCCGTCTTTATCTTGGTGGGCTTACCCCAGGCTGCCCAGGCCTCAAGGCAATGGGTAATAACATGGTGAACCCGTTCCCCAGAGAGGGGAGTTGCATGAAATACTCCCGAGCAAGTATCTACTGACACATGTACATATTGTAGTTTTCCAAACGAAGAGACATGAGTGACATCCATTTGCCATAACTCATTTGGAGCAACACCTCTGGGATTAACACCAACATGTTGGGCAGGCAAGAACTGAGCGCAGGCAGAGCAACTTTTCACAATGTGTCTAGCTGATTCCCTGGTAATATGAAATTTTTTTTCTTAAGACCGTAGATGACACGTGATATAGGTCATGAAATTCTTGAGCTTGCACTACGGGATCCAGCGCTACCAGAACACGTGTAGCCAGGTCAACTTGCTCATTTGCTTTTGCCATAGGGCCAGGCAACAAGGAATGTGCTCGAATATGAGTAATATAAAAGGGCTGCACACGCGACAATATCTGTAACCTTATCCCTGTCAATAGGGTCGCTACTGTACTAGATGATTTCACATAGGGTGTAATTTTCCAAGATTTTTACTGCATTCACTACATATAATGAGTCAGAAATTAAATTAAAGGGCTCCTGAAAGCGTCGAAAAACTTCCAACACCACCTGACATTCTACAACCTGCGGAGTGCCGGGTCGATAGTTCATAACCACCGGCTGTTGTCCTTGGACCATATAAGCTCCTTTTCCTGATTTAGATCCATCTGTGTAAATGGTTAAGGCATCATCCAAGGGCTGTTGCACAGTAACTTTTGGAAAAATAACAGGTTGTTGAATCATGAACTCCAATAGCTCGCTTTTAGGCAAATGATTATCAATTACCCCGGAAAAGGTATAAATAAGAATAGCCCATTCAGAGGTAGTTGCAGTTAAAACCTCTATTTGATTTTTCGTATAGGGGACTACAAGTCTGTCTGGTGAGTTTGCAAAAGAGGAAACACATTGTTTAATACCTAATAGAGCTACCTCAGCAACCATGGATGGATAGTGCGACAGGGTTCTCATCCCCACAGATTTAGTGTGGATCCAAAGCAAGGGTCCATTTTGCCATAGAACACCAGTAGGAAACCCCAAGGTGGGGAGAACACACATCCAAATAGGCAGGGTAGGCTCACAGCGCAGCAATTGTGCCTTCATAAGGGCCTGTTCCACCTTATGGAGTGCTTTCCGAGCTGCAAGAGTCATGCGACGCGGGGAATTAAGATCAGGATTGCCTTCTAATATTTCAAACAAAGGCTTCAATTCCAATCGAGTCAAACTTAAATATGGTCGAACCCAATTTATGTCTCCTAAAAGCCGCTGGAAATCATTCAAAGTGGTTAAGCTACTGGTCCGGATTTCAATTTTGGGGGGAGTAATTGTAGTCTCATCAATAGTGGTCCCTAAAAATTTTATGGCATCTCCTTTCTGAATCTTTTCTGGGGCAAGAAACAAACCTTTCGTTCTCAAATGTTCAGCTAATTCACCTAAAACGTTATCAAGTAAATCCATACCACGGGCCGCTAATAACACATCATCCATATAATGGATGATTCTTACCCCGGGAAATTTGTCTCGTACAGGTTGCAAAGCCGTGTCAACATACAGCTGGCACATAGTAGGACTGTTAGCCATGCCTTGAGGAAGCACAACCCATTGATATCTCCGATCAGGCTTTTCATGATTAACAGAGGGCAGGGTAAAAGCAAATCTCTCTTTATCCTGCCTATTCAATGGAATAGAGAAAAAACAGTCCTTTATATCTACTGCTATAACTGGCCAGCCTCGCGGGATGGCTGTCAACATTGGCAACCCGCGTTGTATGGGACCCATGACCTGCATTTGTTGATTTATTGCTCGCAAATCATGAAGCAAACGCCATTTCCCTGACTTTTTCTTAATAACAAAAATGGGAGTATTCCAGGGTGAATGAGAGGGTTCTAAATGTCCCAACTGTAATTGTTCTTCCACTAGCTGTGATGCTGCCTCCAGTTTTTCCCTTGATAGAGGCCACTGAGGTACCCACACTGGTGTCGTGGTCATCCAAGTAATCGGAATCATTAACTCAGTGACCCCTGGGAAAAACCCAACCCTCGATGATGAGGATTCCCATGGGCTTCTATAGGGGCAACAATCCCCTGTAACCTTTTTCCTAACCCTCTATCTGGTATGAACCCTGACTTCAACATAATTTGTTGAGAAACCTCAGAATAATCATTAGTAAGCCTAAGTTTCAATTGACTCTGTACATCTCTTCCCCATAAGTTAAGCGGTAAACCCTCAACCACGAAGGGACGAAACTTCCCTCTCTGATCTCCTGAGATCCAGGTCAATTCTTTGGAACTAATGCGAGGGGCCTGTGCATACCCTAGCCCCTGCAACGTCTGGGAAGATCGTTGCAAAGGCCAGGACCTTGGCCAAAACTTGAGGGTGATGATGCTACGGTCTGCCCCAGTATCCACTAATCTGGGAAATATCTTCCCTTCAATCTTCAAATCCAACATTGGACGATCGTCAAGAGACAATGACAAAAGGGCAAAATCAACTCCTGTAGATCCAAAACCGTTAGCTCCCCGCTCCTTAGGGCATGCAGGATAATTCTCATGAAGAGATGGTAAAACTAACAACTGAGCAATCCGATCCCCAGGATTTATAATACTTACCCCCCTAGGGGATTGACACATCACTTTAATGAGCCCAGTATAATCGGGGTCAATTACTCCCGGTTGGACTATAAGTCCTTTCAAAGTAGAAGAGGAACGGCCAATCACCAACCCAACTGCTCCCTTTGGCAGTGGTCCACTCATGTCTGTACTTACAGGTTGTATACCCATAGATGCTGTTAATACCACTCTGGAGGTGGCACGGAGGTCCAGCCCTGCGGATCCTGTCGTGGCTCGCCTTGGGGCCGGGGTGGCTGAAAAGTCACATTCTCGTGGGCCCCAAAAACTTTCGGGCCCTGGGACCATGGGCCCGTTCTCCCGTTTTTTGACTCGGAAGCATAGGTGGATCTAGGGTTAACTGCAGATGCAACAGGCTGAATAACTTGTCCAGTTACATCTTTAATAGATCTACATTCGTTGGCCCAATGCTTTCCTTTTTTGCATCGGGGACAAGTCCCTGGCATTTTCTGGGGCGAAGACGTTTTAGGTCTCGCGCCTAAATTTCTACATTGCCTTTTAATGTGCCCAGGCTGTCCACATTGGAAACAAACCCCCGATTTCACGGTACTAGGTGTATTTCGGGCAGCGGCCAGAACTGCTGCAGCAAGACCAGTGTTAGACAATGGCCCGCCTATTTCTCTGCACATTTTCATCCAGACATCTAAAGGCTTTCCTTTTACTGGTGTGATTGCTCTACGACATTCCTTCGTGCATTGCTCATAAATCAATTGCTTCACTAATGGCATAGCATCTTCTACACTACCAAAAATCCTACCAGCAGCTTCCATCATTCTGGCTACAAAATCAGAAAATGCTTCTGTACTGCCCTGTATGATCTTAGTCAGGTTTCCTGAAACTTCTCCTTTATTTGGGAGGGCACGCCAGGCCTGCATACCAATTTGGTTTATTTGGCCATAGACCTCCACAGGAAACACTGTTTGGTTATTCAACCATTGACCTTGCCCTAAAAACATATCAACATTCCAGGCAGGCTGCCCATGAGCGGCATTCTCCCTCGCCTGACCATATGCCAAGTCAGTTAAAATGGATTTCCAGTCCAGATACTGCCCCATTGATAAGCAAGCACGCGCAATGTCCTGCCAATCTGTGGGCGTCAATGCATTTCGGGTAAGGCGTTGCAATAACATCAGAGTATAATTAGCAGTGACTCCATATCCTCTGGCAGCCTCTGCAAGATCCTTGACTATTTTATGATCTATCATCTCATAATATCTCTGACGAGTAGCTGGATCCTCAAATGCGGGAAAGGCCATGGGTACCTGAGACCATGCCTCCCGAGGGATAAAAGTACATTTTAATGGTCCTTGAGGTACACAGGGGGCATTAGCGGCTGAAGCAGGGGTCTGTACAAGCGCGGAAGCTCGTGCTGCAGCGGGGGCATATAATGGCGGACGAGCACACGGGGAACTCCCATACTGTCCCCGTTCATACTCTGCAGCCGCCTCTTCTAAAGCTGCCTCTTCTTTGGGGCTCAATTCTTCCTGAGATAAATGTAAAGCTTTAAACTCATCTAAGAGCGGATACAATCTTGGCGCCGGCCCTTGTTTTTCTGCTTGTTTTTCTTCTCTTTTTCTTGGATTTTTAGGCCTATTTACAGTAGTCCCTACATTTTCGCCTTCTGACGCACTATCTTGACACATACTAAGAGCCTTGCGTCCCCTTTGAATTATATCCTCACATCCTCCCCCCTTGAGACACGAGTGTATCAACTTCCACAACGGGAGGGTGCACCGAGAAAGCTCTCCCAGCTTACTGTGCTCAGTTAGATCTCTTCCGAGTTTTTCCCATGATGGAACAGTCAAGCTGCCAGACACTGCAAACCAGGGTGCAGCGCCATCAATATCTTGTAATAACTTGCTTATGGCTTTCTGTGACAGCTTAAGTCCCCGATCTCTCAATAAGGCTTGAATGGGTTCATGAAACTCAATGGCAGTTTCGGCAGATGAGCTATTCCCCATACCGCCGATTCCTACTGAAAGCAGCTGGAGAACACTCAAACTGTTTACCGACCAGGGGTGCGCACTCGGCCACGCCGACAACACACAAAGGAAGAACGCGAGGACAACAAAAGGAACAAAAGTGAAAGCGAAAATTTACCTGACTGGACTACTCACCGACGGTTCACTCCGACGGTTCACTCCGTGTGTCGAGTTCTGAATCGGTCCTCCATGCGAGGTGCAACGATTCCCGGGTTTCGGCACCACTTATGGCGAGCTGCGTCTGACCAGCAGAATAACAGTCGCCACACGCTAGATTCTTCTCGTATCACACTTTATTGGAGTACAGCTTGGTTAAGGAAAGATGGAAGGAAGACCCCGCAGCCTTAGCGGCAGCTGCCTATATAAGATTCAGGGTACTGTGCAAGTCTCTGACTGGTTCATATCGAAGGCATAATTACACGTCGCCTTCGGACTGGTTACTGTTCTAAAACCTTGTTAGCATATCTCAACGCATGCGCACTGGCTACCGGATGGATGACTCAGCTTTTTCTATCCTGCTTTGCGGCAACGCTTTGCCGCGCCCCACAGCCTGTTATATGCCAGGTGCTATTTTATGCATTGAGGGTATAGCTAAGACAATTATATTCTAGCTTATACTCTAGAAATTCTTGTATTACAACTTTTGGTCCTTAAATGTACCAAATAGTGTGAATTGTAAAAAAAGAGGAACAAGATAGACAAAAGGGGAGAAAAAGGAACATATGAACACCTAAAGAAGGAAAATCTCCAAAAAGGACTAGCTAGAACATTTACAAGCTCAGTCATTTTTAGTTTCTTTGTTTCTTAAGGGTAGTAATACTCAATACACATCCAATTCAAATATCTGAAGACTGGATATAGCCTGAATATATATAGGAAATTAATACATGTGAGAATGATGTGAGAAACAAGTGGTTTAATTGTATTCCAAATTTGAAGGAGCCAGAGAGAAAGAGAGAGAAGTACAATAAACTGTGGTTTGCCTTCTACCTATGCAAAGTGGAACAGTTACCTTAATAATATATATTTTAAAATCTCATTCTAAATAACTGTAGAAATGGTTATTTTAATTTTTTTTATAAAATTTATTTTATTTTTATTTATTTTTGGCTGCGTTGGGTCTTTGTTGCCGTGCATGGGCTTTCTCTAGTTGGCGCAAGTGGGGTCTACTCTTCGTTGTAGTGTGCAGGCTTCTCACTGCAGTGGCTTCTCTTGTCGCGGAGCACAGGCTTTAGGCGTGCAGGCTTCAGTTGCTGTGGCACACAGGCTCAGTAGTTGTGGCTCACGGTCTCTAGAGCACAGGCTCAGTAGTTGTGGCACATGGGCTTAGTTGCTCCACGGCATGTGGGATCTTCCCGGACCAGGGCGCAAACCCATGTCCCCTGCATTGACAGGCAGATTCTTAGCCACTGTGCCACCAGGGAAGTCTTAAATGGTTATTTTGGAATTCATGTTATGACAGCGCTCCACATGCATAGGTGTATATTTGTCCTGTAATAGCAAACCAAGATGATATACATACCTGGATGCCAAGGATTTTCAACTTTATAGTATATTTGAAAATTCAAAATAACAAATCATTAATAAGTATTTTTAAGTGTTTAGGAACACAAAGAATCTTTTATATCAGTTAGCTAAGCTTTTTATTTTTACATTTGTTGTAAAATTAGTTTTGCATTTAATGATTAATAAAACAATAAATTTATATTTAGCAGGTATTATTTAAAATCTCTTCAAAACTACATGGTTACACTTACAATTTTAGAAAAATACCCACTTACTAGAGTCAGAATTCTATTTTTTATATTATCCTAGCCCATGTTTTCTTGAGAATAAATATTAGACAGCAGAGTTTCCCCATTTGCAGAGAAAACAAAAGTAGGGTTAACAGACATTTGGTCTTGTCCAAAATGTCCATAAAAATATTCGGTCTATGCCAAATGACTTTGAGCAGGACCAAATATAAAGGACCTTTTGGTTATGGACCAAGTGTCTAATGGGCCAAATGTCTTATGGATGTTTTGGACAGGACCAAATGTCCTGTAAGGGGGTGTGTGTGTGTGTGTGTGTGTGTGTGTGTGTGTGTGAAATTTTGAAATAAACCCTTTTAGGACTAATTTGAAAGGGTTCTGAGAAATGCTACTTACAACTATAACTGCCTCATTTCTACTCCTTTAAGGATCCATTTCTCATCTCTCTCTCTCGTGAGTGATTCTATTTTCCATTTGCATAAACCTGAGTAATGCACTGGGAAATGTCCATTTAATTTAATCAGGAAGTTCATGATACGTTAGAGTGTTCAGATGTTCTTAATCATCTATTTCTATAGGTTTCAGTTGCTGCACAAAGGCTTCCTTTTAAGTAACTTGGGAGACTCTTCTTTAACACAGAAATAGCTTCTATCTGTATATCATTATGGGCCAGTGGGAAGTTTATTTTCAGAACTCCTTCTAGCTCAGATTCTACTGAGTTATCCATCTTTACATAACATTACTTGCTATTTCATGTTATCCAACCATACCCCATATTCAACACCTAAACAATAGCATATACATGCAAAATCAACTATATGTAACCAATATTAGCATTTTGCATTCTATAGTAAATTGAAATATCATCTGCAAACTCAGATTGCTTGCTGGGTCCCTTTAATGACAAATGAAATGGAGAAACGATTACATTTCCACAGGATTTATTTATTCAAAGTAACATTTCTCTTATAAATATAGCTGTTCACTCTGAAAATTTCAGCAAAGAATTACCAATTTGCAAAAATAGTCCACCAATGAAATTAGATATATCACAGAGAATGTATTAATGCACTTATGTCTAAATGTGCGGTTCACTTAAACTTAGATTAAAAAGATAATGAATATGCAGTTAGCAATAGATTAGTGCACTTTATCTGGATTTTAGCACTGTTAAAATATTAACACATTTTAAGTTAGTAGTTAATTGTGTAGCTTTTAAAGTAAATATAATACAGCTAATTAGACATATAATGTCTTTTATTAGACTAACATAAAAGGCAAGGGAAAAAAGAAGCTTATAATCTGAAATTGCAAGAAATGAGAAAGCTCACAGGATATGTACATATTTATTCAGAAAATTTTGTCAAATCAAATAAACTCCTTAAAAATAGAAATATTTAAGAGCTGATCTTATTTCAATCTTTCAAATTAGGAAGCCATTTCTGGAGTTTTTATTTATGGTTGAACTGAATAAGATGAGACATATAATTTAAAGCTATATTTAGACCCCTCTAAGTAAAACAAAATTTAGAAATATCTTTCTGCTATAAGAACAAAATATAAATTATTAAATAGAATTAATTAAAATGAGTGAATGTTTTTGTAAATGTACTCTACTTTTGATATGGCACAATGATGACAGAGTTTATCTTTGATGACGATCTCAGAGATTTATAAATAGAATGTTTTCTATCAATTTAAAAAATTCAACTATTTCAGGACATCCCTGGTGGCACAGTGATTAAGAATCCACCTGCCAATGCAGGGGCACGGGTTCGAGCCCTGGTCCGGGAAGATCCCACATGCTGAGGAGCAGCTAAGCCTGTGCGCCACAACTACTGAGCCTGCGCTCTAGAGCCCACAAGCCACAACTACTGAGCCCGCGTGCCCTAGAGCCCACTCGCCTCAACTACTGAAGCCCATGCGCTCTAGGGCCTGCGTGCTGCAACTACTGAGCCTGTGTGCTGCAACTACTGAAGCCCACATGCCTAAAGCCCATGCTCCACAACAAGAGAAGTCACTGCAATGACAAGCCTGCACACCACATCGAAGAGTAGCCCCAGCTCGCCATAAATAGGAAAGCCTGTGCGCAGCAATGAAGACCCAATGCAGCCAAAAGATTTTTAAAAATAAATAAATAAATAAAATTCAACTATTTCTGTGTGTTTTTAAAAATAATTCATATAGGTATTAGGGAATATTGGAGGAAACAAAAATCAGGCAAAGTAGATAAATTAGATACTTACAGAAGTGAATTCAGAGAAATGGAAGATAGTCAATTCCTAAAACAAAATAATGAGAAATTAGGAATTCTGTAGTTCCTTAAAGCATGTAATGATGTATTTCTGTAAACAATATGGAGGGGGCAACTACAACAAAATTCTCTTATCTTTAAATTTTACTACTTCAGGGAGATCTCATACTATTACTTGTCAGTTAAGTATTTGTGTGTGTAAAAATATTGGGGGAAAATTTGTGCCTGAAAGCCCATGGTGAAGAATCCATGAATAATCAAATGAACTTAGAATTTAAAAAAAAAGAAGTTTGTAGGATAAAAGGAATTTCTGCAAGAGAAAATGAGATAACAGCTATTGTTTATTCTTACTTTAATTTCTGACAGCTTTCCTATCTGGGACAGTCCATAAAAACCTGATATAGCTTGAGTAGCTCTTAGCTACTTATAACATGAAAAAGCTTACGCAAAATAATTAGGCAGGATTATTTAATTAATCCTTTTAATACAAGTGTCTTGAACATCTTTTTTTTGTTGTTCTTAATGTATCTGTTTAGTTAACCGTTGTATGTCCAACAACTAGAATAGCACTTAGTATACTAGTTTAATGAAGAAATAGTTTTTATCTACAATGATTTTCTTCAATTAGAGGAATAAATTTGGAATAAAAATTTTCTTCTCACTCAGAGGTATTAGAGACTACCAGGAAAAGTTATTAATGCAAATGGCATGGTGGGTAGGAAACACGTACTATTATTCCCAAGTCTCCAGAGGTATTTCCTGTAACCAGTTCTCTGCTTAGACTTCATCTGAGGCTTTTCTTGACTGGCATTGATTTAACTGAATTTGCTTGGTTACTGTAGTGGGCAGACTCTAAGATGGCCCCAGTTATCACCTTATTCTCATATTCATGGCTTTATGTAATCCCCTACCCCTTGAATGTGGGTGGGGCTTATAATTTGATTCTTTCAAAAAAAAAAAAAAAAGTGATGAAGTCACGTTTGAGACTATGTAACATAAGATTGTAACTTCCTGATAGCCAGCACGCTGTTGACTCCCTCTCCAGCTTTCAAGAAGTAAGCTGCCATATGTAGAGGCTCAGGCAGCAAGTAGGTGAAAATGGATTCTGTCCACCTCAGTGCCCTTTGGGGCAACAGGAATAAGGAAGCAATTTCTCCCCTACACTAGTCTCAGATGAGACCTAGCCCTGGTTGACAGCTTGATTTGCACCCTTTCGAATAACTCTAAAGTACTGTGGAGAACTCAGTTAAGCCATATTTATGACCCACCAAAATTGTGAGATAATAAGTGTGTGTTTTTTAGTTGCTAAGTTTGTGTTATTATTTATGCAACAATAGGAAATTAGTACTGCTACCTAGGTGTTTGAGAACAGCCAAGGTTTTATTTCTTATAGCCAACTCATTTGTGGTTAGAGCATTGCCAAAAATTCAAATTTAAAGAAGGAGTAACTAATTTACACCAAGTGGCATTATATGCCACAGAAATGTATTTATATTCTTTCAAAATAAAGTTTCAAATTACAAATAAGTCTCAATTTTGTTCACTGTTTGAACAATAGGAGAGACCTATCCAACTTGGTGTATCAGGCATATTTTCTTTTTAAGCTTCTACAAACAAAACAATAAATCAACAGTGTTCATCCATTTTAAGTCTTTTTGAAAATCTCAAGGGAATGAAAATAATTTACTTTGTTCTAGGTTTACCTTTAGAAGAGAATGTTTCCCATTTCTCTTTAAGAAAAATAATAAGTTCATCCTCAAATGGAAACATTACACATTAAATGAAAAATAAAACTCTTAGAAAAATGGCAAACTAGCAAATTTGCTTTTAAATAAATGTGTATATTTATATATTTATACTCACATGTACCGGTGTGTGTGTGTATATGTAGACATTGAAAATATATATATATATATATATATATATATATATATATATATATATATATATATATATATATACTTTAAAATTTTTCCCAAGAAGTCCAATAAGTCCAATAGTATATATATATATATATCAAGGATAAATGGATTAAAGAAGTAAATGTAAGGCCAGACACTCTAAAACTCTTAGAGGAAAACCTAGGCAGACCACTCTATGACATAAATCACAGCAAGATCCTTTTTGACCCACCTCCTAGAGAAATGGAAATAAAAACAAAAATTAAAAAATGGGACTTAATGAAACTTAAAATCTTTTGCACAACAAAGGAAAACATAAGACAAAAAGACAACTCTCAGAATGGGAGAAAATATTGGCAAATGAAGCAACTAACAAAGGATTAATCTCCAAAATTTACAAGCAGCTCATGCAGCTCAATGTCAAAAAAACAACCCAATTCAACAATGGGCAGAAGACCTAAATAGACATTTCTCCAAAGAAGATATACAGATTGCCAACCAACACATGAAAGGATGCTCAACCTCAGTAATCATTAGAGCAATGCAAATCAAAACTACAATGAGGTATCAACTCACACTGGTCAGAATGACCATCATCAAAAAATCTACAAACAATAAATGCTGAAGAGGGTGTGGAGAAAAGGGAGCCCTCTTGAACTGTTGGTGAGAATGTAAATTGATACAGCCATTATGGGCAACAGTATGGTTTCCTTAAAAGACTAAAAATAGAACTACCATACAACCCAGAAATCCCACTACTGGACATATACCCTGAGAAAATCATTATTCAGAGTCATGTACCACAAGGTTCATTGCAGCTCTATTTACAATAGCCAGGACATGGAAGCAACCTAATTGTCCATCAACAGGTGAATGGATAAAGAAGATATGACACATATATACAAAGGAATATTACACAGTCATAAAAAGAAACAGAATTGAGTTGTTTGTAGTGAGGTGATGGATCTAGAGACTCTTACAGAGTGAACAAGTCAGAAAGAGAAAAATAAATACCATATGCTGACACATATATATCTAATCTAAAAAAAAAAAAAACAACAAAAAACGGTTCTGAAGAACGTAGGGGCAGGACAGGAATAAAGACACAGACATAGAGAATAGACATAGAGAAGGACATGGGGAGGGGGAAGGGTAAGCTGTGACAAAGTGAGAGAGTGGCATTGACATATATACACTACCAAATGTAAAATAGATAGCTAGTGGGAAGCAGCTGCATACCACAGGGAGATCAACTCGGTGCTTTGTGATCACCTATAGTGGTGGGATAGGGAGTGTGGGAGGGAGATGCAAGAGAGAGGAGATATGGGGAATATATGTATATATATATAGCTATAGCTGATTCACTTTGTTATAAAGTAGAAACTAACACACCTTTTTAAAGCAATTATACTCCAATAAAAATGTAAAAAAAATTATCAAAGTATAGAGCTGTGGAATATTAGGTTAGATTAATTGGTTAATCATCCATGGTAATGTCCCAAATTCCAGAAATGCCAAATTTGCCTAGACTCAAGTAAACATTTCTATTTAAAAAAAAAAAGGAGCTCCGGTGGAATAATTGACAATGGCTGGTTAATCAGTTAAACAAGCTGCTGCTGCTGCTGTTACTGGTTTTGTTGTTTTTTGTTATTTTATGTATTCTGAGTATAGTGAGCAGCTTCTTAATAATGGAGAATAGATTTCATTATAATAGCTCTTCATTTTACAGATAAACAGGAAGGACAGATTAGTAGCCTACCTCAGATGTCATAATGAAGAACAGAGCACAATTTTCATCTCTCACTGCATTGTCCAAAATGTTATAAATTATTTTAAATTAATCATATTCCTAATATAGACACATTGCTAACACATTTTTCATGAGCTCCCTTTCTTGTCTCACAAGCCTAATTTTCTTTTATAAAATTACAGTAATGTGAAAACACATTTTAAAATTATAACAACTTTTTGGTGCTTGCTTTGATGCTCTTAATAATCTTAATCTGGCCTTGAAAAAATAAAATAGGCAGCTTTATTTGGGAAGCTGTCAAATTACACCTATCCTAATGTATCCTATGGAACATACTGTTCTCATTTCCACTGATTAGTGATCAAGCAAGCAGGAGAAGTTCACTCATATCATTTGAAAGGGTCTTATCTGCTAAATAGACTTCAGTTTAATGTTAGCAGAAGAGCCATAAAGAGATTGATGAATCTGAAAGTGTGGCCCATCTGCTGCAATAGATACAGAATCAATTTTGAACAAGGTTTTCCCCCCACTGTCCTTTAGAAAAATTCATTAAACTAAGTTATAAAGTTCAGACTCATTTTAGAAATAATAGTTCTGTCCACTCTGGCCTTATTGCTGCTTAAATCTTACTAATGAATAAGGAAATATATTTGTGCTAGGTAAGTAGAAATATTTTGAAGATAACTTGACTTCTCATCATAATCGAAGTATAAGAAAGAATAAAATGAGTTAATACAATACTAAGCATGGGAAGAGGCTCCAAGTATATAGATCCAGTAATTTTAGGGAACCTTTTTATAACTATATTCATTAAAAATTATTTGGCCAAAAACAAATAGACTTCCCTCTCTCCCCATTTATCCACCCAGTGAGACCTGCTAAAATGATATGGGTTGGAGAATATGGTTTCTAAAATAGTTTTAAATTCTAGAATTAAAATTAATAGGCAGTTTACTTTGATAACTCTTTTAAATGTATATTATCTTTTACCCAACTTGGATTTAACATTAGTAGAAAATATGAATTCATATGTTAAATGATATCTCTAGTTTTTCTTTGAATTTCAGCTTGTTGCTAGAAAATAATAAATTAAGAATATGTACTGTTTGTATGCTTTTCTGTTCCACCCAGTATTATCTTAATAAAAATAATAATGAATTTAAAAATATTGAGTAATTGTCCATAACAATGTTATGGACATCACTTGATTATCTCATTTAATGTTCAAAACACCCTCTTTACAAATTTTGAAAATGAGCCATAATGAATTTGTTAAATGCAAGCCAACTCATACATTAAAATGTAGGGCCAGGATTTCTTTAAATTGTTTATCTTTGATTATGAAATTAATTTTTTATTTATTCATGTAGCAACACTGCAATTTAATAACTTTAATGAATCTAACTTTGTACTGTACAAAATAGTGGTTATATTATTATACATAATTCCATTTATGTTCCAATCATAAGATTTATAATTTTTTTAATTTATAATTTTTAAACATCAATAATCCTTACTGCTGACCAAAACTGTAGTTTAATCTTTATGTTTCTTACTTGTGGCATATTCCCATGCAATAAGCTGATAACCTTACTTTTTTTTTTCCTTTTTTATTATTCACTGGAATGAATGTATCTGAAAGAAACAACCATTGATAGGTTGTTTACACTATATTTTAATATTCTGCAGTAATCTTTAGCATTTTTCAAAAATGTAGTTTAAGAAAGTAACATTTAGAGAATTACTGTAACTGACCTAATAAATATTAATATATCACCATTCTTAACATAAATTATGTCTGTTTTCTGTTGGATTATTTTGCCCTCATGCAGCAGCTAAGAAGGTGAAACCTTCTGATTAAACTTTATGCAACAAAGTCTGGCTTTATCAAATATTACTAGGCAACAGGAAATGATACCTTCATATAATGAAGAACAGACCTTTTAAATAAAGATGAAAATATAATGAAAGACTGTGATAAAGCAGCTGGTATACTATTCTCTGCTAAAACAGTCCTTGACCTCTGACCTCTTCCGTTAGCAGCCAGGGATTTGGTTGGGATTTGTCCCAACCAAATGATGTGATGGTTTGGGATTTGTCCACGAGTGTGTGATACCAAGCAGGCCACCAGGGAATATGAGGGTCAATCAGTCCCAACTCTATATGTGTCACTGACCAAAATTAGCAAAAAAAAAAAATGCATCTTTCATCAGCGAAAATGGTTGTCAGAATCTACCTTAGACAATGAAAACAACTGAAATGTGTTATCTTCTGGCATCCTCTTTGCTTACAATGGAGTACATCTTTTTGTTGTAATGGCTATTTTAAAGATAATGGCTTAGTCTCTAGGCACATATACACATTCTTTTAGTACATAAGTTTTTAGAAGTTTCCATTTATTATCCTTGGTCCCTTAAGGATGTTTTATTGAATTTTCTTGGTTTTAGAAGTAATAAATGTTATAATTATCACTTTAATGAAAGTCATGCCTGCATGTGGTTAAATGAGCAGGTATATCTGTGAATAATTTGTTCAATAGATGGAGATAATTTGACCCTTACTGGTAAATTTGAATTTATGTTAAAGTTATTTGAAGGTAAAATGCACAGAAAAATGCACTAAAGCGTTTATAGACATACATCCCCATTTCAAAAAGCATGAAAATTGTTTTGACTGACAATTGTTACAGTGGTACAAGCTACAGTAATGCAAAAGTCAAGCTATTATTGGAAATGGCAAATTTTTCTTCTTTTTTAAGGTTGATTAATATTCCATTCTATGTATATACTACATTTTATTTATTCATTCGTCCGTTGATAGACATTTGAGTTGTATCCATATCTTGGTAGTATAAAAATGCTATACTGAACATGGGAGCACATATGTCTCCTTACAATCCTAATTTCAGTTCCTTTGGGTATATACCCAGAAGTAGGATTGCTGGACCCTGTGATAGTTCTATTTTTAATTTTTTGAGACACCTCCATACTATTTTTTCATAGAAGCTGCACTATTTTACATTTCACTGCATACCAGTTTCTCCCCATCCTCGCCAATTTCCAATTTCTCCACATTCTCACCAGTGTTTCTTTTTTTTTTTTTATCTTTTATTTTATTTTACTTTATTTTTTTTTTATTGGGGTATAGTTGTTTTACAATGTTGTGTTGGTTTCTACTGTACAGCAAAGTGGAATCCCTGTGCTATACAGCAGGTTCTCATTAGTCATCATTTTATACATATTATTGTATATATGTCAATCCCAATCTCCAAATTCATCCCACTCCCTCTTTCCCCCTTTGGTGTACATATGTTTGTCCTCTATGTCTTTGTCTCTATTTCTGCCTCACAAACCAGTTCACCTATACCATTTTTCTATATTCCACATATATGCATTAATATATATGATACTTGTTTTTCTCTTTCTGACTTACTTCACTCTGTATGACAGTCTCTAGGTCCATCCACATCTCTAAAAATGACCCAATTTCATTCCTTTTTATGGCTAATATTCCATTGTGTATATGTACCACATCTTCTTTATCCATTCATCTGTCAAGGGGCATTTGGGTTGGTTCCATGACCTGGCTATTGTAAATAGTGCTGCAATGAACATTGGGGTGCATGCATCTTTTTGAATTAGGGTTTTGTCCAGATGCATGCCCACTAGTAGGATTGCTGGGTCACATAGTAATTCTATTTTGAGTTTTTTAAGGAACCTCCATACTGTTCTCCATAGTGGCTGTATCCATTTACATTCCCACCAACAGAGCAGGAGGGTTCCCTTTTCTCCACACCTCTCCGGCATTTACTTTTTGTAGATTTTTTGATGATGGCCATCTGACCAGTGTGAGGTGATACCTCATTGTAGTTTTGATTTGCATTTCTCTAATGGTTAGTGATGTTGAGCACCTTTACATGTGCCTCTTGGCCATCTGTATGTCTTCTTTGGAGAAATGTCTATTTAGGTCTTCTGCCCATTTTTTGATTGGGTTGTTTGATTTTTTGATATTGATCTGAGTGATCTGTTTGTATACTTTGGAGATTAATCCTTTGGCCATTGATTCATTTGCAAATATTTTCTCCCATTCTGAGGGTTGTCTTTTCGTCTTGTTTATAGTTTCCTTTGCTGTGCAAATGTTTTTAAGTTTCATTAGGTCCCATTTTTAAAATTTTTGTTTTTATTTCCATTTCTCTAGGAGGTGGGTCAAAAATATTTTTTGATGATAGCCATTCTAACAGATGTGAGGTGAAATCTCCTTGTGGCTTTGATCTGCATTTCCATGATGATTAGAGATATTGACCATCTCTTCATATACCTATTTATTGGTCATTTGTAAGTCTTCTTTGGAGAGGTGTATATTCCTATTCTTTCCCATTTCTAAATCAGGTTATTTAAATTTTTGCTGTTGAGTTGTATGAGTTCCTTATGTATTTTGGATGTTAATACCTTGTCAGATATATAGTCTCCAAATTCTTTATCCCAATCTGTAGGTTGCCTTTTTACTCTTTTGATTATTTCCTTTGCTGCACATAAGCTTTTTAGTTTGATATTATCCCACTTGTTTAACTTTGCTTTTATCACCTATGCTTTTGGTGTTATATCCAAGAAATCATTGCCCAAACCAATGTCATGAAATTTTCCCTATTTTTTTTCTATAAATTTTATACTTTCAGGTCTTACCTTTAAATCTTCAATCCATTTTGAGGTGATTTTTTTTTTTTTCTTCCTTTGCGGCACGCGGGCCTCTCACTGCTGTGGCCTCTCCCGTTGTGGAGCACAGGCTCCAGACGCGCACGCTCAGCGGCCATGGCTCATGGACCCAGCCACTCTGCGGCATGTGGGATCCTCCCAGACCGGGGCACGAACCTGTGTCCCCTGCATCGGCAGGCGGACTCTCAACCACTGCACCACCAGGGAAGCCCTTGAGGTGATTTTTGTATATGGTGTAAGATAGTGGTCCCGTTTGATTCTTTCGCATTGTGTCTGTGCAGTTTTCCCAACACCGTATATTGAAGAGCCTGTCTTTTGCTTCATCCTTCCTTCTCAGTTTTGCTTTGGCTACTAAGAGTTCTTTGTGGTTTGGTACAAGTTTTAGAATTTTTTATATTTCTGTGAAAAATGTCATTGAGATTTAAAAAGAGATTGCATTGAATCTGTAGATTGCTTTGTGTATATGGACATGTTAACAATATTAATTTTTCTGAATCCATGACTTTGAAATATCTTTTCATTTATTCATATCTTCTTCAGTTTCTTTCAACATTTTCTTATAGATTTTAGTGTAGAGATCTTTCATGTCCTTGGTTAAATTTATTTCTAAGTATTTTATTATTAATGCTATTGTAATGCTATTTTATTATTGATGCTATTGGGATTGTTTTCTAAATTCTCTCTTTAATAGTTTATTGTTGGTATAAAGAAATGCAACTGATTTTTTTTAAATTGAAGTATAGTTGATTTACAATATTTCAGATGTACAACGTAGTGATTCAGTTAAATATATATATGTGTGTATATATATATATATATATATTTTCAGATTCTTTTTCATTAGAGGTTATTACAAGATATTTAATATAATTACCTGCACTGTATAGTAGGACCTAGTTGTTTATCTATTTTATATATATAGTGTTTATCTGTTAATCCCAAATTCCTAATTTATTCCTTCCCCCCTTCTGTCTTTGGTAACCATAAGTTTTTTTTCTATGTGTGTGAGTCTATTTCTGTTTTGTAAATAAATTTGTATCATTTTTTAATATTTCACATATAAGTGATATCGTGATATTTGCCTTGCTCTGTCTGCCTTACTTCACTTTGTATGATAAGCTCTAGATCCATCCATGTTGCTTCAAGTGGCATTGTTTCATTCTTTCCTATGGCTGAGTAGTACTCCATTGGGTTAATCCCATATGGGACTCTCTGTGCTTCCTGCACTTGGCTTATGGTTTGCTTTGCCAGGTTAGGGAGGTTTTCAGCTATTATCTGTTCAATATTTTGGGGCCCTTTCTGTGTTTCTTCTCTTTCTAGGATCTCTATAATGTGAGTATTAGTGTACTTGATGTTGTCCCAGAGGTGTCTTAAACTGTCCTCATTTCTTTTCATTTTTGTTTTCTTTTTTCCATTCAGTGACAGTGATTTCCACTACTCTTTCTTCCAGCCCACTGATCCATTCTTATGAATCATTTAGTCTGCTATTGATTCCTTCTAGTGTGTTTTTCATTTCAGTTACTGTATTTTTCACTCTGTTTTGTTGTTCTTTTATATTTTCTAACTCTTTGTTAAAAACGTCTAAATTCTCACTCAGGGCATCCATTCTTCTCCTGAGTTCTTTGGTCATGTTTACGATCATTACTCTGAATTTTTTCTTGGGTAGATTGCCTATGTCCACTTCACTTGGTTCTTCTGGGATTTTATCTTGTTCCTTAGTCTGGAACATATTCCTCTACTGCCTCCTTTTGTCTATGTTGCTATTTGTATTTTTATGTATCTAGTATGTTGTTATAGTTATGTTTCTCAACCTTGGAGGAGTGGCCCTCTGTAAGAGGTGTCCTTTGCATCCCAGCAGTGCACTCCCCTCTCATCACCCTAGCTGTATGCTCTAGGGGTTCCTTCTAAAAGGGCTGTGAGGGTACTTCTGTTTTGGTGGGCTGACTATGTGGGCATGAATCTTACATGAAATCTTAGTTATCATAATATATTTAAACTGATAATAACTTAATTTTGAATACATTCTAAAACTCTACACTTTTATTATCCCCTGCCACATTTTATCTTTTAGGGAAGTTTTCAACCATTATTTCCTCAGATAAAATTTCTTCTCCTTTTTCTTTCTCTCCTCTCCTTCTGGGACCCCTGTAATGAAAATATTGCTCCGTTTGATACTCCATAAGTCCCTGAAACTATCCTCACTCTTTTTAGTCCTTTTTTGTTGTTGTTGTTCCTCTGAGTGGATGAATTCTACTCACCTTATATTCAAGTTTGCCGATCTTTTCTTCTGCTTCATCTAATCTGTTTTTGAGCCCCTCTATTGCATTTTTTAGTGCAGTTATTATGTTCACCTTGTGATTTTTCTTTGGTAATTTCTTATATTTCCTACCTCTTTGTTGAAATTCTCACTTTGTCCATCCATCCTTCTCTCAACTTCAGTGATCATTTTTATGACAATTATTTTGAACTCTTTGTTAGGTAAGGCACTTATCTCTGTTTATTGAGGTCTTTTTCTGGGTTTTATCTTATTCGTTCACTTGGAATATATTCTTCTGTTTCTTCATTTTCCTTGATTCCCTGTGTTGCTTTCTGTGGATTAGATAAAACAGCCACTTCTCCTAGTCTTGAAGGAGTTGCCTTGTGTAGGAGATAAAACTTATCATTTAACACTGACCTAGCTCTTTATTGTCTCTCAAACCTTTCTGATTGTCCAAGTATCCACCTTTGTTTTTAGTGGCTTATGGTAATTGAGGGTGTGCCAAGACCTTCAGTGTCCCAGTGGGATACATAATCAGCACCCAGATGCAGGTTGATTAGAAGATGGAATCTCAGACATTAGCTTGGAAAGTATGTAGTTATGACCCTCCATGGAGAAACTTGGAATTGGGCTTTTTTGCCTGGGCCATCTGCATTGGGCTAGGGAAGGATGCTCTTTAACCCTTTAATAACTTCTTCTTTGTTTGCTAGAGTCCTGTGCGAGTTAGGAATGCAAGCCCCACTGACTATCACAGCATCATAATCCAGCTCTCTGTCCCTTGGGTGACAGATACATAAACTGGGGCACAGATATGTGCATTTGCTCCTTCCAGGGAGATACTGATGATTTGGAGTGAGCTTTAGTGAGAAGGTAGGGTGGTGTCTGCAAGGTTTTCCAGTCTTTATGGAGGATTGCAATCAGCCCTAGATGTGTGCTAAATTAGAACCTGATCCTTAGGCACTGGCTTTTTAAGAAGGCAAATAGGCTTCTTCAGAGACTTACTGGGAGATAAGCATCTTTTTCTGATTTCTCTGTGTTGAGCCCTGGGGGCATAGACGTGGAGCGTCCTCAAGACCAGTTAAGAACTATTTCTTTGTTAGCTATATTGTAGCATTTTTCCCTGATACAAGTCCCATTGGCTTTCAGAGTTAGGTGGTTTGGGGGACCCATAACTAAGGTGAGAGTCTTTAAAGTTGGGGTGCTACACGTGGAATCCAAACCCTTCACTCCTCTTGGACAAGCTGGGAGTTAAGGAGTTCCCTCAGGATTGCATGGTGCTGTGTTACAGGTAGAGTTTATGGTGGATATGTCACAACCTTTTCTACCGCTGTCAACATGAATGATGTGTTTTCTCATTTGCCCAATGAGTAGGAATCACTTAGCTTGTTTTGGATTTCTTTCAGAGGGAATTGCTTCATGTGTAGCTATAGATTCTGTGTGTCCATGGGAGGAAGTAAGTTCAGGAGGCTACTATGTTGCCATCTTGGACTGAAACTCTTGATTTATATTTTTATTTAATTTTCCTACTTACCTTATAATAAGATAGGAAGAACCTTTCACTTCCAGCCAAGACAAAGTAACAAGATCAGAAGTTGTCCTTCTGGCTGAAACATTTTTTTAAAAAAGACTACATATGTGAAACAGTGGTTTTTAAGATATTAAACATTGGGATAAGGATAGTGTACCCATACAGAGGGGAATCAAATGTGATAAGATCTGAAATTTTCTCAGTTTTTTGCCTCAGGAGAGTTTCCCAGCCACAGAGCTTGGAGAGAGAAACTGGGAAGAACTTGGTGATTGCTGAGTTGAGGGTTTGGAGCTGGGACTCCAGGAACCATGAGGTAGCTAATTTTTTCAGGGCAGTGTTCCAGTCTGGAGAGAACAACACAAAGAGAAAGCTTTCATGATATGCAGAGGGTCCCCATCAAGTCTTCAGCTGAGTACTGGTCAACTCATGCCTATGAGGAAACTACTAAAAGCTGTGAAAAACAAGGGGAACACCTAAAGGAATAGAAATACTAATATCCAAATGTTATTTATACCTGTTCATGTTCCTGTCCCTATACATCATACTGGAAAACATCATAATTCATGGGACATACAGAAGTTTACCCAGAAGTGTGTCATCTCAGTAGTGAGGCACAATTAGCACTAAATTAAATGCTTCTCTGATTCTTTCAAACAAAACTTGAAAGCAAGATTAGAAAATATCAGATTGTTCTCAATTAACTGAATCCCAGAACAAAGCTCAACAATATGCATAGGCAAAAATATGGATACAAAATATAAATCACCCTACAAATTCACAATGTTTTACAACCAATCAAAAAATACAAAGTAGTATAAAATCTGATCCATTAGGAAGAGAAAACTCAATCAGTGGAAACTGACTCAAAAATAACACACATGGGGACTTCTCTGGTGGTGCAGTGGTTAAGAATCCACCTGCCAATGCAGGGGACATGGGTTTGAGCCCTGGTCCAGGAAGATCCCACATGCCGTGGAGCAACTAAGCCCGTGCACCACAACTACTGAGCCTGTGCTCTAGAGCCTGGAAGCCACAACTACTGAGCACACATGCCACAACTACTGAAGCCCAGGTGCCTAGAGCCCATGCTCCACAACAAGAGAAGCCACAGCAATAAGAAGCCCTTGCACTGCAACGACGAGTAGCCCCTGCTCTCCATAACTAGAGAAATCCCACACACAGCAACAAGACACGAGGTGGCCAAAAGTAAATAAATAAATAAAAACTTTAAAAAAATAATAACACACATGATAGTAAAAAATGGCATTCAGTTAGTTAGTATAACTATATTCCATGTGTTTGGCAAGCTACAGGAAACATCAAACTCAAATATAGACACAGGAAAAAAAAGAATCACATGAAGCTTCTAGAGATGAAAACTAGTGTCTGTGATAAGAGACAGACTGTGAGAGAAGAAGAGAGGAATAGAAAGGTAGAAGGAAAGATTGATGAGCTTGAAGACGTAGCAATAGAAAGTGAGTAAAATGAAACACAGACAGGAAAAATAAGACTAAAAAGAACTAATAGAGCATCAGTGAACTGTAAGACAACTTCAGATACTCTAACAAACTTATAATACAGACCCCAAAGAAGGACAGGGCAGAAAATATTTGTAGAATTATGGTCAGAATTTTTCCAAAATTGATAAAAACTACAAACCCACACTTCTAAGAAGCTCAAACAACACCAAGTGATAGAGCATGAACATGAAGGCAACTAAACCAAGGCACACACTGTAAGAAAATTGCTTAACACTAAAGAAAAAGAGCAATAGGATGAAATGGGTTTTTTTTATAACTTTTTATGCTTTTAGCTTTTGTCATGAGATATTTATGAAATGAAAAGTATTATCTTTCACATGTGGTTAAGTATGAAAGACAACTCACATTAATCTATGATTATACCTCTCTCTTTTCTTAGCACTTTTCAGATGTTCAGAACTAAATAACATCCCTTTCAATGAAGGACATGGTAAAATAAGCTATAATTGAGTGCAAGTACCAAGGGTCAGCTCATTGTGGGAGTTCATTGCTTGAGAGGCATTTAATGCTACTGACCCTGACTGGGACTTGATGTACTAACCAATTGTATTTTTGTTATTGTGCACAAAATCACCGAGCTGCCAGTTTCATGGGAGATGTGGGAAATTACAAGTTGGGTATATATACAAATCATGCATGCAAAACTAGCTGAGCCATTCTGCCTGAGGAAAGTATAGCTAGGAACTAAAACTTTTACTACATTTTTCCAAGAAAGGTTTGATGAACATATAGCTTTCTCAGTATATTTTCGGCCATTATCATCCACATCATAGAGAATATAGTGATGTCCATAACCAAATGAAAACCATAAGACAAAGATTTGCTGAAGAAGTATCATTTCCTTCATATTTAGTAGTTAATATAAAGTGACTGGACCTGAAGATGATGACTTAATGCCTAAAGCTATAGGAAATGTTAATAAATCATTCTTTGATGTATGATTTTTCATTTAGATCAAGTGTATGTTCTAAATTAATTTCACTTATTTTCAATCTCAAGAAACCTTTGGAGCTCACAAAAAGTAAAGCTAATTATGTCTGTGTTTCATTGGTACAATAATTATGAACAATGAGTTAAATTATATCATTATATTATTGTCATCAAATGCTTTACATAGTTAATTATTAGAAAAGTTTAATATCAGTGCTTTCATCCATTTCATAGAATCAAATTTAAATCTTTTGGAAATTTCTTCTATTGAATGTAAAATATCTGGCATTGTTATGAATGGTACTTTGAATCCAGTTAGAATACTGAAGGTAAATTTTAAAAATCATAATGTATATGCATACAGTGGTAGATTATAGTATTGAATTTGAAAACATGTTCTTTTTAAATTAAGGGATCTCTGAAAAAGATATACTTGACATAGGTTTAAATCATAACTTCATACAAAACCTAGGGCATTGTATGATATAAAATAGAAGTTTTGTCAAATTTTATGGATATGAATTATATATAGCATCATATAAAATGAATGTATAATGTATATAACATGTAAATATATAGCAGATATAGATAGATATGAAACGGAGTGTTGAACTTACAAAAAAATAATGCAGTAGGTTGAACTAAACCGTGAAAGATTATATTTTCTGTCTGCCACTCATCACTAATGAGGAATCAGAAAAGTTTGAGCCTTTCTAAAACTACTTAGTAACTCAACTTGTCAACAATTTATGTCACTAATACTCCAAATTTTGAATCATTATCATCAACAAATATTGGTAATTTTGAATCAAACATTTTAGAGCTAAAACTTCTGATTTTGAAGCTGTGTTAGTAAGTTGAAATTTTTGCAAATAGTGCTTGCAAACAGGGAGGCATGGAAATGTATCTTGAAAAATGCAAAGAAGAAACTGCCAGATACTGCAGGAGAGGCAAGCTTTAAATAACTAGTCCAGGCAAGTCATTATACAGTCAGAAAACAATGTTTATCTGGCATCTTGATCTTGGACTTGCCAGACTCTAGAACTGTGAGAAATAAATCTCTGTTGCTTAAACCACCCAAGGTATTCTGTTATAGCAGCCCAAACTAACCAAGACATTAACTAATTAGAAAGACCTAATTACAGTATACCTATTATTGCTGTTTATTTTCCCACAGAAAGAATTAAATATATGAATTTTCAACATTTTCAGTTTTGTTTCACTGATAATAGAATTTATTTTTAATTCAGCTATGATTTAGTTTTCTAAATATTCATTTTGCATTCTCAGGCTTTTTAACATCTAAAAGAATGCATCTCAAAGCCTTGGCCTCTTTAGCCTTAGAACATCTCTAATGTTAAGATTATGAAAGATACAAGACTCAGAATAGAAAGAAAAAGAGAGAGAAAGCATTTATATGTGGTATAAATTTAAATTTTTGACTTTTGATATCTACAACAATTTTTTTTTTTTTTTTTTTTTTTTTTTTTGCGGTATGCAGGCCTCTCACTGTTGTGGCCTCTCCCATTGCGGAGCACAGGCTCCGAACGCGCAGGCCTAGCGGCCATGGCTCACGGGCTTAGTTGCTCCGCGGCATGTGGGATCTTCCCGGACCAGGGCACGAACCCGTGTCTCCTGCATCGGCAGGCGGATTCTCAACCGCTGCGCCACCAGGGAAGCCCATCTACAACAATTTTAAGTAATATGTGCTGTATTCACTTACAGTAGAAAATTTAAAGACTCATTTAATTAATCTTTGCCTTTGGCATTGACAAGAAGAAAGAATATGTAAAAAGTGTTTCCTGGACAAATTACAAAATATTTTTACCACTTCTCTGTACTAATTATTAATTTGCATATAACAAAATTTATTTTCTTGTGTACTGTTCTCTGAGTTTTGACAGTCACATAATCACTACCCCAATGAAGATACAATTCCATTACATCCCACCCAAATTAAGATTTTCTTGTGTTTTCCTTTTGTAGTCAAACCCTTACTCACCCTTCACCCCAGATCTTTTCTTAGTTCCTATACTGTGAGATCATCCTGAATGTCATATAAATGGAATCATACTTTATGTACCTTTTGTGTCTAGCTTCTGTTGCTTAGCTTAATGTGTTTGATATTCATCCCTTTTGGTGAGTGCATCAGTAGTTTGTTTGTTTTTATTTTTATAACAAAGTCATATTCCATTGTATGGATGGACTAGTTTAGCCATTCTTCACATGAGGAACATTTGGGTTGTTTCCAGTTTTGATGATTACCAGTAAAGCTGCTATGAACACATATGTTGTGTGTGTGTGTGTGTGTGTGTGTGTAGGCTTTCAATTCACTTGAGTAATGCTTATTCCTATGGGAAATAGAGTTAGTTTTATTCCTTCCTTTCAACTTCAAATTTTTCTTTAAGTTCTTTTTCTTACCTTACTGCCCTTATTGAGCTTTCAGCACAGTGTTGAATGGTGAAAGCAGACATATTTCCCTTATCCACAATCTTGATTAGAAATCACTTAGTTTTTCACCAGTAAGTAAGATGTCAGCTCTGGGGTTTTTTTAGATTCCTTTTATATCATTAAGAAAATTTCCTTCTATTACTATTTGCTAGTTTTTGATTATGAATGCATTTTGGATTTTGTCACATGCTTTTTCTACATCTACTGATAAGATCATGTGATTTTTTTCTACTTAATCATTGAATATAATGAATTACAATGACTATTTTTAAATGTTAAGCCAGCCTTGCATTCCAGGATTAACCCACCCCCATCCCCACCTACAGGGTTAAGATATATTAGCCTTTATATATATATTGCTGGATTTGATTTATAGAGAATGAAATTGAGCATGTTTTTGTCTAATATCGTAAGAAATATTGGTCTGTGGATTTATTTCTTTGTAATCTCTTTGGTTTTGGTATTAGGGTAATGCCAAATTCATAAAATTAGTTGAGAAATACTTCTTGGGCTTCAAACATATAAATCCCTTATCCCTACCCACTTTATGTTATGGTTATGATGTGTTTGTGTTTTGTGTGCCATACATTAAACTCTCTGACCATGCCATATTGTTTTTCTTTCAAAATGTATACAATTTTTTTAAACTTAAGAGAAAAATATTATATTTACACAGACATTTACCAGTTCTGTTGCTCTTTCTTTATTCCTAAAATTTTAATTTTCCACCTTGTGTAATTTTCCTTCCTGAAAGGTATGTTTACTGAATATTGAATATGGATAGATAATTATTGTCTTTCATCACTTTAAATATATTTTTCCACTGTTTTCTGAGGGAAATGCATGATCATTCAATTTTTTTTCACTTTGTATATTGTTGTTATATGTTTGCATATGGTTTTGTTGGAGTTTATGCTGAGTGAGGCTCATTGAACTTGAATCTGTAAATTTATGTCTTTCATTAATTTGTTTACTTTTTACTGGATCATTATTTCTGGTCAAGGTTTCATAGCAGCAGGCATGCCCATAGCCACCTACAACTAATTTTCACTTATTTTATTGCTAGCCTATTACTCTGCTTTATTCTGTAATGCTCAAATCATTTCTTATCTAGGTAAATCATCTTCACTTTTTCAATTCTGTTTTACTTGTCAAGCTTCTTAGAAACTTCAGCAGTTTGGTGGCTCTCCTGTGAGTACATCAATTTTTAAATGACTTTGACTATCAAGGTGTTTTGTATATAAAATGCAAAAAAAAAGAAACAAAAAAAATCTAGCTTTTAAAAATGGGGAAATTAAGTGAACAGTGATAACAGTGATATGTTAAAGAAGCAAAATTTTATAAGAGCAGAGATGCAGTTGGGTTCCAGGGACAACTAGAACTGGGGCATAGTTTGCCAAGGAGCATTCTTTCTTTTTCTTTCACCACAGCATTATGTCAAATTTATTCATTATTTACTATATAACAGCTTCCATCACATGTACAACACGATTCCTGAAAGATGCCATTTTAACCTTCCTTTTAGAGGGGCACTGACCATTGGGTTTTGCCCTAGTATCCTTGAATCAATGATCACTTACTGTCCAATATACAATGACTGTGTATGGGAGAGAGGATCCCCAAAACTGGATCCCCAGTTTGAGTCAACTGCCTCACCTTGGAAAAATTAATTGTTTTAAATAGTGAAATGATGTGTGAAGTCAGTTTCCAGATACCCAGGGAGATGGTGAAAGCTGTTGGCTCTCCTGTAAACAAAGGAGAGAGTGCTGGGAAGACAACCGTTTAAAAGTCCATTAAGTACTTTGAGGATATGAAATCCTAGAGAGCATGGCACATATTTGGATACATCCCTTCACTGCTTTGGGTCTTTAAATGGCCCCCCATAACTCTTAGGTTTAAGTCTAAATTCATTATTTTTATTCCTAAGTAGTATACCAAGTATGTTTATCTTCCAAGCAGCTTCACACACTCTGTAGTGTAGGAATACTGACTTGGTCTTTCAATATAAAAATCTCTCACTTCTAAAACTTTAAAAATGATGTTTCCCCTGTCTGGGATAATCTACTCCTTTTTTATTCCTTCATCTGTCTAATTCCTACTTATTCTTAAATTATACATGGTGGATCCTCCAGGAAAATTCTTCACATTTCTCTGTTGACAGGTCAGTTCTCTGAACTCTCTGATTCTCATGCTATATGTTGTTTCCTATTATTCACTATACCCAAGGACCTTATTTTTCTTTTATCTCTAAAACATAACATTACCTGGCATTAAAGAAATATTTATTAAGAGAATCGGTAGATTGTGGGGCTTGATCAATGACAGTGGCTATTTTACTGTGCTTGTTTTTGGTACAGTCCTTGCTATAATGCTGTTTAAGATCAAGCTAACACTTTGCAAAAGGCATCAACATATTTCTATTAAACCTGTAGTCAAATAAAATGCCTTTACTTTGCAGACAGAAATATATGAAAAGGATGCACATTAAAAAATATTCAACAATGGAACAATAACAGTAACAAGATATTTTATATAAAAATATAAAATCCAAATTATTTTGAATCAATAAGATCATAATAGAAATACATTTGTACCCTTATGATGGAAACTATTTCAAAGGACTGATCATTTGTATAGATTCTGGTAATTTTTTTAATATACATGACACTATTCAGTAGCCCCGTATCAAATAGAATTCTTTAAAAATCCTATACCAATTGTACTCCTGTGATGATAATGTATTTTTTGTTTTATTTTATGTTTAAATTCATTTTATTTAAAATTTTTAAAAAGGCTTTTTATACAGATAATATATTTTTAAATAGTTTGTTGACCACTTTTTTTCTCTTCCTGGACTTTAGAAATAGCTTCCTAGAGGTTCAAAAAAATCAATTACATATCAAATTAAAAGTTTTAAATTTAACTGTATAAAATTATTATAAGCAGATTTTATTGTATCTGTGTTTCTGTTTCTGTGCTTATTTGTGTGAAAGAGTGACTGTTGTGGCATCATAATTATGGAAAATTTACTTCTGAAGTTTATGGTTTTTTATCCAGGCTCCAGGAAAGTCACTATCTTGTTATATGTTATAGAGAAATTTGAGTATCCTCCCTTTCATAGATCATGACTTTTTTTTTTACTTCAGACTTATATTAGGATTGTTTGAAGTCTTGATTTCTCATGAGATTTTTTTTTTTCCTGTTCAGAGACTTGGCAGTAACAATCTTACCTATCTCCTCTTGAAGTAATAGGCCAAGTTTTCCAGACCTCCTTTCACTAAGGATTCTGACTTTGCATGGTCCCAGCTCATGTAAGCTTGAAGTATGTCATCTTTCCCTGCATGGACACTAAACCCCAAGCTTTTAGTTTTTAATGCTTGTTTTCAGACTTGAATTTACTCTGAAATAACAGATTTATTCTCATAACAGAGTAGGTTTAAAATAGAAATATAGAGAAAATGATCATTTGTACAAAAATTGGCTTTCTTCATTTCAGGATTAAGCTTAAATTGCTTTAAATATTTGTTTTCTATGGGCTATACTTTCAGTAATAATTCTGTATAACTCCCTTTTGCTTCTTTGTTTTTCTGTATTGTTAGATTTTAATTTTTAAAAATCCATCTAAGCTTAGTCCAAGTGGAAAATTTGATTAATTTAAAAATTGTGCAAGAACAATATAATTAGAGACCTAGACAGTTTCTAAATAGCTCTCAGTTCTCTCCCACACAAGAGGACGTAAACCAGAAAATCATTTTGACTTTGACATATAGTCTAATCTTTCATCTAAGATATTAAATTTTCATTTTTTCCAAAAATCTAAATGTGGAAAGGCACAAAATGTAATTATATATTATATGGGCAGAACTCAACTTACATCAATTTACGCTTATGGCACTAAACGAGTTAGGTGTGTATTATCAACTTTCAACATTTAAGTCATCCGAAGGAGTCTGTTTTGTGGGAAGGCTTATCTCAATTTCCTGCCTCTTCTTTAAGTATTTTCTCAATTCTAGGACAATACAGATATAAGTTAGAAATGTAAGTTTGTGGGGGGAAAAAAAAGGTTGTTTAGAGTTAAGCTTGAAGCATGGTGAGAGGGCAATGATGTGCAAGTTACCTGTTATGGACTGAATGTGTCTCCCCAAAGTTCATATTGAAATCCTACCACCCAATGTGATGATATTAAGAGGTGGGGCCTTTGGGGAGTGATTAGGATTAGATGAGGTCATGAGAATGGAGGCCTAGTGAATGGGATTAATGTCTTTATAAAAGTCACTAGAGAGCTTATTTCTTTTCTCTTTCTACCATGTGAGGATACAACGAGAAGTTGGCATTCTGCAACCCAGAAGATCAGTATGTTACAGATTATATCTCTGTATATATACATATCTATGAGCAAGCAAGTGAGCAAGAGAGAGAGAGAAAAATAAAAGACACTTTAAAACTCATTACAGTGTATGCACATGTATAAATGTTCATAGGTGTTCATATGTGTTTATATTTAGAAAGTGGGCTAAAATAGTAATTATATTCATTTATCCACAGTCTAATGATTATGGTAATTATTTTGACTGTTTTTATCTATCAAGCACTTACTACAAATTTCTCTAAACATTCTATAAGCGTTGTATAATTTAATCTTAAAAACAACAATTCCAGGGCTTCCCTGGTGGTGCAGTGGTTGAGAGTCTGCCTGCTGATGCAGGGGACACGGGTTCGTGCCCCAGTCTGGGAAGATCCCACATGCCACAGAGTGGCTGGGCCGGTGAGCCATGGCCGCTGAGCCTGCGTGTCCGGAGCCTGTGCTCTGCAATGGGAGAGGCCACAGCAGTGAGAGGCCCGCGTACCACAAAAAAAAAAAAAATCCCAAACCCTTAACATTGCCTACATGTCCTAATACAATTTGACCACTGGGTTTGTCTTCCAATTCATGCTAGATGCCAGTTTTCTGTGAAGCTAATGAAGTGTAAACTTTAGATTTCCTCACTTGCACAAGACCCTTCCATTATTCTGAGTGGGTCTCTACCAACGTATTAATATTTTCATATCCTTTAAAAAGGAAAATTTGCAAAAGAAAGTTATTTTAAGAGTATTGTTAGACCACTGTTTCTTTTCCTCTCTGACTTACCCTCCAAACAACTTTTCCTCCTCTCTGACTTACCCTCCAAACAACTTTTCCTCCTGTTGGTGTTGTAGTGGCCATGAGAATTTTTGGAATTTAGTTAAGGAAAGTTGACTTGGGGAATTTTGTTTGGGTTCAAAACTACCTCCATATATAGTTAAGTTGCTACTGGTCATCCTCAGGGGGAATAATAACCAGGAGAATAATGTCCTGCTGCTCATCAAAGTGACTCACCTAGCACTCTGACATAAGGTATAGCATCAGAATCTATGTAACAAGACAGATCCTTGGACCTCTGGAAATGAAAATACATGGAATATACAGAGGATGGAGAAGAAACAAAAATTTAAATGCATGAAGCCAAAAGTCCAGCTATGGAAACTTTTAAAAATCATTATGTATGTATAATCATTCATGGAAGATTTAATTTTATCAATGCCTAGTAAAAATGGAAGTCTCTTTGGTCTGAATATTCTGGATATAAGTATAAGTGCCCCACAGATATGTTGAAGTTTTTCTATTGCATTTCACAAAATATGCTTTGTAGGTCATAAGCTTGGTAACACTAGAAAAATGGCAAGACGTCTGTGTGTGAAGTTTCATCTTTCACACATCCCAAAAAATAGACTTGGAGTATTAGCATATTTGACTCATCAATTCTCTTGAGAGAAACTGGTAGTTCCAATAATATGGCATGCTAAATTACTACTGATGCAGTGAAACTGATTGAAAAACAACTGTACCCGCGATAAAACTCCAATATCTATTTATTAATAAATCAACTTTGATGGTGTGAGAGAAATTTGATTACATATCTCAGTATAATGTCAAAATTTTAAAAGCTCTTGTTATGTCATAACTTCATATTAGTTTTTACATATTTCATAATTATCATTTATACCAACATTTGAATATGAAAAGAAACATAGAAGCCAAAGGCGTAAACAGGAATAAAAAGTTAACAAAAAATTCAAAATATCAAAAGACTCACTTTTTATACTGCAATTCAACTAAAAAAACTCTAGTGTTCAAAATCATAAGAAGTAAAGGTAATGAAAAGCATCATCATAGTCAAGAACCTATAGATAATGAAATGATAATTGATGAGCAGAAAAAAAAATGCTCAGGACAAGCACAAACTGGAAAATTATAAGCATAACAAAAATGAAAATATTATAAAGGCAGCTACTACTTGGCTGATCAGAAGAGTACTTGTGAAAGTCAGAAGCAGCTTAATTCTGTGTACTTCTTTGAGAAGTATGATGATTCTTTTATTATGGACTTTTACTATGAGCAGTGATTTCATGGAAAGCCAGTTTGTTTTTTTGTTTTATTTTTGTTATCCCACTTATATTTGCAGAGAACAAAACAGATGGGTTTAAACTGAGGCTTTTTCATAAGAATTGTCAAATGTATCAGATCATTCCAAGATTTTTTTTCCAAAAGCAAAGTTTGGATATATTGTTTTGTTGGAAACTTTTCTTTCAACAAGAAAGACATTACTAACATCTGATGAGCTTAAAGACTGGATGAACACACGCATACCTCATTTTATTGTGCTTCACTGTATTTTACCTTGCAGATACTGCAGTTTTTACAAATTGAAGTTTTATGGTAGCCCTGCCTCGAATAAGTCCTTCAGCACCATTTTTCCAACAGTATTTGCTCACTTCACATCTCTGTGTTATATTTTGGTAATCCTCGCAGTATTTCAAACATTTTCTTATATTTTTCTATTTCCTATGGTGATCTGTGACCTTCGATGTTACTATTGTAATTGTTTTGGGGTGCCACCAACCACACCCGTATAAGGCAGCAAACTTAATGATAAATGTTGTGTGTGTTCTGACTGCTCCACTGACCAGCCATTCCCACATCTCTCTCCCTCTCCTCAGGCCTCCCTATTCCCTAAGATACAACAATGTCCAAATTAGGCCAGTTAATAACCCTGCAGTGGTGTCTAAGTGTTCAAGTGAAAGGAAGAGTCAAATCAAAAGCTACCGCGTACTGCAAAAAAAAATAAATAAATAAAGGAATACATTTTGTAAGGCTATAGCTGCCATGCATAGTGATTTCTCTGATAGATCTAGGCAAAATCTTCTGGAAAAGATTCTAGATACCATTAACAACCTTCATGATTCATGGGAAGATGTCAAAATATCAACATTAACAAGAAGTTAATTGGAAGAAGTTGATTCCACTCCTCATGAATGACTTTGGGGGGTTCAAGATTTCAGAACAGTAAGTCATGGCAGATGTGGTGGAAATAGCAAGAGAACTGGAATTAGAAGTGGAGCTTGAAGATGGGACTGAATTATTGCAATCTCATGAGGATGAGGAGTTGCTTCTTATGGATGAGCAAGGATAGTGCTTTCTTGAGGTGGAATCCACTCTTGGTGAAGATGCTGTGAAGATTCTTGAAATGACAGCAAAGTTTTTAGGACATTTTTAGAACATTACATAAACTTAATTAATAAAGTGTCAGCAAGATTTGAGATGATTTACTCCAATTTTGAAAGAAGTTCTGTGGATAAAATGCTATTAAACAGCATTGCATGCTACAGAGAAATTGTTCTTGAAAGGAAGAGTTAATTGATGCGGCAGACTTCATTGTTGTCTTATTTTAAGAAATTGTCACAGCCACCCCAACCTTCAGGAACGACCACCCTGATCAGTCTGCAGCCATCAACACTTAGGCAAGACCCTCCACCAGCAAAAACATTATGACTCACTGAAGGCTCAGATGATGGTTAGCATTTTTTGGCAATGAAGTATTTTTTAATTAAGGTATGTTCATTGTTTCTGTAAACAATGTGTAATGCTATTGCACACTGAATAGACTAGATTATTAGTGTATACATGATTCTACATGCAAGAGGAAATTTTTAAAATAGTGTGATTCACATTACTACAGTATTTGCTCTATTGAGGTGGTCTGGAACTGAACCCACAGTATATCTGAGGCATGTCTGTATATGAAAAATCCTAAAAAGTCTTGAAGATGCCACACAGAATAAGGCTATATTTATTTGTATTATGTGGGAAAATATTTGTGGTATTTTATGTTTTTAAAATTTATAATAGTTTTAATATTTTTCATTCTAATTAAATACTTTCTTATATAATTTGTACTTGTAATTTTTTTTTACAATTCTTAGGAGAACTGCCCCCAATTATATCATTGTTAGGCCTCATTAAACTAGGTCTCTCCTTCCTCAACTCTTACAATGCTTTCCTTGATCACTCTAGTCAAATTAGTTTTGTTTGTTTGATTTGCTTTTCCTGAAACCTCAGTGTTCCACATCAGAGAATTTACACTAGCTGTTTCCCTGTTTCCTCCACTAGACTAGTTTTCTGATGGTTGCCTGTACGATTCACTGCCCACTTTGTTTAGATATCTGCTCAAGCATCACCTCCTCAAAGAAGTTTTCTTGGATACTCCAACTAAAATAATACCTTCCATAATTTTCTTTGTCCTTTCCCTGCATTATTTTCCTTCATAATATTCTTATTACTTGACATGTTACATAGTAATCTGTTAATATCTTTCTAGGTCTGGTAAAATATAAATACTATAATAAAAAGCCTTTGTGTGTTTTGTTCACTCCATGACCTTATAACAGTGCTGAGCTCATAGTCACTGTTCAATAAATATTTATTGGACAAATGATTAAGCACAATATTATTATAAACTCTTGTTTTAAAAAAAAAGAAAGAAATTAAAGGTTAGATGTAGGTCAAATTATAATTTTAAAAGCTTTTAATTTGTAGAGCCAAAATTCATGGATTAGTTTTTGTACTCAAGATTAGATTATAACCACAAAACATCTTTTTACCTTAAAAAATCCTTTAAAATAGGCTCAAGTTTGGAAAGTAAAATACATGTTGATGCTAATTGTTTAAGGCTGGACATTTAATGTTCAGAACTTAACAGTGCAAGAAAGTATTAAAAAAAATGAGAGTCATTGTAAATGAAAGTTAGTTTAGACTTTCAAGGGAAAGTAGGATATCACAGTACAATGTGGTACATTTATTGCTGAAAACAACCTGCAGAAAAAAGCTACTCTGTAACATCTTAATTTACAAAAACAACTAGGAGACCTTCAAGATGGTGGAGGAGTAAGATGTGGAGATCATCTTCCTCTGCACAAATACATCAGAAATATATCTACATGGGGAACAACTCCCACAGAGCACCTATTGAACACTGGCAGAAGACCTCAGATTTCCCAAAAGGCAAGAAACTCCCCACGTACCTGGGTAAGGCAAAAGAAAAAAGAAAAAACAGAAATAAAAGAATAGGGATGGGACCTGCAACTCGGGGAGGGAGCTGTGAAGGAGGAAAAGTTTCCACACACTAGGAAACCACTTCCATGGGGGAGACAGGGGTGGGTAGGGGGGAAGCTTTGGAGCCACTGAGTGGAGCACAGCAACAGGGGTGCAAAGGGCAAAGTGGAGAAATTCCCACAAAGAAGATCAGTGCCGACCAGCACTCACCAGCCCGAGAGGCTTCTCTGCTCACCCACCAGGGCAGGCGGGGGCTGGGAGCTGAGGCTCGGACTTCGGAGGTCGGATCCCAGGGAGAGGACTGGGGTTGGCTCTGTGAACACAGCCTGTAGGGGATTAGTGTGCCACAGCTAGCCAGGAGGGAGTCCAGGAAAAAGTCTGAAACTGCTTAAGAGGCAAGGGACCATTGTTTTGGGGTGCGCGAGGAGAGGGGATTTAGAGCACTGCCTAAAAGAGCTCCAGAGATGGTTGCGAGCTGCAGCTATCAGTGCAGACACCAGAGACGGGGATGAAACACTAAGGCTGCTGCTAGTGCCACCAAGAAGCCTGTGTGCAAGCACAGGTCAGTATCCACACCTCCCTTCCTGGGAGCCTATGCAGACTGCCCCTGGCAGGGTCCTGAGATCCAGAGACAACTTCCCCTGGAGAACACACGGCTCGCCTCCGGCTGGAGTAACGACACGCCACCCTCTGCCGCCACAGGCTTGCCCCGGATTCTGTACCCTTCCCTCCCCCCGGCCTGAGTGAGCCAGAGTCCCCTAATCAGCTGCTGCTTTAACCCCATCCTGTCTGAGCAAACAACAAAAACATCCTCAGGCGACCTACACACAGAGGCAGGGCCAAATCCAAAGCTGGACCCCAGGAGCTGTGGAAACAAAGAAGAGAAAGGGAAATTTCTTCCAACAGCCTCAGTAGCAGTGGATTAAATCTCCACAGTCAACTTGATGTACCCTGCATCTGTGGAATACCTGAATAGACAACGAATCATCCCAAAATTGAGGTGGTGGACTTTGGGAGCAAATGTAGACTTTGAATTTGCTTTCTGCAAAAAATTTCCTTCTGGTTTTATGTTTATCTTAGTTTAGTATTTAGAGTTTATTATCATTGGTAGATTTGTTTATTGATTTGGTTGCTCTCTTCCTCTCTCTCTCTCTCTCTCTCTCTCTCTATATATATATATATATATGTTTTCCTTTTTCTCTTTTTCTGAGTGTATATGTGTATGCTTCTTTGTGTGAGTTTGTATAACTTTGCTTTTACCATTTGTCCTAGGGTTCTGTCGCTCTGTATTTTAATTATTTTTAATATAGTTGTTAGCACTTGATATCATTGGTGGATTTGTGTTTTGGTTTGGTTGCTCTCTTCTCTCTTTCTTTTTTATTACTTTTTAATTTTTTTAATTTTAATTTTTTTAATTTTCATAACTTTATTTTTTTTAATTTTTTCTTTCTTTTTCTCCCTTTTCTTCTGAGCCATGTGACTGACAGGGTCTTGGTACTCTAGCTGGGTGTCAGGCCTTTGCCTCAAGTTGGGAGAGCTGAGTTTGGGCCATGGGTCCAGCAGAAACCTCCCAGCTCCACGTAATATCAAATGTTGAACACTCTCCCAGAGATCTCCATCTCAATGCTAAGAAGCAGCTCCACTCAACGATCAGCAACCTACAGTGCTAGACATCCTATGTCAAACAACTAGTAAGGCAGGAACACAAGCCCACTCATTAGCAGACAGACTGCCTAAAATCATAATAAGCTCACAGACACCCCAAAATACAACACTGGACATGGTACTACCCACCAGAAAGACAAGATCCAGCCTCATCCACCAGAACACAGGCACCAGTCTCCTCCACCAGGAAGCCTATACAACCCACCAAACCAACGTTAGCCACAGGGGGCAGACACCAAAAACAATGGGAACTATGCATACAGCCTGCAAAAAAGAGACCTCAAACACAGTAAGATAAGAAAAATGAGAAGACAGAGAAGAAACACACAGCAGATGAAGCAGCAATGTAAAAACCCACCAGACCAAACAAATGAAGAGTATATAGGCAGTCTACCTGAAAAAGAATTCAGAGTAATAATAGTAAACATGATCCAGAATCTTGGAAAGAGAATGAAGAAAATACAAGAAACGTTTAAGGACCTAGAACAACTAACAAGCAAACAATGATGAAGAACACAATGAATGAAATTAAAAATTCTCTAGAAGGAATCAATAGCAGAATAAATGAGGCAGAAGAATGGATAAGTGACCTGGAAGATAAAATAGTGGAAATAACTACTGCAGAGCAGAATAAAGAAAAATGGATTAAAAGAATTGAGGACAGGCTAAGAGACCTCTAGGGTAATATTAAAGGCACCAACATTCAAATTACAGGGGTCCCAGAAGAAGAAGAGAAAAAGAAAGGGACTGAGAAAATATTTGAAGAGATTATAGTTGAAAATATCCCTAATATGGGAAAGGAAATAGTAATCAAGTCCAGGAAGCACAGAGAGTCCCATACAGGAAAAATCCAAGGAGAAACACTCCAAGACACATATTAATCAAACTATCAAAAATTAAATACGAAGAAAATATATTAAAAGCAGCAAGGAAAAAACAACAAGTAACATACATGGGAATCCCCATAACGTTAATAGCTAATCTTTCAGCAGAAACTCTGCAAGCCAGAAAGGAGTGGCAGAACATATTTAAAGTGATGAAAGGGAAAAAAGTACAGCCAAGATTACTCTACCCAGCAAGGATTTCATTCAGATTCCACGAAGAAATTAAAACCTTTACACAAAAACAAAAGTTAAGAGTATTCAGCACCACTAAACCAGCTTTACAACCAATGCTAAAGGAACTTCTCTAGGCAGGAAACACAAGAAAAGGAAAAGACCTACAATAACACACCCAAAACAATTAAGAAAATGTTAATAAGAATATACATATTAATAATTCCCTTAAATGTAAATGGATTAAATGCTCCAACCAAAAGACATAGACTGGCTTAATGGATACAAAAATAAGATCCATATATATGCTGTCTAAAAGAGACCCACCTCAGACCTAGGCACACATAGAGAATGAAAGCAAGGGGATGGAAAAAGATATTTTATGCAAAAGAAAGCTGGAGTAGCAATTCTCATATCAGACAAAATAGACTTTAAAATACAGACTATTACAAGAGACAAAGAAGGACACTACATGATGATCAAGGGATCAAACTAACAAGAAGATATAACAATTGTAAATATTTATGCACCCAACATAGGAGCACCTCAATACATCAGGCACATGCTAACAGTCGTAAAAGGAGAAGTCGACAGTAACAGCCATGAAAGTGGAAATCAACAGTAACACAGTCATAGTAGGGGATTTTAACACTCCACTTTCACCAATGGACAGATCATCCAAAATGAAAATAAATAAGGAAACACAGGCTTTAAATAACACGTTAGACCATGTGGACTTTATTGATACTTACAGGACATTCCATCCAAAAACAACAGAGTACACTTTTTTCTCAAGTGCTCATGGAACATTCTCCAGGATAGATCATATCTTGGGTCACAAAAGAAGCCTTGGTAAATTTAAGAAAATTGAAACCATATCAAGTGTTTTTTCTAACCACAATGCAATGAGACTAGATATCAATTACAGGGAAAAATCTGTAAAAAGTACAAACACATGGAGGCTAAACAATACACTACTAAATAACCAAGAGATCACTGAAGAAATCAAAGAGGAAATCAAAAAAAATATCTAGAAAGAAATGACAATGAAAACACGATGACCCAAAACCTATGGGATGCAACAAAAGCAGTTCTAAGAGGGAAGTTTATAGCAATACAAACCTACCTCAAGAAACAGGAAACATTTCAAATAAACAACGTAACTTTACACCTAAAGCAATTAGAGAAAGAAGAACAAAAACCCACAAGGTTAGCAGAAGTAAAGAAAACATAAAGATCAGATCAGAAATAAAAAGAAATGAAGGAAACAATAGCAGAGATCAATAAAACTAAAACCTGGTTCTTTGAGAAGATAAACAAAATTGATAAACCATTAGCCAGACTCATCAAGAAAGAAAGGGAGAAGACTAAGATCAATAGAATTAGAAATGAAAAAAGGAGAAGTAACAAATGACACTGCAGAAATATAAAGGATCATGAGAGATTACTACAAGCAACTATATGCCAATAAAATGGACAACTTTTAAGAAATGGACAAAGTCTTAGAAAAGCACAGCCTCTGAGACTGAACCAGGAATAAATAGAAAATATACACAGACCAATCAAAAGCACTGAAATGGAGACTGTGATTAAAAATCTTCCAACAAACAAAAGCCCAGGACCAGAAGCCTCACTGGTGAATTCTATAAAACATTTAGAGAAGAGCTAACACCAATCCTTCTCAAACTCTTCCAAAATACAGCAGAGGAAGGGACGCTCCCAAACTCATTCTACAAGACCATCATCACCATGATACCAAAATCAGAAAAAGATGTCACAGAAAAAGAAAACTACAGGCCAATATCACTGATGAATATACATGCAAAAATCCTCAACAAAACACTAGCAAACAGAATCCAACAGCACATTAAAAGATCATACACCATGATCAAGTGGGGTTTATCCCAGGAGTGCAAGGATTCTTCAATATACGCAAATCAATCAGTGTGATACACCATATAAACAAATTGAAGGAGAAAAGCCATATCATCATCTCAATAGATGCAGAAAAAGCTTTTGACAAAATTCAAAATGCATTTATGATAAAAACCCTGCAGAAACTAGGCATAGAGGGAACTTACCTCAACATAATAAAGGCTATATATGATAAACCCACAGCCAGCATCGTCCTCAATGGTTAAAAAATTAAACCATTTCCATGAAGATCAGGAACAAGAAAAGGTTGCCCATTATCACCACTATTATTCAACATTGTTTTGGAAATTTTAACCACAGCTGTCAGAGAAGAAAAATAAATAAAAGGAATCCAAATCAGAAAAGAACAAGTAAAGTTGTCACTGTTTGCAGATGACATGTTACTATACATAGAGAATCCTAAAGATGCTACCAGAAAACTACTAGAGCTAATCAATGAATTTGGTAAAGTAGCAGGATACAAAATTATTGCACAGAAATATCTTGCATTCCTATACACTAATGATGAAATATCTGAAAGAGAAATTAAGGAAACACTCCCATTTACCATTGCAACAAAAAGAATAAAGTACCTAGGAATAAACCTACCTAGGGAGACAAAAGACCTGTATGCAGAAAACTATAAAACACCGATGAAAGAAATGAAAGATGATACAAACAGATGGAGAGATATACCATGTTCTTGTACTGGAAGAATCAACATTGTGACAATGACTATGCTACCCAAAGCAATCTACAGATTCAGTGCAATCCCTATCAAACTACCAAAGGCATTTTTCGCAGAACTAGAACAAAAAATTTCACAATTTGTATGGAAACATAAAAGACCCTGAATAGCCAAAGCAATCCTCAGAAAGCAAAACGGAACTGCAGGAATCAGGCTCTCAGACTTCAGACTATACTACAAAGCTACAGTAATCAAGACAGTATGGTATTGGCACAAAAACAGAAATATAGATCAATGGAACAGGGTAGAAAGTCCAGAGATAAACTCATGCTCATATGGTCACCTTATTTTTTGATAAAAGAGGCAAGAATATACAATGGAGAAAAGACAGCCTTTTCAATAACTGGTGCTGGGAAACTGGACAGCTACATGTAAAAGAATGAAATTAGAACACTCCTTAACACCATACACAAAAATAAACCAAAATGATTTAAAGATGTAAATTTCAGGCCAGACACTATAAAACACTTAGAGGAAAACATAGGCAGAACACTCTATGACATAAATCACAGCAAGATCCTTTTTGACCAACCTTCCAGAGAAATGGAAACAAAAACAAAAAATAAACAAATGGGACCTAATGAAAGTTAAAAGCTTTTGCACAGCAAAGGATAACATAAACAAGATGAAAAGGCAACCCTGAAAATGGGAGAAAATATTTGCAAATGAAGCAACTGACAAAGGATTAATCTCCAAAATTTACAAGCAGCTCATGCAGCTCAATATCAAAAAAACAACCCAATCCAAAAATGGGCAGAAGACCTATATAGACATTTCTCCAAAGAAGATATACAGATTGCCAACCAACACACGAAAGGATGCTCAACATCACTAATCATTAGAGAAATGCAAATCAAAACTACAATGAGGTATCACCTCACACCAGTCAGAACGGCCATCATCAAACAATCTACAAACAATAAATGCTGGAGAGAGTGTGGAGAAAAGGGATCCCTCTTGCACTGTTGGTGGGAATGTAAAGTGATACAGCCACTATGGAGAGCAGTATGGAGGTTCCTTAAAAATCTAAAAATAGAACTACCATACGACACAGCAATCCCACTACTAGGCATATACCCTAAGAAAACCATAATTCAAAAAGAGTCATGTACCACAAGGTTCATTGCAGCTCTGTTTACAATAGCCAGGACATGGAAGCAAACTATTGTCCATAGGCAGATGAATGGATAAAGAAAATGTGGCACATATATACAATGGAATATTACTCAGCCATAAAAATAAATGAAATTGAATTATTTATAGTGAGGCAGATGGACCTAGAGTCTGTCATACAGAGTGAAGTAAGTCAGAAAGAGAAAAACAAATACCATATGCTAACACATATATATGGAATCTTAAAAAAAAAAAAAATGTAGCATCGCTTCTCCTTCATCCCAGACAGTGGTATCATTGATGCAGGAGGAGAATCACAGTCCCTGTTAGGGAAGAGAGATTTGTAGTCCCCAGTAGGAATGAAGAATAATGTGCTGCTTAGAAACAGAGCTGACCTCTGCTGACTAGAAATGTTTTCTCTAAGAATTATCTGTGTGACACTGTGGCTTGTTAAGCTAACTGCTATCCCTGAAATGCCTTTTCGTGGAGGTTTCCAAGGATACAGTCACACAAACCTTTTCTCATATTAAGTGGGAGGTAATAATAGCCATTCTTTGATAGCGTGAAAGCCACTGGTCTTCTAGATATACCCAACTTCCCTTATATGAAATTACATTCCATCTGATTTTGAAATATTGTCTAGGTTTTTCTTCTTAAAAGATCAATTTTCTTAATACCTAAGTCATTAATTCATTCACACTTCACTGTGTGTGTTGAAGGGTGGGAATGAGAGTGGAGTCAAAAGGTAATCATGTGCACTGGTCTTAGTCTTTCTATTGTCATCATAAGTTCCAAAGCTAAATATCTTCACTGATATTTTCCTTAAATTCATCAAGATTAATATCATGCTCTTATTCCTAGTTTTTAACCATAAATATAGGAGGCCCAAAATATTGTCATCTTTTGCTTTTCATATTCCAATCCCATCCATTTGAAGCTCTGTACATCCCCAATTCTGTTCCTGAGGTTCACCCCACACTCAAACCTGAATCTTATTCTCTACACTATATCATTAACATTTTTTCCAGAACTCTCCCCCAATTTTCTAGCTCTAATAGAAACCTGTCCCTTCCTATCTGGGTTTCCTATAAGAAAATTGTGTCCCCAGAAGTCCTCTAAAATCATGGCTGTGTTTCCTCCTGTATCACTTCTTCCACTGGGCCTGAACATGAAGTAAGTGTCTTTTTTGTTCCTCATTTCTGCTTTCTGGATATTCTCCTTTCCTTATTTCTAAATTATCTAGTTTTGAATCTCATATCATTAGATGATATATATAACTACTCCTCATTTGTCTTATTAACTAACAACCCCTCAGTCATTTATCCTTATTATTTAGTGATTTTTATCTCCTGGTTCACTGTCATCCTGTCTACTACTACTCTTATAGAAATGCTGGGTGCCTTCCAAACACACATCACAGATGAAACTTCCATATCTTAGATTCATGCTTTTTAAACTCCCTTCCTGCAGTGATCCAATACTCTACCTTACATCAGCCTTAAACTTTCATACTTATAAACTAGATCTTGTCTTTACCAGTAATTCCAGTGACTGTATAATCTGCATCTCTTCCCCTGATTGCCATCTCCTATCTTGACAATTCACTGACTTTACAAACCTAACCCAACATTTCTCCTACCCCACTAGTATTTCATATCCAAAGATCTATCACCTTTTCATTATACCACATCTCTTGATGTCTTCACCCTCTTACTTAACTAGTTTAACTTCTATGTTCAATTTTTAAAGGAATTCCCTTTCACACACTTTTGACTCCTGTGGCTTCCTCTCCCTTTATTGTGCTTCTTTGACAAAATCACAACACTAGTTAATTTCAGTTCATTCCAAGTTAAAACAAACAAACAAATAACTTCTCTGAGCATACTTTGTCCACCAAATACTACCACATTTCTTTACTTGCCACTGATTATACCCACTGTCTTTTCATTTTTTTAATCTCACTCTCTAATCAAGTTTCCCAATCAGGATTTTGCCGCCATCACTCCACTTTAACTACTATTATAAATATAACCACACTCTCAGCCTTCATTTTATTTAGCATAAAGCAACAACTATTACTCCTTAGACAATGATAAAATTCTTCCTTTACGTTGGAGGCCTTGTTGTTCTTCTTATTTTACTTTCCCCCTTCTCCCCCTCAGGCTTCTTAACATAGGAATATCCTATATTTAAGTTTCTTGGTTTTTTTTCTCATCTCTATCTACACTCACCATTTTGGTGATTTTACACACTCTCATGTTTTTAAATAGCTTTAATATGCAAATGAAACCCAAAATTATATCTTCAGTTGAGATGACTCTTACAAACTTTATATTCATATATCAAGATGTCTATTTGATATCTCCACTTGGCTATCTAAGAGACATCTCTAATTCAATATGTCCAAAATTGAAGGGCTACCCAACTCCAAAAACCTAGACCAAACTTGTCTGTCTGAAGTCCACATTTGTGTTACTCAAGCCAAACCTGGGACAAAACTGATCATCTCTCTCCCATACTCCATATTCACTTTCTCAAGAAATGCTGTTGTCTTCATTTTTAAATATATCCAATTTATCAGGTTTTTTGTTTATGGTTACTGGTTTTGGTCTCCTGTTTAAGAAACCTTTCTATAGCATGGTAACAATAATCTCCTGTGTTTGCTTATAGAATATTTACTCTTTGTTCTTTCACAATTAGGTTTATAACCTATGTGGAATTGATTTTTAATGGTCTGGAAAAGGATCTAAATTCATATTCATCCCAAGATCCATGCAAGAATGTTCATGCCATACTTATTCATAAAAGCCCAAATATGAATATTATGAATAGAATGGATAAATTGTCACATATTTATGAAGTGGAACAATATTCATCCATGACGTGGATGAATCTCCCATACATAATTTTGAATTAAAAGCACAGAAGAGTATATTCTATATGGTTTTGTTTACATAAATTTCAAAATAGATGAAACTAATTTATGTTAATAGATACCAAAATAGTGGATTTTTTTGTTGTTTGGGTTTTCTGGGTTTTATTTTGTTTTCTGTTTTTGCTTTTGTTTGTTTGTTTTTTTGAGGGAGGTGGTTTACTGGGACAAGGAATGAGGGACCTGGAGGTGTTTTATAACACAGTCTAAGAGGTGTTAAATAGGTGTTTATATATACACAAAAGTTTCATTAAATAAATGCTTAATCTTATATACTTTACCAAATATTTTCTTTACTTGAATAAAAAGTATATCTATTTCCACATCTAGTTATGCATCTTTCTATTGCATTCATTTCTACAACTCTGGTCCCATCCACAAACTCTTTCTTAGTTTAGAGTGCAAGCCTTCCGTGGTAGGCAAAATAATGCCTCCCAGCCAAAGATGTCAATTTCCTAATTTCCAAAGCCTGTTAATATGTTATCTTCATGGCAAAAGAGACTTTGAATTTGTCATTAAATTAAAGATATTGAGATGGAGAGATCCTGGATTATGTGAGTGGGTCCAAGGTAGCCACTAGGGTTATTATAAGAGGGAGCAGGAGGGTCAGGGCCACAGAAGGAGATGTGATGATGGAAGCAGAGGTTGGAGTGATAACATTGTTTGAAAGAGGGCCATGATCCAAGAAAGATGGGCAGCCTCTAGAATCTAGAAAAGAGAGAAGAAACAGATTCTCTTCAGGAGCCTCCAGAAGAAATTCAGCCCCTGTAACATATTGATTTTAACCCCAGAAAACGAATTAAGAAGTTCTGACCTCCAGAGCTATAAGGTAATACATTTACATTATTTTAAGCCACTAAGTTTGTGTTTATTTGTCACAGCAGCAATAGGAAGCTAATACACTTTCTAAGATGGAAACATAAATTTACTTTGGCACCTGTGAAGTTTATTTTCAACATAAATGTCAGAGTAATTTTTTTAACACATAAGTAGGATTATGTACCTTCTCAGCTGAAAATTTTGCAATGTTTTCCCATTTAACTCAGAGTAAAAGTCAAAGTCCTTTAATGCTGTAACCCCTTTTACCTTTCTCATTTCCTCCCTTACTCTCTCTGCTTCAGCCACTCTGGGCTCCTTGTTATTTTTCAAATGCACAGGCACTCTAATTTTAAGCATTTGTTTTCAACCTGTATTTTCTCCCTGAAATACTTTTCCCCTAGATATATACGTAGATAGATAAATATCTCATATCCTTCAAATATTTGCTGAATTTTCACCTTTTCTGTGAGGACTATATGCAATCCCTTCCTCTCTCATCCATTCCTTTTCCCTTATCTTTTCATGCTTGAAATTTTGGTTCCTTTCATTTTTCCATTGTGGTGTTTATCATGTTCCAACATAATATAACAATACTTATTTATTATGCTTATTGTTAATTGTCTGTGGAGTCCATTAGAATGTAAATTCCATAAAGGCAGCGATCCTTGTCATTGAAGTAACATAAGTGCTTAGAATAATGTTTGACATATAGCAGATGTTAAATAAATGTTTTTGGATAAATAAAAATATTCATTGAGGGATTTCTATGTGGTAAGCACTGTATCGTGTACCATATAACATCAAATAAAATAAGTACAGTGTCTACCTTCAAGGAAGCAAGGCATACAGGGAAGAAAAAATGATATATAACATAGTATTTGAAGCCAGGCATATTACATGAACTCATAGAAAAGCATTCACCTGGATTTTGGGCATCACTGAGGATTGCTTTGAGGAGTCTGCAACATGAAAGATGAATGGGTATTTGCAAGGTAAAAGATGACAAGATGAGACAGTGAAGAGTATTTCGGGCATATCAAAAATAAGTGCACAGGAATGAAGGCAAGATAAAGCATGTCTTTGAAGTCTCTAAATTTGGTGAATATAGATTGAAAAAAGAGGTCAGTGATGAGATGTGATGAACACATGAGGAATATTCATACCATGCAGAGTTTTGTAAGTCAGATATAGTGATTTGGGTATTTATCTAAAAGCAATAGGGACACATTGAATGTTTTTAAGCAGTGTATTGAAATGATCAAACAGCTGTTACAAGAAGATAACTCTGGCTACAATGTAGAGAATTGGTTTAAAAATATAAAACAATAGGCAGGGATATTAATTAGTAAGATTTATATCAAGCAATTCAAGAAATAATGGTGGATTTTAGTAGTCATATGAAGTTCATATGTGTGATTTCAACAGAAATTTAGGAGTCAGATTTTCTTGGTTACTACCAGATATGAGTAGAAAAAGAGAAAGGTAAAAGTAATTGCTGTTTTCCAGGTTTGTAATTCTTACATCAGAAACAAATGAGAAACAAGGATGGCACATAAACACAGATTCGTTAATCATCATTGTATAGTAAGTGAATGAATTGTCAGTGTTCACCATAAAGTGTGAGAGAAGATGAGGGTCTAATAAGGAATCCTGAAGACTAGCAATATTTAGGCAGACAGATAAGCTCATAAGGATTCACAAAAGATATTATGGAATGTCCAGGGAGGTAGAAAGAGTATCAGGGGAATGAATATAGTGTTTTAAACATTGGCCAGTTTTTTCAGTTATTAAAAAAGTTCAGGGGCTTCCCTGGTGGCGCAGTGGTTGAGAATCCGCCTGCCGATGCAGGAGACATGGGTTCGTGCCCTGGTCCGGGAAGATCCCACATGCTGCGGAGCAACTAAGCCCGTGAGCCATGGCCGCTAGGCCTGCGCGTCCGGAGCCTGTGCTCCACAATGGGAGAGGCCACAACAGTGAGAGGCCCGCATACCGAAAAAAAAAAAAAAAAAAAAAAAAAAAAAAAAAAAAAAAAAAGTTCAAGCAAGATAAGGGTGAATTAATGTCAATTATATATAGCAATAGGGGTATCTATGATGACTTTAGAAATGATGATGTCAGCGGAATGATGGCTGTGGATATAAGTAAAGTGGAAAAGTAGTGAAAAATGACAACAGAATCCAAGAATTTGAGGGATACTAGATATAGATGTAATTTTTGGAATAGACATTTTATAGAAGGTTTGAGAAAAGTTTTTTGCTTTTTTGTTTTGTCTTGAATTATTTTTGAAAGAGAAGAGGTAAAATAAATCAACCAAAATGGACTAAAAGGGACAAGGTTTATTCTCCCACCTGAAACAACAGCAACAGAAAAGAGACAAAATACATAGAGTGATGGTTTGCAAAATACTGAACATCAGAAAACAAAGGACAATAATTCCTGAGACACAGGAGACAAAATATTTGAGATCTACTATTGCCTGAGGTTTCTGCCTAGAGAGAATTTCCAGGAAGTGGCACAGGGAAAAGGAACCCCGGCAAAACCCAGCAAACTTTCTGAGTTCAAGAGATGATACTGAGAATCTGAGGAAAGCCAGGCAGCTACTATTTTCAAGGCAGAGTACCAGTGAGGAGAGACCTACATAGAGAACTCCAGCGATCTGTGGCAGATTTCCTCTGAGCATTCAGCAGAGTACTGTTCTGTGCATATGTGTGAGGAAACCACCCAAGACTAGTGAAGAAAACAAATAAAAGGATTAGAGGGAATAGAGCTCAGCGTTCACATGGGATTGGGAATTCCTATTCCAGCCAGTCTGGAAAACCATAATTCATGGGGTCATGAGTAGAGTACTCATACATCAGTAGTGGAGAATAATTAGTCTTAGCTTTCATTCCACATACAGTTTGATCCTTGTGGGTCCTTAAAAGCAGGACCCACAAGGATCAAACTGTTTTCATGTAACTTAACTGTAATCAGCAACATTTATAACAATATTAAATAACTGCTCAAGAATATTTGTATGAATAGAAAAATATCTAGTATTCATCAAAGTAAAATCCACAGGGTCTGGCACCCAATAATAAATGATTTGCTGTACAAAGAAGCATTAAAAAGCCATAACGAGAATAAAAATCATTAAGACAAACTGACTCAGAAATAACACACATGATAGAATTAGTAGGTAAACACTTTAAAACACTATATTTTTATGATCAAAAAGTTAGATAAAAGATTGAGTATGATAAGTAAAGACAAGCATGATATAAAAAGAAGACCCAAATCAAACTTCTGGATATGAAACTACATGATCTGAGATGAAACATGAACTCAATAAACTTAAAGACAGCTTAGACATTGCAGGTTAAAGATTAGTGAATTTACAAGCATTCTGATAGAAGTTATCCAAAATGACAAATGGAGATTTAAAAAAGAATTAAAAAAATAAAAGAGCATCAGTGAGCTGTGGGGCAACTTCAAGTGGCCAAATACACATATAATTTGAGTTTCTTAGCTGGTAAGGGGGTTAATATTTGTGGATATAACAGGGAAATTTTTCCATAATAATAACAAACTCATGAATCTAAGAACCTCAATAATCCCTAAGCGCAAGAAACATGAAGAAAACTACACCAAGTCATATCACTCAAATCCAATAAGTAGAAAATATTAAAAGCAGCCAGAGCAAAATACACGTTACATACAGAGGAACAATGATAAGGATGATAGCAGATTTCTCATCAAAAATGATGCCAGTGAGAAGACAGTAGAGCAACTTCTTTAAACATCTGAAAGAAATAAAAACTGTCACCCTAGAACACTATACCCAGTATATTTCAAAAATAAATAATTTTTAAAAGATGTTTTCAAACATATGAAAAGTGAAAGAATTCATTCCCTGAAGTCTCACACTATAAGAAATATATAGGAAGTCCAGTGGGAAGAAGGAAAATATCACCAGATGTAAATATGGTTCTACACAAAAGAAAGCAGAGCACCAGAAATAGTAACTACATTAGTAAATGTATAAGGTGTTTTTCTTATTATTAAAATTATGTAACATAATTGACTTTAAAATAAAATAATAAATATTTAAATAAAAATGCACTGTGGGATTTATAACATATGCATATATAAAGTCTAAACCAAAAATAAATAAATAGCATAACATAATGACCAGGAAGTGAGAAATCAAAGCATATATTTGCAAGGTTCTTACACTATACTTGAAGTAGCATCATATCACTTAGAGGTAGACTGATAACTTAAGTATGTATACTCTAATCCCTACAGAAACCACTAAGATCATAAAATGAAGGATTATAACTAATAGCCAAAGAAAACAAATTAAATGGAATCATAAAAATGTTTAATTAATTCCAAAGAAGGCAGAAAAATGGAAAATTTGAACAAAGAATGAAAGACAACAGATGATAGACTTATACCTAACTGTGTCAGTAGTAACATTAAATGTACATAGTCTAAACCCCCTAATTAAAAATCATACATTTTTGAATTGAAGAAAAAAGGAATAGCTTAAATATAAAGACATAAATAGTTCAAAGGCAAAGTTGGAGTGTGTATGTTAATGTTAAAGATTTCAGAGAAGAGATATTTACCAGAGATAAAGGGAGTCATTTCCTAATGATAAGGGGGATCAATTCATCTAGAGAATGTAACAATACTAAATCTTCATAACATAAAAGAGGTTTACAATCTATGAAGCAAAACTGGTAAGTGTGCAAGGAGACCATCTTGGAGTTATCTACAATTTAATCATATATTTTAATTTGCTGTCTGGTGCTAAGTTAAGTAGAGATGAAATATTCTTTGCTAAATCCTGCCAAGATTGCATATATATGAGAAAAAAAAAATTGTTCCTCTAAGTTTGAAGGTGGTTTTCATTGTACCTGGAAGTGTGTTCTTTGATAGCAAGATTTAAAAGATGTAAAGTATCTTAAGGACCAGGTGGTTGGGTGAAACTTGAAGGATATTTGGAGAGTGCTGGTCAAAGCCTCAAGGGCCTGAAGGACTCAGTTAACTGAAGCACAGTGATGGTAAAGACAAGATCAGTGGAGGGTCCAAGGAATGTGAAGAACATGCTATTTTAGAAGCTGGAAGAGGTGGGATTTTCATTATATAATTGGTAAGAATTACAGAAATAACTGTCACCTATGATAACCTGAAAAATAGAAAATGAACTGGGTGATTCAGCTAAGGAGATTTCAAGGGAGAATGTTTAAAACCCCACTTGGAATTTTTCACTGTCTATGATAAAATTATAGAGGAGAGAGATGAAGTGAAAATTATTCCATTTTCAAGTAAAATTTACAGGAAAAAAAAAAGGAACAGTACTTACTGGATTCAAAAAAAAATTGTGTTTCACATTGCCAGGCTTTCCCATATTTTCAAATTAGGAAAGGGCTTTGGAGCAAAGGTGAAATGCAGAATGGGACTTCATAAAATGTCAGAAAGCCATAAGGTGCTTCCTCAGGGAACTATTCTGTTAGAAACATATCCCTTTAAGGGTCTCAAGGGTATGCCTCACATCTCTTCTCTTAAGCTTCTGAGAAACATAATGTGTTGTCCTCAGCAGCTTTACAGGAAGAGTAAGGTAAAGTATGGATTATCTTGATGAGATTTTTGAATATTTTGGTAGGTCAGACTATTCACTGGGTCAGCTTGATGAACTCATGAGATAGGGAACTGTATATGAACCCTAGAATGGAGACCTCCTAACATCAGAATAATTTATCATTTCATATTCTCCAAAATATCTGCTCAGATTAGATTTTTATACTCCAAGGACACACAATCTAGGAAGAAACAGTCATTAGATTGTAATTCACAGGGCTCTGAAGGTTTGGAGAGGGAAGAGAATGAAATGTCCTCATCTGGCTGGCCCTACTGTTTCCTCAGCCCTCCACTCTCACAGGGCTTTCCTATAGCCCTGATTTTACCCTAGAATACACTGGCACTGGAGAGTTGAGTTACTGCTAATGTTGTATGTAACTCATTTTCCCACAAAAATGGTTGGAGAGAAGCAAGACAAACCCCAACAGTTCCTTTCTTATCTTACCTTCCACAGCTTGCTTCATGTCCTGGGACAAAGCCTCTACTCTCATTTCACATACCAATTCAGAACATTTCTCAAAATTTTCTTAGTTCCTCTAGGGTTGCAAGAGGAGTAGTTTGTTCAGCATCTTATTAAGATTTTAACTCTCCATTTATACTTTCTACCAAATATTGTATTGATTAATAATTACATAATGAGACTGATTTCTCAACACTCTACCAGTAATGATCCTTCCTTTTAACTTTTTCCATAGTCCTAGGAAGAGCAGAGGAAGAAGGTTTCATGCAAAGTTGAGTTCCATGATTGCAACCTGGTTAGTACATCTCTGGGGTTGAATTTATCTGCTTCTTATTTTATATTGAGGTTGTTGGTGCTGATAACATCTAATTGTCATATTGTGTTTACCATTTGGGTCATTGATACTTAAACCTCCAATAGCAATTAACAGAAATATATACATATTTATATTATATATATGCATATATGTCAAGCATACATCTTCTTTCATCTCATAGAGCCAAATATAATATCATATAGAAAAATACATGATTTCACTGCTTACCCTTTTGAATGCTTATATAAATTACTTCTTGGAAAGAGAACACCTTTTGAGTTCATTCTCTCCTCAAATTTAGAAACAAAAAAAGGTCATATGGAAATAAATCCTCTCATTCTCAACCTCTATGGCATTATTCCCCTCAGTTCTTCTGATGAGCTGTGAAAACTGAAAAATAAGACAGGGGCATTGCCATTTAAGACACACTAAAACACTGGATTTATTATTTTTCAAAGATAAATGGAAAAGGGAGTTTGTTTCTGTATGGCTCAGCAACAAAATAGAAGTCTTAAAATAATTACTTCAAGTTCTACAATAATATTTCAAAGCACTACATATGATCATTCCATTTCAGTTTTATCCAGATAAAACAACCAAACAAAACCCTACATTGTAATCAAGTCATAATTAACCTTATCTGTCCAAGGATTATTCTTCCAATCCACATAAATTATAACTTAAACACTATATTCCTTCTCAGGTCTGCCATTTTCATTAATTTTATAAGGTGTTTCTGTCAGTTGGCATCCTAGCTTTGTAGTGTGCAGAAACATAAATGGTCTCTATTTTATTTTTCCTGTGAAATCTCTGTTCAAATTTCTTTACTTGTTTAAATTAAACTGATACAGTCAGCCCAGTGTGAGAATGGTTAATCTTTTCCTACTATTCAAAAAGTGGTTAGATGTGACTGCCATTGTCCCTTAGGGGGGGACAAATGTCCTATTTCAGTGAAAAAGACTCTATGTTTCTCAAGTTGATGGGTGAAATGAACCTTCCGGGGGCTAACCGTGTACAGACAGGTGGTGCTGACAAGTAGGGCAGTTAAAAATTTAAGACAGTTCCTCTGAAGAATAAAACAAATTTAATTTGTGAAGGTCACATCTGGACACTGTACCTTTCAGGCAGATTGCACTGCTTCACATGCCATTGGGAATGTAAATATTATCATAGTGTAGAACTAAATAAGACATTTTCTTCCTGATATATTTTATGACCACTTTACATATTAATAATTCTTCTTCCTCTATAAAATTATGCATTCTGTAGTAGGATATTTCAGTTTGAAACATTCTCTTTCACTTTTTTCCAGGCCATAAGATCAAACTATATTATTCATGTGGTTTTTCCAGAATCTACAACTGCAGTTCTTTTTACATGACTGGCTTCTTGTTTAAGTTGACTGCAACAATAGGTAAACGTTGACTTCCCAAGTATTGTGAGTCTGCCTGGACACTCCAGTGATTCCCAGAGTTACTGGCCCTGGAATGGAACTGAGTGTTTCCTACCAATAATGTTGACACCTTCTTGTTCTAATTTGACCAGTTCTCTAGTATACAAAACCTTTAATGTTTAAGGGACATCAGAATATTTTGACTTTTTTATTCAGTTATGAATCATTTAGATATATTAATTGAAGTACATGAAGTTTGTACTCTAATTATATTTAACAGAGTTCAAATTTGTACTTGAAATATTTGAAGGCTCTGCTATTCAGGGCATAAAACATTCACTGAATATTATACCCTATAAATAGAAATATTTATTTTAATTTTCATCTATTGCTAGACATATTCTACTTATAATTGGCACTTGTTTTAGTCAATTGGTTACCAACTCCAATTTCTACAATTTTGAATCTTTTTCACTATTTAGGGTTCTTCTCATACAGCCCAAACTCCAGCAACAGACCTATCTCTAAATATTAGGTACTGTGGACTGCCTTTTTTGATAGGTCACATACTGTAGAAACCACTATTATTCAGACTATTTTGGGTATTTAAGTAAGGGACTATCTAAAATGCTTTAAGTTGTGAACTTTCTTCTCCAGAGAGAAATGCCTCATATACTGAGTGGAAACATGTGGGTGACTAGGGTAATTCCAGTTAAGTGAAGTTTCCACTTCAAATTTTCTATAGTATGAACTTAGTGCATTAGTTCCTATTGCTTATATAACCAATTGCAACATATTTTATTGCTTAAAACAACATTAATATAGCATCTTACAGTTCTAGAGATCCAAAATCTGAAAATGGGTCTCTCTGGGCTAAAATTGAGGTGTAGACCTGGCTATGATCCTCCTGAATGCTCTAGGGGATAATGTTTCCTTGCCTTTTCCAAATTTTGGAGGCCACCTTCATTTCCTGCCTCCTTGCTCCTTCTTCAAAGACAGCAGTGTAGCATCCTCAAATTTCTCTCTCTTTCCTCCCCTTCTGACTTCCTCTTTCACTTTAAAGGACTTTGTAATTATACTTGGCCCATCCAGATAGTCCAGGATAACCTTTTAAAATTATTTATTTATTTATTTTTATTGACATATAGTTGATTTACAATGTTGTTTTAGTTTCTGGTGTACAGCAAAGTGATTCAGATATATACATAGAGGGATATATATATATATATATTCTTTTTCATATTCTGTCCCATTATGATTCATTACAGGATATTGAATATAGTTCCCTATGCTATACAGTAAGACCTTGTTGCTTATCTATTTTATATATGGTATCTGCTATAGTATTTTATATATTATATCTGCTAATCCCAAACTCCTAATTTATCCCTCCCCCACCCCCTTTCCCCTTTGGTAACCATAAGTTTGTTTTCTATGGCTGAGTCTATTTCTGTTTTGTAAATAAGTTCATTTGTGCCATATTTTAGATCCCACATATAAGTGGTATTTGTCTTTCTCTGTATGACTTATTTCACTCTGTATGATAATCTTTAGTCTATCCATGTTGCTGCAACTGGCATTGTTTTATTCTTTTATATGGCTGAGTAGTATTTCATTGTATATATGTATCACATCTTCTTAATCCATTCATCTCTTGATAGACATTTAGGTTGCTTCCATGTCTTGGCTATTGTAAATAGTGCTACTATGAACATTGGGGTGCATGTATCTTTTTGAATTAGAGTTTTGTCTGGATATATGCCCAGGAGTGGGATTGCTGGATCATATGGCAGTTCTATATTTAGTTTTTTAAAGAACCTCCATACTGTTTTCCATAGTGGCTATACCAATTTACATTTCCACAAACAGTGTAGGAGAACTCCCTTTTCTCCACACCCTCTCCAGCATTTATTATTTGATATTTATAAATATCTAGTTATAGTCTAATAAAGTTATTATTTTTCTACTTTCCCTATACTGCTAGCACTCTAGAATCTTTAAAAGTCATTTCCTTTTTGCCTTAATGTTGTCATGGTGTTGTGTTTTACATACACTTTAAACCCCTTAAAACATTTCTATTATTGTTTTGTACATTAAACAATTATCTTCATTAATCTATTTACTCTTTTTTAATACATTTTAATTCCATTCTATGTTTCTGTGTTCATATTTTAGATCAGCTTTTTTTTTTCTGCCTGAAGAACTTGCTTTAATTTAGACTCTTAACTATGTTCTTGTTACTGACAACTTCCCTCAGTCTTTGCCTGCAGACATTTTTATTTACCTTTAATTTTTGAAGGATAAGGGTATATTCACTTGTTAGTGAATTCTGGGTTGGCAGTATTTATCCTTCAGAAATATAAAGGTGTCATTCTGCTGCCTCTGACTTCTGTCATTAGTGTTGATAAGACAGCTGTCATTCTTATGGTTGTTTGAAGAGAAGGTATCTTTCTTCTTTTGGGTGACTTTTATGATTTACTTTTTTATTCTTTGCTTTGCAGCAGGTTTACTAAGAAAAGCCTAGGTAAACTTTATTTTTTTATACACTATACTGCTAAAAGTATAATTAAATTTTGTATACCTGGGCATTTTTCTTCATTTTTAGAAAATTCTTAGCCATTCGTCCTTTGAATATTGCTTTTGACCTGTTATCTCTCTTCTGTCCTTCTAAGATTTTGATTATAATAATAGTAAATCTTTGGAGAGTGTCCAAAGTATCTTCTGTTCTGTTCTACACTTTTCCCCAGTGCTTCAGTTTGTGTATTTTTTTTGTTGACTTTCTCCTACATAACTGATGATTTGTTGTAATGTGTCCACTTATAACTACCCATTAGTCATAATTTCAGATATCACATTTTCTGTTTCCAGTGCCAACTGATTTATTTTTTGATAGATTCTAATTCTTTGGTAAACTTCATTAACTTTTCATCTGTTTCTCTATTTTTTCACTCTTTTCATTAACATATTAATCATAGTTATTTTAAAGTACTTTTTTTATAATTCTAATATATGAATCATTGGTGTAGCTGCATCTACTTTCTGTCTTTTCGCTTGATTCTTGGTCATATTTTCTTTTTTTCTTAGTCTGTTTAAATTTTTTTATACCAGTTAGCATTTAATAAAATAATTCTGAGGTTCTGGATGATATTATATTCCACTTAGTAAAGTTTATCTTTTCCTCTGTGAGTCAAATACATGAAGTACTGGAGTGATTTTTCCATCATTGTTGGTATTCATGAGCTCTAAGATATTTATAGTAGTTGCTTTAGAGTGGATTTTAAACCTTTGAATAAATTGGTCTAAATAATCTCTATGATTCCTTCCAATTATTAAATGTTACTATTTGTAGAATCAAAACTAATCTGACATGCAACAATCACGAAAATGAGACTATTTATAAAATACACATATAGTTCTATATAAATTCTGATTATAAGTAACCTTGAAATAAATATCAATTAACATAATATGATGCAAGTTGTTATAGTGGAATATTTACTTCTGTGGGAAAGTGTAGTTTTAGTCTAGCCTGAGTTACAAATTTTCCTATACATATTTTCTGTCATTTGGTATGTTACTTGATCTGTTTCCCTCAACTGTAAGTGGACAGTTTGATGATCTAAGTGACGTGAAAGAGAGCATCATGTAGTAGCTGCATTAAGAATATTTTAAGCATAGGAAGTAAGTGTGAAGCCTGTTAGGTAAGGATGTGTCTGGACTGTTAAAGGAACAAAAGTTTTCTGTTGCTGGAGCAGCTTGAGAAGGGAAGACAAGCTGAGAAGTAGTTCAGATCAGTGCTTAGAGGATATTGTAAATACTGGATTTCTATAGGGAGGAGGATCCAAAACAATGACGGGTCATTCACTTCTAGTTCCAGGGTAGTGGAGAGATGGTGGGGACACAAGTGTGGAAACAGGGAGGTCAGTCTGAGTTACAACAGTCCAGCAAGAGCTAATGAAGCTTAAATGAGGATGTTAGTGGTGAAGCGTAAGATGGTTTCAGATGGGTTGCACTTCACTGATAGGATTTGCTGTTGCATATGATAAAGTCAGTGATAATGTTTATTATATCTTATGTGTTTCTGTCTCCCTCATTACAGTAAATTATCTTTGAGAAGGACCATGTCATAAATTCCATTATCATCTAAGTCATATTATCTAATATAAACAAAATATATTAGATATATATTAGATGTTCCAGTAACTAAGGTTAAAATTTACTTTATAAATCAATACATTTTTACAGAGAGAGTATCATTTATTTCCATTCTGAAATCGCATTGCCCAGTGTTACACTGATACTTGTGCATGAGACACTTTGCCACTGTAATAGTGAACACTTAGTATTGTCATTTGCTTTCTCCATCTTCTTCTTCCTCTTTTTTTCCTCTTTTCCTCTAACAACTGCTTTCTCCTCCTCCCTTTCCTTCTCCTTTTCTTTGTTATCGTCCTCCTCTTTCTTTTTCCTGCAAGAATCTGATGTTATTGCCTAACTACAGTTAGCTAAAAGTGATTTTATTAGACACTTTGATCATCAGTGGCAGGAAAGCTGCCCCCCAAGAATGCCAGTTCAGCAGTATGCAAAGAGCCACACCTTATCTATCTTACTAGAGAAGTATATAAGCCACCTAATAAAGTTTGCTACTGTAGAAACGTCACAGTTCTCTACCACAGGTTGTTGTTTCTTTTTAAAAAAGTAAAACCTTGTTTTCTAGTTGTCTCTTTTATTCTAATGCTGTGTAACTAGTCTTAACTGTTAGGGAAAGAGCAGTTTAAAATACTGTTTAAGTGAAATCAAAGTGTTAATTTGTCTTAGTATAAATAGTTGGGATCTAAAATATAAGAAAATGACTAATGCACCACTTACTTCTGGTTTACTGATAAATGTGTTCAAATTTTTATTCAAATTATTAAAAATTTAGTTTCCAGTTTCTTCATATAAGTACTTCTATATGTTTTCACACTGTGACAATATATAGTAAATGGTAAATTCCTAAGTCCGTAACCAGGATACTTTTTCATGTTTATATTCTGTGAACATGTCACCACAATCTGTGCAATAAACATATTCATCATTTTCAAAAGTTTCCACCCACCCTCTTTATTTGTAATAATAATTATTATTATTATTATTACTATTTTATGATAGGAACAGTTAACATAAGATCTACCCTTTTAGCAAATTTTTAAGTATATAATAATGTACAGTTAACTATAGGCACTAGGCTTTACACTAGTCTATAGGACTTCTTTATCCTGCATAAATGAAACTTTGTACCCTTTGATTAAACCTACCATTTCCCACTTCCCCCAGTCCTGGCAACCGCCATTCTACTCTCTTTCTATTTTAGGTTCCTCATAGAAGTGGTATTATGTAGTTTTAGTCCTTCTGTAACTGGCTTATCTCAATTAGCATAATATTCTCCAGATTCATTCATGTTGTTACAAATAACAGGATTTCCTTCTTTTTTAAGACTGAATAAATTCTATTGTATGTGTATACTACATTTTCTTTATCCATTCATCTATTGCTGTAATTATTGGACATGGTGAATGTAAAGAGCATTTCGTGATGACTGGAATTAAAGAGAAATTCAGCAAAAGATGGAATTAGAGTTGGAGTAATGTAATGAGGGGATGGTGGTGATGTAGTATTCCTGGCAATAATAGTGGTAATTATAATCACAATATCTACTTCCTGTTTGATTAAAATGTATAATATAGTTTGAATAATTTTCTGTCCATATGCGTTTTTAATAAGAAAAATGGAAGAAGTATATCAGAGTTTTGGGAAGCCAATTGCAGGTTTAGTAGGCTGCTTTACATTTATGTGGTCCATAGAAGCATGTCCCCAAACCAAAGGTATAGAGGGCATAATGAAACAATTTTATCCATCGTTGTTGCCACAGTATTTAAAAATTCTAACAGCATTATTAATTAAACTGAAAAAATATATATTTATCTGGGTTTTAAAGCATTATGTTATGTGTAACAAACTGTATTAGTTAACTAATATATTGATTTATGTTTTCTGATTTTTTGAAAGATATTATAGCACATGATCAAGTATAAGACTAGACTGTGAATCTCAGTTCTGCATTTTATGTCCTTGTGACCTTGGGAAACTTACCTAAGTTCTCTGGATGCTTTAGTTTCCCTAAAATGAGGCTAATTAAAGTAACTACCACACATGATGCTTTTGAGGATTAACTAAGTTAAAAAACAAAAATGATGCTTATAATGGTGTTATATACCTAATTATTATCATCATAAGGGAAATCTATTTCCCCTCACAACAGCTCTGTGAAGTACAGAGGAAAAGGCAAAGGAATATTGACTACTGGAAGAACAGGTTAATTCAGGAGAATTTGGGTTCTGGGAAGGGAGGGAAGATTGCTACAGAAATGAAGTTAGTGAGGTAAGAAAAACTTCTTGATCAAAGAGAGTAGATAGATCTCAATTTATAGCTCTCCTAAAATAAGCATTTCTCAGTATCTTTTCCTTCTAGCTCCTAGAATATAAACATCACCACCAAAAGGAAAACATCAATAATATAGGGGCTTGAAAATCTTCAGATTCATCCTATATATAAATGTTTCAATTTTGTTTACAGAGAAATCACAATGTACATAACATAGAAATCATCTGTAGGAAGAGTCATTGATGTAGTAACATGCAAGTTAAAGAAAATTCCTGTGGGAAAATCTTATGTTACTGGAATATGACACTTGAAATGTATACAGAAAATGCACAATGAAAAGACGGTAAGGAATAAACCATTTATTTTTAAATACTGACAGTTGAAAATATTCTGTATTGTTGTATTAGATCCATCAGTTCAATAAACTGAAACACAGTACCTGAGACTAAGAAATTCTCAGTTTTTTCATTTATCAAGAAGTTGGAGTTTTGCTTTTGTGTCGCTGTGGAATGCAACAGAATAAGCCCACATTAAACTCATATATTTTATTTTATTTTTTATTTTATTATTATTTTTAACATTTTTATTGGAGTATAATTCCTTTACAATGGTGTATTAGTTTCTGCTTTATAACAAAGTGAATCAGCTATACATATACATATATCCCCACATCTCCTCCCTCTTGTATCTCCCTCCAACCCTCCCTATCCCACCGCTCTAGGTGGTCACAAATCACCGAGCTGATCTCCCTCTGCTATGCGGCTGCTTCCTGCTAGCTATTTTACATTTGGTAGTTTATATATGTCCATGCCACTCTCTCACTTTGTTGACTCATATATTTTAAATATTGAAATTTTGAATTGGAATCATACTATATGCTTTTAAAAAAACTAAGTTTCATTGAGGTATAATTGACATAAAATTAACTACAAATATTTAAAAGGTAGAATTTGATATTTAAAAGGTAGTTTTGACATATGTATATACCTGTGAAATCATCAAAATATTCAGTATTTTGGTTTTTTGTTTTGCAGTACGTAGGCCTCTCACTGTTGTGGCCTCTTCTGTTGTGGAGCACAGGCTCCGGATGTGCAGGCTCAGCGGCCATAGCTCACGGGCCTAGCCGCTCTGCGGCATGTGGCATCTTCCCGGACCGGGGCACGAACCCGCGTCCCCTGCATCAGCAGGCAGACTCTCAACCATTGCACCACCATGGAAGCCCCTGGATAAATTTTTTAATTGAAATACAATTGACATATAATATTAGGTTCAGGTATACAACACAATGATTTGATATTTGTCTATATTTCAAAATGATCACCACAATAAGTCTGGTTACCATCCATCACCACACAGAGTATTTTCTTAAATGAGATTATTTTCATTGTTGTTTTGCTTCCAGGAAGAAACATTCTGCAATTCAACAAGCCATCTCTCATCACAGATAAATATTTTTAATGCATTTTGAACAACTTTATTATGAATATGTCTGTAAGGTGTAGTTATTTTTTTCTATTTCTAATTTGAAATATTTTATTATCTTATTAAAGGATTAAAATACAAATTTCAAAGCTATGTGAATATTAACAATAATTAGGCTGAAAAATGTGTGCTTTTGAATACTTACTCAGCTTTCTTAAATAATAATCCTGAACATCCTGACTTACAATCAAAATGGAATATGACATATAAAACAAAGACTGTTGCCCACTGTCTAGTTTCTACAACGATCCAGTGTTTAGCCCCTGCAGTCACTGACTTACAGTACATCCTGAAAGTAATTCAGGACAAAGAACAGAATGAGGCACTCTGTGCTTGGAAAAACAGGTCCTTAGATATATTTCAGGGAAAGTTTTTATGAACCCAGATTCATGCATCTTCCCACACTTAGAAGAGCACTAAAATCATTAACTGAGAAATTTGTTCCTCGTGACTAGCAGTAACGTTCTACCTAGATGTAGCATTGACTGCACATACTCCTTAGCCAAAATCATATATATACTGGCCTATCCCCCTACCTCTTTGGAGTGATTCATCAGAGCTCTCTGGGAGGCTGTTTCCTGGGCTACAGACCTTAGTAAGACCCTGAATAAAACTCAACTCACAGCTCTTATATTGTACATTTTTCTTTCAGTTGACATAATTAGTATGACTGAATAAACAACTTTTCCACAGAGAATCTACTGAAGACAATGGAAAGTGCTTCTGGATTATAGGAATCTAATTTTTCACTCAAGAATATCTTTTAAGCTGATGTTTTCTATTCTTTCTAGGTCAATCCAGCCCTGTTTATCTCAGGCGGACTTCATAGCAATTAATTCATCTTCACAGAGCCTCTTATACACTGAAAATATGTGTAAGTGCAATGGATTGGGGATTGCAATTAGAACCAAAAATGACTTTTACTTTAGTTTTCTTCCATGCAGGGAGTCTAACCACCTTTGTTTTTTAAAAACCAACTTGGTAAAGCAGAATTAAGATCAACGTATTGAACAATATTACTGATTGATCTCACTTGGAAACAAAAATGAGAATCAAGTGTTTTAAATGAGGTTATTCCTTTCAACAATTCACTTGAGCGTATATAGGAAACACTTTCATACTCAACACAAAATGACCTTTGAAGAAAGCACTCCACATGCTGAGTAAGTGCCCCTTTTGTTAATGGGAATCGAGTAGCTAAATAATGCAATTGACCTGAAAAGAATGACTCAGTTTTCCAGAAATGTGTGTTTCATGGAAAGCATCTAATTTTATTTGAGAATCTAATATTAAGAACTTTTCCATTTATAAAATTTCAGATTATATTTAAGAACAGACACTTTACAGTATCAGGCACATTAAAGTCTAGGACATGGTATTATAATTTTATGTACAATTTACATAAGCAATTAATAGACATTATCTGAAAAAATGGACGTTTTCATATAATTTTTAGAGCTTAATTTGATTGCTTCATTCAGGCTGAAAAAATTATTTTGAAGATAGCTCTTCAAAATGTCTGTGCATGTCACGTACAGGCCATGTCCTGGCTAATTTGTTTTCATTATTAACCACAGACCTTTCCAATTATATCCATTAGTTTTTCAGTGTAGACCTGTAGTTAGTAAGATGATACAAGAAAGCTGAATAGTTTGTTTTAGAAAATGTAAAAAAAATACCTAGACATATTAAGTGAGAATATATATCAGATAAAAGCAATGGCAACTTAGATTAGTAAAGGAACTGAAGTTATCACTAATCCTATTACCTTATTTTAAATGAAAATAAACTGTGATTCAATGAAGTTACTTGAGTGGAATCAATATCACATCACAAGTTAATTAATATCATGCTGTATGTCTCCTATGCCAATTTTTCTATCAGGGCTCTTTTCCTCACACCACAGATTTATTCCATGTAAATACATGCATAGAAGAATAAATTTATGTTAGAAAGATAACAGCCAATTTAGGCACATATGAATTTTGAAGTTTCTATGAGCAGTTATCTAAGGGAAATGATCTTTGATATGGATGCATTATTTCTACTGGGGCCGAATATATTTAGAACTTAAAAAGAATTATTGGTGTGTAGTGTTTTTAGTCGATAAATCACATGATTATAAACATCATATTTGGGAGTGTGAGAGAGAAGTATGTCTTGCTCAGTATTGAGCAGGAAGAAAAGGTAAATAATAATTCATATTTCCTGATGTGAATTAAAACAATAAAGCAGAACTTTTCAAATACCAAAGGGGACTTGAGGTCAAATAAAATAATATGTGATTTATAGAGCTTGGATCCCAGTAACCAACTGAGTACCTAGGGACGTCTACATTACCATATGGCTTTAGTTTTGTATAATATTAAGTAATGGAAAATTCAATAAAGTTATAAAATATGACTGAAATCATAGTTTGACATTAGCTAAAAAAGTATTTGCATTGCCTGATGTCATGTGCTTTTTTATTGTCTTTTTAATTACTGTACTGATTTATTCTATACCATTCAGAGATTCCTTTGATACTAATATCATGCTTTTACAAAATAGTTCACTAGGATTGGGACATGGCAAAGAACCAAGAGAAATTTCTTACTAACCAATTAAATCATGATATGTAGTAACTTGTTTTCAGGTAAAGAAGTTATTTCAAAATTATATGTTGGAAAGCTATTTAAATTAAAACTTCCCCATGGTTTTTATGTCTTGAAAAGTTCATGTAATACAGCTATCATAGACTGTATATACTTTTCAAAAAAATAAATAAATGAATAATTACCTAAATACCACCTTCCAGGAATATTTAAATACACAATATATCCAAAATTTATTGTTTATTTATTGTTGATCTTTATTCAATCTAGAAATATTCAGTCTACTCATTATCCTGTTATGATTAAATTCACATTGCAGATCATCCTACTTCCACTAAACACCTCTGTAAACTGTAATTTACACACAAACTCAGCACAGATAGAGATTTCAAATGGTTGTATTATGTATCATAGTTTACTTTTAACAACCCAAGAATATAACCAATGCAAGCTGTCATATTTCATTTGGAAAGAAACTTCTGTTTTTGCTTTTATATATAAATTGATACTGCTAAAGAAGTAACCTTCTCTTTCTACATTGAATAACTTTGTGCATATTTATTGTTAAGGGCTTTTTAAAAACTATTTGTCACACTAGATCATTGCATATTTATGTACTGTAGCACAAACAGATCAGGCATCTAGCTGGGAACACCTTAGCACATTGGCACATTTCTGCTGTTGCTCTCAGAAATATGTATGATTTGGTTTTCCCTCCATGTTAGCGGCACCCAAATATGAAGAAATCAAATCAGTATTGATTTACAACACAGATAATTATAGATGAATGTGTGAGAAGGCTTTCTAATAGAATTCTGTCAATCAACTCAAGGCCCAACTTTCTCATTATGTGTTTGCAGAAACTATATGATGGAATTTGTCTGGTGACATTTCAGGGATAGTGACTTTGATTTCAAAGGAAATGTTTCAGGTTCATTTCATTACCTTAGAAAAGTAAAAGCAAATTTGCCTTATAAAAAGCAATTACTTCTTAGCTGACCAGTGCACAATAGCAATATAAGAGAGACTTCTCATCCCACTATTCAAATCCTGAACCAGCAAACTAATGTTTGATTTTGCTTTAAGCCAATTTTACCATGTTTGAATTGCAAAAGCATTTAATCTTCATAAAGTAGGTTATTATAATGGAGATCATATTGTATTTGTATGGAATGCCAGCTAAGGGAGAACAGTGTTTTGTTTTTTTTTTTTCAGTATTTATGGCATTTTAAAAACAATGTTTGGTAGAAAACATTTATGAGGAGCATTTTAAGAAATAAAGAGAACATATTCTAAATTGAGACATTGCACTATATTTTGCCTCTGCAGTTGTACTCATTTCAAATCATAATTTTATGAATTTTTAGTGGTGAGTATGAAAAATATTTCTATTCTACTATGACTGTTATGAATAATATATTAGAAAAATTTGACTGAATCTTAGTCATGTTGTCTTCATGTATCTCCAGTATTTTAAATTTATTCTTTATAATAAAATATATTTCATACTTTTATAAAAGTATTTTTTTATTTTTAGTATATTTTACAATTTTTAAAAATGCAGGTAGAGATCAAGGGCCATATGATAGTATAGATTTGTTATCCTTCAGTATTGAGTCTAGTAAGGGGTGAGATGAAAATGGCCAATCATAAAAATTGCCCTATGAATACTGTAGAGTGGTAAAACCTAAACTTTGAAATTATCAAAGAGAAAAATGTAAGGCTTAGATTAAACAAGATAATGTATGTTTTCAGTTCTGGCTAATAGTGTCACCTAAATTTACTTTCCAAAATAAATTTACAGTGTGAAAAATGTGAAAGAAAGAAAAAATACCAACAAATAAAAAATACCAAAATAGAAAGTTGATCTCTAAATTCAAATGAGGTTTAAGTATATGGCCTTGGAACTAGTAATGAACATGATATAGAGACAGATTTTAGGATTTTAAAAAAATAAAAATGTATATGCATTCATATATTTTGTGTCAAAATTTTAAGGACGAGAGAAAAATACCTCATTAGTTCTTTTTCTAAAGTGTGTTAGCATTTTTTTAATGCTATTTGAATAAAAATTAAAGTGATTTTTACATTTGGTTATAAGAGGTGATTTATATAACACTATGTGTTAATAAATAATTAGAATTTTCAATTCAATATTATTGTGCTTAGAGCCAACAGTTGTGACTCATTTTTTATCAATAAGACTGCAAATAAATTTTATGCATCAAATAAGTATTGATGAATCTTGTAGAGCTATTAGCATCTATCATTGCATCATCAACTCTAGTAGGTAAATTTGAGCTTTTATCTGTATACAAAATAAAAAGAAAGCATTACTAAAAACTGTACATAAATTTCACCATATAAATATTAAAGAACAAAAGGAAAAAGTAAAAGCCTATGATAAAATATGTATTTGTAGGAGCAAAAAGGATGTAAATCACCTAAATGGAGTACAGTAAGTCCAGTGGGATACAGGAGCTTGAAAATAAAGTAGTGAAGGGTGAGTGGAAAAATATGAGAATAGTGCTTGTACAAATAGATTTCATCATCAATTGGGATAAATGGAACAGGCATATGCAACATGCTTAATTAAGAAAACATAGCTAGTGGGTAGAAGAGATACTTACAATTGGAATTATAAATTAAAAGTAACATTTATCATTGTACACGTAAATATTTAATATAGTCACAAAATTTGAGCTTTTTCTTTTAAGAAACAGACTTTTTTGTGAGCTTGAGAAAAACAAAATCAGTATTTGAGATTACTTGACAACATTTGGTATAGTGAAATAGTTATTTTTAGGTATTTTTAAAATAGGAATCAAATACTATTTTAAGATTAAGTCTAGGGGAGAAAAAATAATCTCTCTATGCTTTTCAGGGGAGCACAATTTGTTTGCCCTCCAAAATTCTCTTTGGCATGTGTATTATTGTAAACAGATAAGGTAGGGGGTCCCCTGAGGAAGAAAACCAGGCATGAGTTTCTTGACATAAGAGAAGCCATATTTGGGCTAAGCCATTTTGTGATCTAAGCCTGGTCACAATGCTTGCCCTTGAATAGGCCTCAGTAATTAATGATCTTAAGGCAACAAAAGAATGCAGAAACAAACAACTGTTATCAGGCAAGAAGACTAACAATAGCAAAGATAAAATTATCAGTTGTAAGTACTCCCAGTTCTCTTTCAATGGTAAAGATCAGCCTGAAGCACCCAACCTCCAGATCACTGGAATCTAAGTGATAATATATTGTCCTTTTCTGACCCTCATGACTTCAGTCAACTAAAGCTTGGACTCTGTGGACCACCCAAGCCCCTTCATGAATATGCATTCACCCTTAGCTTAAAACGTCCCTAATTTGCTGTTCAGGGAGACACTGCTTTGGGAAAGATCCCCGGTATTCTCCTTACTTGCTGCAAGTAATAAATCCTTCCCTCTCCCAGTCTTTAGCTTGGTTGTGTCTTTTGGCTCAGCACCCACCAAGAGGTGAACGCAGTTTTCAAGTAACATTATTTCAAGTTTAAAAAATAAAGGCCAAAAAGGCCAAAACTTTCACCTTCCCCCTTGGCTGCCTAAAGTATTTAGATAGAGGCTTGATATAAGAATAGAGTTAACACCACAGAGAACGAGTATGAACTAGGTATGAAGACAGGGAGGAACCTAGCAAAATCTGTTCATTAAAATTCCTCTCTGTGTCCCATTGTCTCTGCATGGCTCAGCAAAAATTTGTTTACCAAACATTGTTTTACCATTTCTATGTGAATTGCCTTTCTTCCCTTTGAAGTCCCAAACCCCTACCCCCAACATCCTCTTTTGTCTTTAGCTGAAGATGATATTTAAGGTGAAGGTATCAGCCATTTTGTTGAGTTACTCAGTTTTTCTGGATCTCTTCCATGTATACATGCTATTAAATTTTTGTTTCATTTTCTCCTGTTAGTCTATCTTATGTCAATTTAATTCTTAACCTGGAAGGGTAGAAGGAATTTCTTTCTCCCCAACACCTTCTAGGCTCTTGACTGAGACAACTCTGTAATAAAAGATAAATTAACAGGAGAAAAACAAACAAATTTAGTAACACGTATAACTCCTGTACAGATGAGAGATACCCAGGGATACAGAGTAACTCTCTGAAAGGGCCCAAGCCATCACCTTAAATACCAACTCCAGCTAAAGACAAAAAAAGATTTGGTAAGGGTGGCAGGGAGCCAATTATGGGAGGTATTCAGGCAAAGCACAGTAAAGAAGGTATGGTGGTTATGCAGATTTAAGTCCTTATCTTCTCCATTGATAAGAGTTTCTAGAGATTTAGTCATTCTCCTCTTCCTGGTACAGAGAGAGACACTCTTACAAATGATTTCCCTGGCAAATATAAATGTCTCTTACAAAAGAGTAACTTCTGTGGGGTTTCAAAATTTCTCTTTCTTAAAAATAACCAATTCAAGATAATCCTTATGCCATAGAGGAATGTTTGGGGATGGCAAATTCTGCTCCCCTTCATAAAAAAATATTCAATTGCCATAGTTTTATACTATGGGTCTTAAGTAAGACATCTTAAGTGTCATCCACTCCCCTTGAAGCTCTTTTATTTTTATTTAGAATTGTATAAAATAACTGAGAGAGAAATTCCAGATGAATACACCCACTTTTTTTTCCTTTATAAAGAGAGGAAGTATGGTATTGTAAAAGGTAATGTATTTCATGTTGTGTTGCTTGGTTGTTGAGAAATAATGTTTTTAAGTATGCATACAAATTCCAGTAGTGATGTCTTTAATAATAAGAATTTTCATTATTATTTAAGAAATGTTTAATATCTCATTCTTTCCTTATGGCTTAATTGTAGATCAGTAATATTCCTCAGATTCAACTCCATAAAACTCAAACTCTGAACCCTGCATTACTCAATATGCCCCCAATATAGTACACACTCTAACCCCTCCCATACCTTTGCTCCTAGTTTCCCCTTGCTTTACATACTTTGGAATTATATATCAAATATCACTTTGTTTTCTAAAACTATGCTTGCTTCTATTAGGTGGGATTAATGGCTCCACATTCCTCTTTCAGCCCTGTCTCTAAGCATATTTTGCACAAAATACCACATCTTACTCTCCCAGGAGTCTGTTGTTGAAGGAAAATAAAAAAGGAGTCAGTATTGCTAACAGACCTCTCTAAAATGGAGCTGAGAGGCCGCTGGGGATGTGTGACATGCATGTGTCAGCTAGGTTGAATCTGATCTTTTGATCACTAAGTGTCCTAATAAAGGCATCTATAACATCTGCCAGAAACTCAAGGTACTTACCTTAAGATAACTAGTAACAGCCATCCCTAAGGACAAATATTTCCTTTCTTGTATCAGAGTACAACCTCATGGCTTTTGCCATTATAATCCCCTTACTCTCTCTCTTCCTTGGAATATCCTTTAGGTTTTATCCAAATTTGTGTCTCCCAAATTATAATTCTTAAGACCATAAATAATTTTTTTTCTTATTAGCAGCCTTATTCATTTCTGTTTGTTTGTTTGCTTGCTTATTTTTTGTCGATGCTGTGAATTTCCAAAGGGACAAGAGTGTTCCTAGCCAGATTATATCCTCAGCACCTAATATGGTGCCTGATGTGTATTACCATGCTATGACTAATAGAGTAACTATAGGTGATAACTGCTAACACAAAATAGCAACTACTGCTTAACAGTTATAGGTAATTTGTTATGTGTCCACTAAGTTCTTTACATTGATTGTTCATTTAACTATTTCAACAACTCTGTAAAGTTGATGCTATTATTTATTTATTTATTTATATATATATATATATTTTTGCGGTATGCGGGCCTCTCACTGTTGTGGCCTCTCCCGTTGCGGAGCACAGGCTGCGGACGCGCAGGCCTAGTGGCCATGGCTCACGGGCTTAGTTGCTCCGCGGCATGTGGGATCTTCCCGGACCAGGGCACGAACCCGTGTCTCCTGCATCGGCAGGCGGATTCTCAACCACTGCGCCACCAGGGAAGCCCGGTTGATGCTATTATTATCTTCACTATGCTATTGAAGAAATTAAGGCAAATAGAAGTAGAGCAACTTATGTATGGGTCAGGAAGGGGGAAATTTCCTCCGCTACCCCTCTTGAATTTTTATGGCTGTGCTAATAATAAAATTGACAGAAGACAGATTAACAGGAGAAAAAGAAACACATTTTCATTTGTGGGCACAGAGGTCTCATAAAAATATAACCTAAAAATCAGACAAATTAGGTACCTTTTATACTTTTTAGACAAAGAAACAATACATTTGTGAGGACTTGATAGGACAAAGAAACTTGGGCATTCAGTGCTTAATTAATGAAGAATCAAAACAGAATTTGGGCTTAAAATAGGAAATTAAACAAGCAAAATGATTTGTTTATACAGGCATCTCAGCCCTGAATCCCCTGTCTCTGATGAAAAGGGTGTCATTCTACCTCCAGATGCAGAAAACACACCTTTCATGAGAGATTTATTTCTTGCTTTCAGGGTGACAGGAAGGAAGGTCAAAGTATCCCTCTTGCATTGATCATTTCTAAAGTAACTTTAACTCAAAATAATCAACATGCCATTAAGGCATATTTTGGGGCCCCGACAGATACATGTTTGGTGAATATTAATACAGCTCAAAAAGTAGCTAGACTGAATTTTGTCCTCTGTGTTTGGCCTTCCAGTTCTGTATAACTAAAGACAACTGTATCTCTTAAGTTTGAAGGGGCTCACAAGTGAGGCTCCTCAAGATTTTTGTAAGCTCATTTGGGGGAAAATGCCATTTTGAGAAAAAAATATAGTCAATTTACTAAAAGTTTTCTTCCTAGGATGAAATTTAAACATTGTATCTGAGCATAATGTAGGCAGATTTGATCATAGCATGGTAATGACAGAACTGTTTTTTCCCTACCTATATGCCATTTCATCTGCTGACCTGGCTGCCCAATTGCTCTGCTTATAAAACAAACAAACAAACAGAAAACAAAAACACAGATGCTGCTTTCCTCTGAGTACCTATATCAGCAGCAAGGACTCACTCACATCTTCCTACCACAGCTGATCCAGAATTTTGCAGTGTGGACCCTCAGCCTATTTGACAATATATCTACCAGCTCCAAATCAGATAAATACTTCAAACTTCTTTCATAAGGTTAGCAAGATTATGAAACCAAGCAGGACCCTATGGGGCTCCTGGGCACAAAAGCCTTTCTGTATCCCCCATTTCTTGTTTGTAGGAAATAGGCTTCATTCAGCCTCCATGACCTTCCCTGAGTTCCAAAGTGCAGGTTCAAACAGTTGCTAATCAGGGAAGGGAGGGGATGCAGAGACAAGGGAGTAGTTAAGAAACAATAGTGAAGCCTTGGGGCAGGGTCCTGGTTCTACCTCAAGGGATATAAATAACAATATCTTTGAACTCTTCTGCAGAACAAAAACCCCCACCAAATGGAAGATGTTAATGACATAATAAAGCATTCTTAATTCCAGAGAGAAGGTCACAGTTTGATAACCTTGAGAACCACAGAAGCCTGTCAGGAGACCACCTGACTCCAGATTATCTCTGGGTTGAAGAAATGCAGCCCCTACACACACCCTAACCCTTATTAGCAACACCGCCCCTTGACTGTAAGACTCCTCACAAGCCCCCCACCAAGTGGGGACATACAGTTTTAAGCGCATTAGCCCGCTGTGGCCCCCTTTGCCTGGCAAAGCAATAAAGCTATTCTTTTCTACTTCACCCAAAACTGTTTCCAAGATTCAATTAGGTGCCAGGGCACAGAGGCTGGGTTTTGACAACAATTGATTCCTGGATTTTTATTCCACTGGTACCAAAATTTATAAATTTTCAGATGTCTTTGGAGACAAGTACCTTTGTCCTTTATTTTTAGTGTGACAGATGACACTTATAGAAAGAAATGAGTGTGACATCGTTCCAGTGGACACTGCCTCACTTTTCTATCCACTGTGAGACTGAATCTCCTCCTAATGCTGAGTGGAGATGAGCTTGGAGACCACAGCAGATAGACTTTTCAGTCCTGTGAGATAAAAAGAGGTTCTTAAGTTCAAGGTTTTAGTGCAAAAGAGGGAAAATTCCACAAAGAGGTATTAACTTTTAACAATCACAAATATGAAAAGATGTGGAAATATGGAAAATTTGTCACTTCGGACTTTGTTTTTTACTATTTGAAATGAAGCAATTGGATATTAAAACAATTAACTGCATACAATAGGAAACTTATCAAATACGACAGTGTTATGATTTCTAAAATGATATGCGTTTCAAATTTAAGATCTTCTATTCTAGAAATGCACTGTGCTCCATCTAATTGCCAATCATTTAAAAATGTCCCTTCAAAAAATATCTGCGGGCTTCCCTGGTGGCGCAGTGGTTGAGAGTCCGTCTGCTGATGCAGGGTACACGAGTTCGTGCCCCGGTCCGGGAGGATCCCGCATGCCTAAGAGCAGCTGGGCCCATGAGCCATGGCCGCTGAGCCTGTGCGTCCGGAGCCTGTGCTCCGCAACGGGAGAGGCCGCAACAGTGAGATGCCCACGTACCGCAAAAAAAAAAAAAATCTGCAAGATTTTTCAAATAATCATTCAACCTAATTAACCAATAAGAACTTCTAAAAATTTACTGGACTTTCCACCAAAAAGAGAAGCAGAACTAATGCAGTAGATAAAAATCAAGCTAAAAATACTTTAAAATAAATGATGATTTGAATAACAATAATTTTAAGAGAAAATTTGGTACATAAGATGAATGACAAATTGAAGGAAACAAACCCATTAAAATTCAGCAGTATTTGCTTAAAGGCACCTAATACCAATTTCATGAGTTTTATTTTGTTTTATAATTTTGATGACAGAACCCAGTTCTGTCAGACCATACAATTTAATTCATTGTATGTCTTAAAGCCATATCATCTATTTTCTTGTTTATCATCCTTTCCTTTTTTTTTTTTTTTTTTGGTTGATACATCTCTTCTCTGTTGTCAAGGAGGAAAAAATTTTCCTCTGCCTTTCTAAGTTCTTTTGCCTGATCTAAGAATTAAATTGGAATGAGACAGATAAACAGGAGAAAATAAAACAATAGTTTAATAAGATGTGTACATGGGAGAGACCCAAGAAAACTAAATCATCAAAACAGCTGAAACCTTCATCTTAAATACCATCTTCAGGTAAAGACCCAAGAAGATGTTGGGAGTAGTGGTTTAGGACTTCAGAGGAAATGAAGGCAATTCACATGGAGATGGGAAGAAAATGTTTAGTAAACAAATATTTGCTGAGCCATGCAGAGAGAATGGGACACAGAGTGGACTATGATCTCTAGGTTCTGCCAAGTTCCCCCGGCCATCACACCTAGCTCATATTCTTTGCATATATCTCTACTGATAGTTCTATTCCAAGAAAAATTACTTTATCTAAATTCTTTTAGGCAGCGGAGGAGGAGGTGACAAGAAAAACTTCCTGAATCTTCTGTTTCTTAAAAATAATGAGCCTAGAGGACTTCCCTGGTGGTCCAGTAGCTAAAACTCCATGCTCCCAATGCAGGGGGCCTGGGTTCAATCCCTGGTCTGGGAACTAAATCTCACATGCCGAAACTAAGAGTTCACATGATGCAATTAAAAGACCCCGCGAGCTGCAACTAAAGATCCTGTATGTGGCAACAAAGATCCCACATGCCACAACTAAGACCTGGAGCAGCCAAAATAAATAAACAAATAATATTTTTAACAAATTTTTTTTAAAAATCAGCCTAAATTAATCCTCATGCCAAAGAGATACATTTTAGGATGGCACATTTTGCTCCCCTACACTGTCAGTTACAAAATGCAGCCTCTGGGAGTCACAGTCAAGATTTTGTTTCAACTCTTCTGAAAATCGACTATTAGTTGATCCATTGCAAAATGACTTCTTTCTGCTGAACTTTTCTAAAGGTGGGATTAAAAGGCACACCATACCCTTTAAGAGGGGAATGACAAAGATCAGGGCCAATGCAAATATCCATGTCCAGGAGAATAGTAAATGACATTAATGTGGCAAACTGGCATCAGGAAGCAGCAAGAGAGATTTAGCCAAAGGGAGCTATCAGATCTGAGACAAGAAATCAGAAGCTGAGTGAGCAACAGTCATAAGGAAGTTATAACAATAAGCAAACATGTGAATACAAACATCTGTAGGCAGCAAGAAGACATTATCTCCATAAAAATTATCAGAGCCTGCTTTTAAAAATATACATTTTTTTAAGAAGCAAGATTTAATCTCAGAAAAGTTGATTTCACCTTTCAGCTGGGAGCATTCATTTGGCCATAGATGGAAAATATTGGGCCAGTGGATCAGCAGCAGCTGGTTACAAGATTCTTAAATAGATGCACATATGTTGTAACCATTTGTATTTAACAGATTCACATCATTATCCCGGAGGGACATATCATGTTAAATCTGTCCTTTGTGACAATTAGTCTTGCTGATTATGAGTTCTAACAGGGATTGTAAAACTTATCTAGTCCAATGTTCTGAATGTATTATGGTGAAAAAAATAGCCCAAGCCAATTTAAATAGCTATCCCAGGTTTAAAATTTAGTCAAGAACAGTAGGCTAGAACTCAATTCTCTTGACATTTTTTTTTCATTACATCACATTGCTTTCTCCACCACATATGTAATTTTTCCTAGCCTAAAAATGAACTGCCTTCACTGCTATCCTGAAAAAGTGTATAATAAAACCAGCTTTGGTGAAAATTAATAATTTGGCTATTTCTCCAACTTTGAATGTTCCAAATATAATAGATACCTATAAGCTACTTCTTTCTTGACAGCTCAAATAATAACTGCATAAAGTATTATTTCCATACCCTGCTGATATTGTAGACTTTTGCTTCAATCTTCTGGCACCATCGTATAGCTTCAAAAGAAACGATCTCCTCTGCTGTGCTGTGAAATCAAAATAATTTTTAAAATCTCCATTATTTTTGCTATGGAGCTGCAGCTGCAGAAATTTAAAAGTTTATTAACATATTTCAATTGTTAGTAAATTGCTTTTGCTTCTTTTGGAATAGAAAGTAATGAATATGCACTGAGGCTTTGGGGGGTCTTGCAGTTACAGACCAAAGAAGATCTTAATTTATGAAAGTCAACTCTGCTGTTTTAGGACATTCTAAAGTGGTCTGTAGAATCTAAAGCACAACCTGGGTATGTTTTTTCTGATGTATAAATTAAGGATAGAGTTTGAATTTTGTGTTACCAAACCAAACTTGGGTGTGGCTCACAGCAAAGCCAATTTACTGCCACTGGGTTGTAATGAAAGAAAGTACAGCATTCATTTGCAGGGCACCAAGAAAAGAGTAAGGGTGGCTTATGCTCAAAAGACCTGAATTCCCCAGTGGTTGTCAGGAAAGAGTTTTTTTGTTTGTTTGTTTTGCGATACATGGGCCTCTCACTGCCGTGGCCTCTCCCTCCGTGGAGCACAGGCTCTGGACATGCAAGCTCAGTGGCCATGGCTCACGGGCCCAGCCTCTCCATGGCATGTGGGATCCTCCCAGACTGGGGCACAAACTCATGTCCCCTGCATCAGCAGGCGGACTCTCAACCACTGCGCCACCAGGGAAGCCCCAGGGAAGAGTTTTTAAAGGCAATATTTGGGGTAGGTCTGCAGGATGCATGATTTTCTTCTGATTGATTGGTGGTGAGGTAACAAGGTAGTGTTCCTGGAGTCTCAATCATCAACCCACTGGTTCTGAACAGTCTGGGGTCTCAGCATGTAGTTACTGTCTTCCACCTGGGAAGGCAGGGCGGAGAAGTTAGGACTAATGTTTCTTGACTGCTTTTCCTTAATTTCTGCATTTCCTTACTTCCCTAATTAGTAACGGCTTGAATCTGCTCTTTGGAACTCAGGGAATGTCTAGGAGACTAAAACCTTTTTCTACAAACAAGAAACAGGACACAGAAAGGCTTTTGTACCCATAGGGTACAGGACCCATAGGGTCCTGCTCAGTTTCAATCCCCCTTTTCCTTGATATTCCTCAATCCTGATGGGAACAGGTGTGGGACAAAAAAGGAAATAAAGTTTTGGATGAGGTTTATCATAAACTCGGCAGAGGAAGACGTGGTTTCAGGGAGACGCAGTTTCATAAGAAAAAATTCAACATCAAGTTCAACCTGAACTTGCTTAGTTGATCTTACCTTTCTTCAAAATATGCTTTGTAAGCTGGTAGGAAAAATCTATAGTAGTATTAGAGGCAATTCCATAATGATTAAAAAATGTAGTGGAATTGTGGCTGGACCCTGGGAATGAATGTCTATCCTAAGAATCCTGTTAAGAGGAAATATACATGTGGACAATTGTAAGAGGGGAAAGTACTAAAGAAGGCTGGTCATGCTACAATTGATTTAAAGAATGATAGTGTAGGGGAGCAGAATTTGCTACCCCTAAATATTTCTCTTTGGAACATTAATTATTTTAAGCTAGTTATTTTCTAAGAAACAACAGACATGGGAAAAACGCTGAAAATCAAGTGAGCGTTATCCTTTTGTAAGAAACATTTACATGTATAAGGGAAATCTCCATTTGTAAGAGTGTCTCCCTCTCTGTACTTGGAAGGTAAGGATAACCAAATCTCCAGAGATTTATCAGTGGAGAAAGCCATGACTTAAATCTGCATAACAACCTTACCCTTGTTTACTGTGTTTTTCTCCTAACCTCTCCTGACTCTCCCCACCTTCAACATCCTCTTTTGGTTTCAGCTGAGGAAAATTTTTAAGGTGAGGGTTTCAGTCATTTTGATGAGTTACTCAGTTCTCCTGGGTCTCTCCAGTGTACACATGTTATTAAACTTCTGTTTGATTTTCTCTTGTTAATGTGTCTCCTCATGTCAATTTAATTCTTAGACCAGTCAAAAGAACCTAGAAGGATAAAGGAAAATTTCTTCCTCCCTGACAATACCAGTTCAAGAAAAGCTTAACTGATGTGCTCATACAAGTTTGAACATTTAGGAAGATAATAATATATATAAAAGGGTGGTGATAGTATGAGGAAGGGAAGTGTCCCCAAGTAACCTGATTGGAACAACACACATGGAAAATCCTTTACAGTATAGCTGTGACACTTTCTACCATTTACAGTCTCTTTTTTCCTTTTCCTTTATTTATTTATTTTAAACTTGGTTAAAAACAAACAATATGACATTTGTTATGGAATGTTAATTAGAGCAATATTTTCCCTCCCTTCACTGGATCTAAAGAATATAGATAATTTTTTTCTTTTTTAAACCAATACACTATAAACCACATATTTAAATTGTACATACTTAAATTGTACAAATTGATGAGGTCTGACATATAAATGCAATTGTGAAATCAGTATCACTATCAAGATAGTGGACATTTCCATGCTTTCAAAGGTCATTTGTGCCCCTTTGTAATGCATTTCTCTCTACATTTTGTCCACAGGCATGTTGATCTGTTTTGTTACTATAAACATGTTTCTATTTTTTAGAAATTTATCTAGATGAAGTCATACAGTCTATTTTTTTTATTTTTTATTTTGGCTACCTTTTTCTCAGTAAAATGTAGATTTAGAGATTGATCCATGCTGTTTTGTGCATTAATTATTTGTTATTTTTGGCTGCTGAAAAATATTCTGTTGAATGTGTGTACCACAATATGTCCACACAGCTTTTTATGAACTTTAGAGATTATTTTTTTCCAGTTTTTGGCTGTTACAAATAAAGCTGATGTGCTCATTTGTATAGGAGCTTTGTATGAGCATTCAATCATTTTAAAAAGTAATTTTTGTTTTCATGGATTCTTTCTGTCACTATTGAATATTTTGTATTTTATTGATTTCTGTCCTTCTCTTTATTATATCCTTTTCTCCTGCTTATTTTGGATGTGTTTTGCTCTTCTACTTCTGGTTTCTTAAGGCAGTGACTGAAATGATTTTAAATTTTTTCTAATTGTCTAAAGTAGTTGTTTAATGCTATAACTGTCCCTTTAAGTACTTCTTTCGCTACATCTCATAATTTTGATAGGCTAGGTTATGATTTTTCTTCTCTACCTTTAAACATTTACATGTAATATGGTTATTATATTTATGTTTAAATTTATTAATTTGCTATTATTTTTCTGTTTTTCCTACTTGTGCATGCATCCTATTTGAGAAATCTTACTGTATCTCAGAGCCAAAAGATGTTAAATAATAACAGATTTTTATCTTACACAAATACATAAAGAATCAATATTCTTCTATATTTATATGTAAAAATTAAATATATTAGATAGTTAAATATATAATCTATGAGTGGGAAAGACAACTTTCCAAACATAATATCAAAAGCAAAATCTATTTTAAAATTTAATAATGAAAGTTATTATTTCATTTTTATTATTTATTATTATAAATTATTTATTTATAATAATAAATTCATAAGTTATTGTAAATAATAATAATTTATTGTTATTAAATAATATTATTTCAATAATAATAATCATTAATAATGCAAGTCTGGAAGTAAAAAAAAATCATAATAAATAATAAGGCAAATGCTAGAATAAAAATTAAAATAAATGATAATAGTCTATAATTGTACTTTCTGAACTGTTTACAAACCAAAACAGAAACCTAAGGAAAACAGACATAAAATACATCAATATGTCATCTATTATAGTAGGCAGAATTCAAGATGACTCCAAATGAGTAATCCCCTTCCCTTGGGTGATGGCTAAACCTGTGACAGCTTCTAATTTATAGCATTTGGCCAAGGTAATGGGGTGGTCACTCACTGATGAGGATCATTAAAGGCAAAGATGATGAGATAGTAATTCCCATGATTTTATCATAGCTGACTGAAGACAGATTGCTCTGCTGACCTTGAAGGAAGTGCCATCCTGTGAGCGGGTCTGTGAGAGGACAAAAGGGCAAGGAACTGGTAGCCGCCTTTTGGAGCTAAGAGCAGTCTTAGGTGTTAGCTAGAAAGGAAACGGACTTCTATCCTACTGCTTCATGGAACTGAATTTTGCCAACAACTGCATGAGTTTGGAAGAGAAACCCAAGCTTCAGAAAGAAATGCAGCCCAGGGGGCTTCCCTGGTGACACAGCGGTTAAGAATCTGCCTGCCAATGCAGGGGACATGGGTTTGAGCTCTGGTCTGAGAAGATCCCACATGCCACGGAACAACTAAGCCTGTGCAGCACAACTACCGTGCCTGCACTCTAGAGCCCGTGAGCCACAACTACGGAGCCTGCGTGCCACAACTACTGAGGCCCGCATGCCTAGAGCCCATGCTCCACAACAAGAGAAGCCCAGCAATGAGAAGCCCATGCACCGCACTGAAGAGTAGCCCCCACTTGCCGCAACTAGAGAAAGCCTGCGCACAGCAATGAAGACCCAATGCAGCCAGAAATAAATAAATTAAATAAATAAATTTATTTTTAAAAAGAGAAAGAAATGCAACCCATATGACAACTTGATTTCAGCCTAGTGAGACCATGAGAAGAGGATCCAACTAACCCATGCCAGGATTCTTGACCCACAGAAACTATGGTATGATAAATAAATGTTATTTTAAGAGATTAATTTCATGGTAATTTTATATGCTGCAGTAGAAAACTAATGCATCTAGAGCAGAATAAACGTCACCAAAATATTCAAACCCATCAAGAAAATATAATTTAAATAATCAAAGGATTCCTTTCTTCATCTAAAACATACAATTATAGCATGTATAAAGCATTAATACATGTATTTATACATCTGCATTTATATATCTATGTTTTATTATTATTTCTAAAGCTGATTTTGAAATTTTTACATTTACATTTAATCTATTTCTACAGGTACCTCTACTTTAATTTTTACAAATTTTTGTAATCTGTATGTCTATATCCATAGCATCACTTTATTTTGACATGAATGTAGAACATCAAGTACTTTCATACTCTACTGATGAATTCTATATTTGATAAATAATTACACAATTTCTGACAATGCTAAAGACAGCTAATATTTAGTACTGATCACAGTGTTAGCTAGCAAATACAGAAAATATAAGGAAAATGAGTTCAATTATAAATAATACATGACAAAAATCCCAGTTTTCTATTTGTATATAATATGTATTTACATATACATTACATACTTATATATTATGTATGCATATTCATTACTATTTTCTCCAAAATGCATACACATATACACAGAAAATATACATATGAGTTTATTTGACATTTCATTGACAGAGTTATTCCTGGACTATGGGTATCTGCATGATTTTATAAGCAATAATTTCTTCTTTTTAATTATTTTATGTTATGTTATTCTTCAATAACATGAAAATTAAACTTTTTATTTTTCTTATACATAATCAGATGATATTTTATTACTTTATTTTGGTTTTATGATTGTTATTTTAGTACCACAAAAGTGTTTTATTTTGTGGGCATTTATGTACAAATTTTATCTCTTCTCTTTGTTTATAAGCTCCCTGAGATGATAAGATGTACAACCATTTTGGTCGGATGTTCAGTCAATATGTATAGAAAGAATTAATGAATAATTCTTAAGAAGTGCAATAGTGTGGCCCTTTACACTTATTAATATTTTCTCCAATAACAGTGTCTTTGAAAAAAATTATTATTTTGAATAACTAGTTAGATTTCCTTTCTGTGATTTGATAATGTAGTAACTACAAAACACCAGGGATCAATTCAGCAACATTTTTTTTTTTCTTTTTGCCATGCAAAGTACCATTACCACTCAAAGGCAATAATTAAACTCAGCTGAACCCATGGGAGGAATTAGGTGGACAGAGCTGCAACCTGCTGTGAGTCTAAGAATCTTGATTTAAGAGGTATTATTAAGAAGGATGAAGGAATGTCCTAGCTCTAAACGTAAAATCAGTTGAAATCACTCCACATAGTGTTCATCCCTTCCCAAGTAAACTTTCTGTATGTTTTCATAGTTTCTTTTTAGTCTTCAAAAATCCTTTATAGCGGGGCTTCCCTGGTGGCGCAGTGGTTGAGAATCCGCCTGCCGATGCAGGAGACACGGGTTCGTGCCCTGGTCCGGGAAGATCCCACATGCCGCGGAGCAACTAAGCCCGTGAGCCATGGCCGCTGAGCCTGTGCGTCCAGAGCCTGTGCTCCGCAACGGGAGAGGCCACAGCAGTGAGAGGCCCGCATACCGAAAAAAAAAAAAAAAAAAAAAAATCCTTTATAGCATAATATCAATTCTAACCATAAAAATGTCCATTATCTCTAAGCATGCTGAGACTGCCCCTCTCACTTCTAATTTAGCTATTCTTCCTCTGTACATTATCAACAGGATAAGGGAAAGGTTTCTTGGTGGTTGCTATTGACAAAAACTAGGGGTAGGTCGGGAATAAAACACAGACCTACTAGAGCATGAACTTGAGGATATGGGGAGGGGGACGGGTAAGCTGTGATGAAGTGAGAGACTGGCATGGACATATATACACTACCAAACATAGGGTGGATAGCTAGTGGGAAGCAGCCACATGGCACAGGGAGATCAGCTAGGTGGTTTGTGACCACCTAGAGGGGTGGGATAGGGAGGGTGGGGTGGGGGGGAGACGCAAGAGGGAAGAGATATGGGAACATATGTATATTTATAACTGATTCACTTTGTTGTAAAGCATAAACTAACACCATTGTAAAGCAATTATACTCCAATAAAGACGTTTAAAAAAATTTTAATGGAAATCCAAAAATACAGATTTAGGAGGGATAGAAAGAGCATATCTAGAATACTGCTACTAAAAATAGTTAACAGCTACTGGGTAGTTACAAGCACTTGTCTAAATAGTTTACATGTGTTAACATTTTCCCAGGTAGAAAACATCTTTGTCACAATTGTGGACACCACAATAACTCGAAATTGCCCTTGTTGTCCTTTTGTATGATTCCTTATTTCACTATCAGTAAGCCTGAGAAATGAATGACATTTATGAAAACGTGTTTGTTTTTCTTGCAAAAGCATTAATTGTAAAGGCTAAATGACTTCAGCTAAATCTGTAGAAGAATGAAGTGGCCAGAATATGCCAGCCTTTATAGGTTAGGTTAAATATTTGAGATTTTGTTATATGTATAGTTGAGGGCCATTGGAAGATTTTAAGCAGAAGAATCATGTGTTCAGATCTGTACTTTAAGTAAAAACAAAAACAATCACCCTGTCTTTTTTGTAAATAACTTTAAAGAACAGGCAATAAAGGAGATAAGAAGATCCAACCTGTGGAAGAATAGTAACATAGATGATAGCACTGGGGACAGGAAGAAGTGGGTGAAGTTGAAATATATTTGGAGGACAACTTGAGAAGGACTGGTGATTAATTAGATGTGGTAAGTGAGAGAGAAAATATATTAAGAAAGGCTCTACATTTGTTTGTATCATCATCAAAGTGATTTCTAAAATTTTTACTTTGTCTATGGGTTATCTGATCCATGTCATTGTCAAACAGAGAAAACTCGGCATTTTAATTAGATCAAGAAGTATTTGCTTAAATGAATCAACAGACAAAGAATTAATCTCCAAAATATATAAACAGCTTATGCAGCTCAATATTAAAAAAACAAACACCCAATCAAAAACTGGGCAGAAAACCTAAATGGACATTTCTCCAAAGAAGACATACAGATGGCCAAGAAGCGTATGAAAAGCTGCTCAACACCACTATATTAGAGAAATGCAAATCAAAACTACAATGAAGTATCACCTCACACCAGTTAGAATGGGCATCATCAGAAAATCAAAAAACAACAAATGCTGGAGAGGGTGTGGAGAAAAGGGAACCCTCTTGCACTGTTGGTGGGAATGCCACTATGGAGAACAGTATGGAGGTTCCTTAAAAAACTAAAAACAGAGCTACCATATGACCCAGCAATCCCACTACTGACCATATACCCAGAGAAAACCATAATACAAAAAGACACATGCACCCCAATGTTCATTGCAGCACTATTTACAATAGCCAGGTCATGGAAGCAACCTAGATGCTGATCAACAGACGAATGGATAAAGAAGATGTGGTACATTTGTACAGTGGAATATTAGCCATAAGAAGGAATGAAATTGGGTCATTTGTAGAGACGTGGATGGGCCTAGACACTGTCATACAGAGTGAAGTAAGTCAGAAATAGAATAAAAATATCATATATTAATGCATATATGTGGAACCTAGAAAGATGGTACAGATGAACTGGTTTGCAAGACAGAGATAGAGACACAGATGTAGAGAACAAACATATGGACTCCAAGAGGGGAAAGTGGCGGGGGGTGGGTGGTGGTGTGATGAATTGGGAGATTGGGATTGACATGTATACACTAATATATATAAAATGGATGACAAATAAGAACCTGCTGTATAAAAAAAACAAAATAAAATTCAAAAATTCAAAAAAAAAGTATTTGCTTCATATTCCTCCAAAAATGATGTCATTTGTCAAAGGTATAAAATCGAATAAAATATTATTTATTAGAATTTATTAGCTGTGTAGCTGTGATATAGATATGACCACTGAAAATTGGTTAATAGTAAATATGATTCTCCAGTCTTCTAATTACTTAGAATTCAACTCATTGCTTAAAAGACCCATAGGCTCAAGATGGGACAAAATTAGACGTAACACCATAGGGGAGAAAAATAACAGAAGCAGAGACTTCCAGATTTACCAGGTTTCTCATAGTCTTTATTCCAAAAGCAAGAACTCAGGTTATAGAAACTCAGATTGTTTTTAGTAGCTTTGAAAACTGTTATGGGCTGGAAGAAGAATTTGGTTGATTGTGGAACTTTGAGACTTGTAGAAAGCAACTCTTAGCAAATTGGAGATATACATTTGAGATGTAATTTATATAATGGAAGAGTCTTGTAGTCATATTCAGTACTCTGGATATTATCTTTGGAACAATAAGAATTAAATGAAGACCACTAGGTAAATATGTTAAGGCAATATGCAAGACATATGTATTTTAAAGTATTATTATATCTGCAGAGTGGATTGTAGATATTTTAAAAATACTATAGAATTAAAGTTTTTAAAAGATTGTAGCAACCCAATCATACAAGATGAATCCTTTATATAATGTAATCTCTGTAACATTTAAGATTCAGATAGCTTCTAGAGATTTAAAAGATATTTTTAATAGGTATCGTAGTATTTACATTTGACAGGATAACTGAATAAAAGCAATGAATAATGAGTATTAACCATTCTTCTGTGATTCACTGTGTGCTTTACTATAAAATTTCAAACATCACAAAAATGTTTTCCCATATATAGACATCTTATTCATAATATGGAGCTTAGCAAACTGAAATTTTTAAAAAGTTAATAGTTTGCTGAAGTTCAGAAAGATCTAAGTGATAAAGCTATATTTTAGACCTTTTGATATGATTTTAAATGAATCAAAGGTAAAACCTAGCTTTTCTACTTAAGAAACTGGATGCATTGCCAAAAACAAACAAACAAAAGTCAAACAAACAAAAACTGAACATCTAAAACTGCAATTTAGTACCAGATTCTAAGCCCAAATGACCCCATGATTTTATATTCCATGAGATTCCATATGAAATAACTCTTAAGACTCTCTGTAAAGTCCCATCTAAAGCTGGTAAAAAGTTTCCTTATTCTCAAAATGTCTGAATTGCTTTTTATTTCTTTCATAGTTTTGGGAGACATTTTTAGTATTGCTTTATTATTTATTTATTTGTTTGTTTTATTTTTTGGTACTATCTTTGTATCAGGGTGATGCTGGCCTCATAGAATGAGTTTGGGAGTGTTCCTTCCTCTGCAGTTTTTTGGAAGAGTTTGAGAAGGATGGGTGTTAGCTCTTTTCTAAATGTTTCATAGAATTCACCTGTGAAGCCATCTGGTCCTGGATTTTGTTTGTTGGAAGATATTTAATCACAGTTTCAAATTTATTACTTGTGATTGGTCTATTCAGATTTTCTGTTTCTTCCTGGTTCAGTCTTGGAAGGTTATACCTTTCTACGAATTTGTCCATTTCTCCAGGTTGTCCATATTATTGGCATAGAGTTGCTTGTAGTAGTAGTCTCTTAGTATGCTTTGTATTTCTGTGGTGTCTGTTGTAACTTCTCCTTTTCCATTTCTAATTTTATTGATTTGAGTCCTCTCCCTCTTTTTCTTGATGAGTCTGGCTAATGGTTTATCAATTCTGTTTATCTTCTCAAGGAACCAGCTTTTAGTTTTATTGATTTTTGCTATTGTTTTCTTTGTTTCTATTTCATTTATTTCTGCTCTGATCTTTATGATTTCTTTCCTTCTGCTAACTTTGGGTTTGGTTTGTTCTTCTTTCTCTAGTTCCTTTAGATGTAAGGTTATATTGTGTATTTGAGATTTTTCTTGTTTCTTGAGGTAGCCCTGTACAGCTATAACATTCCCTCTTAGAACTGCTTTTGCTGCATCCCATAGGTTTTGGATTGTGTTTTCATTGTCATTTGTCTCTAGGCATTTTTTGATTTCCTCTTTGATTTCTTCAGTGATCTCTTGGTTATTTAGTAATGTATTGTTTAGACTCAATGTGTTTGTGTTTTCTACGTTTTTTCCCCTGTAATTGATTTCTAATCTCATAGCATTGTGGTCAGAAAAGATGCTTGATATGATTTCAATTTTCTTAAATTTACTGAGGCTTGATTTGTGACCCAAGATGTGATCTATCCTGGAGAATGTTCTGTGTGCACTTGATGTAATCTGCTGTTTTGGGATGGAATGTCCTATAAATATCAATTAAATCTATCTGGTCTATTGTGTCATTTAAAGCTTCTGTTTCCTTATTTATTTTCATTTTGGATGATCTGTCCATTAGTGTAAGTGAGGTGTTAAAGTCCCCCACTATTATTGTGTTACTGTCGATTTCCTCTTTTACAGCTGTTAGCAGTTGCCTTATGTATTGAGGTGCTCCTATGTTGGGTGCATATATATTTATAATTGTTATATCTTCTTCTTGGATTGATCCCTTGATCATTATGTAGTGTCCTTCCTTGTCTCTTGTAACATTCTTTATTTTAATGTTTATTTTATCTGATATGAGTATTGCTACTCCAGCTTTCTTTTTATTTCCATTTGCATGGAATATCTTTTTCCATCCCCTCACTTTCAGTCTGTATGTGTCCCTAGGTCTGAAGTGGGTCTCTTGTAGACAGCATATATATGGGTCTTGTTTTTGTATCCATTAAGGAAGCCTGTGTCTTTTGGTTGGAGCATTTAAACCATTCACGTTTAAGATAGTTATTGATATGTATGTTCCTACTACCATTTTCTTAATTGTTTTGGGTTTGTTTTTGTAGGTTCTTTTCTTCTCTTGTGTTTCCCACTTAGAGAAGTTCCTTTAGCATTTCTTGTGGAGCTGGTTTGGTGATGCAGAATTCTCTTAGCTTTTGCTTGTCTGTAAAGTTTTTGATTTCTTCTTTGAATCTGAATGAGATCCTTGCTGGGTAATCTTGGTTGTAGATTCTTCCCTTTCATCACTTTAAGTATATCATGTCACTCCCTTCTGGCTTGTAGAGTTTCTGCTGAGAAATCGTCTGTTAATCTTATGGGAGTTCCTTGTATGTTATTTGTCATTTTTCCCTTGCTGCTTTCAATAACTTTTCTTTGTCTTTAATTTTTGCCAATTTGATTATTATGTGTCTCAGTGTGTTGCTCCTTGGGTTTATCCTGTATGGGACTCTCTGTGCTTCCCTGACTTGGGTGGCTATTTCCTTTCCCATGTTAGGGAAGTTTTTGACCATAATCTCTTCAAATATTTTCTCGGGTCCTTTCTCTCTCTCTTCTCCTTCTGGGACCCCTATAATGCGAATGTTGTTGTGTTTAATGTTGTCCCAGAGGTCTCTTAGGCGGTCTTCATTTCTTTTCATTCTTTTTTCTTTATTCCGTTCCACAGCAGTGAATTCCACCATTCTGTCTTCCAGGTCACTTATCCGTTCTTCTGCCTCAGTTATTCTGCTATTGATTCCTTCTAGTGTAGTTTTCATTTCAGTTATTGTATTGTTCATCTCTGTTTGTTTGTTCTTTAATTATTCTAGGTCTTTGTTAAACATTTCTTGCATCTTCTCCATCTTTGCCTCCATTGTTTTTCTGAGGTCCTGGATCATCTTCACTATCATTATTCTGAATTCTTTTTCTGGAAAGTTGCCTATCTCCACTTCATTTAGTTGTTTTTTGGGGTTTTATCATGTTCCTTCATCTGGTACATAGCCCTCTGCCTTTTCATCTTGTCTATCTTTCTGTGAATGTGGTTTTTGTTGCAAAGGCTGCAGGATTGTACTTCTTGCTTCTGCTGTCTGCCTTCTGTTGGATCAGGCTATCTAAGAGGCTTCTGCAGGTTTCCTCACTTTATTTTTTAAATTGAATAAGTTCCAAGTTTTAATATGTAAAAATCTCTTAGATCCAATCCATTCTTTTAGGGGTTGCTGAGTGTTTCCCCAGGGCTAGATTGTACATATTTTATGTATGTAGGCCATACAGTTTCTGTTGAAACTATTATAATCTACTCTTGACTACTCCAGAGCAATTATAGACATTATGTAAATGAACGGGCATGGAATGCCTTCCAATAAAACTTTATTTACAAATGCAGGAGGCCAATTAATGAGATCATAGTTTACCAACTCCTGATGATACATATTGAGTATAAATATATAAGTAGTCCTACCTGAATCAGATAATTTTATAATGTGAAAATAATTTTATTTCAAATCAAATAAGCTGGGCTTCCCTGGTGGCACAGAGGTTAAGAATCCACCTGCCAATGTAGGGGACATATGTTCAAGCCTTGGACCGGGATGATCCCACATGCTGCGAAGCAGCTAAGCCCATGCACCACAACTACTGAGCCTGCACTCTAGAGCCTGCAAGCCACAACTACTGAGCCTGTGTGCCACAACTGCTGAAGCCCACACACCTAGAGCCCATGCTCTGCAACAAGGGATGAAGCCACCTCAAAGAGAAGCCTGTGCACTGCAACAAAGACCCAATGCAGCCAAAAATAAATAAAAATAATAAATTTATTAAAAAATTAAATAAGGTATGCTTTTAAAAATAATGCATGTGGCAAGTATTTCCTAAAAATGATGCCTGTGACCTGTTTTCTTCAGGCTAAACATCACCTAATCAGAGTATACATTTTATTAAGAAAAATCAAAGAAAATGTTAAGAGAAATTATTCAAAACTTGCAAATAATGCAAAAGAAAATACAGTAAGTACTTCTGCTGTCATACTGAGCATAGTTGAATTTTCTGTCTAAGCATTATTTAAAATATCTACTTAATTATCTACAAAAATGTTATTGTGTTTCACTTTAATGTTTGCTATTAATTGAAGACCCCCATTCTATGTGTTGGTATAGTTACCTGTATAACTTGTCCTGTAGAGATACAATTCTTGTCAGGCAGAAAAAATAATTTTATAGGTACTGGTTGTATTAGCTGGTAGGACATTAACCAGATTTTTCTTCAACTCGAAATGCCTTTCCTGATGAAATCTATAACCCCTGCCCCATCTAACGCCTAAGTTTACTATCTCATTGGTTCTCTTTTTAATGGGGTAATACGTGATTTAGAAGTGTTTATTTTGTATTTGTATGAAGTATTATTTTGAGCATTTTACCATTTAAAATGCTGTTAAATACTTTAACAGTAGTTCATGCTTAAAGTTTTTGATATATTTTTGAGTAAAATTATGTAATATTTTGATTCTTCAAACCCTTTAACCAGTGCTTATTTACCTTTCTTTGCTAGAAACCCTTGAGTCAGTGTATGGAGAATAAGAGCTCTATCTCTAGAACATATAGTTACTCACAATTATACTAAATGTTCATTCATGTTATACTCCCTGAATCTCATTTGAAAATTCCTGAATGAGCTGGGCTTTAGTCAATATAAACAACAAATCAGGGACTTGTTTAATTTCCTAAAGTGTGCCCTTTTAGCTTTACTTTCACTTGGTGTTCAAAAGACCTTTGGAGACAAATACACCTCCCATATCTATCACATTTATGTGCTCTCTCTTCTCCTCTGACAAAATTCATATTCTGTTTAATTTATTCACCTAAGATAGAAATAACTGCTACAGTGTTTCCTCTCCTCATTGCAATGTAACACTAAGCAAAGGCTGGCTTCAAAGTGTAAAGATTTATTTGTAGAATTGTAGGCATTAGTTAGTCAAATATAAATTACATTTCATAGATATGTAATCTTTGGTCTATATATCCAGTTGGATTTGAGCTGATCAATGAGGAATAGCATCTATAAGCTGGCTTTAGAGCTTTTTCAAGAGATCAGCTAGGTTCTTTCCAGTTTGTGCATTATTTCACTACACAATATTAACTTTTCGGAATTTCCCCTCTTTTCTTGGAGTACATATGTATGCCAGAAATTTGAAGCTCTTTGTTTGATTTTTCATGAACATAAAATTCACTTACACTTAACATTTTACTTTTTAATCATTAAGTTATTGCTCCCATTTTAGATTTGTCTGACTTGTCTCTCCAATTAAGTGCTACATTATATATTGCATGTTGGAATTATGTTTAGTCTGTTCTTTGTTGTTATCTTGGGAAATCCATGACTGTATAACATATACCTAGAAATACTAATGAAATAAAAGATTGAAGATAATAATTTTAGAAGATTGTTTTGGTGTAGTGAGAGGGGAAAATGATAATGTAGGGGGGAAATGTGTGAGTTTTTTTCCATTCAAAATTATTCTCTTCCCAAAATGTAACTGTTTTATTCAAAGTAATACTTTCCCCCAAAATAGATTCTACAATCTCTATTGTAGAAGATATATATCCCCAATATTTACTTACTTTCTTGGGAATATATTAGAAACTCCCACATATCAGAAAAGTCAATGAATCTTACAAGCTTTCCTCTTACTTAAATTTCTCATTATTAGTATTGTATCAGAGATAGCACTGTCTGAATAACACGTTAAAATTAATATTTTTGGTACTTATGCTATTTTTTTTTTTTTTTGGCGGTATGTGGACCTCTCACTGTTGTGGCTTCTGCCATTGCAGAGCACAGGCTCCGGACACACAGGCTCAGTGGCCATGGCTCATGGGCCCAGCCGCTCCGTGGCATGGTGGATCTTCCTGGACCAGGGCACGAACCCACATCCCCTGCATCGGCAGGCAGACTCTCAACCACTGTGCCACCAGGGAAGCCTGGTACTTATGCTATTTTTAAATTATTTTAAGTGTGCTCATTGGGAGCAGGAAGGTTTTGTTAAGAAGCATAAGGCACACTCATTCTATATTTAATACAGAATGTATTTATTTAGTTGACGCACCCCAGACTGACAATAAACTTCCTGCCTTTGAACTTCATTGCATAAATAGAATGTTTCCTTTGTTTTTAATAGGTAGGCCATAAAATTTTACTTTTGTTTCAACAGGAGGTTTCCTCTTTCATTTCTTCTTTTCTAAAACCTAAATTGCCTTATTTATGTCTTAGATTGTTTGGGCTACTATAACAAAATACCATAGACTGGGTAGCTTATAAACAGCAGAAATTTATTGCTCACAGTTTGGGAAGCTGGAAGTTCAAGATCAAGGTGCCAGCATGATTGGCTGAGAGCTCTCTTTCAGGTCTCAGACTTGTCATATTGTCACATGGCAAAAAGAGTGAGTAGCTCTCTGGATCCTCTTTTATAAGGGCACTAATGCCATTCATAAGGGCCCCACCATCATGACCTAATCATCTTCCCAAAGCCTCACATCCTAATGCTATCACCTTGGGCATTACATTTTCATCACAGAAATTAGGGAGTGGGATACACATTCAGACCATAGTGCTTTAGGTGAGACTCTATCTTGTTTCTTTAAGTCTTTTTGAGGTGTAAAGTCTACACCTAAATTCATAATTATAATAGCTACACCAACCATCACCTGTTTTTAATTCCTTATTTTTCTTTCTGATATTGCAAGGAATATCTGGAAAGAAGTTTGACAATGTCTGTCTGAAGAGCTTTCAGTGCCTCTTTTCATGACCTCATAATCTCTATCAATTGATACATTGGTATGTATATATGATACACCTATAATGTTTCTACCACCTTTCTGAACTTTCTCTTTTGTCCCCAAAGTTTACCTCTCTTTAGATCCTGTCTCATCTCCATTAGTTGTAACCAATCCCTTAGATTATCCATTCAACTGCTGAACAGTTCATTTTAGTGACAAGAAAGAAACTGCTCTTACACCCATATAATTGGTGTTCTTTTTAAAAACGAGTTCAGGAAAGTAAAATTCTAACTTAGAGGACAATTTTATCTTTAATTGGTAATTGTTGGTTCAGTATATTAGAAAATTAATGTTTTTTAGAAGCAGATATAATTAGATATCTGCAGTGCTGTTTAAAAACATATTATACTGAGATACCATTTTCACCTATTGGATGGACAAAGATTAAACAGCTGATAAAATACAGTGATTGCAAAGATGTGGAGAAATGATTACATTCATTCATTTCTGTAATGAAGTAAATTATAAAAACTTTGTAACATTTTCTGGTCATTACTATCAAAATTTTAATGTACTTAACCTTTTACTCCTTAATTACACTTTGAAGCCTATTCCCTACCAAAATAAAACCAATGGTGTGTAAAGATACATGGGGAAGATGTTTATTGAAGCTGTATTTGTATGGGCAAAACAAACAAAACAACACAAAAATTGTTTACAACCACATGTCTATCACAGGGAAAGGATAAGTATGTTATGGTATATTCTAATTTTTATATATTAAGCTACTATTAAAAAGATTGCATTAGATCTGCATGAATTATCTCTGAAAGACATCTATGATATATCACATTTAAAATGTTGCAAGGTAAGTTGCAAAGTAATTATTATAGTATTTTCTAATATCTTTAAAAGAGAATATCTCTCTCTTTCTCTCTCTCTCCTTCCTTTCTGTTTCACTAGATACATTCACAAAGAAACACACATGTACAAATACATATACATGGATTTTTTTTGATAAATGTAGAGAATTTATGAGTGAATACATAACATACTTTTATAAACATATATATATACACATATACATATAAATGTATATAACCTAAGGAGTGGCATTGGAAGGAGTATGGGAAGATTATTACTTTTTCATTTGTATACAAACTGTACTGTTGAACTCATGACAATGAACACTATTAAATTTGAAGTTATACTAGTCAATAAAACCTAAAGATAATCAAAGAAAAATAATATCTGAAACTAGTAATATTAAAGATTACAGGGATATGGTATTTGGGAAAAATCCAAATTACTTTTGAAAAGACTGTTCTTGAATTAAATAATACATAAATAGCAATCCCTGCATTTCTACTTCCCACTTTCCTATTGAAATGACCCAAAAACAAGATGTAAAGGTATGCCAATATTTATTACTGGAAATATTATATATGGAACTTAAAAAAAGTGAAACTCCTAGAAACAGAGTAGAATGGTGGTTGCCACAGACAGAGAGTTTAGGAAACAGGGAGATGTTGGTCAAAGGGTACAGTTTTTTAGTTGTAAAATGAATAAATTTGAGGATCTAATCTGCAGCATGGTAGCTATAGTTAATAATACTGTATTGTAGGGCTCCCCTGGTGGTGCAGTGTTGAGAGCCTGCCTGCCGATACAGGGGACACAGGTTCGTGCCCTGGTCTGGGAAGATCCCACATGCCGCAGAGCGGCTAGACCCGTCAGCCATGGCTGCTGAGCCTGTGCTCCGCAATGAGAGAGGCCACGACAGTGAGAGGCCTGCGTACCACAAAAAAATAAATAAATAAAAATACTATATTGTATAGTTGAAATTTGCTAAGAGAATAGATCTTTAAGCATTCTCACCACACACACAAAAGGTATCTGTGTAAGGTGAGGGGTGTGTTAATTAACTTGATTGTGGTGATCAGTTCACCATGTATACTGATATCAAATTATCATGTTATGCACTTTAAAAATATACAATTTTATTTATAAATAAATACAAATTTATTTATTCCCAATAAAGCTGGAAAATCAATCAATCTGTCTATCTATCTATCTCTGATGGGGGGGCGGAGAATCTGCCAAAGTCAAAGGAAGAGGAATTTCAATATTTCAATCATCCAAAGGTCAACAGGATGGCTATTTCAGAGACATTTGCCCCAGTTGATACTTTCTGAGCCATGCCAGTTTTATTTGGCTTCCCTATTCCCCCATCAAGCATCCCTATTTCTAAAATTATTCCAATATCAAATTTTTCTGTAATGTTTTATGGATTAGCAATAAAATTAGATTGGAGGTGGCACTTTGTCTCTTATATGAAGTCATAATGACTGGATTGACATTCAAGAGACACAATGGTCTACTGAGATTTTTATGGTTTTTTTCTGCACTGTTTTTGGCAAGAGATGAACTGCAGATAGTACAACCAAGTAATAGAAACAAGTTTTATTTTTTATTCAACAGACCTCAAAGGAATTTTGTTTACTGATTTAGTATTTATCCCATCATATGCTTGACAATTATCTCAAGGTAAGAAAATATATATACAATGAAAATTGTCTCTCTTACAACCTGATCTTTCCTTCAAACCTGATTCTTCTATGCATTACTATTCTTTTTAAGAACATCTCTGTTATATAATTCCAAAAAATGAACATCCTGTCTTTTAGCAAGTCAGATCAAGAAAAGTCTCAGTGTTTCTGCAAATTTTTCTTCCTATCCCATCATTATGACCAAGGATTATTGTGCAACCAGAGTGAAAAAAGAGTCACCATTTAAAATGCACATTTCTCTACCAGGAGTGAAACAGTCCCTCCAACCAACCCTCTAAATTGTTGTAATTGTTGGCTTTGACTGGATTTATTATGCAAAATCCTTTATTAGTGGTTCTTTATCAGGAATGAAAATTAAGTTTTGGCTTCTAGTGTCATCCTTTCATTAGTCCAGTCTGCACCCTACTTGGCAAAAATGTCTTAGAGTTTATAACGTAGAGTTAACACTATTTCTCAGTTTCTGTAGATTTTCTTTTATTGTTTTCTGTTCATTCTTTTGATTTGGTAAGTCAAGTATGGACAGTTTGTTACCCCACCATTCTGCTTTCCAGGAGTCTCATTATTTAAATACATTTAAATGTTAATAAAATACTAACAGAGAGCAAAATGATAAAGGTATGGGAAAAAGAGGAGACAGTTGACAGAATAAAGAATCAAGATGGTGTAGGAGCTACCTATCAAGGACGAAAGAAGTAAAGGATCAGGGGGGTTGTAGGTCAGTTTAATGTTTTGGTTACAGGATGTTGAGATAGTGAATAGCTTATGGCCCTACTTTTTCACTGAGGCAAGAAGAAACAAGGTTATTTGCTCAGAGAGATTAGGAAAGAACTACATGTTACCTTAATTTTGAATATCACCTCTTTTACATTTTTTATTGGTTGCTCATTCATTTGCTTTTTTGAATTGTAATATCTATCATTGGTTTCATTTATGCTTTTAATTTGTGGGCAAGCTGAAGAACTTCAGTGGTGTTTTGCTGTTGTTGTCATTTGCTTGTTTTCTTACATAGTATCTATTTCCCCTCCCTATAGAAACCCTAATTAACTTTGGGGGCATTGACTCTAATCTATTGTATACAGCATTTGTGATTCTATTAACTAGGTGTCCTGGGAGACCCAAGCTAGACTTATCAGATCATTTCTTCAGGACTCTGTATCCAGATTGGAGAAATACAAGCATGAGAAAAAATGGCTACAGCACATTTGCTGGTGCCCATGTAAATAATTTCCTTAAACCTGATCTCTGATCAATATCTTTCCTTTAGATTAAGTCAACAAGTATAATTATTACATGTATACATTTATATTTCTCTTTCTTGCTTATAGTTAACATAAGTATATCTATACAACTAATACAGAGATATTTTCTGTTTCTGCAATTTTATATCACTTAACCATTTATATTATAACCCCATTTCCCTGGCTCATTATGAAAATTAAAATTCAGGAAAGAGCAAGTCTCAGGGACAATGTGTCAGAGATGCCTGTTGTGCTGACTACTTGGTGATAAAATACTGTTTTACATTATTGAAAGGGCTTTGTCAAAACATCTTCCACATTACAGCAGCCCTGTCAAAACAATTACGACATAATGCTGTACTTTCTTCGTTTAGGTGGATTCAAAAAATTGATGATCTGACAGTCCTTTTAACCAGGATACAACATTGATTCTCAGTACACTATAGTCATTATTTTTCACAGATGCGTGTTTAACTACTAAAATGAGTATGACCAGGTAAATTTGCTTCAAAATAGTCTTAAAAATCCGTGGTCTTTGCTTGCTTTATAAATTAAGAAATATGTATCATTTCATCCTGTTATATTAATAATTGTCTGAGTCAGATTTGTCTCATTTATTGCTCTGTGAAAGAAATATAAAGAAACATAAGTATAGAATCTGCCTTTCATGTATTCCTTTCCACTTAAAAAGTAAATTTAAAATAGCAAGTTTGTAGATAAGGAGCACACACACTCAATTCACTTATCCTGACATAATCATGTAAAACATTTCACCAAATGAAATTCCAAAGTGTCACCTTTTATTAATGAAGTAGAATATTATTTTAATTCAATTATATGCATCTTTTAGAAGGTATAGATTCAAAGACATGCTAGTAAAATGTTCAACTGCTAACCAAATATTTTTTATAGTGCACAATTACCATTTCACACCCTCAGTTGCCTCATTTTGATTCCACTGTACTAGAGAAAGATACAAGACATTATTCAACTAATATTGACCAAGGACTAGCAACAGAAGAAAGGTATAAAACTTCATTTCTCAAGGATAATATTAGGCCATCGGAATTTTATCTAAGATGAATAGAGAGTAAAAATTAATAATAACTATGCATTTAAAATCTCTACCTTAATGGATGACATATATAACAACATTTATTGTATAGTACATGAGCTATACACTATTCTAAGTGTTTTACATAGGTTTACTTTATTTAATCATATCATAATCCTTTATGATAGTGAGTAAAATTATTATTCATCTTCTAACAAATCAGGGACTGAGACATAGAAGTTAAGTAGCATTCCTAAGGTCACACAGCTATGAAATTGAAGAAGGGGAATTTCAAACTTCAGTACAGATTGTCTGGCTCTAGCCACTATGATAAACTGTCAGACAGTGCTCAGCACACTATTAGATATAGTTGGTTTCCATTAACTTCTCACCAAGAAAAGTATTTTCTGACGGAAGGAGAGGTATTTTGTACATTGTAGTATAACTGTTATTAGTAATAGTGTATTTCATCTAATCAAAGTTGCTGTCACAACTAATTCACACCATTATTTCATGTACCATTAAATAAGAAACTGCCAATATAACTATGATACAATATTCTCCAAATTTTTATTTTGTAATTATTAAAATAATTCTTTTGACAGATTTGACAGAATATATAGAATGATATGACACAACATTAACACATGCTGATAATCTGTTTAGTGAATTTGGTGTCAATAGTATAATTTCAAGATTCATCAAAAACATCAATTATAATAGACAACTCAGTTTCAGATATTCTAAAGTGTGAAAAATACATGTTTGGCATCAATAAAATATAAAATTCATTGAAATTTTTCATTCATTGAAAACCCCTAGCATTCTACTAGTTGACTTTATTTGGATTATATCATCAAATTTCATCACAACTCTTTGAAATGGTGTGATATAAGCCCGATTTTAAAATAAAGGGACTAAATGTAAAAGGCACTAATTGATTAAATCTAATTATATATTTGGCATTTAAACCTAAAAATTTATTTGTTTTTAATTAATTTTTATTGGCATATAGTTGATTTACAATGTTGTGTTAATTTCTGCTGTACAACAAAGTGAATCAGTTACACATATACATATATCCACTCTCTTCTAGACTCCATTCCCACATAGGTCATTACAGAGCATGAAATAGAGTTCCCTGTGCTATATAATAGGTTCTTATTAGTTATCTTTTATATATAGTAGTGTGTATATGTCAATCCCAATCTCCCAATTTATCCCCCCTTGGTAACCATAAGTCTGTTTTCTACATCTGTTTTCTACATCTGTGACTCAATTTCTATTTTGTAAATAGGTTCATCTGTACCATTGTTTTAGATTCCACATATAAGCAGTATCATATATTTATCTTTCTCTGACTTACTTCACTCAGCATGACAATCTCTAGGTCCATCCATAAACCAAAATAGTTCTGAAGCACCAAGACACCATATGACACAAATAACCCTTTTCCAAATAAAATTAAATAAATGCATACAGTTTTATTTATATTATGAACAAGAATATTATGAGCAAAATCAATAAAATAAGAGAAAACAAATAACTGGTAAAGAGCTATAACATGACTATAACTGGTAAAGTGCTATAACATGCCCGAAGTGAAGGAAGGGCTAATAGCCTTAAAGTGAATCCTATCATGCTGCATAATTATATTATCAATGGAATCATTTTTTAAAGAAATTTAAGTAATAATAGTCTTTTGAGACTAAAAATATATTCACAAACATCAATTTCAACATACTAACCATAATGTGTTCTAGTATAGGAAAGACTTGATTCCTTCAAATCATGTTTATTTTTTACCCAAGTCAGAAATTTGTGTTCTTTAAATCAAGCTATGATTCAGTTGAATGCCTTTTATTTTTGAGAGTGCAATATACTCTACGGCATTCAAAGTTCCTTAAAGTTACTCACAGCATAAATTTAACATGTACAAACTTAGTCATTTGGATAGCCACTAAAGACTTCTGAGGACTTACTAATAGCATGCCATGAATTGTAATAATGGCTTTAATTACAGTTTTAATCTTTTGTTTATGGCTTAAAAGATATAAAAGGAATATAAAAGACCAGTGAAATATCAATGAGAACAAATAAAACCTTGTATAATAATAAAAGTTGTCCAGAATTCTGACATCCTTTCTCATGTTATTTCCAAGTATTGGAGGTATGGAACCCCTGAGGCATTGGTTGAAAATTTTCTATGAGCTGGAGTCATAGCTGGAGGCTCGTTTTTTGCCTGTGAAATAATTTCATATTATTAAAGGAAAGGAATTCTAAGAACAGCATTTTGGAGAGAATCTGATTCAAGATATGGACAGCTTTTCCAAAAACGAATGTAATACCATGTGAGTCCGATAAAATTTGATTCTTCTTTGAAGTGGTAATCCAAAAGGAGACAAGGTAAGGAGAAAAAGTGAGAGGGAAAAACAATGGGACAAAAAGAAAACAATTAGCCAGATGATGGTACATTTAAATCCAACCATGTTGGTGACTGCATTAAGTATAAGTAGGTTAAACACACCAACCATAAGACAGAATTTGTCACAGTGTATTCTTTTAAAAGAATCAATCTTATTTTGTCTACAGGAAGTGTACTTTATATGATAAGAGAAAGATGGGTTAAAAGTAAAAGAATGGAACAAGATATATCAGACAGGCATTAATTGAAAGAAAGCCTGACTGGCTATATTGATATCAAACAAATTATGGTTCTTTAGGGATTGAGAGGGACATTTCATAATGATAAAAGTGTCAGTTCAACAAGAGCCATAGCAACTTACCAAAGAGAGAGAGAGAGAGAGAGAGAGAGAGAGAGAGAGAGAGAGAGAGAGAGAGAGAGAGAGCACAGTTTCTCAATATCAGGAAAAAAAAAGGAGTATCACTAGATATGTTAAAGGATCTTAAAGAATAATAAAAGTATGAACCAACATTATGCCAGTAAATTTGATAAATTAATTGGGGTAGACAACTTGAGAAAATCATTGTGGGAATATATTAATTACTATTCAATTACTTTAACAGAAGAATGTCTACACAATTTTCTTCGGTAATTTTAATAATTTGTGTTTTTCAAGGAAGTTGTATACCCCATAAAAATTCTCTGAATTTATCTTAAAGACAAGATCGAGTTATTTCTAAGATGTTAATTCATCACAAGTTGTTCAATAGATTGAATTCAATCCCAAGCAAATTTCTAACAGATTTTCTTATAAAACTTGATGAGTCTGTAAATGTAAAGTACATAAAAATCCTTAAAATTTTTTGGAAAAAAAGATCAAATTTTGAGAACTTATGCCTCCTAATTTCAAAATTTACTGTAAAGTTACAGTAAACAGGAGTTTGGTATTGATGTTAAGAATAGTCATATATATCAATGAGAATAATAGATGAGAAATAATAATTACATATTAAATATATTTATAAATTTCTTAGATTCTGCTTCATACTTGCTCTAGTTATTTATGCTGACATTTATGCTACCTACCTGTCAATAAATAATTGCCATACTGAGGAAAATCTACACTTTTGAATTATGTCAAAAGGAAATCAAGGTTGATTCATAGGTTTGGGGCATAGGAAATAGCAAAGTGATTCTATTTATTAAGATATTGAAGACTGGGAAAGAGTTGGTATTAGGGAAACAATAAGTAGTTCTGTTTGTGACATATTAAGTTACAGTTACTTATTAGACATAAAAAAGTAAAATATGCATTATTCTTCTCATTCAGCTAAAGATACTTATATAGTTTCCATTCTTCTCAGAGAAAGTTGTTCTTAAGGAATGTTCTTAAGGAATTTTCTTTCTGTGTTTTCTCATAGCTCATTGAGTATCCTATTTCAGTATCTTTTTCAGGTGAATTACAGACCTCAGTGTCGCTGGGTTCAGTTACTGGAGGATTATTGTGAATTTCTGATGATGTCCTGTTGCTTTCATTCTTCAAAGTACCTTGGAGTTTTGTATTGTTGTTTTGCAGTTACCGCCTCCAGTCTTTACTAGCTGCCTTCAGGTGAGAGGTACTTTTTGTTTGTCCTGTTGTATTTTCTGTGGCTTTATATATATATTTCAACTGTGTGCTGAAATGTCTCCTCAGATAACGTAGACCTTTGCAAAGGCTCTCTAGTCTGTGGGTGTCTTCCCAAGTCAGCCTTCTGCATGTGATCTCAGACCATGTCCAAAAGGAGCTGAAACCAGTTCACAGGCTCCAGAAGCCCGTTCCACAGCCTATGCCTAGGTCTGTCTGGCTACTACCCATTACACAGGTAAGTGAGACTCCTCCCAGGCCCTTTGGCATCAGGTGCTAGATCCTGTAACTCCCTCAAAGGTACTTTTGTTTGTGGAGAAATGCCAAATTTTAGATGTTTCGGGGGGGAAAAAACAAGTTGCATCTTCTGCCTCCATGAATACTGACATCACTCCTCCTGCTACATTTCTTAGCTTTAGTTGGTGTAATGTTTTCAGTTTTTTTGAGAACTAAGCTGAAATCATTGATTTTCAGTCTGTTTTTAATTCAAATATATTCACTGAATGCAGTAAATGTTCAATTAGGTACTACTTTAGCAGGAACTATCCAATTTTGACATGCCAAATTTATTATTATTCATTTTTAAATATTTGGATGTCTTTGTTAATTGTACATTATTTAAAGTTGTTAATTGTTTAAATTCCAGGAAGTTAGAGATTTTTTATTTGTCTTTGTTATTATTGTTTTCCACTTTAATCCCATCACAGTCAGAAAAATTACTTTGAATGATTTCTATCATTTGAAATTTACAGAAGCTTTTTTAAGGGCCTAATACTACTGATTTCATGTACTCCTGATAAGAATGTTATTAATACCTTTAAGATTTTCTATAAGTTTACTGATTTTTACCTGTTTTTCTCTCACATATTGAGAAAGGGATGTTAATGCCTTCTATTATGTGTGAATTTTCCTATTTCTACTTTTAGATCTTTTGCTTATTCCATTTGCTTTAAATAATGCTTGAATCCAAGCAATCTATATCATCCAAATTTATTCTTTTTCAATGCTGATTGGATATTCTATACCTTTTTCATTTTCATAAAAATTAGAATAAATTTTAGAATTATTAAAAATTAGAATAAATTTGCTAAATGTTACAGAGGTGTCTTCTGGGTTGATTTGAATCTATAGGCCTACTTGGTGAGAAAATCATTAAATGATTTTGAATTTTCTGATTCTTATATAATTTATACCTGTATTTTGTTTCTTGAGCAATGTTTTCTCTGTAATTAACGTCTCCTTGCTTTACTTTTTTTATGTTAACTATTGATAATTTGTCTCAATACATTAACGACATGGACCCAACAACATTTGCTCAGTTATATGGCATTCTTCACAGGCCATACATCTCTAAATATTAATGTAAACAAAGTTTAAATCTTTGTTTAAGACACTTAATTTTCAACTTTTAAATCCAAGTTAAAAACAAGTGGTTTATACAATTTATTTAGAAACAGTTTGAAAAAGTTTTCATAATTACTTATAGAGAGGTGTACAATTAAGTACATAATGTAGTTTTTATAATTCTCTGTTGATTTTAACTTCTTATATTTTGCACTAAAAAGAATAATAAACAAAAAAGTAATTAAAAAATTAAGTGGTTTATAGATGTTAAATTATTTGGCCTGTATAAAACTGTATAGATAAGGCAATTACTATCCTTAGTTCAAGATCTAAAATATCTGCTCACTGGAAAGATTTCCATCCAAATTTTTGCCCAGGATCACACCTGAGCTGGCGGTAGTGCTGTGTTTCTGATTACTTCTACCTAATGCCAGGATGTCCCATGGAATCATCTATAAAACAGTAGTTTTTCCCCTTCCTTAGAAAACTAAATATTTGTTACAATTCCATGGGTCCGTAGATGAGCAAAATGTGGAAACACTGTAGAAAAAAGTGAATTAGGTGAATAAGCCACATGAGCATGTTCATAACTTGTGTTTTCAGGAACGTCTTATGTCTAATCTTGAATATACTTCCAGTGAAGAAGGAAGTACTGCCACACACAGTTACCTTCATGATTTGCTAGATCAGATAATATTTAAGCCATGATGAGTATATCAGTTTGCATAGGTTCTGTTGTTCTGTAGTCAGGTGTTCAACTGATCTTAATAACAATGCAGGAGCTATTTCTCAACATGAGAATACCAAGTTTCCAAATAGGGAATAGTTATGCTATAAAACTCTAGGAGCATATTTTGTGATTCTCCTTTCAGAAATTGCTTCATTCTCCACAGAGCATCCTGATCTGCCACAGACACTTCAAGCAACATTTGATCTGCTCAAGGTCAGAACTGCTTGCACCATGGCCTGAGGTTATATAAAGAATTATTCTCCTCTAAGAATTTTTCCAAAAAACACAGAAATCTTATGGGTAGATCAGTATACACAAAGTGATATGTTTAGCCTTGACCTCAGATACTGTGCTATAGTATGCACAGTGCAGCAAATTCTCTCTTTCTCTTTTTTTTTTTTCTTTCAGTTTAGGAAGAGTATCCTGACATGCTCAAGACTTTTGGCCCTCTAAAACTGCACTTATGGTGTAGGTATTCCAATTTTTATGACACTTTCCCCCCAACTTCTAACAAGTATAGATATTACTGAGACTTCTAAGGTACTTATTACTCCTTGTTCCTCTGGTCACAATGCCTTGATGTTATCAATGTAATGGCAGGTATGAGAATGCATAAAACTAATTTATAACAGAATCACACAGTTGTTGTGGAACTTAATGATAAAGAATTAGATTGTGTTCCTGTCCCTTCCAGGTTGAACTAAACTGCTTCTGTTGTTCTCTGCTTATTGGGACAGAGAAACACCAACATTAGTCAGCTCAATGGTAGTGACCTCATGAAAGGATGTAGGTTGAATGGCTCCAGTAAATAAGAGATACCATTGTGTGTATTACCTAATTACATTTGAGATAATATTGTTATTTTCTCAAGATTCATCTACCTTCCTAACAGGCCATACACTCAAGTAGATTTTAATGTCAGGAGCATTCTCTTCTGACACTCCCAGAATTGTGAGAATATCCATAAAGTGGATGAGTTTTCATATCATCAGTCCCAGAGTTTACTACAAGTTGGACTTGTGTCCAAACCTTCTGGTTATCTCTCCAGTTATGCTACCTATTACAATAACCATTCTCACTTTTATTCTGCTTGTTAAATGCTACCACTTGGATTCTGCCAATGCCAATATATTTGCTCCTTTAATTCAGGGAACTCATTTTCCATGGCAGCTTCTCCTACTCTTATTTCCAGTCCACAAAGGATAGGTACTTCAGAGTTTTGAAAGAATATTTGTGATACCCTAATCTTAGTGCCTTGGTGAAGGTTGTATCTTCAGTGTTCTCTCAGGTGAAAAAGGTTATGTGACCTCAGGTTACAGACATTTTCTATACGCCTGTTTGAATTCCTTCCTCAACATAAGCCAAGCCACTTTTGACATCCAAATATCTTTTAGTGTGGATTGTTATTAAACTGAAATTTCAATCAACTGAGCAGGCATCTGAGCACTGCTGAATTCAGAATCTGTATTAACTATCCTTATATCAATACCTTTATGTTAAACTAAAGTTAGAACCCATAGGACCTGTTCTAGCTTCACTTAGTAGCCATTTTTACATATATTATTAATGTATATGATAATTTTTAGATGGACATGTATAAATTATATTTATAGGTCAAATTTATAGGTCTAAAATGGTCAAATACAATTCATATTATTCAACCTAATAATAAACAGAGCCTTATTTTATTTTGAGGAGAATTTAGTGTTGTTTTCTTGGGTATTCTTAGATCTAACTATATTTATGTATGAAGAAGGAATAGGAACAGCATGAGCATAACTCTTTTGTAAGGTCACTCCCTCAAGTAGTGGTAATTATAGGGTTTCCAGGCAAGGCAGGTACAACCTGGTCAAATATTAGATGAAAGGCTGCTTATGCTGACAATGGTGTTGAGTATTCATCGTCAACTGAATCCACTCCTATATGATTGAAAGAAATATCCTACCTCTGCAACTTCAGTGATTGGCGTTCTACTGTTTCCAAATCTGCACCCAGATTTTTACATACAACACCTGGAAATACTTGTGAATTAAATTGATGCTTTAATTCAGCAATTCATGACATCAGATCTGTGATGATTTTAAGTATGTTACCCCTGTGGCTAACGTAAAAGAAATTATTTCAGGAGAGTCATAAAATCTCCTTAGTCCTTCATCATGTTTTAAACTAGGTTTTAAAGCTCTGAGTTTATCTCTGTTTTCCTTGAACTTCTCCAATTCAAATAGAAACTGCCAATCCACCCCCACCTTCCTTGCATTTTTTATTTGCAGCAAAATGGCCAACGCATTAGTATTTCATTCCAGGTGACCATAAGCAGTAATTTAAGTATTTTTCTTTTGCATTCCATGAATTACCAGTGTCCTATTTTCAGTGATAATTAGTCTCACTGAAAACCCCACGATGTCAGATAACTAATCTCTGTTTCCCATCTTTGAGCACATATTTTACTCACAACCACTTCTAGTAGAGAATAGATTAATGTTGAAGAGACATGAAAGGAGCAGAGATTATTTTACGTATTTCAGCATAAAGTAATTTAAAACAGGGAAATAGATGCTTACAAAATTATTGGAAGTTCTAAAGGAGTTGGCTCCAGACTAGAGTTTCTCAAATGATTGGCAGAAATCAAGAGAATAGACCCCTGTTAGAATCATGATCTCTGCCACGTTATGAATGTAGAGGATCAAGAGGTCATTGCTGGAACTACCGGGGTCATGCATGCACACATAACCTGAAATTCAGGGATTCAGGATGAGGGGATTAGTGCCAGAACTTCCACAACATTATGGACACAAGAAAGTGAAGTCCAACAGCCTTTAGTCCTGCAATCAACTTCCAATATTCATGGAGTGACTCAGATATAACATCCATGATGTTGCTCAGTAACCTTATGGAGCAGGAAGTAGGCTTCTGCTTAACTACTGTCTTTCAAATTTTATACAACAAATCTGTGTAACTTATCCACATTTAGAACCTAACATCAAGGAAGACTAAAAGAAATGTCCTATCTGCAACACAGGGAAAAAAAAGTGAAAGAAATTGAAATGGATGCTGATTGTCAATCAGTTGTACTCAGTCCAACTTAAAGGACAATGTATTGAATGGATCATACACAGAATTGTTAAATTATAAAAATAATGACTATCCTTGGAACAGAAAAGACTGTGAGCTAGTATCCAAATCCTTCAGATAATGAAAAGAATTAAACTTACTGGTATCATTGATCAAACACATGAATTATTTTTTAGAATGGAGGGTGACAAACTATATAGCTAGTGGCCTGTTTTTGTGAGGTACATGATCTAAAATGATTTTTACATTTTTACAGTGTTGAAAAAATATATAAAGAAGATGACAGATATCCTATGTAGTGTGAAAAGTCAAAAATATTTATTATCTGGCCCTTTCCCCAAAAATGTTTGTTGACCCCTGTGTTAGATGGAGAACAAATAAGTCAGAAAGCACGTAATTCATTAGAATTCATTATCTATGAAGGAACAGATTTTGTCTGCTTTTCCTATACAGTACTCATTCCTAGCATGGTGCCTGGTACCCAGTACACAGTTAAATAAGTGTTTATTGAATATAATTTACAATGCTACCAATCTTTAGTAGATTTTAGCATTGTCTTAGTGTATTGTGTTTGTATACACACATTTTCATTCAGATACTCAACAACATAAGCAATATATTATGCTAGATTGGCATTTCAAAGTGGTGCATTGACTTGTATCCAACTATTTATAGAATCAAGTCTGTTTTGATAAGAACTTTATCAACACTCAGTTTCGATCCAAGTTTGATCTCTTCCTACTCTGATTATCTCAGGTAATATATTCCATGTTATTGAAACCTATTAATAATCCCATTTTAATGATGACATATCCACACCGGTGTATGCATTAAAAATGAAACAAAAACAAAAGAAAAATAACAATGAAACTCTATAAGAAATACATTTGCTATTGTAACACCCCAGGGCTCATGTGTAGAGTAATTCCTTTTACCAGAGACACAGCAAATAATTACTTTAATTGGGAATATAATGTGCATTGATACCAGTTTTATTTTCTTTTGAACGTACTTTCCTTTTGAACACCCGAATCAACATAGCTATGTTTCGTTTTAATATCTTTCTCCATACGACAATATTTATACTGTCCAGTACTAATATTTCAGATTTTATATTTACAATTCACAGTTTGCATAATATAAAAGAAACTCCCTAAATTTACATTTGAAAATGTTCAAATGAAGACAAAGAAGGATATCATAAGTTCAAAAAGCAGGAGGAGCATTCTAGTATTGGAATAAGTGAGCATGACATAAAATTCAAATAAATTGTAAATGATGGAAGGAGAAGAATTATGTCCTACAAGGTGTTTTGTTTCTAGATATGTTATTGAAATTTCAAATGGACTTTCTAATTACAACATAATTTTATTTTAAATATTTTGCCAATACAGAGAGGAGTATGATATTTGGGTGCTTGCTTCTAGAGTGAATTTTATGAAGTCATTTATCTGAGCAGAATCTTTGTAACACTGAGGTTATAACTTTTTTAATCTTGAAAAATAGAACTACAATTATAGTCAACTGGCAGATAAATTAAAAATCATATTTTTCCTGAAAAGCAGATTGAAGAATCACAATATCTATTTTCTGAAAACGATGTCTTCTATTTTAAATATCTTCTATTTCCTTAAATAGATTTCTATTTACATTTAATGCCACATTCATATTAAATAAACACATAATATTATATTTATAAATCCAAGACATTCAAGATGTTAGTATAATTTTAAAAGATGAAACTAGAGTAAAAGTTCTCAAAATCTACCTAAACTAGTTAGAAAAATGCAATGTATTTAATATTTCCCTACCATAGACAAAATATTTTGAAGATATTTCTCACAATTTATTTCTTTCTAAACTTGATGCTCTATAATTTCATATAAATGTATGCTTCGCTTAAACACTCTAAATCTGGTATTTGATATTAAGGTAACAAGGTAAATTTTGAACTATAGTATTTAGCTTTTGAGATGTTTATCCATAAGTCAGCAACAAGTTTTGGCATTTTTTCTGGATTTCAGGAATTTTTTGCTTTTAATTTACAAGTGTTTGTTCCCATTTGTAATAAATTGTGCCTACTGTCCACCTGTAGCCGTAATAACTTAGACCAGAAAGTTTCTTTCATGCAAGATTTGGAATTAGTAGCTGTGGATTACTTCCTTTATATAGTCTAAATTTTTATATGTAAAGTTGAATGCAGTGATTATTATTTCTTGTGGACTGAGGGTCAACATAAGTGATTCACAAAGAGCAACAGCAAATGCACAAAGAGAAGCAGAGATGTTGCTGGAGCTTTAATATTAACCTGTGTTCTTACCTTTCGTTTCTGTGAAACCAAATTTTCTTTATATAAAGCTTTCTCTAATTTATTGCATTTTCAGTTATTTTCCCTCAAATTGGTTTTTGTTGTCTGCAGCAAAAAAGTCATAATGGAAGAACTCTATTCCCCGCATTTTCCTAATAGTTCTGTCAGTAGTTCTCCTAATCAAAAGTTCAAATTTATTAACCTAGAATTAAAATTCAATATAATCTTGGCTTTTAAAATTTATTTAAAAACTATATGCTTCAGGTTTAAAGTTTTCTGTTCTTTGTATATATTTTATTCATCGATTCACAAATATTTATGAACTACTACTGTAAAAATGTCACTTTTATATGTATCATACACTCATATTTTCCTCTCTTGTATTTTCCTTTTTTTTTAGCTGAAAATAATTGTCTTGCTTTTCTGAATAATCATGCCTTATTATTTGTAATTCTCATAAAATAACATTTTAACTTAAAATAATATGATTAATATATATGACCAAACTCTTCTTCTAGACTATATTATCTGTTCATACATCTTATAGATAAAAAATATTATAATACACAGATATTTTCTGAAGGAAAATATCTGCCTCTCTATTTTTACTGTTTTTATTATTATCTGTAATATGGGTAATTTCTATTTTATAAACTCCAAGTTCCTGGCTCCACGGTTATAGTTGCCCATGTCAGAGGTGTAATTTTATTCTTTGGCTGCCTTCTTGATTTCTGCAATGGTAATGCATTTTGGCCCATGATCTTCTTATTTCATGACTCTCTCTGTATAAGCTAAGCACTGAAAGCTTCATTGCTTCCTGATATTTATTTTAAACACAATTATGATAATCTCAACCTAATCCTTGATAGTCTATCAATCATTAATTTTATATTTCCAAACTTCTCAACACTCAACACTTCTATAGTTTTATTCACCACTTCTTTGTTAATGACATATATATGTGTACATATGTATGTATATATATATGTATAATTTTGTTTTTCATTTAACCTTCTGTATTCCCATTTGCTTCATACATTCTTTGGCTGTCCAATTGGTACATTGAAGTACCCAGGTATTCTTACTGTTGCTCCTTGTTGATCTGCAATGATCACTCTCCATATTCCATTTTGCACTTTCCTTTCAATTTACTATATAAATATTTTTCAAAATAATCTCATTAAGGATCAGTATTGATCATGTCATTCTCCACTCAAAAACCACCAGCAAATTTCTGTTTTCCAAGGAATTATATTCTCCTAACTTAATTTGCTTTTAGTAGTTTTGAAGTATTTTCTATTTGATTTTCATCACAATTGACCTTACAGTTTCCTACTTCATCACCTCCCACACATGCTCCTTGCTTTATCCTTAATTTAATATTTGTATACTCCCTTGACTTTAAAATCTTGTTGTGAAAATGAGATACATTTATACAAATGAAATGACAAAGATGCCATACTTTATTTTATACTGAAATATGAAATTAGTAGTATAATTTGTAACATAGCCTTGTGGAATAGTGAGCACATTTTTCATGGTTGATTTGGGAGAGGCGCAGAAAATAAAAGGAAGGAGATGGCATTCCAGGTATAGGAAAAGATATAAGAGGCATGGTTAGGTGAGATGTTTATAGTCTTTCCAAGAATAACATATAGAACAGACTGAATAACACTAGCAGCAACAAAGGATTTCATTTTGGTGACTAATGGGAGATACAAATGTAGAATAAGGGTGGTTTTAGATTAGTAATTACTTGATCTATCATGTCACAAAATTTAGATTTTATACCTTTTAAGGGATTGACATGATAAAAGGGGTTAATCAGACTTACCTGAAAAGGACACATTTGCCCTATGATTTTATTCAGGGTTATTCTTTATATAAATTGGAAAATCTATCATTTTTACTTAATTCAATATAATGTATGAGTTCAAATAATAATAACAATTATACAGTTATTATTTTTCTGATTAAGGAACTTGCCATATATTAAGAAAACTCAATATATGAACTTTTTATGGACTTCTTAACTCTGCTTTAAGCAATGGAATATCCCTAAAAATGAGGAGTAATATGGAGCTGCTGGTGGGGGAAGAAGAGAGCATCAGTGAAGTTGTTGTTATTGTTGCTATTTCTGATGGACTATCTAACTGCATATTTCATACTGACTGGAATGATGTAAACATTTGAAGAAAAACTAATAATGCAGTAGAGAAGGAGAAAATCACTGGAGGGATATCTTGTGTGTGTGTGTGTGTGTGTTTGGGGGGGGGGTGGTTTGCAGGCCTCTCACTGTTGTGGCCTCTCTCGTTGCGGAGCACAGGCTCCGGACGCGCAGGCTCAGTGGCCATGGCTCACGGGCCCAGCCGCTCTGCGGCATGTGGGATCTTCCCGGACCGGGGCACGAACCCGTGTCCCCTGCATCGGCAGGTGGACTCGCAACCACTGCGCCACCAGGGAAGCCCTGGAGTGATATCTTTGAGTTGAGGAATTAGTCGTGAAGTTAATAAATACTAACATATTATGCAGGTTGTAATAGGTAGTTAGATATGGTGAAATTAAATTTTGGAATTTCTCCATTCTTTTTTTTTTCCTTTTCAATGAAACAAAATGCAAAGCTATAAGATCAAAGGGAGGATGGAGAAAACGTTGTTGGATACCTGAGGAGAGAAAACAATGTCTGAAATCATCCCTCAAGGGAGTAGAAAGATGAGTAAACTAGTCAAATATAGAAAAATTGCTTGTCAACACTAGAGGCATATGAGGGTGATGGTAATGGATACAATGTGATCCCTGTGAATACTTTAAGTTAAAGAATCAGCAACTTTAATTGCAATATCCTGAAAATAAAGTGGCTTAAAAAGCTGCAAGTTGGGGCTTCCCTGGTGGCGCAGTGGTTGAGGGTCCGCCTGCCGATGCAGGGGACACGGGTTCGTTCCCCTGTCTGGGAAGGTCCCACATGCCGCGGAGCGGCTGAGCCCATGAGCCATGGCCGCTGAGCCTGGGCGTCCGGAGCCTGTGCTCCGCAACGGGAGAGGCCACAACAGTGAGAGGACTGCATACCACAAAAAAAAAAAAAAAAAAAAAAAAAAAAGCTGCAAGTTTACTTCGGTTTCTAATAACAGACACGAAGTGATTGTTCAGACTGGTGGAGGACTCTGCACCTGCTACTGAAGATCATTGGATTTCCTAGTTTCTTTCTAGAATTTATCTTGGCTTTTCTCTAGGGGTTGACTTTATGTGCCTCTTCAAATATGGCTCACAAACTTATTCCAGGATATGGGAAAGAGAAAAAGATCATGTGCTTAAATTCTGTATAAATAGACAAAGGATGAAAACATCACTTCTGCTAACATTTAGTTGATGAAAAATTAGTCCTGTGGGCACAGCCTGCCATAGCGGTGTAAGATCCTGGGAAGTATAGAAATGTGTCTATCGCAAAAGAGGGAGCTAACGGATTTGTACCAATATTTAATATCCTCACTATACAGCACACATTAAAAAATGTTTAGTCTATCCATATTCAAGTGTGGAATAAGTAAAATTTTGGATAGAAACAGTTTTATTTTCTGGGAGAGTACAAGGAAGGGGGAGATGTCCAAAGAAATTTGAGGGTGTATGCCAAGAAGTGATTATAATATTAGGTAAAGTGATCCAACCTTTGGGAAAAGTAAAATAAAGAAGTGAAATGGGGGCTGCTGCTGAGGGTTACTGAAAAAAAAAAAATAAAGGTGAGAAATGCAGTTTTTTAGGAAGTGAGTGGGAATACGGGAAGGGACTTCAAAGAGTGAGATACCTTGTCATTTTTTAAGATGTGTAAAAATAATGAGAAATTCTAAGGACTAAACATAGGACTGAATTATTGTCACCAACCCTCCTGAGTTTGTCCCCAACAAGGGTTCTTCTGTCCAGTGTTACTCTCGCCAATAGAAAGAGACCAAGTTCGGTTCAGAAGCAAAGGAGAGCTTTATTCTTTGATCAGAGAATAGAGACGTGCTGGCATGCACTCTAGATACTTGCTCTCCTGAAAGGCTGTGGGCGGGGCTGTTTTTATAGAGTTCTTCAGAGGGGAGGGGTGGAGTTCTCAAGGGTCTTGCGCGGCCACAGCCTTGCTTCTCAGGCTCCATATGGCAGTTCCCAGGGCAACGTCTTTGCACACAGCCCACCGCCGCCATCTTGAAATGAGGTTTCTGCTGAGCTGAAGTGTCGGTGTCGGGTGCAGCCATGTCACACTAGGAACTCTGGTGAGAAGTGCCAGGTGCAAGGCCTCTGTGCGTGGCACCCTATGAGCAACTGAAATTAGACTAAGCACAAAGGAAAAAAAGGTAAGATTTTATTACCCAGATTTTATTTTTATACCCCAGGAGTTGTTGATGGGCTTTGCCTGTGACATTATCAATTCACGTTGTTAAATAAGACAATTGGGGCTTCCCTGGTAGCGCAGTGGTTGAGAGTCCGCCTGCCGATGCAGGGGACACGGGTTCGTGCCCCGGTCCAGGAAGATCCCACAAGCCGCGGAGCGGCTGGGCCCATGAGCCATGGCCGCTGAGCCTGCGCGTCCGGAGACTGTGCTCCGCAACGGGAGAGGCCTGCGTACTGAAAAAAAAAAAAAAAAAAAAAAAAAAAAGGCAATTGGAGGAGAGAAATTCAAGTAGTTGAGAGGCTAGATTCATAGACGCACACAGTGAAATACTACAATGGAAAAGCTGTTATCTGTAGGTCTGCTTAAATGCCAATCATTCTTCCTCTCCTCATGTAATAGGATCTTAGCACAGCTTTTCTATGTAAATGTTCCCTGCTTGCTTATGATTTTAGTGATGAGCTGTTCCCAATCATCATAAATAACCTCTTATGTGAAGGATTTAAAAAACAAAAAATAAGACTCAACATTCTTAAATCAAAGAAAAAAATGGAATTCTACTCTGTAGATTCATAGTGAGTCAGACAACATATCCTATATCTTTCTGTTCTGGTTTTGATAAAATAATTCACACTTTCTGCCTGTCAACCCATGAGTAATCCATAAAATAACACATTTTAGTGTTTTGTGCAGGAGGGCATTTAATGCATAAGGAGAAAGACTGTTCTTCTATTTAGTAGTCCAGTCAGGAAGTTATGTGTGTGTTTTAATCTTTCCTTTGCATAAATAACACTGCCACTTTTCATTCAGATTGCATTGCCTCTAATTCTGCTTCCTCCTCAAGAATTCCTTTTCTACTTGTTATTTACATCTTTCAAATATTTGCAGATTATTTTCATATTCCTTTAGCCCAGCTATAAATATTATGCTGCTTTACTCTCCACCCATAAATCAGTCTTCCCTTGTTATTATTCAGTTATTTTTTTTCTCCAGACTCTTTCCAGCATTACTACATATGCCTGATATTGAAGTGCCCCAGAATTAACACAATATTGCAGCTGCAGTCTCACCAATAACAATATCAACTTCCTTTCTTAGTACAGGATGTGTCTTCATTTTGTATTTACTGTTATAGTCATGGATTTTGTTTCTTTTGTTGACTGTGCTATATCACTTTTCTTTATGAAATGTGCTAATCTGTCTTTTATATTTAATTATTTCTAATATCCATGGATTAATCACAATGATAGTCTAAAATCCATGATTTTATCTGGCATTTGATTGTAATTTTGTTTATTTTCTCTAGAAATTCTGTAAAGTCACATGGCATCACATTATTACACTATTCATCCTCTCATTTAGGATAATTAGTAAAGGTGTTAATAAAGGAGAGCTAAAATCTAATGACTGAAGGGAAGCTAATTACCCACAGGTAAACTCTCTGCAATATTTTTCATTACTCTAATGACCATTTTTTCGTTCAATATTTAAACCAAGAAGAAATGTTTATATTCTGACAAATTAGATTATGTGGAATAAGCATTTAATGAAATATATTTTTAATCCAAAATATGGTCTGAATGATCTCACAGAGTATGTGTCTCAGTGAAATAGAAAATTTCTAAACACTTTGAAAATATTACAAAGCTCTCAGTTGGTGCTGTGATGCTATGTCCTTGACTTCCAAAATACTATCCATATTATACTATTATTATTCTGTATTAAAAATACAACTCTCTGTCTTTCCATGTATAAGCCTGGAAAGGAAGTTACTAACACTCTGTGTAAAAATTTTCCTCATGAATTTTTTAGACTTAAAGTATGGTTGGTGGTGTATCATGCACATGGAGATACTAAGAATGTGTAAATTGGAAACAGACAGAATATACAAAGGCAGAGAGGCCTAAAAGAATACATTCTGAACACTTCAATTTTGGCTGATTACAAGTTTTGGGAAAAAGGAGAAAGTGGCTTCACTTGAAAGACAGGTGAATGGATGTTCTTGGTTCCTACCCCAAATCCAATGCCTCCATTAATTTTGTCTACGTGCCCACTCCTCTAACGTGTTATTCAGTTGGAAATGATCTCATATCCAACTTGAGATTATTTCTAATTAGCCATAGCCAACATCAGCAATCTCAACATATGTGAGAGAAATTGAACAAAATCCAAAATTCACTTTTGAAAAGAAAAACTTTCAGCAAACTAGGAGAAAAGGGTTTCTTCAGCCTGATGTAAGCATCTATTGATCAACTCTACAGCTAGCATCGTAATTAATAGCAAATGACTGAATGTTTTCCCCATAAAATCAGGAAAAAGACAAGTATATCTCACTCATACTTCTATGTAATATTGTGCTAGAGGTTTTAATAAGTGTAATAAGATATGCAAACAAGGTATCCAGATTGGAAAGAAAGAAGTAAAACTATCTTAATTTGCAGACAACAGGATCATCAATGTAGAAAATCTGATAGATTTACAAAACTGTTACTTGAATTAATATATGAGTATAGGAAGGTTATAGTATGTAATATCAATATAAAAAACCCTCTGAAATTAAAAATCCTGAAATTAAATAAAAATAATATCTATAATAATATAATATATATGACTTGAAGAAAATGTGTGAGACTTACAAAATGAGAACTGAAAACTTTGCTCATCGTTGTTAAACAATTAAAGAAGCCTTAAATAAAAGGAGAGAGGTACCTTGGTCATATCTCAGAAGTTTGAATATTATGAAGAGGTCAAAAATATGAAAGGTAAATTAACTTAAAAAACTATTAAAATCTCAGCAGGCTTTTTATAGAAATTGACATAGTGCTTAATTCATTCAGAAATTCTAAGGAACTAGAATTGGCAAAATAACTTTCAAAAAATAAGGACAAAGTCAAAGGGCTAACCTGATTTTAAAACTTATTATGAATATACAAAATTATGACAGTGTGTTTTTACATCAATATATACAAGTAGATCAATGAAAAAAGATTAGAAAGTATAGAAATAGACACATGGACAACTAATTTTTTTTGTAAGAGCTTTATTAAGATATGATTCACAAATTCACATACCATACAATTCACACACTTAAAGTGTACAATTCAAAGCTATTTAGTATGTTCACAAAGTGCAACCATAACTACAATCAAATTTAAAATATTTTCATCATCTCTAAATGAAAGCTCATACCCTTTAGCTATCACCTCCCAACTCCCCAATCTTCCCCAGCCCTAAGTAAACACTAGTCTCCTTTATAGATTTGCCTATCCTTGTCATTTTATAAAATATGTGATCTTGTGTATCTGTCTTCTTTCACTTAACATGTTTTAAAGGTTCATACAAGTTATAGCATGTATCAAGACATTGATATTTTTATGGATAAATGATATTGTGTTGTAAGGGTATACCACAATTGTATTTAACCATTCATCAGTTGATAAACATTTAGGTTGTTTCACCCTTTGGCTATTATGAATAATGCTGCTATCAACATTCATGTATAAGTTATCATATGTACATTTATTTTCATTGCTTTTGGGTAAAATTTGAGTAACTGCCAGATTATTTTCCAAAGTATCTGTACCATTTTTCATTCCCACCAACAATCTGTGATGGTTCTGATTTTACCACATCCACATCCTTGTCCACATTTGTTATTATTTGACATTTTGATTATCATACTTCTACTCAGTGTAAAGTGGAATACTACTGTGGTTTTGATTTGCATTTCCTTGATGACTAATGATATCAAGCCTCTCTTCATGTGCTCAGTAGCCATTTATATATCTTTGTTGAGAAATGTTTATTCATAACCTTGGCATGTTTTTAATCATGTTATGTGTATTTTTACAAGAGTTCTTTATATGTTCTTATCAGTTATATAATTTACAAATATTTCTGCCATTCTTTGGGTTGTCTTTTTACTTTCTTGACAATGTCCTTTGCTGCACAAAAGTTTTTACTTTTGATGAACTATAATTTATTTTTTCTTTCCTTTCTTGTGTTTTTCATGCCATATCTAATAACCCATTGCCAAATTAAGGTCACAAATATTTATCCCTAGGTTTTCTTCTATGAGTTTTATAGTCTGAGACTTTACATTTAGGTCTTTGATCCACTTTAAGGTAATTTTCGTACCTGGTATGAAGTAAGGTGTCAACTTCCTTCTTTTGCACGTGGATATCCAGTTGTCCCAGCATCATGTGTTGAAAAGACTATTCTTTCTCAACTGAATGGTCTTGATACCTTGGTCAAAAATCAGTTGATGAAACTTGTATGGATTTATTTCTATTCCATTGATCTACATATCTATCCATATGCCTGTATCACATTAATTACTGTAACTTTGTAGTAACTTTTGAAATCAGGAAATGTAACTTTTTAAAAAAATATATTTATTTTATTTATTATTTATTTTTGGTGGCGTTGGGTCTTCATTGCTGCGTGTGAGCTTTCTCTAGTTGCGGTGAGCGGAGGCTACTCTTCATTGCGGTGCATGGGCTTCAGTAGTAGTGGCTCACAGGCTCCAGAGCGCAGGCTCGGTAGTTGTGGCAGACGGTCTTAGTTGCTCCGCGGCATGTGGGATCTTCCCGGACCAGGGCTCAAACCTTGTCCCCTGCATTGGCAGGCAGATTCTTAACCACTGCACCACCAGGGAAGTCCCAGGAAATGTAACTTCTAATTTGTTCATCTTTTTCAAAATTGTTTTGACTTTTTGTTGTTGTTGTTTTGAGTTTTCATATGAATTTAAGGACGTGCATATCATTTCTACAAAGAAGGCAGCTGTGATTCTGATTAAGATTGGTATAGATTAGATCAGTTCATGTCATATTGCCATCTTGTCACTATTAAGTCTTCTGATCCATAAATATGCAATATCTTTCCATTTGTTTAGATCTTCTTTAATATCTTTCCTCAATGTTTTGTATTTTTCAGAATTTAAATTTTGTTCTTCTTTTGTTAAATGTATTCCTAAATATTTTATTCTTTTGGATGCTATTATAAATGGTATTAATTTCTTAATTTCTTTTTTGGTTTGTTATTGCTGTTTTGATAAAAACACAACTAATTTTTGTGTGTTTATGTTGTATCCTGAACTTTGCTGACATTTTTTAGCTTTAAGTGTGTGTGTGTGTGTGTGTGTGTGTGTGTGAATTATTTAGGTTTTTCTATATATAAAATTATGTCACCTGCAAATGGGGATATTTTAACTTTATCTTTTCCAATTTGGATGCTTTTTATTTCTTTTTCTTGCTTAATTGCTCCAGCTAGAAGTTCCAGTACAAGGCTGAATATAAGTGCCGCACTGAGCATCCTTGTCACATTACTGATCTTAGGTTAAGATATTCAGCATCACATAATTCAGTAAGATATTAGCTGTGGGGTTTTCATAAATGTACTTACTGAGTTGAGAAGATTCCCTTTAATTCTTAGTTTGTTAAGGATTTTTATCAAGAAACAGTATTGAATTTTTTCAAATGTGTTTTCTACATCAATTAAGATAATCATGTGTAGGTTTTTTTTTTTCCCTTCATTCTATTAATGTGTTGTATATATATACGTGTGTGTGTGTATATATATATATATATATATATATATATATATATATATATATATATATATATATATAGAGAGAGAGAGAGAGAGAGAGAGAGAGAGAGAGAGAGAGAGTATATTGAACCATCCTTCCATTCTTGGGATAAAGCCCATCTGGTCATGATGTATAATCCTTTTAATATAATGTTTGATCAGTTGGTTATTTTGTTGAGGATTTTTGCTTGTATATTTATGAGGAATATTGGTTTACAGTTTTCTCAGAATTTTGTTCGTTTTGTTTCAGTGTAATGCTGGCCTTATAGAATGAATTTGAAGGGTCCTTCCTCATTTATTTTTTGGAAGAATTTGAAAAGGATCACTGTTAATTTTCTTTAAATGTTTAGTAGAATTTATTAGTGCAACCATGTGGATCTGAACTTTCCTTTGCTGGTTTTTGAGTGCAGATATTTTTACTTGGATATGTCTGTTAAGTTTTTCTATTTTTCTTGAGTTAGTTTGGTAATTGTGTTTTTGTAGGAATATGTTAATTTCATCTAAGTTAATTTGTTGTCATGCAATTGATCATAGTTTTCTCATATAATCCTATTTATATCTGTAATAGTAATGTTTCCACTTTTTTCCCTGATTTTAGTAATTTGAGTATTATCTCTTTTTTTAAATCAATCTTCCTAAGTTTGTCCATTTTGGGGTCTTTTCAAAGGGCCAATTTTTTATTACTGCTATTGTTTTTCTATTCTCTGTTTCATTTACCTCTGCTCTAATCTTTATCAGTTCCTTTTTTCTGTTCACCTTGGATTTAATTTGGTCTTCCCTTTCTAATTATTTATGATTTAAATTTAGGTTATTGATTTGAAATCTTCATTCTTTTTAAATGTAGGCCTTTCCAGCTATAAATTTCCTCTGAGGACAGTTTTTCACTACATCTCATACATTTTGGCATGTTGTGTCTTCATTTTCATTTATTTCAAAGTATTTTCTAATTTTTCTTTTAATTTCCCCTTTGATCCATTTGTTTTTAAACATTTTTTATTTGTACGTCATCATAAATTTTCCACTTCTGGTCTTGATTTCTAGTTTCATTCTGTCATAGTCAGAAAAGATACTTTGTATGATTTAAATCCTTTTAAACTCACTGAGATGTGCTTGTAACCTAACATATGATCTAAGCTGGAGATGGTTCCATGTAAATTAGAGAAAATGTGTATTCTTGATTGAAGTGTTCTACATATGTCTGCTAGGCCTATTTGGTTTCTAATGTTACTTAACTGTTCTGTTTCCTTATTGATCTTCTGTCTTATTCTATCCATTATTGAGGATGAGACATAGAAATTTCCAATAATTATTGTAGAACCATCTATTTCTTGCTTCAGTCCTGTCAGTTTTTGCTTCATATATTTTGGGCCTCTATTTGCAGGTGTGTAATGTGTTGAATATTGTTACATCGTCTAATGGATTGGCCCTTTCTCTATGTATAATGTCCTTCTTTGTATCTTATAGTAATTTTTTACTAATAATCTATTTTCTCTTATATTTGTATACCACCCCAGCTCTCTCTGTGCTACTATTTTCATGAAAGGTTTTTATGTACATCTTTCAATTTCAACCTATATGTGTCTAAAGTTAGTCTCTTGTTGAAAGCATGTAGGTGGATAATGCTCTTTTAAAATCCATTCTGCCTCTCTATGCTTTTTGATTAGGGCATTTAATTCCATTTATATTTAGAGTAATTACACATACGGAAGGGTTTACTTCTGTCATTTTTCTATTTGTTTTCTAATATCATATCTTTTTTGATCCTCAAATTCTCTTTACTTCCCTTCTTTTGTGTTTGATTATATTTTGTGTGACATTTTTGTTCCTTTTTTATTTCCTTTTCTGTGTATTTTTGGGGTATTTTATTAGTGGTTGTGCTAAGGATTTTGATTAGCCTTTTGAACTTATAACAACTATATATGTGTGTGTGAGTGCATATAGGTGTGTGTGTGTGTGTATACACATATGTTTATATATAGCATCTAAATAATAAGGGGAATATAAAGATATATATACACACATACGTAATAAATAAATAGTGCATTAAGTTTACTCTGTAGTACAGTATAGTGTAGTAAAAGTGGAGGAAGCACAGAAATCATATTTAAGCACAGATAGAGCCATATCATGCTTTAGGAATTATAATATGCTTTCATGCCTTATAGATTAAGTAACCCATTCAACTATTTCATAAGATAAATATACTTTTGTTGTGGTGTTTGATAGTTAAGATAATTGATGCAAAGAGCTTAAAGTTTTACAGGCAGTGATGACACTGAATTTAAAATACAGGTCTCAAGGAGAGACTTTAAAGATGGTGTAGGAGTAAGATGTGGAGATCACCTTCCTCCCCATAAATACATCAGAAATACATCTACATGAGGAACAACTTCTACAGAACATCTACTGAAGGCTGGCAGAAGACCTCAGGCTTCCCAAAAGGCAAGAAAATCTCCATGTACCTGGGTAGAGCAAAAGAAAAAAGAAAAAACAGAGGCAAAAGAATAGGGATGGGACCTGAACCACTGGGAGGGAGCTGTGAAGGAGGAAAGGTTTCCACACACTAGGAAGCCCCTTCACCGGTGGAGACTGTGGGTGGCAGAGGCGGGAAGCTTCAGAGCCATGGAGGAGAGCACAGCAAAAGGGGTGCAGAGGCCAAAGTGGAGAGATTCCTACACAGAGGATTGGTGCTGACCAGCACTCACCAGCCCGAGAGGCTTGTCTGCTCACCCACCGGGATGGGTAGGGGTTGGGAACTGAGGCTCTGGCTTGGGAGGTCAAATCCTGGGGAAAGGACTGGGGTTGGCTACGTGAACACAGCCTAAAGGGGGCTAGTACACCACAGCTAGCAGGGAGGAAGTCCAGAATAAGCTCTGTACAAGCTTAAGAGGCAAGAGACCATTGTTTTGGGGTGTGCAAGGAGAGGGGATTGAGAGCACGGCCTAAACGAGCTCCAGAGATGGGCGCAAGCTGCGAATATTAGCACAGACAATGGAGACGGGCATGAGATGCTAAGCCTGCTGCTGCAGCCACCAAGAAGCCTGTGTGCACTCACAGGACACTATCCACACTTTCTCTCCAAAGAGCCTGTGCAGCCCGCCACTGCCAGGGTCCCATGATCCAGGGACAACTTCCTGAGGAGAACACACGGTGCGCCTCAGGATGTTGCAATGTCATGCCGGCCTCTGCTGTGGCAGGCTCACCCCGCATTCTGTACCCCTCCCTACCCCGAGCCTGAGTGAGACAGAGCCCCCTAATCAGCTGCTACTTTAACCCCATCCTGTCTGAGTGAAGAACAGATGACAGAGGGTGACGTACATACCAAGGCAGGGCCAAATCCAAAGGTGAACCCCAGGAGCTGTGTGAAGAAAGAAGACAAAGGGAAATTTCTCCCAGCAGCCTCAGGAGCAGTGGATTCCATCCCCACAATCAATTTAAGGTACCCTGCATTTCTGGAATACCTGAATAGACAATGAATCATCCCAAAATTGAGGGGGTGGACTTTGGGAGCAACTGTAGACTTGAGGTTTGCTTTCTGCATCTAATTTGTTTCTGGTTTTATGTTTATCTTAGTTTAGTGTTTACAGTTTATTATCATTGGTAGATTTGTTAATTGATTTGGTTGCTCTCTTCCTTTTTTATATATATAGATACGTATTTTTTTTCTTTTTTCTATGAGTGTGTGTCTTCGTGTGGTTTTGTCTGTATAGCTTTGCTTTTACCATTTGTCCTAGGTTTCTATCTTTTTTTTTTTTTCTTTTTTTAGTATAGTTTTTAGCACTTGTTATCATTGGAGGATTTGCTTTTTGCTTTAGTTGCTGTTTTCTTTCCTTTTTTCTTATTTTTCTTATAACTTAAAAACTTTTCTTCTAAATAATTTTTCAAAATTTTTCTTTTAAAAACTTTATTTTCCTTTCCTCTTTCTCTCTTTCTTTCTTTCCTTCTTCCTTCCTCTCTTTCTTTTTTTCTTTCTTTTCTTTTTTCTCCATTTTCTTCTGAGCTTTATAGATGACAGGGGGTTGGTGCTCTGGCCGGGTTTCAGGCCTGTGCCTCTGAGGTGGGACAGCCCAGTTCAAGACATTGGTCCACCAGAGACCTCCCGGTTTCATGTAATATCAAGCAGCAAAAGCTCTCACAGAGATCTCCATCTCAACGCTAAGACCCAGCTCCACTCAACGACCAGCAAGCTACAATGCTGGATACCCTATGGCAAACAACTAGCAAAACAGGAACACAACCCCACCAATTGGCAGAGAGGCTACCTATAAGCACAATAAGGTCACAGACACCCCAAAACACACCAGCAGATTCGGTCCTGCCCACAAGAAAGACAAGATCCAGCCTCATCCACCAACACAGTCATCAGTACCCTCCATCAGAAAGCGTACACAACCCACTGAACCAAACTAAGCCACTGAAGGCAGACACTAAAAACAACAGGAACTATAAACCTGCAGTCTTTGAAAAGAAGACCCAAAGGACAGTAAGGTAAGCAAATGAGAAGACAGAAACACACAGCAGATGAAGGAGCAAGGTAAAAACCCACCAGACCAAAGAAATGAAGAGGAAATAGGTAGTCTAGCTGAAAAAGAATTCAGAGTAATGATAGTAAAGATGATCCTAAATCATAGAAATAGAATGAAGAAAGCAAAATAAACATTTAACAGGACTTAGAAGAACTAAAGAGCAAACAGGGCTTCCCTGGTGGTGCAGTGGTTGAGAATCCGCCTGCCGATGCAGGGGACGCGGGTTCGTGCCCCGGTCCAGGAAGATCCCACATGCCGTGGAGCAGCTGGGACCGTGAGCCATGGCCACTGAGCCTGCACGTCCAGAGCCTGTGCTCCGCAATGGGAGAGGCCACAACAGTGAGAGGCCCGCGTACCACAAAAAAAAAATAAAAAATAAAGAGCAAACAAACAATGACGAACAACACAATAAATGAAATTAAAAATTCTCTACAAGGAATCAATAGCAGAATAACTGAGGCAGAAGAACTGATAAGTGAGCAGGAAGATAAAATGATGGAAATAACTGCCAGGGAGCAGAATAAAGAAAATAGAATGAAAATAATTGAGGTCAGTCTCAGAGACTTCTGGGACAACATTATACGCACCAACATTTGAATTATAGTGGTCCCAGAAAAAGAGAAAAAGAAAGGGATTGAGAAAATATTTGAGAGATTATAGTTGAAAACTTCTCTAACATTGGAAAGGAGATAGTCAATCAAGTTCAAGAAGCACAGAGAGTCCCACACAGGATAAAAAGATGAAGAAATACACCAAGACACATATTAATCAAACTATCAAAAATTAAATACAAAGAAAAAATATTAAAAGGAGGAAAGGAAAAGCAGCAAATAACATACAAGGGAATCCCTATATGGTTAACAGCTGATCTTTCAGCAGAAACTCTGCAAGCCAGAAGGGAGTGGCAGAACATATTTAAAGTGATGAAAGGAAACCACCTACAACCAAGATTACTCTACCTAGCAAGGATCTCATTCAGATTTGATGAAGAAATTAAAACCCCTACAGAAAAGCAAAAACTAAGATAATTCAGCAGCACCAAACGAGCTTAACAACAAATGCTAAAGGAACTTCTCTAGGCAGGAAACACAAGAGAAGGAAAAGACCTACAGAAACCCAAAACATTAAGAAAATGGTAATAGGAACATGCATATTGATAATTACCTTAAGTGTAAATGGATTAAATGCTGCTACCAAAAGACATAGACTGGCTGAATGGATACAAAAGCAAGACCCATATATATGCTGTCTACAAGAGACCCACTTCAGACCTAGGGACACATATAGGCTCAACGTGAAGGGATGGGAAAATGATATTCCATGCAAATGGGAATCAAAAGAAAGCTGGAATAACAATTCTCATATTAGAAATTATAGACTTTAAAATAAAGACTATTACAAGAGAAAACATTATCATATTACATAATGATAAAGGAATCAATCCAAAAATATATAACTATTGTAAGTATTTATGAACCCAACATAGGATCACCTCAATACATAAGGCAAATGCTAACAGCCATAAAAGGGGAACTTGACATTAACACAATCATAGTAGGGGACTTTAACACCCTACTTTATACAATGGACAGATCATCCAAAATGAAAATAAATAAGGAAACATAAGCTTTAAATGATACATTAAACAAGATGGACTTAATTGATATTTACAGGGCATTCCATCCAAAAACAAGAGAATACACTTTCTTCTCAAGTACTCATGGAATATTCTCCAGGATAGATCATATCTTGGGTCACAAATCAAGCCATGGTAAATTGAAGAAAATTGAAATCGTATCAACTATCTTTTCTGTCCACAATGCTATGAGACGAGATATCAGTTACAGGAAAAAATCAGTTAAAAATGCAAACACATGGAGGCTAAACAATCCACTACTTAATAACCAGCTGATCACTGAAGAAATCAAAGAGGAAATTTTAAAAATACCTAGAAACAAATGACCATGAAAACACGGCAATCCAAAACCTATGGGATGCAGCAAAAGCATTTCGAAGAGGGAAGTTTATAGGAATACAATCCTGCCTCAGTAAATAGGAAACATCTCAAATAAACAACCTGAACTTAAACCTAAAGCAATTAGAGAAAGAACAACAACAACAACAACAACAAAAAACCCAAAGTTAGAAAGAAGGAAAGAAATCATAATGATCAGAGCAGAAATAAATGAAACAAAGGAAACAATAGCAAAGATCAATAAAACTAAAAGCTGGTTCTTTGAGAAGATAAATGAAATTGATAAGCCATTAGCCAGACTCATCAAGAAAAAAAGAAGACTGGATAGAATTAGAAATGAAAAAGGAGAAGTAACAACTGACACTGCAGAAATACAAAGGATCAGGAGAGATTACTACAAGCAACTTTATGCTAATAAAATGTACAACCTGGAAGAACTGGAAAAATTTTTAGAAAAGCACAACCTTCTGACACTGAACCAGGATGAAGTAGAAAATGTAAACAGACCAATCACAAGCACTGAAATGGAGAAGGTGATTAAAAATCTTCCAATGAACAAAAGCCTAGGACCAGATGGCTTCACAGGCAAATTCCATCAAACATTTACAGAATAGCTAACATCTACCCTTCTCAAACTCTTCGAAATGTAGCAGATGGAGGAACACTCCCAAATTAATTCTACAAGGCCACCATCACCATGATACCAATACCAGACAAAGATGTCAGAAAGAAAGAAAACTACAAGCCAGTATCACTGATGAACATAGATGCAAAAATACTCAACAAAATACTAGCAGATTCCAACAGAACATTAAAAAGATCATATACCATGATCAAGTGGGGGTTATCCCAGTATTGCAAAGATTCTTCAATATACGGAAATCAATCAATGTGATAAACCATATTAACAAATTGAAGGAGAAAATCCATATGCGCCTATCAATGGATGGAGAAAAAGCTTTTGACAAAATTCAACACCCTTTTATGATAAAAACTCTCCTGAACGTAGGCATAGAGGGAACTTACCTCAACATAATTAAGGCCATATATGACAAACCCACAGCCAACATCGTTCTCAGTGGTGAAAAACTGAAACCATTTCCTCTAAGATCAGGAACAAGACAAGGTTGTCCACTCTCACCACTATTATTCAACATAGTGTTGGAAGTTCTACCTACAGCAATCAGAGAAGAAAAAGAAATAAAAGGAATCCAAATCAGAAAACAAGAAGTAAAGCTGTCACTGTTTGCAGATGACATGATACTATACGTAGAGAATCCTAAAGATGCTACCAGAAAACTACTAGAACTAATCAATGAATTTGGTAAAGTAGCAGGATACCGAATTAATGCACAGAAATCTCTTACATTCCTATAAACTAATGATGAAAAATCTGAAAGAGAAATTAAGGAAACACCCCATTTACTATTGCAACACAACAAAAAGAATAAAATACATAGGAATAAACCTATGGGAGGAATCAGGCTCCCAGACTTCAGATTATACTACAAAGCTATAGTAATCAAGACAGTATGGTACTGATATAAAAACAGAAATATATATCAGTGAAACAGGATAGAAAGCCAAGAGATAAACCAACACACATATGGTCACCTCATATTTGATAAAGATGCAAGAATATACATGGAGAAAAGACAGCCTCTCCAATAAGTGGTGCTGGGAAAACTGGACAGCTACATGTAAAAGAATGAAATTAGAACACACCCTAACACCATACACAAAAATAAACTCAAAATGGATTAAAGACCTAAATGTAAGGCCAGACACTATCAAACTCTTAGAGGAAAAGACAGGCAGAGTGCTCTATGATGTAAATCACAGCAAGATCGTTTTTGACCCACGTCCTAGAGAAGTGGAAATAAAAACAAAAATAAACAAATGGGACCTAATGAAACATAAAAGCTTTTGCACAGCAAAGGAAACCATAAACAAAATGAAAAGTCAACCCTCAAATGGGAGAAAATATTTGCAAATGAAACAACTGACAAAGGATTAATCTCCAAAATTTACAAGCAGCTCATGCAGCTCAATATCAAAAAAACAAACAACCCAGTCCAAAAATGGACAGAAGACCGAAATAGACATTTCTCCAAAGAAGATATACAGATTGCCAACAAACACATGATGTACAGATGCTCAACTTCACTAGTCATTAGAGAAATTCAAATCAAAACTACAATGAGGTATCACATCACACCAGTCATAATGGCCATCATCAAAAAATATACAAACTATAAATGCAGGAGAGGGTGTGGAGAAAAGGGAACCCTCTGGCACTGTTGGTGGGAATGTAAATTGATACAACCACTATGGAGAACTGTGTGGAGGTTCCTTAAAAAACTAAAAATAGAGCTGCCACACGACCCAACATTCCTACTAATGGGCATATACCCTGAGAAAACCATCATTCAAAAGAGTCATAGGGCTTCCCTTGTGGCACAGTGGCTGAGAGTCCGCCTGCCGATGCAGGGGACGCAGGTTTGTGTACCGGTGTGGGAGGATCCCACGTGCAGTGGAGCGGCTGGGCCCATGAGCCATGGCTGCTGGGCCTGTGCGTCCGGAGCCTGTGCTCCATGGCAGGAGAGGCCACAGCAGTGAGAGGCCTGCGTACCGCAAAAAAAAAAAAAAAAAAAGAGTTATATACCACAATATTCATTGCAGCTCTATTTACAATAGCCAGGACATGGAAACAACCTAAGTGTCCATCAACAGTTGAATGGATAAAGAAGATGTGGCACATATATACAATTGAGTATTACTCAGCCATAAAAAGAAATGAAATTGAGTTATTTGTAGGGAGGTGGATGGACCTAGAGTCTGTCATACAGTGTGAAGTAAGTCAGAAAGAGAAAAACAAATACTGTATGCTAACACATATATGGAACCTAAAAAAAAAAAAAAAAAAAAATTCTGAAGAACCTAGGGGCAGGACAGGCATAAAGACCCAGACATAGAGAATGGACTTGAGGACACTGCGATGGGGAATAGTAAGGTGGGACAAAGTGAGAGAGTGGCATGGACATATATACACTATCAAATGTAAAATAGATAGCTAGTGGGAAGCAGCCACATAGCACAGGGAGATCAGCTCGGTGCTTTGTGACCACCTAGAGTTGTGGGATAGGGACGGTGGGAAGGAGCAACAAGAGGGAGGAGATATGGGGGTATGTATATCTATAGCTGATTCACTTTGTTATAAAGCAGAAACTAACACTATTATAAAGCAATTATACTGCAATAAAGATGTTAAACAAAATAAATAAAATAAAATACAACTAGTTCTCTTTAAGGCTCTAAATCTTGTGATTTTTCCACTATTGTATTTTATTTATTTTTTGGCTGCAGCATGTTGCTTGTGGGATATTAGTTCCCTGGCCAGGGATCAAACCCATGATGCTTGCATTGGAAAGCATGGAGTCTTTACCATTAGACCAGCATGGAAACCCCAATTTTCCACTATTTTATAAAATTTTCCAGACAGTCAATTTCTTAATTATCTGTATGCAAATTATTAATATGACAGTCACCAGCTCATATGTTAAAAATTTCTGATGTATTTTAGTTTGTATATCCTCAATTTAACTCTATTTATGTAATTTTTTTGTTTTAAAAAGTAGCAAAAATTATCAGTTTTACATGATGGTATTTTGTGATGATTATTGTTCTGTTCCTTTTATAAATCTAAATTGACTGCATTGCTGTGTCTTATATCTCAGGAATCATTTTTTTCTTCAGATCTGCACTCTAACGAATTGGTTCCCAATCTATGTAGCATATCTGGATATGAAATGAATGAAAGTCTGCCTAGTACTCAGATCTAGGCCTACAAACTTAGATGAAAAAAAGCTGCCAGGTGTCATAAATATGTTCTAATTTTTCTTGCTTGGAAAACGGTTCCCCTCTTCCACAGATTTTTTACAGTTCTCATGTAAATTAATTGAAAGTAAGCCAGTTCTATTCACATTCATCTGCACATGAAAAGGACCAAATTAAATCATTTTCTTTAAAGACTAACAAGAACTTGATTTAAAAGAAAAAAAAAAAAGGTTTTTGCAAATCATGAAGCTCCATGCAAATACAGTCTTCCTGTGAGAAGAGATCTAAAGAGGCAAACATTGAAAGTTAGGACAAAAAAAGAAATATTATTTCAGAAGCCATCAAGATATTGTTGTAGGAGTATTTTTGCCATAAACTTACCACCACATTTAATTAATATACTGAAATCCTGTAGTATAATATTTTAATCAATAACTATGTTCTCTATTCTTTGAATTATTGAATATCAGAATAACTTGCCCTATTACACTAATGAGTTATACTTACAGTCCTTTCTGTTTTGTTTACACAGTTCTATTAACCATTTCTAGAATAAAAATTAATCATAAAATCATTTAATCTTTACCCTACTGACATGAAATCTATCATAACATTGTTAGCTATACAGGTCTCTAACCTCTCAACTTTCAAGTTTCCAAAATCCCATACTCATAAATGGTTTATTCATATTTTTCCTGTCTTAAGACATTTCTTTTGCTCTAGGTGTTATGTAACTTTTAATATTTTAGATTCCTTTTGTTGTTCAACACAGAAATAGATAAGATCTATATACCTGAGAAGAGGGATTTTTGCTGCCCTTAAGTAAAAGAGACAAGAGAACAGAGAATAGATTTCACAGATAGAAGAAGAATGGGTAATGTTAGAGAGTAAGATTGGCTAAATGGGACAACGATGATTACAGAGTACCAGAGGAGAAGGGCATGGAACTGCCCCCAGGCAATTGTGTGTGTGTGTGTGTGTGTGTGTGTGTGTGTATGTGAGGGAGAGAGAGAGAGAGAGAGAGAGAGAGAGAGAGAGAGAGAGAGAGAGGAGAAGGAAAAGATGAAAGAGGGAGGAAAATAGAGATAGTTAGGTGGGTAGATAGAGAGACATATTAACTATAACAGATTTCTATTTGTGTTTTTTAAGTGTAGTTAGTTTCAGTGAACAAGTTTTCATTGGTTGATGAATATGGAAAAGATAATAATAAGTGCACTAGGATAATTTAATCTTTCACCAATAGGGAGGCCCTGCTAAGATGGTGGGGGTGGGGTTACTGCAGATAGGAAAGTCAATATCATTTTGTGTTTATGCTTCTTATTGGAATAAAACAGTTTTTCTCTGAAGAGAGGCCAATAACTTCTATTTTTATAGTATTCTCAAATGCCATAATAATTAATGTTATAGAATATCTTCTTGGTTCCTAAAGGACATGATTAATGAGCAAATCCACAATGAATAGTGTTTAAGTGTGCTGTGTCATCTGCATGGCCTTTCCTTTTCAACTAAAAGAATACTACAGATTAAATCATAAGAATATTTTAATGAAATATGCATCATTTTTAATTAGGAAGAATGGCATACTTATTTTTATGACATTCTTGGAATTTTAAAGAATAAAAGAAAGTGGACTGAATCCACAACTGAAATTTTGTACAGCACAATAGACAACAATACACAATATATAAGACTGTGCTATGGTGCTTTATCTACTTAATTAGCAATATGTAAAACTGGATCAAATCATCTTCCATCAGCATCTTATTTAGATATGTTGTCCAATCTTATGTAACACTAAACGATCTTAAACAATTTCCTGGTGCTTTATAAAATCATTTCCAGCTAAAGAAATTCAAACCTGGGGTTCATATGATAGGAAATAGGAAAATTAAATTTTTGTGAGGTTGTATAAAGAATGTATTGATTGAATAATAATCAGTAATTGAGCATCCATCTCTAGATAGCAAAATTTCAAAATTCTTAAAATAGAGAATAAGAAAAATGCTTCTGCAAGCTTGTGTGATATTTTCACTGAAAATATTATTTAAAAATTTTTAAACATCCAGGTAACTCTATTTGCTATTGATTTTATTTGAAATATCAAAATACCTCTTTAGACTGGGATTTTCTCTTAAAAACGTGTGTCCTTTCCAGTAAAACTATATTATTTGAAATTTATGGTAATCAAAACAGTTTTGATGAATTAATAATTATTTTATTAATATAATTTAAAAGTCAAAGGATAAATGACCAATATGCTTAAGTAATGGTTAAATGACATTATCTGTGTCAAAAAGTTATAATGTGAGAGGAAAGGGCTTCCTTTTTGCCTTTGTAATTAATACAATTTTATAAGAATTAAAAAATATACATCAATTATTGTGGACAACTAAATTGCTCTCATTGCTACAAAACAAACACACAAAAAATATTGCTTCAAAATAGTTGTGTATATCTGTGTGTTTGTGTGTGTTTGCTTTGATAATATAGCACAAGAAAGGGGGATCTTAAGTTGAAGAAGAAAAGATGCTTTTAAAAGAAAAATGAAATATTTATAGTTGCTTTTTAAAAAATTTTTAAATTTTTTTAATTAAAATATTTTTAATATCTTTATTGGAGTATAATTGCTTTACAATGATGTGTTAGTTTCTGCTTTATAACATAGTGAATCAGTTATACATATACATATGTTCCTATATCTCTTCCCTCTCGCATCTTGCTCCCTCCCACCCTCCCTATCCCACCCCTCTAGGTGGTCACAAAGCACCAAGCTGATCTCCCTGTGCAATGCAGCTGCTTCCCACTAGCTATTTTACATTTGGTAGTGTATATATGTCCATGCCACTCTCTCACTTGGTCACAGCTTACCCTTCCCCCTCCCCATATCCTCAAGTCCATTCTCCAGTAAGTCTGCGTCTTTATTCCCATCTTGCCCCTGGGTTCTTCCTGACCTTTTTTTTTTTTTTTTTTTTTTTGCTTAGATTCCATATATATGTGTTAGCATACGGTGTTTGTTTTTCTCCTTTTGACTTACTTCACTCTGTGTGACAGACTCTAGGTCCATTCACCTCCCTACAAATAACTCAATTTCATTTCCAGTTAGAGCTGAGTAATTTTCCATTGTATATATTCGCCACAACTTCTTTATCCATTCATCTGTTGATGGACACTTAGGTTGCTTCCATGACCTGGCTATTGTAAATAGAGCTGCGATGAACATTTTGGTACATGACTCTTTTTGAATTATGGTTTTCTTAGGGTATATGCTCAGTAGTGGGATTGCTGGATCGTATGGCAGTTCTATTTTTTGTTTTTTAAGGAACCTCCATACTGTTCTCCATAGTGACTGTATCAATTTACATTCCCACCAACAGTGCATGAGGGTTCCCTTTTCACCACACAGCTCTCCAGCATTTATTGTTTGTAGATTTTTTGATGATGGCCATTCTGACCGGTGTGAGATTATATCTCATTGTAGTTTTGCTTTGCATTTCTCTAACGATTAATGATGTTGAGCATTCTTTCATGTGTTTGTTGGCAATCTGTATATCTTCTTTGGAGAAATGTCTATATAGGTCTTCTGCCCATTTTTGGATTGGGTTGTTTGTTTTTTTGATATTGAGCTACATGAGCTGCTTGTAAATTTCGGAGATTAAGCCTTTGTCAGTTGCTTCATTTGCAAATATTTTCTCTCATCGGTGCTTTGTAACCACCTAGAGGGGTGGGATAGGGAGGGTGGGAGGGAGACATAAGAGGTAAGGGATATGGGGATATATGTATATGTATAGCTGATTCACTTTGTTATAAAGCAGAAAATAACACATCATTGTAAAGCAATTATACTCCAATAAAGATGTTAAAAAAATGTATACCCTGAAGCTTAACTACTTTTTCCACTTCCATGACTACCACCCTAGACCTAATCACTGTCATTTCCATGTGTATTAATTTAGTGGATGTCTCACAGGAATTCTTCTACCTTGCTGGCTCTCTAAAACCCTGTCTCCATAAACCAAAGAGGGTCATACATTAAACACAGCATTAGGGCTTCCCTGGTGGTGCAGTGGTTGCGAGTCCACCTGCCGGTGCAGGGGACGCGGGTTTGTGCCCCGGTCCGGGAAGATCCCACATGCCACGGAGTGGATAGGCCCATGAGCCATGGCCGCTAAGCCTGTGCATCCGGAGCCTGTGCTCCACAACGGGAGAGGCCACAACAGTGAGAGGCCCGCGTACCACAAAAAGAAACAAAAAATAAAAACAAAAACAACACAGTATTATCTCACTCTCTTAATGGAAATACAGTAATCTCATTTTACATAAAGGTCAAAAAGCTGATGACCTTACCATGGCTTCTAAGATCCTACATGATATGCTTCCTACTATCTCTGTTCTTCCTTGTTCCTTGTGTTCCAGCAACACTGCTCTCCTTGTTCCTACTCAAAGATCAGCATGTCCCATGCAATTTTCATGAGATAGTCTCCTTTCTTAGAACTATGTCCTTAAGTATTATATGGCTTATTTTCTTTCCCTTCTCTGACAACTTTAGGTAAAATAGAAAAAGCAGCCATGATCAGTCTATCAATTTATCCAGTATTGCTTCACTGCCTGATTTTTTTCTTAATACTTTAATTTTTAGAGCAGTTTTAGGTTCACAGAAGAATTGAGAGGAAGCTGCAGAGATTCATCACATATCTCCTACCCTCACATGTATAGATTATCTCTAATCCCCAGCACAGTGGTACATTGTTACAATTGATGAACTCACATTGACAGACACATCTTAATCACATAAATGGCATAGTTTAATTAGGGTTTACTTTTGGTGTTGTACATTTTATGGGTTTGAAAAAATGTATAATGATGGGAATCTATTATTATGGTATCAAGCAGTGTTTTTATTGCCCATATCTAAGGTATAATCTTTCAGGGGTCTCTACTAGAAGTCTAGAGTGTTTACCATGACTCTGAAATTTAAATTTTCCCTATACCTTCCTCCCATCCACTTCCCACTCATCCCTAATCACTCCAGTCTCCACCATGATCCATAAAATTGGGGAGAGTTCTATTCAGCCTCTGAACCCTTAGAAAAATGTTTTTAATTCCATAAGTCCACAAGGGGAAAACATGTTATGCTAAAATCTCTGCACTTCTCTTATTTCTGGGATCTTGAACACTCAGCTCCCTCACTGGGAACTCTCCAATGCCTTCAAGCTTTTTTAAGTATCTTTCCAGTTTTTCTCTCTCTTCTTAATTGAATGGTCTATCTGCAGTAAACTAGTCTGCTATCAACCAAAGCAGAAACCAAGGACTTTTGCTTTTAATCTGAGTAATATTGGAACCTCTCATCAGACTAAAAGTTAATAGTAGTGTTATACAACTTTCATTTTGAGTATTATTCTGACTACTTTTTTGGAAATATATAGAGGGATTTTTTTGAAGGGGCTTTTAATAATTCAAGTGAGAGATGATTGTGACTTGGTCCAATGTGGTAATACTGAAGGTTTTAAGACTGGTCAAATTCAGGTATAACTTGAAGTTAGAGTCAATAGGATTTGCTGACAGACTAGATGCAGGATATGAGAAAAGTAAAAAGTCAAGGAAGACCTCAAATTTACTATTTACTAAGGTGGAGAAATTTGTGGAAGGGACAGCATTGCAGATAAATATCAAAAAATTAGTTTGGGGTATATTTATTTATATGGCTATTAAATATTCCAGGTAGTAAGTGTAGAACACAAAAAGAAGAGGTCAAAGGGATGAAATCTAGGCTTTCTGATGTTTAGAGGTCATAGAGATAGTGAGATTGAAAAATGCAAACTAATGTAGTAGAAAGAGTTACAGAAGAGTGCAATATCCTGGAAACAAACAAAAATGTCACCAATAGAAGGTAATAATCAATAGTATCAAATTGGGCTACATATTTATTGCTAGTGATTATCATTTGGGAATGAGACAATTTGAAGAATGCTCATTGGTGACAAAGTTTAAAATAAATATTTGTTGGCAAATCATATATTACACTGTAAAACAGAGAATTGGGTGTTTTCCTTATGACTTGTTAGCTATTCATGTAATTAAATTTTTTCATATTTTTCTTTTTAAGATTAAAAAGTTATACCTGCAAATGTTTTCTTAAAAGCATATATGCTAAGCTTAGCAGCTGGTTCTCCATAACTCAGTTATGAAAGTGCATACAACATAATGCTGACACTAAGTATATTGTCTGCATCTGGTTTCAGTTCAACAGTGTCTGTATGATGAATATTATGATTATTTTACAGAAGGCTACTTTAGACTAATGATTGAATGTGACCAGTGCTTTCAACTGTAATCACTTTTTCCTTTCATAATACTCTGTGTCACCCATATGCATATTAATGAGACAACTAAAGTTGGCAGATTGAAACCAGGAGATTTTGTTCATCTAGCTAAGAGCATTGGGTGAGCAATGGTTGATCTTCGTAAACTTTTTATTGCAGAACAGTAACGGTAAATTAATCAAAGGAAACACCAGATGTAAGAAATGGATATGGCTGTTCTGGTGCACGTGTACTAATTATTAGCCCTGCCTATAGCAGATCAGGACTTGCATAATCTTTAAATTTTAGTCTAGTCTTCAACATTTATTAGTTTCTTAAGTTAGATAAATCAATTAACCTCCTGACATATAAGTGAAAATAGAAAAGTATTCCCAAGCTTTGAGATGGTGTACTCAAATACATGTAGTTTGAAAGGAACTATTCCTTAATAATAATGGAAATTGGCCATTAGGTTGTTGTCAGATATACAATAAATCTATTTGAGCAGATTATTCTTAGCTTTAATGTAACGGGCATTTAGAACGTCTTAAAAGTTTTTTAAGGTTATACTTTTCATGCTAGATTTACTGTGCTATCAGAAAAAAATCTAAAAAATAATATTTTTAAATATTAAAGTTTGATTACAACCTCATTTTTCACAAGATCTCTTTCAATTGTTTCATTGATTCCATATTCTCCTTTTTACACTTCTGCCAAAAGCTTTGTATATGCAACAGGAAAGAGGTTCAATGGATAAATTTAATCCATATAAATTAATGAAACTATAAAGCAATATCAGCTATAAAGTACTATTGCATTCTGATTTTCAAATAATCTCAGCAAAATTCATTGCCCTCGTTTGAAATTTTTAAATCTCCATTTATCTTTTTTTGACACAATATATTCAAGATGTTTCTATCATCATAAGGAAAAGTATGTCCAATGAAATTAAACTATATTAATCATGATGAGTAAGCCAGGCAATTTTCTACACACGTTTGCATTGGTATATTAATTTGTAAACATGCTCAAGAATAGCTTAAATAAGAGAACATAATACAATTTTAAAATTTCCTTTTAAAAATGAAATAAGTTTGAATTTCTTGAAGTAAAGTTTCTTCATTTTATTTTTATTTATTAATTATAGAACATATGGTTAACAGTTGGCTTACAAAATTGTAACATATTAGAGATAATGCCTGTAATTTGGGGATATATTTTTCATGGTTATATGTGATTATATATATTGAATATTATTTAATTAATATTTAGTATTATGATATTCCTAAGGTACATATATTGCATACATATAAAATTAAAGTTTTTTGTTTTTTGTTTTGTGGTACACGGGCCTCTCACTGTTGTGGCCTCTCCCGTTGCGGAGCACAGGCTCCAGATGCACAGGCTCCGGATGCACAGGCTCAGCGGCCATGGCTCACGGGCCCAGCTGCTCCGCAGTATGTGGGATCCTCCTGGACCGGGGCACGAACCCGTGTCCCCTGCATTGGCAGGCATATTCTCAACCACTGCGCCACCAGGGAAGCCCCAAAAAAGCATTGTATTTTAGGTGAAATGATTAATTCAACTATTGAATCATTTAATAATATATAAGCCTAAAACTTAATTAACATGTAGTGCAATCTACATCATAATCCAGAAACACTACATTCCCTAAAATAAAGCCTGTGTTTGAATGCCCCAGCAGTAGTAGTATTAAGAGTGACTGGACTCTCATTAGAGCAATAGCATTAACCAGACGTAAAAGCAAGTGAGTTAGAGTCTAGTCCCCAACATTTCCTAGATTTATATACTTGAGGCATCATATAACTTCTCTGTTCTAAATTTACCAGTGTTACCAAAATAGCAGGATTGTTGAGGATCAAATAAAATTATTTGCAAGTCTATCGTAGGCTGGATATTACTTATATAATTTAGCATTGTCTTCTTCTTTATGATTTTATTTAATTTATTATTACTAATAAATAATATTTATTTACTATTTGTAATAATAAAAGTATTATTTATTTTGTGACACCCACCAGTGGTCTTAGATCTAGGTGTAGGCTGAAGAATCTACTCTACCTTGTATGTTCTTCCTCTTTTTCTTTGTAGGGTAGCCACTTTATGATAGCTGTATTTCGTAGTCATTTTACTTCCTGAAAAATGACTAATTTCTTTGAATAATTATTTAAGTGATACTGTGCTTATATTTTTATTTTATATACATTTTCTTCATGGATTATGTTTTTGTTTGGTTGGTTGGTTTGATTGTTTGGGGAATGCATAGTTGTAGTGTTGCTATTATGTACCATCTTTTACATTCTGAAAATGTTTACCAAGTCAGTACTAATGTTATAGTAATGTGACTTCCTTTGATGATAAAATATTGAATAAACTAATTTACCTGGAATCTCAAACACAATTTCATAGAAAATCATGAATACACTTTAAAAAATGATGCATCAGCTTGTTCTTGATTCTGAAGCAGGTATTAAGAGACCCATGTCCATATTACCTCTGCAGAACTTGAAATTTCCACAGAGTTTATTTACACAAATATACTCTTTCATTTTCAAAAAAATAAAAATACAGACTTGTGCTATATCTTTTTGCTGTAGTTTTCTGCAGTCATCACTTGTTGGCTGAAATTTATCTTCTCATAGTGCCATCAAAGAGAGTCATGGGAAATATTTCCTGAGTTTATGTATAGATTTCATATTTTAAGGACAGATTGTCTAGTCCAAATATTTTTGGTTTGTATTTTTTTTTACCTCTGGAAGACAGAGTGCCATTTCAATATGTAGATTGAAATCTTAACTCTGGGCATTTAAAAATTGTATTAGTTAACATTTATTGAGTATTTACTCTTTATGCATTATTCAACAAATATTATTAGGGGTCTGTTATGTACCTAGCATTATTCTTACTACTAAGAATACAAAGGCAAAAAAAACAAAACCAAAAACCCAACGAGTCAAAAATCTCTGACCTTATTGACATTGCATTCTAGTCAGGGAAGATAGCTAAGAAACAATAGCAATAAGTAAAATTGTACTGGATGTGAGAGATATTCTATGGAAAAAGTAAATCAGGAAGGGTGAAAGACTTGGAACAGCCAACATAATATTGAAGGAGAAAAAGTTGGAGGGTTGACACTACTACTATAAAGCTACAGTGGTCAGGACAGTGTGGTATCAGTGAAAGAAGAGACAAATAGATCGATGGAACAAAATAGGGAGCCCAGGCATAGACCCACATAAAAATAGTCAACAGATCTTTGACAGTGAAGAAAAGATAGTCTTTTCAAAAAATAGTGCTGGAACAATTGGACATTCTTGTGCAAAAAAAGTGAATCTATACATAGACTTTACAGCGATCATAAAAATTAACTCAACGGCTTCCCTGGTGCAGTGGTTGAGAGTGGTTGAGAGTCTGCCTGCCGATGCAGGGGACATGGGTTCATGTCCTGGTCTGGGAAGATCCCACATGCCGCAGAGTGGCTAGGCCTATGAGCCATGACTGCTCCCACATGCCGCAGAGTGGCTAGGCCTATGAGCCATGACTGCTCCCACATGCCGTAGAGTGGCTAGGCCTATGAGCCATGACTGCTGAGCCTGCATGGCCAGAGCCTGTGCTCTGCAACAGGAGAGGCCACAACAGTGAGAGGCCTGCGTAATGAAAAAAAAAAAAAAAAACAAAAAACCTCAAAATGGATCATAGACCTAAATGTAAAATGCAAAAAAAACCAAAAAACATAGGGAAAAGCCTAAATAATCTTGAGTATGGCAATACCAAAGGCATGATCTAGAAAGACAAAATTAATAAGCTGTACTCCATTAAAATTAAAAACTTCTGCAAACACAGAATCAAGAGAATTAGAAGACAAGTCAGAGACTAGGTGAAAATATTTCCAAAAGACACATCTGATAAAGGACTATTATCCAAAATATACAAAGGAACTCTTAAGATGCAACAATGGGAAAACAAATGTGCAATTAAGAAATGAATCAAAGACCTTAACAGACACCTCATCAAAGAAGATATGCAGATATGAGATATCAAAAGATACTCCACATCATATATCATCATGAAAATGCAAATTAAAACAATGAATTACCACTACATACCTATTAGGATGGCCAAAATGTGGAAGACTGACAACACCAAATGTCAAGAATATAGAGCAACAGATAATATAAATTCATTACAGATGAGAATGCAAAATGGTACAACCACTTTGACAGACAGTTTTGCAATTTCTTACAAAACTAAGCATACTCTTACCATACGGTGAAGCAGTTGCACTCCTTGGTATTTATCCAAAGGAGCTGGAAATATAAGTCCACACAAAAACCTACACATGTATGTTTGTATCAGCTTTAGACATAATTGCCACAACTTGGATGAAACCAAGATATCTTTCAGTAGGTGAAAGGATGAAAAACCTGTGGTACATCCATAATGGAATATTGTCAGCACTAAAAAAAAATGAACTATCAGACAGAGGAAGCATAAATGTATATTACTAAGTGAAATAAGCCAATCTGACATGGCTATATATGATTCCATGTACATGAAATTTTGAAAAAGAAAAAACTGTGGAGACATTAAAAAAATCAGTCATTGCCAGGGGTTAGGGATTGAAAAGGAGGAGGAATAGATGGAGCACAGAGAATTTTTAGGGCAGTAAAAATACTACGAATGATACCTTAATGATGTTTACTCATTATTATACATTTATCTAAATCCCCAAAAATGTACAACACCAAGAGTGAACCCTTAAACTATGGGCGATTATGGTTTGTCAGCATAGGTCCATCAGTTGAAACACATGTGCCACTCTATTGAGAGTGTTGATAAGAGGGAGTCTATACATGTGTGAGGATAGTAGACATATAGGAAATCTCTCTACTTTTTCTCTCAATTTTTCTGTGAACCTAAAACTGCTCTAAAAATGTGTTCTTAGTAGTAATAAAAATTTAGTACTTACATAATTGAGAATTTGGGGAGATGATGGTAGACTTATCAAACTGATCTGAAATAACAAGAACAAAGCAAGTAAACTTAACTACTTGAAATAAGAGAGCAAAGGTTTGGGATTTGTTATGTTAGAGGGAGAGGGGCGAGAGTGTGTTTCTGCTCGCAGGAAGGTGATTTTGTGGTTATAATCTCCAGTTGGCACCAAGGAGGGAGTACTCAGACCCTTATCATCTTGTGCAGATGTGGAGCAGAAGGAAATCTGGAAGAGTGGGACTTAAAATTAGACAGCAATCAACAAAAAATGCAGTTATACTTTTTATTACATATAACTAGAAAAAAATGCAAATCCAACCATACCTGCAAAGAAAGTCAAATCCTGATAATATGATTTCACCAGGTGACCAAGTTCCTTCCATAGCAGCTGTCTCAATCAGGAAAATGGAGCTAATAAAGACTTTTTAATCAATTTTTGTGAAGGTAAGTTAAACTTCTCATGTAGAAACATGCTAGATATCTAGTAATAAAAATCTACTTCCATTCTATCAAGTGTTGCCAAAAAGAAGATTTTTTTTTTAAACCATGCAGTTTCACTTACGTCCTCTGGGAGAGATGTTTAGTTACCACCAACAGTAATTCTCTTCTTCTATATTAATGAAACCCCCAATTCAATGAATTCAGTTAACAAATATTTATTACATACCTAATATGTACCATGAACTGTTATAGGGCTTAAGATAAAGCAGTGATAAAGATAGAAAAAAAAATCCCTTCCCTTGCCTTGTAAGACTTACATTCTATGGTAGGGGACTTACAGTAAACTATCTATCTATACATATATGTATAGATATATAACATATATATAACATAAATCAAATAGTATATTCAAATTAATGAATGAGTGTTACAGAAAAAAATACTAAAGACTGGTAAGAGGAATTGGAAGTGATGAAATCAAGTGGGAGTGAGGTTTCAGTGCCAAATAGGGTGGTCAGTGTCTTACAGAAAAGGTGATATCTGAGCAAATACTTGAAGGATCCAAGTGGATTACTAGGGCAAGAACATTCTGAACTGAGGGATAGGTGGAAAAATGCTGTAAAGTGGTGGCATGTCAGACTTGTTCGGAGAGTGTCAAACAGGTTATTGCATTTGGAATCACAAGAGGAGCAGTAAAGGATGATGTGTCAAAGAGATATTGGGGGGGCAGCTTATATAGGGACTTTGATTTTGATTCTGAGTGTAATGAAGAGCCACAGCAAGGTTGTTTATTTTTTTGGAAGGGTGAATATTTTTTTAAACATCTTTATTGGAGTATAATTTCTTCACAATGTTGTGTTAGTTTCTGCTGTATAACAAAATGAATCAATTATACGTATACATATATCCCCATATCCCCTCCCTCTTGCACCACCCTCCCTATCCCACCCCTCTAGGTGGACACAAAGCACCCAGCTGATCTCCCTGTGCTATGCAGCTGCTTCCCATTAGCTAATTTACATTTGGTAGTGTATATATGTCAATGTTACTCTTTCACTTTGTCCTAGCTTACCCTTCCCCCTCCCCATGTTCTTAAGTCCATTCTCTACTTCTGTGTCTTTATTCCTGTCCTGCCCCTAGGTTCATCAGAACCTTTTTTTTTTTTAATTCCATATATATGTGTTAGCATATGGTATTTGTTTTTCTCTTTTTGACTTACTTCACTCTGTATGACAGACTCTATGTCCATCCACCTCATTACAAATAACACTGATGAAGGAAATTAAAGATGATACAAACAGATGGAGAGATATACCATGTTCTTGGATTGGAAGAATCAACACAGCAGGGTTTTGAGTAGAAGAGTAAAATTATCAGTATCAATTTAGAAAGCCCACTCCAGTTGCTGTTAAGAACAGTCTGTAGAGAGACACAGTTAAAAGCAGAGACACTTGATAGAAGACTATTACAATAGTTCATTTAAGAGATGTCTGTGGCTTGGACATAGGTATAGCACTGGAGATGATGACCAGTAATTAGATTTGGGATATATTTTTTTAAGGAAAGGCCAAGAGGAATTTCTCATGATTAAAAAGGAGTTAAGAAAATTTCCACAGTTTTTCAACTGAGCTAGTGAAATATAGAATGGATAAACCATGATTTGAAAAAATGATCAAGATTGTCAAGATTTGAAAAAATGATCATGTGGAGTTTAAGACAGTTATTAGACAATCCAGCAAAGTTATGGTGTAGGAGATGAATATAGCAGTCTGGTGCTCAAGAGCTATAAATTTAGAGTTTGTTGCAATATATTTGATTTGTAGAGCCTTGAGACAGCATGAGATAACCAAGCTGTACATGTTGATAAAAAAAAAAAAAAGAAACAGGGTCCAAATATGGAGCACTTCAAACTGAAGAGGAAACAGGAAAGGGAGACAAATTTTCAGCTGGATACATGGCCACCTGGAATAAAATCTTCATTTAGCTTGATGTGAGTATGTGAACAAATACTGGCCAAAGGAATTTAAGTAGATGGGAATTTATTCGACAGCTTGAGTGAAGCTCCTACAAGCCAGATGTCAAGCTCCTTTTTCCATTTCTTCTTTCTTCCCTCCTTTATGTTGCTACCAAGGATATAGATATGATGGCTGTACCTCTAGGTACTATCTCGGACTTGTGGACAAAAACACACTCTGAGGATAGCAGATTGAGTGCTGGAGGATGGCTGGATTCTTTGGACTTTGAGAAATTGTACTATCATACCAACCATGGACTGCCTTTTTCCAGATTTTTATATGAAATATAAATATTTTTGTCTTGTTTCAGCCTGTTTAACTTTAGATCTGCATTTTCTTCAGGTGAAATTAATCCTAAGTGGTAGTTCCCATAAAATAAAGCCAAACAGAAAGGAATGTACTAGTTGTCTTCATTATTTTTATAGTGAGGAATAAAATATCCTCCTTCTGGTCAGATCAATTTAGATTGTATAATACCACGTGAAATATCATTATCTAAATATCTTATTCTCCTTCCATTTTCTTCCTTCCATCTGGGAAAGGAATAACCCATGTGGGTTATTCTTTATTTAGTAGCAAGTAATTTAATAAAGTATGTATGATAGTATTGAAACAGTCATGGAGCAGTCATGAAGTAGATAAGGTGCCAAGAGTTTGACAGCGAATTACAGAAAGACATTATAAACAGAACCTGTGTATGAGTATACATCTTGCAATGTAAACCTTTTGAGTACTATTTTTCTGAGTTTCTTAGCAGGGAAGTCCTTCCTAAAATGTGTTAGTATATGGGATCCTATTACATAAAACAGAAAACAACAAAGTGCTTTGGCAGGGGAAGTACCCTGATTTTTTACCCTACCAGTCATTCAGTAAGGCAACGTTAAGATATCTCTTGGAACTATTAAACAGAGTAAAAATTTAAAACACCATGTAAAAGTCTTAGTGGACAAAGTTTTAAAATATATTGAGTTATTTCTTTAATATAACCTCTGGTTATATTCGCATGAGCATGGAATCTATTCAGGATTTTAGGTAATACAATGTCTCTGAGACTATGATACTTGGGGAATATTTTGGGTGGAATGAACAACTGCTAAATGTCTTTAAGTCATTTGCTAAATCCTAATTTAAAAAATCATGGCTCTGCATATAAGAAGTACCCGTGCATAAATTTCTCTTTTACTTCAAAGACTGCTTGTTGTTGAAGATAAGAACCTATATACACGATTACCTATGATTCAAGAAGGCAGCTACAAATATATGACACCACAGATGCATCTGCAAAAGAAGAAAAAAGAAGCGGATGTTATGATTTTTATTTAGACTCCTTTCAAAGAAGAGATGAGACCCAATAGGAAGAAAAGTCACTAGGCAATTCATAAACATTACTTTTCATCTCACTGCTTTACTTTTATTACCTCATCTTTTATAGTTTTATGGGTTTGTTCTTGTCTACCTAATCTTTTCCTCTTGTAATTTTGTGTTGATTTAAAATCAGCTTTCCCGTGGCGTTTTTAGACTAGGGACTTCTCCATTAATAGTGTGCTTGCCTAGCATTTTTGCGTATCCTTCACAGCTCCATTTAAGAGTTTAAAAAGTATGTGATAAAATTGAAATATGTTAATATAAAAATGAAGAAAAGGATTTGTCTTTAGTATATTAGGAAGATGAAACAATGGTAAGAGAGCTCTAGACCATCTACGTTTTATCCTTTGCTTTTTGAAGCTGCTCCCACATCTCTATAAAGACACTAAATGGCAGCTCTCCTCCAAGGTCTGGTTATTCTGTTATTACAAGTGAAAAAGCATGAAAGAGATTAATTAGGCAGCAAAGTGCATCTATGCATTTTATCTCTCTCCAATATAAGTACCTAGGAAATGCTTGAAACAGTGTTTAAAAGGAGTCCTAATGAATCATAAATGATGATAAATCTGACTTGATTTCAAAGTGATGGGTGTTTTACATTTACCACTTTTGCTATGGAAGTTGCCTTTTGTCACCTAGTTCTTTTAAGTTCAAATATATGATGCATTATGCAAAACTGGTATTTAGAGTCATCAGTTCAAACAACAAAAATATAAGAATAAAATATAAAACAAAATTGTATTGTATAAACACTGAATACTTACATATATAAACATACACACACATACACTATCTGCATGGATTTATTTTTAATATAAAATATATTTTATGTTAAATCAAAGGCATATTTAATTTTGATACACTACAGATTATTATTATTATTACCGAAGGAAAATCCAGTTATTCCAAAAATAGTCTGGAATTTTTTTGTATGAGAAAACTTTAAATATCTTTCTGATATTGCTTAGTATTTTGAACTTGGGTGTCTTAGGTGTATGACCAAAAATAATAAATGTTTTATGATTTTATAGAGTCTGTTTGCTTATTTAAATTTATCTAGGAATTCAACAAGATATAGAATATAACATCAGTTTTTGTATGCATATTATATAAATTGGACAGGCAAGTTGAATAACAATAAATTATTGATTTCAGGATGTGGTTAAAAGTTAGATTAATACCTATTATGCAACTAAAAGCTTTGAAATTCCACAATTCTGACACTTGTTCACTAACCTCAGTTTCCATATTTGTAGAATAGAGATAACACTAATATAATAGTGCTTACCTCTCAGTTACTGTGAAAATTGAATGAGATTGTGTATGTAAAGTTACTCATATAACAGCTAAGAGGAAATGCTTAATAAATAATTTGCTATTACACCATGATTTATACCTTCTCAATCCTTCTGTTAATTGAAAATAATGTTAAGTACATTCAGTGTATCAGACACTATTTTCAACACAAAGATAAAGCTCTGAACTAGGCCAAGTACCTACTTTTGTGAGGTTACAATTTAGTGGAGAAATGGGACAGGATGGCAGATCGTACATAGATGATCAATACATATGTACCATGATGAAAGGTAATATATAAAATTCTATGAAGGTGAAGAAGGTTAAATTATGAGAGTTACATTGATGCTGTATTTGATAGAGTTGTGTGGAGCGCTCCATGCCCGTTAAGGGTATTCGGCCTGGAGGAGAATGACCGATTGAGCACAGGCTCCCAAAATAAAGGCAGGTATTCATGCATGCCTCAATAAGGTTGAGCGAACGCTCTTGGGACTTCTCCAACCCACGTTTCCCCCCGAGGTGATCAGTGCATGACAGGTGCAAGTGAAGCCCATTCTGGACAGATGAAAGCCCCCTTTTTGCTAATGTTTATCACAAGGTCAAGAACAATATGCCCAGTCATAACAGAAACTTTGGGTGCAAACACAGACGGTAGAAATATTGTTATCAAGAAACTAGCAGGATGAAGGACAGACTGTTCCCACGAGAAAGAAACTAACCTAATCTTAAACAGAACCTAGTATGCTTTAACTCCCTGAACTCCCTGTAACTGCATTTTATAAAAGCTGTGCATATAAACAATAAAATTGACACTTGTTTGCAATGGCTCCTGGTGTCCCTCCCGTCCTCACTCTTTCCTCTTAAACTTTTTCCTCATCCCCTTGCCGCCTGAATTCGAGCCCTCGGTCGTGCTGGCAGCGACAGAGTTGTTAGAATATGTTTTTATTCACTGTAAATTTACTCTTTTTTTGATCTATACATTTCAAAGTTTTAGTAAGAAATGGTATTTAACATTCTGTTTTCTCTAAATACCAAGCCATTGAACCATTATTCTCTTCTATATCTACATCATTTTTATGTCCATAACTCTATTCAAATCTACTGAAAATTAACGAAACATTCTGATAAACTTTGAAATCTTTCATTTTAAAGAAAAAAGTTAATGTACAAAGAAAAAAGATGCCTAAAATATGAAAACTATCAATAAATAAAAACATTTTCTTTTTTTTAAATTTCTTTATCAGATTGCCTATATACAGTATTTAGGAAACCTTGATTTTATAATGTTACTACATCATAGTCCATGAAGAGCATAATAACAAAGTAGTATTGCTAAATTTTCATAGTCCCTAGTGGAAATAGGGGTCTATGTCAAAATTTGAAAAAATCAGGAATTATTGATAATTTATGTCTCTTTGCCCTATTTCTAATTTTAAATTTACTGGTTCTTTCTATGGGGTTTTTGGTGGTTAAGATGTTGAAGGTAGGTTTGGGGTAGTGAGGGTGTCATGCGTTGTTCTTGACTAAGAAGCAAATTTAATTTTTTTAGTAAAGTTCTCAATGTAATATATATCTTGTCCTCTTGGATAGAATAATATATGGATATAATTTCTAATCTTTTTCTCACAAATACTAATATCCAAAGCTATTTCAAAGTGGATCAAATTTCTTTTCAGAGACACATTTTAAAATTTATAATATTTAGTTTAATTTGGAGGAATTATAGACAAACTTAAAAGACATAGGTCGCTTAAGGTGGCAGAGTGAAAGACCAGCAGACAAAAACTCAATATAAATGGAAAGAGTCACAAGGCTTTACATAGTAAGTGGCAGCCAGTTAGTTATGTTTCGAGAGAAGCAGTTGTATAAGCGCCATGGTTGTAAATAAATCAGTTGTCAAGATACATTTTATTTATTATTATATAGCTCAAAAGTGTCAAACTCAGTACCTCTATAGGAATATAAATTCCATCATACAGGATTAAATAAGACTATATAAAAAACGTGAGAGCTAACTGGAGAAATGGAATGGACTATAAATTAGTTAATTAAATATATCCAGCAGGAAGGAATAAATAAACTAATCTTAAGCTTGTATTTATGTAATTATATTTAAAATAAACATTTTGATTAATATTTAATGTTATTTTCTAAAACACTGAAGATAGTATACAAAAGGTTGTTTGAATTTCTAGTTTTACTTAATGCTTCTAATTATATTTATCAAAGGTCATGAAAAATATTGCATCAATCCACTTACTATCTAGATGTTCTAATAATCACATGTAATTTTGTAGAATAGAAAACGCAGGGACTTCCCTGGTGGTGCAGTGGTTAAGAATCTGCCTGCCAATACAGGGAACATAGGTTCGAGCCCTGCTCCAGGAAGATCCCTTGTGCCACAGAGCAACTAAGCCCATGCACCACAACTACTGAACCTGCACTCTAGACCCTGTGAGCCACAACTACTGAGCTCACGTGCCACAACTACTGCAGGCCATGTGCCTAGAGCCCATGCTCTGCAACAAGAGAAGCCACCGTAATGAGAATCCCACGCACCACAACAAAGGGTAGCTCCCGCTCACCACAACTAGAGAAAACCCACACACAGCAACAAGGACCCAATGCAGCCAATAAATAAATAAATAAATAAATAATGCAAAATATAACTTCATGGATTTCATGGATATGAGCATGACTTACTCAATTTTTCTGTGAAGCTATGATGTGAAGGCATGCTAATATGGCCATTAAAGAAACATTAAAGTCTCCATTATATTTGTCTCTCTTATATTTGGACATTAGAGAACTGAGTAAAGTGGCCTCTGCCGTAAACATAAGAACGGCAGTCATGTGAATTCCAGAAGCTTTCTTTGTCCATATAGTTAATTACTCTTCTCTCTCTTGCTCTGGTATAATTACTTGCAAAATCTCAATCTTATTTAAATGTAATTTCCATTCTACCTCTGCACTGGAACCGTGCAGTGAGGAACCTCACAACTATGCTGACTTACCATAAGTAATTAAAGGCAAGCCTTCTGTAGGCATTTAATGTTGCCTGCCAATCACATTACACTTCTCCAGTGCTTTCAATTGTTCCCTCTCCCATTCTTCTGGGTACATAGGACATATTTCTGCCCTTGCTCAAACCCTCAGTAACCTCTCATCTATCCTCATTTTCAATTGTTTGCTTCCTATTTCAGTGAAAAATAATAAATTTTGTCAAAAGAGTGCTTTTGGGAAAGGGAATAATTAAATGCACTGGGGAAATGTAATACAATTCTGTATATTTGAAAATAATCTAAAAAAAAGATTGGATATATATACATATATAGCTGATTAACTTTGCTGTACACCTGAAACTAATACTACATTGTAAATCAACTATATTCCAATAAAAATTTTTTAAAAGATGAATTTTATATAATTTCCATCACCAAAACTTCCCACCTCCAGAACATACCCAGATGTTCCAGCTATCCAAGAACCTTAATGTTCTTTCGTATGCCACTCCCTCTTTGCCTGCACCAGTTCTTATCCCATTGCCCAGACACAGGGCACTGCTGCAATATTTTTTCTTTCTCTCTTCTGTATCTTCCACTTTATTTCTCTCTGTCTCTCTGATGGAAATATGTTATGTCTATCATGTTTTCCTTGATCCTAACATTTCATTTTCTCTTTCACTTGTCAGGAGAACTATAAAAAGTGCCTACATTCCCTGTCTCCAAATACTCTCATTTCATTCTTTTTGAAATAACCCTAATAGAGTTCCCCATTCAATACCTCACACAATTTCCTTTTGTCAAGGAATATCAGCATTGAGTTTAATTTGCTAAGTTTCATCATTATTTTTCATCCTTTATCATACTTGAATTTTTTAAACATCTTTATTGGAGTATAATGCCTTAAAATGCTGTGTTAGTTTCTGCTTTATAACAAAGTGAATCAGCTATACATATACATATATCCCCATATCTCTTCCCTCTTGTGTTTCCCTCCCTTCCACCCTCCCTATCTCGCCCCTCTAGGTGGTCACAAAGCATGGAGCTGATCTCCTTGTGCTATGAGGCTGCTTCCCACTAGCTATCTATTTTACATTTGGTAATGTATATAGGTCCATGCCACTCTCTCACTTTGTCCCAGCTTACACTTCCCCCTCCCCATGTCCTCAAGTCCATTCTCTAGTAGGTCTGTGTCTTTATTCTCATCTTGCCCCTAGGTTCTTCATGAACTTTTATTTATTTATTTTTTAGATTCCATATATATGTGTTAGCATATGGTATTTGTTTTTCTCGTTCTGACTTACTTCACTCTGTATGAGAAACTCTAGGTCCATAACCTCACTACAAATAACTCAATTTCATTTCTTTTAATGGCTGAGTAATATTCCATTGTATATATGTGCCACAACTTCTTTATCCATTCATCTGTCAATGGACACTTACATTGCTTCCATCTCCTGGCTATTATAAATAGAGCTGCAATGAACACTGTGGTACATGACTCTTTTTTTTTTTTTTTTTTAGCGGTACGCGGGCCTCTCACTGCTGTGGCCTCTCCCGTTGCGGAGCACAGGCTCCGGACGCGCAGGCTCAGCGGCCATGGCTCACGGGCCCAGCCACTCCGCGGCATGTGGGATCTTCCTGGACCGGGGCACGAACCCTGTCCCCTGCATTGGCAGGCGGACTCTCAACCACTGCACCACCAGGGAAGCCCCCCATGACTCTTTTTGAATTATGGTTTTCTCAGGGTATACGCCCAGTAGTGGGATTGCTGGATCGTATGGTAGTTTTATTTTTAGTTTTTTGAGGAACCTCCATACTGTTCTCCATAGTGACTGTATCCATTTACATTCCCACCAACAGTGCAAGAGGGTTCCCTTTTTGCCACACCCTCTCCAGCATTTATTGTTTGTAGATTTTTTAATGATGGCCATTCTAACTGGTGTGAGATGATATCTCATTGTAGTTTTGATTTGCATTTCTCTAATGATTAATGATGTTGAGCATTCTATCATGTGTTTGCTGGCAATCTGTATATCTTCTTTGGAGAAATGTCTATTTAGTCTTTCTGCCCATTTTTGGATTGGGTTGTTTGTTTTTTTGATATTGAGCTGCATGAGCTGCTTGTAAATTTTGGACAATAATCCTTTGTCAGTTGCTTCATTTGCCAGTATTTTCTCCCATTCTGAGGGTTGTCTTTTCATCTTGGTTATGGTTTCCTTTGCTGTGTAAAAGCTTTTAAGTTTCATTAGGTCCCATTAGTTTATTTTTGTTTTTATTTCCATTTCTCTAACAGGTGGGTCACAAAGGATCTTGCTGTGAGTTATGTCATAGAGTGTGTTCTGCCTATGTTTTCCTCTAAGAGTTTTACAGTGTCTGACCTTACATTTAGGTCTTTAATCCATTTTGAGTTTATTTTTGTGTATGCTGTTAGGGAGTGTTCTAATATCATTCTTTATATGTAGCTGTCCAGTTTTCCCAGCACCACTTATTGAAAGGCTGTCTTTTCTCCATTGTATATTCTTGCCTCCTTTATCAAAGATAAGGTGACCATATGTATGTGTGTTTATCTCTGGACTTTCTACCCTGTTCCATTGATCTATTTTTCTGTTCTTGTGCCATTACCATACTGTCTTGATTACTATAGGTTTGTAGTATAGTCTGAAGTCAGGGAGCCTGATTCCTCCAGTTCCATTTTTCTTTCTCAAGATGGCTTTGGCTATTCGGGATCTTTTGTGTTTCCATATAAATTGTGAAATTTTTTGGTCTAGTACCATGAACAATGCCAGTGGTTGTTTGATAGGGATTGCATTGAATCTGTAGATTGCTTTGGGTAATATAGTCATTTTCACAGTGTTGATTCCTCCAATCCAAGAACATGGTATATCTCTCCATCTATTTGTATCATCTTTAATTTTTTTCATCAGTGTCTTATAGTTTTCTGCACACAGGTCTTTTGTCTCCTTAGGTAGGTTTATTCCTAGGTATTTTATTGTTTTTGTTGCAGTGGTAAATGGGGTGTTTCCTTAATTTCTATTTCAGATTTTTCATCATTAATGTATAGGAATCCAAGAGATTTTTTTGCATTAATTTTACATCCTGCTACTCTACCAAATTCATTGATTAGCTCTAGTAGCTTCCTGGTAGCATCTTTAGGATTCTCTATGTATAGTGTCATTTCATCTGCAAATAGTGACTGCTTTACTTCTTTTCTGATTTAAATTCCTTTTATTTCTTTTTCTTCTCTGATTGCTGTGTCTAATACTTCCTAAACTATGTTGAATAATAGTGATGAGAGTGGACACCTTGTCTTTTTACTGATATTAGTGGAAATGGTTTCACTTTTTCACCATTGAGGATCATGTTGGCTGTGTGCTTGTCATATATGGCCTTTATTATTGAGGTAAGTTCCCTCTATACGTATTTTCTGGAGGGTTTTTATCATAAATGGGTATTGAATTTTGTCAAAGGCTCTCTCTGCATCTATTGAAATGATCATATGGTTTTTCTCCTTCAATTTGTTAATATGGTATATCACATTGATTGCTTTGTGTACATTGAAGAATCCTTGCATTCCTGGGATAAACTGCACTTGATCATCGTGTATCATTCTTTTAATGTGCTGTTGGATTCTGTTTGCTAGTATTTTGCTGAGGATTTTTGAATCTATGTTCATCAGTGATATTGGCCTGTACTTTTCTTTCTTTGTGACATCTTTGTCTAGTTTTGGTATCAGGGTGGTGGTGGCTTCATAGAATGATTTTGGGAGTATTCCTCCCTCTGTTATATTTTGGAAGAGTTTGAGAAGAGTAGGTGTTAACTCTTCTCTAAATGTTTGATAGAATTCGCCTGTGAAGCCCTCTGGTCCTAGGCTTTTGTTTATTGGAAGATTTTTTTTTTTCTTGCAGTATGCAGGCCTCTAACTGTTGTGGCCCTCTCCCATTGCAGAGCACAGGCTCCAGATGCACAGGCCCAGTGGCCATGGTTCAGGGGTCCAGCCGCTCTGTGGAATGTGGGCTTTTCCCAGACCAGGACACAAACCCGTGTCCCCTGCATTGGCAGGCGGACTCTCAACCACTGCACCACCAGGGAAGCCCTATTGGAAGATTTTTAATCACAGTTTCAATTTCACTACATGTGATTGATTGGTCTGTTCATATTTTCTAGTTCTTCCTGGTTCAGTCTTGGAAGATTGTGTGTTTCTAAGAATTTGTCCATTTCTTCCAGGTTGTCCATTTTATTGGCATATAGTTGCTTGTAGTAATCTCTCATGATCCTTTGTGTTTCTGCAGTGTCAGTTGTTACTTCTCCTCTTTCATTTCTAATTCTATTGATTTGAGGTTTCTCCCTTTTTTTTTGATGAGTCTGGTCAATGGTTTATCAATTTTGTTTATCTTCTCAAAGAACCAGCTTTTAGTTTTATTGATCTTTGCTTTTTTCCTTCTTTTTTTTCATTTATTTCTGATCTGATATTTATGATTGCTTTCCCTCTGCAATCTTTGGGGTTTTTATATTCTTCTTTCTCTAATTGTTTTAGGTGTAATGTTAGGTTGTTTATTTGATATGTTTCTTGTTTCTTAAGGTAGGATTGTATTGCAATAATCTTCCCTTTTTGAACTGCTTTTGCTGCATCCCATAGGTTTTGGGTCATCATGTTTTCATTGTCATTTGTTTCTAGGTAGTTTGATTTCCTCTTTGATTTCTTCAGTGATCTCTTGGTTATTAAGTAGTGTCTTGTTTAGCCTCCTTGTGTTTGTATTCTTTACAGATTTTTTTCCTGTAATTGATATCTTGTCTCATAGCGTTGTGGTCAGAAAAGATACTTGATACAATTTCAATTTTCTTAAATTTACCGTGGCTTGATTTGTGAACCAAGATATGATCTATTCTGGAGCATGTTCCATGAGCACTTGAGAAAAATGGGTATTCTGTTGTTTTTGGATGGAATGTCCTATAAATATCAATTTAGTCCATCTTGTTTAATGTATCATTTAAAGCTTGTGTTTCCTTATTTATTTTCATTTTGGATGATTTGTCCATTGGTGAAAGTGGGGTGTTAAAGTCCCCTACTATGATTATGTTACATCAATTTCTCTTTTTATGGCTGTTAGCATTTGCCTTATATATTGAGGTGCTCCTATTTTGGGTGCATAAATATTTACAATTGTTATATCTTCCTCTTGGATTGATCCCTTGATCATTATGTAGTGTCCTTCTTTGTCTCTTGTAATAGTCTTTGTTTTATAATCTCTTTTGTCTATAATAAGAATTGCTACTCCTGTTTTCTTTTGATTTCCATTTGCATGGAATATATTTTTCCATCCCCTCACTTTCAGTCTGTGTGTGTCCCTAGGTCTGAAGTGGGTCTTTTGTAGATAGCATATATATGGGTCTTGATTTTGTATCCATTCAGCCAGTCTATGTCTTTTGGTAGCAGCATTTAATCCATTTATATTTAAGGTAATTATCGATATGTATGTTCCTATTACCATTTTCTTAATGTTTTGGGTTTTTGTAGGTCTTTTCCTTCTCTTGTGTTTCCTGCCTATAGAAGTTCCTTTAGCATTTGTTGTTAAGCTCATTTGGTGCTGCTGAATTATCTTAGTTTTTGCTTTTCTGTAAGGGTTTTAATTTCTTCATCAAATCTGAATGAGATCCTTGCTAGGTAGAGTAATCTTGGTTGTATGTGGTTTCCTTTCATCACTTTAAATATGTTCTGCCACTCCCTTCTGGCTTGCAGAGTTTCTGCTGAAAGATCAGCTGTTAACCTTATGGGGATTCCCTTGTATGTTATTTGCTGCTTCTCCTTTCCTCCTTTTAATATTTTTTCTTTGTATTTAATTTTTGATAGTTTGATTAATATGTGTTTTGGTGTATTTCTTCATCTTTTTATCCTGTGTGGGACTCTCTGTGCTTCCTGAACTTGATTGACTATCTCCTTTCCAATGTTAGAGAAGTTTTCAACTATAATCTCTCAAATATTTTCTCAATCCCTTTCTTTTCTCTTTTTCTGGGACCCCTATAATTCAAATGTTGGTGCGTATGCATATAATGTTGTCCCAGAAGTCTCTGAGACTGACCTCAATTATTTTCATTCTATTTTCTTTATTCTGCTCCCTGGCAGTTATTTCCATCATTTTATCTTCCTGCTCACTTATCAGTTCTTCTGCCTCAGTTATTCTGCTACTGATTCCTTGTAGAGAATTTTAAATTTCATTTATTGTGTTGTTCATCATTGTTTGCTCTTTAGTTCTTCTAAGTCCTGTTAAATGTTTATTTTGTTTTCCTCATTCTATTTCTAAGATTTAGGATCATCTTTACTATCATTACTCTGAATTCTTTTTCAGCTAGAGTGCCTATTTCCTCTTCATTTCTTTGGTCTGGTGGGTTTTTACCTTGCTCCTTCATCTGCTGTGTGTTTCTCTGTCTTCTCATTTTGCTTACTTTACTGTCCTTGGGGTCTCCTTTTCAAAGACTGCAGGTTTATAGTTCCTGTTGTTTTTAGTGTCTGCCTTCAGTGGCTTAGTTTGGTTCAGTGGGTTGTGTAGGCTTCCTGATGGACGGTACTGATGACTGTTTTGGTGGATGAGACTGGATCTTGTCTTTCTTGTGGGCAGGACCGAATCTGCTGGTGTGTTTTGGGGTGTCTGTGACCTTATTATGCTTATAGGCAGCCTCTCTGCCGATTGGTGCGGTTGTGTTCCTGTTTTGCTAGTTGTTTGCCATAGGGTATCCAGCATTGTAGCTTGCTGGTCGTTGAGTGGAGCTGGGTCTTAGTGTTGAGATGGAAATCTCTGGGAGAGCTTTTGCTACTTGATATTACATGAAACCGGGAGGTCTCTGGTGGACCAATGTCTTGAACTGGGCTGTCCCACCTCAGAGGCATAGGCCTGACACCCGGCCAGAGCACTAACAACCTGTCAGCCACACAGCTCAGAAGAAAATGGAGAAAAAAGAAAGAAAAGAATGAAAAAAAAAAGAAAGAGAGGAAGGAAGAAAGAGAGAAAGAAGGAGGAAAGGAAAATAAAGTTTTTAAAATAAAAATTTTGAAAAATCATTAAGAAGAAGAAAAAATTTTAAGTAATAAAAAAAAAGAAAGCAAATAGCAACCAAAGCAAAAAGCAAATCCTCCAATGATAACAAGTGCTAAAAACTATACTATAAAAAGAAAAGAAAAAAAAAAGGACAGATAGAAACCTAGGACAAATGGTATAAACAAAGCTATACAGCCAAAATCATACACAGAAGCATACACATACACACTCAGAAAAAGAGAAAAAGGGAAAAAATATATATGTATTGTTGCTCCCAAAGTCCACTTCCTCAATTTGGGATTTTTTTTTTTTTTTTTTTTTTTTTTTTTTTTTTTTTTTTTTTTTTTTTTTTTTGTGGTACACGGGCCTCTCACTGTTGTGGCCTCTCCCGTTGCGGAGCACAGGCTCCGGACGCACAGGCTCAGCGGCCATGGCTCACAGGCTTAGTTGCTCCGCGGCATGTGGGATCTTCCCGGACCAGGGCACGAACCCGTGTCTCCTGCATCGGCAGGCGGATTCTCAACCACTGCGCCACCAGGGAAGCCCAATTTGGGATTATTTGTTGTCTATTCAGGTATTCCACAGATGCAAGGTACATCATGTTGATTGTGGACATTTAATCCACTGCTCCTGAGGCTTCTGGGAGATATTTCCCTTTCTGTAGGTTGCCTGAGGGCATCTGTTCTTCGCTCAGACAGGATGGGGTTAAAGGAGCAGCTGCTCCGGGGGCTCTGGCTCACTCAGGCAGCGGGGTGGGGGAGGGAGGTGTACAGAATGTGGGGCAAGCCTGCAGCAGCAGAGGGCAGCGTGATGTTACAGCAACCTGAAGCACGCTGTGTGTTCTCCCAGGGAAGTTGTCCCTGGATCACGGCGCCCTGGCAGTGGCGGGCTGCACAGGCTCCCAGGAGGGGAGGTGGTTGATGGTTGCAATAGCAGCCTTAGCATCTCATGCCCGTCTCTGGGGTCCGCCCTGATAGCTGCTTCTCATTGTGGTGGCTTCTCTTGTTGCAGAGCATGGGCTCTAGGCACGCGGGCTTCAGTAGTTGTGGTTCACGGACTCTAGAGCACAGGCTCAGTAGTTGTGGTGCACGGGGCTTAGCTGCTCTGCAGCATGTGGGATCTTCCTGGACCAGGGATCGAACACACGTCCCCTGCAATGGCAGGCGGATTCTTAACCACTGTGCCACCAGGGAAGTCTGAGCTTTGTGTTTTCAATAGTCATTCTTTCACACATGATTTCGTAAAGACCACCATCTTCTGATTTATGCCTAAAAGTGTTATTTATAACTAAAGTTCCATTTGTAAATTAATGGCTGTGGCCCAATTTTTTTCATTTAGAGAAACACAACATTTTTGATCAAAAGTGTAACTTTTTTCTTATATTTCCAATTTAAATCTCCATGATTATATTCCACAGCAATCATTATTATATCTTCTATCATGCTAGTATTTTTATGTAATCATATATATCTACCATTGCATCTTTCTGGCAACAGTAACTTTGTATAAGAAGACTAATTTTTTGGATGCTGTAATTGGTGATTATAGAAGTTAATGAAATGTTCATATCATGGACAATGTTAGTGACATTGATAAAAAGTCTCAAATAATTGGATTTAAGATTTACATAGCTACCCTACTCATACAGAAGCATTAATATAATTATTATTAATTATGTATTGTATTATGTTAGCTATATATTTCCAGCTTTTTAATTGGTTATCTTAGGATAGCTCTCTCTTTAGAATGATGTTTAAAGTTTTATTACTATATGAATTTTTATCATGTAGCAAAAGGATATTTCTATTCTGTGACTTTGAAGATTTTAACGTAGGAATGGGTGCTCAATATTACTAAATTCTTCTTCTTATTATTTTATCGAAATATAGTTGATTCACAATGTTGTGTTAGTTTCTGGTGTACAGCAAAGTGATTCAGTTTTATATAACATAACTGAATTATATATATGTATAATACATATATATAATTCAGTTATTTATTTATATATATATATATCCTTTCTTGTATTCTTTTCCATTATGCTTTATTATAGGATGTTGAACATCGTTCCCTGAGCTATTCATTAGGACCTTGTTGTTTATCTACTTTATATATAGTTGTTTGTATCCACTAATCCCAAACTACTAATTTATCTTTTCCCCACTCCCTTTCACCTTTGTAACCATAAGTTTATGTTGTATGTCTGTGAGTCTGTTTCTGTTTTGTAAATAAGTTCACTTGTACCATATTTTAGATTCCACATATAAGTGATATCATATGGTATTTGTCTTTCTCTGTCTGACTTATTTCACTTAGTACGATAATCTCTAGGTCCATCCATGTTGCTGAAAATGGCATTATTTCATTCTTTTTTTGGCTGAGTAATATTCCATTGTATATATATGTGTGTGTATATATATATATACCACATCTTCTTTATCCATTCACCTGTCAATGGACATTTAGCTTGCTTCCATGTCTCTGACTATTGTAAATAGTGCTCCTATGAACACTGGGGTGCATATATCTTTTCAAATTAGAGTTTTCTCTGAATGTATGTCCAAGAGTGGGATTGTGAGATCATATGGCAATTCTATCAATATTTTTAGTTTTTTTAAGGAACCTCTATACTGTTTTCCATAGTGGCTGTACCAATTTACGTTCCCACCAACAGTGTAAGAGTGTTGCCTTTTCTCCACACCCTCTCCAGCATTTATTATTTGTAGACTTTTTATTTATTTATTTTTTTGTGGTATGCAGGCCTCTCACTGTTGTGGCCTCTCCCGTTGCAGAGCACAGGCTCTGGAAGCGCAGGCTCAGCAGCCATGGCTCATAGGCCCAGCCGCGCCACGGCATGTGGGATCTTCCTGGACCAGGGCACGAACCCATGTCCCCTGTATCAGCAAGCAGACTCTCAAACACTGTGCCATCAGGGAAGCCCTTGTAGACGTTTTAATGATGGCCATTCTGACCATTGTGAGGTGACACCTCATTATACTTTTGATTTGCTTTTCTCTAATGACTAGTGATGTTGAGCATCATTTCATGTGCCTATTTGCCATCTGTATGTCTTCCTTGGAGAAATGTCTGTTTAGATCTTTTGCCCATGTTTTGATTGTATTGTTTGTTTGTTATTGAGTTGTATGAGCTGTTTGTATATTATGGAAATTAAGCTCTGTGGGTTGCATCATTTGCAAATATTTTCTCCCAGTCTGTATGTTGTCTTTTCATTTTGTTTATGGTTTCCTTTGCTGTGCAAAAGTTTATAAGTCTGGTTAGGTCCCATTTGTTTATTTTTGCATTTATTTCTATTGCCTTGGGAGACTGACCTAAGAAAACATTGCTACAGCTTATGTCAGAGAATGTTTTACCTGTGTTGTCTTCTAGGAGTTTTATGGTGTCATGTCTTATATTTAAGTCTTTAAGTCATTTTGAGTTTATTTTTGTATATGGTGTGAGGGTGTGTTCTTACTTCATTTATTTACATACTGCTGTCCATCTTTCCCAGCACCCCTTGTTGAAGAGACTGTCTTTTCTCTGTTGTATATTCTTGCCTCCTTTGTCAAATATTAATTGACTGCAGGTGTGTGAGTTTTTTGAGCTCTCTATTCTTTTCCATTAATTCATTTGTTGGTTTTTGTGCCAGTACCACCTTGTTTTGATTACTGTAGCTTTGTAGTATTGTCTGAAGTCTGGGAGGGTTATGCCTCTCAGCTTTGTTCTTTTTCCTCAGTATTGCTTTGGTAATTCTGGGTCTTTTATGGATCCATATAAATTATAAGAGTATTTGTTGTAGTTCTGTGAAAAATGATGTGGATAACTTGACAGGGGTTGAATTAAATCTGTAGATTGCTTTGGATAATGCAGCCATTTTAACAGTATTAATTCTTATAATCCAAGTCATTGCTTATTATTGAAATGACTAGATTTTCAAAATTTATTCTATTGTTGAGATTATATAGTATTAATAATTGTCCTAGTGTTAAACTATTTTTCAGTTCAAGAATGATCAAATAATTTTTTAAATTATGTATTTTGTTTTGATATACATGTACCATGGTTTTTAAGATATTAACATTAGAGAAAATTGAATGATAAGGATGTGTGAAATGTGTAATATCTTTGCAACTTTTCTATAAATCCAGAATTATTTTTCAGACATTTTAAAGTAAGGCCCTACTTATTTAGGACAAGACTATTGTCTTGTAGGTATGAAGTCATTAACCAAAGAACTCTTTTTAATCAATCTATATCAGCTCTATGGACATTATAATTCTCTGTCTATGACAGCATGCTTTTAAACCCATCTATTCAATGAAACAGTGACACCCACCTCTGAAAGCTAGCCAATCACTGTCTACCTCATTTTCTGAAAGTCACCTATTCAGTGGATTTGCTTCAGTGAACATTGTTCTAAAGGTGGTGTGATCAAACTCATGTATCTCTACCCAAAATAAGAGCTATTACATGCCACATTCTCAAGACTGATGCCAACTCACACCAACACAACCTCAAAGCAAAGGCTTTCCAAGTACTTTATAAGAGAGCAGTATGCTTTGCTCAAGGATGTCATGCTTGACCAGCATAGCAATCTTTTATTTAAGGAAGCAATACATTCAGCTTTTTGTTTTCAGATATTAAGTGGTGATTTAATAATTAAAGTCATTTGAAAAGCTATATATAATTCACCTGGGCCTCATAATGTGTAATGGGAGAAGATATAAATATCCTAGACTGCCACTCTCTCATGTTTTGAGGCTACAAATTCTCCCACTTATATTTACCCAAGAGAACCTATCTTCCTGACCCAAGAGTGTACTATTTCAATATTTTCAGTCATTGTTTGCAGTGATCAGTCTAAGGTCAGGGAATTTGTCCCAGCCTGGGTTGACCAGAGCCCTTCACTGATAGTTTTTTAATTGTTTTGTTTATACAAGTTTAATACAACTACAAAATCTTCCTCCAGTGATATCTTATCTGAGGACTACACAGTTGATATGTATCTCCCACCCCTGTGGCCTCCAGTGAACCCTGTATGTCTTCAGTCATGTGTTCCTCCAAAAACTATGTTCAAATGTTAAGGACTTGGATGACTTATACTACTCTAACAGCAAAACAAACAATCCTTTCAACTAGATATTCTAGCTAGTTTAAAATTATTACACTAAAATGCATGTGTAAATATAGACCATTCCAAATCAGACTATATGTAAAAATTAATGGGAAAAAAATTGAAGAGCAATTCAAAAGGATGTGATGAGTACACTTTTTAAAAATAGTTACAGTATATGAAGTATTTATTATAATAATAGACATAATTTGCAAACTACCAACAAATTTCAATGGTAGTTCCCTTTCATTCTTTGCCACATGTCTCTTATGTCTACCATTTCTAAATGAACTTGTAGTCCTAAGAAAATAATGATAATTGCTTATTAAAAGTTGTTATCTTGTCAATGTATGTAGTAGGAGAGAACATCAATCACTTAGAGGTAGCACTGTCTATAAGCAGAAACTATAATTTAAGAATATGTTATTCACTCAGATCATTTCCAGAGTCCTTGTGGATCTTTGGAGATTTAATATATAACTATTTACAATCTTATAACAATTTAATAATTTATTTTGGTAAGTCAAATGCAACAATTTTTGTATGCATAAAGCAGTTACTGAATTTGCAGATGATAAGATCCAAAGTTAAGCAATTCTGAACAAATTTCAAAATACAAATTTAAATGATCTTAATGGCACTAACAACTCCTGCTGTAAGTAGAACATTCTATAATAAAATTTTGCCATAAATTACAAGAATTCACAATTCAAAATGTAGTGAGCCATATGTTACACATAACTTAAGGGTATGACATTCCCAGGGAGGCTATTGAGAAATGCAAGGTCTAGAACACTCATCTATTCATCTATTCAATGAATATTTATTGTAGATATGATAATAAATAAAATAATTACATAAATAACTGCTTTTCATGGAGCTTATACTCTATGAACGAGAAAAGGCAGAAATCAAGATAAATAAGAAAATATATAGAAAGATGTAATGAGTGCTATGGAGAAAAATAAAGCCTGAAGTGTAACATAGAGGATTGAGTAAAAGCTGCAGCTTTTGATCGATTGTATGTGTGTGTGTTGTGTGTGGGTGGTGTTGTGTGTGTATGTTTATGTAATGCTTCCCTTTTAGTGCACATAGGGCTTCTTGAATCCCTAGAATGGTGCTTCTAATCGTTTCAGAAAGTCTCATTCTAATCTTTGCCATCTTCTTTCATTCTTGGATGCCACTTGTACTTACATTAAAGGTTAAAATATTTCCCTTATGTCCTTTCTCTTCTTTTCTATATTTGTATATCTACATTTTTCTTTCAAAATATTTCTTCTGACAATTCTTCAGATCTTAATTCTCTATATTTCTTCTTTGTCTTAAATATAATTTGAGTTTATATCAAGATTTTTAGTTCTTTATATTCCATTTTATTTTCTTTTGATCTATAAATCACCTGTTTTAGCTGCATGCTTTAAATACTTTGGTGGGATATTCTGAAAGTACTTATTTCTTTTGAGATAGATGCTAATATTTCTTCAGCAGACTTTGTTTTATGTGTTCAAGGACATCATATAGCTGCCATGATGGATGGGAAAGATAAAAATTATATTGTGAATTTGGCACAATAGAAATAATTATAACTTATACTTTAATATAAACTACTGTCCCAATAATTAGAGTATTCAGACTGCCATCTATATATTGTACTTACGTTTTATTTCTCACACATATTTCAACTAAGATATAATGAACAATTTTCCCATCGATTCAACCATCTGACAACTTTGTTGCTTCATGGCATGGACCATGGAACCACTGGCTGGTACATGAACTCACTAAAAGAGGCAACAGTGTTAAATATTTTTTGATAACCCCTTAACACAATAAAAGGTTAGCTGTCTAAGAGCAGATGTTGTACAATAAGCTTACAAGAGATACTGTAGAAAATCAGTAAGCAAGGCTAGTTAGTCACAATCTTATTGTATACATTATGTTTTAAGTTAAACTACTTAGGTGAGAATTGGGAGGATCTAAGTTTATATAAGAATGATGCAACTGAATCGTACATTTCAGGAAAACAGGAAATGCATGTTCATTGATAAGTTTATAAAAGTCAAAAGAATAAATTTACATGTAATTTTAGAGTTTAAAAACATCCCATTACTCTGTTTCCTTTCCTGATTTTTCAAGGTGGAGGATACAATTTGAAAACGTGGGTTGGCATGCCAAGGTTGCATAACTACTTAGTGGCAAGGGAAGGGGTACAGCTCTGGATTATCAATTCCTAATTTAAAGTGCTTTCCACTAGAACACAGTTTCACTCTTTGCCACAATTATAATATAATATAATAATATAATTAATAAAATAGAATAGAATAGTGCACCTACTTTTGTAAATTAAATTTTATTGGAACAGAGTCACTTTCACTTATTTACTATTGTATAGGGCTGCTTTCATGCTATAACACCAGAGTTGTGTAGTTGCATAGGAGACAATATGACCCCAAAACTCTGAGATATTTACTATTTGACCATTTAGAGGAAAAGTTTGCCTATCCTTAACTTAGAGTGAAGGATGTGGTTGTTTGTTTAGTTTCCAACTCATGCAGACCAATAATTTCTCACATGTAATAAAAATGTATTACTAGAAACCAATCATGCATTTAAATGACACATCAATGTCAATACCTATTATGTTTATCAATGCTTAACCTTAATCTCTGTACTTACTTACTATCAAAATGGATCCAAACAGTTCTTGGATCATACAAGTTCACTGAATACACTGAGTAGCATGTCTGTAGAGGTAAAAAAAAAAAAAGAAAAGAAATTAACTCTGGAGGGAAACTGCACTGGGTTTGAATCACAGCTCTACAACCTACTGCTGTTTATTTTGTCAAGTTACTTATCTCTTTGTTTCTCACAAACCATATCTGAAAAATGTCTATAGTCATAATAGTGGAATAATCATTCTTGTCTCAAAGAGTTCTTTCAAGCATCAAATTAGTTAAAATATAAAGCACTTAGAAACTGCCTAGTGTGTATTTAAGTATTAAAGTCTTAGCTATTAGTATTAGTTCTTAATATATGAAGCATTCACAGGCTCAAACTATACCTGAGCTATTTATTGACTTAATTATTAATTATTTTTTTTATTTTGGATCAAAACAATAGAGTGTTATCTATGGATAATATTGGTCATGAATAAATCTAAATTTTGCATAGAGAAATCCAATTAAAAATAATTATTTTAACTCCTTTGGTAAGCTTTGAAACTTTTTTAAAAATAAAGACTCTATTTTTGTAGAGCAGTTATTTCCCATATACTCCCTGTCCTCACATATACACAGCTTCCCTCATTATCAACATTCCCCACCAGAGTGTTATATTTGTTACAATTGATGAATCTACATTGTCACATCATACTCAACCAACGTTCATAGTTTATATTACAGTTCACTCTTGGTGTGGTATATAGGGTGGATTTGGACAAATGTACAATGACATGTATCTATCATTATGGTATTATACAGTACAGAGTGTTTTCACTTCCCTAAATAATCATCTGTACTCCATCATTAATCCCTTCCCCTCCCCAAACCCTGGCAACTACTGATCTTTTTACTGTCTGCATAGTTTTGCCTTTTTCAGAATGTCATATAGTGTTGTAGCCTTTTTAGATTGGCTTCTTTCACATAGAGATATACATTTCAGGTTCCTCATGTCTTCTCTTGGCTTGATAGCTCATTTCTTTTTCACTCTGAATAACACTGAACCATTTTAAATGCTCTCTGAATGGAAGCCAAATTTTAAAGTGTCCATTTAAAAACAAGAAAGAAATGTTTTTCAAGCAAAGTTGCAGTGCTCTTGAGCAAAATCTGCTAGCAACTTTAGTTGCTATACCAGCTTTTTGCTGAATACACAGTCTTCTTATTCAGCCATTTTGTTTTGAACTCTCATTTACAATATACCACAAAATATTACACCTTTTATTTATAATCGGGCTTCAGTTTATAGTACCCAGAAGCAATGATGCAGGTCACTTGTTCTCAACCTCATCTGCCTTTCTTTCAGAATTGTTTATTTCTTCTTTCAAAATCTCAGGTCTATATAGAATTTGGAAGTCCTTTAGGGAGGACAAACAATAATGTTTAAACATGAACTAGTGGATGTTTTTGTATTCAAATATATGAAAATATAAAAAATGTAAAATATTTGTCAGAAACATGTAAAGTTTATCCAAACCAAAATCTAATTAATGCAATGTGAGAAAATCATCAAATTATCAATAAATTCTGTGATGTTTGAAAAAACTACATAAATGCTAAATATTAATTAGTTTGCCACTCTAACATCATTATATTTATTTTATTAAATAATTACATTAATGACTATTTACAATTTATATATCAGGCAGAGGATTTGGATCCAACACATTCAAAGATTCCCAAGATATATTTTGAAAGAACATATAACTCCACTGAAATAGTGAAAAGGATAGGACTAGGTACCTTCAACAGAGAAACTCTGCATGCAAATAAACAGGAAATATACATTTAGTTAATTTGTTATGAATTAAGCAAAAACTGAAGAAATCATATATTGTTTTATAACCTTTAGATTGGCAAAACATTTTCTATATCTGTTAATGTTAGGAATAGCAGAGGATGTGGAGCATGGGAGCTCATACAGCTCGTGGAGGTATATTTACCTGCAAACGTTTTGAAAAGCAAATTTACAATGTCTAGAAACTGAGTAGGCCAGCTAAGTAGACTAAACAGGTTTGTCAGCTTTGTTCACATCACAAAGTGGAGTCCTTCACATAGACAACAGTGATACAGAATTGTGTATTATACAGTCAGCTTAGGAGAACACAGTAGCCCCTCTGTGTAGCCATGACTCAACAATTTCAGTTGTAGGTATATTCTCTATCTAGAATAGAGAAACTCTTAAGATATGAGCTCTTATATACATGGATTGGAGAAACAATTTAAATACTGTTAAAATAGACAGATATATTTGTACATGATGCATTTAATGTTGTTAACAAAAGTGTATTAATATTTTAGGATTATTAATATATGTAATACAAATATTTAAAAGAGTAGTTGAGAAGGCTTTACACCAACTTCTAAATAGTGATTGCCTCTGGTCAGGAGAGAAAGGAATAGAAGTCATGAGGGTTTCTATGGTGTATTGTGTCTCAAATGTAGTTGTAATAGTTTGTTTAAGAAAAAGTCTTAGGCAAATATTTTTAAAGTTTAACATTTGATAAATCGGAACAATAGTATTCAGCTTATCATGTAACCTGTTTAATTATCTCTATTTTTGTTTGTTTAATATTTACATTTTAAAAACAGAAAAATGGAAAGTTATTATTACAATGGCTGGCTAGTATTTAATTTCTCTTAAAAACTGAAAAAAAGTCTGGTTTTATTTTTACTATTTTTATTTTCCTTAATTGTATTTTTTAGCTAAAGTTTATATTCCTATTTTCTGTTTTCATAAATATATGAATGTGGATATATTTATATACAGATTCAGGATAAATTTTAAGCTTTATTCTTAGACCAGAATTAACACTCTACATTTTTTCTATGAACATATATAGCTATTCTTTGTATTTGAAATTACAGCATTACAGCCATCTACAGGATGAAGCTTAAAATACCTGCCAGTATTTCCCCAGAGTCAATTGCATATCATAGTATTAGCAAATGGAATAGATATTAAAATTGCATCAGCCAAACTTCTCATGTATTACATGAATCTTCAAGGCAGTTGCTGGTAAAATCTGATCTAGATTTCTTGTCAAAATTCTTACTTTTCCTGTGGATTATATAATTTACAAACAACGTTCAACAATTTGCTTAAAATGTTCTAAGATAATCTTACCATCTGCACAAAAACATGTCATTTGACTGATTGACTATTTAATTCAAACAAATGTCTATTCCATATAAAAGACTTTTTAAGTATGGAATTGTTACTTACTTGATTAAATTATCCACCGAATTGTGATATTTAGCATCATTTTATACAACCATAGAAAATTTTTATTGAGATATAATTTGCGTACCATAAACTTCACCCTGTAAGAGTCAGTGTCCCTAATATGTTTAAAATGTATGAGATCATTACCACTGATTCTGATCTCAGGTGGCCTTGGCCTGCAGCAGCTTGAAGCAGGATTTTGGTACTCAGCCAGATATTGAAGTCAGGCCGTGGCAGTGAGAGCGCTGAATCCTAGCCACTAGACCACCAAGGACCAGTGGCCAGTGACAAGGCCCTGGCCTGTCAGCTGTGTAAAAATGAATTTGACATAGAGACAGAAAGTAGTGAAACAAAGTAAAGTGTTTATTAGGAGGAAAAAGAGTACGAGTGGATAGACACAGGGGCGGGCTCAGTGAGAGAAGTCATGCCCTCGTGGTAGTTTGAATCACTTTTATGGGGCATTTCTTCTGGGTTTCCTTTGGCCAATCATCTTGCTTTGCTTGGTTCTGAGTCCACATTTGGTATAACTCAGGGTCTTCCCATGTGTGCACGCACATCTCTTAGGCAAGTGATTCTAGTGAAAAGGCCTATGCGTAGGTTGACATCACCTTCTGTGGGGTGGTGCCCCCTCCCTTTTTGATGTTCAAGGAGCTTTTCTGTGTACGTGTAGTCAAGGATGTCTCCCTGACTTTGAGAACGAGGAATATGTGGTCTTTTATCTCTCATCTGGGCAGGACTTAACTTCTCCTCCTTCCTGCTATTTTGGAGTATCTGTCCACAGGGGATGGAACTCCAGCTGTTCAGCCTGTAGCCCATCTATCTCCTGCCTCAATTCCAGAATAGTTCCATTACCTCCAAAAGAAATTCAATACCCATTAGCAGTCACTCTCCATTCTCCCTTCCCTCCAGGTCCTGGCAATCGCTAATCTACTTTATATATCTATGGTTTTGCCTAGTCTAAAAATATCATATAAATGGAATCATGTAATATATGACATTTTGTGTCTGGTTTCTTTCATTTAGCTTAATGTTTTAAAAAACTTCCTTGGTTGTATCAATTCTTCATTTTTTTAATAGCTGGATAATGTTCCATTATATGGATATACCACATTTTGTTAATCCATTCATCTGTTGATGGACATCTGGGGTGTTCTCATTTATGACTGTTATAAATAATACTGTTGTAAACATTCATGTACCACTTTTTTGTTTTAATTCTGTGGAGTATATTTCTAACTGTGGAGTTTCTGGGTTATATAGTTATTCCTCTCTATTTGCCTTTTTGAGGAACTTCCACACTGTTTTCTGAAACATGTGTACCATTTTACATTCCCATCAGCAATATATGATTGTTTCTATTTCTGCACATGCTTGCCAGCACTTGTTATTATCCATCTTTGTCATCTTAGAGGGTGTGAAGTGGTATCTCATTGCTATTTTTATCATTGCTTGTGTTTTCCTAATAACAGATGAGGTTGAGCTGCTTTTTATGTGCTTATTGGTCATTTGATTATCTTCTTTGGAGAAATGTCTATCCAAATCCTTTGCCCTTTTTAAATTTGGGCTACTGTCTTTTTATTATTGAGATATAAGTGTTCGTATATTCTGGATACTAGTTCCTTATCTATGTTATTCGCAAAGATTTTCTCCCATTTGTGTTTTTTTTTTCACTTTTTTGTTGGTGAATTTTGAAGCCTAAAGTTTTAAATTTTGATGAAGTTAAGTGTATTTATTTTGCTACTTATGATTTTGGTATCATATCTAAGAATCCAGTGCCTAATACAAGGTCATAAAGACTTTTGCCTTATGTCTTCTAAGATCTTTATAGTTTTAGCTCTTGCATTTAAGTCTTTGATCCATTTTGAGTTACTTTTTGTATATAGTATGAGATAGAGGTCTAACTTCTTCATTTATTTTGTATATGGTGTGAGATAGAATGTCCAGTCATCCCATTACCAACATTTAGACACTATTCTTTCCCTGTTGGAATAGCTTCTTGAAAATCAATTGACAATATATGTAAGAGTTTATTTCTGGATTCTCAGTTATGTTTTATTAATTTATATGCCTATCCTTTTGCCAGCACCAGAGTGTTTTGATTATTGTAGCTCTGTATTAAAATTTGAAATGGAAAAGTTTGAGTCCACCAACTTTGTTCTTCTATTTCAAGATTGTTTTTGTTATGATGGGACCCTTGTATTTCAATGTGAATTTTAGGATCAGCTTGTCAACTTATGCAAAAAAAAAAAAAAAAGCAGATGAGATTTTGATGGAGAATGCATTGAATCTCTATATAAATTGGAGGAATATTACCTCCTTAATAAAATTAACATAGCAATTTCTTGTTAACAATTGCTATAGTCTGAATGTGTTCCTCCAAAATTCATATGTTAAAACCAGTATTAGGAGGTGCGGCTTTGGGGAATTAATTAGATCATGAGGGCGGAGCCCTCATGAATGGCGTTAGTGCCCTTATGAAAGAGTCCTGAGAAAGTTCTCTTGCCCCATTTACCGCATGATGTTACAGTGAAATGACTGCCAGCCTTCTAGGAAGCAGGGTCTCATCAAAAGTAAGATCTGCCAGCACCCTGAGTTTGACTTCTCAGGTTCCAGAATTGTAAGAAATAATATTTTGTCATTTATAAGCCACACAGCCTCTGGTATTTTGTTATAACAGCCCAAATGGGCTAAGACAATATTATATCTTCGCTTTCAAGAACATGCAATGCATTTCCATTGATCCACATCTTCAATTTATTCACTGTTACTTTGTAGTTTTCAGTGTAAACATCTCATACATCTTTTACTAAATTTATTCCCAATTATTATATTATTTTTGATGTTATTGTAGATGAAATTATTTTTTAATTTAAGTTTTAGATTGGTCATTGCTAGTGTATAGAAATATAGTTGATTTTTATATAAACTTGCTGAGCATGTTTGTTAGATCTAGTTGGTTTTTTTTTCATTCTTTAGTAATTTCAACATATGAGATTATGTCATTTTCAACTGGAAAGAGTTAACATCTTCTGTTCCAATATGGATGTCTTTTCTTGCCTAACTGCCTTCTCTAGAAATTCAGTGTGTTGTTAAGTAGTAAGAGTGAATATTCTTGTCTTTTTCCTTATTTTGGAGGGGATACTTTCAGTCTTCCACCCTTAAGGATGATGTTAGCTGTGGGAATTTTGCAGGTGACCTTTATCAGACTGAGGACATAGAAATGTTTCTAACACTGTTTTTTGAGCTTGCTAGTGACATATGTGAATAATATTTTATTCAGCTCATATTGGATTTTTATGCTTTTTTTGTTTATTTTATGTGTATCTATCATATGTTCAACTGGAATTTACAGGCCATAAAATGTCTAGTAATTGCAGAATTAATCTTCACATAGTAAAATGGTTGGCTAGCTATCTATCAAATTTTAATCAAATTAAATTTTTTACTATCATTAAGACAACCACTGAGTGATACATATATTAATAAATTCAAATAATTTATTGTTATTAAACACAGAATATAATTGTAAGTTGCTCCAGGAAGAAATGTCATAAACTTAGGATAATGTGATTCTTCTTTTATATCCTTTTTTGATGAGCAACAAACCAAATTCAAAATTAATTGCTTAAAACAACAACTATTTTTTTATCATTCACATATCTATGGGTCATGTGAGTATTCTGCTGGCCTTGCCCAACCTTAGTTCCCCTTGTTGATCCTCATTGGACTTGGTTATACATATGTGCTCTGCTGGTAGGTGAGCTGGGGAATTCCTACCCTAAGATGGCCTCATTCACATCTTGTATAATTAGAATGACTGTCAGTTTGGATGATGAGGTTAATTGAAATCTCATTTACTATTCTTCAGCAGACTAGTCTTGATTACAATGGCAGAGTTCTAAAAGTAACATGAAGATGAACAGTAGTGGCAGGGTGATGTGAATTTTAGTGATATTTTTCTCTTTAAAAGTTGGGAGGCATTACAGAATGTTTATATATTGGTTGCATACCAGATTCCAAAGAATTCATGTGTAAGAAAAGTGCAAATGCATGGACTAGACAGTAAAGACTATGAACTTAGAGGAACGGGGCATAAGTATGTTCATTGTTTAATTTGTCCTTACCAATGTGAATAGAAGCATTAAGAGGGCTGGGAAAAATTTCAATCCTTTATACATATCACAAATCCTTTCAAGTAATAGTAAATATTGTTAAATCTGATTAAATGAATGAATGAATAAATGAATGACAACTAAGGTAATAAGGAATGGTTTAATTCTGGTGATGAAAAATGATCTAGATTTTAAGGACAGGATACAGGAGGTGACCTAGGTATATGAATGGGATGGCTGGAGGGATTGGGGACTGGTAGAGCATGACATAATGGAATATTCTGGGAATGGTGAGGAATAATGGACAATAGATAACTGTCCAATAATTCTGAGAAGATAATTTGACTCAACTTTGGTAAACTTTTAGTAAATAAGGAACAAATGTTATGTTTAAATGGGTATGAACATATTAATATTATCATTTTGGAAGATATACCTGAAAATTGTTTTTAAAGACATTTAAGTGAACAGTGTCTAAAAGCAATGGAAACCAATTAGGAGCCTTCACTAATAATCAAAGTAGGAGATAATGAGGGCTCAGGCTACAGCGGTGTCAGAGCAAATAGAAAGTAAGTGGGAATGGATGTTAAAAACACTTTGGATAGAACATACTGGCTAATCACTCATCTTTGTATGCCTTAGTGATATTTTATTTTTCCTAAGCAATCCTTGCTTTCCTAAGAGTAGGCTTCTTTTACTGCATTCTTTTCTCATTTCTGACTATATTCTGTCCATTTAGGTCTCACCTAAAATATCTCATTTTCTATGGAACAATTATCAATTTTTATATAGTCAGTGATTAATATTCATTCCTTTTAATGCCTAGAATACTATTTTTATACTTTTTAGAGCACTGAATTTTCTGCCTTATCCTATGGTCATTATTTTTATCAAATGTTTATTGTGAGCCCTGTAATGCTAGAATTATATCTTACTGACTTTAGTAACTTTTTAAACTTAGTGTTTTTTTTCTTTTGAAGTTTAGCCACCTGTTAATAAATTTAACCTGTTCATAAAGGCATTCTAATTGTGGAGGGAGAGGCCACAAATTACTGAGGTTTCCAGGCTGGAACAACTAGTGAGCTGTTGATAATTTTAAGATATTGATCATTTTATCACTATAAATCTCACTGTCCCTCAAAAACCAAAACAAAATAAGAGCAAAATATAGGAAGTTGTGCAATAATTGGTGAAAAAAATTAATGAATATTTAAGATGAGAATAGCTTGCTTAATACTAAAAATATTTATATAATTATATATATACTCGATGTAATTTTCATACAACCTTGGGAAGTATTATCATCATTACCACTCTATAGATGAAAGAATAGACATTTGAATTTGTCAGGCTGAAAATAGTGAACTTCAAGCTTAAATCTTGGCTTTATGACCCTATATACAGGTTTCTTTCTTCTACACCACAGTTTATGTTATAATTTAAGTATCATTTTCTTGTGTATTTTCAAGATTATTACATTATAAATTTCCACTAACAATATGTCCATCTTCCTTATTTAAGGTTTAATATTTTGATGAGTAAAATGTTTCTGGCACTGGTTTAAACTATGCTCCCCATTTATTGACATTTGGTCAATAAATAGAATTTAGACTCATAAAAGTGTTTATTCCCCGTTTCTCAATAATACAATTTCCCTTCCAGTCTATGCCTGCCTGACCTCCACCATGAATGTGGAAGGAAAGGAAAAAAGAAGCAATTAAATAATTATTGAAGGCTAAGGTGTTCAATCCTTCTTGAATTTGATGAAATGGGGTATACTAGTAGGGAAGCTCTTGAACTTAGAATATATCTTTGATGTGAAGTTCGTCTAAAGGATTCTCATGGGAGAGTTAAATGAAAGGGTCCTAACCACCAATTTATTCCCAACAGTTACCTGCCAGTCTGAGTGCTTCTGTACCATTATAAAATTCTATCAAGCATTCAAAACCAATTACACACAGGATGTCATGTGTTGTCATGTCAGCTGTCCTTTCACTCCTCCTGAGATACCACTGCCCATTTTCAGTTAAAAGTACATCTTACTGTATTGAGGTTTTTGTCAAGATAAACTTTACTACGTTAATGTCCATGTCTCATTTAACAAAATTGAATGGGATTGTCTTTGAAAGACCAATAATTATCATAGGTCACAGAAGATTTTCCTGGCTATTATATTCTACAAACGTTTATTATCAAGACAAAAATCTCAGTGTCTGTGGGTGATTTTCTAAGAATTTCAAGTTTATTATTGAATAATTTTTCTACCTCATCAGAGAATGCTACCTGTCATTTAATCTAAGGGATAAACATGTGGAAGTAAATTAATACTTTATAAGGAGAAATAAGAAGAGAACTATAAATTGCATGTCCTGGTTTCAGTGAATCTATACTCTATTTAGATAATATATATTAGCAGAAAGGAATTGATAATAATAAATAATACAGAATTTAGAAGAACTTATTGTATTTATCAAGGTTGCTCAAAATATATTGAATAACATTAACAACTGTATCTTAATTAAAACCTGCACCATCTAACATGAATATCTGCCTTTGTATTTTTATATTTATTTCCATTTTATCATTTTAGTATCCAGCATATATTCATGCAAGTCACATAATTAGCTATATGATTGAGCTAGATAATTTTATTTTTCACTGCTTTTATCTAAAAGAAAAGCAGATTTATTGAAAGTTGAAAAAATTTTAATATTACCAATTTTATAATTAAGAAATGACAGGAGCTCTAGAAGAATGTAAGCCAACATCATATTGATCAATAAAAATATCAACAATGTTACCTATGAAGTATTACCTGCTCACTGTATGCCTGCTCTGTCCACAGCAGAATCATGAAGGAGTATCAAAATATAAGGTATTACTGAGCACTTTCCCATTTGTATTCATATCCTGAAAGGTACTCTCTTGGATTTTCACAAATGGCTAAGGCAGAATTAATAAAATTAACAAGAGAAAAAAATAACATGTATATTCTTCAAACAGAATGATAATTTCTATCTGTAATATCATTGGAAGTCTTCAAGATGAGTGTAAAATGAATACAATTTAAAAATATAGTAAAGGAGGGCTTCCCTGGTGGCGCAGTGGTTGAGAGTCCGCCTGCCAATGCAGGGGATATGGGTTCATGCCCCGGTCCGGGAAGATCCCACATGCCGTGGAGCAGCTGGGCCCATGAGCCATGGCCGCTGAGCCTGCGCGTCCGGAGCCTGTGCTCTGCAACCGGAGAGGCCACAACAGTGAGAGGCCTGCGTACCACAAAAAAAAAAAAAAAAAAAAAAAAAAAATACAGTAAAGGAAAAGAATATTTAAATAGAAAACAATATGGTTGAAAACAACGATTCAAAAAATTGTATGGGATAGTTAGCAAAAAGTAGTACATTTTGGATGGAGTGTAACATATTTATATGTTGGTGGCAAAATAAGACTGAAAAGGGAGTTTTTATTTGGATTTTAAAAGGACAATGAATGCAAAGCTAAGGATTTAAAATTTTATTATTAAGTAAAGGGATGCCACTGCAATTAAAAACGATAGTGACATCATTATAATGCTTCTCTCTGGAAGTTTATCTTGTTACAGTATGGTAAAAGATATTCTTTTTTTCCTCCTTAATCCACTTTACAGAGATATGATTGACATAAAAAGCTGTACATATTTAATGTTTACAACTTGGTGAGTTTGGAGATAAGTATACACCTGTGAAACCATCACCACAGTCTATGCTATAAACATGCCCATCGCCTCCAAAAGTCTCTTCCTCCCCTCTTTATTAATTATTATTATTGTGATGGGAACACTTAACATAAGATATACCCTGCTGACAAATTTTTAAGTATAATGTACAGGATTTTTAGCTATAGACTCTATGCTGTACAGTAGATCCCTAGGACAAATTCATTTTGTATAACTAAATCTTGTACCCTCTGACTAATACGTCCTCATTTCCCCCTCTCTCCAGCCTCTGGTAACCACCATTCTACCCTCGGCATCTATGAGGTTCACTATTTTAGATTTCTCATATAAGTGAAATAATGTAGTATTTGCAGCAACATGGATGAACCTGAAGAACATTATTCTAAGTGAAAAAAGCCAGACGCAGAGAGCAAAAAATATTCTTGAGTGTAATGACCAAAGGATAACCTAAAAGCAAAGATACCTAGTAATTAAATTTTAGAATGTTACAAAAATTGGTGAGGACACATAGAACTATATTTGCTAATGGTGGAAAAGCAAGTTATTCAAAGGAAGTTACAAAGTTGGAATCTACAGAAATTGATATTTCACTTTCAATCAAAACAAGCTGCATTTTTAGGTGAGGTAACTGAGGCACATAGGTAAAATAATTTGTCTGACATTACAAAGCTAGCTTATTAGGTAGGGTGGGATAAATTGTTATAAACCCTCAAAATTTGGTGGCAAAACCCATCAAGGTTTAGTTTCTTGTCACATAATTGTTCAAGTTATGGTTTTGGGGTCACAGGCAATTCTATTTCATGTAATATTTCTAGAATCCAGGCTGATGGATGAATTATCTCTAACATCTGGCTTCTAAAGTCAGTCTGGTGATTGTAATTTCAGTCTACCATGGGAAAATAAAAAGGACAAAGAAAGCACTTTCTTAAAGACCCTGCCATGGAAGAGAAACGTTACTTTCACTCACATTTCATTATAGAGATATTGGTACAGTGCCACACTTAACTACACCAGAGGCTGGGAAATGTAATTTTGCTGTGTCAGATGAGGAGAAATAGATTTTTGTGGACAGTTGCAGACTCTATCCTGATCACTAAGTGACAAATGGGGATTTCAACACAAGCAAGAAAGAATAGCGTTTATGCTTTTAAATATTATTCCAAGCAAAGAATTGGGGTAGTAGAAACTCTTTTAAATAAAACTCCAGTTAGACACTAATACAAATAAATACCTTAAAATTTAATTAAATTAAGTTTTAATTAACTGTCTTTTCACTGGAACTCTTTTCATTGTTGCTGTAGTAATTTTTTATTACTATTTCACATGTAGTGTTTAGTAACTATAAATATATATATGTAGAAAATTAAAATTTCTGTTGAATCACCCAAGGCCTTATTGACTAAGTTTAAGGGACTATGAGACAGTAAATTAGAATGGGTTAGGAAGCCACTTGCATTCTACATCATTTTTTTCCATGTACAGTATTTTAATGATTAAAAATAAAGTACTGGAATGAAATTTAATTACATAGGTTAAATACCTTCATATATACATGTAACATTTCATATACATTATATATGACATTTGTTTATTTATCTATCCATCTTATCTATGTATCTATCATCTATGTATCTATCCATCTAATCTATCTATCTGCTATCTTTACATGGCACTTTCCCACATAGTTTCCTTTTAGTTGCTGTATGTTTGTAAAGGAAATATTAATTGAAGCCCTAAAAGTGCTTTCTTCTTGAAGCTATCTGAAATCACAGCTGGGAATAACCATTGTGCCAAAAAAGAAAACTACACAAATCGTTCACCAACATGCACAGAACTTGTAATTCTGTTGATTTACTAATAAACACATGCTTTAACTCCAAACCTACTAACGATAAAATATCAAATTGTTCCACATGCCAATTCTTTGTAAAATTAGAAATATTAATTTAATTTTAACTAACATGGAAACAGAAAATATTCAGATTGATTAAATTGAAAGGGAAAAATTCTGATAGCCTAAGAAATTTGAAAAATCACACAATTTTTAATAAGCATAATTTTTCTATGTTAGATTATATAAAAGATCTATATTAATATAAAAATTCTATAATTCCAAACAAACACATGCATTCAGGGTATAATTTTCATGGTTAGAACTTGTTTAAAGTGCGTAAAAAGTTTTGTAAGATGCAATTTGATTAAACATGCATTAAAATTAGTTACTAGAACTGGACAAATAAAAGATGCTTAATTAAATAGGGATAATACACATATTTTTGTTTATAAGGAATTCATACATTTAGAAATGATAACAAGTAGTAACGGTGCCAAGAATACCTGTGAATACAAAATAAGAACTCAAAGATATTTGATAACATTGGATGCTATATTTTAATATATTTGCCACTAATTTGAAACTATCACTTCTGAAAATAAAGAATCTGTACAACTGATACAGAGAAATAACTTCTAGCAGTAAAATTATCAAAGCAATTTTTTCTTGTTGCTCTACCACTAAAGCCAGAGGATAGAAGCAAGAGCGATTCTGCACCACCAGCTAAACTTTGGCAGATTGATCTTTCAAGTACCAAGGTAAAAAGTACATTTTAAGCAGCTATAATCTTGTCTTAAATAGATTCTAAGGCACAGTTGGAGATGCTTTGGGAATAGGAAATAGGGAAGTAAAAAGCAATTATGTTTCTTCCGAGTCTTCAAATATTTTTATACTACATTTTGGTCTTTTGATTGGTATGAATGACTTCTCAAAGTCCTTTACAATGATAACTTATAAGGCCAAGTTGATATTTTAATTATATTTAATTGAAGTTTCAGAATTTTATAAGTGTAATTTCAAACTACCTGATTAGAGTTGTGTTTCTTTAATGGCTGTTTTTTCTAAATAGCAAGTGATATGGTAATATAAAATATTAGCAGTGGTTATCTGAAATCCTATTGCTAAAACTGCCATCATAAAATTATAATTTTCTTAATATAAAATTTTTCATTATAGGTTTCATTTCATTAACCAAAACTTGTTTCAATTCTTTCATTTGTTGTTTTGTATCTAATATGGATTTAGAAAATCAATGCTTATTAAATACTCTAATATTGATTCACCTATAACTTTGATGTTTCTATTTTTAAATTACTTATGGACAAACTATTGTATAAATCACTTATTGTTACTCAATTCATTTGTCTATAATTTGAAATCATCAGTGGTGGGAGGACTAATAAAAAGGTTATTTTATGTTACAAACTACAATAGATTAATTTCTGAGAAACATGTAACTGGAATGGAAATGTAGCTACACCCATAGGTAACAAAATGTTAACTTCTTGCTACTTATGTTATGGGTGTACCTTACATTTCCTTTCATATACATATTTACATATGTATGTATATATAAATAATATTATATATATATTTATTCAGGAGGAGAAGAAAACAATTGTGTGTGTGTATATGTGTGTTTGCATATTGTCAATTTTATTTTTGTCTTCATTATACAAATGTGGTACAGAAAATATGCTTATAAGTAATGTAAATGAAGACAATTTTGAGGATGTACTATATTCCTATAGAAATAAACATTTAGAAATACAATGAAATAGAAATTTTAGAAATAATAAAATCATAAATTGAAATTTTAAAAAACAAATAGGTTTAAGAAAAGAATGGACATAATGGATTAGAGGAGTAGCAAAGAGGATTAGAAAAAGAAATTGGAAGATATCAATATATGCAAATCAGTGTGAAACACCATATTAACAAATTGAAGGATAAAAACCATATGATAATCTCAATAGATGCAGAAAAAGCTTATGACAAAATTCAACACCTATTTATGATAAAACCTCTCCAGAAAGTAGGCATAGAGGGAACCTACCTCAACATAATAAAGGCAATATATAACAAAGGCACAGCCAACATTGTTCTCAACAGGAAAAACTGAAACCATTTCCAATAAGATCAGGAACAAGACAAGGTTGCCCACTCTCACCACTATCATTCAACATAGTTTTGGAAGTTTTAGCCACAACAATCAGAGAAGAAAAAGAAATAAAATGAAACCAAATCATAAAAGAAGAAATAAAACTATCACTGTTTGCAGATGACATGATACTATACATAGAGAATCCTAAGATGCTACCAGAAAACTACTAGAGCTAATCAACGAATTTGGTAAAGTAGCAGGATACAAAATTAATGGACAAAAACATCTTGCATTCCTTTACATTAATGATGAAAAATCTGAAATAGAAATTAAGGAAACACTCCCATTTACCATTGCAACAAAAAGAATAATACCTAGGAATAAACCCACTTAAGGAGACAAAAGACCTGTATGCAGAAAACTATAAGACACTGATGAAATAAATTAAAGATGATACAAACAGATGGAGAGATATACTATGTTCCTGGACTGGAGGAATCAACATTGTGAAAATGACTATACTACCCAAAGCAATCTACAGATTCAATGTGATCCCTATCAAACTACCAATGGCAGTTTTCACAGAACTAGAACAAAAAGTGCACAATCTGTGTGGAAACACAAAAGCCCCCGAATAGCCAAAACAATCTTGAGAAAGAAAAATGGAGCTGGAGGAATCAGACGCCCAGACTTCAGACTATACTACAAAATGACAGTAATCAAGGCAGTATGGTACTGGCACAAAAACAGAAATATAGATCAATGGAACAGGAGAGAAAGCCAAGAGATAAACCACACACAAATGGTCACCTTATCTTTGATAAAAGAGGTAAGAGTATACAATGGAGAAAAGACAGCCTCTTCAATAAGTGGTGCTGGGAAAACTGGACAGCTACATGCAAAAGAATGAAATTAAAACACTTCCTAATACCATACCCCAAATAAACTCAAAATGGATTTAAGACCTAAATGTAAGGCCAGACAGTATAAAACTCTTAGAGGAAAACATAGGCTGCACACTCTATGACATAAATCACAGCAAGATCCCTTTTGACCCACCTCCTAGAGAAATGGAAATAAAAAACAAAAATAAACAAATGGGACTTAATTAAATTTAAAAGCTTTTGCACAGCAAAGGAAACCATAAACAAGATGAAAAGACAATCCTCAGAATGGGAGAAAATAGTTGCAAATGAAGGAACTGACAAAGGATTAATCTCCAAAATTTACAAGCAGCTCATGCAGCTCAATATCAAAAATACAAAAACCCAATCGAAAAATGGGCCGAAGACCTAAATAGACATTTCTTGAAAGAAGGTATACAGATTGCCAACAAACACATGAAAACATACTTAACATCACTAATCATTAGAGAAATGCAAACCAAAACTACAATGAGGTATCACCTTGCACCAGTCAGAATGACCATCATCAAAAAGTCTACAAACAGTAAGTGCTGGAGAGGGTGTGGTGAAAAGGGAACCCTCTTGCACTGTTGGAGGGAATGTAAAGTGACACAGCCACTATGGAGAACAGTATGGAGATTCCTAAAAAAACTAAAAATAGAATTACCATACGACCCAGCAATCCCACTACTGGGCATGTACCCTGAGCAAACCGTAATTCAAAGAGTCATGTACCACAGTGTTCATTGCAGCACTATTTACAATAGCCAGGACATGGAAGCAACCTAAGTGTCCATCGACAGATGAATGTATAGAGAAGATGTGGCACATATATACAATGGAATATTACTCAGCCATAGAAAGAAACAAAATTGAGTTATTTGTAGTGAGGTGGATGGACCTAGAGTCTGTCATACAGAATGAAGTAAGTCAGAAAGAGAAAAGCAAATACCATATGCTAACACATATATATGGAATCTAGAAAAATAAATGGTTCTGATGAATCTGGGACAGGACAGGAATAAAGACACAGACTTAGGGAATGGACTTGAGGACACGGGAAGGGGGAAGAGTTAGCTGGGACAGAGTGAGAGAGTAGCACTGACATTTATACACTACCAAGTGTAAAATAGATAGATAGTGAGAAGCAGCTGTATGGCACAGGGAGATCGGCTCGGTGTTTTGCAACCACCTAGAGGGGTGGGATAAGGAGGGTGGGAGGGAGACACAAGAGGGAGGGCATATGGGATATATATATGCATATAGCTGATTTGCTTTGTTATACAGCAGAAACTAACACAACATTGTAAAGCAATTATACTCCAATAAAGATGTTTAAAAAAATAAAAATGAAGAAATTGGAAGACACATGAGAGTTATACAGGCTAAAGAAAGGAGTGAACAAATAATAATGAAAAATAGAGAAAATAGAATAATAGACATTTATATACTGAAAATTTTTACTGAAATGTATTTGGTATTCCAGAAGAAAAGAGAAAGAGAATGGAGGTGAAGTAATATTTGAAGAGATAATGTTTACAAGTGTCTGAAAACTGATGAAAAATATCAACAACATATTCAAGATATTCTCAACAAAAAGGAAGATAAATACAAGGAAATTATACCTATGCAGCTTATAGTTAAACTACTGAAAACTAACGACAAAAAGAAAATCTTAAAATCCAAAGGAACAAAGGCACCACTACCTTTAATTTCATTGATTTTGTCTACTGATGTCCTGTTTTCAATTTCATTGATTTCTGTTCAAATTCTTATTGTTTCTTCTCTTCTGCTTATTTTGGATTTAATTTGATCTCTTTTTTTCTAATTTCCTAGTGTGGAAACTTAGATTACTTATTTTAGATCTTTCTTCTTTTCTAATATGTGTATTCAATGCTATAAATTTCCCTCTAACCTCTGCTTTTACTGATTCCCACAAATTTTGATAAATTGTGTTTTCCTTTTCATTTAGTTCAAAATACTTTTTAATTTCCCTTGAGATTACTTCTTTGATCCATGTGTTAAGAAATTAATTACCACATATTTTGGGATTTTCCACTTTTCTTTCTGTTATTGATTTCTAGTTTATTTCATTGTGGTGTAAGAGCAGACACTGTATGATTTTCAGTCTTTTAAATTTGTTGAGTGTTTATGGCACAGAATATGGTCTATCTTGGTGAACACTCTTTTTGAGCTTGAGAAGAATGTGCATTCTGCTGTTAAATAGCCTATAGATGTTAATTATATCCAGCTGATTGATGCTATTGTTGACTTCAGCCTTATCCTTACTGATTATCTGCCTGTTGTATCTGTCCATTTCTGAGAAAAGGGTATTGAAATCTCCAACTGTGAGCGTGGCTTCATTTATTTCTCCCTGCAGTTCTATTAGCTTTTGTCGCATTGTTTGATATGGTCAGTGCACACACATTTAGGATCATTATATCTTCTAGAAGTGACCACTTTGTCCCTGTGTAATACCTTTTTTTACTTTGATGACTTCACTTGCTTTGAAGGTGGCTCTGTGTGAAATTAATATAGTTATTCCTTCTTTCTTTCAATTAGAATGGTATATTTTTCTCTATCCATTTACTTTATATATATATATATATATATATATACATATTTATAATGTCTCTATATTTAAAGTGAGTTTCTTCTAGACAACATATTTGGGGTTTATTTCTTATCTACTCTGAAAATTTCTTTCATTTGGTTCATTTAGACCACTGATATTACCCAAGTGATTATTGATATATTTGAGCTAATATCTACCATGTCCATTACTGTTTTCTATTTATTGCCCTTGTTCCCTATTCCTATTTTTGTCCTCCAGTCTTTTTCTGCCTTTTGTGGCTTTAATTGATCATATTTTTATGATTCCATTTTCTCTACTTTCTTAGCATATCAATTATACTTTTTTTCTTAACATTTTTTAGGGGCTGCCTTGGAGTTTGCAATATACATTTATAACTAATCCAAGCCCACTTTCAAATAACACTATACTATTTCACGAGTAATGTGAGTACCTTATAACAAAATAAGCCTAATTTCTCCCTCTCATCCCCTGTATTGTCATTGTCATTCATTTCATGTGTATATAAATGTACATAAACATAGGTATATATATAAGCATACAAAATTGGATACATTGTGGTTATTATTATTTTGAACAAACATATTGTTAGATCAATTAAGAATAAGAAAAATGAAAGTTTTAAATTTTCCTGCACTTATTCCTTCTTCAATGTTCTTTTTTCTATGTAGATCTGAGTTTCTGACCTATATTATTTTCCTTCTCTCTACAGAATTTCTTTTAACATTTCTTGCAAGGCAAGTCTACTGGCAACAAATTCTCTCAATTTTCATTTGTCTGAGAAAGTCTTTATTTTGCCTTCACTTTTGAAAGAAAATTTCTCAGGGCACAGAATTCTAGGTTGGTGGTTTTCTTCTCTCAACACAAAATAATTCACTCTACACCTTTCTTCATTGCATGTTTCTAAAAAGAAGTCAGATTTTTATCTTTGTTCTTCTATAGGTAAGATTTTTTTCCCACTAGTTTCTTTCAGGATTTTTTAAAACAATTCATTAGCATTTGAAAATTATATGCCTAGGTATAGGTTTTTAAAAATATATTTACCCTTCTTGGTGTTCTCTGAGCTTCTTGGACCCATGGTTTGGTGTCTGACATTAATTTGGGGAAATTCTCTGTCATTATTGTTTCAAATATTTCTTTTGTTTCTTTCTCCTTCTGGTATTTTCATTATGTGTTTGTTACAATCTTTGTAGTTGTCCCACAATCCTTGGATATTCTGTTCTGCTTTTTCATTCCTTTGTTCTTTTTGCTTTTTTGGGTTTTGAGGAGTCTATTGTTATATCCTGTAGCACAGAATTTCTTTCCTCAGCTGTGTCCAGTCTACTAGTAAGCCCATGAAAGGCATTCTTCATTTCTGTCACAGTGGTTTTTTTTGTTTGTTTTTATTTTTTATTCTCTAACATTTCTTTTTGGTTCTTTCTCAATATCAATATTTCTACTGTTCTGTTTATATAGCTCATCTGTTCTTTAATGCTGTCTACTTTACCTATTAGAACACTTCATATATAATCATAATTGTTTTAAATTCTTGTTCTGATAATTCCAACATCCCTGTAATGTCTGGTTCTTTTGCATACTCTGTGCTTTTAAAATGTGTGTGTGCATGTGTGTGTGTGTGTGCGTTTTATATTTTGTTATGCCTTGTAATTTTTTCTTGATAGCTGGATGTGATATAAAGAGTAGAAGGAATTGCTGTAAATAAGACTTTAGTAATGCGGTGGTGAGATTTGGGAGAAGGGGAAGTATTCAATAGTCTTATGATTAAGTCTGAGTCTTTAGTGCGCCTATGCCTCTGGACTGTAAACTTCACAAGAATTTCTCAGTTTATTTCTTCCCCTATAGGTGGGAAAGGGTGGCTAGAGTGGGCTGGAGTTGTGTATTTCCCTTCCACCAGGTCAGTTAGGCTCTGATAATACCTCGGCAATTTAGGCTTTTTTAAAATTAACTTCCCTGAGGGCAAACATTGTTCAGAAGAACAGAGAGTTCTGGTATATTTTTAAATGGTTCCTTTTCCCCTTTCTCTGCCAGAATCATGAAGGGATTTTTCTCCAACATATACTGTGAGAACCTGGTAAAACTCAGAAAACTCTGCCTCATCCCCCATGACTAGTCTCCGTGGGTTTTTAATACTCAGACTTGTCCACACTGAGCCACTGGAAATTTGTCAATTACAGTTCAGATTCTCCTATCTCATCACTGTTCCCTGTGGCAATTTCAGCTTGTAAGCTTCTGTTCTGGTAAGCCATGATTCCCTGTATTAACCTGTTTGTCTCTCCAGTATTGAGGGTAGAGATTTGCCGTATTTCCTCACCTCTCTTAAGGATTCTAGAACAGTTTTTGATTTTTTTTTTTTTACTCTGTTCAGCTTTTTACTTGTTGTTAGGGTAGAGTGATGACCTCCAAGCTCCTTATATGCAGACCCAGAAACCAGAAGTTGGCATGCTACCTTTAAAGAAACAAACTTGGGCTTCCCTGGTGGCGCAGTGGTTGAGAGTCCGCCTGCCGATGCAGGGGACACTGGTTCGTGTCCCAGTCTGGGAAGATCCCACATGCCACGGAGCGGCTGGGCCCGTGAGCCATGGCCGCTGGGCCTGCACGTCTGGAGCCTGTGCTCCGCAACGGGAGAGACCACAACAGTGAGAGGCCCGCATACCGCAAAAAAACAAAAAAAAAAAACAAAATAATAAAGAAACAAACTTGATAATTGATACCTAATTAGAAAATATGGATAGTACAGAAAAAATGGAAGTGTCTTTAAAGTGTTGAAAGAAAACTAGTAAACTAGAGTTCTGTTATCAGAGTAAACAAACTCAAAAACAGTATGAAATAATGATTTCAGACAAAAACAGAGAATTTGTTGCTACAAAATCTACCCTAAAAGAAATATCAAAGACAGTTTTAGATACAGACACCAAGGAGAACAGTATGGATGTTCCTTAAAAAACTAAAAATAGAACTACCATATGACCTAGCCATCCCACTACTTGGCATATACCCTGAGAAAACCATAATTCAAAAAGACACATGCATCCCAATGTTCATTGCAGCACTATTTACAATAGCCAGGACATGGAAGCAACCTAAATGTCCATTGACAGAGGAATGATGTGGTACATATATACAAAGTAATATTACTCAGCCATAAAAATGAATGAAATTGGGTCATTTGTAGAGATATGGATGGACCTAGAGACTGTCATACAGAGTGAAGTAAGTCAGAAAGAGAAAAACAAATATTGCGTATTAACACATATATGTGGAATCTAGAAAAATGGTACAGATTAACCTATTTGCAGAGCAGAAATAGAGACAGAGACATAGAGAACAAACATATGGACACCAAGGAGGGAAAGGGGGGGTGGGGTGAATTGGGAGATTGGGATTGAAATATATACACTACTAAGTATAAAATAGATAACTAATGAGAACCAGCTGTATAGCACAGGGAACTCTACTTAATGCTCTGTGGTGACCTAAATGGGAAGGAAATCCAAAAAAGAGGGGATATATATATACATATGGCTGATTCACTTTGCTGTATAGTAGAAACTAACACAACATTGTAAAGCAACTATACCCTAATTAGAAAAAAAAAAAAGAATAGTACTTTTAGCAGAAGTGCAAAGAAAGAGCAAAGGACCCTGCAGTAAGTACATTGGAAAGGCTAATTAGTATGACTAAAAAAACCCAGTAAGTTTAACATGATTTTCTCAATAGCTTACAGCATAAACAGGCAAATATCATTGAGGATATAGGCTATCTTAAAAACACAATAAATATCCTTAGAACATTACATTTTGCAAAGAAAGAACTTGCATTATTTTCAATTTATTTAATTTATTTTAATCTAATTTAGTTTTAAACTTTTTTCAAATTCATCTATATTTTTAATTTCATTGGCATAAAATTTTTATATTATTGTTTTTAATATTTGTATAAACTCTAGTTATGTCCCTATTTCCTTCTTGCTACTGTTGAGTTATACTTTTCTTCTTTCCTTTTTTTTTGTGGTACGCGGGCCTCTCACTATTGTGGCCTCTCCTGTTGCGGAGCACAGGCTCTGGATGCGCAGTCTCAGCGGCCATGGCTCACGGGCCCAGCCGCTCCGCGGCATGTGGTATCTTCCTGGACCGGGGCACGAACCCATGTCCCCTGCATCGGCAGGCAGATTCTCAACCACTGTGCCACCAGGGAAGCCCTCTTCTTTCCTTGATCAAACATGGTAGAGGATTATCCATTTAATTTACCTTTTGAAAGATATAATTTTATGTCTGACACTTTTTCTATTGTATGCTTATTTACTATTTCATGGGTCTGTGTTTTTATGCTTATTATTTTCACCCTCTTTTTTCTTCAGGTAATTTCCTGCTCATTCCCTTAATCTCTTAAGATGAAAGATTAAAGCATTGATATTTCAGATTTTTTTTTTGTCTAATATATAGGTCTATGATAGTTCCTCTAAGAACTGATTCAGCTATATCACAATAAACATACTATCATAAGTCAATTAAAAACATTTTCTAACGCATATTATCACTTTTACTTGTTAAATTAAAAAACAAACTGATGATAGGCACAAATTTTCATATCAGAACACAAAAATCAAAAATTATAAGAGACCAAAAAAATGAGCTGAGCACCATCAAAATTGGAATATTTTGCTTTTCAATAATCGTTTTTATGAAAATAAAAGGGAAGTCATAAACTAGGTAAAAATATCCACAATACCTATATCTGACAGTGGTTTAGTATTTAAAATACATGTAGAATTTTTAAATATGAAGAAACACTATCTAGTTTAAATTGGAACAAAATATTTGAATAGACATCTCACTAAGAATACCCACACAGGTGTGTGTGTTCACAGACACACATAATACAGAGTTTATTTTCACTACTGTGATAGTTATGGTCTGTAAAATCTCCAGAAATTTTGAAATAGAAAATATTGAATGATTGCTCCTACTGGAAATACAGAGTTAGTTTCCTGTGAGCCTTTAATCACAACAGTTTCATCAACTGAATTAATAAATAACCTTTTTTTATGTGTGTTTCTGTTTAAAGATGCCTACTCAATATATATTGTTCCTTCACTCACATTAAATTCACAGCCAACAGCACTTGAATTCACGCATGAATGAAGCTTACCCAACAAGTATTTTTTCTGTAAGGTATATCACAGCCTTCTTGCAATTAGTAACACAGTACAACACTTCAGCACTACAGCTGGTGGAATTTTAAACAGCAAAATCATCAAACAGCATAAAAATGAAAAAAATCATAGCACTAAATAGGTTGTGTAATGGACATCACACTGTTTACAGTATGGGAAATGAAACAAGTAAGCAGAGTATTGTTTTGTTTGCCTTCACCAAGGAACATGCATGTTGCGAGATTAAAATTTTTCACAGCTCTTCACATGACTGTGAGTATTGATTTTGGGGTTACAAATAAATTTTACCTAATAGGAGATTTCACAAATATGAATTTTTGAATAATGAGAATTGGCTGTATATATGTGTGTGTATCATATATATATATTTTATAGTACATATATATGTATACTTTTTATGTCATATATAATTAAAATATATAAGTATATATATAACTATATATAAGCTCATTAAAAATTACCTATTATAATTATTCATCAAGAAAATTCATATTAATACTACAGTGAGATTATACAGTGGACTATATGCCACTAGAATGGCTAAAATTAGAAAACACTGGTAATACTGAGTGGTGGTGAAGACATAAGAGAACTAGAACCCATTTATTACTAGTAGGAATATAAAATACTACACACATTTTGGAAAATATTGTAGTCACTTTAAAAATTAAATATAAAGGGGCTTCCTTGGTGGCGCAGTGGTTGAGAGTCCACCTGCCGATGCAGGGAACACGGGTTCCTGCCCCAGTCTGGGAAGATCCCACATGCCACGGAGCAGATAGGCCCGTGAGCTATGGCCGCTGAGCCTGCGCGTCCGGAGCCTGTGCTCCGCAACGGGAGAGGCCACAACAGTGAGAGGCCTGCGTACCGCAAAAAAAAAAAAAAAAAAAAAATTAAACATAAAAATTACCTTATAACTCATCATTTCAACTATTAGGTATTTATGTAAAATAAATGAAAACATGTTCTTAAAAAGATTTTTATAAAAATGTTCATATCAGCTTTATTCGTTATAGCCCAAATCTGGAAACAACTCAAATGTATGTTAACATTTGAATGGATAAACAAATTGTGATATATCCATAAAATGGAATAATATTCAGCCAGAAAAAGGAACAAACCACTGATACATACAACAACATGTATCTCAAAGCTTTTTACTAAGACAAAGAATCCAGATAAGAAAGAATACAAATGAGAACAGGTAAAGTAACGTGATTTTGATAGAAATATTACCAGTGATTGTCTGAGGCTGGGGTAGGGGAGTGATTGGCTGCAGAGGGACAGGACAAAGTTTTTGGGGGCAATGGAAATATTCTGTATCTTTACCATACTAATGGTTTTGCTGATATGTACATTTATCATAGTTTATCCAACAGTACACTTAAAATGAATGCTTCTTATTGAATGTAAAGTATATATTAATAAATTTATATGAAAAAAACAGGGGACTGTAATCTACTTGACAGGACATTCACAAAAGTAGAAATTAAAATAGTATAACATGAAAATATACTCAAAATCTTTGTTAATCAGTCAAATTCCAATTTCCACCATAAAGATACTATAAAGATACTATTACACATCTAAAGGATTTAGAAAAATTAAAATGTCTGACAATATTAATATTGGCAAATATATAGAGGAATTTGAAACACTGTAGGTAAATTTATCATTGATACATCCACTTTGGCAAACAGCTCATTGCCATATAGTAAATTTTAAGATCTACATGGCTTTGACATATCAATCCTTAGAAAAAAATTTTTGTTCACCACACCAACAAAAATATGCAAGCATGTTCAAAATACCATTGTTTTTTAATAGTTCAAAACTGGAAACAAGTTAATAGTTGATTAATTATTTCATAGAATATTTTATAGCAATAGAAAATCTTTAGCTACAAACATCAACATGGATGTATTCCACAAAACTAACATAGAGAAAAAGAATGAGGTCACCAAAAAATACATAAAGTATGATTTCAGATTTTTTAATATAAACTTTAAAAATATTAAAATAATTGTCGTGGTACATACATATGCAATGATATTATAAAAGGTTAAAGGTTAAGATATGATATACCTAAAAGCTGCATTAGTGCTTAATTCTAGGAGGAGGTAGAGGGATGTAATATGGTGAGATATAAAGATTATTGACAATAAAAGAAAAAAAATGAAGATTTTTGACAATACCCAATTTCTAGCCAATGATGTTGAATAGAAGTGTAGTTAGTTTAAACTTTACACTATAGTTTTATTGCATATCACACACATAACACACGCACACACACACAATAGTAAAATAAACCCCTATCAGATATACTATATGAATATTCTACTGCCCTGAAGAACACAATAAGAGAATAAAATGTGTCTTGCTACATGTAAAATAGAGAAGTAGTTTTTGTTTTTGTTATTCTTTAGAAAGGGAGTTCCATCATCCCTAAAAATTGATACCAATAGGGAAGTAGCACTGGACTAGGTGGATTAACTCCCGAGATAAGAAAATAAAGAGAAAAAGAAGATGTTAGGAGAGAAGAGGAGATAGCATTGTCAGGCTCTAAACACTCCAAGTTCTAGATGTGTCTGCTATATACTTTCCTCTTGATCAGAACTATCAATTATGTTTCCTGTGTACCAGAGTTAAAGATGAGAAGAAATTGGTAATATATAGTTTGGTTAAAAAATAAGACCTAGTATTAATCATCTGTTGCCGTGATAATGCTGTATAATAGACTACAGCAAAATCCAGTAAGTTAAAATATCAAGGAGATACGTATATATATATATATATATATATATATATATATATACACACACACATTTTTTTCACTATATATATATATATATACACATATATATATATATATATATATATACACATATATATACATACACACACACACACACACACACACATTTGTTTTTCATTCTCTAGTATGCAGGTCAGATAGAACAGCTTTGCTTTAAGCTGTACGTCCACATTTTGAGTTGGATTCTCATCTGCATCTAAGATTCTTATCTCCAAATTCCCCTCAGATCAGAATCAGACTCTAACTAGAATATATTCTTCTCATGGAGGATCACAAATGCACAAGGGGCTTGTTAGTTCATACAGGTACGTTTAATCAGTCTGCTTGTACCAACTGGCTAACATTTCATTAGCTAAAAGTTAGTGTGTCAGGGTACTATCTCTTGTCCCAACGGAGTTATAGGGAAGTATATATTGGCCGAATAACAATAATACAACTTCTCAAAGATGTAAATTACATATAGTTGAGAAGTTAGGTCAAAGTTTGTAAAGATAAGACAGTATTTGACTTTCATTATCATGATTAATTATACTTTGAAACAGAATAATAAGGAATATATTAGTGACATATACCTATACATATATATTAATTTTAAAAGAATATTATAGGTTATACACTTCTAGTAAATATATAATATGACATTTTTGAAGTTTTAGTTACTTCAAAAATGTCATACTTTAATAAAATTTAAAATTCATAGTACATTATTAAAGCAAAAATTAACAAATTTGAATAATTGTGTAAGTGTTCATACTTCTCTAAGGAGTTAAGAAAAGTTTTAGACAGGGAAAAAGAGATATATGCACATATGCACAACAGTATAATGATCATTTTCAATAAAACTTCAGATCATAATAGCTAAAAAGATTAATGGGGTAGACATCTGAAATAACATGACTGTATTAACTTCCAATATTTTTCTAATATTACCCAGGTAAAGTGTGTTACTCAGATTTTGGATTTAAGGAAATTTAAGGTAAAATTACTAAAATTCTGTCAGAATGGCTTATTAGTTATCTAGGTGAGGGCAGGTATTAATCAATTCTATCGGTAAAGAGATAAAAATATACAGAGCTGACTCTGGTTTGCCATGTGAGTCAGATTCATAGCAGTCATTGGTTATAGAGACAATCTCCTTGTCTGCTACCAATGACTATTCATCTTTAAAGTTTCCTTTCAATTAAACCTGCTTGGAGATATCTTATCTTTTGCACAAGGAGAACTATTTATCTTTTAGTCTCAAAGACCATAATATACTTTCTGTACTCATGAAAGTGTATACAATTTACTGTACATGTATAATAAGATTAAACAGTAAGCTTTGGCAAAACAGGGACTGTATTTTATTTCACTTTATATGCTATTGTCCTGCATAGATGAGATCCTTAGAAAATGCTAACTGAAAGAAACTGTATATAAATTCCTGAATGTGGACAAGAATATACACATACAGTAAAGTTCACTAGAGGAAGAGAATATCACGTGGGGAAAATTTTTAAAGAAGTAGAAAGGGAACTGTATGCCATTTTTCTATTTTCACATCTAAGATAATGTAACATTATAGTATTGAATTATTGGATGGTTCTACACAATGATGAAACCTAAATAATCAAAGCTAAAGGTTTGAATTTTTCAGGGAACTCAGAGAATTCAGGATGGCATCCATACACATTAGAGGAAAGATTCATTTTATTTTAAGGGATCCCAGTAAATTAGCTTTGCATATTTTGATTCACATTCTTCATAATTTATATGGTGTTTTGGTTTGGGGTTTTGTTTTTTTTGGAGGCAGTGTGAATTGGTGCCTGAAGCCTGGTTCAGACATTCTCCCTCTTTCTTTTCTTACTTTCATGAAATTTCTATTGTGTTCTATTACTATGGTGGAGGACTTCTCTTTTTTATCAACATGTTTTTAATATTGATTGTATGTTACAATGATAATATTTTGGATACATTGGATCAAATAAAACATAGTATCATACTTAATTTATCTCTTTCTTATTACATTTTTAATAAAGCTACTGGAAAATTTTAAACTTCACTTGTGACTCAAGTTATATTAAAAAAATTACTTTATTGAGATATAACCAACACATAACACTGTGTACATTTAATGTGTACAAAGTGATTTGATATTCTTATATATTGTAATATGATTACTACCAAAGTTTTAGGTAATACCTCTGTCATGCCACATAATTATTATTTCTAATTTGTAGAGAGAACATATAAGAAATAGTTTCTTAACAAATTTGAATTATATAATACAATAATATTGACTAGTCAATAGGCTGGATCACATGGTACTTACATTTTTAATTTTTGAGAAACATTTGTACCATTTTCTATAGTGATTGAACAACTTACATTCTCACCAACAGTGTACAAATGTTCCCTTTTCTCCACATCCTCACCAGCACTTTTGTCTTCCTGATGATAGCCATTCTAACAAAGATGAGTTGATATTTCATTGTGGTTTTTGTTTGCATTTCCCTGATACTGATTTGGGGCATCTTTTTACGTACCTGTTGGCCATTTGTACATCTTTGAAAAAATATATATTCAGTGCCTTCCTCTCCCCATTTTTTAATCACAGTTTAGGTTTTCTTGTGATTGAGTTATATGAGTTCTTTTTATATTTTATATGTTAACCTCTTATCAGATATATGGTTTGCGAATATTTTCTCTCACTGCATAGGTTGTCTTTTCATCTTGTTGATTGCTTTACTATGCAGAAGCTTTTTAGTTTCACATAGCCCCACTTGATTTTTACTTTTGTTGCTTTTGCTTTGAATATCATCTCCAAAAAGTCATTGCCAAGACCAATGTATAAAAGGATCTTCTTCCCTCTGTTTTCTTATAGTAAAGTCTTTAATCCATTTTGATTTTACTTTTTTAAAGTCTACTTTTTTCTAGTAGGAGTACAGCTACTTCTGCTTTCTTTTGGTTATAATTTGCTTGGAATATCTTTATATCCCTTCACATAAAGTCTATGTGTGTCCTTAAAGCTGGCATGAGTCTCTTTTAGGCAGCATATAATTAAAAAAAAAACAGCCAGCCACTCTGTGCTTTTTGATTAGATAATTTAATCCATTATATTTAGAGATATTATCGACCTGCAGAGACTTAATACTGACATCATTAACATTTTCTGGCTGTTTTGTAGTTCTCTTCTTTATTTTCCCCTCTATTTCTGCCTACCTTTATAAATTGGTGATTTTCCAGATGGTATGCTATGTTTCTTCTTTATCTTTTGTGAATCTACTATAGGTATTTGCTTTGTGATTATCATAAGGCTTATGTACATAAAATATCATACTGATAAAATAGTTCATTTTACACTGATAGTAAGTTAATTTCAATTGCATAGAAAAGCTTGAAGGTTTTCCTCCCACTTTTAAAAAAATTTTGATGTTACAATTTATCTCTTTATATTGTATATTTGTTAACAAATTATGGTAGCTATAGTTATACTCTTTAACTTTTATATTATAGTTAAGTGGCTAACACTCCGTGTTACAGAATTAGAGTTTTCTAAATCTGACTGTATATTTACCTTTACCAGTATGCTGTATATTTTCCTATGTTTTTATGTTATTAAATAGCATCTTTTCATTCTGTTTGAAAAGCTGAAATGCTTATCTGGATAGTTTTTATTTCTTTCATATCTGAAGGATAACTTTGCTGAACATTTTATTCTTGGTTGGCATTTTTTTTTTATTTTAAAACTTTGAATATATCATTCCACTCTCTCCTGGTCTAAAGGTTTTTGCTGAGAAATCTGCTGATAATTTATTGGGAGTTTCTTTGAAGGTTACAATCTTTTTTCTCTTTTGCTTTTAGGATTCTTTGCTTTTTATTTTTGAGCATTTCATTATATTGTGTCTTGAAGAAGTTGTTTTTGCATTGAGTTAATTTGGGTGAAGTATTAGCTTTGTAAACTTGATGTCCAAATCTCTCCCCAGGTTTGGGAAGTTCTCAGCTATTATTTCTTTAAATAAAATTTCTGCACCCTGCCACTTTTCTCCTTCTGAAACTCCAGTTTTTCTAATATTTGATGGTGTCCCATAGATCACATAGGTTCTCTTCACTCTTTTTCATTCTTTTAAAATTTTTTTCCTTTGATTGGGTTGTTTCTAACTTCTTATCTCCAGATAAGAAGTTTACCTTCTGTTTGCTCTATTTTGCTGTGATTTTTCATTTCATTCACTGAATTCTTCAGCTCCAGAGTTTCTGCTTGATACTTTTTAATGATTTCTATATCTTTGTTAAATTTCTTATTTTATGTATTGTTTTCCTGACTTTTTTGAATTGTCTTTTTGTGTTGTGTATTTTCTTCAAACCAGCTATTTTGAAATATCTTTCAGATAAATCACAAAAGTTTGTGTCTTTGAGTTTGGTGGATTATTATTATCTTTTGGTGAATACATGTTGCCTTGATTCTTCACGTTTCTTGGAGTTTTGCACTCACTGTTTTCACATTTGAAGCAGTGGTCATGTCTTCAAATCTTTACCAGTTGTTTTCAGATGGGAGATATTTTCCAAAAAATATTCATTTGCATAAAGTATTTTTATGTATTTTAAAATATTATGCTTTAAATTGTGTATAACTAGTTTTGCTGGTTTTTCACCTCTATGAAATGATATAACACATTAATAACGTTTTAAAATATGATTTTTAAACATGATATTTCAGGGATTCAGCCATGTCATTGGTGTCCCTGCAGTTCATTCACTTCCATTTCTGTGTTATATGTCATTTTGTTAATAGGTCACGATGTATTGATATACATTTGACTTGTTTGAAAGAATTTTCATTTAAAAAAGATTATCCAATGAATATGTTTCCTAAATCATATATGCTTGGGTTCAAGGGAGAGTCATTTAAGTAAAATTTGTGATTCATCTCCAATTTTAGATGATGCCGAGTGGTTTCATAAAATGTTGTCCAGTTTAGACTTCCATCAGTGGTATGTAGATTTTTCACATCCTTTCTGCTACCTTGTATTTTAAAACTTGTTAATTTTGGACAAATCTAATGTTTCTAAAGCAGTACTTCATTTTTCTCTTAATTCTCATACTTCTGCTCACTACATAGATTTAATATATTTTTATATGTTTGTCACCATTTGTGGTCCTCTTTTCTGAAATTCATCACATTTTAAAGTTTGTTTTAATTTTGTAAAATATTTTCTTATATTCAAAACCAATATATATATTCTCATAACCCTTTATAACTTAGATACATTGCAACATTTCCAACTTCAACTTGACTAACTCCTGTTTATTTCTTTTCAAAAACTAAATCTCTTCCCTTTTATGTGGTAAAATTCATTAATTATTATTCTGATTTGTATACTTTCTGTTTCTTATGATAGAAATCCTATCATAACCCAAGACAAATGGAATTTCTACCATAGTCAAAGTTTATATAGTTTACAAATAACATTTAAATATTTAATCTATTAGTAATTAATATCTGTGTAGAGTATGAGGGGTGATTTCATTCTCTTTTCCTTTCCCTTCCATAAGAATAACCTATTTTACTACCACCAGTTTTAGGATAGTCCTTTCTTTTTCAGAAATCTTCAAAACCACCTTCCATGTGTCTAGGATGTCATAGGTTTATTTCTAGGATCTTCAGCCTCTTCCAATGGCCGATTTTTTTTATCCCTACCTTAATACCACACTCTCTTTTTTTTGCATTAAAATTTTTTAATTGATATATAACACTTAGAAAAGTGCACAGATTTTGTTCATCTTGTTAAATGATCACAAAGAGAATGTAGCCATGTAACCACAACCCAGCTCAGGAAATGAAACTATTAAATTTTTCCTTTTCTGATCGCTACTCTTCCCTTCTGCTCAAAGGTAACAAATATCCTTGACTTCTAATACCAGATGTTTGTTTTGACTGTTTCTGAATTTTATATAATTGGAATTAGACTATGTTTATCCTGGTGTTGGACTTATTTTGTACATATTATGTTTGTGAGATTCATCCAAGGTATTTTGAATACCTTGTAATTCACTCATTTTCATTGCTAGTATTGCATTGTATGACTGTATATACTCAATTTGTGTATCCAATCCATTGTGTCAATAGAAATTTAGATTGTTTTTAGTTTGGGGCTATGAAAATATTCTTTTGCATGTCTTGGTGTCCAGGAGCACATATTTTTGTTCTGTATAGTCTTAAGAATTAAAGTGGTGAGTCATGGGGGTATGAACACATCCAGCTTTTGTTGATAGTTCCAAAAAGTTTTCCAAAATAGTTGGCTTGATTTGCAATCCCACCAGCAGTGTATGAGAGTTCCAGTTCCCTCACTTGCTTACCAATATGAGGCATTCTCTATCTTTTAAATTTAACAATTCTGGTGAGGGTATAGTAGTATATCGTGTTTTAAAATTTGTTTTTCCCTGATGACTAGTGAAGTTGAACGCTTTTCAAATAAATTTATTGGCCATTTGGATATCCTCTTTTGTGAAGTCTCTGTTCTAGTTTCTTGCCCATTTTTTTCTGTTGGGTTGTCTGTCCTTTTGCTTGTATATAAGGACATGTGTGTGCTTGACACACTCTTGTCTTAACAGTTTTATAATGTCTTGATATTTGATAAGCATATCAAATATTCTTCTCATGATAGGTCCTCATGTGTTTCTTATTCAGGAATACTTTGGTTCATTTTGCCCATTTCCTCTTTCACAAAAGTATTAGTGTCTTTGTAAAAACTGTTTGAGGTACTAACTCAAATTTCAGTAATTTTACATATAAATTTGGGAATGACTGCTGTCATTACAATATTAACTCTGTCTAGTCATGACCATAATTTATCAGAAAATACATTTAGACATTATTGTGGCTTTTAATAATGCTATAATTTCTCTATAAAGGTCCTGTACACATTATAGTATATTTATTTTTATGTACTTGAATTTTTATATGAATGTGAAGTTATATTTTTAAATTTATGGTTCTGAACTCTATTTATTTATTTATTCTTAGTAAGGAGAGACTATTTGAAAATATTATTGTAGGGGTGGAAAAAACTATTGCCATAGGGAGAATGCAAGTGTGTAAATAGTTGGGCAGAAAGTGGTTTTCTTTCATTGAGAGAGGTAAACAAGGCTAGAAAGAACTGCATATGGGAAAGTAGGATGAAAGGGTGGCATGATTGGATAGCAGATCAGAGAATATTTTACCCTTAGTGCAGCCAATTCTCAGGAAAGGCTGTATGCTGGTTCAGGCTGAGAGTGGAACAAAATTCAGAGGCCTGAAGGAAGGAGAGAAACTTAACCAGAGTTTGGATAACAAGCATTTTGTCCAATTGATCAGTGGGGATGAAACAGTTCAGCTAATCATTTATGAGGCAAGGAATGGGAATTTGTAGTGCCAGTGTCTACCCTTGTCATAGATAGAAAAAGGGGTATACTTGTCATCTGGGAAAGGGTGGTTTTTTGTGTTGTAAGCTATTTTCCAAGACACTAAAGGATGGAGGATTTCTCCACCGTCACTATTTTCAGGTAATATTCAACACTGTCAATGGTAAAACCTCCAGGATCCAAAGTCACTCAATGGTGACATCCTCGAAGGATGTTGATGGGTGAGTCATATCTTTCCAAGGCCCCTCAATGCACACTCTGCTGAGCATCTACTGGTGGACGTCTGGCTGGGTAGGATTGCTCCTGCCCTTGATGGAAGAGGTCAGAGGCTTTCCAATAACTTGTGAGAGGCTCTCCTGCACTGCAGTCCCTCCAGCTTGGCCATGGCTTGCTTGCTTCGGAGGCGGCCACGAGTGCTTTCACAGCCATCCTGTCGTTTCAACTGGCAAATCACAGGGCTGCACTCATATTCACCACAAGCTTGTAATAACTTGTACTTGTCTCTGGTGGGCCAGACAAGTTGGGGAGGAACAAAGCACTCAAGTGGCATCCTGATTACGCTGCCAGCCTTCTGATAAGACCTTTCTTTGGAAGATATCAGAGGACCCTGTGGTCTCACTTCTTCAAGGAGGTATTCTACCTCATCCATTTCAACTTCCTCTTCCAACTCAGAGTCTTCTGAATCCGCAGGAAGTACAATGGTCAAGGCAGCACTTTTTTCAATAAATAGACTGTCTTAACATTTGAGAAGCTGCTCAGGTCTTTCAGCTTCCTGCCTTTCAGTCTTTTTAATCTTTGCACACCTTTTCAAGTTCTCATTATACACCTCTCAATCTCATCATTCACGATCACTTCATCTTTGTCTGCACTTAATTTCCTATTTGTGACTGGCTTTTTCCATGACCCCTTGGTTTTGCAGTCTGGTGAGGTCCATTCACCTCTGGAGGGCATTTTCTGGGGGAATTTCTCTACTTGTGCTTCATACCAACTCATGTCACACTGGATGCCCTCATCTACTTTGGTAAACTGGGCCAACCAGGTAGGAGAGGACAGGTGCCCCTCACAGTTATTCTCTATCTCACCTTCCTCTTCATCTTCATCCTGGTTCCTACTCCCCATCTGCTCTGCTCCATTTCTCATGTCGCACTGGATACCCTCATCCACTTTGTTGAACTGTGTCAACCAGGTAGGGGAGGAACCGTGCTGCTCATAGCCATTTGTTCTCTACCCCACCTTCATATTCATCTTCATTTTCATCCTGGTTCCTACTCTCCAGCGGCTCTGCTCCATTTCTCATGGCACTCTGCATGCCCTCATCTACTTTGTATAGGGTTGGGGGCAGGGAGGAATAATGACACCCCTCATGGAGGCTATAAGAGTCACCTCTGGAAGGCATTTGCTAGGGGTATTCCTCCAGTTGCATACCCTCAGTTACTTTGTTCGGCAGGGGGGAAGCAGGAGACATTGTAAGGGAGGTATCATACCCCTCACAGAGGTTTTCATAATCATCATCATCAAATTCAAAGAGGTCCCTATACTTCCACCATGGCCAAGTGGTCCCTTTATACTGCTTTCTAATGAGGGCTCAGGGGATTTCCCAGATTGTGCATCATAGCACTGACTATGTCACCCTGGGTGGCCTCATCAGCTTTGTTGATCTGACCTAACCAGGTAGGGAAGGGAACATCTCCCTCAGGTAGCTAATGCTGTCTACCTCTTTCTTTTCACCCATATTCTCAGGGGAAAATGTATTAGCAGGGATACTGGTCACCCTTCCTCGGTCACGGCTGTCACTTTCTGAGTGCACATCTTGTTTTTCATTCAAGTTTTCAGCCTGTTGAGGTTCTGTTTCTGCGTCTTTCATTTTCATTTCTTTCCAATAGCCACCATGTTGCCGGAATTGTGCCATGTTATAAAACATAGGAATCATGGATCTTTGGTTGAGAATTGTGGCCACTGGGGACTGAGGGAAGAGGAAGACAGGATACTCATTGAGCACCACAGGATATGGAAAATACGACTTCCACTTGTGAAACCTGCCTCAGGAACGCATATTGGATTATAGGCAGGATTCCGGTACCAGGGACCCAGGAGAGGCTACCTGGCCATAGGGTGCACATAATCCAGGCTGCTCTAGCTTGATGTCTGTGACTGTGAGCCTTTATGGTGGTGCACGGGACCTGCGCTGGTCTGACCTTGGTGACAAGAGAGCCTATGGTCTGAACTCTTTATTGGTGCTATATTAAATTTCATTATTTTTTAGTGCTTTGAACTTATAGCAAACATTATCAATAGGTTCTGCCATTAATTATAATAAATATCTGAGATAAGTTGAACGTTTTCTGAAGTATTAATGTGATTGGAGTAATGCAGGTTTTGTTTATTCTTTTCCATCTTAATATCTTTCATTTTATATATTTTTCAGGCATTTTTTTTTTTTTTTACTGGCTAGAAATTCCACTACGATGTCATTGGAAGTGATAATAGTTGTATATTTGCCTTGATATGATTTTCAAGAAAACATTTCTACCATTTCAATATTAAGAATAATACTTATTGGGTTTTTGGCTTATACAGTGGTGACCCCTCATGTTCAAAACTGTGCCTCAGGAAGAGTAAACATTTGGCATTAGATAAGTATCTGTTGAATTGATGAATTAATGGAGTAAAAGATATGAGGAATTAGACTAAGGTATCATTTCTTATTTATATAAGATTCATACTTATACATGGTCAGGGATAATATTAAAAAGAACATTTCATAATTCTTATGAAAAAGAGACATTTCTTTGTTACTCATTGTATGTTTAATGGTACATATATATAAGCACCAGTTACCATATCTGATACAGGGAAAACTGGCACTGCCTCTGACGATTATCCAAAGCATGGCTTAAGGTGACTACCACAATTGCAGGGTTCATTTTCCCAGATAGCTTTTCTGTGGACTATAAGAGCTTAACTAAATGTTAGTAACTTGACAAGCTGCACCTGCAAAAGGAATATTTTATTTCTAAATTACTATTCTGTAGACCCCGTAATATTTAATCTTTTAAAGTGCTTTGGTGATTTAGGGTTGATAAAATTGAAATGCATGTTTTCCAGAAGATAGGGACTGAAACCTGTTAAGCCAGAAAACCTAGACCATTACTTTTCCTGTACCATCTGAGGTTTGTGATAGACTTGTGACTGATCCTTTTCCTCAGAGATCATTTCCTGGCTCTGACTGTGTTCAATAAGGTGTAATGTAATTTCCCTGATAATAGGTATTTGTTACTTAGCAACAAATTCTACTTTTATATACTACAATTCATGGTTAATATATCTACACATTCTCTCCAAAAATGAATAGTTATGATATTTTAGTTTGAAATAATACTTAATTTGAACTGAATGTTTTAAAAGTTCAAACAAACTCTGCTAGCAGATCTGCAGAGCTGGAAAAAAAAAAGGATGTTAAATCACAAAATAATCTAAACATAAAATAACATAAATATGTTCAGTTGGAATAAATATCAGTATCTCCAGTCTATGCTGGCTTTTAAACTTTAAGCTGAATAAAGTCAAAATAATCAAAGCACAATTTTTTTTAGGAAATGAACTTCATTTTAGCAGCTTTCTTCAAGTGAGAAATTCAAGTTGAACTGTAAATTTAGAATGACTAAATACTAATGAGGCTGTTTGAATGTTGAATGTGATCTAAGACCACCTCAAAAATATGAGAATATTTGTTAGGAAAGTAGAATTTTCCGGCACTGTGTTTTGTGTGACATTGTATGCATTTTGGCTCAGAAATAAAATAACATATATGATAAACTAGAACCGTTTACAAACCGAACTGTCAGAAAAGAAATAAGGTTGATTCAGAGCAAGTTAAGTTCCCATTACTGTAAAGAATTAATTAAAAACTGGTTGATATTTTGAGAAAAAAGCCAAATAGGAAAATCATGCATTGCTAGAGAGTGTTACATATTAAATACAATTAATACTGATTTTTCAAATTAAAAAATAACAATAATATAAAACCTGCAGGCATTACATTATATCCCCCCAAAATAATTCTCATTAGTTTTTTATAGAAGATGAAGGAGATGAATTACCATTTAAATTTTTTAACAGTGCAACTTTAGTTTTTTGAAACATCAATGATTAAACGTTAAGTACTGTATTTCGCTAGTCATGTAAGAGAGGATACTAAAATTATTGATGAGAAATACCATCTTGTCAACATACCCATTTGATATTTAAAATAGAAATTTATGATTCATAAGCTTCTGGGTTGTCGTGAACTCTTCAAAAAATATATTTAAAGCTAAGATCCTAACCAAGGAAATTGGACACATGTAAATGTGGTTTTAAATTGAGTTTCAGTATTTACATTGCAGAAGTCTAATAATATACAATATTTAATGAAAAAGTATTATAATGTCATTGACATAAAAAACTATTAATCTTGCTTTTCTGATGTAATGATGACTTGAGTATTCAATCTGCTATTTTTCTGCCAATAATATATTTTTAAAATGGAATAAGGAAAGAAAAAGTTATTTAGTTTCTTATTATTCATATCATTAAGCACCATTCATGAGATTTCCTTTAAGCAGAAAGAAGTCAAATTTTTATACAGTACGATGATTTAAAGTAAAATTCTGTGCACTTAAGAGTATATTTTTTTGTTTTGGACCTCTGTTAAAAATGTCAGAGGGTGGATGTGAGGAATGAAATTTGAAAAATGTTAACATTCGATATACTGAAGCTTAGAAGAAAAATCAATTTCCATTGCAAAATTAGAAAAAAACCCAAATTCCATTTCTTATCCTATAATCCTGCTCTTGTCACAATTTTAACTTCTAGCAGTTATCACCAGAATGTTTAAATCATTTTTAGTGTGCCCTAATATAACTTACCACTATATCCTTTAATTTCTTTGCCTAGATACAGTTTATTTGGCGATTATTTGCAAATTAATTATAACACAATTTCATTCTTTATGGTGGTCATTTAGTTATCTTCTTTTTTAATTTTAGAAACAAAGAAAAAATGATGTGTTAAGGAATTCATTTTTCACTAGAACTACTTCATATCTTGTTTTTTCATTTTAGTTACTTTGCATATATATGTAAAACTTACTAAATGATAACTCTTTATTATTATTATATTTTAAAAATTAATGCTATATTTCATTTTATTTATTTTTTCAGTAGTTTTATTTTTCAGTAGTTTTATTTAGATACTGGGTATTTTTAAAATTTTGGCAAAATACACACAGCATAAAATTTACCATCTTAATTATTTTTAATGTACAGTTCAGTGGCAGTAAGTACATTCATGTTGTTATGCAAACATCACCACCATCCATCTTCAGAACTTTATCATGATCTGGAGCAGAAACTCTGTGCCCATTAAACACTAACAACCCATTCCTTCATGCCCAAATCCCCTGGCAACCACCCCTCTACTTTCTGTATCTATGAATTTAACTATTGAAAATGTGAATTAATAATTTTATGTAATTTATGTTCATCTCCCTCATCCCCTACACGTGGGAGTGGGAACACAACTGGATTTCTCTAATCGCTTCACACAGATGTGCTTCATTCTTAGCACCTGCAATGCCTGGCCCATGATGAGGATGGGCAAAACAGGGAGTCAGATTATTCTTGCATTTCAAAAATATTCTCTGAGCCTCAGCAGAATCCAGGTGATGTGATTGGTGCTAGAGACCCATCTGGGGAGAAGACAGCTATGTCCTTTTGGAGCTGAGATTTTGAGCCTCCAGCTTCCGGATTTTCTAACCCGGTGGTCCACAAATGTGATCCTTGGTCCAGCAGTATCAGCCTCAGCTTATTTACAGCAACTGTGAGAAAGAAGCATTGGCTTCATCTATTCTCAACGCTTATATCTACAAGGCCAGTGGGCACCACCAATGCAGGGGACATGATACTGCCCCCGTGTGAACTTCCCACAGTGATCAAGTTGGGTTTCTTCCGTGGCTTTTTGTTTTGCTTTGCTTTGTTTTTACCACATAGTGATTTGATATTTCTGTACATTAATCAAATGATCACCATGATAAGTCACCATCTGTCAGCATACAAAATTATTACAATATTATTGACTATATTCTCTGTGGTGTACATTACATCTCTATGACATTTACTTCATAACTGGAAGTTTGTACCTCTTAATCTCCTCCCCCTATTTCACTCATCCCCCTACCCTCTCCCCTCTGGCAACCACCAGATTGTTTTCTGTATCTATGAGTCTGTTTCTGTTGTGTTATTTTTTGTCCTTTTGTTTTTTCTTTTTTTTGATTCTACATATAAGTGAAATCATATGTTGTATTTATTTTTCTGTCTGACTTATTTCACTTAGCATAATATCCTCTCGGTACATCCATATTGTCACAAATGGCAAGATATTCTTTATTATGGCTGAAAAATATTCCATTGTATATGTACCATTCATCTTCATCAATTATCCATTTATCTATTGATGGACACTTAGGCTGCTTCCATATCTTAGCTATTGTAAATAATGCTATGATGAACACTTTGGTGCATATATATTTTCAAAATAGTAGTTTTACTTTTCTTCAGTAAATACCCAGAAATGGAATTGCTGGGTCATATGGCAGCTATATTTTTAATTTTTTGAGAAAACTCTATATTGTCTTCCATTGTGGCTGCACCAATTTACATTCCCAACAATGCACAAAGGCTGCCTTTTTTTCTGCATCCTTGTAAATACTTGTTATTTGTTGTTTTTTGATGCTACTCATTCTGAAGCGTGTTAGTTGATACCTCATTGTGGTTTTGATTTGCATTTCCATGATGAGTATTGATGTTGAGCATCTTTTCATGTTCCTGTTGGTCATGTGTATGTCTTCTTTGGAAAAAAAATGTCTATTCAGGTCCTCTACTCATTTTTTAATTAGATTGTTATTTTGATATTGAGTTGTATGAGTTCTTTATATATTTTTGATATTAATCCCTTATCAGGCATATCATTTGCAAATATCTTCTCCGATTCAGCAGGTTGTTTTTTTTGTTCATGGTTTCTTTCACTGTACAAAGCTTTTTCAAGTCTTTAATCCATTTTAAGTTTATTTTTTATACAGTGTAAGAATGTGGTCTGGTTTCATTCTTTGGTGTGTATCTATCCAGTTTACCCAAGACCATTTATTAAATAGACACTCTTTTCCCCCACTGTATATTCTTGCCTCCTTTATCATAGATTAATTGACCATAAAAGTATGGATTTCTTTCTAGGCTCTCTTTCTGTTCCATTGATCTATGTATCTGTTTTTGTGCTAGTACCCTGCTGTTTTGATTACTATAGTTCTGCAGTAATTTTTTGAAATCTGGAAGTGTGATACCTCTAGCACTGCTCTTTTCCAAGATTGTTTTGGCTATTCAAGGCCTTTTGTGGTTCTGTACAAATTTTAGGATTATTTGCTCTAGTTCTGTTAAAAATGTCATGGGTATTTTGACAGGGATTGAACTAAATCAGATTTCTTTATGTAGTATACACATTTTTAACAATATTAATTATTCCAATCCATGAGCATAGTATATCCTTCCATTTATTTTTGTAGACTTTGGTTTTTTCTTCATGAACATCTTATAGTTTTCAGAGTACAAGTCTTTCTCACCTCCTTAATTAAATTTATTGCCAGGGTTATATTCTTTTTGATGCAATTGTAAATGGGATTGCTATCCTAATTTTTCTTTCTGATAGTTTGTTGGTAGTGTACAGAAGTGCAACAGATTTCTGTATATTAGTTTTGTATCCTGCAACTCTCCTGAATTCACTTATTAGTTCTAAAAGTTTTTTGGTGGAGTCTTTAGGGCTTTCTTTATATAGTATCATGTCATCTGCAAATAGTGACATTTTTACTTCTTTCTTTCCATTTTGGATGCCTTTTATCTCTATTTCCTGTCTGATTGCTATGACTAGGACTTATACACTGCTGAATAAAGGTGGCAAAAGTGGGCATTCTTGTCTTGTTTGTGATCTGAGAGGAAATGCTTTCAGCCTTCCACCTTTGAGTAAGATGTTTTTCATGTATGGCCTCTATTATGTTCCCTCTATACTGACTCTCTTGAGAGTTTTTATCATGAAAGTATGTTGAATTTTTTTCAAATGCTTTTTCTGCATCTACTGAGATTATCATATGATTCTTATTCTCCATTTTGTTAATGTGATATTATCATGTTCATTGATTTGTGAACATTGAACCATCCTTGCATCCCTGTAATAAATCCCACTTGATCATGATGTGTGATACTTTTAATATATTGTTGAATTTAGTTTGCTAATATTTTGTTGAGGATTTTTACATCTATATTAATCAGAGATATTGATTTGTAATTTTCTTTTTTTTGTAGTGTCTTTGTCTGGTTTTCATATCAAGGTAATGCTGGCCTTGTACAATGAGTTTGGAGATGTTCTCTCCTCTTCAGTTTTTAAAAATAATTCAAGAAGGATAGGTGTGAACTTTTCTTTAAACGTTTGGTAGAATTCACAAGTGAAGAATTTTGGGCCTAGACTTTTGTTTGTTGGGAGTTTTTTGATTACTGATTCAATTTCATTACTAGTGATCAATTTGTTCAGTCTTCTATTTCTTCCTAATTCAGTCTTGGAAGATTGTATGTTTCTAGGAATTTATTCATTTCTTCTAGAGTGTCTAGATTGTTGACATATAATTGTTCATAATAGGCTTTTATGATTCTTTGTATTTCTGTGATATTGGTTGTAATATCTCCTTTTTCATTTCTGAATTTATATTTAGCCTTTTACTCTTTTTTTCTTGATAAGTCCAGCTAAAGGTTTATCTATTTTGTTTATCTTTTCAAAGAACCAGTTCTTAGTTTCATTAATCTTTACTATTTTTTAAATCTCTATTTCATTTATTTATAACTTATTTCCTCTATGATCTTTATTATTTTCATTCTTCTACTATCTTTGGGCTTTGTTTTTTCTTCTTTTACTAGTGCCTTTAAGTGTAAAGTTAAATTGTTTAGTTGGATTTTTTCTTGTTTCTTGAAGGAGGTCTATATCACTATGAACTTCCCTCTTAGAATTGCTTTTGCTGTATCTCATAGATTTTGGAAAGTTATGCTTCCATTTTCATTTGTTTCTAAGAATTCTTTATTTCTTTTCTTTTTTTTTTTTTTTTTTTTTTTTTTGGTACGCGGGCCTCTCACTATTGTGGCCTCTCCCGTTGTGAAGCACAGGCTCCAGACGCAGAGGCTCAGCGGCCATGGCTCATGGGTCTAGCCGCTCTGTGGCACATGGGGTCTTCCCGGACCGGGGCATGAACCTGTATCCCCCACATCGGCAGGTGGACTCTCAACCACCGCGCCACCAGGGAAGCCCTGATTTCTTCGTTGACCTATTGATTGTTTAGTAACATGTTGTTTAGTCTCCATGTATTCATATATCTTCCAGTTTTCTCCCTGTAATTGATTCTAGTTTCATAACATTGTGATCATTTTTCTCCTGATTTTGATGAACATTTTTATTACTATTACTTTGAACTTTTTGTTCAGTAAATTACTTATCTCCAATTCATTAACGTTTTTTTTTTTCTGGCATTTTTCTTGTTCTTTCAATTCAAATGTATTCCTCTGTCTCCTCATTTTGACTCTCTGTGTGTGCTTCTATGAATTAGGCAAAACAATTACTTTTCCCAGTCTTGAAGGTGTGGCCTTGTGTAAAGGCATCCTCTGTGTAGACTGTATGTGCTGGGTGGTCTTGGCAGACTGGCAGGAGCTGGAGCAGGTGCTGCCTAGGGGTCCTGAGATGCACTGCTTCAGGACTGTCTTGAAAGATTGGCTGGAGCTGGGGTAGAAGTGGGCCAGGGCGTCCTGGGACACTCCATGCCATTGCTGCACTTTTTGGACAGCTGAAACCGCAGCAGGTGCAGGTTGGGGAGTCCCAGGAAATGCCACACTGGCCGCCTTGGTTGGACACCTGGAGCTGGTGCCATCAGTGATTCCCAGGAGTGCCATGTCAGAGCTGCCTTGGCAGAATGTTTGGAGCTGGGGGAATGCATGGGGGCCTCTCTGGGGAGACAGTTATAGCTGGTGTGGGTCAGGGGTGTGGATCATACTGGGACAGCCTTGGCTGCCGTCTAGAGTGCCTGTATTGTGTTACCATCCATGCTATCATGTAGGCGAAAATGGCACTTTTAGGTATCTCTGACCCTGGAGAGTTTTCCAGCAGCTTCCCACCCATTTGGCAGATGCTCTATGGTTAGTAAATGGATTTCCTTTATATATAGCCTAGGTGCCCTTTAAACCACTGTTGTTGTTGTTTTCTGTGCAAATGAGTCTGTGCAGGGGCCCCTCAGTGATGTCCCTTTCTACTGCAGGTTGAGAGGTTGGGGGTGGGGTTCCAGTCAATACCATATCTCCATATCTGTTACCTGTCTTTCTGTGATCTCTCTGTTGTTTGCTGTGCAGAAGCTGTTCAATTAGCCCTCAGTTCTTTTTCAGGAGAAATTGCTCTATATGTAGGTACAGATTCAGTGTGTCCACGAGGGGAGGGGAGTTCAGGATCGGTCCACCACCTTGGACCCCTCCCACACTTATTATAGTATTTTAATTAAACATGCTAGGTAACATTCAATTTGTTATAATTCATTTACTGGCTTCCATAATTATAATAATTTAAATGTTACATATTATAATCAGTCCGGTATATGAAGAAACTTTTTCTCTGAGGGACAAATTTATTTTACCAAGAAAGAAGCTGTGTAAATATATTCTATGTGTTTAACATATTGAAAATATATGAAATATCTAAAGAGCTCATTTTCTCAAGAGTTAGAAACATAGAAGACACTACTACAGAGTCCTGGGTATTTTACCAGGCTGCTAAGTTAATATCCTATGGTTTTAACTGATAGTTAAGTTTTTGGAAAGAACCCCAACTATCCTTTATAATACCAATATTTTACTCTCTGGTGAATATTGGTACAAATAAATTTATTATACACTCTCTTTAAAGTGAACCGTGCACTGTTTTTCTTTTATGTCGAAGAATTTATTGGGAAATTTACATATACTCTTGTCTTCTTTGAACTACCTTTCACTATAAATTTTTTTTGTCTTAGTGACACCAAGTTTGTCCCTTGAATGAAAAAATGTTGCTCTGCTGCAAGTTCTCCCCTATTTATGCAAAGTAGCTGTTAGTGGTTATATGGTTTGCACACTGTGTTCTCTCTTGTCTGAGGATTTTAATTAAACCATCCAATCTTTCACTGATGCATATTATATTGGACAGCCACCATGTATCCACACAACCTAGCTGCTAGAGATATGATAATAAATAAGGTTAAAATTGCCCTTTCTTCATGCAACAGATGCACTCTGCAGTCATAGAACAGAGTGAAGCTAACTGCCTCTGTTGGAGATTAGGAAGGATATGGGGATACAATACTGAATCTTAGATTTGGATGCTATTCCTACTCAGCTAACCAACCAGAGATTCCAATTCAGATAATACGCCTGCATTTTTATTTTGTTTTTACAATTTCTCTTTTTGTTCTCATTGGTTTCCTGTTAAGATTCAAGGGCTTGAGGATTTGACTCCTATTTATATTTATTTAGATTGAAAGAATCATAAAAGTTATTACCCAATGGTCATGTTTCCTTAACCCTATGTTGACTTCACTCTCAATAGCACTAATATCATGAACTGGATGAGCTGTTGTAAATTTCTCCAGTATTTAGAACTCAGATATTCCACAGCAGGTCACATATTTCACTGCTTGGTATTTGAGCCTCATAGCTTGGTGTTTCTGAAATTGCTCTGCTTCCATCTCTCAAACATCAAATTTAAAGATAGATGCAAATGAGCTTCAAATGCTTCATACATGCAGTGCCTTCCACTATCTGTTCCCCTCCATACAAACACTGCTTCTAATTACTGAGTGTCAAACATTTGATTTAAGTAGTTTGGTTTTCTACCAGATTTTTATATATGATTACTTGGCCTGTTCTTTTACCTTGGAATTTATTTTTCATTCAGCTATATGTGATTTTTTTCCAAACAAGTAATATATATTTTTATTAAGTTGTTTCTGACAATATTTCAATGTCATAATTAAAGGTATTGAGCTTGTGTAATGTAGTAATTTAAAGAGAAAAAATAAGAATGAAATACTGGCAGCTGTGCTAATCCAGGAGACCATCACTACACAGCATGACATAGTTTCCAGTTCAGCAATCAGAAGCTTGTTAAGATCATCAGAAATTGAAACTGAAATAATTTATTTCATTTGACATTGATAGATTGAAATTAAAATATAAATGAATTAGATACCATATAGATAATTAGTTTTCAAAACTCCACTTAGGTGTCAGATTTGTAGTGCAAATGTCATATCAAATATTATTTTCTGACTTCCCATGATGAACAGATGGTCCCCACTCAGAGAGAGAGAGAAAGGAAAAGCAAAAAAAACACTCTAAATTTTTAAAAGCATAGAGCCAATTTGAAATATCTTTTAGCCTCAATTTTAAATAAATGATGGGTCAACATCAATTAAACATGTCTGGCTCCCAAACCATGATGGCCTAAGAGTGCCACAGAGGCCTTCCTAATCATGAATTGTCATCTGAGGTTTAGGATCTCAAACATATTTCAAGTATATAAAAACACTTGAATAAAAACTTTTGGCAATGATTCAAGATAATATAATTATCTATTAATAATTATCTATTACTCTTCAAAAATATCCACAGGAAAAGTCAGCAAATTTAAAATGCTCAGTTAATATTGTAATCATTTACAATTATATGAAGTATATTTAAGTGAAAGTGTGGTATAATACTTCTATACCAAGATTTCTACAGATAAGCTTTATTAGTTATATCAATATAATGAAAGCAAATGAGATAACAATTAGTCATCTTCTTCCCTCTAGACTATTTTAAATCTCCTTGAGCAGCAAACCAGGAATGTGTGCAGGTGCTTACTTTACCTTGGAATGCTTTTGTCTAATTATATATTTATAGAAAACAGGCCCTCAATTTAATATTTAAAGCTTTATAAAAATAGATGAATGACCACCATCATAAAACCCTGATTTATTTATCTTGGTTTGAGCTTTTGGAAGTTTTAAAAAATAATTATATTTATAGTTTATTCTAATGAATTGATAGAATTGAGAATCACTTTATTGATTAATTACATTTCAATATCTTCTTTTCCATTCAGTTTGTCAACTTAGATATAAAAAATATATACCTTCCTCCAAAATAATTTTGTTGGAAGTGAGATAAAGTTTTTTGGGCAAAAGCAGTAATAAATGATGTTTGGGGAAATTTTTTCAAAAATAATTGAAATTTGTTGTGCCTCACTTAAAGTAATACACAAAGGAATGCATTTTCAGTTAAATATAGTGGACATAATATTTGCATTTGTTTTTATTCCTTCCTGAACCCCATAAGAATAGCAATAAAGAAAATAAAACTGAAGAGATGTCAACATAAATTGTGACCTTGAAAATTAGATGAGAAATCCTAAATGATTTTTTGTTTCAGCTTTCTTCATTTGGTTAAATACCCTCAAAGGAGAAACCAACAAAAAACAAAGTAATTTATAATACAGTTTCTCAGAAAGATTTAGGAATTAGAGACATCAGTTATTGCTGAAGGCCAAGGTTTTGGTGGAGCTGAAAACAGAAGGATTTGACTGAAATCTAAAAAAAAACATAGTGAGATTCCTTGATTCCATTCCTCTACCTTCACAGCCAGCAAATGACTTTCTCATACCTAGGCAGAAGACAGAGGTTTTGCTGTTTGGAGAGGTTGATACAGATTATGTCTAAAATCAACTCTGGGCAGATATGACCCTCACTCATTGAGAGATGAAAGTGGATTATTTGGATATTATAGAATGAAACTAGAAGCTATAGATTAGCCCTACTTTTTCCTTTCACCCATATCAAAATATTGGATCATTTTCACTGGGCTAATTTCCTGACTCAGAAAGAAGTTCCTATGGATATTTGAAAGCTCCCAAAAGACACAGCCTGATTCCTACTTAAACATCAATAAAAAGATCGAACAGTTCACCAGCTCCACCAGTTTATACGGAACAACTTCTCAGTTTTAAATTGATTCACTATTAAATATGGGAAGATAACCAGTAATCAGCTAACCTTTGAAAGGATATTCTAGATTAAAGAGAAAGAATAAGATATATAAAGAGATGAAAAATAAACCATATAAAACTGGAACATGCAAAAAATGGAAGAAAATATAAAAAGAGAACTAAAATCACCACAATTAATATACAAAGATAATGAAAATAACTTACATTCATGAGTCAAATATAGAATGCCCCTTAAAAAAAAAGTGAAATTCAAAAGTAAAGAAGACTCAATAGATGCAGAGAGAGCTTTCAACAAAATTCAACACCCATTTATGATAAACACCCTCCAGAAAGTAGACATAGAGAGAACTTTCCTCAACATAATAAAGGTCATATATGAAAAACCCACAGCCATGTCATCCTCAATGGTAAAAAACTGAAACCATTTCCACTAAGATCAGGAAGAAGACAAGGTTGCGCACTCTCACCACTATTATTCAACATAGTTTTGGAAGTTTTAGCCACAGCAATCAGAGAAGAAACAGAAATTAAAGGAATCCAAATTGGAAAAGAGGAAGTAAAGCTGTCATTGTTTGCAGATGACATGATACTATGCATAGAGAATCCTAAAGATGCTACCAGAAAACTATTAGAGCTAATCAATGAATTTGGTAAAGTAGCAGGATACAAAATTAATGCACAGAAATATCTTGCATTCCTATACACTAATAATAAAAAATCTGAAAGTGAAATTAAGGAAACACTCCCATTTACCACTGCAACAAAAAGAATAAAATACATAGGAATAAACCTACCTAAGTAGACAAAAGACCTGTATGCAGAAAATTATAAGACACTGATAAAAGAAATTAAAAATGATAGAAATAGATGGAGAGATATACCATGTTCTTTAATTGGAAGAATCAACATTGTGAAAATGACTCTACTACCCAAAGCAATCTACAGATTCAATGCAATCCCTATCAAACTACCACTGGCATTTTTCACAGAGCTAGAACAAAAAATTTCACAATTTGTATGGAAACATAAAAGACCCCGAATAGCCAAAGCAGTCTTGAGAAAGAAGAACGGAACTGGAGTAATCAGGCTCCCTGACTTCAGACTCTACTACAAAGCTACAGTAATCAAGAAAATATGGTACTGGCACAAAAACAGAAATATAGATAAATGGAATAGGATAGAAAGCCCAGAGATAAACCCACACACATATGGTCACCTTATCTTTGATAAAGAAAGCAAGAATATACAGTGAAGAAAAAGTCCCTTGTATAAGTGGTGCTGGGAAAACTGGACAGCCACATGTAAAAGAATGAAATTAGAACACTCCCTAACACCATACACAAAAATAATCTCAAAATGGATTAAAGACCTAAATATAAGGGCAGACACTATAAAACTCTTAGAGGAAACCATAGACAGAACACTCTATGACATAAATCACAGCAAGATCCTTTTTGACCCACCTCCTAGAGAAATGGAAATAAAAACAAAAATACACTATTGGGACCTAATGAAACTTAAAAGCTTTTGCACAGCAAAGGAAACCATAAACAAGACAAAAAGACAACCCTCAGAATGGGAGAAAATATTTGCAAATGAAGCAACTGACAAAGGATTAATCTCCAAAATTTACAAGCAATTCATGCAGCTCAATATCAAAAAAACAAAAACCCAATCAACAAATGGGCAGAAGACCTAAATAGACATTTCTCGAAAGAAGGTATACAGATTGCCAACAAACACATGAAAACATGCTTAACATCACTAATCATTAGAGAAATGCAAACCAAAACTACAATGAGGTATCACCTTGCACCAGTCAGAATGACCATCATCAAAAAGTCTACAAACAGTAAGTGCTGGAGAGGGTGTGGTGAAAAGGGAACCCTCTTGCACTGTTGGTGGGAATGTAAAGTGATACAGCCACTATGGAGAACAGTATGGAGGTTCCTTAAAAAACTACAAATAGAACTACCATATGACCCAGCAATCCCACTATTGGGCATATACCCTGAGAAAACCATAATTCAAAAAGAGTCATATACCAAAATGTTCATTGCAGCTATATTTACAATACCCATGACATGGAAGCAACCTAAGTGTCCATCAACAAATGAATGTATAAAGATGTGACAATATATACAAGGAATATTACTCAGCCATAAAAAGAAAGGAAATTGAGTTATTTGTAGTGAGGTGGATGGAACTAGAGTCTGTCATACAGAATGAAGTAAGTCAGAAAGAGAAAAACAAATACCATATGCTAACACATATATATGGAATCTAAAAAAAAAGACACAGACCTACTAGGGAATACTCTTGAGGATACGGGGAGGGGGAAGGATAAGCTGGGACAAAGTGAAAGAGTGGCATGGACATATATACGCTATCAAACGTAAAATAGATAGCTAGTGGGAAGCAGCCACATAGCACAGGGAGATCAGCTCGGTGCTTTGTGACTGCCTGGAGAGGTGGGATAGGGAGAGTGGGAGGGAGGGAGATGCAAGAGGGAAAAGATATGGGGACATATGTGTATGTATAACTGATTCACTTTGTTATAAAGCAGAAAGTAACACACCATTGTAAAGCAATTATACTCCAATAAAGATGTTAAAATAATTTTTTTTAAAAGACAAATCCCCAATTATAGTAAAAAAAAAAAGGAAAGAAGAGATTCTTGGATATTAAGAATATTAATACTCCAAGAATTTAAAGTAAATGTTACACAATAAAATTTAGGACATATAGGAGAAAGTAGATAGTGATGCAGTGTTTTAAAACAATAGAACATGGTGAATAAAATTAAAAGAGTAGTCCAGGACACTTCATAGGGGACTTATATGTGTACCAAAAATAGAGAACAAAGAAAAAATAGGGATGAAATGTCCAAGAAAAAATTTTAAGAAACGAAATATATGACTTTTTTAGAAAGAAAATTTTCAATGAAAGCTGAAAATAGTTTATGAACAAAGAAATAAGACCAAGGCATATCACTGTGATATTACAGAAAACTTGGAAATAAGTGACAATCTTAAAAATTCCAGTGGGTAAATAATATGATCACGTACATCAAGAATCAGAATAGCACTGTGTATAAATAGCAAAAATAAAGCACAAAAGCAGTGTTGTCCAAATAATGAGAGTAAATAGTTTCCATCCTGGAATTCTATACCCAGATAAGCCATCATAAGCTTTTAATATACTTCTGCCTATACCATTATACATTGTTTCCTGCTTGAAACATAAAATTCAAGGATCTTTGAAAATGTTAATTGATTATATATTACTTTTTTCTTTGAATCTACCATACAATGCATAATATGCTACTATTTTCTTTCCTGTTAATCTCCTAAACATTCCTTAACACCAATCTTTGTCTCACCTCCTTACGGCAGTGATCTCTAATATAATGATGGATAGTTCTCACATAGTTTATTGTTCACATTTCTATTACTATGTTTTCACATTACTTTGTAATTTAAAAAAAAATCAGTCTCTTCTGACTGACATAATTACCTTAAAGTAAGAAATTTGTGTTTGTTTAATCATCACCAGAATCTAAGACAATGCCTATTGCATAGATTACACTCAAACAAATATTGAAGGGAAGTGTACAAAGGCTTGAAGTTTTAAACGCATTAACAAAGAAAAAGAGAGCTTTCTATGGATGGAGGAAAGTTTCTTCATAGACTTATTTATTTATTTTAGAATCCAGAGAAAAATCTAGCTTGTTGATTCTATTGGTATCATTTTAAAGAGAAAAGAGTGATAACAAACCATTACCTGCAGGAAGTGGAGCTCCATGTTCCTACTAAAATCAACGAGGTGAGTCCCAAATTTTGGAATAAATAGTATTGTTCATTCACTTAAAAGTATAATGAATAAATTATCTTGGAAAGGAATTAAAAGCTGACCTAACATTTGTTTTCAGCTTTACATACTCCAGAGCAGGTAGGGGATTGGAGAAAACAAACGGCAGCACATAAAGATTTCAACACAACAAAATTTTAGCATATCTATGACATTCATAGAATTCATAAGTGCTGCTTTGAGAAAAGAACATTTTGTTAAGCTATTAGCAACATTATAAAAACAGCAGCCAGTGCACAATCTGATAACCAGGAGAAGTACAATCCTGCTATTGAAATGAGAAAATGTGGAGGGCTTCCAGAAACACACACACACAAACACACTCACGAGTGCATCCATATTATCCAGACATTCATGTCATTATTTCAATGATAGCAGTTTGGAATTTTAGGAGAGATTTACCAGTATACTAGGTACCAGAGTATATTATACTACATTTTGCCAAAAGAATTAATAGCTTATTTGTTTAAACATTGCCTAAGCTTTAATATTTCAAGTTGTGAAAAACAGAAGAGCAATCTGTAATAAAATGAAGGATTCTCTCTTCATTCTCTCTCTTACAGTATTAACTCTATTGGAATAATTAAGTTGAAGACTCCTCTTTATAAAAAACTGATAATAGAAAAACAATAATTATCAAAATGTTAATACATTAAATATATATATTAAATGTTTGCATAATTTATCAACAAATATTTATTTAGTCCCTAGTTTGTGAAACAAAAATATATATGGCATTTGATTTTGAATCTTGATTTTTACAAGTTACCAAAAGTTGGAGTTTGTGGATACCTAAAATATTGTGTAGAAATGGAAATGGGGTTTGTTGTGGGAGGGTGGTAACAGCCAGTCTCAAATAAATTAATCAGACCTTGGAAGTAATATTTTGCTACAAACTATTCTGATGGTGATATTTCTGTTAAAAGGCACTATAGAAAGAGCTAGTGAAGAGCTGCTCTCTGACTGCCAAGTCAAGAAATAAAAGATTCATCTAAATTATCAGCTCAATAAAGACTTGCTTGAGTATGCATAAGTTTTAGTCTATAGGACAAGAGAGAACTATATATAGCAATCCCATATTGATCTAACTGTAACTAAATCTGCAGCCTCTGCTCATCTTGATAGTTGGCTGTTCCATTTTTGTGATATTTAGAGCTACTCTTTATCTTTTATGAGATAATGTAACAATCACACCCAAATATAGGTGATGGATAACCTGGGAAAAACTGTGAAGGATGGGATGTTGATTATCACCACTGTTTCTCCATCTGCTGTTGAATGCTGATGTTGACATTTATTTCTCATTGGTTAGGCAATCAGTCCTGGGCAGACTTAGTAATGCTTTTCATAGCAGAGCCAGCTAAACTAAGAAACAATGATTCTAATATTAAAAGACAAATACAGTGAAGCAAGGACAAGAGGCATCTGGAGAAATACAGAACCCTAACAACAGTGATCCACTGCATGTAGCTCAGTAAGGAGCAGATCATCTCCAGCACAATACATATGAGATAACATATTTCCATTTTGTATAAAGTATTTTAAGTTTGATTTTTCTCACTTGCAATTGCTATTGAATCCAAATCTATCTATGATAATATTCATATGTTTTAAGTGGGAGAATGATCAGAGAAACGTAATTTCTATTACTGCAAATGAACTTTATGTGGAAGAACAATATTTTGTTTTTTTATAATCTTAGTATCAAATTTAGAATCAAACAATATTTTTTAAAAATTTAAATTTTGGTAACATGATAAAAAAATCCTGAAAAGAGGTCTTCCACTTATAGCTATGAAGGAATGGCCATTTTAGAACAATTTTTAAAGTCATAAAATTTAAGAAAGTTCATACAGTGGATGTTGAAACATCAGGTATTAGAACCTAAGATTCTAGAGAGTGGAGAATTGTAGCAATGTGAGGAGACTGCAGCTGCATTTTCCCTGAGTACATTTGACAATTACGGGCACAGAGCAAGAGGGTAGGTATCTAGGCTTTAGTCTGGCTGGCAAGCGGCTACTTCTGAGAGACAGAAAAACCAGTTCTGAAAAGTGGAACTTTGTTGCTGGCAGTCTTAGCTTGCCACAGAGACAAGGATTTTGAGATCCCTACTTTCCAGGAGCATGGGAAATGTCAACAAACCAAGATCTCACCTTTAAATCCCCGGAGAGCTACAATTTAGGTAAACAGCAATCTGGTAAAACTGCAAACCACTCTCAATTCATTCAGTTCAGTCTCTAATTGAATTATAGTTATTATCCCCCATTTTAGCTGTCTAGCAGAGGAAATGGTGAACCTCTCTAGAGAAAGATATCAAGACCAGCCTCTACAATTTGTTAGATACTCAGAGTTCAAACAAAAATTACTAAGTATGTCAAGAAATAGGAAAATATCGTTCAAAATCAAGTTTAAAAAATTAAACAACAGACACATGGGGTAGAGAAAAGAGAAAATAAGATTGGAGAGATTCATCATCAAAGTACATTTTATGAAGTAATACTAGAGATAAAGAGGAACTTAACAGATTGATAAAATAATCAAACCAACAGGAAGAAATTCCAATCCCAAAAAGGGACATAGCTGTTAACATTACCTCAAAATACCCAAAGCAAAATTAGACCCAGCCAATGAAATAGTCAAATGAACAACTGCAATGGAAACTTAAATGCATCTCTTTCAGTAACTGAAAAAAGAAGCAGAAAACAATTAACAATGGTATAGAAGTTCTGAAAAACATGGTTAACAATTCTCACCCCCTTTTATATATAGAACACAGAAGCCACAGACTATGCATTCTTTTAAATAAATTGCACAAATTTAATTGCCTCAACAAATTTCCAAGAATTAGAATAATCTAGACAACTTCCTGTAGCCAAAATGATGAAATTTGGTTCAAAATGGAATGACTCTTATAAAAATTAAAATAAATAACAGAGTATTGCAAGGCTTTAGAAATTAAGAAATAAAAACAACCAAATTTAGAAAAATTTTAACTGAATAATAATGAAAACATTAAATGTCAAAACATCAAGGATTAGAGTTAAAATTGTACTTAGAGAGACAAACTTGGTAATAGGAATATTAGAAAACTATAAATTAGAAAAATAGATAATGAATTAATGATATAAGTAAATATCTCAGGAAGCTAGAAACGTTAATTAAAAGTTAATGCAGCAAAAGGAAGCAATAAAAAAAGCCAAAACTATTTAACTAAAAATGGCATGTAATAATCTACAAAGCTACAATTTTTAAAAATAATAATTTATATTAAACTAATCCAACTTATTTTCTTTGTTCCTGCTGTCCTATGTATTTTTACTGCTTCTTACAGGTTTTATTCTACTGCCCCTCTTCAACTTTTCAGTCTCTCTCTATTCATTTAAAGACCACCTATAATATATTCTTTCTTATAAAATAACAAATATAGTCTCTATTTTCCTGAATGGACCATGATTGGTACAGAAGAAAATCCCAAAGCACTTATAGACAAAATATTAATATTATTGTGTGTTTAGAAAGGGCACCAGACACAAGGTCAATATCCAAAAATTGATTGCACTTCAGTAAATTAGCAAACTAAAAAGGAACATTTATATCATCTACAATATCATCAAAATAACTGTGAATATAGTATAACAAAATATGAGCTGTTTTTCTACTCTGAAAACCACAAAAAATTTTTGAGAAAATTCAATAGGGCTAAATAAAAGGAGACCTACAGGTACCATGTTCAAGGATGAGATGACTCAATATTATTAACATCAATCCTCTCCAAATATATTCACAGAATCAATGAGACATCAATCAAAACTCCAGATGAACATTCTTGTATAAATTGAACAGCTGATTTAAAAACTAATACCAAAATAACCAGGTGCTAAGATATTTAAGATAATATATAACAAGAAGAACAAATTTAATTGACTCATTCTATCAGAAATCAAGATATTTATTCCAAAACAAATCAAGTTATAACAATTAATACAATGATATGATACAATAACAAAACATTATTGGAATGACCAATGGATATGATCCTCTAATTTATGACAAAGACATTACTATAGTGCAATAAAGACAAAATTTTTTTCGATAAATGATTCTGGGTCCACTGTATATCAATATGGGAGAAAATTAATCTCCTTTGCCCCATCACAAATATACAAACATTAATTCCAGGAGGGTTAATTGTTGGTGATAATGACCTTGAGAGAAGAAAAAGAGGTAAAGAAATAATAATGTAAGGCTTTATATTAATTTAAAGACACTATTAAATAAGGGCAATCAATCCAGAGATGAGCAGAAGATATTGGCAACACATATATTCAAAAGAGTGCTCCTAACTAGAATATATAAAGAGCTTGTAGAAGTCAGTAAGAAAAAGGCAAGCAATTTAATAGAAAAATAAACAAAACAAATGTCCAAAAATATAAGTCTGAATTTCAAGTCAACTTGTGAATATTTATTTGCCTTCATTACTCTTCAAGAAAGTGCAAAGTCATTTGCAAGCAGTTACCACCAGACACATATCAGAATGGCACATAATAGAGTGACCAAGAAAAGCAAATTTTGGCAAAGCATGCTTGTACATTTTTGTAATTATAACACTTGGCTGGTAAGAAATATAAATTGGGAAACCTGTCTGGTGGTACTATTAACTATTAAATCTAAATATTAATATATTCTATGACCCAACAACTCCACCTTTAAGTGAATTATAATCAAATATTGATATAACCAAAGGAAATGTATACTACTGTTTATCAAAAGACACATACATAGATTTTCATAGCAGCATTATACAAAATAGCCAAAACCTAGCAACAACCCAACTGTCCACAAACAGAGAGATGAATAATAAATTGTGGTGTATTTAAACAATGGAATACACTATAGCACTGAGAAGTAACTATCTGTAATTGCATGCAATAATATGGATAAATATTACAGCTATAATATTGAATTCATAAATCTATTCTAATATATGATTCTATTTTTCCACAATTCAAAAACAGACAAAAGTAATATATAAGGCTAGAAGTATATTTATGTCTCTTGGGTGACTAGTAAGAGGGAGGGGGCACAAGAGGGTATTTTGAATTGCTGGAAATTCTCTGTTTCTTTATCTATGAGCTGGTTATATTTGCTGGACAGACTATGCACAATTATATACTTTGTACTCTTTCTGTACATACTTCAATGTATTTTTGATGCTATACTTCAATGAAAAATACACATTTAAAAAGTAGTAATTTTGCTTTAGATTATGATGGATCAGGCTAATCCTCCCAACAAATATAACTAGAAGAACAGAATGAAATTTACTTGAGAGGTTCCATGTGTGTCAGGCAGAAATTAAAATGTCACCAACTCAAATTAATAAGAAAGCTTGAGAGAGAGAGTTTGAGCTCTATGCTGATTTTCCCTTCGAGGCATTTGCCAGTTTTTAACCTTCACAGCATTGGTATGAAAAGGGTCCAAATGGGAAGTACAGAAAACTGCCTAAGAGAATATGAGAAACAGTTAAAAAAAATAAGTCTAACATACCTGAAGTTGTGAAAGAGAGAAGGAAAAAATAATACGTGAATAGATTTTTGGCACAAGTTTTCCAAAACTGACTTAAATAACATGCCACAGATTCAAGAAAGTATATGAATACCAGGCAGGGTAAAATAAAACAGATGCAAACAAAACACACACAAATAACCATTTAGGTAAACCATGTGAAATTCTTGAGAAATGACTAAACAAATGTAAATACCAAACAAAACAGAACAAACAAAAACAAATAGAAGACAAAGAGAAAAAGAAAGGGACTGAGAAAATATTTGAAGAGATTATAGTTGAAAACTTCCCTAATATAGGAAAGGAAACAGTCAATCAAGTCCAGGAAGCACAGAGAGTCCCATACAGGATAAACCCAAGGATAAACACGCCAAGACACATAATAATCAAACTGTCAAAAATTAAATACAAAGAAAACGTATTAAAAGCAGCAAGGGAAAAACAACAAATAACACACAAGGGAATCCCCATAAGGTTAACATCTGATCTTTCAGCATAAACTCTACAAGCCAGAAGGGAGTGGCAGGACATATTTAAAGTGATGAAGGAAAAAAACCTACAACCAAGATTACTCTACCCAGCAAGGATCTCATTCAGATTTGATGGAGAAATTAAAACCTTTACAGACAAGCAAAAGCTGAGAGAGTTCAGCACCACCCAACCAGCTTTACAGCAAATGCTAAAGGAACTTCTCTAAGCAAGAAACATAAGAGAAGGAAAAGACCTACAAGAACAACCCAAAACAATTAAGTAAATGGTAATAGGAACATACATATCAATAATGTCCTTAAATGTAAATGGATTAAATGCTCCCACCAAAAGACATAGACTGGCTGAATGGATACAAAAACAGGACCCATATATATGCTGTCTACAAGAGACCCACTTCAGACCTAGGGACACTTACAGACTGAAAGTGAGGGGATGGAAAAAGATATTCCATGCAAGTGGAAATCAGAAGAAAGCTGGAGTAGCAATTCTCATATCAGACAAAATAGACTTTAAAATAAAAACTATTACAAGAGATAAAGAAGGACACTACATAATGATCAAGGGATTGATCCATGAAGAAGATATGACAATTGTAAATATTTATGCACCCAACATAGGAGCACCTCAGTACATAAGGCAAATACTAACAGCCATAAAAGGGGAAATCGACAGTAACACAATCATAGTAGGGGACTTTAACACCCCACTGTCACCAATGGACAGATCATCCAAAATGAAAATAAATAAGGAAACACAAGCTTTAAATGATACATTGCAAAAGATGGATTTACTTGATATTTATAGGACATTCCATCCAAAAACAACAGAATACACATTTTTCTCAAGTGCTCATGGAACATTCTCCAGGATAGATCATATCTTGGGTCACAAATGTAGCCTTGGCAAATTTAAGAAAATTGAAATCGTATCAAGTATCTTTTCTGACCACAACGCTATGAGACTAGATATCAATTACAGGAAAAGATCTGTAAAAAATACAAACACATGGAGGCTAAACAATACACTACTTAATAATGAAGTGATCACTGAAGAAATCAAAGAGGAAATCAAAAAGTACTTAGAAACAAATGACAATGGAGACACAACGACCCAAAACCTATGGGATACAGCAAAAGCAGTTCTAAGAGGGAAGTTTATAGCAATACAATCATACCTTAAGAAACAGGAAACATCTCGAATAAACATCCCAACTTTGCACCTAAAGCAATTAGAGAAGGAAGAACAAAAAAACCCCAAATTTAGCAGAAGGAAAGAAATCATAAAGATCAGATCAGAAATAAATGAACAAGAAATGAAGGAAACAATAGCAAAGATCAATAAAAGTAAAAGCTGGTTCTTTGAGAAGATAAATAAAATTGATAAACCATTAGCCAGACTCATCAAGAAAAAAAGGGAGAAGACTCAAATCAATAGAATTAGAAATGAAAAAGGAGATGTAACAACTGACACTGAAGAAATACAAAAGATTATTAGAGATTACTACAAGCAACTCTATGCCAATAAAATGGACAACCTGGAAGAAATGGACAAATTCTTAGAAATGCACAAGCTGCCGAGACTGAACCAGGAAGAAACAGAAAATATGAACAGACCAATCACAAGCACTGAAATTGAAACTGTGATTCAAAATCTTCCAACAAACAAAAGCCCAGGACCAGATGGCTTCACAGGCGAATTCTATCAAACATTTAGGGAAGAGCTAACACCTATCCTTCGCAAACTCTTCCAAAAGATAACAGAGGGAGGAACACTCCCAAACTCATTCTATGAGGCCACCATCACCCTGATACCAAAACCAGACAAAGACGTCACAAAGAAAGAAAACTACAGGCCAATATCACTGATGAACATAGATGCAAAAATCCTCAACAAAATACTAGCAAACAGAATCCAACAGCACATTAAAAGGATCATACACCATGATCAAGTGGGGTTTATTCCAGGAATGCAAGGATTCTTCAATATATGCAAATCAATCAACGTGATACACCATATCAACAAACTGAAGGAGAAAAACCATATGATCATCTCAATAGATGCAGAGAAAGCTTTTGACAAAATTCAACACCCATTTATGATAAAAACCCTGCAGAATGTAGGCATAGAGGAAACTTTCCTCAACATAATAAAGGCCACATATGACAAACCCACAGCCAGAATCATTCTCAATGGTGAAAAACTGAAGCCATTTCCACTAACTTCAGGAACAAGACAAGGTTGCCCACTCTCACCACTCTTATTCAACCTAGTTTTGGAAGTTCTAGCCACAGCAATCAGAGAAAATAAAGAAATAAAAGGAATCCAAATAGGAAAAGAAGAAGTAAAGCTGTCACTGTTTGCAGATGACATGATACTATACATAGAGAATACTAAGGATGCTACCAGAAAACTACGAGAACTAATCAATGAATTTGGTAAAGTAGCAGGATACAAAATTAATGCACAGAAATCTCTGGCATTCTTATACACGAATGATGAAAAATCTGAGAGTGAAATTAAGAAAACACTACCATTTACCATTGCCACAAAAAGAATAAACTATCTAGGAATAAACCTACCTAAGGAGACAAAAGACTTGTATGCAGAAAACTATAAGACACTGATGAAAGAAATTAAAGATGATACAAATAGGTGGAGAGATATACCATGTTCTTGGATTGGAAGAATCAACATTGTGAAAATGACTCTACTACCCAAAGCAATCTACAGATTCAATGCAATCCCTATCAAATTACCACTGGCATTTTTAATAGAGCTAGAACAAAAAATTTCACAATTTGTATGGAAACATAAAAGACCCCGAATAGCCAAAGCAATCTTGAGAACGAAAAATGGAGCTGGAGGAATCAGGCTCCCTGACTTCAGACTATACTACAAGGCTACAGTAATCAAGACAGTCTGGTACTGGCACAAAAACAGAAATATAGATCAATGGAACAGGATAGAAAGCCCAGCGATAAACCCACACACATATGGTCACCTTATCTTTGATAAAGGAGGGAAGGATATACAGTGGAGAAAAGACAGCCTCTTCAATAAGTGGTGCTGGGAAAACTGGACAACTACATGTAAAAATATGAAATTAGAACACTCCCTAACACCACACACACAAATAAACTCAAAATGGGTTAAAGACCTAAATGTAAGGCCAGACACTATCAAACTCTTAGAGGAAAACATAGGCAGAACACTCTATGACATCAATCACAGCAAGATCCTTTTTGACCCATCTCCTAGAGAAATGGAAATAAAAACAAAAATAAACAAATGGGATCTAATGAAACTTAAAAGCTTTTGCACAGCAAAGGATACCATAAACAAAACCAAAGGACAACCCTCAGAATGGGAGAAAATATTTGCAAATGAAGCAACTGACAAAGGATTAATATCCAAAATTTATAAGCACTCAGGCAGCTCAATAAGAAAAAAACAACCCAATCCAAAAATGGGCAGAAGAACTAAATAGACATTTCTCCAAAGAAGATATACAGATTGCTAACAAACACATGAAAGAATGCTCAACATCATTAATTATTAGAGAAATGCAAATCAAAACTACAATGAGATATCATCTCACACCGGTCAGAATGGCCATCATCAAAAACTCTAGAAACAATAAATGCTGGAGAGGGTGTGGAGAAAAGGGAACACTCTTGCACTGCTGGTGGGAATGTAAATTGATACAGCCACTATGGAGAACAGTATGGAGGTTCCTTAAAAAACTACAAATAGAACTACCATATGACCCCGCAATCCCACTACTAGGCATATACCCTGAGAAAACCATAATTCAAAAAGAGTCATGTACCAAAATGTTTATTGCAGCTCTATTTACGATAGCCAGGACATGGAAGTAACCTAAGTGTCCATCAACAGATGAATGGATAAAGAAGATGTGGCACATATATACAATGGAATATTACTCAGCCATAAAAAGAAATGAAACTGAGTTATTTGTAATGAGGTGGATAGACCTGGAGTCTGTCATATAGAGTGAAGTAAGTCAGAAGGAGAAAAACAAATACCATATGCTAACACATATATATGGAATCTAAGAAAAAAAAATGTCATGAAGAGATTAGTGGTAGGACAGGAATAAAACACAGACCTACTAGAGCGTGTACTTGGGGATATGGGGAGGGGGAAGGGTAAGAGGTGACGATGTGAGAGAGTGGCAGGGACATATACACACTACCAAATGTGAATTGGATGGCTGGTGGGAAGCTGCCGCATAGCACAGGGAGTTCACATCTGTGCTTTGTGACCACCTAGGGGGGTGGGATGGGAGGGTGGGAGGGAGGGTGATGCAGGAGGGAGGAGATATGGGAACGTATGTATGTGTATGACTGATTCACTTTGTTGTAAAGGAGAAACTAACACACTATTGTAAAACAGTTATACTCAAATAAACATGTTAAAAAAAAAAAACAAATAGAAAACTTTTTAAAGCAACCAAAGAAAAAAAGTACAGTGGTTTCAAAAGGTCATCTATAATACTAATAGCTGAATTCACACACACACACACACACACACACACACACACACACACACACACACATAAATGAAAGACAAAAAACAAAAAACAATGTGAAATCTTTGGTATATCTAAATTTTAAAGTTGAAAGAATAAAGCAATGAGAAGATAACAAAGGAGGAAATTACAAAGACCTTTAGATAGACAAATAATTCTTAAGACACAAAATACAAAACCATGAAGGAAAGATGTATAATTTACCAATCAAAAAATGAACAACCGTGCTTCCCTGGTGGCACAGTGGTTGAGAGCCTGCCTGCCGATGCAGGGGACGTGGGTTCGTGCCCCGGTCCGGGAAGATCCCACGTGCCGCGGAGTGGCTGGGCCCGTGAGCCATAGCCGCTGAGCCTGGGCTCCGGAGCCTGTGCTCCGCGACGGGAGAGGCCACAACAGTGAGAGGCCCGCATACCGCAAAAAAAAAAAAAAAAAAAAAATGAACAACCATTCATCAAAAGATACTATTTAGAAGACATTAGCACACATATATCCAAAAAAGAACTCATTCACAATATGTAAAAAAGCATTATATTCGTTTCCTAGAGCTACTGAAACAAATTACCACAAACTGGGTGGTTTAAAAGAACTAAATGCCTTGACTTAACAGTTCTGGGGGGCAAAACTCCAAAATCAAGATCTCTTTAGGGCCCCACTCTCACTTTAGGGCTCTAAGGGAGAATCATTCCTTTCCCTTTCCTGCTTCTGGTGGCTTTTGGCCACATCACTCATATCGCTGCTTCTGTCTTCACATAGTCAACTCTGTCTTTTCTTCTGTCTTAAATCTCCCTTTACTTTTCTTTTACAAGGACACTTGTTACTGGATTTAGGACCCACCTGGGTAATCCAGAATTATCTCCTTATCTCAAAGTCCTTCACTTAATCACATCTGCACAGATCCTTTTATTCTAAACAAGGTAACATTAACACATGCCACAGATTTGATGTGGATATCTTTTAGGTGGCTATATGTGGCCTACCACAAACTTCTACAAGTTAACACAAAAAAAGAAACAGTAAAAGCTTACAAAATCTTGAACACATATCTCCAAATAACCAATTCTCTTTGCTTGGGTTTCCCCATAAAAAACAATGGCTGTGCAAGTAGTTTACTTTAGGAAAGAATTCAAGAGAATATGAGTAGGATCCTGGAAAGTGTAAAAGAGGAAAA